>NW_026441990.1:0-2400000 GCF_026898425.1 Galleria mellonella
TTTATACTCTGGACCTTACAAATACCCACTCTTTAAAGAGGCCCTTCTGATGAAAATTTGTTATAAAATTAATGGGAGTAACCCATTAACAATTTCTTATGTAATAAAAACCACCAACCTCAGTGGCTAGTAGTAATTATACAAAGAATTGCAACTACGTTCACGTTTGCTATTTTTCTACATATACGTACGTTACGTACCTACGTTTCTATGGAAATCTGAGTTTCCGTCACCATCCATCAGAGGCGCTAGCTGCACCTCAAGTTTAATACAAATTATCGACGTAAACGTCGTAGAAAAGCATATCTTTGTACCGTCACACTTACCATACAATAGAATGAATCGCGACATTGCTATCTTAATTCGGCCTTCGAATACTTCAGCATTCCAGTGTCTTTACTACATACAGATAAATTTACTCGTTTTATGGTATCTTTCATGAAGCACAAATAGCACTTTTTAAAATTCAATATTGCCAACATTATAAAAATATTGTTTTCTGTCAACGAATGCTGAGTTCGAATACCGATTAATACGATAGTTTAGTGGCAAGTCCAAAGATATTTTGTACCTAACTATTGCCATAGACTTGTAAATAATATTTATTTGTAAAAGTGTTCTAGTTTTACTCTTGGCAAATACATTTTTAAGTTTGTCATAATATGCTCACAATTTTGAAAGTTATAATTTTTATAAAATTGTATTTTAACTTTGGATGTATTTATAAGTTACACAGAATGTGTGAATTTGGTTTTAATAAAACTTTTGATTATAACGTAGTTTTTCATTAAATATGAGTAGATATATAAGCGGATCTGAAATAGTAACTGTTCGTGGGTTTGTTCAAACAACCAACTTGATTTGTAAAATAGTGAACCAGTCATTCCATGACATATACGTAAACACGCAGAAAGAGAAGTACCTACATTATGAAACACATTGCATGCTGGTTTTTAATGGATGATTATGGAATGTTAACCTACCTGCGCTAATAGTATACGCTAGCGGGACATATGTTAGAATGAACGATAGTTCTAGGAGGGACCACGTAAAGGTTGACATGACGGTATATTACTAGCAATGGGATTATTAGTCTGCATTACTAAGAAATCTCTTCCCCATCCCCATCGTATGCCGGTTTAAGTGTATTTAAGAAACGTAAGAGAGGGAAGGGTTATGCCTACCCCAGAATTGTCGGTGTCCATTCCAAAATTCGAGCGTAGCATTCAGCTTTGCACAAAAATAAGTCTAAGTACATTATACGCCCTTTTAAGGGGTCAGCAGGCCCTCAGAAAATTAAATACGTCAATGCATTCCTGGGAAAACGTCGGATTACTTTTAGATAGGTATCGGAAGTATATTCTGCTATATTATTCTCAAACTAAGATTTGCTTATCTACGTGAGAATAAGATTTTATATGATTTAAATTTTAGCCCATTTACAAACAAATAAGCCCAACATATCAGTTGTTGGTGTGATATGTAGGTACAAAGACCCGGTTCAGTTTACACAGACGTTCGTAGACGAGTGTGCGGAAAGTATGGACAATTTTTCTTTTGCATGCATACTTCATGCAAGTACGCATCAGTGCATGTTACATGGGGCTTATTTTTGGCTAATATGATGGAGAAATGTACAATGTATGTCAAGATTGTTACAGTCTGCTCGGGCCTTTATTAAGGTATAATGTATTTGTGGCTAGTTATCATACAATTTCCTAGGGTGCATCGAGGAATCGATACGGATAGACAGAGTAGTTAGTTTTTACAGGACACAGTAAAAATATTATATGGGTATAAAATAAAATATCACAATTTTTAAAACAACATTTATTTTTACATACATTAAGTCGGATTCAAAATGCCTGAAACATACTGATTTTTGTACACATCAGTTAGGTATAGATTATTAATTTCATGGACAGTAAATTATATAATTTCTCTTTGCACAAATCTGTGGAGACGAAAATTATAAGCGTTTGTTATTTATATAATCACCTCGCAGTACACACTACTATACACATAAATATTAAAAATTTCATTTTTTAATCTTTAGGATTTCATTAATTAGGTATATTTTTAAAATTAAATTTGTTAAAAATATAGATTTTCAGTATATATTAAACGTAGGTATTAAGATTTAATACACCATGACAATCGTATCCGCAGTCCGTCGGTAAAATAGGTATAACATGTACATGTAGGTACGTGCTGATCTCAAATACCAATTGTAAACGAAGTGTGTTTGAGCTATGCTAGAAAATATATCTATTAAAGAAACCACTACCGAAATATTGAGAGAAAATACTTTTTTTGTGCTACAATGGAAAAAAATCTATGAGCTCTAGTTTAAATGCCATCATATTTATTATCTACAGCGAGACAGATCTAAAGAGGGCATGCGGACAGCGCGACTCCCTATGACAGGTAAAATATTACTAAAAATATTTGCAGGCGACGCTGCACTTTGTCAAAACATAACGGGGCCATCCTCACATACATATTGTGCGCAAGTACATTCCTTAACTACTATGAAGATATTAAAAAAGGAGGAATTGTTCAATACTATTTGGTTATTGGCAACGGACGTTGGTACACCTACTATCAAGGATTTGATCACGCAAAACAATTTAAAAGTACTTTAAACACTAGTTTAGTCGAGTTCCTGCGCCGAGGACTTGGAATTGAATGTTCTAGACACCATTTGCGTCATCGAGCCCACACTTACTTGAGCCGGTACACCGAGAACGGAGAAATATTTAAAAATCTTTACACCTTAGTACGTTCCATTTACTTGACATCGACACTGGCAGTATTTATCTAAATATCGAAAAACATAGAAAATATGCTATATACTACTTTTATACATATTACATGAATCACTTGTTATTGCATCTTCTTAAATTGTACAAGGAGAATCGGGTCGGATAGCAACGTACACTGTACACACTGTACACTGCACACTGTACTGCACACTGCACACTGCACACTGCTTACGTGTAAATACGTCCCATACTAATGGACACATTATATTTCTTATTTAAATAACTTGGAAAGCTTTCACACGTTTCATTACAATATAATAACCGTCCATCATTCATAATAAGTTATAGAAATACAATGTCGTCGGCTGAAGGCGTCTCGTTACATATTGAACGCTGCGAGTAGTTGATGTAACTGCAAATACATTGCTCACGCGTAACGTTTACACACACACACAAAAAGTTCGTGTTGTCTCCTTCGCACCTATATTGTTAGAAAGAGATATATTGAAACATTTTGCCGAAAGTAGACGGTGAGATTCGCGAGTAACGCTTGCACGACTTCCATATGTTCAACAGAGACAAAAATAATTTACGTATCTCTCTTCTAAATTCTTAAAGTTAGAACTACGCAACAAAAAAGTGTTTTTTCTTTTACCCTTAGAATTGCATTGCGAAAACTTCATGACTTAAACTCATAGAAAACAGTTCAGGAATATAAGTAGATATAGTATTAAATGAAATATAAGTAGAAACAACTCCCTTAGTTATGTATTGTGAGCGTATTTATGTGGGTAGAGTGAATGTAACCACGTTAGGGGATATAGTTACAAAATCTTATAATAATGCTTCGTCACTCTAACATGCAATTTCGTTTACCTACGCAATATCGACTCTAACTAAAGCCATCAAGTACATTACATATGGATCCATACCATAGCTGTTTAAATAATTTTATAAAACATTCTATAGACATAATCTAACAAAATTAATAACACAACATCACGGCTAGCCAATAATCGTACACCACGTATCCCGGTGACTTGTGATCGATCAGTAAATTCCAAAAAAAAAAAATATATATTTGTTAGATTTGGTCGCTGTGTATACGCATTTATAGCAGTGTTTGTGGTTTTGCAAACACGTAATCACATGTCTACATATATATATATGACTCTCTAAAGTTATTATTAGCTCATTCTTCGGCGAATGGTCATTTATATTTACTAAAATAGGACACCTTTTACAATTTCATCTTTCCGTCTAGATGTTCACTCAATCATGCTTCATTTCCAACATATTTACAAATACACACGATTGTATTATGCATACATCTTATAGTCGTACCCTTATTTTGGTTAACAACCTAACGTGGTTACAATATTTACCAATTTTTGTATTCATTCTAAAAATGGAATCTATGTGCACTTCGTATATGGACAGTATGTTCCTTATAAGATCGATTATGGAATTTTTGATATTAGACATTGTATGTATCTCACTAGTTATCATACGTCCTTTGGCTGTATATTCGTATATCTGAACCGTGAAAATTATGAAAAAAAAAATTAAATCAGTTCGATTTTCAATCTTAGAAAAAAATAATGCTCAAAAATTCCAGAACAGATCAAACAAAATTTTTTTTTATCCGACTAGTGGATAGTAGACCTGCAAGGGACCGAATAAATTTTCAATGATAGCAGTCTACTTCATAGTATATATATATATATATATATATATATATATATATATATATATATATATATATATATATATATATATATATATATATATATATAGATATTTATTACTTCTGCATTTCATATTTGTTACATTTGCGATAGGCTAAAACTTACTTAAAATAGCTACCAAATAGTTTTACTTTTTAAGTTTACATATACAATAAGTTTAAGATGCCATGTATTATTACACAATGAATTCTACCGAATGGTATTTTGCTGTCGGAAGGTCGCTATTTTAGCCGAGTAATTTATTAATTAACATATAATTAATTAATTACGCAGTAATAATATATAAGTTACTTTTAGTATTAATATTAACTGCTAGAACAATAACAAAAAAAATAGGGTTGTACATTTCAAAATGTCAAGCCATATTTTTATTTAAAAAAAAACAGAAATTCGTGAACGAGTTTATAATAGATTTTACTAGTAATAAAGCTTATCTCTAACCGTGTCGTTTAGCTAAATAGGAAAAATAAAGGATAATATTCATAAGAAAGAGTAAGCCCTAGATCTGACTTCATAGAGATCAGTCATCAGGGATATTTGAATCCTATTAATGCGAAATATATATAATTATAAAAAAAGTAATAAAAAAAATTATGTCAGTAGTATGCCTTAATATCTGAAATCTAACACTATTTGGAGAATATAAATTAATATTTGCTAAGAAAATAGAATAGAAATGAATAGGAAATATCAATAGGTAATTAAGAACAGAATTGAGCGGAGCGACCTTCCAACGCGCGCATTTATGAAACAACATATACTTCATTTATAATAAATGTACGTTACATTATTCTTTCCTACTTACATTCAAAGTGAAACTTAATTAACAAAAAATACAATTTCAATAGTTATATATTTAAAAAAAAATAACAAATTAAATTGTTAAATATTAAAAAAGCAAAAAATGCTCTCTTGTTATTTTACACGATAGGAAGGAATTCAGTATTTTCGAGTCATTTAATTACTTTGTAGATAATTTATTATATATGGTAACATTAGGGTTATGGTGTTTCCGCTGGCAACACTTCATTATGGCACATTACAAAGCTCCACCATAAACATTCTTATAATGGGACCACATACGAATTAAGCTAAATAAATAACAATTATATATATATATAACCGTGGTTAATTCTCTAAATATTATTCGTTTGAATGGTTCGGGTGCTTTAATATCCAATAGGAAAACACATTATTTTGAATTGAAATGTTTAGCTACAGACACAATAAATATTACAGGATACATCACAACAATGTACAGTCCATATACATACTAGCACGTATAAGTGACATTTGTCAGTATGACAAATTTCATCACTCTTCATCATTCAAATTCATGAACATGCCATATGTGAATGTTTTGCAGTTACCTATGATAAGTGACACAGAGGTAGAAATAAGCGATGTTGTCAGCGTGACTTTCATCGCTCAATTTCAATGGCCATAAATGACTAATAACGACGATAAAATTGTCATGATGACATCTGTCACACGTGCATAGCCAAAGTGAATTAGTAATTAACACCCGACAGACACGAGGTCTGATATAGTAAAAATAAACCATTCAAAAAGAAGACTGTGAATCGAAAACATATTAGATCTTTTATAACATCAAGTTCCAACACGGTAAGTACATAAACCAACATCACAAATAATAATAACTATGAACAATTCATCAACCTTAGGGACTGTTAGTTACATTTGTACTTATACGCTATAAACTGTGTCCACTTACAAAACATATTGTTACATCTATAAATCAAATCTTTAGAACATTATAAAATACTGCTAAAGGATTCTAAGACCGTATTATATACGGCATCTTTGGGACTTACAATTACCAAGCTCTGGGACATAAAAATATATAACCTAGGTTAAAACTATAGCAAGCGATATATATATTTTAGTCAAAAAATTTTGTTATAACACTAAGTCAATTAATAAAACGAAAATTGACTACAGGTAAAATGGAAGACGTATCGATAAAAAACTAAAATAAAACTTAATAACCGTAAAAGACAGCGGCGCGACGCGCGCTACAAACAAGTCAAAATATATTAAAATTCAAAATATATGAAATTACAAAACGAAAAATTCTCATCCCCAACCAAAATATACAGACATAACAAATTTCCTAGTCGCTTATATAAAATAGAAACATCACTACCGAAAACGAGTTGTACATTTTGCTATACGTTGATTTTTATGTATATACGCATTGTGCAGGGTGCAATTGTCAAATTATACAAAAAAAAAAAAAATATATATATATAGCTAAAAATGTAAGACTAAAAAAAAACATCGTCTAATCCAATAGATTTATAAAAAAAAAATTATAAAAAATATTTAATAAAATATTTACTCTAAATACGTGAAATTGTGCATCACATTAGTTTTATACAATACAAAAGAAATTATCTGCTTGGATGATTTTTATTAATGGACTTAAAAATTACATATATCTTTGTTTAATAAAAAAAAATCTCTCGAAATTGGGGAACATTGATATATTGATGGGTCATTTGATAGCCAATGACCTCTACCTTCCTGGTTTGTAGGTAAGTGATGGAGACATATTACCTATTGGTAATATGTCACATTTCTACATTATATATATATATATATATATATATATATATATATATATATATATATATATATATATATACCCCTATACTTTTATAAATACCAAATAATCTTCAAACCCACCCCACAATGTACGGACAATTCTATTAAATAAACAAACCAACGATTCCGTCTAATTTGCAAGCATAATATACAAGTGATATACATAATTAAAACAATTGCTTACTTGAAAAGGAAAGGCTTCGATAGTTCTAAAAGCTTACGACTAAAGAAGAAACTAGCCTCAGGTAATGACCATGTGATGATGATCCTTAATATAAACAATGGTTTGGCCGCGAGGGTCGGCCGCCATCTAGCTGCCAGTGGCTTCGAGGAAGGGTGGCTGGGGCGGTGATATGAGGCAATCTTAAGAATCTTATCAATATCACAAGAATAAAATTGTAGGTGGAACCGACATACTCGTGGCTTCAGTAATAACTAGATAGGCGCGTTGACGGCCCTATTTTGTTTATAAGTTAGGGCTTGCAAGCAACAGACCGCACCGCAGTGAGAGTTTGCGTCTAACTCATTCCAACGTGTGCACGTCATATCGTAAAATTATTTGTTAAATTGCAAATGAATTTGTGACAACCCTGTGATATCTGAAGGAAGCATATGAGTGTCGATTCTGTCCGGTTTACTTATTCTTATGCCAATAGCACAGCATTAGTACTACTCCCGTACAGTATGGCTTCTATTACTAGTTCCTGCCTATCTTTTTGAGCTGACATCACCCCCTCTCCGTGATTCAAATTGTAATCCGAGGTTTCTTATTTCAAACGACCAGTGACGATTTTTCCTAAACAATGAAATTTTGTGCATAAAACTACGTAGACATTTTGTTCTCTTTTACGTTAATAAATATAAAAAATACATACCTAATTATTAGGTATAGAACTAATCATGCGATGCCATATGTATGAACATAATGTAGAATAGTACTCTCAATGATTTTTTTATTGCAACACTACCGAATTAATACAACATATACAAAAATTTAAAAACGAATCCAAGATCACCTCATAGCGGCATGCCTCAACCAATACAGTATAGCTAATGCATACACATATACGTTTTACTCACAATTATATTCATAATTCTACTCCACCACATTCGAGAAAAATAAAGCAATTTAGCTAGTAATGTCGCGCAAATATCGCGCGGCTAAGACGACACCCGTCTTATCCTGGCAACAGGTTATACTACCCTTGGATTCATATAAACTAACTATAGTTTGACATTTCTAAGTTAATCACATAATAGCGTAGAAATATAAAATTATAGTAGGTCTCTTGAAACCATCCGCGATTGGCACTACAAACCGATACAAGTCGAACGTAATCGTCACAACCCATGGACCCGCTGTCGACGGCACATCACTACCACCGCTAAAAACATTATAATAAAACATTTTTAAATAATTCAAACACAATAAAAGCTCTATTCATACAATTTCTGCGCTTACATTCGACAAGTGATTAAAACTCGAAATAAAAAATATCCAAGTTCATTCGAATTTAGAACGTAGTGAAGCGCATTACATAATTATAAACGACGAATAGTTGCCAGTATCGGGAACGGCGAAACCGTTCGGAAACACCATGCAAACGACATTTTTTGGGCTAAGGACGGCATCGCTCGACAATTTTATAAAAAAAAAAAAAACATGGAATTTACGACGTCCCACTCACACAATATCAACAATAAATTTCAAAATAATTTAATAGAAAAAAAAATATTGGAAGATTATCTTTGGTTTTGAATTTATTTTAACATCTTTCCATCAGGTGAGAGGCCGCCAGTATTCGCCACAAGTACAAATAAATCTAGATTTATGCCAGTGTCACATCAAATAACAGATAATAAAAAATATATTTGTCATTCGATACAATATTCATTATTGTATATAAAACGTCGATCGATGCCCTCTATGCAATAGAAATCACAGTAAGTGTGGTCACTCTATAGCCAAGCTAACTTCAGACCACTGAAGGAGGCCTAACACGAGTATGCTGCGTAGTCAGGATTAAATAAATATTGGTCATAGTTTTGACATCTTTTTATGCACCGTAGTACAGTAATATATATATAATATAAATTATCATAAGTTACTTCAAAATGTTTAAAATAAAAAATTAAATATTGTACAACTATAAATGATTTGCAAATTAATCATTCTCAAAACTTTGAATGGTATACATATTCATATACTTATTATTAACTGTATGTGACTTAGGTGTAACTTTTTAAAACATATTTTCAAATACACACACTCTTACATAAAATATAAACAAAAAAATGTCAAAGATATAATATAAAAACATGTCAACACTGTGGCAAAATTTTTTTCAACGTGGTACTGGTGAAAAGGTCGCAACTTTGTCACCTGAATGTCAAAAGATACCCCTTACAGTGACCATCACTGTCGTACCTGACGTAAGTGAGGCCTGTATGTTACAGATTCTTTTCGGCCAGTACTCAATTTAAGTCATTGTACAGTAACATGATTAACCTTCCAATAGTTACAGGATCAATGCCCACACAATACAAACATGCATAATATTTGTTTATTCTGGGTGTTTTCTATATATTACACGTATGTGATATATGTGTTACGAAAAAATAAATTGTAGTACCTATAGTACAAGCTTTCCTTAATTTGATACTAGATGGCGTTGTTATAATATTTTCAATAGTAATTTCTTTTAAGAAATAAAAATTATTTAGACAATATAAATATTATTATCATGATTATTTATTATCTATTTATTAAATAAGAACGCTGTGGACAACAGTAAATAAATCCATCAAATTATAAGAACTCTGTGGACAACAGTAAATAAATCCATCAAATTATAAAGTGTACATTTTGTCTATGTTGTACATGTTTCTGTGACGAATATCACATTTCAAATCAAGCACTGACCGAAGCTTGCACTCTACACTTAGTACCACTCTGACAGCATACTGGCGCGTCCTAGACCCCTAAATATAACACATTAGTAATACATGTAATGTATACAACAACAAATATAATTCATGTGTAAATATTGCTGTGCCGTGTTCGGACATTGGTGTCATACGGTTGAGGTCGGGAACCGCCGCCGGCGGTGCTCGTTATGCGCTTCTCCTGACTTTGTCTGCAAATACATTGTTCGTATTTAGATTGTTTCTAAAAGGGACTATTTAGTGTTATTTCAGTTCTAAAAGGCATTATGTTATAAAAATACACAATTAACCATTATGTGTGAGTGCAAATGTTAGTGTAAATGTATTAGTACCGGTAGCGCCTGGTGGCCTGAGTGCATGTATACTGTTATACCATTTCATAGAACGTGTTTGCGCATTGCTGTTCCTTTTATGTTGATTAGGCAATAATGATTGTTCCCAAGACCACGTGTGGTCTACCTGTGAGATTATGCCAAGCGGTTCAGCTCCATCTGTCGTCTAGCGCACTGTGTACTTAAATAAAAATTTAATAAATAGGTAATCAAATAAAGTTTTCTCTTTAAAATCACATTCACCTTTTGTTTTATAACAGTATGTACTGGTAGTGTATAGTGAGGTTATGTAAGTGCGTACGTACTGGTAGTGTGTTTTAAGATAATGTAAGTAACTAACAATCCCTTTCCCCCCACACAGGGGGAAAGGGATTGTTAGTAATGGAGACTGAGAATCCTATTACTAGCAATATACCCAACCAGGTCGACCTCCTCGCGGTTCTCCCTGGAAACTATAATGGTTAATTCCTGATAAATTCATCATGATGGACTAACTGGCCTGTTTTCATTCTCATCTATCAACCTTCACTGGTGCTCCGCCAGCGTATCCCGTTAGCGCAGGCGGGGTTACCATACCTTTTTCACCCAATAAAAAAAAATGTAAGTGTGTACGTACCAATAGTGTGTAGTGAGGTAATGTAACTGTGTGTACATACCGGTAGTGTATAGTGGGTGATGTAAGTGTGTACACACTAGTAAACGCGTAGTGAGGTAATGTAAGTGCGTACGTACCGGTAAGTGCGTAGTGACGTAATGTAAGTGCGTACGTACCGGTGGTGCGTAGTGGCGTGAGTACGAGCGTTAGAGTAGCTCGTACTGGCGCAAGTGCATGCGCTGTATGATGTCGCGGCAGTCGTTGAACACGCGCTTGATGTTCTCAGTGTCAACGGCGCACGTGAAGTGCGGATAGCAGTAGTGCTTCCCGTCGCCGCTCGCCGTACTGATGCGCTGTGATAACAACAGTTTTTATGTTAATAAATGAATATTTCACACATTGAAAGGTTCCAACTACCCCATGATGGAGGGGGAATGGATTATTAGTAGTAATTGTAGATTCTTCATATTTTCTTGTGTGTGCTATATACATTTTTACTTATTTTTTTATGCAACTTAGAACGGCAAACAAGCAGACGGGCCATCTGATGGAAAATAAGCCATTCCTGAAGACTAAGGTGTTATTCTTCTGTACCCTGTAAATTCACTGATATATCCAACCCTTCAAACCGAAACAGCCATGCAAACACAACTGCTTCACGGTAGAAACATGAATGACATTTATATATGTATTATATGTTATAAATAGTTTAATTAATAGTATGTATTCGATATTATTATGTAGTAAAGATTTTTGTATTTTATGCACGTAAAAATTATTAATTCTCTTGCTCGGTGGAGCAGGTGGGTGGGTGTACCCACTTCTCTATTCTTCGTTAAACAAAAGTTGTCTGTAAAAGATTGCTCTAACGATAAGACCGTCTTTTGTATTTTTATAAATATATTTTCACCTACACTTTATGAAACTGTATTTCATTTAAATTTCTTAACTGTCGTTGTTTATTTTTATATTTTTAGTGCAATAAAAGAGTTAAATACTTCCTTTCCCGCGGATGTCGTAAGGGGTGACTAAGAGAGTTTATGGTGGAGGGATAGGCAGCAGCATATCTCTTAAAACATCACCAAAAGCAAAAACTGCGGTTGTCAACACGCCTGCCAAGCGTAGCAACAACTGACAAAACCCTCCTTATGGAGAAGGCTATGTTCAGCAGTGGACAGTTAACCCTTTAACTGGTAGAAGCAATTTTGTGTCTCGGAAAATTAAAAACTCATTTTTTGGGTTTTTTGTGGGTTACTTTAATAGCTTTTATTAAAAAAAAAAAAAACATTCATATTTAGTGGAAGAAAAAAACATGGTGGCAATATCCTTGCCAACACCAGTATGGTATTGGTGCTACAAAGTGGAAAAAATCATAAAAATGTTGGTGGCACACATATTGCCACCGCCAGTAAAAGGGTTAACGGCTGTACAACAAAAAGTTAAATAAATAAACGAGGTGTGGCATCGTACCAGAACTCATCGCGGATGAAATACTTGGCGCGCGCGACGTCGGGCGGGTCGCGCGGGTCGGGCGCTGCGTCGGGCGGCGTCTGGTAGCGCGCGAACTCCGCGAAATACTCCTCCAGCCGCGACTTCCCCGCCATCACCTTCTCCGCCAGCAAATCCTGTTTGTTCAGGAACAGGATCACCGATATCGTGCGGAGCCATCTGCAATTGAATACATGGACCATGTAATGCGACTTGGCACGGTACACAGGCTGATGGTATATGGTAACGGTAGTTTATATACACATGGACATTATTTATATAAAATTTAGATTATATAGATAGACTGTCTCCATACAAATGCTTCAAAAAAAAAGCGGGTTAACTTTTTTTCACACAATTTTGCGTGATAAATAGTTATAAGTGTTCCCTTTATAACTTCTATATTTATTTTTGCATGTTTTTAATGCGTGAAACTTCATTTTATTTATTCAATAATTAAATATAGATACGTCAAGATAAATTATATGCGTAAGTATATAGAATATTGATAAAAAAAAACAAGTCGGTGAGTAACAAAAGTTGACCGTTTTGAGACTCAAGCTCTATCTGTATAATCTAAAACATAAAATAATAAAGCAGTGATAGGTCAGTTGGACAGCCCTTGACAGCGGTCCGGAGATCCTAATATCAAATCCCAGTTTAAACTTGTTCGGACCAATTTAGAAAACGAACTCTACTAAGAGTAGAATCTGGATACTGATGCTGCGAAAGCAAAAGCCTGTTACTCCTAGATATTCGTTGCCTGATTTCTCACAATCCTAATCAGGGTATCCTAATTTGAGAACCAAACGATTAATGCGATTGTATGACATTTATTATCTATTGCAAAAGGAAGAATCTAAAACTTAATTTTGGTTTACAACACAAACTTGTAAACTCAATTTTGGTTTAAAAACAATTCAATTTAATTCTTGCATATTCTTCTCAACTGAAATTACATTCCAAACTGGGCAGATTAAAAAACAATTACTACTGAATAATAATTGTTTGTATTTATGTTTATCCGTTAATTCATATGAAGTGAGCGAGAAACATTGACTACCTATTATTCCATATGCTCTTGAATAGATCGAGCGACTCCCGCAGGCGGTTCTGCGTGGGGTCCTCGCGGAGCACCATGTTGTAGGAGGAGCACGCGGTCACGAAGATGATCGCCGTTACATCGTTGAAGCATTGGATCCACTTGCGCCTCTCGTCGCGTTGCCCGCCCACGTCGAACATGCTGCGATTGCATTTACAACGTACAGTATTAACAAAAAAAAAAAAAAAAGACTTGCAATAGATTTGCAATGAATTTACATGGTACAGAGGAATAACACCTGAGTATTGAATGGCAACGCGTGGGGGGTATCATGGGCGAAACAGTATACTCTGTTATGTCCATGGTGCTGCTCATGTCTGTAGGCAACAGTTACCACTTTCCACCAGATGGACCGTTATCTTGACTGTTATTCTAAGTTGCATAAAAAAAAGGATTGGTAATGTAAGCTTATATAAAAGGGGTGAGAAAACCAAGACAAGTGATGCTCTCCAGTATAGCCTAAAACAGAAAAGGAGATGGGTAGGGTATATTAGCTAGGCACCAGGTACCCATTAAATAACAAAATGACTGGATCCTACAAGTAGAAGATGTGTTGGAAAACAAAGAAAACGAGATGTTGACAAAATCATAAAAATAACAGGAGAAAATTGGATGGATACTGTTACAGATCGAAATAAATGAAATATGGTGGAGAAGGAATATTATATAAAATTAATCTTGTAATCTATGGAAAATAAAGATATTATAATAATATTATATAGATAGGCTATAAGGAAGGTGTTGGTATTCGCAACATAGTTTTGTACTTTTGCAGATTTTATCATTTTTCAACAACATTGCAACAAATGCTTTTGTTCCAAATAAAGAATTAGTATTAAAAAAAAATTATAAATATACACTCCTCGCAAAAATTAAGGGAACATAAAAATTTTTGAAATTTTTGGGTGATTTTCAACAGGCTGTATTTCAGTGAAAAATAATCGTACAGGAAATTTAAAAAAAGGGTTTTGAAGCTTGAAAACTCTAGTTTTCAGATTTTTTGGTAAAAAAATTTTTTGAGCTCCGGTTTCCATGCAATTCTTAAACAAAGCTGAAAATAATTTTTTTCTAAATTTTCTAGGTTTTGTTTTTCACTCTATGGGCATGGAAAAATTTTTTCGAGCTACTCCATTGTATAGGTCTCTTAGCGTGTTTATTCAGCTTCAAAAATCGCTTTGGATGGCTCAATTACGACCATTTGTCTCCGAGATATCGAACTTTGAATGCAAAAGCATCCTTTTCCATTCAACTGCTAATATCTCTGGAACTACTGGTCGCACAGCAAGCGGGTGCCGAGTTTCTTTATCTGCATAAAATTTCCAATTAAGCACAGTCAAGAGTTAGTGAAGAAAAAAAATTTTTCCACCTCTAACATTGAATTGAAAAAAGTGGAAAAAAAGTGACTTTTTCTCCTTTTTTGGTTACTTGGCTGTATCTTCGCTAATATGGGCGGGAAAGCTAAGGTTTGAAGAAAATTTTACAGTCTATTGTTCCTTAAAGAACCCCCTAAATCCCTGGAGCGATCGGTTCAACGGTTTTTCTCGGACCAATTGATTGAAATTTTGGAAAAAATAAGGGAACAAGGTTTTTGTCCCTTAAACTCACCCTAATCCATTCAAAAATCAATAATTTCATTTGTTTTTCACTTTTTACTCAATTTTTTGTTTTTTAAAAATTCATTATCAAAAAAAAAAAATCGAAAAAAATCAAGAAAATTTTTAAGAAAAAATTTTTTTTTGAAAAGTCGAAAAAAGTTTACAAAAATTTTTTTTTCGTTTTTAAGGAAATCAAAGTTTTTGACAAAAACTTTGATTGATGATCGATTTACCGCCGGCATTAGCGTTACCCAAAGCATACCACGTGGAGAAACACACACACACACACTTTAGAAAATGAGTTTGGAGTCATTAAATACTGCGGAGCTGACGAACCACGGGGTCTCATTTCTTCTAAAAATTACTTACACAACACTAACACACACACTCTTCAGAAAATGAGTTTGGAGTCACGAAATACTGCGGAGCTGACGAACCACAGGGTCTCATTTTTTCTGAAGAATCCCATATCATAAACACGTGCGTAAGCACAAAAGAAGCGTAAATCCGACCGTGCAACCTCCACGTGGTATGCTTTGGGTAACGCTAATGCCGGCGGTAAATCGATCATCAATCAAAGTTTTTGTCAAAAACTTTGATTTCCTTAAAAACGAAAAAAAAATTTTTTGTAAACTTTTTTCGACTTTTCAAAAAAAATTTTTTCTTAAAAATTTTCTTGATTTTTTTCGATTTTTTTTTTGATAATGAATTTTTAAAAAACAAAAAATTGAGTAAAAAGTGAAAAACAAATGAAATTATTGATTTTTGAATGGATTATGGTGAGTTTAAGGGACAAAAACCTTGTTCCCTTATTTTTTCCAAAATTTCAATCAATTGGTCCGGGAAAAACCGTTGAACCGATCGCTCCAGGGATTTAGGGGGTTCTTTAAGGAACAATAGACTGTAAAATTTTCCTTAAACCTTAGCTTTCCCGCCCATATTAGCGAAGATACAGCCAAGTAACAAAAAAAGGAGAAAAAGTCACTTTTTTCCACTTTTTTCAATTCAATGTTAGAGGTGGAAAAAATTTTTTTCTTCACTAACTCTTGACTGTGCTTAATTGGAAATTTTATGCAGATAAAGAAACTCGGCGCCCGCTTGCTGTGCGACCAGTAGTTCCAGAGATATTAGCAGTTGAATGGAAAAGGATGCTTTTGCATTCAAAGTTCGATATCTCGGAGACAAATGGTCGTAATTGAGCCATCCAAAGCGATTTTTGAAGCTGAATAAACACGCTAAGAGACCTATACAATGGAGTAGCTCGAAAAAATTTTTCCATGCCCATAGAGTGAAAAACAAAACCTAGAAAATTTAGAAAAAATTTATTTTCAGCTTTGTTTAAGAATTGCATGGAAACCGGAGCTCAAAAATTTTTTTACCAAAAAATCTGAAAACTAGAGTTTTCAAGCTTCAAAACCCTTTTTTTAAATTTCCTGTACGATTATTTTTCACTGAAATACAGCCTGTTGAAAATCACCCAAAAATTTCAAAAATTTTTATGTTCCCTTAATTTTTGCGAGGAGTGTATATTCATAAAGATGTGTTCAGTACATTTTAATTTCACTGCCTTATCCCACCCTTTAAACCGAAACACAGCCATGCAAACACAACTGCTTCAAGTCAGTTACACGAGTGGGGAAACAGGCAGACATCATCATCATATCAGCCTTTAACTGTCCACTGCTGAACATACCCCTCCCCCTTGGGGGGGTTTTGCCAGTAATTGCCACGCTTAGCAAGCGGATTGTCAACCGCAGGCTTTAGAGATATTTTAAAAGGGACGCTGCTGCTCATTCCTCGCCCTCACTTCGTCGCCTCATACGACACCCATGGGGGAAGGAAGGGGTGGCCTATTCTATGCCGGGACCATACGGCGGCTACTTCTATTACTAAAGAGGCAGACAACCTTCATATAAAGTCTCTCTCTGGCAATCTTAATGTTGTACAGATTAATTTGATTTATTTATTTAAACTTTTGCACACATTGAAAAACGTCTACAGGGCAGACTTAATGCCTGATGGCATTCTCTACCAGTCAACCACCACGCCAAACAGAGAGAGCAGATGGCGGTGCATAGATTTAAAAAACAATAGTAAATTAAATAAATATTTTAAGAGATAACAATGTATAATAAATAAACATACAAACATATAGAATAATATACTCACAAAAAATATACACACATAAATCACATACAATATATATATAAATAACCATACATAGTATATACTAAATTAATAAATACATAAATAATAACTTATTATATAACAGATTAAGGCTTTTCATTGTTGTGATAAATTGAAGTAATGTTCTCGAAGAGACTTTTTAAAGGAAAATTTGGTTAATTAATTAATTAGTTAATTGTTACTAATGCATTGTATATTACAAAAACTGGGCTAATTGATCCGTTTATCTCAATGTAGGAAGACTCCCCATCCGAGAAGAGATTCGTTACCATCCATTTGAGACAAAACAGTGACATTTAAGACATAGATAACACCCATTGGAACAATAAAAAAAAAACTAGTTTTGATCAAACATAAAACCAACTGTAATGAGGTGATAACACCAACCTTGTTAGTGTAAACATGATCTTTTTGTAACTAACAATTCACTAAGGCAGTGATTACACTTTAAAATGATCATATATAATATTACATCATCATCATCATTATCGTCATCATATCAACCATTATCTGTACTGCTAAACGATACGAGAGTAGATATAAATAGGAAAAAAAAATTAAAAAAAAAAAAAAAAAAAAGAAAAGTAAACAATTTTTTTTTAATTGACAAGAACTAAGAAAATCAAATTAAAACTGGACAATATAAAAAAAGGCGAATTGAAAACTTAATATTTAAGAAATTCATGGTAAAAATACTAATTACCATAATTAGTTTCTTGTACTTGGCATATTTAGTATTAAATCTTTTAATATGTCCAATGTAAATTAGGTACAATAAAAATTTTAGAATACAATACAATTTGGTAAACAAACCAGGGGTATCGTTTTCACAATTTATCATTTTAAATATAACTGAATTGGGAATATTATAAGTAACAATTTCATGTAAACACTTTTATTCATGTTATTTATTTATGTACCCTTATATGACAAAAAAAAAATTGCATAATGTTTACTACCTGTGCTAAGTATAAAAAACAAAATATAGATTATAATTATTTTGAAACAATACAAAATATTTAAGTAGATTGAAAGTTAGTATAAATTGATTTATTTACGACCTTATAAAGTTGAAAGTGTAATAAACGCGTAAGGTCAAAAGCTTTTAAGAAACCTGATTTTGTTGTTAATTGCTGTATGTTTTAATTACATAAATAATGCATGACAAAAAAAAAAAAGATGGACTCCGCACGCTCTAATAGATAAGTAAGGCGATCACACCGCAATCAAACTACGTGTGCGTGATAATTTTACGCCCCCCCCCCCTCATGATTGGTGGCAAACGAATACACCGGTAGATACGCTTTCTTGAGAAATAACAAGATGCCGGAGTTTGCTGTCTTACTCTATCTCAAACGTGCGGCAACGAAAACTTATGTATCGAAAAGCTCGTTTGCCATTCGATAAACAGCGACAGTTTTCTGTATTTTTTAAATAAACTTTTAAGAAGTAGCGATTTAAAATAATAAAAGAACAAAAAGAAACTACAATTAATAATTCCTTCATATTTTACCATTTATGAAATTTCTGATTTTTTTTTAATTGATTCTTTAGACAAGTGATAAACGAATCGTTCGTAGTCTGCACGTTCGAGAGTGGTCTCAAAAATTATCTCTCTCTCTTTCACACTTCGATTACTTCATATTTCTGTCCTTCGTAATAGCGACGTTTGACCGCGAGAAGTTATAATTTGTTTGAATAGAACATAATGAAATTTTAAATAAAGACGATTAATTGTCTCGACCAGAAGATAACCTGATGATGTCCTATAGTACAATAAATCATTAATAGATTGAATAAATCATTAGTAATATTAGAAACAAATCATTAACAGATTGAATGTTTCGATTGGTTACTATTTCACTTCGATTATCTGTAAAATTTAATTAAAACTTAATTGCTCTTTCATTATATTTCTATTGAGACAGTTTATAGCTACATATGATAAGAAATACATTGTAATTCTATTAATTTATCATAACAAAGGTATTGTATTTATGTACTCACTGGAAATTGACTTTGTCGACGACGAACTGCGTCTCAAATATGCCGGAGGTGAGCACTCGGCAGCGGAGTATGTCCTGCTCCGTCGGAGTGTAGTTCGGCTGCTTTATTATGTGCACCTGGTCCAGGAAACTGCAAATGGACATTGCATATTAATCGTAATATAAATGATTGCAATAAATAAAATATGGGGGCTATCTGAAAATAGGAGGCTTTCAGATTGCTGTTGGGTTTTTGTACTGCTTCTAGCATATTTGTTCAATCTCGCGTTGATTGATTACTACGCTAAGGAGAAAAAGAATTACATCATTGCTAAACAGGGTTTTTTTTTAATGGTTGATAAAGAAATAGCAACCTCGCCCACGCCAACGGAATATACCGGTGGGGCACCATTGAGGGATGACAGGTGAGAATAAAAAGGCAAGTGAATTAACCTATCGTGATAAATACACCGGGGTTTCAGCACGATGGTATCCAGGGGGGACCGCATGGAGGTCGACCTGACAGGGTATATTGCCAGTAATGAGACTAATAATTTTACCAGAGGAAGACTTTGTACAAAAGTCGATTGCTTGGGTACCTCTGTCCCATTCCTGTTTCTACCGTGAAGCAGTTATATTTGCATGGCTGTGTTTCGGTTTGAAGGGTGGGATATGGCGTGAATTTACATTTGGCGGGTACAGAGGAATAACACCTGAGTCCTCAGGAATGGCAACGCGTGGGGGGTATCATGGACGAAACAGTATACTCTGTTATGTCCATGGTACTGCTCATGTCTATAGGCGACGGTTACCACTTTCCATCAAGTGGGCCGTCAGATTGTTTGCCATTCTAAGTTGTATAAAAAAAAATAGTAGTCCGCATTACTCAGAATCCCTTACCCCCTGCTACACAGGGTTAGGACGAGAACTAACAGCATTCTAAAAGTAATAGGCGAGAAATATAACTCACGTATAATTAGGCATTTCATTCAGATGCTGATCTAGACGGCTGGGTCACATCTGAGTGAATTGCTTTAGTTATATGTCTTTTTTTTTAGTTTGTAAGGGAATTGTTACTAACAAAATGAAAGTAGTAGTCTGAAATAAAAAAATATTATTATATACTAGCGGCCCGTTCCGGCGTCTCACGGGTGAACATTTTTACATTTTAAAAAGTGGCCATTAAGGCTGCACACGCAGACGGAAGCTTAAAAATGGAGTAACTTCTCCCGTTTTCCTAACATTTCCCTTCACTGCTCTGCTCCTATTGATCGTAGCGTGATGAAAAATACTATAACCTGCCCAGGAGTATAAAGAATAATTGTACCAAGTTTCGTTAAAATCCATCGAGTAGTTTTTATTTCTATAACGAACATACAAAAATTTTACTGATTGCATTTTTGGCATCAGTATCGATCACCAATCACCCTCTGATAGTTATTTTGGAAATATATTTTGTGTACAGAATTGACCTCTCTACAGATTTATTAAAAATATGGAATCGATATAGATTATTATAAATATAAATGTCTGGCCTATGCCGCCAGTAGCACAGATGTATCTAAGGAGACGACTTTTATACAAAGTCTCCTTCTATCGTTTTAAGTTTAATTAGTTCAGCCGTGGCATCTTTTTGAAGGACTATCAATGTGTGTACATACTACTTGGCACAGTCGATGAGCTGGTACTCGTTGCTCCGCTCGTACGTGCGCTGGACGCCCTGGTCCTTCCACAGCGCCTCCGTGTGCTCGTAGAACTCTGCCGGGTAGTCGAAGTCGGGCTGCGACGCTACATCCTGCCATCAATCGGTTGCAACATTACATTTAGTCAGTATAATCTTAAAGGACTTTGCCATAGATATTGTAAATATTAACTATTACCATAGACATGATATACCAAAAAGAATAGAAATTTATTAGTGAGATAATACAAAGTTTGAGCATTCCTTACTGACACATCCAGTTGTCGAAGTAAATTAGGAAGCTCAACATTTACTATTGTTCTTCAAGTTTCTTTAATAAAAATATATATAAAAAAGTAAACAACAAAAATGTAAGACATAAAAACTGAAGGGGGGTTATTAGTAATGCTGACTACCAGTCTCATTGCTAGCAATAAGGTAAGGTGACTTTATGGTCACCATACAGATATAGGTTTAAAAAATCTTAATGGTCTTTGAGTTCGACATCCACTTTGTACAAAAGTAGATGGCTTGGATACCTCTGTCCCATTCGTGTTTCAACCGTGAAGCAGTTGTGTTTGCATGGCTGTGTTTTGGTTTGAAAGATGGGATATGGCGTGAATTTACTGGGTACAGAGGAATAACACCTGAGTCCTCAGGAATGGCAACGCATGGGAGGTAACATGGGCGAAACAGTATACTTTGTTATGTCCATGGTACTGCTCATGTCTATAGGCGACAGTTACCACTTTCTATCAGGTGGGCCGTCAGCTTGTTTGCCATTCTAAGTTGTAAAAAAAAACTGTACGTTCAAACAAGCATATGACCCAATTAGGTTTACGCTCAAAAAGTGTTTGCAGTTTGTGTCACAATGAGGAACAAACGCCGCAGCACTTAATTTGTGGCTGTAGCTCACTCATACATGAACGATATCTCATTTGGAAAATACACTTTATTATCCTGAGGAGATAAAAAAAAACAACGCTACAAAAAACATCTTAAAATTCATATCACTGATAGGAGTTTTAAGATGTTTTTAGCAGAAAACTTTAAAAAAAAAAGGAAAAGCTCAAAAGATTATGGGAAGGTCGTAGTGTTACTCTTTTTTCCTAAAAAAAAAAAAACTTTTTCAATAATAACTGTAGGTATACTATATTATGTCCATGGTACTCATGGTGCTCATGTCTATAAGCGACGGTTACCACTTTCCATCAGGTTGTCCGTTAGCTTGTTTGCCATTCTAAGTTGTATAAAAAAACGTTCACAAAAATAAAAGAGCAATCGTCAGGCAATTAATCGAACGTAGGCTATGGACTAACATTAAACGTTCCGCGTCCAGACTGCACGTCTACGGTACACGAAAGTAAACAAAATAACTTCAACCGACCTGGACTTAAACACAATCCAAAAGCCCGCTCATTCTTTAATGGTTACATGCTATTTTTTAAATAGAAATATTTACGTACACCGAAAGATTCATTCGACCGTGACACACCGACACACTGAGTGACCGTTTTATCTGTAAACCATCTCGGAACACTGACCTAGAGGATTACTCAGAATGAAGAATGTTGTTTGGTAAATACAATATAGTTTAGTCAAAATAATCGTAGGCAATAATTAGAATTCGAACCATACATCATATATGTTATAAATGGGGGAATAAGGTTTTAAAATTAAAGTTTTAAAAAAACATATTGCCTATTTTCAACTAACTTCAAAAATAACGTTCCTAATTCGGTTGTTTAATTTTGGTTGTTACCATATAACTTCGTCAGTTGTAAACTAATTTAATTTAATCAATTTGGAAAAATCTTTTTTATCTGAAAGGATATACTTGCAGATTAGGCCTATAGAAATGTCATCAAAATCGGTTTAGCAATTTAGTTTATAAATCAAAATAAATAATTTGCCATAATTGAAGTCTTCTTGTAAAACACAATTTAAAATTATTATAAATAATCCTTTATAGACATGACAGTTCCATGGATGTCAAAAAATAAATACACTATAGAGTGTATTTATAATGGCAACACATGGTATTTCATGTGTTGCCATTCGTACGTATAAGCCAAGACGTAATATCTCTGTAGCATGCAATTTCATTGCCATATGGCATCCTTTAAACTGAAATTAAGCCATTAAAGCACAGCTATTTAGCGGTATAAACATGAGGAGAAGCAAAGTAAATAAGTTATGTACAATTTTTTTATTGATATAAATGAGTTATGTTCAAATCGAACTACCGAACATCTACTGAAACCTACCAAACTAACTAATACCGAAACCTAAAACGACCGAAATGTGGCAATATCAGAGTTGTCAATTTTCATAAAGAATTGATAAATTCTCAATTTTTCTAGTTTTTTTTATACAACTTAGAATGGCAAACAAGCTGACGGCCCACCTGATGGAAAGTGGAAAACGTCGCCTATAGACATGAGCAGTACCATGGACATAACAGAGTATAATGTTTCGCCCATGATACCCCCCATGCGTTGCCATTCCTGAGGACTCAGATGTTATTCCTCTGTACCCAGTAAATTCAATTCATATTCCACCCTTCAAACCGAAACACAGCCATGCAAACACAACTGCTTTACGGTTGAAACACAAATGGGACAAATTTTTGTAGTGCCAATCTGTAAGTATATTCTTTCAGATGAAAAAAAAAATACCAAATCGGTTTATAATTGATGGATTTACTAGATAATCAAATATAAAAAATACAGTACAGTCAAATTGAGAACCTTTTTTTTTGAAGTCGGTTAAAACATGGATGCACTCTTAATAAACTAAATTGCAACGATATGGTTGTTAGTAGACATTTATCATGACACTACACTATCTTCACTTGCGGTGTATGAACTCTTGTTTATTGGGCTCGGGTATAAGGTTCAATTTTTTGTGGTATGTCTATATACATTTTTATGACCAGAGAGATATTAACATTATTTGAGCAGTCTGGGAATTCAAGACCTGTACTTTTAAAACGGCTTTAAATACATTGAGAGAGTATTGTATTGTTATACTTATTTTTTTTAAGCTACATCTAAACAGGGGCGAACAATATATAGCAATATTACATATTGTACTTACAATATCTATATATTGGCCCAATAACGGATATACTAAATATCGGTTATTCAATATGTAATATTAAATGAACAGCACGATCGCAATGAATATATAGATATCCTACCGGTGTATACATATATATTGATATGATGAAGTTACCGCTATCAAAATCCAGTGGAACCCAATATATCGATATCGAAGCGGTAGCGGTATTACGCATGCCTAATTCCATAAGAGGTTGTCAGTATTAGAAATGTGTAATATACGGTATTTATATATTCTCGAATTCGTAAAGTTGGTTAATATCCGATATCTGTATATTAAATTCTTCTAAACATTGTTAACCACCCATCATATATATATCATATTCATTAGGAACGGGTTCATCTTTTCGATATTATATATTCATTAACCGATATCTAATATATCTGTTATCGGACCAATTTACATATAGATATTGTAACTACAATATACAAATATTGCAAATATTACCCACCCTTAGTCACTATGCCTAATTTTTTTTTTTGTGATTTGTAATATGATCTCCTTGCCAATTCTGAACCATTTCCATAATTTTATTTCTGATTGAAAGGTAGATAGTAGTTTTGTAAGGATCAAAGCTGTCGTATTTCTTTGCTCGACACAAAAAAATGTTTGTTGCTAAGCAAAATTTACGCGTTCTAAATTCAAATACATTTTAAATGTTTACGAAATACCTCGTCGTTCACGATTGGAATAGCTTAATTTTAGCGGAGTGAATGTGTCTAATTAGATAAAGTTATTATCTACAAAACTGTCTACGAGCATTGTTTATGTTGACATAAAATTTTTATTGTCATTGTACTTTATTCAGTACAAAAAGTCGTGATAGATTGACAAAACAAATCGTAAAATTAGCGGGAATATTTTTTTTTTTAATTAATAATCATTATGATTAATTATTGATATTCTCAATACATTAGGTGTTGATAACAAATTAGATATAGGACTCTGAAGTTGACTGTCTGATTATTTATAAGTACATACCTAAGTATGGAAGATTTATCATCACAAAATACATAACAAACGAAGTAATATTTATAAATATGCTATATATACATGTATTTATACTATATACGTACATTATATAGATAGAGTGTCTCCATAGAAATGCTTCGAGAAAAACGAGTCAACTTTTTCATACAATTTTGCATGATAAATAATTATGCACTCATAATTATTTACTCCTTTATAACTTCTATATTTATTTTGTCTTATAAATTTTTAATTCTTTTTAATGCATAAATATTCATTTTATTTATTGAATAATAAGTCAATAAATAAAACGAGTTAGCTAATTGTCAAATTAACATATAATATATATTATATATAATATATATAAATTAACAAATATATATATATATATATATATATATATATATATATATATATATATATATAGTTTTATATAATTTTATATAGAATTAGAGAAACAATACCTCAGAATCGGCCCCAATATCGAATTACAGTTTAAAAAATCACAGTTAAGAAATTGGAAATAATGTATGGAATTTAGTGTGTGGTGTAAGAGAAGTTGAACAATCTGTAAGAGATTGAATGGAAAACACATTGACGGCCCACGTGACGGAAAGTGACAAAATACTGTCAAATAACATAACAATGTGCACGCGTGGGCATCACAGAATGAACTGTGATGCCCACGGTACCACACATGCGTTGCCATTCTTCAGAACTAGGATGCCTCCTCACTGTTCATTGCTTTATCCCACTGCTCAAACCGAAACACAGTCACGCAAGCAGAGCTGCTTTACGATAGAAACACGAAGTGGAATAAAGTACATGTACTGACGACATTTGTACAAATGTCTCCCTCTGATAGATCGGTTATTGAACTGCATTTATTATACTGTATTGTATTGTAAAATCTTTAATGTACATAATATAAATTGGATACAATAAAAGATTTAAAATATAATAGCGAACTTATCCCTATATAAAGGGGTGTTTTAGAAACCTTTAGGAAACTGAAAGAAAATTCTAGAATGTTTAAGGGTAAAAACCGTACAGCTAAAGATAAACTCGATAATATCTAGTTAAAATGGAACATGTTATGAATGTTGTTACCTGTATATAATCCACGCGCGCCTTGTTCTCCGGCTTTTCAAGTGGAATAGGAGGGGTCAGGGTGCTCATTGCACCCGTGATTGTCTGAAACACAAGACAAGACAATACATATAGTTTTACTTGTTTGATACAACATTAATAAATACTCCAGTTGGTGCAGTTAAAATATTTTAATATATTTATCGGCTTTAGTTTTTCTTAAATAGATATGATTAAATTTACAGAGCAAAAATAGGACAGTTTTGTAGTAGTATAGTGTCACACAGAGGGCGTCTCAACTGCGCGATGATGATAAAAATTTGCAGGATAGTATGGTGATCGTTGCGCTGTATTAATATGGACGGTGTACCCGCCATATTAATACAGCGCAATGCGGTTATGCCGGTCCGCCATTGTCTAGGCATTTTTTTATGCAACTAAGAATGGCAAACAAGCTGACGGCCCACCTGATGGAAAGTGGTAACCGTCGCCTATAGACATGAGCAGTACCATGAACATTTTAATTCAAATTCAGATCACCTTTATTCATATACACTTGTTTACAAGCACTTTTAAATTATAATTTTTTTATGAATCTACAGTAGGGTTCGGAAAGTTATCTGTTGAGAAGAGTCCGCAAGGAACTCAACAGTTAACTCTTTTAAATCTCTGTGAACGTATATATATTACAAGTACGCATATATTTATTTAAATGTACTACGTTAAAATTACATGAAATGACCATGTGGTCATTAAAAAACCCGTGTTTGATCAGCTAACTTGAATGACAATGTCCCATATGAGAAAGGAGTCAAGAAACTCCGGAACTTAGGAGTATGTATGAAACGTCATAGGAAATTGCATGAAGCAAAACATACAAATTTAGGCCATTGGTACTTGGATCTCTGCCTAGCTCGCAAGGGATTTGGCGTGAAAATAGACAGATATACTTACTAGTATCGCATCTCGAATATTCTTCTTGATGTCCTCGATCTTCTCCCGGCGCTCCTTGTCCGAGAAGCCGTTCACGTGCAGAATCCGCATCTGCTTGACGATCGTCGACTTGCCGGACTCGCCGGCGCCCAGTAATAACAGTCGGTGCGTTGCGCGATACAGCTGTAAACAATCGTACCATACCGTCAATTAAACATGCATCACTAAAGTATTAATAAATAGCTCCTTACCACATAGTCCTGGCATAGAATGTGCCACCCCAACCTTTCCCGCGGGTGACATAGAATATGCTATCCTTTCCCCCCGTCCTTTTCCGTGGGTGTCGTAAGAGGCGACTAAGAGAACTTAATAGTCGAGGGATAGGCAGCAGCGTTTCTTGAAACAGCACCAAAGCCTAATTGCGTTAACCAACTGGCCAAAAATGATATTTCTATTTCGATGATAAATCGGCCACGAACGTCCGGGAATCCAGTCAAGATCAGCCAGTAATTAGAACTTCACTCGTAATACGAGTATATTGCCATTTACAAAAACATAAATAGTGTAGCATTTGACGTTCCATTGTTTCTGCCTACCCTAATGGGAGACAGGCGTGACAGATATGTATGTATGTATATAAATAGTGTAGATACACAAAATGAGTATCCTGTTTTAATAAAACTTAGTAAAAACGAAACCGAACGAATAACTGACTCGACTATAAGACAGTCTATTGATGTCCAACAGCAGAATACATAAAATAACGATTAATAGATTGAATGTGTCGATTTGTTACTAATTTCATTTAAAAATGTTTCTGTGATAATTCCAATAACTTTCTCACCTTTTTATTAGAATCTATTGAAACAAACTATAAAATAACTACTAGATACCAAGACAGGCGCAGGTCGAGGGCTTTCATTGCTAGCAGTATCATGACTACGCGGTTTTCCCTGGACACACTATCTTATCGTAGATTGAATCAAACTATAAGACAGTGATACCTACTACATACGAAGACTGGCGTAGGTCGAGGGCTTTCATTGCTAGCAGTATCATGACTACGCGGTTTTCCCTAGACACACTATCTTATCGTAGTTAGTTCCTGATGAATTCATCACGTTGGGCCAACTGACCTGACTTCATTCTCACCTATGACCTCTCGCTGGTACCCCGCCAACGTAAACTGACAGAGCATCAAATTATCAGCCGAATTTAGCATCACTTATTTGATAGATGTGATCACTGCTGCTTCAGCTACGGACTTTGAACTATATGTATTTATTTTACTTTTTATACTACTTTTTGTAGATTGTTTGATTAATAAACTACCTAAAATAGTGTATTTTTTTTTCTTTTTAATAAGAGCCCAACATCATAATCTGTTAAGTGTAGTTAAGTCTGTTAAGTGCTATGTATGAAATTGAAAATTGTTCGCACCTTATACTAACTTGGCAGCTATGATAGATGGAGATGAGCGTTGTCAGTAGGTGCCGTAAAAGACTGAACTAAGGAAACTGAATGGTCGAAGGATGAGCAGTAGCGTCCAAATCAAAGCCTAATTGCAATTGCCAACCCGTCTGTCAAGCCTGACAATAGCTTATGGATACTGGATACTTACCAGTTTATATGATGATAAAGAAATAAATTTAAATGTTCTTTCTTTCATTTTCGACCCATATTTCTTTGGGGAAATTGTTCAGTCGTTCTATTAGAAAACTCCCGTAAAGGTTAGGTGGATAGTAGAATGTCTACGGTGTCATCCCACATTCATTAGTTATTCACATAAAAAGACGGCAGTTTTTTTCAACACGTCTCACAATTGTTTGCGATTGTTCCCTTAAAAAAAATTGTGTACAGTCGTAATCTAGCTCACCTGCTTATCCTTCTGCAGCTGCCTGGTGATAGCATCACTACGGCGCTTCTGCGACTTGAGGTCGTCACCCTCGCCGCCGCTCTTACCACCTGGTGAGCCAAAGCACCCCATGGCCGACCACGCCGCCCACCTGCAAACAATATGGATCATATTTAAAGACAAATTCGCCAATTTATATCTAGTCTACACGCCACTTCGTCATTTACAGACATTTCGCCGACATTTATACATGGACCAGGATAAAAAGTAACCTATGTGAGTAACAAGTAATATTTATAATGGAAAGGTCCATCCTGATTTTTTTTTAATAGGTGATAATGGAATGGTGACCCCGCTTGCGCTATTGGTATACGCTGGCGGAGCAACAGTGAGGGATGATATAGGTGACGATAAAAGCAGATCAGTTAGCCCATCGTGACGAATTCCGCGAGAATTAACCACGATGGTTTCCAAGGGGAACCTCGTGGAGGTCGGCCTGATAAGGTGTAATGCTGGCAATTGGTTAGTTAGACCGCTTTACTAACAATATCCAAACGCCCCCCCCCCATCCCGAATATTGTACGTGCGCACTAAATAAGCAGTTAAAGAGACGAAGAAGTAACAAAGAAACTAACTCACTTTTTATAATATTGGTAAGAATAGAGTGCAGCAGACGTTTCGGAGGAATGAAATTGTGAACGATAGACAAACAACAAGGAGCCTCGCTCTGCCGGTAGAGTCTAACTAATAAATGTTATTAGCATTCTCTTCTGTAGCCTTGAAATATGTATTTTCAAGCGCGTTTGAAAACAGTTTAAAATGAATATTCTACGTTCAGGAATCGTAAATGTTTGACTATGAATTTTAACCCTCGAACCTGTGGAATAGAACTCGTATCTCTTACGAGCCGAGTGAGTTTTCAATTACAGTTAAAGAAATATGTTACCAGGTACCGTAGGGGATTTAAAAATTTATTTTAACCATCATTAAGCTTACATTTCAAATCTATATAAGATAGAAGAGGATATGTATATAGACTTTTTAAAAAATGATCTAAATCTAAATATGAATGCTTTTACTTTAAAAGAAAGGTGATGACAGGTGTTGTCATTCTTCTTCCATTCTTATTCTATTACCATCTGCCTACCAATAAACGCTCAACAAAGATCAATAAAAAAAGCGTAAACCTTTTTCTGTTCACCTCCTTGCTCCATAATATAATCCCTGTTGCTACAGTAAGAGAGGGGGTTACATTGTTTACGTTCCCAATTCCTTGCCCATTGCTAAGAAATCGAGTTGATTTTAAAATCTTAACAGAATAGAAAATGATAATTAATAATTACAGTTAAAATAAACCTTATATCGACTTATAATTAAGGTAGAAATTCGAAATACACTAATATGTTCAGTGCAGTCTCCAAAACACGTTACGACTGTTATATAGGTGATAATGCGAGACAAAGCAGTGCGAAGACATATAGAACGAAATGACAAAATCCTTTCATGTCTCGTTTCACTCACACATAGATTCCCTATTGGTCACACTTGTGTGTTCAAATACCAAATAATTGTAATATATATATATATATATATGTAGCGCGTTTTCATACAATCACGCCCGAGTCCCAGGTGTGCCGTGCGTGAGTGTGCGACGCGAATGTCAAAGCATTTGATAACAATACAAAACAGTAACACGCCTACCTCTTCGGGAAAAGATTCGTATGCTATTTATAAAATTTTTAAATACACGTATCTCATGACTACTTGTTTAGAGAACGCTCGCTTATTATAACATCGGCCGACCAAAACTCTATTTGCATATTTTATTTTAACGCCGCTATAAATAACACAATAAAAATTAACAACAAATCATTGACAATAATACATTGTGCGCAGCCCGCTATAGTAAAACACTAGTTCTTATTGAGAAAAAACAGTTCACCACTCACCTATTATAATCATATTTTCCATTCATTAACATTCGACCACGGAACGCGGCGGCACAATACGAAATACCAAACACGACCGCACTAGTCCGACGTCTGTGTCCACTGCGAGTGATGTCCAATCGATTATCGACATGACTGTATTCATTCATATTTTCCATTCAACAACATTCAGCTATAGTGTGACACAATATAGAGAACAAGAGCACTGGCACCGACGCCTGTACCGTCACCATTTAGTGATGGCAAATCGATATACGTTATCGAGTGAAAAACTTTTTATTCATCAACAATAAACTAATCGAGTCGATATAAAATATTAACAACAAGCACAGCGTCCGTATTCAGTAGGAGTGATATTAAATAATAATTGAAACAAAATAATTAGCCTTCTTCATATTATTATGACGTAATCTACTTACCTACTATAATTTGGTAGCTGGGCTGATACATAATTTTACGACTGTATTATCACGTTTTTTTTATATAAAATAACAAATTGTTATGAACTGTAGCAAACAGTGTCTAAATTCTCCATAATATATTATTACAAGGTAATAAATAAATTAATGTAATACTATTAAAAGTGCCTTAGATGGTTACTTTGTTGAAATACTTTAAATTTGAATGGAAACATCCCATAATAAAGATGAGTAAAGGTGTCCTGATTATCTCTTCTCGGTAGGTTTTTAACCACCTAGCAACACCAGTGGGTAACACAGACTGGAGTTTATTTAGTTAGTTGACCCGATAGAGAATCGAGCACAAGATAATTTACGCGAACCGATTGACTTTACCATTGCCATACAAAAGTTAAACAAATTAATCTGCACCTAATTAATAAGAGACGCATATTCTGAAATAAGTTAACGATATTGAGTTAGCTTCAATTGAACACTAATTCTGTTATCTGAATTGATAGTATAGAGATTTTTTGTTAGTAACGGACATACACAAAAAATGCTTAACCGATTTTAAAAATTCTCTTATCTATAGAAAGCTACATTATCAGCCCATAACATGAGCTGTATATTATTTTTAAAAATCTGTGCGAAGCCGGAACTGGTTAATAGTATCAAATACAGATTACAAGAAATATATTGCTGTGCTCTTACAGGGTACATGTTGATACTGTACTTCTAATATTTAAGATCTATATTGTTACAACATGAATATGCAATAAATAACTGAATTGAATTATAATGACTAAGCGATAATCATCATATACCAAGCGAGATCAAAAAGGCAACAAAATCGAACTGTTAAGTAAAAAAACAAATTAAGAACGATTTCAAATATTAAATTTTCAGTCACTAAGTTAGGTTTAAGATATATTTTTGGCACGGCCTGGTCCTTTAAAATTTTCAGAGATGTGCTTTCGCATTGTTATATGATCTGCTCATATCTTGAATTGGCCACCACTCAATTCTGGGACGGACATTGCTCACCGGCCTCACATCTAATTACCATGCACGGAGTACTGTTTCGACATTTTCTTTGCACAGATGTCAATACATCAAAGCAGCATATGTCTTGTTCATTTAGTTACCTCTTACGACATCCTACGAATGAAAGGCGAGGATTGTGGTGAAACTTTGTATTCTTACCACAATTTGATGCAATCATCAGCAGACTTCAAATCAAAATAGAATCGAATCGAAATCACATAAAATAGACTTGAAATAATATTTAAGGAATGATAATGAAATGGTAATTCCATCTGCACTGTCAGTATACAGTAACAGTGAAAGAAAGAGAGAGAGAGAGATATGACAAGCAAGTATGAAGTGAGGTCAGTCAGCCTAGCATAACGAATTCACCAAAAATTAACTACGATGGCTTCCAAAACAGACTGCGTGGAGTTCAATGATATATTGCTAGCAACGACTACACACAAAAGCAAGTCCCTCCACTCCCTTCGTCAAATAGTATAATGGTAACGTCCATTTGAAATCTATTCGATAGTATATTGATTTGATAACAAGTTGATTACATCAAAAATCAGTCTAATGGGTTAAAAAATCTGAACAATCATCGACAATCGGAGAGACAACACTAGAGCTACTCGACGCTCGTCCGAAGCGAGCTGTAGGGCCATTTTGTTAGCAATTGTTCTCGCTTGGTAATGCAACAAATATGCTAATGGAGTCATTATACCGTCGACTTTTGTCGTCTCGAACGTATGCAAAGTGATTTTGGTAGCTGACTTCAGCTACGTTTCTCAGATGCTGACTGTAGATGTCGCTTATGTCAACTGGTCGCGCTTAAAATAAATTATTTCATCTTCGTTGACTTTACAAATATTACTATGTCGTATGTAGTTGTCGAAGGTGAGATGAGCAAAGGAATACTATGAAAAAGTTTTCCTAAACTTAATAAGTTTAATTTTCCGTGATTAAAAGTATCTAAAATGTCGTCCGGGGATGTAAGCAAAATTTTACTTAAATCGGTCCAACAGTTTCGTAGATTAGCCCATAGAAACAGACAAAGAAATAAAAAATTTGAAAAACAATCTGGATCTGGTCTATATTACTTCCCCCTGACTCGGTTTTTAGCAGTTTTTTTTTCTATACACAGACATTCGACCTCTACATTTTTATTATATGTATATAATAGATTGTAATTTATAACCAAATTATCAATAATCTTTTAAAAAAATGTTTGATTTGTTATTGATACTAACAGGATCGGTTTGTTGCTTTTTGGTCCACCGGAAAAGACAACAAAAGTCTTGTCACAAAATTCCCACACGAACTAATCAGTTATACGCGGAGACTGGTATTTTTCTGATCGATCACTATTCATAAGCTAATCTACTAAACCAGACGGCGTAGCCGCTGAAATAAGTAAGAACAAAACAATCTTTCAAGACACTGACACGCGCCATTTCGGTCTTTATTATAAAGTTGACAAGACATAAATTAAGCGAACACTTCACAACCGACAGGGTCATGTCTGTCCTTTTTGTGATTTCGCTGCTTAAAATGTATGAGGGTATAAATTAAAAATACCCTAAGGATTTCCCTATTTTTCGGCCTAACGCGGTTATAGGACTGGACTATTATACATTATATATATTTATATTTTACTGTGTGGTCCCACCGCCCCTTTCTCATGGGTATCTAAGAGGCAACTAAGGGAGGGAGAGGGATAGGAAGCAGCATCCCTCTTAAAACTTCTCCAAAGCTTAACTGGGTTTGCCAAACCGCCTGCTACGCGTGACAACTGCTGGCAAAACACCCCGGGGGGGGAGGGGGGCTTATGTTTAGAAATGGACAGTCAAAAGTTGACATGATGATAATGATGATTTTACATTATAATGTTAGAATTCGAAATAGTGAAGAAAATAAAGCGTTCTATTGATTTGGTTCCAAAACACACGACCACCATAAAAGTAAAGTACATTAAAAGTAAAAAGGGGAAAAGTACATTATTGAGATATTATCCTAACAAACATCATTGCTAACAGCCTGCACATAATGTTTCAATATAATCTGCTTTGTATACATTACGTCACGGTTACAGATAAACATATATCCAGGGGGAGGAAATCATTAGTAATCGGAATAGTCCTCAAATTACCTCATACCTTTTGACTTCCACGCAGTTTCCCTTGGAAACCAAACCATCGTGGCGAATTCACGAGCTTTTTACACTGCGTCTTTACTTATGTTATAACTTATCATCATTCGACCAGTTCCACTTGCCCCTACCAACTTTCCCCCGTGGGTAGTTAAAGTGGATATTTTTTCCACCTATCTCATTGATACCATTCTATTTTCATCCCATAAAAACACATATATCTCTTAAATGAACAATTCGACATAGCTCCATGCGCTATATCATGATAACGCGGAATAAACATATACATTTTCCCTAATTGTAACAATAACCATGACCCATACCATGCAGTGGACGGATAATGGCTGAAATGATGATGATGATGATGAAAATAGAACTAGGAGTGAGGTATGGATTGATGTTACGTAATAGATGACAATGACGGAGCTTCCAGTTTAAACTCCTATAAAAGATAAACATTAGTTAATTTTAAACTTTCGCGTTGTTTACATATATTTTAAATTATAATACCTTTTTTTTTCTGTTTCCACGTCGAAACGTCGGCAATAAAGAAGCAAGTATGTAGCTACTATTCAACTGTAAAGGATTTTACATCGCATTAAGTCTCGATTGTGTATTTAAAATAAAATAATCATTTTTATTTCGACTTAAAAGAATTATACAATTTCTCGAAAAAGATCCAAAGATCGAACTTTTACTGGCACCTTTTTATTAAGACAGTGTAAAACACTGCCAAAAAAAAAAAAAAAAAACTTTCTCATTAACCTTTAAAAATAGTATGAGTTTAAAAATATACCTTTCATTAAATAACCCTTAAAAACGTCTGTAACGACAGACACGACGGATAGATAAACCAAAGTATACAAGATCTATTTTAATCCGACTTCAAAAAGAAGGAAACTCTCGATTTGACAGTATTTTTTTCTTACATGATAAATTTCCTTATTCCTTTTGAAATGCCCGTTGTTCGTCTCATAATAGTTTTGTCACGATTGAAGTTATTTTTTAACATTCTTAAATTATTACTATTCGAGTCGGTGAAATATTAAAAAAAACATAAACTTAAAACTAAAAAGGACGTGTCCAATTCATATGCAAGCAGGTAACTTGTACTTACATAAGTAACACCATATAAGCATACAACAACACATGTTTCACGGCGTTAACTGATTTAAATTCCGGTTATGCCCCGGCGCATAGTGGACAATGGATCGGTTAAGGTTATGTTCCTTTTGCATCTATGACATTCGACCCACATTACAAAGTTAGTACGATAAAATTTAGAAAGTTCCATTTCCTCAGATAAAGAATAAAAATCGCACAAATTTTTAAAATACGAATATATCTCTCTTTACGACTGTTATTTAAATCATCAAAATTATTTAATTTTAATTTAACGGCAGTACTCTATTGGTTTTGGTCTAATGATAGGTATAGCAATTATAATTCGAAGAGGCAAATCTGTTAACAGAACACTTTAACAACTCAGGAATCGATGCAAGAAGTCTTCTTGGGTGAAAACTAAAAATCTATTCCAGAGAACGGGATTCTTTAAAAAGGATATGAAAATGATTCTTTACAGAATAGGAGAGTGTGCGTTCCAAACAATTACTATACAGACACTAAAGATAATTATTTTCTTGACATAAAAACGTATTAGAATTTTGCTAATTAAATATAGAAAACGTACAAAGTCGTGATAATTATATGAGGAAAACGGTGTCATTACACGAAAATCAACGAAGATGCACCACCGCTACGGGAGACAGATGTGTCTTTCAAGTTGCGCCATTCAAAACTTTCGCCACGATGCAATCTTCGCTGCAATATATTAAGTTCTTACGTAAAAGAATATCGGTAATGACAATATTAAAATCTTCAAGTTCTGCGAATTGAAATACTGAGTATCGAACAAGGGATGGTATAAATTGTATGTACGTATATTTATGGTTCTTTAATTTGTATACTTCACTATTGGTAGGCAACTTATTGCAATTATACATATTTTTATAAATAATAATTATTAACATTCTAGATTTGCAATATCAACAAAATATGGTATTCCATATTTTGTTGTTAATAAGAATCGTTTAAAAAATATAAAATAACAATATGAATAACAAATCTTTGTTTTTGTAGCAATAGAAACAGGGTTTCTCGAACTTATAGCTCCACGTTCCCTTATTAGGCTTACTATACCAACGTGAATCTCTTAAAAAAAATATAAATAGAACAAATAAAGTATCTATTAATTAAAAAGTAAAAAATAAACATAAAATTAATGTTACTTCTATTATTTTTATCACTTTAGTATGATAGGTGTGCTTTTTTTTAAAGCAAACAGTATCAATTCGGGGAGAAATACTGTAATTTTAATTCAGATACAGCGTTCAGTAAATTCCTGTATTACGTCTTTAACCTAACTAGGTGGGAAAACCCACTCTTACATAAGTTGTTACATAAGGCAAAAGAAATTTCACCGCTTTACAAGAAATCATCTTGTCTTGCTAACCAAAAATCAATTAAAGACATTTTTTTATAATCAGCTTGAAGACTTTGATAATAAGCTATTTGACTGACTTCTAGAAACCATCTCAGACTATTTACTGGTCATAGAGCCCCTTAAAAGTGATTATATTTAATTCACATAGTATTTCCTCAAAAAAAAAGGCAAATAAAAAAGTACAATTTAAATAGGCCGCCGAAACTCAACTTTGAGCAATATGGCGTCAATGACGTCACATTGAAGTAAACAATCATCGAGTGTCACACATGAGTTTGGCCAGTATTTATTTTTGTTAATTTTTACTGTTTTCTAAAAAAGTAAATGCACAAATGGTGTATTGTACCAGTGACCGATACAGAGTGTATTGTACAAGAAACCGAAAAAGCTATTCGTTAGTGTGCCGAAAAAACCCGTGATCTCAATTACCAATCTGAGGTTAAAGTTCAATATTGTCATTTAGACGCCTCACGGTTTTAGGTTTTGATTTAGAAGGGAAATAATAAAATTAGTAATGACTAATTATTCAAATAACGAAATAATTCGGATTTGCGTTCCGATAACAAAAATGCAAAGGAACATCAACGACAAACATGTTGTTTACTTCCATTTACGTGATCATACATTCCAGACCGCTTTCCATCGCGTGGTATCAGATAAAAATATAATACATTTTTAGGGAGCATCATGCATAATTAATAACATATTTTTTGTTAGACTAATCCACACCATTTATTAAACTCATAATCTATGCGGATATCAATAAATAAAGTATTATTTTTTACATAGTTAAATAACATCTGTCCGTTCGTTCATCATGTTTGTTATACGTGCTGTTAGGCAGCCGACCCCGTAATGTTTTTTAAAAAAAAGAAACAACACTTCACGTCACTAAAATGTCATCAAAGGTCTTTATTAAACCCAAAAATTACCAAATTATAGATAGTAACCTTGCCCCGTTAACGACTGTGTCGCTGTGCGGTTGTATTTGGACTGACTAGAAATTTCCGTAAAACAGTTTTATATTAATGTAGATATTCCATAAAAGTGATCGGATATGCAATTTCTCGGTATTGTCTCCCGGCATAACAGTGCGTATTAGCTAAGCCGTGACCATTACTTAAATTTTACCGCATACAACAATTCACTAGTATACCCCAAGTGGTACGCGTACTGCACTTTGAGAGCAGAACATCGACGTCTGACAAAATAGATGAAAAACAACGTATTCTTTCAGTATATATTTTATATATTTAAATTTAGAACAGAATTGTATGCCTACAGGTAGATTTAATATTTTTTGTTCTGCAAAGAAAAATGATAACTTAAATCATTACAAAATTAATAAAAAACCGACACGAAAGTAAAAAAATGTTAATTGCAAAAAGAATTATCCAAATCAGTTCAAAATTGTCGCCATAACCGCTGAAGCCTTCTTTTGGAGATCGCTTAAAAAACAAAGATTCTTTTTTCACAATACTTTTCTATAATATTTCTAATAACAGTAAGGATTAGATATCTAGTCGCAAGTGGAACAATACAACGCAACGCCATGTTCTATAAGAAAGCGTACTGGCAAAGATATGAGTGGCATTTCTTATGACCGCATTTGGGAAAGTCACATGTCACTCTCACTGACTTCTTAGACGGAATGCACTACTTCGAAATTTGGAAACAATTGAAAACAAAAACATGGGAACTGTTTCACAGAATGCTGATACAATTAAAATGTATTTTTGCAAACTTTTAATTGGATAACATATAGCACTATCTATATATTTTAGTTACAATTACTATATACTGTTGCAATAACGAATACGTTAAAAGTTTGTTATACAAAAACAGACTTTTAACATATTCGAAAATCGATATCGGTCTGATATGGGCGATATCGAAATGGGTGATGACCTTTTTACCACCATCAATATGCAGAGGAACCCAATATTTAAATATCGGATCGGAATCCATATTACCATGCCTAATTGCAATCGTTAGTTTTATTTAGGTAACAGACTAGCCTGAGGGCTTACCATGAAATGTTTTTCGAAATTTCGGAGCCAAACGAAACACACATTTGATGTTAAAATTACATAATACATGCCGTTTGAAAATATTAAAAATGTTAAAATATTGGTGCTTTGGACTTTTATGATAGGATGTATGACGAACGAAATGTTAAACTCCATTTATTGATCCGATTTTGGTATAAACAAAAACACGAAATTGAGTCCGAAATTTCGGAATTTCATTTCATGGTAGACCCGCTGATGTGATTGGGGAACAATAAAACAGTATGCCACTTGTGACTGTATATTTGAATTAAAAAGATGTAAAAACACATATACCATAAATATATATGAAAAGGAACGAATCCTTACTAATATTATAAATGTAAAAGTGAATTTGTTTGTTTGTATGTTACCTTTTAGCACCTTAACGACTTAACAATATTACTGTGAAATTTGGTATACTCGTATTATATGTCATGGAGAAAGTTATAAACTACTTTTTATCCCGGCCAGTGAACATGTCTCGGTCACGCGAAGTCGCGGGAAAAGGCTAGTAATGTATAAAAATGTTCGGCTAGCCAAACTGTTAACAACAACTGTTTAGAGATACGAATGTTGAGATGGACGTGTGGTGTGGCAAGGATGGATAAAATTAAGAATGGGAATATCCAAGTAAGTGTGAAAGAATAGAAGTACTACTGTTGCAGACTCGCGCTCTTGCTACATCCGCTAATGATTAAGGGTCCTGGATGGTCCCGAAACTAGTCGAGCATTCTCGACCTTATTACACATAAGTTAAACCGATAGCTATAACAATCAAATAGAAAAGTCAGTGAAAGAAGAATTACAAGAGAGGTGAAGTAATAGTCGCTTGTCTTGGTATGGTCATGTGACGCGCTAGGATAAGAACGTTTTAAAGGAAATATTCAATACTAGCGATCCTTTCCGGCTTCGTACGGGTAGAGAGAAAAAAAATATTATTTTATATTAGATTTAAAAATCAATTATTGATACCTTGGAGTACATTACTGTTATTTTCGTACGGAACTTTATTTCTTTCTTATAATAAGATATAGCCAGTTACTCCCTGATAATGTAGCCTTCTATAAAGTGAAAGAATTAAAAAAAAAAAACAGTTAAGTAGTTTTCAAGTTTATACATTACAAAAACACAAACGTACAAAAAATCAAATCTTTCCTTTTTATTGGTATGGATGGAGGTAAACTAAAAAAAAAGTCGATTTTTTTTTATAAGTGAAAATGGTATGGTAACCCCGCTTGCGCTAACGGAATACTCTGGCGGAGCACCAGTGAAGGGTGATAGATAAGAATGAAAACAGGCCAGTTAGCCCATCATGATGAATTCATCAGGAATTAACTATGGTAGTTTCCAGGCAAAACCGCTAGGAGATCGACCTGGTTGGGTATATTGCTAGCAATGGGATTCTCAGTCTCCATTACTAACAATCCTTTTCTCCCTAAAAAAAAAAAGTCGATTGTATAAAAGATTAGTCTTTTGCCCGCTACATCGTACGCGTGGACTTTGTAAGCAGAAAAATCAATGAAATATACCCGTTCTAGATGGCGTATTAAGATAAAAGATATACCAGGATCTTAACACTTTGCTGGCCGGTGATGAGTAAACTCGTCATTGCACTAGCGTGTAGGTACGCCCTCGTACCACAACGGGCAAGATCGTTCGGATTACAAAGCGATCATGACCAAAAAAAAAATATTTTTGTATTTAAGTTTTTATTACAATTCAAGTTTAATTCTAAAGATTTCAACCAAAACGTAATTCGCGGTCAGGAGGTCGGAGGTCAAGTGTTAAGCTATACCTTTAGAAACACACTATGAAAATCGCATACAATTTGGAGCACTAGTTTTTACGAAACAAACATGCAGATAGACAAAATATCTAAAAATATTAAATTTTGCCTTCTATTGCTCTTATTAAGACCTCTCATATATTTTTTTTTAAATTATATGCATAATTACATTTCTGTTTTGCCAAAGAATTTTGGAAAGAATGTTATATAGCATTAAGTATGCCTTTTGTACCAAAAATTTTTTGTAATATGCTTAATAAAAAAAAAAAAAAATGTGTACATGTACTATGTGCTATGTACAGACAACTAGTTACAATATTATTATATTATTAAGATAACAAATAAGATGATATAGCCAGAAACTTAATGTAAATAAGAGATGAATGGAAGATAAATCTTATTATGCCGATCTCAAATGATATGGGAAAAGAATAGATTATTGTACTACTGAATTTTACTGTGATGATATTGCCTCGTGTCAGAGATTACACTATCTTTCCCTTTCCACCGAAACAATAAGCTTCGCATATAATTCGAGCACGTGTATTTTTTACCTGGTTACTTTAATAAAAAAAATAAAAAAACATATAGCTATTACAATAATTAGAAAAAACCCTAACTTCCATATTGACCATAATATTCTTTATTAAAACTATATACTACTTTGCCGTTGTGGTTCCGGCATAGAATAGGTCACGCCTTCCATTCCTATGAGGTCGATTAAAGGAGGGCGAGGGATGGGCCGCAGCGTTCGTCTTGAAACATCTCCAAAGCCTACTGCGGTTGTCAATCCGTCTGCGAAACGTGGCAACTACTGAAAAATCCTCCTAAGGAGAGGCTAATGTCCAGCAGTGGACAGTTAGACGCTGATATGAAGATAATGATATACGTTTGATGGATATTTAAAATTAGAACGGAGAATCGTGTCTACTTTTCCTTTTATTTCCTTTGTCAATTATTATTGAGTCCTCAGGAATGGCAACGCATGGGAGGTATTATGGGCGAAACAGTATACTCTGCTATGTCCATGGTATTGCTCATGTCTATAAGCGACGGTTACCACTTTCCATCAGGTGGGCTGTCAGATTGTTTGCCATTCTAAGTTGTATAAAAATAAATGAAAGCGTACCTACGTGAATTACTGTATTGTAGATATTTTAGGAAACCGCCATTTTTGTTAAAACATTTTGAACCTGAGCGTTTATAAATACTAGACGAAAATAGACATTCCATAATAGAAATTCTAAATCGGTAATTCTGTCATGCATTTACATTGATATTGTGTTAAGTAATTTAAACATAACGTACTTGTGTTTAATTTTAGAAACTGTCATAAAACGAATCAATAGCAGACTACAATCTCCACTATGCTATATGATATCATTTGTTTATGTTTTATTCTAAATAGATTTTCCTATAAATTTTTATTACAAGATGATTATCTATAGCCTGAATAAAGTAACAATTTAATATTTTTATTTAAAGCAAACAATAAAGCAAGATTTAAAAAAAATCAATGAAAACAAAATTTGTATGGAAGAAATATGGCTATGCTGCGCATGTTATTTTCGCTAATTTTAAATCATCATCATCATCATTCCAGCCATTATCTGTCCACTGCTGAACATAGGCTTCCCCCATAGACTGCCACAAGGAACGATCCAGAGCTACTTGTGTCCATTGACTTCCTACAATGCATTTGACGCCGTCACTGTATCTAGTGGGGGATCGTCCACACTGTTTGTCCGTAAAGGGTCGCTCACTCAAGAACCTTTCTTTCCCATCGGTAGTCGGTTTCCATTACCACTTCAGCTTGCTTATCCTTAATTTTAAATCAGCTTTGATTAATTACTAAACTACTTCTCTAGTAGTTTAGTAATCAATTAAAGCCGACTGTAAAAAAGTCGTCTGCCAAAATACTAATGCCCCCACACGTGTATCTGCCGTGAATCAGTTGTGTTTGAAATTTAAATTATTGGGTACGGAGGCATAATAGCTTTTGCACGGCAACGCACGAAGGCATAAGGGCCTATGAGCATTACAATAAATTTCGCGATGTCCAATTGTCCATAGCGGTGTTCATGTCGGTAGGCGACAGTTACCACTTTACATTAAGTGGACCGTCAGCTTGTTTGCCGTTCGAAGTGTCATAAAAAATATTACCGATAGGATTTACTCTCTTTTTGTACCCATATTTATTTGATAACCATTGGAGCCGCTACGAAAAGAACTCATATCCACAGTCAAGAACCTAAGTAGTCGTTTTTTTTTTTATTGGATGAAAATGGATTGGTAACCCCGCCTGCGCTAACGGAATACGCTGGCGAGGCACCAGTGAAAGGTGATCGATGAGGATGAAAACAGGCCAGTTAGCCCATCATGATGAATTCATCTGGAATGATTCATGATAGTTTCCAGGGGGAACCGCGAGGAGGTCGACCTGGTTGAGTATATTGCTAACAATAGGATTCTCAGTCTCCATTACTAACCATCCCTTTCCCCCTAAGTAGCAGGGTACAGAGCAATTTTCTCCAGCGAATTCTCAAGTTGTGGAATAAACGATATCTGCTAACGTTTTCGCTAGGAATTATAGTATGGGGCTGTTTAAAAAAAGTGTAATAGATTTTCAAAGGGTTGGCAACGTCCACCTGATATCCATGGTGTTGCAGACGTCAATCTGCTAACAGTGACCGCTTACCATCAGACAGGCTGTATGTTTGTTTTAACCTTTATGGTATAAAAAAAAAAATCAGAAATAATACTTTACACGATGGTTATGATTTATCGCCTAGCTTTAGACAGATAATGTATTTTTGGCACGTTTCTTTCGTCCGACAGTGCAAAGACCTGAATGACCGTACTCCATTCATTCTTGTAACGTCTGAACATAATTTTGTCTCCGCGTAAGGCATCCTACTAATTCTACACGAGTTTGTCTGTTTGTTTAAACATTACAATGAGATTACAATGAAATGCATTTACCGATATTATTAGCACACAGGTAAACTTATTCCTTAGAGGATTTTCCTACAGTCAATCAAGAGTATCAGAATGGAGAAATAGGTGGCGTGATTTAAAAGTTTTAAAGATGTTTGTTACCAAAAAGACATCTCATCCAGCTGTCAATTTAGTATGGGAGCTATAAAACTTTTTATCGACCCGTTGTTTATTTAGGAAAAATGTTCAGTTTCACTAGAAAACAATACACTTAAAATGATGCTGATAAATACGATTTAAGCTGTATATTCAATCTATCATAATAATATGACGACCTCCGTGGTGTAGGAGTGAGCACATTGCTTTTCGCTCATAGACTCAGTTCCTGGTCGGAGCAATTTACTATTTTTTTCCGAATTGGTTCGGGTCTGGATGTTCTGAATTGTGCCTCCATATGTTCCTTCCTAAAGATGGATAATATAAAGCAATATCTATACATTATAATTACAATATCTATACATATATTGGCCCAATAACAGATACATTAACTAACGGTTATCCAATATATAATATCGAAAAGAAGAACTCGTTCCTAATGAATATAGATATCCGACTGGTATGGGCGATATCGCAATGGGTGATCAACAATGTCCAGAAGAATCGGATATTAACCAACTCTACTGGTTGTTCACAACACAGGATATCGTAGTTTGAAGACTAGGCGATTTATCGTATATCATTCCTATTGAAACTCTTCATGAATCCGGTCTTATATTGTATTATATACCTAAATGATAATTACGTTCCTAATAGCTTCATAAAGTTTCAGCCAATTCAACTGATCGGTAATTTTATAGCATTTTATATGTGATTCTTCAGATTGATATAACTGTTTTATTTATGAACCGATTGAAATAAAACAAACGCTTAATGTTAAGTAAACCCCAATGTACTCGTATTAGTGAAAACAGCGTTCAAATCTGTCAAGCCGTTTCTGAGTTTAGCGTGACCAAAGTACAAACAAACATGCCAAAATTTTAAAAAACATTTTTTTGGGTTCTACTACGTTCATAAAGCTCTCCGTATATTTCTTATATATCTTCCATCTGTACACAGAGAGCGACCAGTTACAATTTTATTATATGTATTGATTAGCTCCGATATGTAAATCTGGTATGTCCTGTGGTAATTATTTATGTATCCGAGATGGTCTCGAATCGTTATGAAGCCTTGATAATTCTAAGTAGGAGCGTTTATTTTGAAACGGCCCCTTTAATCCAATAGTATATTCTCACGGTTATTGTTCATGTTTTTGCGGTTGGCTTGTATAATCAGTTTAACAGGATAACGCGGTTGAGTTGATTGGTGGTCTTGTGAAACCTAACTGCGGGCGGTAATAAACGATTTGTTGGAGTAATATACACTGTTACATCTTGATTTATAATATACTTTATTGCACTAAAAAAATATAGTAATAACAATAATAATTAAATATAATGTAAGCAAAATGTGAACTTCTCTCCTAAATGAGATCTCGTTCAATCAATCAATAAATAATAATGAAATAAATCCCCAAAACAGTACAAAACTGAACCAATTCTACTTTTCTAAAGAGAATGATCCTTTCCTAAATTAACCCAACCACGAATTGATCCTAGGATTTTGTTTAACGAAAGCAAGGTGCATGACACTGCGCGATGGAAATCGTCAATATATTCAGTACTAGCGATTTGTAATAATATATTAATATATATATTTAGTTACAATATCTATATACTGGCCTAACAACAAATATATTAAATATCATTTATATAATATATAATATCGAAAAATCCGACTGGTACGGCTAATATCGAAATGGGTAATGACCCTTTCTCCGGCATCAATGTACAGAAGACTCCAATATATAGATATTGGAATGCTACCTATATTACTTTATTAGTGCCTAATTAATACCCTTATGTTTTCAGTACTTTACAAGACATCGATATGCTTACCTCTCACCATAGATATAGAATAAATAGATGTGGCATGGCATATATGATATTTTTATAATATATTTTTGCCCAAAATTTCTATTTGTATTATATATTATTAGCATAAAGTTCGACTTTTACATCACATTCATATTTAGTTAATAAAGTTATTGACATTCTATTAATATTATAAATGCGCAAGTTCGAAACGACGGATGGATGTTTGTTACTCTTTCACGCAAAAACTACTGAACGGATTTGAATGAAATTTAATACACGAGTAGGTTATATCCTAATTTAGTAAATAGAATACTTTGTATGTAGATTTGCGCGAATAACGGCACAGGATACAGTTAGTGAATAAATAAAATTACATTCAGTGTCCTTATATGAAAATGTTGGGAAAAATTGACAAATACAATACAATATATTTTGGTACAGAAGGTTAGCTGTCTATAAATAGCTTTTGTAATAAGTTACGAATAAGTAGTTGTCACTGAGTTTTCATGTGTTGAGATACTTGTGCCCTCAAACTTTATTTATTCTGTGACTCCCCTCTGCTCCGTTGGTGTCTAATGTGTTCGACGAAATGTGAAAAAAATATGTATGGAGAAATATTGAAAGTCATATTATCATCACGGACACTATCAATGCGTGTTCAACACTATTGATTGGTTTACAACTGACTTCAAAAAGAAGAACGTTCTCAATTCGGTTGTATTTTTTTTTTTGTGTTACTTCGTAACTTCATCAGTTATAAACGGATTTGCATTCTCTTTTTATCTGAAAGGATATACTTACAGATTGATCCCATAGGTAGAAGTTTTGTCAGTCGGTTAAGTATTTTTTTTTTTATTTAATTCTCGATTTTTTTTTGTTATTGCAATTGTAAAAATATGAGTTACCCATTAATATTATATTACTGAGTCCTTAGGAATGGCAACGCAGGGGGGGTATCATGGACGAAACAGTATACTCTGTTATGTCCATGGTGCTGCTCATGTCTATAGGCGACGGTTACCACTTTCCATCAGGTGGGCCGTCAGCTTGTTTGCCATTCTAAGTTGTATAAAAAAAAAGTATTAAGGATTTTAAAAGATTAAAAGTAGAAATTCACACAAAATCCATCTATTTATTAAATGGAAGATTTATTGCTCTAAAACCGTTTTTTAGCTTAGACTTTTGGCTTAGAAAAGTACATTCACTACAAGTGGGAACATTTTATTGTCAAAAATTTCGTAAGCATACATTATATTTTAATGTAAACTACCGGTTCAACTTACGTGTAATTAGGAAGAGAAAGCTCCACTCGCGCTTGCGTAACAGCCGCTCACGATTAAAGGTCTGGAATTGATCCCGAAACTAGTCGAGCTTTCTCGATCTGATTACACGTAAGTTAAACCGGCAATTATTGCATTAAAATATAAGCGCAAACATGTTTATTATATAATACACAAATTTTTAGTTATATTTCATATAAATATAAAAGAGTCCAAACGACATTTACGGATTAGGGATATCTTGTAATATTGTCTCAATTATTTTTTTAATATATTATTTAATATAGCAAATAACTTGACGATAAACTTAATGGAAAATTTCTTTTTTAATTCTCAAACTATCAAGCTAGAATACCTTGTATTGTAAGGAAATAAAGGAATATCTAGGAGCATAGTCCAAAACATCCAGATCCGAGACAATCCAAGAGAAATTCGTGTTTTAAATTGGCCGGACCAGGAATCGAAACCGAGACCTCATTCACACAACGCAACGTGACGCAAGGTAGCCAAAAAGGTTGTATTTATATAATTCTTTATAATGTTCATCCCCAACACAATGTACACGCCAAGATTAATGACAACTACGGCCTATGTGTCCCCGGGTATTTTCAAATTTCCCCATTAATATAACATACATTTACATCCCGTCAGTTCATGACGACTTGCAAATCCATCTTTACTTTAACATATCAGTCACATCTCCATGTAATATCATAAATACGAAAAGCTGTTTGTTTTTTTCTTTAACGTCTCAACACAGTAGTTTATGATCGATATCGATATCGATGAATTTTGGAATAGGGATAGTTGGAACCCAGTAAACGGTCAGTCTACATTCTCCCAAGCACAATTAACCCATACTGGATAGAGGATTACGTACACCCATATTAGATATAGGATAAGACCATTGTAGGAAAATCATTAAAATTCAAGTAATTAATAATCATTGGCGTTCTGTTCTGCTTAATGAGATGTAGGTCCTTTCGAGACATGTAAAATTTACAATGATATGTATCTTTGCACTTTGGATTTTGACATTAAACCATGAAAACGGTTGGAACACCAATATATCATAAAAATGCCCTTTAAAATGTGTTACGATGGAGTATATGAAGTAGCAACACGTAAATAAAGAGTACCATGATTGGTAAAAGAAATTGAGAATATAGATTTTAATCTTTATACAAATGAATTTTGCTCCACAAAAGAAAACCTTCAATCATGCAAAAACCAGTTATTTTTATTTTAAAACCAAATTAAGTACTGAATCGTTTTTCGATAAATTTCTATGGGACCAAACTGAAAGTATATCGTTTTATATGAAATAAAAAAGAATTTTCAAATCGATTTATAGATGACGGAGATCTGAGGTAACAAACATTAAAAATATACAATCGATTTGAGAACAGCCTCCTTTTCTGGAGTCGGTTATTATTTGTATTAAATTGGACTTGAATAATATGGGATGAATAAACCCTTAGGATTAGATATCGCGTGATATACAGACAAATAACGTATGCTTTTAATCCGCAAACAAAATGCATGATTTAATATCGTCAACATTAATATGAGACCAAATAAGAGATTTAATTAGAGTTAATGAAGATATCTCATACACACTAAAATACTATTAAAAAAAATACATTTAAATTGATAACCTATTCCTTTCAGAAGCCTGTTGATAACCCGAATAAGTCAAATTTCAAGCAAATGGGTCCAATAGTGAATACAGACAGCGTGACCTTCGCATTTGCAATGGCGGTATTCAAATTGATCATTATATATACACATTCCTTTTCAAATACGTGCTGAAATGTACACTAGTGTAATAATGCACCATTGACAGGTTTCAGTATTAAACACTACTGAAGTCGAGTGAAAAATGCACATGTTTATTGCAACGGCTCGTCTGAACATTGCCTGTGTGTTGACTCATCGCTTTCTTAAATCCAAAGTTAACTCGTGTAGTGTTACAGCAAGCAATAAATTCTTACTGTGAGCTTCTTTTTCAGCCGACTTCAAAAAAGGAGGACTTTGTAATTTTCTTTTTTGTTTTTTCCCCTCAGAACGCAGACGTTTATAAAAATTTAGAAATGTAGATGATAGAAATGTAATGTAAAGATGTGAAGATGTAAATCAGTACTTTTGCTCTTAGGTTTTATTTTCTATTTACTGTAATAAATTATGTATGTCATATATTGATGTAGAATATACCTATATATTGTTAATTATTTGTACGCCGATATAGAAGCATAATGTATACGGGAAATATAAATCTCTTCCATTTAAAACTACCTACATTCTAGCAAAATAAATTAATTTCATTTCAAAATTCTTTTTTATCTGAAACGACATACTTTCCGATCGATCTTATAGACTATTACTCCGATGTTGATTCCATAATAATTTTGTTATGACTAAAGTAACTGGATTTTCTTTTTTTTTTAGTAACAAAACCTTAAACTATAAAGACACATTTTACTAGATAAATTATTTAAGCAACAACAGTTACTCGTCTTAGAATATACCTATTTATTTCTCTTAATTTTCAAGCGACTTCAAAATGAAGGTAGTTCTCAATGTGAACAGATATTTGTTTGTATATGAAAGGATACACTTACAGTTTGATCCTACAAAAATTTTATCCAAATCGGTTCAGTAGGTCAGCTTTTAAATCTAAATAATTCGTTTTGTCAGAATTGAAGTCGATTCTTTTGTGGGACACAATCTTTGTAACACTGTCAATGTATAACAATTTATAAATTTTCGGGTAATATAACAAACATTATTAATTTATATTATAGACAGATTATCTTACAATTGATATAGGTATTTTCAAATTTCTTCTAACATTTTTTTGGAACAATATGTTTTATAATTGCATAATTTGAACAGGCGATAGAAAAAAAACAGATAAATATTGTCATATTAATCTAGTTATCTTGAGGATTGACTTAAAAGTTCCGACTTTTTGTGCATTACAATAAACGACGCCGATCGATGGATGCGACAATAAATAGGCATTGGTAATATGGATACCGATACGATATCTATATATTGGGTTCCTGTGGATATTGATGAAGGAAAAAAGGTCACCAACTATTTCGATATCACCCATATCGGTCGGATATTTATTTTCGAATATGTTAAAAATCTGGTATCCAAGAATTATGTTTTGGATAACAGACTTTTAACATATCCGTTACTGTACCAGTATATAGATATTGTAACTAAATAATATAGTTATTGCTATATATTACGCATCGCTAAAAATAAATAAATAAAAACATAGACAATTAGTTATTTTTGGCGAAATACGATTCCTTTACGTTTCACACACCGAGACACTTTTACCAAAGGTAGACTTTGTACGTAAGTCGTCTGCTTGGGTACCTCAGTCCCACTTGTGTATTATTAATAGTTACTTACATGCTTGTTTCAGTTCGCAGGGTGGGATATGAAAGTGAAATTATAACGTACGGAAGCATAACACCTTAGTCCTCAAGCATGGCGACACACGAAGTGTTCCATGAGTGTCACAGTGTACACTGTGCTGCCTATGATACTAAAGTCTATAGGTGACGGTTACCATTATCCAACAGGTGGACAATAAGCTTGTTTGCCATTTTAAGTACCATAAAAAAAGATATAAAACAATTCTAGATTTATATAAATATCATATATTATATATCTAAATAGATATCATAAAAAACATGAATAAATTTAATTATTAACTTTAAATTATATTGCCAGAAAACTCTCTGTCTAGACGTCATATTTTTGAAAAGTTTGTAAGAACTTTTCTATACGATTAGCTACAATTATAAACGTCACTGGAGGATTAGAAATTAGTGCATAATTTGATTAGCGGCACTGCATTCTCAGCGCTGGGTATTAGTTTTCGTATGCTGCACATCTTGGGATGTTTATATATCGATTTTTTTTTACAATAAAAAGTATAAATAAATACTCACGATAGATGGGATAGTCAGAGGCGTGAGTCAACTACTAGATAAATTTACTACATCTATGGAACTAAAAATGCAAGAGAAAAAAAAAAGAACTAAAAATAAAAAAAAAAAACCTATTCCAAGCCGTTTAGCGATATAGTAGCAGTAACCATCAATATGTTTCATGGATGGAAGGTTAATTCAACTGTATCTATTTTATACCTTGGCGAGGCGTTCGCTTGCCTGCCACATTATTACTATAAAAAGATCGCTTTTAGTTGAGAAAATAATAAAAAAACTATATTCACAGTCCGTGAAGGTAGTGGGTAACATAAAAAATATGGGGGTATAGACCTCTTTACCCTATATTTTTTATGTTACCCACTTACCTTCACGGATACTACTGCTTTTATTAGTAATGCTGACTTGACCCATTGCGGGGAGGAAAGGGATTGTTAATAATGCGGACTACCAGTCCCATTGCTATCAATATACCCTATCAGGTCGACCTCCACGTGGTCCCTGCTGGAAACCATCGTGGTGAATTCCAGGTGTATTTATCACGATGCGCAAACTGACCTGCCTTTTCATCCTCACCTATCACCCCTCACTGGTGCCCCGCCAGTGTATACCGATAGCGCAGGCGGGGTTACCATTCCATTATCATCCATTAATCTTAAATAGATTTGTCCCATTGCTAGTAATATACTGTCAGGTTGACCACCACATAGTCCCCTTGAAAACCATCGTGCTGAATTCCAAGTGTATTTCTCACGATGGCTTAACTGGCCTTATTAAGTCAACCTCCACGCGGTTTCCCCTGGAAGTCATCGGAGTCCATGATAAGTCAACTGACCTACTTCATCTTCACCTACCATCCTTTGCTAATACCTCGCCTATGTATGGTATACTGATAATTCAAGCGGAGGTAACCCCCCATTTTCACCCAATAAAAAAAAGCATAAAAATATAGTCGAACTGAGAGTCAACTGCTTTGTTGGCCATCGTGATGGAAAGTAGTAACTGTCGTCTATATATAAACACAAACATCACTATGGATATCACAGCTATCCTCGAGTACTAAGATCTTATGCCTCCGTACTTTGTAATAGATATTTGAAACACGAGTGAATCAGTACCCATGCATACGATTTTTATACAAAATTCCCTTTTAGTAATCTGTTTTAAAGTCTTATTGTTACAAGTTTCATAAGTAGACATAATATTTTAATGTAATAAGCATAATAATGTAAGCGCGCAGTTAGGCTCGCGCTCGCGTCACAGCCGCTCAAGAGTAAAGGTCCCGAAACTAGTGGAGCTTTCTCGACCAAATTAGTTAATGTAATTTAAACCAGTATTTATTAGAATAAAATATTTTAAAGTAGATTAAAATCAATAAAGAATTTGTTGAATTAGATCTCTTTAACGAATCCCTTTTAATTTTTAAAGATAAATTAAATTAAAAACTTGTATGTTTAAATTAAATCGGAGCTTCTTTTTTTTCATCTTTGATACTTCTATATATTAGTTCTTTGGATTTGTTACTAAATTTCTTGCGTGTTTCCATTGGACTTCATAAATAATAACTCTATATTTAAAATACTGTTATTGGCACTGTAAGATCTATTGTTGTAAGACTGTAATGTATTAATATTTTGTAAATGACTGTTTGTTGCCATAAATAAATGTTTACTTGAGTAAAGATCATATTTACTTACGATACATGATTATTACGCTAATAAATGATAACATAACAGGGTCGCAAATCTCCGGGATTCACCTGATTACATCTCGATAACAGCTATAGATTTATATTGATAAGAGATAGGACTATTATAGATATATTAAAATACATAAGGAAAACTCTGAGACTGACTTGCTTATACTGGGTGTAAATAGCTAGCTCCTAAATAATAATATTACATGATGTTTATGTTAAAAGGAAAATCTATTGCCGTGTGCCGTTGCCTTGTGGTCCCGGCAAAGAATAGGCCACCCCTTCCTTTCCCGTGGGTGTCGTAAGAGGCGACTAAGGGAGGCCGAGGGATAGGCAGCAGCATCTCTCTTCAAGCATCTCTAAAAGCCTAACTGCGGTTGCCAATCCGTCTGCCAAGCGTGACAATTACTGGTAAAAACCAGGGGGAGACTTATGTTTAGCAGTGGACAGTTAAAGGCTGATATGATGATGATAAAAGCAAAGGTTACTATTAATTTTCTCATAAATAGGATGGGTCATAAACTTTGCTATTCCTCCTATATACTCACCAGGAGTATATCAAACCTTTTTCATGGTTACCATTGAAGATAATAATTAAAGAAATACTAAGTTTGTATAGTGCCTTAACGACTTATCCAATCACTATGAAATTTTATATATACAAAAATTACCTATATCCTTTTCAATCCCACTGTAATGATATAGTTTACCATTTATCCCGGTCACGTGAATAAAGCCACGGGTAAAAGTTAGTTGTTCAATAAAAACTTAATCAAGCATGACAAAACTGAAAAAAAAATTAAAAAAAAAAGTATCATCCATATAAGTTCAGAATTACATAAGTTTAAATATTATATTAAAATATTGTTATTAAACTTATGTTCACATTTAACATAATTATACATAATTGATTAAAAGGCATTTAATTAACTCTATAAACTAATATTAAGTTAGTTAATTAAATCCCCATTAAGTCATCAAATATGTATGGAAAATTCTACACTGTTATGTAATAATATACACAAAAAATACTATTGAACTTTTCCACCTCATTGCAGTAATCTATTCATAATGGAATAAACAAAAACCGTTCAGTTTAGATGTAATCACCCATTTGGCTGTAAAAATTTTTAGTTTCTATCCTATTCTACCAATATTTTTTTATATGTTAAAATTTGTAGAGATGTTTGCATTTTTACATACATACATATAATAATAATAAAATAATAAAAAAAAAATTAAGTTGTAAGGGACATATGACAGTGAATTTATAGGGTACAGAAGTATAAACCTCTTAGTTCTCAGGAATGGCAACACATGGAGAGTAACATAGGTGAAACAATATAATCTGTTATATCCATTGTATTGTTCATGTCTACAGGAGATGGTTTCCACTTCCCATCAGGTGGGCCGTCAGCTTGATTATGGCTTGCAAATATTGAATAATATTCATATTTGAATATTCTTTTTATTCAGAATATTTGATATATTTGAATTTTATTAAAATATTTAAAAAGAAAAATAAAACTAACAAATAAGTATATTCCTTTATAAATAGATTTTAAAATTTATTTTATATAGAATTTATAATTTTCTTATATAGAGGAGCTCAATGGGCATGTCAGAAAATAGGCTAGAGAATTTGAGGGTGTTCTGGTAGGTGTGATCTTGTTAATTCAGCAGTAAAATAAATGGAAAAATATGGTGGAAGCAATGAAAAGGAGCCTTTATCAGAAAGATAGAGGTGGAGTGATCACACTAGGTATAACAAAATGGCCATGTGTTAAGAAACTACAGTATGAAAGAGTACCTATGCTGCCCCAAGGATATTTTAAGTTTTCTCTGAAGAAGAGTTGTTATTTATTGAAGAGACTTAAGTAATGTTCCTGCTGAAATGCCTTTCTAGAGTTAACTGATATCTCTACATCAAATAAATCACCAGAAACTAACAGACTCAATATTTGCTCAAATAAACTTTGAAACACAAATATAGTAAAGGCCACCTTTGTAGGTACATGTTCTTTGACATTAATTGAAAGAAAGTTTATTAATAATAATAATATCTTTATTACAGACTACAATTCATAAGTAACATAATCTAAACCTAATTAATACACCTTACCATAAAATTATTGTAAGGTATACTAACATTAGGCAATTATTGAAGGTAGGCATTATAATTTAAAAATGTGCACATCCAGCATATCAGAAATATAATGTGTATTATACCTTGTTTCCTGATTATTTATTTAGATTTTAGATTAGAAATATTAAAGCCACCGTGGTGACACCAATTGAAGTTTGGCTTCCTCCTCTTTTGTCCCTTATTCTTTAATATAGTGTTTGATGCAGTCTTAACAAATTATGGGACAAGTCTCAATGACTATTAATGTTTTTACTAATGATATAACAGTTGCAATTTAGATAAGGGGCATTTAGAGCATGAAGATAATATCTGGAAGGATATACTTGAGAATAATGGTCTGAGACTGTGAATTTGTAGTCTACAACAAATTTGCCCTACAATTCCTGTCGATAGTTAGATTATTCTTCTTACTGAATTGTATTGATGAAATTGTATAAATGGATAAATTCTAATATCTGGTTACGAAAAACATAGAAGACCAAGCAAAATTGGAAAGATTTTCCATCCAAAGACTGTCTCTGGTAAGTAGAATAATATAAAATACTGAAACCATACCTCCGATCATTTTTCTGAAGACTGAAAACCAACAATACAGTGAAAGACAAAGAACTGGCTATTTTGCTTTGTTACCTTTATAACTTGGTAAAGAAGAAATAGCTTGACTCAAATTAATTTTACTAAATGTATTTTTAATAATCAATCTTTACTAATAAAAAAATTTGGGTATAAAATTATTTGAATAGTACTGATTTACTATTTGAATAATAATTTTGAAATAATATTAAAATTATATTAATATTTGAATGCAAGCCCTAATACTGTTGCACACGAGCAAAACAGCTGGTGATAAATAAAGGTAAAACTCAGACACTGGATTAGTAACACCCACAGTATTTGTTTTTCTAAATTTTCAATAATGTTAAACAACCAAATAACAGATAAAACAGCCCACTCTAGATGAAATCACCCACACATGACTGTAAAGTAAATGTTTCATGTGAATCGATGTAAATAAAGGCAAATGTCAGTTTGTAACACCCACAATTTTTATTTCACAAAGATTTTATGTTAAAACAATATATATTACTAACTTTTATCTGCAATTTTGACTGTGTAACCGTGATATATTCATTGACTAGAACAAAAAGTAATCAACATCCTTCTCCAAATTTCATAGTGATTAGCTAAGCCATTAAGGCCCCAAAAAAATAATAAATAAATAAACTCACATTCACAATTATATGTATTATATATCTGTAAATATTTTATATCAGTGTATAATCAAATCTATGGTAAACCTTTTGACAAGCTAACATACAAATATGTTTAATAAACCCAGTATATTCACTCAGAGGAACTGAAGCTTCAATAAAATAAATGTATTATAATAATTCACTGTATTATGACTTCTTGATAGAACTTCATTGTATATAATATATATATATATATATATATATATATATATATATATATATATATATATATATATATATATATATATATATATATATATATATATAAAATATATATATATATATTATGTCATTCTTTCCACATACTGTGGAAGAGTCAACAGGCTTTAAAATCATAGTGCAAATTAAAACAATTATTTATTAAAGTGGATGAGGCAAGAGATGTATGTAAAGATAGAGGTGCATTGCAGTCAGTTCTCTTTATTCTATTTCAAATATTATTACTTCTTCTATTTTTTGTTATAAATTATTTTTCTTATCTATACATGTGATTTGCTAATTTATATCATCTGTTGATATTTTATAACCTATAATAAAGATGTAATCAATTCATATATATAAAATAATATTGAAAATTAAAATGGATACATCTCTTATTATATATACTCTGTTTATATGTGGTCTGTTTTTTATACTGTACATATTCAGTAAACAATTTTGGCCTATCTTTTTATGAAATTATTTTTCATAAATAAAGACAGAGAAAATACTTCAATAATGTTAAGTATGTAATGAATTATTAAAAAGCTTTTTTATTGCAATTAGATATATGTTCATTTTATACACACAATTTGACAAAAAGCCACACCGAGATTGTTTACCAAATATGCCAGTATAAAAAAACATATTATATAATTTAATATGTTGTGTTATTAGTGAAATTCTATATATTCTTGAATACTATACTTAAGTATAAATGCTCCTAAGATGAATATTTATTTATAAGGACTCAATGTAACTTAAATAAGGTCACAAGAATGTGTACCTATTGATATAACCAACAATATCATCTAAGAAGTGATCTCAAAGTAATAATTGTTGTACAATTTCTATACTACTATTGTCTCTCAATCTTATTGTTGTTAAAGTTTCAGTTGATAGTGATAATAATAATGGTAAGTGGCACACTATCCTACCATTTGCCTAGTCCTCATAATACCCAAAGATCCTTGAACTTAGGTGGATAGGTCAATATAATAATTAGAAACCAATAACAAATGTCTATAAGTGCAAATCAGAAAGCATAAAGTTAGGCTAATTGAGATGTTTGTTTTATATCAATTTAATTGATATTAAAGTTAGGAACTAATTTATACAAAGTTATTTTACTTTATATAACATATATTGCCAATAGATAAGAACAGCACAATGAATATTACAATATATATTGTAACTTATCCTGTGTTGATTTTCCTAAAAAATATTTTGTTATACCCTCCAATTTAATAATATTACTACCATATCCTGATCTTTAAACTTAACACAGCAATGCAAGCATATATGCTTGATAATATGAGTGGGATATAGTATACAATATTTAGAACTGTCATTACTAACAGAGAGATGATTATTTATGAGATTTTTGATTCAAATGTGATCAGTAAGTCTCGGACCTATACAAATTGTTCTCCTGAACAAACATGTTAATAATCTTTGTACTTTTTAATGTTACTTCTAAAGTACTGTTTTGGAGTCCAGGGTTGCAGATAGAGTACTCACCAACAGGTAGGAGTGGCGTTGTCCACCGTGTCTTGGTTGGCCTGCGTAGGAGACTCCGCTCCCCGCGCGCCCCCTGCCACTGACGAAGCCGTGGTGTCGCCTGCTCCTCACAGCGCCATCATTGTCCGCACTACTCACGCCACTCGCACTTCTATTACCTCGTACACACTGACACTAGTTGCATCTCTACCTGAAACCATGACACCGTAAGTTGCACCGACCGAACACTCGTCACAACACTACACGGCTCACACCGGCCCCCCTTACTACTCCCCACTATCACAGCCTCCAACGACTTCTATCACAACCCTAAAACTCCGCGCACAAATAATATTCCCACTAAAAATGGCAACCTTCTGAATAACGACCCGACTCAACACACGAGTCCACCATAGAATACTGTAATATTTATAAACTTTCACGAGTTAATTATAGACCAGACGTTACTATTAACGTTTGAACATAAGTAAAAGATGAGAAAATAATATTTATAAATAGCTTCGGATTATTTTGATACAAATCTATAACAGTCTATCACTGCATACACACCCCTGTTTCGGGTGGAGCGGATCCTCTTCTTCCTATTTAGAATACGTTTAACATAAGAAAATTAGCACGGATTGGTTTTTAGAACTACAATTATATGACCTACACCCTGATAACTACAAAGACATTTTGTAGAAATGACAGCGATCCCGTATCGGCTTTACAGAACCTAGAAAAAATCAACATGTCGCCTTCTGTGATACGAAAAGGTGTTTTATCATTGGCAGTTCGGTTAAATCGAGATAAGGGGCGTGGTCAAATGTGAATCGAGATAAATGTCACCGATAAACGCTACAAAATGGCATTATCTTTGTAAAATAACTAAGTACACTTGCATTAAGACAAATTATTTAAACTGAAAAAGTTATTTATTGAAAGATGTACGTTTTATTTAAACATAATAAAAAAAAAGATAACGGAATTTAGCAATTTTAGTGGATTAAATTTTTTCATTTAATTTAATACAACGGAAACATTTATAATAAGTTCATATTACGACGCAAGTACTATGCTTAATCTACATATGTACTAAGGAGGTAACTCCCGATGGCGGTGTTATAACAACGGCTTTTTAAAATTACTTTCAGATATCTATTTGTAAAATAATATTTAATCATTACAATGAATAATTTTGATAATATTTTTTTTTATCCTATCTTAAAATCTGCAATGTACTTAGTTAACAAAATAGGTAAAGCATCTGTTCCTATTTGTAGGACAGAGATGGAATTCCCATCTTATTTTTCTTCTAAGTGGTTACCAAAAATAAGATGGAATAACACTATATACTTAACAATACAATAGAATAACACTTTTATTATAATTTTAATCGTCTAAGAAGGTTTTAAGCATATCACGCGCATGATCGCCAGATACAAAAATATGTAGGGTTCTCAATTTAGATGATTTCCCACTATTAGGGTAACAGGAAATTGTTGCGGAATAAATTGATACAATGACTTTGGACGTGATGTATATTTCAATAAATAAATAAATATATATTATATATATACAATTTGTATAATAACATATATATATATATATATATATATATATATATATATATATATATATATATATATATATATATATATATATATATATATATATATATATATATATCTGTCACGCCTGTCTCCCATTAGGGTAGGCAGAAACAATGGAACGCCAAATGCTTCGATTCAAACAAACCTCTTTCGCTTCCTCCATATTCATCAATCTTGTCTTATAACGTAATATAATTGAATTAAAATTAAAACTATTGTAGACCCTGTCAGGCACAGCAATTAGAAGCAAAGAGGGCGACGTTTATTTAATTTTCATAATAATTTCAACAATTAAATAATTTATTTTTTTTATTTAATCAATTTAATTAAATTCTATTTAAATTACAAATTAATTTATTATTTTTACGAATTTTTCGTATAAGTTTTATTTTAATGAATACAATCTAATGTACTTGTTTATATTTATTAAATTATTCAAATATATTTAGTGGTTTAATTTATGGTTATAGATAAAATAAAATTGAAAAACTGTCACAATTCAGTTTTTAATACTAAAAACTGCTAAAACGTCAGTTGTAATCTATATCACACTAGTAGATATATTTTCTTATTTTTCTATGTCCGGCACAATAAGTAAAAAATTGGTACGTCTCTTAATGATTTAAAAATGCTAGTATAAACTAATAATTAAAGTAAAAAGCGTCATGTTTTTGTTTTTAAATTTATGAAAGGACATACATAAAATGACATTAAAAGCATGCTAACATAAACTGCAATATTTCCAGGTGTATTTATTAACTATATATCAATGTGTATATGTAACGTACATTACGTTACAATAATAAGTATTTTTATTGATTAATATTATTTTGTAAGGGTATTACAAATGTGTTTAGGGGTAAACATGTTTAGGATTGGCAATATTAAAAAAGGCGCGTGTTTAGTTGTCACTGTCAATGTCACAACAGTATTCAATTTTAATATATTCAATTCAAAAAGTTCTTAAGTAAAATTTTATAATTAACTAAATATTAATTCATTTACGTGAGTAAAATATAACCATGGCGGCATACAATAGAACTCTTAATTTTATAGCTTCAAAGTTGGGTCTGAGTGAGGAAGAAAAAGTTTTAAAGTACGTAAATGTAGTAATATAAACATTTTTGCTTGAATGGTTTGTTTTTATGTTTTATTTTATAATTTCTTGAACCTTGTTATTTAGAGTATTTGTTTTGTGTAATCCGATCACTACAATTATTGTTTACATTCTATTTATCTGTTTATTGTTCTATTATGTCATTGTTATTCCAATGAGAAACTTAAATTATAGTAGGTTATATAGGCACTTATAGTAGATTCGAATTGTAAAATATATTTAATAAATTTAAGGTATTAAATACATTTTTCAATTCAAAAAACGTATTAAACGTTTTTTTTCTAAATATATTATTTTATGTATTTTTAAATTAAATGCTCTTAGAATTTATTCATGTTTTTAGTTTGCATCACCTGTCTACCTGTGTGTATTAACATAGACAGTAATAACTGATGAAAGTATTTAAAATACTTCAATCCATATGAAAATTAAATAGGCTTAATATACAGCAAGTACATTAAGCAATAGATTTAATATAATAATGTTACTAAAGTATTTTTAGAAAGAGTGAATTAAATACAGTTAATAATTTTTTTTTGTTAATGTATATACATTTTCACTTAAATTTTATCTTGGAACTTGGACTTACAATTTAGTCAGACTTTGTAAATTCTTGGTTCTATTTCAAGCTGAAAAAAAAGCATGCGAAGTGTATGCCATTGATACATCAATTTGGTGTTCTTCAATTTAGTATGGTGTGTAGGGAACACACCATTGGTTGATGCTAGACACCATATATTTTTAAATTATTTACACATAGCGTACAAATTAGCCAACCTTAGGTGCATTTATAGACATCGAAGGGGCATTTGACAAAACAAACTGCCAGTATAAGTCGGGCACTAGCTACACATGGAGTAGAAATAACACTTAGAGAATGGATACATAACATGCTTAAACAACAAGCTATACAATTTACTGTAAATACTACCACACGAGGTACTCTGTGTGATCTCATGAGAGTAGTTTTTGAAATAATTGAGAGATGGTGGAGATCAAGGAAGGAGTTGGTGTCGTGTCGTATCCAGAGGTGAAGAGACTCGCTGAAAATCATAGTGAGTGGCAAGAGCTCCACCGACAAGAGTGCAGCTCTTAAATGGATATATATATTATACAACTTAGAATGTCAAACAAGCTGATGGCACACCTGATGGAAAGTGGTAACCGTCACCTATAGACATGAGCAGTATAAGCAAATAGTGCATAGAAAGGAGTGATTGTTGAATTATAGACATGAACAACTTTATGGAAGTACATCTCAAAATCTAGTGTGTTAATTAAACATAACCCATTCCTTAAAACTAATTTTAGTATGCACTAACAGGGTTGCGAAAAAAAAAAAATTATACCTAGAAAATATTTCTATATTACCAAACACTAAAACAATAACTTAAAATTCTCATAAAAAGTACAGCCTGTATCTGTATCAACAGCACTACATAATAATAGGCATGTACATGCCTTCCATTTATACTAATTATTAACATTAGTTTTAAGTAATAGGTTATATTAATGAACATACTGTACAGTCTAGACTTTAGAGTCATCTCCTGTGTTTATGAAATAAAAATCTTATTGCATTTATAAATACAAATTTCAGTAAAGCAGCAGAATTTGAGCGACTTCTTCAAGCAAAGACAATAGCTGGCAGTAATATCACTGACGTTAGCAAAGTTGCTGTATGCCTCGATCTAGCTGCTAGAATGATTGGTGTTGATTATGACGTGGTAAATATCATATTTGTCTGTTAATCATTAGCCTTCTTTTTTTAACATAAACAAGGATTGGTAAACAAGTTCAGGGCTCAACCTCAAATCAATAAATAAATAAATATATATATATATATATTTATAAATATGAACAGCACCATGGATGTCACATAATATACTGTACTTCTCATGGTACCCTCCATGCAGGGAGTCTAACAGCTCCATTGCTATCAATATACCCTGTCAGATCAAACTCACACAGTTGTGGCAACCATTGTAATTAATTCTCTTAAAATTCATAATGTTGCACTAACTGATCTGCAGTCACACACATTTTGTGCTGATGCCTCTCCACTATATACTGATAGCACAGACAGGGTTACCATTCCATTTTCATCCACAAACAAAACCCTCCATGCTTTGCTATTCCTTTGTAGCATTTAAGTTCGTTGCCATATTCTTCAAACTGAAATGGCATGTCTGCCTCAAGGCAAGTGAGATGTTTTATACAAAATTTCATTCTGGTAAGGCCTTTATGTCTATTATCTGTCTACCCCATTAAGATTCTATCTTGAGACGTTTTCTTAATCTGTTTTAACTATTTATATATTTGATATAATTTGAACAATAGAGATTTAATGAATTTACTGTTAGGAGTTTCCAACAATAAGATTAAACACTACCATGTAAGCACCATACTCACTATAAAAAGGTATTCTGTATGAAATCAAAACAGTACATACACATACATATCTGTCACGCCTGTCTCCCATTAGGGTAAGCAGAAACAATGGAATGCCAAATGCTTCTATTCAACAAACCTCTTTCGCTTCTTCCACATTCATCAATCTTTTTATACACGCTCACCGGTTACGGGTACTTTTGATTTGGCCCTTCTTCAGCACGTCGCCTATTTGGGCAACATACATCCGTCTAGGGCGGCCCCTACCGACATCTATCTCGACCGCAAGACAATGAGCCCATCAAAACAGTTGATTCATTAAATTCTCTATGTCTAGTTATTTATACAATGCTATTGTTTATAATTTCAGAAAGCTGTCATCAAATATTCAGGCCTCAAACCAGCTATGTACGCCAACAGTCGAAAAGTCCTAGAGAACTTACTTGAAATTAATAGTGACAAATTGAGTACTTCACTGCTATGTATCACTTTACAATGCAACGGAGTTCAGACATTAGCTGATAAGATACTGCAAGATTATCAGAAGCAGGCTAAAATGGTAAAAGAGAAATATTTGTCTATAAAATAATCCATCTTTTTTATTATTATAAATCTGAAAGTGTGTTTGTCTTCTCTTGGCGCTTTAACGCTTGAATAAATCACTATAAAATTTGATATTCACACACTATATGAGATAGAGAAAAACAGGCTGCTTTTTATCCGTCACGCAAAGCCGAGGCAAAGCTATTAATATGATAAATAAATAACCCTTGGAGATTACATAGTCCATGCATGTTATATTACTTGGATCTTACATGTTGCGCCATCTACCAGAGGGAGACTTTGTACAAAAGTCGATTGCTTGGGTACCTCTGTCCCATTCGTGTTTCAACCGTGAAGCAGTTGTGTTTGCATGGCTGTGTTTCGGTTTGAAGGGTGGGATATGGCGTGAATTTACTGGGTACAGAGGAATAACACCTGAGTCCTCAGGAATGGCAACGCATGGGGGGTATCATGGGAGAAACAGTATACTCTGTTATGTCCATGGTACTGCTCATGTCTATAGGCGACGGTTACCACTTTCCATCAGGTGGGCCGTCAGCTTGTTTGCCATTCTAAGTTCTATAAAAAAAAAAAAAAAAAAATCTAGTATTAAACTAAGCGGAGCTTCTATTGTGTACTAGAAAATTCATAGAATTTTTTCTATATACATCATCATATCAGCCTTTAACTGTCCACTGCTGAACATAAGCCTCTCCCTTGATTGGTTTTGTCAATAGTTGCCACACTTGGCACGCGGATTGGCAATCGCAGGCTTTAGAGATGTTTTAAGAGGGACGCTGCTGTCCATCCCTCGCCCTCCCTTAGTCGGTACTTATTTACATACTGTTTACGATGTCCACGAGATAGAAGGGGTGGCCTATTCTATGCTGTGTCCACACAGCCACTGTGACCACACAGCTAACAGCTACATACATATTATACTCATAAATACAAATTTTGTATTGTGCGGGAATCAAACTTAAGACATTGAATAATAGACACTGTGTTAGACTGCCACATAGCTAGGATCATAAAATTGTTTATTCTATATAATAATATATAGGAAATGTAGTTAAAATGTAATTTATCGATGTTTTCAGGAAATTGACTTGAATCTCCCGCAATATGTATGCATGGCGGTGTATCAAGCATGCAGGTATGTAGTCCACTTCGACGATATTAGAATATGGCCGATCTAGTTATTGAATTACATATAAGATAGGATTTATTAATATTAGATTGTAACTAATTCAATTTTTATTATCTATATATGGTAGTTTTCTCAAAGAGGGTTGACGTCAGGCAGGCGGCCGGTCGTAAAAATAAGCCAAATCTTTTTGTAATATGGATAAAAAACATATTACGCCGACCCCATATAATAATTGGGATAAGAGTAGGAAGAAGAAGAAGGTAGCTTTTAATTAGTCTATTGTTGTTATATATATTTAATTATTAAGTTACAGCTGTAAACTTCCCTCAGAAATAAATAAATAATTAAATTATAATTGCAAAAGCTTGTAAGGATAGATGGATGTTTGTTAATCTTTTACGCAAAAACTACTGAATAGATTTGAGTGAAATTCCGTTCATGGATAGGTTATATCTTATCTTAGTACATAGGATATTTTATGTACTGATACACGCGGGTAAAGCCGCGGAATACAGGTAGTAAACGAATGACGAATACTTGAATGACAAGCAGAATTTATCTTGTAATTTATAGATAAATAACTAATTATGAATTGATAATGATTTAAGACATAGCTAAAACTGATATTGCTGAAATTTTATTATTAAACTATTTATTGATTAATTTTACAATATGAATATAAATAATTATAAACTACAGAATATATTAAATAACTATATAATACTAATAACAATTACGATATGAATAGATACACACCAATACTTAAATAATAAATAATAATAATAATAAGAAAATACGTACTTATCGTGATATACTATTTCGAAAGTGAAAAAAGTGTTGTCCTCCTCTCTCCTACTTGCTGTGCCCAACAGGGTCCATAATTGAAACCTTATGTAATAATTATGTATTATGTATTAATTAATTATTATGGAATGCAATAAATAAATAAATAAATAAATAAAAATAATGTGTAGAGAACTTTATACGAATTTACATTGAGAAAGCCTAATATAGTTAGTATTAAGTTATATTAACACTAATTATATTACTTATGTAATTAGAGATTGATTTAATATCTCAAACAACCTGTAATGACCTCTCCAGGACTATATATCAAGTATTTGTTATATATATCATATAATATATCAAGGTTTTGTTGTTTCAGAATTAATAAAGTGAAAGTGCCAAAGAGTAAAATATTAGAGAAGAGTCGTTTAAAACCAGCGCAATGGGCGAAGTTAGATGCCGACTGGACTAAATTCGTTGATGAACACTTTGCTGGTGTCAAGAAGAGGGTGCGTCAACCAAAGGACCTGAAAGAAAACGGTAATATGTATATCAATATATTTTATTACAAAAACCAATTAATAACAGGTTTTTATTATTTATTTATTTCAAGCAAACATACAGCTTTAACAATGTATATTTTGTATTAATTTAAGAATCTTCAACAGTTTCTTAAAAACAGCGATCTCAATAATTTTAACACACAATTAGAAAAAGTTACTAGGTTTTTTATGGGAATGGACATTCAATGTTATATTAAGATACCGAAGGATATTTTGGCTCTACTTTTTAATTAGTTTAAAACGTATTAAAAACACTTAATGAAAAAACCACTAACAATTACACACTAAAAGTACTTGAATGACAAATGTGCATGGTGCTAGTCGATCATGTATGGGTAATTAACGACCATGTAATTTTAGACATAGTACATTTAAATAAATACACATAACATTAACAGAGATTTAAAAATGTGACTGTTGAGTTACTTGCGGGCTCTTCCCAACAGATAATAACATTTAAAACATACATTTATAAAAAAAATTCGATTTAAAAAAGCTCGTAAACAAGTCTTTTTTTTACAACTTAGAATGGAAAACAAGCTGACGGCCAACCTGATGGAAAGTGATAACCGTCGCCTATAGACATGAGCAGTATCATCGACATAACAGAGTATACTGTTTCGCCCATGATATCCCCCCATGCGTTGCCATTCCTGAGGACTCAGAAGTTATTCCTCTGTACCCTGTAAATTCACGCCATATCCCACCTTTCAACCTGAAACACAACCATGCAAACACAACTGCTTGACGGTTGAAACACGAATGGGACAGAGGTACCCAAGCAATCGACTTTTGTACAAAGTCTCCCTCTGTCTGTTTGCATGAAGATAATTCGAATTCAATATGAGAGTTATACAATTAAATAATTTATCAGCCAATGTAGTTTGCACAGTTTTAATACAACTGAGGGTATTATGAAATTCTTACTAATTTAAAATCAGTCAAAAAATCTTTATTCACATACATCAGTTACAGACTCTTATGTTACGTCATTTTACAATTTTAATAATTACTATATAAAATAATATTGATTTAAAAAATTACAATATTTAAAATTATAATGCACTTCACATTAATACTGTATTCAAGTCTATGGATTTATGTCATTTAAATTCTTACTAATATTATAAATGTGAAAGTAGGTTTTGTTTTATTTGTTTGTTTGTTACATCTCAGCGCCTTAACGGCTCAACCGATCGTTATGAAATTAGGTATACATGTACTGTATGAGACGGAGAAGGCCATAGGCTATTTTTTATCCCGGTTAATAAATAGAATATATCTAGAGCAGTGATTCTCAACCTTTTTTTTTGTTGCGGCACATATTTAACGATTTCAAAATTTGGCGGCACACAAAGAAAAAGATAAAAATTATTTACTTACTACAACACACTGCATAAATAGTTTATGACAAAAATTTTAAATATTTGCAAAATTTGGCGGCACACTTTTAAAATTTGGCGGCACACAAAAGTGCCGCGGACAGTGGTTGAGAATCACTGATCTTTTAGTTATCCATTTGTTATGCCAAGACTGACCAAAACCAATCAATATCTACTAAGTTTCATGACCATTGGTTTAGTTGTTGATTTATCAAGAAATAATCAAAAAAAGGAAGAAGAATTACGAAAGAGATTTATCGAGCAAGAATGAATGGAGATGTCGGTAGGGACCGCCCTAGACGGACGTATGTTGACCAAATAGGCGACGTGCTGAAGAAGGGCCAAATTAAAAGTACCCGTAACCGGCGAGCGTGTATGAAAAGATCGATGAATGTGGAAGAAGCGAAAGAGGTTTGTTTGAATCGAAGCATTTGGCGTTTCATTGTTTCTGCCTACCCTAATGGGAGACAGGCGTGACAGATATGTATGTATCATCAGAAAAATCTATTATAATATCTCTTATTTATAATGTTATTAAATAGAACCGTTTTTGATATAATTCTTTCTTTGAATTAATTAAGTTTACATGTTTGTTGGTTATGCTTTTGCCCCCTTTAATACTTTTTAATTTCTTTTTTATGCTGAAGCACAGAAAAACAATTGTCCACTTTTCAATTAGTGTTTGATATTTCTGCAATACATCTTGTATTGTTGCAGATGATAATCAAGAAAAAATGGAAGTCGACAGTCCCAAAAAAGAAGAAACAGCTGATCTACAAATAGAGCCTTACAAGGACTGGAAACAGCGGATGTTGGAAGCGGCGTATAAAGAATTGTCAGAGTTGGAAAACAAGGAAACACAGAGCATGACTCCTAGGAGATCACCACGGAAAACGCCACAGAAGTTTTCGCCATATAAAAATTCTAGCAAAGAAAAAGGCGTACGGTTATTATTTCCACTTAATTCATGATATATAACGTCATTTTATATTAAAAGTGTTCATATCGAAGCGTAGTCTTTCTCTCTCTCCTTTGATTTAAGTGTTTTTTTTTTATTGTTGGAACAACTAATTCATGCATTCTTCCAGCCAACTCTATTCTATGACATATCTTTGACCTCCCTATATGACATGACACTTAGTGTTTCCTTTATCTGTCCTATATTGTTTATTTATTTATTTAAGGCAAACAGACAGTTATAACAATACGCAATTGTACACTTAAATAGTAATTTAACAGCCACTAAAATTTGCACAAATGTATAATACAATTGAAGGAAATACAAAATTGAACAATACTATTGAAAACTACAGCAGCATTGTCAATAATAAAGCTCATCATAATAAAGCTATCAGATGTTAACAAAGCCATACATTTTTTGAGAACAACATTATTTGAGAATAATACCTGTAGAACTATTAGAAAAAATTAAAAAAGTAAAATTGAAAGTAAATTAAATAAAAAAAATAGTTTCTCGGTTTTCCCTGTTCTCTTACTCCCTTACCTCTTACCGAAGCCTTGTATCTAAGATCAAATAATTCACAATATTTCTAAATGAATGTTTTATAAAGTGCTCTTATAGCGAATCCCTTCAATCTACATCGATCAAAGATCTCTACCATCTTAGAAGTGGCAAAAAATCTGTCGATAAATACGTTATCGTTACCGCGTGTATGAGATAGAACGAGATATTTGGTGACTTGTTATTTCTCATACATACACTAATGTAAATGTATCTACCAATAGATTCATTTACTACTTATCTAGGAACTTTAAATAGATGTAATTGAAAGAAAATTTAGGTATTTTTTTAATATAAGTTTTTTAATTATTGATTCAAATTTTGACATGTTTTTTATGTTTGTCCCTGAATGTAAAGAATAATGATTTTTAATAAAATGTATTTTTCTATATCAGTTATTTTTACTATATTGAACAAATCTAAAATCATTATCCTAATGGCAGACAATCGTGACAGATATGTATGTATGTAATTTTACACTGCTTGATATAATAATGTGTTTATATTCAAATACGTATTTAAAGTTATATCAAATAAGTACAAAAAGTTATTACTTGCATGTAGTTAGCTTCCGTTAAATTCTAAAAACATTTATATTGTAAATATTTATAAAATTCACACAGCCGCTCATGATTAAGGATCACGAATTAATCCCGAAACTAGTCAAGCTTTCTCGATCTAATTACATGTAATTTAAACCGGTAGTTATTACATTAAATTAATACGAATTTTTAACATTAAAATATTAATAATGTGACGGCGAATTTAAAAGATTTAACGACTCAACCAATTATTTTATAGAAAATTATTTACATGAATCATTTAAGATACAATACAAAATGTATTGTAATCTGTAAATAACCCTTAAACGTCAACTTTATACAATTAGATAGATAGATAGATACTCTTGTTTCCTCCAAAAGATTACAATAGTAAACTTATTATAAATATAAATAATTACAAGAAATAATCACAATGAGAAAACAATGGGCGGCCTTATCGCTGAGAGCGATCTCTTCCAGGCAACGTTTGGATGGAGAGGAGTAATTATAAACAATTTGGTTTGGTATAGACAATTAACTATTACACAGTTAATTCCCCATGGCCGTGCTTGTCACACAAAAATGTCTCCAACATTAAAATTACAACTAATATTAATATTTTTTACGACCGTTAACTGCCAGACTAAAAATGGCAGTAATCAGAACAAGAGTTACCAACGTATAACGTTCGACGACCCGGGTCGTCCAACTTTGTCCTACCCAACTTCACTAGGATTCCTGTTCATTTTCATGACGCTGTTGATCGGAGCAGTGGTCAGGGCTGTGATGCTGTGGACTAGCATGTGCCTTCCATACAGAGCGGTGATGTTCGCTCTAGGTGGTCTAGCTGGTTTCTGGGCAAACGGATCTCCCGCCTTTAAACCGTTCGTGAACGTTTGCTACCTGGACATTGATGTATTATTGATCGCCTTTCTGCCTATAGTAGTATTCAGCACCTCATACAGCGTGGATTCCCACTCATTTTGGAGAAGTTTTCCTCAAATTCTTCTAGTTGCGGTTCCTGGGACGTTATTGACAGCTATAATGGTTGGTTTCATGGCCTTTTACCTGATGGAGTCATCGTGGAATTTCGCCACTGCCATTTTATTTGGAGTCGTGTGTTCCCCTATATTCCCAGTGGAAGTTGTAAAGCAATTGAAGGAAATGTCGAAGGGGAAGTACATAAGTGTGTTGCTATTGGGTGAAGGTTTAATAGGAGACACTACAGTGATGATAGAGTTCACAGCAATATTTGGTTATTTGGCCATGGCTATCACTGATGCTTCGCAGATTGCGTTGCTACTGCTTCGGTTTGCAGGCGGAGGGATATTGCTAGGTATCATAATGGGCAAGATAGCTGGTATGCTACTTTCTGCGACTTACAACGACATGTTATGTGTAATAACAGTTACATTAGCTGCTGCGTACCTCACTTATTATGTGGGGGAGAAGTTCTTATATGTTTCTGGGTTGTTGGGAACAATAATATGTGGTGTTCTAGTGAGCAACAAGAAGTCTACAGTAGCGGGGGATGTTGAACAGATAGTGTCCAGTTTCTGGACTATTGTAGTGCATGAAGCCAATACCTTAGTATTCACTATGGTCGGTGTGGTGATATTCGAAAAAGTCAGCTATGTGATCACTGTGCGCCAAGTTTCCTTGGTGTTTGTCACGTACATGACTATATATTGTGCCAGGTAATTATTTTAAATAATATTTCTAACATTTACCCTACTTTATTAGTCAGTCCTGAGGATTAGGATTTCATTTTCTTGTGTCAGAGCAGAGATAACTTTATTTACATTCATCACATTGAAATAGAGGGGAGGGGATTGTTAATAGTTAAGTCTAGGTATCAGTATGCACTGAGAGATTGATTTTCTCGCGGACTCCTCTAGAATCCAGCCTATCATCACGATAGGCTAACTGACTTGACTTCACGAGGATAGTGATAATGGGCGAGGACCAATCTTCATTCACTGGTACCACACCAGTGTATACAGATAGCGTAAGCGGAGAAACAATTCTATTTTCACTCGCTTGAAAAGAATTAGAGCAACGATTCACTCATTTTTAGTATATTATTTGTTTACTTTTTGACTGATTATATAAAATTGTGCAAGGTTACTGGTATACGCGGCCATGATGCCACTACTCCGCCGTGTGGGTTATGGTATGACATGGCAGCACTGCATGGCTTGCGTGTGGGGCGGACTCAGGGGTCCCTTGTCTTTGTGTCTGGCTCTGGTCGTGCTGCAGACACCGTCTGTAGCTAATATTGGAGAAGTGAGTAGAGTTTACTTTTCATGTATTAGTTGCATAAACGTAAGTACCTACTCAACATTTGTATATTTATTTATTCTTTTATTGAAGAAAAACCAATAGCTAGAAAATTTTATATTAAACAAAAAGAAACATTAAAGCCAATTACAAGTTTTCACAAATAAAAACAAGATTTAACTAATACACATGACATCGCTAATACAATTAACTAAATTAAACTTAGACTAACAATATTATAGTAGTATACACATCATGGTAGGCAGTTATGCAAATAAAAAATTGGAATCACACGCTCAAAGATGAACCATAAAAAACCACTGACTTAGCGCACGTCTTACGATATCTATCTTAGAATTAAATAAATCTAAACTAACTTTAACCGAAGATTGTAGATATTGCCCTTACATTATAAACAACTTGTTGTATTGAGTCGCATTGTGTTGTATAATTTTTATAAAATAAAGGTAGTTTCACATTATGTTTTATTTTTAGTTGATGTTTGATAAATTACGCTCGCTAACAGTAGATAATAAGTGCATGCTCATAGTTTTAAATTTCTCATTTAAGTGATTTATGTAAATCTTTAGAGAAATAAATGTCTTAAACCGTAAATCGAGAGCTTTAGATATTTTATAGAAACTATCGCTTGTACCTATAAGCACCTAATATTTTCGTAGACGCAAGTCTGTATGTATAAATAAGTATACAAATGCTATATAATACTGGCATTGCAGGGAGTAATTGGAAGCAAGTAGTTTAGGATCGTTCCTTATGGCAGTCTATGGGGGAGGCGTATGTTCAGCTGTGGACGGATAATGGCTGATATAACGATGATGATAACCTATAGCAATAAAACTGCTCACCAGGTGCCAATATGGTGGGCTTCTGCTGTTAGCTGGTGGTTTAGTTACAATGCAACACAGACATATTAACGAGTAGTTATGTGTGTTTGTTTTAAAACGGGTTTTCCTATATACTTACAATAATAAACTCTGAAACTTGAAGGTGCTGTGTGATAAATCTAGTGATAGATTTATTTATATTTTTTCGGATTTAGATTTTCATAATCCAAACTGCCGGCATAGTACTCTTGTCTCTTCTTATAAATGCCACTACGATGCACAAAGTCCTCAAGATGTTGGGATTGGCGGAGATTTCTCTAGCCAAGAAAGCCAATATGACTAATTGTGTAAAGCGCATCATGATGACCAGAGACAGGTGTATATCCATGTTGAAGATGGACAAGTTTTTAGCTGATGCTAACTGGGATCTTGTCCAGGAAGGTAAGCTATATTTTTGTTACATATTAAACACTTTATGTCATTCGTCAAGAATTTAGAAATCGCACGGAAAGGTTTATCTATTTCTATATCTTGGATTGTCTCCGTGGCACAGTGGTTGGCACATTGAGCCAATTGACCGAGAATCGAACTGGAACCTCATTTATGCAAAGGCAATTAATGGCCTCATGGTCCTGGCATAAAATACGCCATCCTTTCTTTTCCCGTGGGTGTCGTAAGAGACGACTAAGAGAACTAGTGGTAGAGGAATGTGCAGCAGTGTCCCTCTTAAAACATCTCTAAAAGCCTAACTGCGGTGGTCAATCTGCTTATCAAACTTAGAAACTACTGGCAAAACTTTGGTTTTCTTTCTTTTCTCAATGTCCTCTACCCAAAGGTTGTCTGGAAGAGATTGCTTAGCGATAAGGCCGCCTTTTGTATCATTTCTCATTACAGTTAAATAAATAAATAAAACTTCCCTTATGGGGAAGGCTTATGTTCAGCAGTGGATAGTTAACGGCTGACAAAAAAAGTTAATGGTATGACCAATTTATGAAATGAACTTTTCTGAATTTAATGTCTAATATATAATATCATCGAAGCCTAACTACAGATACTAACCTGTCTGCCAAGCGTGGTAACTTCTGGCAAAACCATTCTAAGGGGGGAGGCTACGATGATGATGTCAGAGTGAGACAGTACCTTTTAGTTACTGGTTGATCTTATATTGTAAAAGCTGCAAATGATGCATTCGTATTAAAATGCTATTTTGTATAACTTGGAACAACGAAATAAAAATAAACTGACGGGCCACCTGATGGACACTGGTAACAGTTGACTATACACATAAAAAGCAACATGAATATCATAGAATACACCGTAATGCATTGCACCGTAATTCCCAAAGAGGGTTGACGTCAGGCAGGTGCCCGGTCGTAAAACTAAAAACCAAATCTTTTTGTAATATGGATAAAATCATAATACGCCGACCCCAAATGATTAGAATAAGAGTAGGAAGATGATGACACCGTAATGCATTGATATCCATTCTTGTTTTAACATTTCATTCATCCGGTGTTAGTGATTCTAATGTACCTAACTCTAAATTCAATAGTATTTACTGAACATTTTAAAAGGTACAACTGTTAAGCATCCGTACCAGCTTCAGATATCTGGCCGCGACGAGGATAGCGAGGACGACACCTACATGGGTTATAGATATACCACTTGCCCTGACTGCGAGAGGGAGATACCCAATGAACCCACGAAGAAGGAATTCGCCGAAATGATGAGGTTAGCACAGATTTTGTCAGTAAGTTAATTTATTGATCACACGTGGTTTCGCATTCTAAGGCAAGAAGTAGTAGTAAATAAACTAAGATAAGTCGTTTTTGTAGTTGGTATTATTTTGTTATCATGAGTATTTTAGGAGACCCAATATAAGCCGAAGAAGAATAACATGGGGTGAGCGGTTATTTGGCTTTAATTACTGCTAGTTTGCAACAAGCCTAAATATAAAAAAAAAAATATAGAAGTGTACAGAGCAGTGCTCATTATATTACACTATGTGAAATATTATTTAATCCAATACCGGGCGGCGGTAGTTACTTACCATCAGGTGAGCCGCATGCTCGTTTGCACCATGTGTTGTAAAAAAAAGGTAGCTAAATTGATATGGGTATGAAAGAGCCTTGTTAAGAAGTGTTTTTTTTTTATCGAAATGCAGGGATAAGAATGTCTATTTACGGTTGGACCACGTAGGAACAAGATTGCAAGATTTTTGATAGTAGTTTTCCCAGTAGTAAATCATTTGAAATCAATCAATATTTAAATATAAATTAATTATAGCAGATCTATATACATTTTAATTCAGGGAAGCGAACCAACGTGTACTAAAAGCTATGAAGATATCTTACTGGAGACAGTATGAACACGGGAAGATCAGCAAAGACGGAGTCAGAACATTGGTACAAGCGGTGGAAGTAGCCGCGGACTCAAATGACGGGCGGATCAATTTAGATCAGCTTGGCACTCTATGGAAACCAAAAGTACGTATGTAACACATAGTTTTGTATATTATACTTTTAAAATCAGTTTGAATTGTTTCTCTAACCTTCCAACCATTCAACTTTAATTCCATTCATGTTTCTACCATTAACCATAACTTCTGTTCCACTTATGTTTTTGTTGCAAACCAGCTATGTTTATATGGCTGAGTTTCGGCTTGAAGAATGGAATATATAACTAAAAATTTCAGATATAGAATTATAACATTTTAATCCTCAGAATAGACAGTGCATGATGATCAGTCAGAATGCACGTCACATTCTATTCTATAATCTATACTGCTGTTAATGTTTATGAACTGTTGCTTTTCCGTTAACAGTTATGAGCCGTTTATTTGCCATTTCAAACTCTTTAAAAAGTTTTTAATTTCCTTTTATTCACCTACACTAATATGATTTAGAAACATAAAACTTTCTACATACCAATTCACTATTTTTGCTACTTAAAAACTAAAGGTGTATTTGAGTAGAACGTAGTTAGGCTTTCATGATGTTTTAAGTAGGACGCTGCGGCCATCTCTCCACCAATAAATTTCCTTTACGATACCCACGAGAAAAGAAGGTGTGGCCCATTCTATACCGGGAACATACAGCTATATTCACACGAGGATATTATTGCTTATTTCCATAAAACGTCAAGGCTCACGCAGTCTGGCTTCGACACAAGTTGGTGAACATGATGACACCTGAAGCCGCTAATGCCCAAGTGCCACAGAACGCTTGGCGGCAGCAGTGCTACCGTCTGGTCACCAACGTGTGGTTCGACGGGTTCATATACCTGATGATACTTTGTAATACGCCTGTCATATTGTGCGAAGTGGCGCTGAGACCACCCGTCTCTCTCACTGTTACTTATACCATCAAGTCGCTCAATTTGTAAGTGCTTTTTATAATTCTACCGTCATATCGTGATATTGAATAGCCTATAATCTTCTTTAAAAATTAGCTATTGCATTAAGAATTTTTCAAATCCGACTAATAGTTTCAGAATCTCTGGAGTGCGTTCAAACAAACAAATTTCTCTACTTTATAATTATTAGACTATTTTTATTTAGGAGTTTCCTTTGTTAGTGCAACTAATAGATACATTTTTTTCAACCAGCTCTATTCCAGGCTATATCTTTAACCTCCCTATACGACATGGCACCTAGTGATTTCTTTATCTGTCCCGTGTAGCTATTTCTCGGTCTTCCCCTTTTCCTTTTGCCCTCCATTTTTCCTTCTAGTATGTTCTTTAAAAAATTGTCATGTTGTATAAGGTGGCTTAGTATTTTGCCTCTTCTATTCTTTATTGTTTTTAATAATTTTTTTTCTCAATAAATCTATTATTAGTATACAGGGCCGTAGCTAGACCCAAGTTTAAGGTAGGGTAAAACACTTTTTGTTTGGGCAAAAGCCATAATGATGTGACTTCGAAAAAGCGATTCTTTCTAATTTTCTTGGAGCTTTTCATTTTAAGGTAGGACATTGGACCTTTCAAAGTAGGGCATTGCCCTTCAATGCCCCCCTCCCCTAGCTACGACCATGTTAGTATTGATAAAAAAATAAACTAGAATTCACACTAACTGTGCACTGCTGCGGTTTTCACTGCAGAAACAGAGCGCAAGGAATCGTAGTGGAGCGCAGTCAATGTGTACAGCGCCTTATTTATATGTCTTTTTTTTATGTAATGAAAATAGAATTGTGTCTTTGTCCGCGTTATCAATATAACGTATATTAACCACTAGTGAGAGATGATAGGTAAGGACTTTATGAGCATTCCTTTCATGATGTAACTGGGAACACAGTTCGAATACCAAACACACATGTTTCCGAATCACATCGGATTTGGTTGTCGGAATTTATTCTTACAACTAATTAATAACTTTAATATATTTGTACTACAGATTCTTTTACATAATCTACGTGATAGAGATGATATTAAAGATGTTGGCGTACAGTATCCGTGGATATTTCAAGTCACATTGGAATAAGCTGGACTTTTTCATTATCGTTATGGCTACTGGCGGTAAATTATTTTTTCTAAATAAAACTTCAGCCTATTCTATGGAAAATGATAGCCAAGGACACAGAATATAATATGCTATGCTATGTTTTTACATTATGCCACTTTATTCTTACTTTTCTATTTCGTTTCTATGTTTTATATAGCCTAGTATGTGCTTTAAAGTAACGATACACCATTAAATATACCAGAGGGAGACTGTATAAAAGTTTGCTTGGGTACCTCTATTCCATTTATGTTTCTAACGTAAAGCAGTTGTTTGCATGGCTGTGCTTCGGTTTGAAGACTGGGATATGGCAGTGAATTTACAGGGTACAAAGGCATAACATCAGTCCTCAGGAATGGCAACGCATGGGAGGTATCATGGGCGAAACAGTATACTCTGCTATATCCATGGTACTGTTAATGTCTATAGGTGACGGTTACCAATTTTCATCCGGTGGGCCATCAGCTTGATTGCCATTTTAAGTTGTATAAAAAAATTACAAAATAATATTATGTAGAAGACGGTTACTACTTTCCATCAGGTAGGCCGTTAGCTTCTTTGCAATTTTATGTATTACTAGCTGACTCGGTAAACGTTGTTTTACCATATACTTTATTTCTAGAACTATACATGAAAATTTATCGTACTACAATTATTAGTACTATTACAGAATATAAAAATCGCTATTAAAAACAGGGGTTGATCGTAAAAGGATGAAAATTTGAAGTTGTATGTATTTTTCTATGCTGAATCATAATAATATAAAAAATTTTGTTAAAAAAATATTTAGGGGTGAGTTATCCTTATCATTGAGGGGTATAAAAATGTTGATGTTGGCCCATTCTCGTACCTATTCGATATGCACACAAAATTTCATAAAAATTAGTAAAGCCGTTTCGGAGGAGTTTGGTAACAAACACCGCGACACGAGAATTTTATATATTAGAGATAAAAATATTGAATATTATGTATTATAAATTTATTTGGCTGCGTAGTCCCGACATAGAATAGACCTTCACTTCCTTTCCCGTGGGTGTTGTAAAAGACAACTAAGGGACGGTGAATGATGGGCTGCAGCGTCCCTCTTAAAACATCTCTAAAGCCTAACTGTAGTTGGCAATCCGCTTGCCAAGCGTGCCAACTACTGGCAAAACCCCCCAAGGTAGCGGTTTATATTCTGCAGTGGACGGTTAAGGGATCAGCCCTGAATTAAATATTATAATATTATACTTCATTATACTTATTATTATATTCTTTTACTTTTTATATTTATATATATTTCATACCACTGCTAGATCTGGTGCTGGACGTGATAGATGCACTGACCCCGTGGGACAAGTGGACGAACCTCAACTCCAGCGTGCTCACCGCCACCAAGCTGCTGAGGATGTTGCGCTTCCTCAGGCTGTGCAAGTTAGCAAGGTATCTGTTTTATTTCCAAACTAGTTTTCTGTCCAGTACTTCACATCCAATTTGGTGGAGTCGTGCTTGTATGATGTCGAACAAACAACAAACATATGGCACAGAGACTAGCAAAAATTCAATCTAGAATAGAGACAGGCAAAATCTCAATAAATTATTGTTTTGGTTTCTATTACTTGCACTTAAGACAAGACAAGACAACTTATATCAATTTTTAATATACATATGTCTCTCATATATCAGACATTATCTAGTTAGATTTTTTTTCCAACGATATGGACTTCCACAAACTAACAGTCTAGATCAGTAAAATAATTTAATAAACAATTTAATCATTTTAATAAGATTCAGGTTACAATAGGGTTGATATATCTGAAGAAGTTAAAAGCCTTTATAATTACAAAAAAAAATAAAGATATAAAGATTGTACTTTGTCACTGTCTGTATTAAAATATTTTTATTATTTATACACGTGACCTATTTCGAAATGTCATTTTATTAATATAATTAAATTGTAATTAGGCGATGACATGAAAAATATAAAAAATATAAGGTTAAAAAATATAAATAAATAAAAAATATATTTATAGCTGTATATCTAAATATTTAACTTAAAAACTAATATACGTTTTATTTTGATATGCCATCTAGAAATAGTTTATTTTATTCTTTTTCCTACTTCAGACATACATTATTCATAAAAAAAAAAAAAAATTTTAAATGATAATACATAGTCGATTTATGTATTAAATTTTTTTTATGGGTGAAAATGGAATGATAACCCCGGTATCGGTTTACGCTGGCGGGGCACGAGTGAGGGATAATGGGTGAGGATGAAATTAGGTGATTTATTAGCCCGTTGACCATTAGCCCGTCGTGATGAATTCTACGGGATTCCCCCTGGGGATATAATAGGATATATTTTCAACAATACAACTGCTACATTCCATTATTAACATACCCCCCCCCCCCCTCCCCCATTAAGAAGTCACAAAGCGGTGAATTATATTTTTGATAATCATAGTCCATCAGTAAACAGAGACGGCCTGTTTATGTTTTCAGGGTGTCTGTGCCTAAAATTATGGCATACATTGATCGAATGATTGACATACAATTGGCCTACGGTTACGACGTTGGAAAGGTCAGTATTAAATTATAATCGTTCTTATTACGTACACCGCTGAAGTTATTTTTCACTGTATTTATTATTTAGGGTTTCGTGACCGGTGAACAAGAAGTATGTAATTTGCTGCCTCAATTGGTGGATAACATACAAATACAGGAAACCTTGAATGCTAAATTGGAAGCAGACAGGTAAGTTTATTTGAAAAACAAATGCTCATAACATCTCACGTCAAAAAGGCGTGTGTGTGGGTGTGTGCGTGTGCGTGTGCCTGTTAGTGTGCGTGTGTATTACGCAATATTGCTAATTCTGAAATCCGAAATGAAAGGATTTATTCTTTACTAGCGGCCCGTCCCGGCTTCGTACGGGTGGACATTTTTACATTTTAAAAAGTGGCTATTAAGGCTGCACACGCGACCTTAATAGCCACTTTAAAAAAAAATCCCAACATATCCCTTTACTGCTTTGCTCCTATTGATCGTAGCGCGATGAAAAGTACACTATAACCTGCCCAGGAGTATGAACAATAATCGTACCAAGTTTCGTTAAAATCCGTCAAGTAGTTTTTGTTTCTATAACGAACATACAAACAGACAGACAAAAATTTTACTGCATTTTTGGCATCAGTATCGATCACTAATCACCCGCTGATAGTTATTTTGGAAATAGATTTCATGTACAGAATTGACCTCTCTACAGATTTATTATAAGTATAGATTACTTTGTTGATCCTATATTAAATAATCTTACCTCATTATTCATAAAAACTAAAATCTTCTATAAATCTACTTTTACTATTTTGTCATTTTCTTTTATATTGGGAATGTAATGTAATTTTTTTTTCTGTTTGTCTGTATATAATATTTGTTCCGGCATCACGTAAATTGGATGCGGTTTTCACAGTGATTCTAAAGGACTAATTTAAAATCTGATATACATATATAGCTGAAATTCTTCTAATGTTATAAGTATGAAATTTTGATATTTATTTCATGATTATTTTTAAGAGGGTATTTTATATGACAGTCTAGGCGGACAAACCCACGGGATTCAGCTAGTAGACCAATATATTGTTTACCATAGATTGGCAGTCACAAGACAGCTGGGTCTCTTGCAGCGGGATCGGCCATGGACAGCTATTACGGTGAAGACCAGGCAAGCCACCACTTCGACTTTGAATATCATGATATTGGACACAATGCAACTTAAGGAAGAAGGTTACTATGTCACTTTACTGAATCATCATCATCATCATTATTAGCCCTTAATCGTCCACTGCTGAACATAAGCCTCCCCCTCTGGGGGTTTTGCCAGTAGTTGCCACGCTTGGCAGGCGGATTGGCAACCGCAGTCGGGCTATAGAGATATTTTAAAAGGGACGCTGCTACCCATCCCTCGGTTCCTCTTGGCGGTGCAACTAATTAATGCATTCTCTTCCAGTCAGCCACTCATCCGTGAGAGATGATAGATCACGTGATCGTGAGGACGACAGCAGATCAGGTCAGCTGGCTCATCGTAATGAATTCGATTAGAATTGACCACGATGATCTCCAGGAGGACCTAATAGGATACATTAGGGGGGAAAGGGATTGTTAGTAATGGAGACTAAAAATCCTATTGCTAGCAATATACCGAACCAGGTCGACCTCCACGCGGTGCCCCCTGGAAACTATCATGGTTAATTCCTGATGAATTCATCATGATGGGCTAACTGGCCCGTTTTCATTCTCATCGATCACCCTTCACTGAAGCACTGCCAGCGTATTCCGTTAGCGCAGGCGGGGTTACCAATCCATTTTCAATCTACAAAAAAAATAGGATACATTACTAACAATAGGGCTCTTAGACCCTGTTACTGACAAATTTTGGAGGTTTTGCCAGTATGTACTAAGCTTCGCAGGCAGTTTGGCAACCGCAGTTAGGCTTTGGAGATGTTTTAGGGCGCTACTAACTTAGCCGCCTCTTACGACACCCACGGGAAAGGAAGGGGTGGCCTATTCTACGCCGGGACCACACGGAACTGACGATGAATACTGGGTGTCATTGAAATCGTCGCGCTGTGCTGATGAAGTGTGCCAGTGATTGATGATAGATGAGGATAAAGTGTGGTCAGTTGTCCTATCATGATGAATTCACTTGAAATATGTCATGATGGTTTTAACGAGAGACCGTATGGAGTTGAACCTGATATGGTATATTGCTGTGGAATGCAATGGGATCATTTCCTGTAAATTTTTTTAATGGAGGATAATGGAGAATGATTCTATATGCGTTATCGGTTTTTTTTTACTGCTTTTGTTGTTATTATATACTGTTATTCCTCCGTACCCAGTAAATTCACACCATATCCCACTCTTCAAACCGAAACATAGCCATACAAACACAACTGCTTTACGGTTGAAACACAATGGAACAGAGGTACCCAAGCAATCGAATTTTGTACAAAGTCTCCCTCTGGTGAAATTGACGGTTGACGGTTTACACTGGCGGGGCACCAGTATGGGATTATAGGTGACGTTGAAAGTAGTTCAGTTGGCCCAGCGTGACATATTCTATAAAAATTTACCATGATGGTTTCTAGGGGAAACCTCGGTTGAGGTCGATCGAATGGGGTATATTGCCAGCAATGGAGTTGTTAGACTCCATTACTGGTAATATACTCTCGGTCATTTCCTAATTACAACAATTAGGTATCCCTTCTATCTCATGTAATGTGTACTTCGCTTACGTGACATGGACATTGCAGGCTTTTTGGATGAAATGGAATATCGGCTTTTGGTGAACGCGATTCAGGAGAAGGTGCAAATGTGTCGCCACAAGGGAAGCCTGGTGGCGCCCTCATCACCAGAGGTGACATTTTTGCATTTATTATACACCAGATTATATTAATCATCACCATCATATCAGCCGTTAATTGTTCACTTTTGAACATAGACCTCTGTCATAAAGAAGAGTTTTGCCAGTAGTTGCCACGTTTGGCAGGCGCGTTGGTAAACGTAATTTCCCTTCTGATGATATTTTAAGAGGGACGCTGCTGTTCATCCCTTTGTTATAAGCTTCTTTAGTCGGCTCTTACGACATCCACATGAAAGGAAGGGGTGGCCTATTCTGTGCTGGGATCTACACGGCTCATTTCACACGTGAATTTCCCAAGTAAATAAAGTTTAATATTACAAATTATATACAAAGTTAGACATATAAATTTTTATCATGGATTTAGAAAAATAGTTTTTCTGTACTTAGCATTATGTCTGCATTACCCCTTCAAATTAAATAGCTATATGACTATTATACGTTGCGAATAAGGAGGTATATTTCGTATTTGTTCGTTTGCTCAATAACATCATTCTATTGTTATTTCGTAATACATAGGCATACAGCAGTTCTCTAGTATTCTCTTTCTATGGGAGAGATCATAGGAAATATGTTATCTGTGGTATTATCAGAAAGACAATTTTTTTTTATTTGACATTAAGTTCATTACAGACCCAGCTTCGTGCTGTATCGTGGCTGCAAGGGAACGAGAGGGTAGCTGATTACTTCCTGGAGAACTCCAATATCATTAATTATAATTATAACGATATTCTCATTTCTAGAGGTACTTAAACTATAAGTGATATGTCGTTTAGTGCTAGTAGCTTAGAAGATTATCATATTAGAGTGATGGTACCAAAAGTTGAACACCCCCCGATAGTTGAACAAATTATTAGAAATTCAAAATAATAAAAATTATATGCTACTTTAGCAACTGCACTATGTTTTTCCATGAACGGCATCAATTTCTTTGTCTGCTTGACATAAAAAAAATACATTTAGTTCCCAAACATGTTCACAACAAGTGATTGTTCCTCTTAATGAATCCATCAACAATTAGCCACGATGGTTTCCAGGGGGAAGCGAGTGGAGATGTTTCTTGGATTTAATGGATGATAAAGGAATAGTAACCTCACCTGCGCTAATATTATACGTTGGCGGGGCACCAGTTGAAGAAAGATAGGTGGAAATAAAAAATGGTGATGAATACATCTCCAGATGTATTCATTCAGCACGATGGTTTTCAGGGGAGGGTGGTACGTTGAATTTGACTTGACAGGGTATATTGCTTGCAATGGGACTGATAGTCTGCATTACTTTATTATTTATTGCAAACCCTTCTTCTCAGCATGCAGATGTTGACCTGATAGGGAAGGTATATTGTTAACGATGGGGCCATTAGATCACATTACTGGACTAGCCAACAATCCCTTTTCCCTCTATCAAGTGAGCTGTCAGCTTGTATGCCATTCTAAATTGCACGAAAAATTTATTTACCAGGCGATGAACCAAAGGGCTTATACATCCTAGTGTCAGGTCTTCTCGAGGCCACATACACGCCTCCAGACGGAGATGTGGAAGAAGCTATACCCAACTATGAATTTCTAACGGACTTGAAGTTCGGCGAACCGAGCCAGGATTACATCGTATCGGGAAACGCAGTCGGCGTTCTTGGGGTATGACTATATTTATCATCCACTGCTGAGCATAGATCTCTAGGGGAGTTTCGCCAATGCCAAATTTTCCATGGAAGTCCCCATAGTTTCCACGCTTGGTAGGCGGATTCGCAACCGCAGTTAGGCTTTGATGATGTTTAAAGAGAGATGCTGCTGCTCATCCCTCGATGAGTAAGTTCTCTTAATCGCCTCTTACGACATCCACGGGAAAGGAAAGCAATGATATATTAAAGGTGGTCCGTGAACAATTTTTAAGCTAGTATATTTTTTTACCAAATTTCAGTCAAATTCGTTCGCCCTTGAGACGTGATTGCTTAACAAACATTCAAACATTTTTACAAATGTTAACATTTAGAATTCTATTCGTAGAGTTTTTCAATTTTTTATTGTATTTTTTATACTCGTATTGATGCATCTCGTGCTATTTATTATTTATTAAGTTGTATTGTTGATAAATTTTTCAAAAAAATAATGATATATCATCATAGCTGTAGAATACTGACGGATCTTTATATGTAATCTTTGTCAGATCCGTCAGTATTCTACGACTATGACGATATATGCATTTATGAGACGAGCCATGAGAGTACAAGAAGCTAGAAATGTATATAAGGATAAAGGTCTTTGGCGCTGGCTATTCACTGCCAATTTATGAGAGAGATTTAGCGTGAAAATAGATATAATAAAGAAATACAAGAAGAAAAATATTGACGAAATGATGTAATACCTATAGAAAACAATTTTAATAGGTCGTCAAAAGGATGTAGTCATAACTCCGTCAGTTCTAAACCGATTTTTTTTTGATAAACATGAGCAGTACCCAGTGAAGGGTGATAGATGGACATAACATGAAGAATTAACTGTTTCGGCCATGGATTCTCAGTCTCCATTACTAACAATCCCTTTCCCCCAAATGTTCTTAGTTGTAATTACAATTTTGTATTTTCTTGACAATATCTGTTACTTTCTTGCTTGGTTGCCATTCCGTGAGGACTCAGGTGTTATTCCTTTAGTACCCAGTACATCATTCACCCTTTAATTTCCTGCCATATCCGACCCTTCAAACTGAACACAGTCGCCTCTTACGACACCTACGGAGAGGAACGGATGGCTCAATGCAAATACAACTAAAAATGAGCCTGTAAAGTTATTCGTTGAAATTTTTGTACGAATTTGGTTACAAATGTTGAAGCAACAATTTTCTTAATTCATGTTCTAGACTCAATGACGAGAAGTTGAACTAAGAAAAAATATTTGTTAAGTAAAAAATAAATTCTGAAAAATAAAATACAATGAAATAATAAAATAAAAAAAGAAACTTGATACAATTTATCTATATATATAAATATTAATCAATTTTCGTTGTAATTTTATAACCTCACCTATCCAAACCAAATGTTTACTTTGTTTGGACTATTTAGTAGATAGAGATCACAAAACGGTCAGCGGTTCTTCATTGATATTTTATTATGAATTCAATAAATGGCGGATCATTTTGTTAATGGGGATTTTTGTGTCAAATTGAAACGTGAATCAATGTGAAACTTATTTCAGTGTTGAGGAGAATCAATGTACGCGAAGCAAATTGTCAGCGATAATTATTGCTTTGTGTTTATGATTTTTTTTTTGATGGGTTGGGTATCCATTACGCTGGCGGAGCAATGGGATGAGAATGAAAACTCAGCCCATCATGATGAATTCATCAGGAATTAACCATGATACAGGGGGAACAATCCCTGGTTGGGTATACTGCTAGCAATGGGTTTCTCAGTCACCATTACTAACAATCCCTTTCCTCCCGTTCTAAACCGATTTGGAAAATTCTTTTTTTTTTATATCTGATAGAATATACTTATAGATTGATGCCATAGAAATTTTATCAAAATCGGATTATTAATTTAGTTTTTAAATCAAAATAATTGGTTTTGTCACAATTGAAATAGTATTTTTTTTTTGTGGAACACAATTTTTATTTATTGTGTCTATATATCCTTTTTATATTAGTCTCGTATCAATTTTTTTTTCAATGTAATGAAATTACATTTGAAAGTAATATAGAGTAGTATTTTTGTCATATGAATATTGGATATATACCCAACAGGTGTTAACAAATCGCCCCTACAGCTACACGGTACGCTGCGACTCAGCGGTGCAAGCGTATCATATCACCATGCCGGTGATTAAAGAGGCTTTCAATCTCGCCCCCCATCCCATCATGGGGTAAGTCCGCATTTTTCTTTTTTACTAGTATCTGTTGAGATCTCATATCCCTATCACAAAATTCCTTCCTTTCCAAGATAAGTGTTAGGTATGATTTGTTATAACTTTTATTGCTTCCTTGTAATTATGAAGGGCATACACACTGTAAATGAGTTGTTCTGGTTAATTTTAAAGAAGTCGCTACCTCCATATCATGCGTGTGGTAGCGAAAACATATCTATCGATAGATTCGTTTCCTATTCCTAGTTTTAATAGTGAATTTATACAATTCCTATTTAGCCTAGAAGCTGCAATGTGGCGGGAGATAGGCATAAAGCTATCCATGATGGTGCTACCTACTGTGCCAGCTTACCATGGATGGTCGGCTGAGAAACTAAGCATGAGGCTGGAGCATTCCTTCGTGCCGTGTCTTAAGGCGTTCAAGGTAGGATTGTTCTAGAAATCCTTTCATACTCAATCTATGAATAATATCGGCAAACAGGCAACACCAAAAGTGTCACTAGATTTAGAAGAAACTTTTGTGCGTACTTTTTGAAGAACCTCGGTAATCGTAGTAGTAGTCTCTGGGTAAAATTTAAAATATACCAAAAGTTACATAGGGAGAGGAATAAACATTACTTTGTTCGTCTGTCTGTTATCTCACGCCCGGTTTAGATAAAGTGACTGCTAATGACCCTTTCGCTGCGTTAACCTAAACGAAGGCAATAATAACATTATTTTTTTTATACAACTTATAATGGCAAACAAGCTGATGGCCCACCTGATGGAAAGTGGTAATTGTCGCCTATAGACATGAGCAGTACCATTGACATAACAGAGTATACTGTTTCGCCCATGATACCTTCCATGCGTTGCCATTCCTGAGGACTCAGGTGTTATTCCTCTGTACCCAGTAAATTCACGCCATATCCTACCCTTCAAACCGAAACACAGCCATGCGAATACAACCGCTTTACATATTTTAAAAGCTGTATTTTATAATTGTGTAATACTAAAAAACTTATCTGAACCACATTCAGGTGTTCGTTGTTAATGAACTGATGGAAGATATAGTATTGTTAGATGGCATATGTCAGGATATGGCCACCAGAGAGGTGTTTCAGCCACCCTGTTATATACCCAGGTAACCAAACATCATTTGTACATGAACACAACCATCAATGGGTGGGGGGAAAAGGATTGTTAGTATTGGAGACAAAAAATCCCATTGCTAGCAATGTATCTATCCAGGTCGACCTCCACGCGGTTCCCCCTGGATACTAATATGATTAATTCTTCATAATGAATTCATCATGATAGGCTAACTGGCCTGTTTTCATTCTCATCTATCACCCTTCACTGGTGCTCCGCCAGCGTATCCCGTTAGCGCGGGCGGGGTTACCAATCCATTTTCATCTAACAAAAAAAAAAACCATCAATAGATAGTATCTACCTGTAGCAATGTCATATATTTCCTGTAAACCTAATAACACAAGATAAATATAATATATATGATACTAGCGGTCCAGTACGTGCTTAGCTACGTATAAAGTGAAATAATAAAAAAAAAATTAACATCAAATTTATTTATTCAAACAAAAATCGCTAAAAAACTGAGATAAGTACACACACACATATATGTTTGTATGAATGCACTTAACAATATGTTTAAAAATATAAACACAAAGCAATAATTATCGCTAACAATTTGCTTCAATCGAAGCACGTCCAAAATGAAATGACCGCATGAATGACATAACAACATGCTTGTACTGTCAACACTGAAATAAGTTTCAATTTGACAGCACAATCCCTATCTTAAAAAAAGTTTCAATTTGACACAAAAATCCCCATTAACAAAATGATCCGCCATTTATTGAATTCATTTGTTACAAAAAATGTGATAAATGAAGAACCGCTCGACCGATTTTGTGCAAACTTCACATGAACTATCTACTAAATAGTCCAAACAAAGCCTAAACATTTGGTTTGGATAGGTGAGCCCGTTCTTAAGTTATAAAATTACAACGAAAATTGGCATTAATATTTATATATATAGATAAATTGTCTCATCAAGTTTCTTTTTTATTTTATTATTTCATTGTATTTTATTTTTCAGAATTTATTTTTTACTTAATAAATATTTTTTCTTAGTTCAACTTCTCGTCATTGAGTCTAGAACATGAATTAAGAAAATTGTTGCTTCAACATTTGGGTAACCTAAATTCTAATACAAAAATCCTGCACTCGAATAACTTTACAGGCTCATTTTTAGGTAGGTAGCTGCCGAGTGATCTGCCATAGATTGAGCCATCCGTTCCTCTCCGTAGGTGTCGTAAGAGGCGACTGTGTTCAGTTTGAAGGGTCGGATATGGCAGTGAAATTAAAGGGTACGATGATGTAACTTCGTAGTCCTCAGGAATGGTAAAGAATGAAGGGTACTATTACGAAGTGGTGTACTGTGGTGAGATGGTAAATAATGTAGACACGGATTTTAGCAGAGAAAAATGTATTGATAGCAACCAAGCAAGAAAGTAACAGATATTGTCAAGAAAATACAAAATTGTAATTACAACTAAGAACATTTGGGGGGAAAGAGATTGTTAGTAATGGAGACTGAGAATCCTATTGCTAGCAATATACCCAACCAGGTCGACCTCCTCGCGGTTCCCCTTAGAAACTATCATGGTTAATTCCTGATGAATTCATCATGATGGGCTGACTGGCCTGTTTTCATTCTCATCTATCACCCTTCACTGGTGCTCCGCCAGCGTATCCCGTTAGCGCAGGCGGGGTTACCGTACCATTTTCACCCATCAAAAAAAAAAAAACTAAGAACATTCTAAAATTCAATATATAAAAAAAGTAAATAATAAAATCTAAAGAGTTTGCATCGACCGGTCGCCAATAAGTACCATGGGCTTTATTCCATAGCACTGTTCATGTCTATAGGCGACGGTTACCAATTTCCATCAAATGGGTCACCTTGTTTACCATTTCAAGTATCAAAACAAAAACTTATAATACATGAAACACACTTTAAATTAATACCTACCGCCACCAAAGGCTACCCTTTCCTTTGGCATGGGTGTCGTGAGAGGCGACTATGGGAACTTAATAATCAAGGGATCTGAAAGTGTAACTGCGGTTGTTAACCAGCCTGCCAAGTATGGCAACTACTGGTAAAACCCGCCAATAGGGAGGCCTATGTGCAGCAGATATCAGCTGGCTGATATAATAATAATAATAAAATATAATACCTACGCTAGAACAGCTCATCGGTTGATCTTCCCAAAGCCCTCCCAACTGATAGTGTCGAGCAGTTGCCCGGAGACCAAGCTGTTGATCATACCAGCAAAGGATACGGATGAACTGGACATAATGGAAGATGAACTGGACGACATGCAGTGCGAACTGGTACGTAATTAGGTATATGTTAATGTACTTATATTTATGGTATATAAGCTGTGAGTTCCTATATTAAGTTAACAGAAGGCCCACTAAATACTTTGCAACCGACTCCAAAAAGAAGGTTCTCGATTCTGTTGCATTTTTTTTTATATTATTTTCCTCATAACTCCGTCAATTCTGAATCGATTTCGAATATATTGAATTATTTTGTGGAACAAAATCGAATACTGTTATTTTAGAATTTATTATAAAAATATATCTTGCTAATGTGTTAGGAAAATAGTAAAAGATAGAAACAAAAATTAATGTGTGTGTATTGAGATATTTTTTCTTAGGATGATGTTTACTTATCATTTAAGAGTTTCTACTTGTCAGTGCAACTAATTCATTCATTTTCTTCTAGCCACCTCTATTCCAGGTCATATTTATTTATTTACTTGCTGATTTACTTGCTTATTTACTTATTTGGCGTAAATTTACTTCATCATCGTCTTCCTACCCTTATCCCAATTAATTTGGGGTCGGCATATTATGTTTTCTATCCATACTACAAAAAGATTTGACTTATAATTCTACAACCGGTCAACTGCCTGACGTCAACCCTCTTTGGGAATGCCTCGAATGCCCCAATCTATATCACTCCTGTATTAGATTGGTAATCAATAAGTGCAACCTTTAAGATGGACATCTTCGGTGAACTCTTTCAATTTTGAGTCTTAAGAAAAGTTAATGTTTCAGAAATACATATGATACGGAAACATTTTATTAAATAGAGGACATAAAATTTTTTGAAGACTTAAAATCACAAAAATCACGGAAATTAGACAGAAATCGGACTTGCTGAAAAATACATTTACTTCAATGTTCCTTGACAGTTCTTTTTACTTAGGTATCCAATGTGTCCTCCCGTTGCCTGTACCATAAAGTTGTGCGGAAGTTATCAAGCGAGTCCCGTGGTCCGAGTCGGCGCACGCGCAGCAAACGGCGCCGAGGCGGGATAAGGCGTGTCAACTATAGGGAGTCCGTATGGGGCAAACAGATATGTTAGTATCATTATCGTTATATCAACCGTTATCTGTACTTTTCAAAACATAGACCGACCCCATAGACTACCATAAGGAACAGTTTTGAGTCGCCTACACCCATTCTCTCCCTACAATGTTTTTGAGGTCGTCACTCCATCTAGTGAATCATCATTATTATTAATAGGTTGAAAAATTATTTTTGACAATTCGATCTCTAGCTCACATTTCTTTACTATATGGGCTGAGAGTGTTTATTTTCCACTACTATGGAATACCATCAGTCGGTAAATTTTAAACTACTGTTTTCCGACGCCATTTTTTCAGTCCTGTGATGTTTTCAATCTATTAATAATATAGGATTTCTAATCGCAGGGTAACGTATTATATGTCTATATGTATTTAAAAAAAGAACAGAGTTTCGTGGCTCCGGTTAAACTGTTTATAGTTACTCTTCTCTATCCAAAAGTTGCCTGGAAGAGACCACTCTTAGCGATAAGACCGCCCATTGTTTTCTCCGCGTTATGTTTTCTTGTAATTGTTTGTATTTATAATAAGTTTACTATTGTAATTTTTTGGAGGAAACAATAAATAGTATCTATCTATTTTCAAATATATTTGTATCATGTCATTTACTGTCCTATCACTGGGCATACATCTTACCGCATAAAAAAAATTATGTGGGTGATAAAGAAATGGTGCTGTTATTATACGTGGTATCAGTTAAGGATGACAAGTGTGGATAAAATTAAAGGGCCTACCATGAAATGTTTTTCGAAATTTTACGGCCGAACGAATTATGGTACATGATAATACTGTTTAAAAATATTAATATTTTAATATTATATAAATCATAAATCTTAGGATTTATGGCGAATGAAATGTTAACCTCCGTTTACTGGGCCGTTTTCGATATGAAGAAAAACACGAAATTAAGTTTGAAAATTCGTAATTTCATTTCATGGTAGACCCCTAGGTCAGTTGGCCCATCGTGGAAAATTTACTAGGAATTAACCACGACAGTTTCCATCTTGTAAACTTATGTTGTTTAATAACGTGACCGGTATCTACTGGTACAATAAATTATCCCGAGATAGTCTGTGACTCAAGGTTGGACTTGATTTAACGTCATTAGAAATGCCACGCATAGTCGCGGTTATCAACTAGTGCATAATTATGTAAACATTTTAATTAAGGTATAAAATACGTTTACAAGTGTCTGTTTTATTTTCTACTGCCTTTTTTTTTGTACCACTAAGGTGGCAAACACGCATACAGCCCGTCTGATGGTAGACAGTTACTGTAGGCTATGGACGCCTGCAACACTAGAGGTGTCACGTGCCCGTTACTGATCCTAAAGAAACCTTGCCTTTCAAGTTTATGTAGTTTTAAATCCAACAGTATACTATTCAATTGTAGGGAACTGCGATTTTTCCCTTTGTCATAGGTAAAAAAAAACCTTAATATATATTTTTTAATATATGACATAGCTGATAATTTGTCATAAATATTATTGTTAATATTATTTTTTTACACAGCAACACCAAACATAGCAACGGCGCAAAGCGAAAAAGAGCTGAATTCAAAATTTTACATACCGAGTTTGTTGAACGAAATGGTAAGTAGAAACATTCACGCAACTTGAAATGACTAACAGATTAATGAACCACCTGATGGAAAGTAATAGCCGTACGTCACTTATACCATACCATATCAGCCATTAACTGTCCATTGCTGAACATAGGCCCCCTTCGTAAGGGGGGGGGTTGCCAGTAGTTGCCACGCTTGGCAGGCGGATTGGTAACCGCAGTTAGGCTCTTTCTGATGTTTTAAGAGGGACGCCGCTGCCTATTCCTCTACAATCAAGTTTACTTAGTCGCCTCTACAACACTCACGGGAAAGGAAGAAGCGGCCTATTCTATGTCGAAACCTGTTTTTAATTTTTTTTTATACCACTGAGGTGGCAAACAAGCATATGGCCCACCTGATGGTAAGCGGTTACCATAGCCTATGAACGCTTGCAATACCAGAGGTATTACGCGTTTGCCGACCCTGAAGAAACCTCTTTACCCCGTCTTTGAAGAACCCCATGCTGTAGTGTCTTAGGAAAACCTCGGCAGGGACCTCATTCCACAACCTGAGTGTTCGTGGGAGAAAACATGGAATGGTGGACTTGCCATTCCTTTATAGTATTTTTATATTATTATAATTATAATATTTATTTTTACAATATTTTTATAGTGGCTGAGAATGGAATGATAATCACTACTGTGCTATCGACGTGCCCCCAAACGTACTGCTCATGCAGTATCTACCGAAACCGAGGTCTAAAAGGGGCGCCGTGAAGTAACAAAAAAACATTATAGGATTAATAAAGGATCGCATCCAATTCGAGTTTTATGTGAACCTGAATGACTTTTTTGTCGTCAGCCAAGGGATCTGTCGGGTTTTTCACGTTATGAGCGAAGTATGCTATGGCTGGCCTTGTGTTTATGAACATTATAGAATAGCAAGCAAGAACAGTTGTTTCACGGCAGAAATATGAGTGACACAATCTGATACACTCGTATTTTTTTTGATGGGTGAAAATGGTACGGTTACCCCGCCTGCGCTAACGGGATACGCTGGCGGAGCACCAGTGAAGGGTGATAGATGAGAATAAAAACAGGTCAGTGAGCCCGTCATGATGAATACATCAGGAATTAACCATGATAGTTTCCAGGGAGAACCGCAAGGAGGTCGACCTGGTTAGGTATATTGCTAGTAATGGGATTCTTAGTCTCCTTTATTAACAAACCCTTTCCCCCCGATACACTCGTATTGTATGCATGCAGACAACTATTGTACAATATTTCTCTCTGATCAAATAATGTATGTAACAATTAAATTATTATTTGCAGTCTGGAAAACTAGAACCGTCAAAGAGTAAAGGTATGAGATCTCTCTTAGTTTCTTTCAAATCAAAGTTTCTTATTTATAATAATTATGCCTCTTTATATATAAAAATTCTTGACCAATCCGCGCACTAGTTTGAATTCCATTACCTATAAATGCTAACGTTTGACCATTGCAAGTTTGTCACATATATAGCTTGCTAATATTTGATCTTTACAAGTTTGTCACAAAGATGGCTTGGTAATGTTTGACTTTTACAAGTTTATGACATAGACAGCTCACGTCTCCCTTTGCACGCTCTAAAGATGTGTATATATATAAGATGTGTGTCTATATCAATTTACACGTATACCTTTTGGAGTTACAAATGGCGTATCAACATTTCAAAGAACGATGCAATATATTATTGATAATGAAATTTTTTACAAATACTGGTTTGTTTTTCTATTATTGACTTTAGTTTGTGATGTTCCCTTTCTAACTACTATTGTCTGTAATAATACCAATGTATCGTTATTTTTAGTCGAATTAAACCAATATTTCCCTATGGTCTATATCGTTTTGTATCAACATTCCTTGCTTAAGATATTATATTAGTTCGATATTTTTTCTTTACAACAGTTTAGAATACCGCGTATATAATAAGAGATTTTGCAAAAGCATCTCTAGGTATGTACTACCTAGAACATTAGAGCCTATTTAGAAAAGTCCAATTCATAATATGGTTTGACCTAGAATCAATCCGGGACTTCATTTAACAAAAAGCTACATTTTTTTAACATAAGTAAACGAGCATGCGACTACCGCTGCCTATGATCACTCACAACACCAACGGCATTGCAAGTGTGCTGCTGGCCTTTTAAAAAGGAATATGCTCTTATTTTGAAATTTATCTATGATGTCGTATCGGTTCGGAAATACTGCTGGTGAAAGTTGATTCCAAAGAGTGGTTGTAAAAAAAAGTTCGAAAATATTCGAAAGTTTTAGTATAATTATATTGATATTTAATGTACATTTTAAAATAATGTTTCAGGAGAAGTAAAAATGGGTGAATTGTCACCAGAACCATCTGTGCGGAACCAACGCTCCGAACAAGAGGTAGGATCGCATATTTATTTATTTATTTCTGTGGTACATCAACAGATTACAAACAAAACTTTTACCAATAGAATACAACAATATTACACTAGCGAATAATAATTAAACTAGCTACTGAATATACGGAGACTGTACTAGGCAAAGTGATCTTAGATCGATTAATCGAAGATTCGATTTTTGCATTTAAAGAAATCTAGTTTTTTATTCGATACATACCATTGAATTGATATTTCACACTAAAAATATCGAGATTCTATTTTTTTCTAAATGGATAAGAACCTTAACATTATTTACAATTACTTTAATGCATTTAAATACATGTAAACTTACCACAACCAATAATTTTGTTAAAATAATGAAAAAAAAAATTATAAAGTTTAATATAAATAATAAAATGTCGATTATTATGGTGCCCATTTTATTTGGCATAATTAGGTTTCATATTAAAAATACAAACTCGAAAAATAATGGGCTTTGGAGATATCGATCTTTAGTAAAATTGCACAGGAATAGCAATGCATGAAGACTGTGGAAGTTAGTGTTTTCAATGTTGTTCAGTTACACACGATTTGTTGTATTGCATGTTCTAGATTTACAATACAATGCTCACGAAGAACAAGAAGTCATCTTTGGAGAAGGGATAAAATATGACTAAAAAATAATTATTGAACATAGTTTGATAATAGTGAGGAATATTTCAAAAAATTCTAAATCATTTTTATATTTATTTCTAATCGAGATTTGTACTTATTTAAATTATTCAATATATTTTTATTATTGTTTGATAAATGCATTTTGTGTTCAGCCTTTCTCCACGTACCTATACATATCCTTACTCCTTCTCCTAATAAATGTGAAAGTGAATTTGTTTGCTAACGTATAGCGCGTTATCGATTTAACCAAACCCTATGAAATTTGGTAAACACGTGCTATATGCGATGGACGAGGATATAGACTACTGTTTATCCCGGTCACGCGAACAAAGTCGCGGTTAAAAGCTAGTAGTTTACCAAATCACTGGGTCAGCCTTTAACTGTCCACTACTGAACCTAACATAATTGTGAAAACCTCATTCAGTTTGGTGCAGAGACAAAGTTTCTAAAAAATATTGTTTTATCACCTTATTAAGACCTCTAATATACATTTTTCTTATATATCTCCCTTGTAGGAACATCCTCTAGTTATAAATTTATTGTATTAGTAAGATTATACAATATCATCGGTAAGTTACACAGACAATTATATCTATGGGACAGAACAGTCTATGGGTCATGCAAAAATGTACAGTTTGACGTTGTTATTAGGTTCTATATCTATTCTAGGATCTCTGAAGACATCTAAGGAACATATATTAAGGGGATATAAATAAAAATACTTTTTACATTTAATATTTATTTACGAACTAAAAAAAGAAAGGTCATAATATGGTCCCAATAATGTCACGACCATGTCAATTAAAGAAAATATACAAAACTTTATTTATTTATCTTTACAGAAGTAAAAATAGTACAAAATGCATCAATTAATATGGGAATGTGAAAGAAATGCAATCATATTCTGAAAACAATTAGTATTTAGCACCAAATAAATTTAAAGTAAACAAATATTAAAAAATGCACTTTTAAATACGAAAATTGATAAAATATATAAAAAAAAGAAACATTATTGCTATTAATTTTTCCAATAATAATAATAATAAAGTAATAATATGTCACTTATCTAAAATTTTTCATTTACATACACAACAATACTTTTGTTAAAAATAAATTTAATTTAATCAACAATTTTGAATTTTAAATATCAGTGTTTATACATTTTTTTTCATAATCATAATCCAAGATATTATTACTTTGAAAAAAAAAAATTATTAGAGACAGTACAGCTAAAGGTTATGTATTTTTTTTTAATGGATAATAAAAGAGATTAATCAAAATTAAGACAATGTAACATATACACGGCAGTATTGAATAGTAAAAACAATTTAGGTACAATTAAAAATTTTTTCAATCTTGTATAGAAATGGAAACAGCTTATTTGATTTTATTGTTAAGCTTATATGATAATTATAATTACCTTAATTACCTGAGCTTTGAGTATATATACGTGTACACGTAGTGTTGTTGTCAAAATACCTTTATTACACAGAAAAAAAACTTCATAAAATGTTTTTAAAGTGACAACCATCTATGTATTTCCCAGCAATCAATAAAATTTTATTTAAGGATATTTTTTTTATCAATCTTGTCTGATGTGAATATTCTTTATGATGCTCCAATATTGGGGCAAATGTCACAATAAGAAAAAAAGAAATACTTTACCATAAACAAGCTATCAGATTATATTTAAGCCTTATACTGATTAGATTGATAGACAGATGGTAATCATGCATTGCATGAAAATTTAATAAATAAATTCTGGACTTATTTATGATACATCATACATATATCAATCTAATCACTAGGCTAATCAGGCAAAAACAATTCATACAGAGTGCTCTATGAGAGAATGCGTCCATTATTTGTCTGAAAAGGACGGTATTGGTTCAAATACTTTTTAATTCAAGAATGAAACAAAATACAAAATAATTTTATTCTTAAAAAATAATAATTAAGAGTAAGTAGGATAGTATGATGTAGTCAATTGACTATGCTTCTCTATTGCTAGCTTACCTTTACTATTCTATATCACTTTCTTTATAAATTATTCTTCAGAATGGATCATACAGTAATATTCAGAAACAATAATTATAACAAAACTTATTTTCAATCTGTAAATGTTTTTCAGTATTTAATATTTGTACAGTTGTACGTAGAGAATTGACTGTTACATTTTACACGGGTGTCATAAATACAGGTCAATGGCTTTTATTTTTCTTCATATTGTTGGAAAAGTTTTCAAAAATCCAAAGACAAGTAAAAACATTATATAAAAAATTATGTATGAAAAAATACTAGACATGCTGTATACTGGTACAGTAAAAATCATGAGAATAAAAGAAGGTTCGCACTCAATACAAACTGTTTGATGATGGTGATATGCCTTTCTTATAGCTTCCTCGGGTATCTACTTCCTGGGCTGATGGATGTTTGGGCTTGGCTTAATATTAATGTGTGCTGGAGGCTTAGGACTATGGGCCACTTGGGCCGCTTCTGGAGTGAAGTCAGCATTACCTCTATTTGGAGCTCCAGAAATGGAAACTGGATTGGAAGGAACCGGTGAAGGACCAGAGAGACCGGTAAGGTCTTCATTAGCCGGTTCCTTTCCAGTTTCTTTAGTGTGGGGCGTTTTGTGTTGTGTGATTCTCATGCCACCAGCCTTCACTAAACAAAAATTTATTCATATATTTATAGATTGTCTATGACTTAGAATTATTTTTACTATTGTATGAGTTATTTTAATTTGTGCTTATAATAATATTATTGAAATACATATAAAATTAATATAACATAAAAATATGTTTACAATTTAGGCAAAAAACAGAGAAACAATTAAGTAAACATGGAGGTTTGTTTGTGTAAAAAAATATAATCTATGTACACTACATTGATTAGATTATTGTTGATACCTTCAATGAACTTTTACATGTTGTAAACATATTTTCAATAATATATGTACAACATTAATATATTTACTTTTTTTTTATTCAAATTCAAAATATTTTTTTATTCATGTAAGTATATTCCATTTATTCATGATAGAAAGCTATAAATATTAGCATATGTTAATATATGCATATTTATTGATATATCAGTGTCACCTTGAATTTCTTTTTCTTTGTTTAGAACAACATTGAGTAATTGTGAACGGAAAATTGATACGATGTGTTAGTTTATCGCTTAATGACGGCATCGGTTCATTTTCAAGGACATACCTACCCTATTTACCACTGAATAATATTTATTTACGTATTCAGGTAAAACTAGGACTTTGTTTCTATTTGTAAGTATTATAACTTTTGCATCGAAGATAACAATAAGACATATACATTTAGTGTATAAGAATTTGAATGAACCTTATGTTTGCGATTTTCAAAAGTTCTTTATTTTGTTATAAAATAATGTAAACAAATAATACATAGGTGAAACAATGCATACCTGCAGGCGGATGACCCGCTTTCAGTTGGGTATTTTCTTCAGTCGACGACATTGCTACTTAATTAAAATAATATTTAGACTTATCAAAACTTTAAATGCTATGAATAATGCGCAAAAACATGTAAGTAAATGGTCAACGTGTAATGTAAATCGTCGATTCGTAGCAATGGTAATGACACGAACTCTACCAAATGTCACTTTGACGTTTACTGTCGAATATCTTTTTTTTTTTTTTTTTTTTTTTTTTTTTTGTGGCGTTCACCCCGATATTAGGGTATTTTGCCAAGAACAAAACGGGGAAACGATAATAGTAATAAAAATACCTAACACAAACGAATTTAGAAAGGATAAGGATTAGGTCTAGGATATTTATAGGATATGAAGGATATACTTGTACATATGAGAATATACTTATAAATATATAGGAAAAGCAATTGATGCAACTATAAATGTATTCATGTAATATAACTAAATCTTAATATTGTTATCATATATATATGAAGATAGTATTTTATAGATAATAGGATCATTGGAAGAAAGTAGAGTAAGAATAGAAGTTGGGAATGGAACACGGATGGATCGGAGATGATTAAAAAGGAGGTGTGGTCAAATTTAGAACATGAGAAGAATATATGATTCAAGTCCGCCACTTCAGCACCGCAATTACACGACGAACTTTGTACAATACCAAGCTTGTATAAATGAGAAGGTGTGCATACGTGACCTAGACGCATACGAGTTATAATAGTTGTTGCGGTCTTTCCAAGCTTTAATTTACAAAACCATGGTTTGAAAGGAATATCGGGTTGTATAAGGCGATAAAATCTTCCTTTTATTGTACTTGTTTTTTCCCAATATTCCTTCCAGGCATACCTTAAATATATTTTTGGGAGACAAGCTAGGTCACTACAGTAATTATGATACGGATACATATCACCACAAGTTACAGCCTCTCTTGCAATAAGGTCAGCTTTGTCATTGCCGCTAATACCACTGTGTCCTGGTAACCAGGCAAAAGAAACGGAATAACCTCTCAACATGCAAAGATAAAGACTTTGTCTTATGTCACAAATAATGGGATAAACTGGTTTTGATTTAAACGGATATTTGGCTAGAGCTTGCAAAGAGCTCATAGAGTCAGTGAAAACTATTGCCTTATGTAATTTCATTAAAAGTATATATTCTACAGCTTTTAAAATACCATAACATTCCCCGGTAAAAACTGAAGACTCCGGTGGAAGTTTAATTTTTTGAACGATATTAAATTGTGAATGAAACACACCCACACCTACACAACCGCTATTGTCTGGTTTTGATGCATCAGTAAAGATGTAGTGCCATTCATTCCATTCAATGTCAGTTATAAACATAAATTTGGCATTCAATTCTGAATCATTTTTTAATAACCCAAAATCATATTTAATATTAGGAGATAAAACTAAAGATTGATATGAGCATTTATAAATGGGAAAACAGGACGATGTAAAAGTGGGAGATTCTATGGATTTATATTTTTCATAACTTTGTATTAAACATGGAGGTTTTTTATGTTTCCAATAAGATGAAGACGAAATAAAGATATGTAGTTGAGATAACTTTTGAATAAGCGGATGATCAGATAATTGTAAACAACGAAAAAAGAAGCGATCAGATAGATATTGTCTTCTTAAAACCAAAGGTGGATCACCGACTTCGAGCTGTAAAGCATTGATTGGACTTGATTTCATTGCTCCAGAGATAATCCTCAAGGCCTTTGATTGAATTAAATCCAATTTCTTAAAAGCAAATGAACTTCCTGGAGCTAACAAAAAAGTTCCATAATCAATGACACTCCTTATAAGACCATTATAAGCAAGTTTTAGTGAAACGGGATGTGCTCCCCACCAAACTCCAGCAAGGCACCTAAGAATGTTGAGGTTACGCTCACATTTCGTAGAAATATAATTACAGTGGGACAGACCTGTTAATTTATTATCTAGCACGATACCTAAAAATTTAATTTCAGTCTTTATAGGAATGTATGAGTTATCATAAAGCACCTTAATTTGTTGCGGTGATCTCATTCTTGAAAACAAAACTACACTACTCTTGGTTACAGAAAGATTAAGACCATTTGCATCTAACCACGTTTTTAACAAATCTAATGAATCAGATAATTTGGCAGAAGCAGATTCTATGGACTTCGCAATAAAATATAATAAAAGATCATCAGCATATTGTAAAATTTTGACGGATTTATCAAGGAATAATTCTAGATCGTATGTGTATATGTTAAATAAGATTGGACTGAGAACAGATCCTTGTGGAAGGCCTTTCCATACTGTTCTAGATAATTTGGTATCTTCATCTAAATTCATATATATTGTTCTTTCTGATAAAATATTAATAATGAAATTAGAAAGCATTACCGGTACATTTAGAGCTTGTAATTTAGTTTTTAAAATAGAAATTATTACATTATCATAGGCAGAATTTATATCTAAAAAGGCTGAGAGGATTGACAAATTTTGTGAGAAAGCTATATGAATATCTGAAATAAGAATGCTCACATTATCTAAGGTGCTCTTACCTTTCCTAAAACCAAACTGGTTCGGGGATAGTAAGTTATTACTTTCTAAAAACCATTCTAGACGGTTTTTCACTAAATGTTCAGCTAGCTTTAGTAAGACAGAGGAAAGTGCAACAGGGCGGTATGAAGATGGTTCAGAAGGTGGTTTATGAGGCTTTAGAAATGGTATAATAATCTGAGACTTCCATGAAGTAGGTATATTTCCCGAAATAATTATGGAATTAATTATATTTAAAAAGTAAATTAATGTCGCATCGCTAGCATTTTTAAAAAAGGAATACGGTATACCGTCTTCTCCCGGTGCAGAGTCTTTAATAGAAGCTAGAACACCTTTAAGTTCTACTAGAGTAAAAGGAGAGTCAAGTTCGAATAATTCGTCAGAGACGGATAGAGAAATATTGTAAAGGCATTCCGGCACATAACTAGGAGCAAGACGATCTAAAAATTTATTCGCTAAAGTTAAATCGAGTGCAGAACGTGATGTATGATCACTAAAGGCAGATCTGAATCTTTTAATATTATTCCAAACGACTGATGAATTAACTTCTGGACAGATAGAAGAACAAAATCTTCTCCAGCCTTCTAATTTCTTTTTTTTCAGTAGTTTTCGAGTAGAACGTGAAACTGCGGTGTAAATTTCAAAATTTTCTGGTGTCATGTAATTATTATAATTTTTTTCAGCCTCTTTACGATTTTTAATTGCTTCCGTACAATCTTTGTCCCACCAAGGTGGCGAGGGAATTTTCCCTGAAGCACTATTTTTAACAGGAAATAATAAATCAGCAACCTCCTTCATATTTATCATCAAGTCATTACAACATTGATGTTCATTTCCATGGTAAACAATAGGTAACTCCGATATTTTATTATCTAAATATTGTTTGTAAATATTCCAGTCTACATTTGATAAATTATATTTAAGCCGAGGACCACTCTTTCGACTTGAGGGAATGGAAATTGGAAAAGAAAGAATGAGGGGAAAGTGATCGCTTCCGAAAGTAGAGGAATGAGGATACCACGACAGTGAAGAAGCTAAATCAGAAGAACATATTGAAATGTCAGGAGCACTAAACCCTTCATTCGGTGCAGTTCTACGTGTTGGTACATCTGAGTTAATAATACATAAGTTGTAAGTGTCAATTATCGTCAGGAGTTTTCCACCATAAAAATTAGAAGTAGAACTGCCCCACGATTGGTGTTGAGCATTAAAATCGCCCATTACGAGAAAAGGTTTAGGTAAAATTGAAAATAATTGTTCTAGTTGTGAATATATTTGGCATGTAGGATCAGGAATATATAAAGTAACAAAACAGATACCATTTATAATTATAGCAGCTGCATTAATGCCGCTATATACAGGAAGCGAAAAAGAAGAAAAAGGAAGGGAGTTTTTGACCAATATGGCAACACCGCCATATCCGTCAGCTCTATCATCACGGAGACTTGTAAAGCCTGAAATCCTAAAAGGATATCCTGGCTTTAACCAAGTCTCTTGTAGATCTATTATAAAAGGATTATATTTATTAATCAAATAAAATAAGTCTGATTTCTTGTTTGTTATGCTACGACAGTTCCACTGAATTATTAGGACTTTGTAATCCATTGTGAGAAGTTAATAATTGAGAAAATACATTGTAAATGGCATCGTTGGACGGTGGTAAAGTTGTTTGTATCATTTTCGATTGCGATAACACTTTAATAAGCATGAGAATAATATCAAAGATGGATTGATTATTGTCAATATTATTTGATGATAATGCACAACCATTAGAGGGAGCAGGAATATTATATTCCTTAACTATGGCTTCATGGGCAGAACGATCATATCCTTGTTGTGCTTTTTGAGGAGAGCGTGGTTTAAGCGTAACTGTTTTTTTATGTGATGATTGAATATGTGGTAATGATGATTTCTCTTTGAGGAAAGAAGATTGAAAATGAGATTTATTGGACGGAGATGATGATGTTAATACATCTGAATATAGTTTAGAAGTGGGAGGATGAAATTTTGATGCTTCAGCATAAGAAACACAACTGTGGGCCATTGTTTCTTTAATGGCTTTCTGACGTGCATATTCAGGACATTTCTTACTAATTGCTGAATGAGAACCATTACACAAGATACAAGAAACATTTTCCTCATCTACTTCACATTTATCACCTGTATGATTTTGCCTGCATTTATAACACCGAGGATTTGAACGACACTGCATCTTGACATGTCCGAACCTACAGCAGTTATAGCATTGGATAGTGGGGTAAATGTACAAATCTACAGTTAATGATGTGTAAAACATAAATACTCTTTTTGGTAATATTTGTCCATCAAAAGTAATAACAATGGTTTCAGTATTAATAAAACTTGGTTGTCCTTCATTAATGGTCTTTTTCTTAATTCTTCTGGTTTTTAGAATTCTCCCACAACCTATAGGTACTGATATATTTTGGATTACTTCCTCTTCTGTCCAATCTTTAGGAATACCCCTCACAATTCCCATACGGGTTACATGGAAAGAAGGTATAAATGCCTTAAAATTATGTGTTTCTAAGTGACTATTATTTAAAAATGCATTTGCATTTTCAAAATTTGAGAAAGAAAGCGATAAACGGTTTCTTCCTATTCTTTTGAGGCTACCATTCACTATATTATTTATCTTATTAGTGTGTAAAAAGCGACCAAATGCAATAGGATGTAATGTAGTGTTATCATTAGGATGTGTTTCATTTTTTTGTACATGAACGACATAAGGAGCTACATCCTCGGCATTGTACAAAGTTCTGCTTAAAGTACTGGGTGGAGAAGCAGGTTTAACAGACTCGGTATTATTTACAACTGGTATTGATACTAGAGTTTGATTCTCATCCTCAATACATTGACAATCACTATCTTTAATTTTAGATTCGAGACCTTTGGTGTGCCTCCTTCGTTTTTTATTGCAATGTTTGCAAATGCGACGTTCGCCACGTACTCGCTTACGTTTAGAACTTGCAACGCTAGAACCATCTGTGTCCATACTAGATTCACCCAATATATCAAAACTATTATTAAATGGGATAGTTATATTTGCAGACACCTGAGGGGTTGTCCCCCCAGGGTCTATAGGTGGATCCATAATGTCTAATTAATATAGGTAATTTACTTACCAATATTTACAGCAACAAACACTATTACTACAAAATATACAATTATATATACAATCTAATACACAATATATAAATAAGACTAATCCTTATATAATTAAAAATAAAATTAATTTAAAGAAGATCAAAAAACACTCCCGCTTTTTTAAACGTTTCCCGCGCTTTTTCGTCGAATATCTTAGCGACAAGGTGTTTTAATTGTAAGATGTATTACAGATTGATATTGTGTGATATTACAATAAAATTACACACATTTTTAACTCTTATAATATTTTCTAAAAAAAGTTTAATATTACTGCAAATTATATAATTAAGTATACATAATTTAGTATAAAAATTAAATTATTCCAATATAATTTTTTTTTTTACGTAAAGAGCCATCTCGTGGATAATAGGAAAATTATATGAGATGAAAAATTCCTACTTAAAAGTTATCCTAAAGAGTGGAGAATCTAAAAGTTGTCTTCGTTAATACTACTATATAGTATTTTTTTAATGGATGATAATGGAATGGTAACACCACCCGCACTATCGGTATACACCGGCGGGGCACCAGTGAAGGATGATAGGTGAGTATGAAACAGGTCAGTTAGCCCATCGTGACGAATTCAACAAGAATTGTTCACGATGGTTTCCAGGGGGAACCACGTGTAGGTCGACCTAATAAGGCATATTGTTAGCAATGAGGCTGTCAAACTCCATTGCTAACAATCCCTTTCCCCCCACTAATATAGTATTATTATTAACTGTGTTTAATATTATAAAGACGACATTCACAAGGTGTGTTTTAAGAATTGAATCCCGCCACATGCACATTGGTGAGATTTAACTGAGACATTTTAATATCTTTGTTATTTGGTTCTTTATGTTTTGTATAGTTAGTTCGTAGATAGTTTACTTTATTCCGCTAAATTACTAACATAATTTTTCGAATTCTTTATCCTTTTGTTACATTTTTTTTCCGTAAAGTAAGAGTAAAACTTAACGGAAATAAAAATATGATGTAAAATTTTGAATAGTCTTACAAATATTTTTGAGATGAGATTTAGTCAGATTTCTCCCTTCTCTTATTTTTAATGTTGAACTAAAACGATGTAACTAATAGGTAATAAGAAAATAACACAACACTTTATTTCCAAGCCTTTAATCTGAACCTTCTCATTGGAATAACTACGTCAGCATCATCCCTTCCTGGTTTCATCATATCCCTTTGGAGTTCCACGATAGTTCTCAAAAAAAAGTTGATAACTTGGTTGCAAGTTCCGTCTCTCAGTCGAGGGTAGTCCTTGCGGGTTGGAAGACATCGGCCACTGATCATGATGGTTTGATGCGCGAGGGAAGTAAGGAGACGTTTTAGAATGTCTATCTTTTTGGTAGCCGCCAGAGGCCGCAAGCGAGTCACGAAGCGCAGTAGGTATTCTAGGAGCATGGCGTCCTCCTGGGGGTTTAATTAATTAGATGTATAAAAAAACTATAAATAATCAATAGTTTCTTGGCCCAGTGGCGTAGGAACTATTATATACAGATCGTAAGTTTGAAACTGGCTTTTACAAAAAAAACTCTATGTGTTGGAGGATTATGCGACTAGGCTAGACGCTAGATGCTCTTCTAGTCCTTACTTTAAACTTTCATTTTGTCGTATTTAAGATTACGTTTCAGGGTGGGCTTGGCCTCTTAAAAAAAGCGTATATATACTGTCAGACATTTACTTGGTACTCGGTTGAAAGCACTGCTCGCATCCTGAGATGGGCATCAGATAATTCTGGGATGGATACAGAACACCCAACCCTTAAATCTTAAATTCGCCTATGCGATACAGGCTTCACCATTTACCTAAGTGGCAAACCAATCTACCATTACGTTATCCCTCGTTGTCGAATGTATGAGATAGAACGAGACAACAATCTTCGGCATCATACATTAATTTAAATGTTTACTACTACTTAGGCTCGAAACATATTATAGTATCGGTCTCGGCTCGCTCTCAGTTCACTCTCGGTACACTACAATTCAGGCCCGTTCCGTTCTAGTCACGATCAACCTCGAACCGAACTGTTTCTACTGATCATAGCGAGAGCGGGGCAAGAGCGGATCGAGACCGGCATTATACTATGAATCCGACTTTACAATTTGTTTATACAGCAACATAATAAGTAGATAACAATAGACAACTATAGATAGTTTTTTTTTTTTTGGAGTTTCCTTACCATGGGCAACGTTAGCAAGCAGGATTCTACGTTCTGCGCGCGGCCCACTATTGCGGCGAGGTCATCCCGGTCCAGTACTGGTTGCTTCAGACCTTCCAGCCACTCGCACAGCAACCACGTCAGTACTGTCGGGTCCTCCTGAATCATCGTAACAACATTTAAATAAACCAACCCGAACAAAAAAGCTCTTGTAATATATACATATATAAGAGAATGTTTTATTTTTAATATTGGCCGCAATATGCCGGCTCACTAAGTTCTATTTGACGCTACGTTGGATGAGTCCGAGGAATATAAAATTGTACACCGTACCATAAAATTGTGCATTGACTTTCCTTTGATATATTTCCTTCATCTTATAATTTATAATTCCACTAATATAAAATTATGTAAACGATGTTTGATGAATGATAATAAAATAACAAACACACGAGTTGTACCTCCTCGTCGATCCTATTGATTGCATCTCGCCTCTGGTTGATGTCCGTTCGCATTTGCTTAAGATACTTGAGCTTGTCATCTGGAAGACTGTGGTGATCCACGACGAATGCCTACCGAACAATCAGAGGGCTCAAATAATTGATTATTAATATGCTTAATAAGGAAACTGCCCGCAGACTCCCAAAGACATGGCAAATGAAGCTATTTACCTATAGTAGGGATTTGTATTCGTATTGGATGATAATAGAATGGGAACCCCGCTTGCGTGATTGGTATAGGTTAGCAGAATGCCAGTGAAGGATGATAGGTTAAAATGGAAACAGATCAGTTAGCCCCTCACGACGAATACAAAAGCGACGGTTTCCAGGCGGAACCGCATGTAGTTTGACCTGATAGGCTATATTGCTAACAATAGGATTACGAATACCCATATCCCTTTTTTACTCTGGTTATAGTTTTACGTACTTATTTATACAGGGCGAAATCGAAATAATTTTAACGTAGTATACACAGTGACATTGAATATTTATTCACAAAGAAACATGATTTATAAACTATAAGAAAAATTTCGCCTCCCATAAGCACCATGTTAGTAATCTAAATCATTGGCATTAGATACCTTAATAAAAAGATGGCTATGAAATTGTATAAATTCTTTCCAACGTTATACCTCGTGGACCTGCAGTGCGGGTAATATACCATTGGAGGCACCCGTGATTCTGCTGACGGACTCCAGGTTGCGTTCAATATCCTCCTCCACCGGGTCCCGCCACTTCACCATTGGCAAAGCTGCTACTTGATCTGCGTCACAATTAGTTTGAAAAATGATTTTTTTTTTATATCGGACTAACGACCCGGTTTCGCACAGTTTTTTTTTTCAAACTAAGCCCGTGATCGGATTAGTCTTAAGAGTAAAACTCTTCCAGTTCTTTCTACCGATGAGGTTGCACCATAAGATTTATACGTATCATTTCGATTTAATACTCTAAAAAGAATTTTCTATTCACCTGTCGGAACTTCTTCCGGTGTTGTGGGGTCCGGTACTCGGGTCTGCTTCAGCCGGTACGCGAGAAACGCTTTGTAGAACGGACGGTTCCTCACGCGAAAGTCGATCCCAAGACTTCTTTGGCATCCGCATAGTTTTAGAAGACGTTCACATATGCAATACACAATCTGAAAATACCACATACCATGCCTATTGTATGAGTAATTCTTTATTGTATTAATCTAATTTCCAAGAAAGGTTGAATTAGGCGGGCAGCCGATTGTAAAACTAAAAGCCAATCTTGAGTAATATGGATAAAAAAATATTACGCTGAATTCAAAATTTATATAATTGGGATAAGGATAGGGAGATGATGATGATGATGTAGTTACTCTAAAAAGAAAGTAATTCTTCATTGCACAGTTTTAAAATCATCAATCTACAGCATATTTCTTTTAGTACCGATCATTTAGTCATTCATTGTTTTAGTGCCGAAGAGAATCATGAACTAAAGATAGAATTACAAAATCTATCTTCGTTTGTAATGGTACTTCTTCCACTAGAGTTTCAGACGTAAAGCATCTCTACGTGTTTCGGCTTGAAGAGTGGGATACGATAGTGAAGTTATAGGGTACAGAGTCATAATCTTCAAGAATGGTGGCGTATGGACACCATGGCAGATTGGCAGCGAGGGGTACTATGGGCATTGCAGAGACTTACAGTCACGTTCATGGAATATTGATGTCCCTAGGTTACGGATATTACTTTCCATCAGGTAGGTTATCCAGGTTATTTGTTATATTTAGTACGAGTATATAAAAAAATGGAGCATAAAAGGTAAAGATATCGTTTATATGTATATAATATTCATTACCTTAGGTAATTCTTTAAAAGCCCTTTCTTCTAAGCCGTGCAGTGTCGCCCGTTGTCTATATAAATATTGGCGTAAAGTGAACTCAGCTGTCTTGTGGTCTTTAGTTAACATTATTGGTTCTCTGAAAGAAGTTTAAATATCTCTCTTTACACCAGCCACCAAATGGCAAATGCCAAATGAACCTATCGATAGATACGTTTTTGCTGTCGTATGAATGAAACATAATGAAATAGCAATATGCGCACTAACAAAAACTTTTATTATTGTCTCTTGTCTAATTTCGAAAATGGTTGCCGAAATTACTCGTAATAAGTCAATCCAGTTATTTTACGATTAAAAAGAAGATTATTACCTTCTTATGAAAATGGAATGATAACCTTGTCTGCGCTATTGGTATACACTAGGTGAATAACAGTAAGGCATAATAGATAGTAATATCATAATAATAGATAGCCGCCGTGTGTGCTCCGGCATAGAACGGGCCGCCCCTTCCTTTCCCGTGGGTATCGTCAGTGAGTATCGGGATGGGCAGCAGCGTCCCTCTTAAAACATTTCTAAAAGCCTAACTGCGGTTGCCAACCCGTGACAACTACTGACAAAATCCCCCAAGGAGCTATATGTCTAGCAGTGGACAGTTAACAGCTGAAATAAAATAATGAAAATAATAGTTGGTCAATCACGACTTGTCGACGAATTCATCAAAAATTAACCACAATGTTTTCCAGATGGGATTACCTGGGAACTACAACTTGACATATTGTTAGCAATGGTCTTGATTGACTCAAAATAACAATATTTTCCACCTCGCTTCTCTGAGATTACGGTTTTTTTAAGAAATAAAAATGCAAAGCCAATTCCGTGTACGTTAACAGTGAATGATGATAGATGAGGAAGAAGTCAGGCTAATTAACCAATCGTGACAAATTCACCAGAAAAAAAGTTTATAGCTTATACTTACTTGGAACTGAACACAACAGTCTGCGGCAGTAAATAGTGCTCGAATTGCTGCACGCAAAGTATCTGTCCGGAGGTCTGGACAGACTTGGGCCTCTTCTTGCGGACTAATCTGATTGCGTCGTTGGCTCGTACCCGCAGGGAGTATACCAGGTAGCACGCTATGAGGACGCCGGTGCGCCCTAAGCCTGGAGACAAAATAACAGAATAAATCCTATAATTATTATAATCTTTTTTATGTAACTTTTTTCTATTATAGCATGACATGTGATTACATCATCCTGAGTGAACACAGGGATAAAAAGGTCCATAAACTAAATCAACTGAAAAGAGAATATTCTCTCGGTTGTTCAAACTATGCCGGCTTACTAAGTGCTTTTTCGCGTTACGTTCGAAGAATATGAGATTATAGGATGTCACGCTACGATTGAAGAATCCGCGGTAGGTTGAAGGGTCATGGGAAAGACCATTTCACAATGTTACGGTATGGTTCGATCATGTTCAGCAGTTAACTAAACTTAAAATAGCAAACAATTTGACGATTTATCAGATCTAATGTGGTGACATGAGTAGCATTAACAGCAAGTACGCTAAAACTCCTCATGCGTTACTTTTCCAGATTACGGTGTAATCTCTTTGTATAATTCCTGTAATTTTACTGTTATATCCTAATGTGAAAACCAAAACACGACAACGACTTAGCGGCAGATATAAGAGAGGAGTACCCATATAGACGATTTGCATGTTTTTAGACTTTAGGTGTTTAGAAGTTTATTAGATATATCAAGCTTAAATAGATTTCATGGATAATTTTCCTAGATAAACCATATCCTTCAATACGTAGTATAACTTTTATATTATATAATTTATACATAAAAATCCCCGGCTTATAGGACTATCTAGGCCTTAGAAATACAATCAATTTGAAAATTAGAAGGTTTAAGCTGGAATATGATCTTGAAAATTCTAAATAATAAGTAAGTCAAATGATCGAGTTTTTTTTTATTAAGTTGGTATTATTTTCGTAAAATGATAAAAGATAGCGAAATATTATAATAAAAAATATTACCTGCATGGCAGTGTATGGCAACTCTTCCTTCTTGAAGCGCAAAGGACAATACTTTGGCCATATCAAGCAGTCCGCTTAAACTCGCCTCCCCATAATCTGGCCACGCGAAGTTGTAATAATATACTGAAAATATGAAGTAGCAATTAATTATTGTATTGTATTATTTTGTAAAATCTTTATTATACATAATTTATATTGGACACATTAAAAGATTTAGTATACAATAGCAGATTTTTCCCATAAAAGGATCTCTTACAGTCAATTTCTTTAAATGTTATTGGTTTCGGGCACTTTAACATGCCAAATTTTCAATGTTTTATAATGTAAATAAATGTAAAGTATACTTCTCCATAGTTTTTTGAATGACGTAGAGTTTTCTCATAGCACAAGCAGTGTTATACCACGTTCCGATTCCATAAGATGGGACAATGAGGAAGAAAATTTCGTTACAAAGGAAAACCTTCACAAAAACAGAGCATTGAATTAAAATGTGTTGTAGGAAGTCAATGGAATGGTAGTCAGAAACCTTTGTGACAGTTGATCTTTATGAGTCGGTAAGGTCTGTCTGTATTTAATGATGAACAATGAAATCATCACAGTTGCTAAAAGGATGATTTTGTTTACATATGTGGACACAAAATATGCTGTACATTTTCACATTAAATACAGTTATGTCATCTCGGGAGAAATTGAGCATAAGGATATTGTTCCCTGATCTCTTTCTATTACAAAAGCGAAGCAATGTTTTAGATTTTTGTGTGTAGTCTCTATTATGTTATGTCCTACATATCTGTACCTGAGCCCAGGAGATACGAGACGCTATTGTTCCTTGTAAAAAGCACGGTACTTACTATCATTGGCCATAAATATCACAGGGTCATACGTGAATCCCGACTTGGTGAGCGGTGGACCGCAGCTGGCGTGTTCGCCAGGCATTTGAAGGTTGATCACCGTGCGGATACCCCAACTAAAACGAATTGCAACTTCATACAAAAACGACTTTAGTCTGGACCGATTTTTTTATAAGACTTAAAATGGTAAACAAGCTGACGGAAAGTGTTAACCATCGCCTATAGATATGAACAGTACCATGGACACAACAGAGTATACAGTACCGACCGTGATATCCTTTATGCATTGCCATTCTTGAGGCTTAAAGTGTTATGCATCCTGTAGCCAGTAATTTTATTGCCATAATTAAGTAGAGGCTGACTTTTAATAAATGTGCTTACTAATATGACGCTAAAGAGAGAGAAAACGGAAAGGACAAATAAATAATACAGTCCATCAGCTTTATACTTTGTCTCGTGCATTGATACTAGGCATATACTGGATATACTTAATACTCCATACGACTATGAACATTCGGAACAGTTGTTTTTCTATTAACGGTAGTTTAAAAAGCCTGGTTTAAATACTTCTTTTAAATACTAAACAACAGAAGCTAATTATTTCGATTAAAATCAATGAATCGATTGGTAAAGACTCGATTCGACAGTTTTATCATGTTATTGGTCCAGTCTATTCGTATAATAAATGTTTACCTATGGAACTGTTGTATAATATTCCTGGCTGCTATACTGGCGGTGCTGGGGCGTGCCATCGCCAGTATATCATCTGTAATCCTGAAACACGCAACATACGGGTTGATTTGAACTTAAGCACATTAAGACATTGTTTGAAGGTTTATAGATAACTTTGGTTCATCACAATAATGTGTTATATTTATTTATTCTTTATTCACCACATTACAACAAAATGTTTGCTACAAAAAGGTGGATTAATGCTATATTACTAGCATTCTCTTCCAGTCAGCATTTTGATAAACAGAAATGTAATTATGTGGTGAAAGATATTGAAAATTGATGTGGTTAAATAGTTACAAACATGTTTTTTTTGCAACTTAAAATGACAAACAAGCAGACAGCCTACAATGATGGAAAGTGGCAACGGTCGCCTATAGACATGAGCAGTACCATGGACATAACAGAGTATAGTGTTTTGCTCATGATACTCTCCATACGTTGCCATTCCTGAGGACTCAGGTGTTATTCCTCTGTACCCTGTAAATTCACGCCATATCCCACCCTTCAAACCGAAACACAGCCATGCAAACACAACTGCTTTTGTTGTGATTTGATTCACAAATTATATAATGTAATATATGATGATTAACAGAATTTCACGAAACATGATATTTTTTTAATGGGTGAGAATGGATTGGTAACCCACATGGCAAGGCACCAGTGAGAGATGATAGGTGAGAATGAAAGCAGGTTAGTTATCAAGACAAATTTCAACAATAATTAACCAAGATGGTTGGGGGGAAAGGGATTGTTAGTAATGGAGACTGAGAATCCCATTGCTAGCAATATAAACTATCATGGTTAATTCCTGATGAATTCATCATGATGGGCTAACTGACCTGTTTTCATTCTCATCTATCACCCTTCACTTGTGCTCCGCCAGCGTATCCTGTTAGCGCAGCCGGAGTTACCAAACAATTTTCACCTATCAAAAAAAAACCAAGATGGTTTCCAAGAAGAACTGCGTGGACATTGACCTAATACTAATAATCCCTTTTCGCCGCACATGTTATTAAGAACACGACAATTTTTGCGTGGCTAATTATTTGATTTAAATTCATGCTAGATATATTATGATATAGGCAGAGTGTCAAAGGTCTTTACACTTATAGACTGATTCAAAATTCATAAACTACAGATATTCATGACTACCATTTTCAATTTATATTAGTAATCCAGTAATTTCATAAGGATTAAGATGGTATTAAAGGCAGGTGACGCTATATTTAATGTTCAAAATTGTCTATCCTTTTTTATTTTTGACATAAATTATCAATAGCAATATATCTACATAGATATAGTTGTGTTTTTTTATTACTATTTAATTTTATAGTAAAAAATATGAAACATATACATACTTATACAACAAAAAAATATTAAGGCAAATTAGACACTCGCTCGAAGTTTGGCTGGAAGAGATCGCTCTTAGCGATAAAGTCACCCATTGTTTTCTCATTGTGATTATTTCTTGTAATTATTTATATTTATAATAAGTTTACTATTGTAATCTTTTGGAGGAAACAAGAGTATCTATCTATCTATCTATTACAATAGCCGTGTGGTCCTGGCATAGAATGGGCCACCACTTACTTTCCCGTAGGTGTTGTAAGAGGCGACTAAGTGAAGTCGAAGTATGGCAGCAGCGTCCCTCTTAAAATATCACAAAAATTCAACTGCGGTTCAAGTCTATGTTAGTATGTTCACCTGTCAAGATTGGCAACTACTTGTAAAACCCTCTTTATCGGGGAGGCCTATGTTCAGCAATGGACAGTAAATGGGTAATATAATAATAAAACCTTAGAATCTACAAAGTATTCGAAATTTCTAAAATAAATAATGATTTGCATGATTAATGGAATAAATTTCTTTATGAAGGCAAACTTTTGTCGCAGTGAAGGCAAATGTGCCCCTTACATTCGTCACATCCTTGAATTTAAAATAAGTGAAAGAAATAAAATATTATATTATGTCCACACGTCGCGTGACTTCCCCGAGTAATTATAATTAGGTCTGTTACATTACTACTCGTAACGCCGGCGTCATACTGCAGTCCTATTTAATTTTATAGCAATGTATGTTTCTCTGCATTTTCCATGTTTGCATAATGCTAGAAAAGTTAAGTATTTTAAATGATAATACGCGCAACGGAAACATCGAAGGACGTTTTAAAGTCGCTTTAGGACCTGATAAATATTAAGAACTGCCAAATCCTTAATGAATCAATAATTTATTTTGTGAATAATAGATGCATACATATGATGTAAAATAGAATGTGGCACTCTATTATCAACCTTATAGGCATACAAAATATTATTCTTTTTTTCAAAACATGAAGGGGTACCAGCAAATCGGAAGCCTATCCCGTATTATTACCATTTAAAAGGTCTGCTGCAGAATAATATATTTTTAAAAGCAAAAATTCTTTAAGCCTTTCTTTAAATAAGTGGATTTTACATCACGCAACAAAATCGGCAATTTATTATATATTTTTGGCGCCATATAAAAATACTTTTATTCAAAAACGTATTTTTATACCATTTATAAAGATCTAGCTTATAACCGCGACTTGCACTGCATGACCGAAATATGATCACTGACCGACTTTTCCATCCTATATAGTATCTATGTACTAAATTTCATAGAAATTGGTTAAGCCGCTAAAAGGTAAGGTAAGGTAAGTAAGGGAAATAAACATGTAAAGAAAATAAACAAGATATCAGAACAGAAAATATCTGATTTTAACGCCAAGCAACTGTGCTTACAGGATTATGTTTCGGTTTGAAAGATGAAGTAAAGATTCCTGAGTTTGGAAGTGTATCACTTTAAACCTCTAGAATAGAGACATGAGGTTTCCATGGACATCATAATAGAATCTGTAATACGCATTATTCTATGATTTGCCTAACATTTTTGCTTACCCCATGAAAGACAAGGAAGACATATGCATGTTGTAGGTGCGTATTATAGTTTAAAATACAAAAGATAAATTAATCTTATCGTGTAATAATATATATTTACGATCAAGATATTAGCTGCTATGTAATAAAGCAGTATTTTGGATAATTAATGATCCTGAAACAGGTGGGCCTCATTAGAAATAACACCCACACCAAGTAAAGGTCGCACTGACCTACTTAGTTAATGAGTGAACAAAGGTAGACCGCACATGATGCTAACTAGTGGAAAAATTGCCATATTTGGTAGATGCAGAGAATGCTAACTAAGAGACAGTTATTAAAGATAAGATTTTATTAGGTGATAATTAAGTATATACAGAGTAGAAGGGACAGGTGGCCAAAACGAAAACAGCTGATTCAGATGAATGATCTGAATCAGATTGCCGATAATTTTCCCATCAAAAATTCACCACAGCTATATAATTAACGATTCATAGTTTTGACGCTGCGCAATGTATTTGAAATTTTACGATGTACCTACTGTGCTGCACGCGACGCGACGCGGGATATTTATTCCGAACCGTCAACGGCTCTTCTTCGTAGGGTAGTTTTCGTATACTTGTCGCGTTTATCTTACGCAGCTGACATCGTTTGTCGCGATTGGATTTTTTTTTTTTTTTTTTTTTTTTTACAACACAGGGGGCAAACGAGCATGCGGCTCACCTGATGGTAAGTGACTACCGCCGCCCATGATCACCCACAACACCAGCGGCATTGCAGGTGTGCTGCCGGCCTTTTAAAAAGGAATATACTCTTTTCTTGAAGGTTATGTTGTCGTATCGGTTCGGAAATACTGCTGCTGGAAGTTGATTCCAAAGAATGGTTGTGCGTGGAAGAAAGTGCCTTGAAAAACGCACGGTGGAAGACCGCCACTCGTCCAGATGATTGGGATGAAACTTTAGTTTGTGGCGGGTTGTACGGTGGTGAAAATCAGCAGCAGGTATCAATCCGAACAATTCCTCAGAACACTCCCCATGATAAATTCGGTAGAAGATGCACAGAGATGCAACATCTCTGCGCAGTTTCAATGGGTCAAGTCGGACAGTAAGGCGTTGACTATCGATAATTCGAGCCGCCCGACTTTGAATGCGGTCTAACGGAAGGAGTTGGTACTGTGGCGCTCCTGCCCACAGGTGAGAACAGTATTCCATATGCGGCCTGACTTGGGCTTTATATAATTTCAGGCGGTGTTCTGGCATGAAATATCGTCTCACCCTATTGAGCACTCCTAACTTTTTGGAAGCTATCTTAGCCTTCTCCTCCAGATGACCGCAAAACTGGACGTCGCAAGATATATCAACGCCCAGAATTCCTAGACTTGACTTTTTATCAAGGGAAGTGCCCTGAAAGTGAGGAGATACGACAAACGGCGTCTTTTTTGCGGTAAACGCGCAGACTTGTGTCTTTTTGGGGTTAAATTGAACAAGATTTTGTTCACCCCAGATCGAAACTTGATGGAGTGAAGTTTCGATTTCAGACACAAGTCTATTCCGGCACTCATCGGTATGTGCCCGCGAGATCTTTGCATGACCGGTATATAATGTATCTCCTGTACTGTCGTCCGCATAGCAATGAATATTACTTATCTGTAACATATCATTGATATGCAGAAGAAACAGAGTCGGAGATAGTACACAGCCTTGCGGGACACCAGCATTCAAAGGTTTTAAATCAGAGCATGCACCGTCGACTACGACCTTAATGCTACGTTCCTTGAGAAAACTGGCGACCCAAATGCACAGTCTCGCAGGCAACCCAAATGGATGTTAATATGAATCATCATCATCTCATCATCTTCCTACTCTTATCCCAATTATTATTTGGGGTCGGCGTAATATGGTTTTATTCATATTACAAAAGGATTTAGCTTATAGTTTTACGACCGGCCGCCTGCCTGACGTCAACCCTCTTTGGGAATTTGTTAATATGAATTTTGCTGTTTTTTGATATTACATAGTATTTATCTATAAAATATTATTATTTCTTTATATTATGACATGATATCACAGATTTTAAATAAAAAAAGCGGGTAAGTTTAAATTTTTCAGGAGAGAATTTCCACTGATTTTCAATTCAGAATAATGGTCTGAATTCACTGTTTCAGTTTTTACGAATATGTATATTTACTTACTTCGAGGTTTTATGCAAAATTTTTCGTATGGGAATCATAGGATACTTCTTTCTCATTTATTTCTGCAGCTAAGCTGCTACGTTCACTTGGCTGTACTTCATTCTGATCGGTAGAATGTGGTACGAAATTAAAAACACGATTGGTATAGGTCCCCTGCAGACGATTTTTGTATGCAAGTAATACTAGTATTGGCAGTGCTAGTATCAAGTGTTTAGGCCACCTTCGTTGTACACAAAGACATAACATGTAAGGGAATAAAGCTATCGGAATCAGAGATGGATAAGACCTTTAGTATCTCGTATAAGGGAGTTTCATGTGAGGAACTTACCAATCAGAGTATAGTCCCTGTATAGCAGCCGCTCGCTGCAGAGGCAGTTCATACTGGCATCGCGATCCACCGCAGAAGAGCGCGCATTGTAGCGCTGAAGGAGCACTGGTGCGTACTCGTTCTCCAAGGGTACTGGAAGGTATCACCAACTATTATTCACATCTAGTGTCTGCAGTGATTTTAATGCTCGAGTTCTGAATAGAACTTAATAAGTCTTAATTATTATGTACACGCATTGGTCGCAGCTTATTAAAGCGTATTTCATAATCATAATTTTTAAGATACAATAAATTTTAATTTCTCATTATTATAATTAGTGATGTGATAGTCAGATGCATTAGTTGTCTCTTTCTGTTTTGTAACGCACTCGACATACTCACAAAATTATAATTGTGCTATTTTATTTAGGATACATTGTTGTTTAATGTACACCTGAGATAGTAATTTACAATTGCTTTTCTTGAATAAGCAAAAATACTTATAAACACAAGTCATGTAAAAACATGCATCATTATTTCAACGATTCAAAACGTAGTAAAACTGATAATTTATAGGGAGAAAGGTTTCGATTGAAATCTTCACTTGATGGAGAAACGTGTCCATCAAGTAAAAGATTACTTCCAAATGATTACAGCCCGAGGAAAGTTGAACGATGCAGATAGCTCTAAGCCAACCACGCTGGGGGAAAGGGATTGTTAGTAATGAAGACTGAGAATCCCATTACTAGCAATATACCCAACCAGGTTGACCTCCTCGCGGTTCACCTTGGAAACTATCATGGTTAATTCCTGATGAATTCATTATGATGGGCTATCTGGCCTGTTTTCATTCTCATCTATCACCCTTCACTGGTGCTCCGCCAGCGTATCCCGTTAGCGCAGGCGGGGTTACCATACCATTTTCACCCATAAAAAAAAGCCAATCACGCTTTCTTTTCTGCTAATCATAGTGTTTAATTTTATATATATATATATATATATATATATATATATATATATATATATATATATATATATATTATTTAAAAATAAGTTGTTAGTACAATAATTACAGTAGGTGTGCCACCCACTACGACAACAACATATTATTAAATTATAGGTATTTACTTTAAATTAAGAAATTTTATGATGTATTATTCCTTTCACATTTATAATTTTAGCAAGCATTATTTTCTATTTATACTCATTTGTTTTAACATTACATTAAATTACATTAAGCATCAATCCACCATGTTTTGTAAAACAACGTTGGTAGATCTATTGTTAATATTACCACCTCTGTTTCAACTTACGTATTACTGATTTATGGTATAAGAGTACTCACCTGTACAGCGCAGCCGGTGGATGATTGATGCGTCGCCGGGATTCACGACTCCTGGATGCACAGAGTAATTAATATCAATCAAATCCGAGAAAGTATTTTAGTTTATCAGAATGACAACTTAAAAGAAATGTCATATATATATATAGGCACTGCATAGAATAAAGTTGCCTCACAGTCATCTCAGATAAAAACAAACCACTTAGAACATATTATAATTTTTTTTTCATGCAACTTAGAATGGCAAACAAGCTGACAGCCCACCTGATGGAAAGTGGTGACTGTATCCTACAGACATGAGCAGTACCATGGACATAACAGAGTATACTGTTTCGCCCATGATACCCCCCATGCGTTCCATTCCTGAGGACTGAGGTATTATACCTCTGTATCTTGTAAATCAAAACAATACTTCAAACCGAAACACAGCCATGCAAACACAACTGCTTCACGGTAAAAACACGAATGAGATAGAGGTGTCCAAGCAAACGACTTTCGTTCAAAGTCTTTCCCCTTTGGTAAAAAAAAATAAAAAAAAGTAGTTTTTAAAAAATACTAAAAATCAATGCACTACCATTTACTATCTCTGTTTAGCGTAACGGTTAACTGGTAGAGAATGCCATCAGGCATTAAATCCGACCTGCAGATATATTTCAATGTGTACAAAAGAATAAATAAATAAAATTTGATTTTAAAAATTTCTTCAATTTAGATTGATTATTATTTTTCAGAGTTTATATGTATGATTTTTTTTTTGTAATGGTTGGTAATATAACTGTGTGTAATGTTTTATGTCACAGAACTCACAAAAACTTATTACAAGTTTTAAACATGCTTCATTAAAACAATTCATAGTGAAATCTTTATATTAAGTTCATGAAATCTATTTTCAATCGATATTAAAAAAAGGAAGAGGTCAGCAATTTAGTTGTATTTTTTTTATAAACTGATTTGGATTTTTTATTTAAAGGATATCCTTTCAAATTGGTCTCATAGAAATTTTCCCAAAATCGGTACAATAGTTCGGATTTAAATCAAAATAACCGGTTTTGCCACAACTGAAGCCGGTTTTTTTTTGTGAAACAAAATCTATTTTTTAAATTTAGAAAATAAAGATAGTTCCAGAAAATGTGAGTAGGTAGTATATTATAAATAATATGTAAATATTAAAGGCTTAAAACTGATATGTACTCGTATATGGCCTTGTCATGTGACGCTACTTCCAAGGAAAATCTATTTATGCTCGAAGCATTTACATAGTATGTGCAAATATAAAGGAATATGTTACACGTAGTTCTCCCGTGTCAATTTTTTTTATACAACTTAAAATGGCAAACAAGCTGACGACCCACCTGATGGAAAGTGGTAATCGTCGCCTATAGACATGAGCAGTACCATGGACATAACAGAGTATACTATTTCACCCATGATACCCCTCATACGTTGCCATTCCTGAGGACTCAGGTGTTATTTCTCTGTACCCAGTAAATTCACGCCATATCCCACCCTTCGAACCGAAACACAGCCATGCAAACACAACTGCTTCACGGTTGAAACACGAGTGGAACAGTTTGTACAAAGTCTCCCTCTGATTTATTTGTTTACTAGCTGTATCCCATGACTTTATCCGCGGGATTCAGAAAATATATGAAGTATCCTATATGCTAAGTAAGTTAGGATATAATTTATCCATGTACCAAATTTCAAATGCGTTCAGTAGTTACTACTTTAATCCCATGTAAGAAAGAGTCTTTCCCTGTCGAGTTTTTTTCCAAGAGATTACAGCAAAGGGCTGGGGGGGGGGGGGTTCTTCAGTGTCGGCAACTCCCGCGTAATGCAAATTGAAGGCGTTCATAGGCTACGGTAACTGCTTATCAGGTGGGCTGTATGCTCGTTTACCACCTAAGTAGTATAAAAAAGCCTCCATTCGTCCATCTTTGCAAACTTCCGCATTTATTATATTAATAGGAATATTACATCAACAGGTATCAACATGTTATATATATTTCAATGTAGCACTTAATACAAATATGTATGGCAGTATAAACACAATGGAGGGAAAGGAATTGTTAGTAATGGGGTTTAAAAACTAAACTACTAGACCGATTTTGATAAAATTTCTATGGGACCAATTTGAAATTGAAAAAAGAATTTTTTTAAATTGATTTATAAATGAGCTATGAGATAACGCACATAGAAAATATAATAGAATTGAAAAATTTTTTCGAAGTCGCTTGAAAAAGAAGACGACTTCAGAGAGATAGAGATTATATGACAGCTTTTAATAAGATTTTTTAATCAAACGATAGGGTTTACGCTTTTTTAAGTTTATATATATTAAAACAGATGCTAATTGATCCATATATCAATGCGTGAAAATAACTTAAAAACCTTAATTGTTATATGAATGCGTACAAACACAAAGACACACAGAGATACGCATGCAGCTACAGACACACACATACATACACGCACACATACTCGCACACACACACACACACGCGCGCGCACACACATTACTTTCAGATTAAATTATAATTAATAATCTCTTCCTATAAATTATATTTATTACATTGAATTCACTTATTATGTTACAAGTACTTAGTAAGTAACCCTGTGGAGTGAGGCCCTGGTGAGCTGTAATACAGGTATTCTTATACCTATCTCAGGCACCAGTCTCTCACAATTATATTTATAATTTGATTAATATAAGCATGTCTCATTGTATTTCGCTGTAATGAATTGTAAAGAGAAAATAAATCTATTTATTATTATTATTAATGCACAATTGAAACCACTGAATCTGGAACCTTGATAGACTATTTATGTAGCGTAAGTGAACAATAAGAAGGGGGGAAAATATATATATCTTAAAAATTAAACCCATAAGGGGGTAAAGCGAGAATTGAAAGTTTGTATAGAATTTCATTAGTACAGAAGTTAAAGAAAGTTAATACAATTTTTTTTATTTTTTATTGTTTATTGTACACAAAACATACTGTTAATCACAATTCATTATAAACATAATATACAAAGGCGAGCTTATCTCTAATAAGAGATTTGTTCCAGCCAAACCTTATTTCATTTTAAGTTTAAAAGACACGTGCAATGTTATTAGAACAAGAAATAGAGTACCACATGCAAGCGAAGGCGAAAGACAGTATGTTATATAAACAAAAGCTCACATACCTATCCATAAAATGAAATCGATTATAATTTAAAAAATTGATGCTTGATTTGCGACGGTCCTTGCTAAACATATTTTCGACGTGTGGAAACATCATTTTTAGAACAAATTACAGAAGCAAAATTTAAGCTCAAAGTAGAAATTTTTTCGTACACGTATTAATTAAAGTAACATAAGTACAATATGTTTTTTTCTTTTCATTTATCAAATCGAATATTATAATTTTCTTTTTGTAGTTAAAATTAAAATTTTATAATAGTTTAAGATTTTTTTTTTTACGAAAAAGTCGTGTTACTAGTATAAAATATTTTCATTACTACGAGTAAGTTCCAATGTTTTTCTAATTGTCTATGTACATGAATAAAGGGCATTAGAGTCAACACAACCAAATAAATATTGGTAGGGTTAGTATAGGAAGAAAGTACTATTTTTTAGAAATGAACAATTGCATTCTTTTCATTTAAAAGTTTCCTCTTGTTGGTGCAACTAATTCATGCATCTTCCTCCAGCCAGCTCTATCCCAGGCCATATCCTTTATCTCCCTATACGACATGACGCCCAGTGTTTCCTTTATTTGTCCCATGTAGTTATTCCTCGGTTTTCCTCTTCCTCTTTTGCCCTATATCTTTCCTTCTACTATGCTCTTAAAAAATCGTCATGTCGTATAAGGTGGCCCAGCATTTTGCCTCTTCTATTCTTTATTATTTCAACCAATGTTCTCTTCTCGTTCACTCTTTTTAGGACTTCCTCGTTCGTTAATTTTTCTGTCCACCTTATCCTTTCCATTCTCCTCCATGTCCACATTTCGAACAATTGCATATGTAAGACAAAATCATAAATTCTAGACACTATTACTATGACGGTGAAAGATTTTATTAAGCTTTTTTTACATTTATATGTTTATCTATGCTTAAATATCGTTTAAACAAATAAATTTTAACAAAGTTGAAACAAAGATAATTTTGTGCCAATTTGAGTCGTGTTTTTGTGTCATGAATACTTTCTGTCTTTATTTTATCCTCACCTATCATCATTTCCTAGTGTTCCGCTATAGCTTAATACGCTTATACTGAATGCGAACTTGCGACTTCATTCACGTGACCAGTATATGTTTATTGACGTAGACAAAAAATAGACTATATACTTTTTCATCATGTGTGTACCTATGTTATTTACCAAATTTCATAGTGATTTGTAAAGTCACTATAAGATAATAAAAAAAATTAACTCATTTTCACATTACTAATAATATTAGTAATGTGAAAATGAGTTAATTTTTTTAAGGAATTTAATTAATTTAATTTAATTGAATTTAATTTTTGTAAGGATTTAACCGTTTCCCGTAGCTTTGTGGGATGTTTGATAAAATGTACCGTATATGTTAATTCAGTATGTGGTTTATCTTTGTGGTACCAAATTTCATATTTAGTTATTTCGCCGTTTAACAATGATTGAGTAACAACTATACAAACATTTTTAGACACATTTACCTTTATTTATATAATAATTAGTAGTATTAAATAATGAATACAATAGTGATCTAAGGACATAGAATAAGTAGGTCAAATCACCACAGTCCTTCCATAACCGTATAATAATCCAAATCGACTGAGGAGAGATATTAATATGAATTACTATCAGCAATTAGACGTCGTGTTTGCCTCCAATTTGTTGGAGTTTCGGATGACCACAGAGTGATGACCAGAGAGAGAGATTTAAATCTCTGAACACAAATATATATAAATGTTATTACTATTATTATTTTGATTTTGTTTTTCTGTCTCTTCTTCACATGGACGAAGGTTTACTCACCGACACGGGCCTTAGCCAAGTGTAGGACAGGTTTCAGAATAGGAAGATGTAATAGTAGACGAGGTGAGGAATTTTCTGGTAATATGGCAGGTATTTAAGATAGTGGCCTTTTGTAGTAGGTATGTTTGATTTATTCTATTATTATGATTACTAATCTTTTCAATATTATTCCTTCTAATTATACATGTGTTATTGTGTTGATGTTTTTCTGGGCAAGCGTATTGAGAGACTGTAAAACTCGCCTAGTTGACAAAATATTTTTTTTTTCAAAGTTTATAAAAATGGTATTTTTATTTCCAGCCATACTTTTTTCACTGGCGCTACACACTGTAATGCCGACAATAAATATTAATGTTGGGACGAGTGCCTGTAATAACATAGATGACACGCGATCATTGTCAACGGGCATATTGTTTGTACTACATAATGACTATGAATTATACTTTTTAATATTTTTTTTTTATTATGACTTATAATGAGTAGGTTCTACATGGGGTTAAGGAAAAGAGTCAAATTATAAAAACTATTGAGCTCAGAAGGGGAAAAATGTTGGGGCACATAATACGATGCGACGAACTTATGAACATTTTTTTTGATGGGTGAAAATGGTATGGTAACTCCGCGTGCGTTAATGGGATACGCTAGCGGAGCACCAGTGAAGGGTGATAGATGAGAATGAAAACAGGTCAGTTAGCCCATCATTATGAATTCATCAGGAATTAACCATGATAGTTTCCAGGGGGAACCGCGAGGAGGTCGACCTGGTTGGGTATATTGCTAGCAATGGGATTCTCAGTGTCCATTACTAACAATCCCTTTCTCCCCTACTTATGAACATTAAAATAGAGGGAAGGAGGGGAAGGGAAGACCAAGGCATAGTTACATCAGGTAGATCGAGGAAAAAGTTGGTGTCGTGTCGTATCAAGAGGTGAAGAGACTCGTTGAATATCGTAGTGAGTGGCAAGAGCTCTACTCAGAAGAGCGGAGCTCTCAAATAGGGGAAAAAAATGTGACTACGAATATGAATAAGTAACGTACATATCCTACTATTATTTAGAAATATGAATGTTCATAACGGAGTTCCAGTGGCGTAACTATACCATTTGGGGCCTGTGGCAAATTCTTTTGATGGGGCCCTATAATTTATTTTCAAGTAAAATAAAATACTCAGATTCAAGGTAAAAAAATCTGAGCTCGCGGCCTCTTGAGCCGGGGCCGTTTAGGGTCGGGGGCCCGTGGTATTTTGCCAGCTCTGGCACCCTATTGTTACGCCACTGAGGAGTTCGTATCTTTGTTATTCAATCACGTTTTAATATCGCAAGAGGAAGAAAGGTTCTTGAGTGGCGACACCGTACGGGAAAACGCAGTGTAAAACGAGCCCCCATTAGAGAGAGTAACGACTGTAAATGCATTGCAGGGAGTCAGTGAATGCAGGTGGCTCAGAATTGTTCCTTATGGCAGTCTATGAGGGAGGACTATGTTCAGCAGTGGACGGATAATGGCTGAAATGAAGATGAGTTATATCTTAATATTTTAGCAATTTAACACGAATAAGATACTTTATATACTGATATGTGTGGACAAAGACATGGGAAACAACTAGCTATATATAAATTATTAATTAATAATCAACAGTTAATTTTATTTCACGATAATAATCACAGCGTATAAATAGAGTGTATTACCAACGAATGTTTATTAAACTGCCAATAATATTAGTTTTTTATTTATTTATTTATTTTAATTTTTTTTTATATTGTGATAATTATTCTTAGATGTAATAATATCAAGTTACAAGTTTTTTTTTTATACAACTTAAAATGGCAAACAAGCTGACGGACCACCTGATTGAAAGTGGTAACCGTCGCCTATAGACATGAGCAGTACTATGGATATAACAGAGGATACTGTTTCGCCCATGATACCCCTCATGCGTTGCCATTCCTGATGACTCAGGTGTTATTCCTCTGTACCCTGTACATTCACTGCCATATCCCACCCTTCAAACCGAAACACAGCCATGCAAACACAACTGCTTCACGGTAGAAACACAAATGGGACAGAGGTACCCAAGCAATCGACTTTTGTACAGTCTCCCTCTGGTAACAAGTACATTTCTACTAGAAGGAGACTTTGTACAAAAGTCATTTGCTTAGGCACCTCTGTCTCATTCGTGTTTTTTTTTACCGTGAAGCAGTTGTGTTTGCATGGCTGTGTTTCGGTTTGAAGGGTAGGATATAGCAGCGAATGTACAGGGTACAGAGGAATAAAACCTAAGTCCTCAGGAATGGCAACGCTCCATGCGTTTGGGTGTCATGGGCGAAACAGTATAGTCTGTCATGTCCTCGCACTGCTCATGTTTATAGGCGACGGCTATCTCTTAATATCAGGTGGGCCGTCAGCTTGTTTGCCACATTCTAAGTTGCATAAAAAAAATATATATATAAACTTTACCTATTTATAAAAAAATATAAAAATAAACAAAAAAAAAAAAAGAACTAGAAAAAAATTGTTATTTTTCAAATTATAAATTTGATATTATAAAATGATTATACCAATTATATGTTATTACTTTATAATTTGGTGAATGTGAGAACAGAAATATTGTTACCTACCAATTATTGTACACGTCTATTTACATTCAACAAAATAAAATTATTGGAAAAACTATAAAAAAAAAGCTACTCACGTTTATTAATAGAAAATTATACATAAAAATAAGCAGTGGACATATTAAAGTAAAGATAATTACGTCCGATAAATATGTCAACCATTCTATTTCGAGACCGTTATTGTTAATAGTGATTTCCTGAAAGTAAACTTGACCTATATTTTATTAAGGGTGGAAAACTAACTGTGCGTGCGTCAGTTAATTGTTACAGTTACAATTACGTATAACTACACAAGTCAACAGTAACGTAATTGGGCTTAAACTTTATTGTAACCTTTATTATTTTATAACATACTAAATACCACTATTAGTCCACGATTGTAACAAAATTGTCACTAGACGATGGCTGTAAATGAGAGATTAATTTAAGAAAAGACTCCTCACCAGAGGGAGACTTTGTACAAAAGTCGATTGCTTGGGTACCTCTGTCCCATTCGTGTTTCAAACGTGAAGCAGTTGTGTTTGCATGGCTGTGTTTCGGTTTGAAAGGTGGGATATGGCGTGAATTTACTGGGTACAGAGGAATAACACCTGAGTCCTCAGGAATGGCAGCGCATGGGGGGTATCATGGGCGAAACAATATATTCTGTTATGTCCATGGTACTGCTCATGTCTATAGGCGACGGTTACTACTTTCCATCAGGTGGGCCTGAAAAAAAAAGACTTAAAAACTGGTATATATTCTTGATATGCCATCTAGAAGTGGTTTATGTTATTGAGGTTTACCCATACGAAGTAGCGACGTAGTGTTTAATAGAAATTGTAGATATTTAAAATCATTTAAATCATATCTATCTAATACGTTTACGTAAACAACATCTCGACCTTGTAATTCTTTTTATTTAAATGGGAAAACATATCATTAGAACTGAATTTAGTGTTGTTATATCAGAGAGGGGCGTGCCCCCTTTTTGCCTCAATTACGACTCTGCATTTATTTATGTAGAACAAAACGTAGTATAGGCAACGTGGGCAATGTCACGCAAACAATATTACGTCAAGTATATTTGCGTGGCTTGCGCCCGCCAGGGGGCGTTCAGTGGCGGGAAAGTAGGAAATATTTTTCCTTGTTTTATGGTGGCAACAGCACACCTATTACACGTAATGATCAATAAAATTAAATTTACTGCATATAATTTAAATATAATCTGAGAATTTAAGATATTATCAATAAAAATATATAAGGTACACTATAATTTTATTTTTATGATTTCTTTTTTGTTGCTGTTTCCCCTTTCAATAGGGAAGGCAAAAGGACTAAGCCTGTACAGCTCTTGTCTTTAGTTAATTTTTGGTATTAATTTTTTTTTCGTTTTAGTACATCGAGAGTTCTTCAAATGTTGAAATTATATATTCATATATAAAAACAAAGAAACATATATTGCTTTCTTTTTAATTTTTTAACAACCTCTCGCTGGAGCGCTGAATATCCATACTTTTGTAAAAGTTCATTAATTTGTCAATAAGTATCAAGTGCTGTAGGCAAATGCAAAATGTTGACAGGCAAAAACAAATATTCCAATGGCTGTACTTCATTAGTCGAACAGAAATCACATGTAGAAGAAATTATTTTCATTCTATGCAAGTACTTTTTAAATCTGCCATTAGAAAACAAGCTGTTATGTCCATGGTACTGTTCATGTCTATAGGCAACGGTTACCACTTTCCATCAGGTGGGCCGTCAGCCTGTTTGCCATTCTACGTTGCATAAAAAAAAGCTGACAGTAACGGCCCGTCTGATGAAAAGACATATACGTACATAGAGATTACAGAATACATTATTTTGCTTATCGTGCTTTATGCGTTACCATTCTTGAGAACTGCTATATTTTGCCTCTGCACCCTGTAATTTCACTGCCATATCCCACCATTTAAACCGAAACACAGTCGTAAAAGCACATTTGTATAGCAATGTAAAGCACCAGAAAGAGACTTTGTACAAAAGTGATTGCTTTGGTACCTCTGTCCCATTCGTGTTTCTACCATGAAGCAGTTGTGTTTGCATATATATCAAGTCGACCTCCAAGTGGTTTCCCCTGGAAACCATCGTGAACAATTCCTGTTGAATTCGTCACGATGGGCTAAATGACCTGCTTCATCCTCATTTATCATCCCTCACTGGTGCCCCGCCTGTGTATACCGATAGCGCGTGTGGGGTTACCATTCCATTAACACCCATTAAAAAAAAGTTTTAATTTTTTTATTAAATTATATATATATATTATATACAAATATGGAAAAATATAATCAATCTATTACATAATACATCTTACATCTACGTGCTTTAAATATCAATCAATTAAATATTAAATTATTATATAATATGAAATCTAATCAATATTGTAAAAGAGTGTTGAAGCCTAGTGCTTACATTACTTCGAGTTTTAGACCACAATGGTCGTGAGTTCGAATCAGACCTAAAACTTTGTAATAAATTTAAATTTCCAATCAATTACGGTGAAGCTTTGTCTCTAGCCATGTTGGATTTTAAAATACTCAGTGAAATATGGAATCCATCGTAGCTGTAAGAATTATAAAGGGATTCTATATATGCCACAGTTCATTCTGTGATATCCATGGTGCTTCGATTAGAAAACGATTACCACCATCTATTTCCGTCAGTTGGACCATGAGATTGCTGCTTTCAAGTGGCATAAAAAGGTGATATCTTACCTGCCAGATGTTTTGCCATTACTCGTGGCGTGCTCCGGCGCTACTCGCCTTCGGACTCTCCTCCTGCAGAATCTTGCGCAGACGCCGCGCGCGCACCCCAGCCGCTCCCATAGTGGACACCTTCTTGGCTCGTTTGTTTCACCGTTCATTTTATGTTTTCACTGTTTATGAATATGTTTACTAATTAATATATATCTTGATACATAAATTATTTTTAGAAATGCAAAGTAAATTTAAGGCATTTTTTATCTCTAAAAATAGATCTCTTCAGGCAAATGTTTATATGTAATCTATACGTTGAAATAAATTTGTTACTATATGAGTTAAATATATGCTTTAACTATTATTGTTTTACATAATAATAGTATCTATACGGTCTCCTTCTGTGCACATTTGCTCCGCAAATGAAGGAGCAACTTCGAGCAACTTTCGAACACCTATGTATATATTTGAATTTAGAATGCGGAATTATGTATTTACAAGTAGTTTTCGCTTCGCAATGAGCAGGTTTTGATCTGCACGGGAAAATGTCGGAAATTTATAAAGGTTATACATTACTAAGTGCGGTTGCCAACTCGCCTGCCAAGCGTAGCAACTACTGGCAAAACTACCCTTGCTACATCATAATTATGGGGAAGGCTTATGTGCAGCAGTGGATAGATAACAGTTGAAATAATAATATATTGGTCTTATATTTCTTGGTAAACGGGGTTACGGGTTTTTACCTTTCCGATACCTACATGTAGATAGCAACAAGACTAATCAAAATCAGTTCACATTATCATATCAGCCGTCATCTGTTCACTATTGAATATAGGCCACCTCTTTGGTTGATTTTGCCAGTACTTGTCACACTTGGCAGGCGGGTTGGCAACAGTAGTTAGGCTATGGTAATGTTTTTAGAGGAACGCTGTTACCCATCCTTCGACCATTTAGTCTCCTCTTACAACAGGCACGGGAAAAAGAAGCGGTAGTCTATTCTATATTGGGACCATACGGTAAAAATGGTCTTATATGGTGTTACAGTTCATTTATTAAACCAAATCATTATACCATAGACTATAAGAAAACGTAATTATATGAAATGACCTACATTTAGATATATCCTTTTTACACATTCCCTTTGTATAATATGTGTCTATAAATAGTTATACTATTATTAATTCATGTAAAGCCATATCAATTATTTTAATCAGTAGGTAGGCCATGTACAATTTAGTAAAATAACTATTTTAACTGAAGAATTTTTCTAACTTTTTACATTCTAAGTTAAGTTTATTTCGTTGATTTCGACATATAGAAATTTATGATTTATCAAAAAAGAAAAATACATAATTAAAAATTTAGATCTAAATTCAATAAACGATTATATCTTAATGTAAATGTCTTATGTAAATTATAGAATAAAAATATAAAATTTATTGTTAAAATCTAAATTATAATTCTATATTTTATAAATTATATTTAAATATTTAATAATAAAATAAAAGGAGTCTTAAGGCAGTGTGCTGAAGAATATTGATTGTGCCTTGCCATAATCATATCGTATTTAAAAAAAATAAGCCGCTCTTTTAAAATAGGAACAAGCCAGCCTCATTGGGGAGGAAAGGAATTGTTAGTAATTGGGTTTGACAGACCCATTATCCGCTATCAATTCGACCTCCACGTGGTTCCTCCTGGAAACCATCGTGGCTTGTTGAATTCGTCATGATGGGCTAACTGACCTACTTCATCGTCATCTATTATCACTCACTGGAGCCCCGCCAGTGTATACCGATAGCGCAGGTAAAGTTATCGTTCCATTATCACCTATTAAAAAAAAGTCAGCCTCATTTATAATTCATAATTTGTAGTTACAAGTTATAATTATAATTTGACAATTACATTGCAAGTTGCAGGCCTGTTGTCAGTCAGTTTGCTTCGCAGTATTGAATAAATGATTGGATATTGATCAGGACCGTTCGTGACTATAGAAATGACTTTTGATATTAGTTGCGTGTGTCAACAAGAGTTTGGTGTAAAATGAATGATGGCCGTTATGTAAGGGATTTTTTTATTTAGACTACTGTGACGACATCGTTTAAGTGCTATTAATAGAATTTTAATGAATTTTTGAAAATTTCAAATGCGAAAGTTTGTAACGATAGATACATGGATGGATGGGCAAACATCCATTTTGTAAAATACATAACTATATTATTTACATTAGTCAGTAACAAATTTTACATTACTAGTTGAAATATTATCCTAAATATTTATTTACAAATGACAAGAAAAAATAATTAAAAATTTTAAAAATTATTTAAAGATAAAAAATTTCTGTGAGATCACTGCCAGCTGGTAGGGTGCTTAGGATACTTGCTGCATTTCCACGCTGAATAGCAATGGAAATGCGTTGACCAAAGTATAGGCCAGCCTTCTGGTCACCAGAGGTTTCCACCAGCCGGCGTGAAATCTCTTTGAAAAGCTTCATTGCCTCGGGGCCCCACGGACCCAGAGTTTCAACTCCAAACGCCGCAAATATTTCCAAGGGATGAATATTTATTTGTTACTTTGTTACTCTTCCACCCAAAAATTACTGAATGGATTTGAATGGTATACGAGCTTGAGCACCTTAACTTAGCATAAAAGATATTTTATGTACTTACTGATTCACATAGGCGAAGCCGCGAGAGATAGCTAGTTAGACATAAGTCTACAATGCGAATTTAAATTAAATTTTGTATTGCAAGCTTTTACTCGCGATTTCGTAAGTATTAATATTGGAAATTGGAAAACAAATAATATAGACATTTTTTGGATGATGTATAGAGATGCCTGAGATTATAAATGAACCTTCTCGTTCATAAAGGCTAAAACATTCTACAAACCTATTTAGAGTGTTTTGTCACTACCTTTTAAATTGATAATTTAGCGTAAAATAATAGGACAAAACACTTTAATAGTAGAAATAGATTAGTGAGAAGTTTGACGTTTTTATGAATAAGTGAGGTAAGCCTACAACGAATTTAAAGTTTTTTTTTTATATGTAAAATGGAATAGTAACCCCACCTGCGGTAATGGGATACGCTGGCGAAACACCAGTGAAGGGTGCTCGATGTGAATGAAAACAGGCTAGTTAGCCCATCATGATGGATTCATCAGGAATTAACCATGATAGTTTCCAGGGGTGACCACGAGGAGGTCGACCTGGTTGGGTATATTGATAGCAATGGGATTCTCAGTCTCCATTACTAACAATCCCTTTCCCCCCCACAAATTTTAAGTTTGCCTTCAAAAAATCTGTAAAAATTGCATCCAATTTGGTGGAATAGTTTTTGGGTGATGCCGGAGCAAACATACAGACCATTTTTTTTTGGCTTCTATTGCTATTATCAAAACATCTAACATAAATTTTTCAATTTATGATTCCACACTCTACATTACCTATGACGGTGATGTCGACTGTGGAGTATCAGATAGCCGCAAAAGGCTCCACGTCAGTGGAAAGTGCCTACCGTCGTACTCTGCTCAGTTTCCCTAGACAAGTCGCAAATTAATCTATCGATAGACACATTATCGCTGTCGCATGCACGATAGTACGAGGCAGCAAGCGTGTTCTTTTTTTTTATGTGAGTGCTAACGAAAACGTATCTATCGAAATTCTTGTGGCAATTATCAAGGGTCTATTCTGATAGAACACCCGTCTAGGATTTCACGTGTCCATTTTATATCCGTGAAAACTACCTAAAATTACCTTGTACCTACTTAATAACTTTCTACTTATAAACGGTAAGTGACTATATATTGTATTTATTGGCGAAGGCTATGAGAAATGATGGTTAAAAATAGTTTGAAATACTAAACAATTCTGTCTACTGAATAGGTAAGTAGGCACCTATGTCGTTTTGAATTACTATTTTTAATATTTAACTTGGTAAAAGTTTGAATAATTTATATTCGGTATTATTAATTTTATGTTAAAGCCATTAAATTGAGATAAAATTATATGTAAGCACTGATTAAATTATAAGTAACTATAGGTACTACTTAATTAAATAATTTAATTAAAAATAGTTGTTTTATAGTATTCAAATTATTAAGCACATATATACTTATTTTCAAAAGATTTAAAAAAAGAAAAAGGTTCTCAATTCGATGGTTTTTTTTTTATATTTGTTACGTCATATCTCCGTCAGTTATAAACCGATTTAGACAATTCTTTTTTTTATATCTGGAAGGGTATCCTTTCAGATTGGTCTTATATAAATTTTATCATATAAATTCAGTAGTATCGTTTAGTTTGATATATAATCAATCTAATATATATAAAATTCTCGTGTCGCGGTGTTTGTTACCAAACTCCTCCGAAACGGCTTTAGCGATTTTTATGAAATTTTAAGTGCATATTGGGTAGGTCTGAGAATCGGCCAACATCTATTTTTCACACCCCTCAATGATAAGGGTGACCCGACCCTACATTTTTTTTTATTTCTTCGACAAATTTTTTTATTTTTATTTAAATATGATTTGGCATTGAAAAATACATGCAAATTCAAATTTTCACGCTTTTACGATCAACCCGTTTTTTAATCGCGATTTTTATATGCCGCAATAGAGTTGCAAGGTGGCAATCGAATATAAGCATAGTTCTCGAAATAATGTACATATATGGTAAAACAACGTTTGCCGAGTCAGCTAGTGATTATATAAAGTATAGTTTGATTTAAAATTCAAAATTAAATACTATCACAATTGAAGTAGGTTTTTTTTTTTTAATTTTTATAGAACACAATCTAAAATTATTACTTAATTTTTAAAAAACAATTCAAGATAATGAATTTTATTTATTTTATATTCAATACAGTGTATTAAAATACGTATCCGAGTAGACAGTGGTGTTATTTAAAATATTACCTGCACAGTTGGAAATTGTACAAAAACTCAATTTAAAAAAAATTAAATCACGAAATCTTTTATTGGAAAAATTGCCATTACTCTGTTAATTACTTTTGTACTGGTGAAATAACGTAAAGACCAGAATTAAAAAATAAATTTGACGTATATATTATGGATCAAATTGACATTGTTGATTGTAAAATATTTTTATTGTTGTTTTTCGATAATTGTAGTATTCAATTCAATTTGATAATTTTTTGTATGATTATACCTTATTTCAGACACAATGTATATTGTTTTTTGAATAAATGACTAATGTCCAATAACTTTATATTCCAATATCTGCGTATGTTGTATTATTTGTTGAGTAAATAAATATATAAATAAACCAACAGTTTCCACTTTATTAGAAATTTAATTTAAATTGAATTGCGATTTATTTAATTTTCAATTTCTCCCAACCATAGAATCTCTTGAACATTTGACAAATCGAACAGGTAAGTACCTAGTACATGGTACATAATCAGATATTTGACTCTAGTAGATATTTTTTTTAAATAATGAAATTTTAAAATTAAATTAATGGCATATAGTTGCAACACGAACTTTTTATAATTTATTAACAAAAACTCATAAATCACTTTCCAAAAACAACAGACTAAAAATAAAATAAACTTTTTAAAAATCGAACATGTAGATTAATAAAATGCCGTAACGTTCTGTTTACCTATATCATTGTAATATCGCGTGATTTGTTTTATTGGGAGGGCGCAGCGCAGCGGCTGCTACGCGCCGAGGGTGAAAGCCTTACTAGTTATTTACTAACCAGTTTGAGAAGTTATCGACTATACTAACTATTGGATACAGTACAGTCAGCATAACTGAGCCTGGAGTAAAAAAAAATAAAGTTACACTGAGTGTTTTAGATAGAGTGTCTCCAAAGCGTAGATGATTTTTTAAATATTAAATTTGCGGTTAAAGTGATTTGACCACAATCTATCTCGATGCTAAGTGATGATGAAGTCTACATCGTAAACTCAAGTAATAAGTGGTAATAATGATAAAGTACTACGTACTAGTAATACACTTACATGAGTTTGAATATAAATAGAGATATGAGGAGGATGTTGGTTGGTTTTAGGATTATTTTTATTAGTTTTTCCTTTATAAATAAGGTAAGAACTATTATGGCTTAATTTCTAGGTCATTGTTACATTATCTTTTTCAGGAATCTGACATCTGTATTTTCCTTATCCAATATCTATAGTGTTATAATTGTGTATATTTTTTATAAAACAAGAGGCAAACGAATATGCAGCTTACATGAGCACCTGCAATATCGGAAGAATTGCAGAATATTTCCGGCGTTTTAAAAAGGGATATGTCTTATGAATTTATAAATACTGGAACTTGATTCTAAAGAGTGGTTGTGTGTAGAAGAAAGAGCTTTGAAAGACGATGGAAGACCGCCAATCATCCAGATGGTGAGTTAGAACTTTAGTTTGTAGCGGATTGTATGATTAAGAAATTTAGCAGTAGTTTTCAAATCGAACAATTCTTCAGAATACTCCCTACAATATATTCGATAAAAGATGCAGCGTCTCTACGCTGATCATCAATAATCCGAGACACCGACGTCGAATGACGTATAATGGAATAAGCTAGTAGTATGGTGCCTCCCGCCCAGAGATAAGAATAGTATTTCATGTTTTGAATTACTAATTTAACATGCCAGAAATAAAAACAGATAATTTATCAGACAATAGGGAAGCAATTGAGCATAAGCTTAATAGGAAAAATGGATTTATTACTCGTAAATAATGAATAACATTGGTTGCATCAACTCAAGGAAAATACAATTTCAAGAGCAGTCTCATATTTTTTTTGTAATTAAATTAATAAGCGATAGCTTACACAATAATGGCGATGACTGTTTAATACAATAATCAATGACACAATAATAATAATTGTACCTAATTTGTTGACTCTACTTGTACATATACAGGAAAAAGATTTATAGGTCGCGTTGCTCTATTGAAGGTATTGAATTTGGGTAAATTATAATTTATACTTATATATATTGCGTTATATATAATATACCTATATATATATATATATATATATATATATATATATATATATATATATATATATATATATTTTTACAACACAGGGGGCAAACGAGCATGCGGCTCACCTGATGGTAAGTGACTACCGCCGCCCATGGTCACCCACAACACCTACGGCATTGCAGGTGTGCTGCCGGCCTTTTAAAAAGGAATATGCTCTTTTCTTGAAGGTTACGTTGTCGTATCGGTTCGGAAATACTGCTGCTGGAAGTTGATTCCAAAGAGTGGTTGTGCGAGGAAGAAAGTGCCTTGAAAAACGCACGGTGGAGGACCGCCACTCGTCCAGATGGTTGGGATGAAATTTTAGTTTATGGCGGGTTGTACGATGGTGAAAATCTGCAGCAGGTATCAATCCGAACAATTCTTCAGAGCACTCCCCATGATAAATTCGGTAGAAGATGCACAGAGATGCAACATCTCTACGCAGTTTCAGTGGGTCGAGCCGGACAGTAAGACGCCGATCGTCAACAATTCGAGCTGCCCGACTTTGAATGCGGTCTAACGGAAGGAGTTGGTACTGTGGCGCTCCTGCCCACAGGTGAGAACAGTATTCCATGTGTGGCCTCACTTGAGCTTTATACAGTTTCAGGCGGTTTTCTGGCGTGAAATACCGTCTCACTCTATTGAGCACCCCCAACTTTTTGGAAGCTATCTTAGCTTTTTCCTCCAGATGACCGCAAAACTGGACGTCGCTAGATATATCGACGCCAAGAATCCCCAGACTCGACTTATTATCAAGGGAAGTGCCCTGAAAGTGAGGTGATACGACAAACGGTGTCTTTTTTGCGGTGAACGCGCAGACTTGTGTCTTCTTAGGGTTAAAGTGAACAAGATTGCGTTCACCCCAGATCGAAACTTTATCGAGTGAAGTTTCGATTTCAGACACAAGTCTGTTCCGGAGCTCATCGGTATGTGCCCGCGAGATCTTTGCATGACCGGTGTATAATGCATCTCCTGTACTATATATATATATATATATATATATATATATATATATATATATATATATATATATATATAATTATTAATTATTATCATCGCATTACAATATTAGATTTACTTTTACATCTTTACTTCCTTAATAAATGTGAAAATGAAATTATGAAAATATGTTTATTTCTTTAAAAAGTACTTCAACGTTATAATCTTAGATTATAGGTACAATATAAATTTGGGGTTAACTAGTAAATATAGAAATGTGTCATGTTCCCCTTGTACCATATCCAAGACGGACAGAAAATTATAGAATAGTTCCCTATGTTATTTATACAAAAATAAATACAAATAAAAAATACAAAAATTATTATATTTATGCTATAATCTATTTATTGTATTTTCTTCTTGTATATTTTCATTAACTTGTTTATTGTTTTCTAAAAAATTTTAATTAAATTTGAAAAATGGTATGGTTTATTAACCTTTTGACGTTTTGACGTTTCAAACATTTGCCATGAAATTTATATTTCAATGAGGGTAGAGAAGCACATATGCTACTTTTATCTCAGTCAATTGTTATAAAATGAAAAACTATATTATATCAGTTTTCTGAAATTGTTTTATTTAACAAATAATGGTGACTTTAGTACGTGGTGACATCGTCGATTTTAATAGATTCTCTTTTCAAATATTATTATATTAAAAACGTACTGGCATGCAAAGTAAATTTTTTTATTACAAAGTTTTCACGAGTTTCAAGGATGTTGACATCTCAATCTCTTCGTAATGCGATTTGGTTTGCACACTTCATTAGGTTTGCATTTGACGCCGTCACAGTAGACTCCGGGTCCACCATCTTAAAACATATTAAAAATATTGATTATATTAAAAAATATAAATAAATAAGGTGGTAATCACTATCTTATATGGTAGTCAGAGGTTCTAGTTCAGTGTAGCCATTGTTTTTTATTATATAAAACATGAAATGACAAACAAGTTAATAGCACATCTGATGGTAAATAGCAACCATCGCCGATAGATAGGAAAAGTTGTATGGATATTATAAAATTTACTCTAATGCAAAATGGTAGTACCCTTCATATAAGGCCATTTTTGAAAACTAAAGTACTATGCTTTCTCTTGTAGCCTATAATTTTGCTGGCATACACTAGGCTAATCTACTTTTCAAACCAAAACGTACCTGAAAACAAAGCGCTATCCCAGATGTTTCTATATATCTGGGATAGAGGTATCCTTGAGTTTTGTATTAAGTTTTCCTTTGGTAAGTCTGTTACCTTTTTCCTTTTCAGCTTGAGTGAATTTTAAACAAAGATCTTCACTCCTATCGTTAACAATATTTCCTTTGCCTCAGTGAATAAGAGAAAAATAAAAATTTATTTTTTAAAGAAAAAAAATTTTTTTTAACCATTGGAAGGATGGTTCCAACTATACATTAATTAATGATTTAGTTAATATAACAGCCGATGCCTCTACTTTAACTATTAGATCAGTATTAAAGGAAGCAACGAATATATTTTTAAAGGAAAAAAAACCTTTTCATAACGTTACTTACATTTGCTCCCAGTACTGCTAGAGTAGGGCGCTGGTTCCGAGCAGGACTTGGTGTTGCATGAGTTGGGGCAACAGATCTTGCCGTACTTGCACTCGTAGTCCTCATGGCACCTAGGTGTACAGCCGTACACCTTGGACGGTGGGGGACATCTACCGTTCGCTGCATAAACAAAACATGCATCTAGTTATCTAAATCATATTTTTTCAACCTTCTAGATCATACTTTTTTTTGTTACTTACCATCTACCTTTTCAGACTATATTTTTTAAACTAACCCCACTCTCTTTACGTTATCTCAATGATAAATTATTTCTAACACTTTATTTTTTAAGGATAAACTACTATTCCCGTGAAGGTCCTGAACCCACAAGGGGGCATTTGCGTCCATATAGAAACATTTACTCAGATTCCAGATAATTTTAAGGTAAATTGGTCGTTTTACAAATCAGTCATTTTAGCAACTGAACATTTTATAAAATGTGCATTTTTTATCTAGATATTTTGGGATGGCATATTTTACTGTCTGCCTTTTTAGACCTGGACTCTATAAAATTTTGATTAGTAATGGTAAATAAGATTGGTTATTTATTACCTGTTAGAGCTGTAATGCCTAGACTGATAATCATGAAATTAAAGGAAGTTCTTATATGAAATAGGCTATTATATAGCTTATCTATCCAATTAAAGATCCGATCACGTGGATAAAGTTGCGAACATAGTACGTATTAGTATTTACTAGAGGCCTTGCTGTAAAGGTAGTCTCCAATGTAGCTCCAAATTATTATTTCTCGATCCATGTTTCTTTGGTCAAAAAGTTAGATTTCATAAGTATGTAGTAATCACCAGAGGGAGACTTCGTACAAAAGTCGATTGCTTGGGTACCTCTGTCCCATTCGTGTTTCAACCGTGAAGCAGTTGTTTGCATGGCTGTGTTTCAGTTTGAAGGGTGGGATATAGCGTGAATTTACTGGGTACAGAGGAATAACATCTGAGTCCTCAGGAATGACAACGCATGGGCGAAACAGTATACACTGTTATGTCCATGGTACTGCTCATGTGTAAGGCGACGGTTACCACTTTCCATCAGGTGGGCCGTCAGCTTGTTTGCCATTCTAAGTTGTATAAAAAAAAATATTTTAAATTTCACCCAATTTATTTCTTACCAGCATCCGTAACAGTCATCGTCACAGTTAAAGTTACTACGATGCAGAAGAAAATTGTAATGTAACCTAAAAAAAACAAATTTCGATTAATTAATACAGATTTTTATTTACATGAACACTACACTGTACTTGTATTAGTATAAAAATAAGAAAGACCATGCTACTTCAGTCTAGGAACGTGGAAAGCTATTGCATTCATAGAAACGCAGTTGTTACGAAAAAAGATATTTTTGCAAAATAGAATTATAAAAGAGCATACTCGACTTATAGATCGTAGGACTACATTAAAAGAAATCAACACAGATACGAGAAGAAACCATCTATATATCACCGCATAGTTGCAACCACTGAATCTAGAATCTTAAAATTTTGCCGATAGGTTCTTTATATAACGTAGATAAATAATAAGAATAAAAAAATTTTATATTCAACCCTTAGGGGAGGTAAAATGAAGTTGAAAGTTTGTATAGGATTTCGTCAGTTTAGAAGAAAGAAAGACACGTGAAATTACATAGAACAAAAAATTGAATATCGAGGGGCATTGTTGCCCGTCCTTCGCCCTCCCTAACCTTTAGTAATCTTTTACAACACCCACGGAAAGGGTAGCCTATTTTATGCCGGGACCACATTGCTATGTACGCTATAAATAAGGTAAAACCTGTTAAAATTAAATAAAATTAAAAGTAAATTAAATATAAGAGGGGTTGGGTAAGTTGCGCTCATCTCAAAATTGTTTGGCACTCACCGTAGACCTGTTTTTCGGCTGTACCATATACCTAAATATACAGTTACAATATCTGATATTTAAGTAAAATCATAAGTACCGATTCAATATTGTAATAAAGCGATATTACCCAAGCCTACTAAATACGGTACTTCAGTATATTAAGCAATTATCGTTACAATCAACATGAACAATTGGAGTAGTGTGGAAGGACTGTAAAATTAGTGCTAACTATCCATGAGTCATTAGGAATAATTTTAAAGCGAGGATGTATTATTACAATAGATATGTATAATTACGCGTCAATATATTTATGTACCTAAGTATTAAATGTATTTGTTTTTAACCGACTTAAAAAAGAAGAATTTTTACAATTCGATTATTTTTTTATGTACGTTACCTCATAACTCCGTCAGTTCTAAACCGATTTGGAATTTTTTTATCTGAAAGGATTTACTTATAGATTGGTTACATTAGAAATTTTATAAAAGTCGATTCAGTAGTTTAGTTATTAAAAATTAAATAAAATTTTCAAAAATTATCACAATTGAAGTCAGCTTTTTTTTGGGGCGCAATCCTTAATTATTTAACTTGCATAAAGACTCCATTCTACTGCATTTACATATAAATACAGTAACAGTATATTCTATTATGCTCATGGACCAGTTCATGTCTATAGGCAACGGTTACCATTTACCATCAGGTGAGCAGTCAGCTTGTTTGCCATTTTAAGTTGCATAAAAAAATTAATACCTAGCAACATTTTCTATTAATAGCTAGCGATAAAATTCAAAGCAATCTAAATTTTAAATAATCTAATACATATTTTATTTCTTTTTAATTCGTTTAAAACTAGTTATGATTCCGCCACAGTCTAGATCATAATACATATTAACGGGCTGTATTACCTAATTCCTACGATAAAATCTACGTTTAAGTAATCTTACATTAGAACATTCAGTTTCATAATCATTAACAATGGCGGCGCGTGTCTGAAAAAGGAAACAAGTAATAAACTCCAATCTTGACTCACCCATATTCGATTTCCTCGGTGTTTTCACAAAGACACGACCGGTCTTCACTGATGTTCAGACCATATTGCCATCTCGTTTCACTTGTATAACTCTTTCTATTGTTGCTACATTAGGGATTTTTTTACATTATATTTTCATAATTTCCGTAATTAACTCCTGTGACTAATAATATAATAATTCTATTACTCTTCATACCTACTTATGAATACAGTAATATAATTTCTCGACTTACGTTTTCCCAACTTACGCGATCTTCAAATCTCGTCGATTTTATTATTTGAACGTTACACAAATTTTTTACAATACTCACACTTTATCTTTTTTTTTACAACACAGGGGGCAAACGAGCATGCGGCTCACCTGATGGCAAGTGACTGCCGTGCCCATGATCACCCACAACACTAAAAGCATTGCAGGTGTGCTGCCGGCCTTTTAAAAAGGAATATGCTCTTTTCTTAAAGGTCATGTTGTCGTATCGGTTCGAAAATACTGCTGCTGGAAGTTGATTCCAAAGAGTGGTTGTGCGTGGAAGAATGTGCCTTGAAAAACGCACGGTGGAGGACCGCCACTTGTCCAGATGATTGGGATGAAATTATTATCTACATTATTGTTAGGCTAATGTGCATATCCCAACGTATCCCGAAAAATGGACGCATAAAAGGAGCCTTGAATTCACAGATAGGCTTTAAAAAATATACTTCGACTTACGCGAATTCGACTTACACGGTTCTCGTTCAGTCCTACCTATCGCGGAAGTACGAGGTATTGCTGTATTATTTCATAACATAATATTACCTTTTAATCCGGTTAAATAAAATACGCTAAACTAGATTAGACCTTTACGAACACAACTGAGAAAACCTCATCCAATTTGATACAGTAGTTTTTGCATGCCAGAACAAACACAGACAGACAAAATTTAAGGAAATTCTTCGTTTTGACATCACTATTGTATAACGATAACTCAAGTGGAGGTTTTTTATTGATTGGTATATTGTTAAAACAGAAAAGTCGGTGTAAATTTTTTCCTAGATAGGTAACCCTATGAGTAAAAATTTGATTGTGTAATGAGGTTCGAAATAATGCCCACATTCAACTTTTATCATCGCATCGTTCGCCATCGACAGGCATTCAATTCATTCTCACACGTTAGAAACTAGATAGTCGCGTAAAGTGCGTAAAGGGCTGTATACTTGTTTGCCGTCTTCTTCGTATAAAACAATAAAAAAGATTTCATTTTTACATATCATGTTCTTTTTATTTTATATAATATTTTTCTTCTGTTACTTACATATTCATGTTTTTTATGAACTTATGTTTAGTATAGTTTTTTTTTCCTTGTCTGCTCTATGGGTATACGCACATGTGCATGGGTGGAACACCAGTAAGAGGTGACAGGTGAGGATGAAACAGGTCAGTTGGCCCTTCATGACAAATTCATAAAGAATTAACCAAGACGGTTTTCAGGGGAAACCGCGTGGAGGTCGACCTGGTAGGGTGCATTATTAGCAATGGGGCTGTTAGATCTTCATTACCAATAATCCTATTTCCCCCTCCTTAGTATAGTTGGACAACTTTTGTTTTATAAGCTTTATATGTGCAATGAATGGCGTGAAAAGATGGCGCCTAGAAAAATTCGAGTTTTAACAATAGTCGTGTAATTTTGCTATGAACAAAATCAGAAAAATAAATGGGAGTAGTTTTTTTTAATAAGTGACTTGGAATGCGTCGGCAGTAAATCAATCAATAAAAAAAAATCAATAAAAAAAAATCATTCCCCCCGATTTAAATAGTAGACGAACAATGTAGTCAAGTTTTTTCAATACCATCGTTCTAGTTGTTAATTATCTTCTGCAAACTCTAAATAATTGCTCAAAATGATGCCCACAGTCCTCATTAATCATCGTACTGCTCGTCATCGACAGGGAATTCATAGTCACGCTCAGTGCGGTATCAGAGAAGCTTCTCCCGCGAACGCTCAAGTTGTAGAATGACCATCCTGTCGAGACTTTTCCTATAGACATGGGGTTCTTCAAAAAGGGTAAGGTTTTTTAAGAGTTGGTAATAATTCTGGTATTACAGACGTGCATAGTAGCCTATAGTATGGTAACTATATACCATGAGACGGGCCGTATGCTTTTATTTTAAAAAGACGATTTTAATTTAAAAACAAAATTATGTAAAAGCATATATTTTATTTTATAAAGTTACATAAACTTAGTTATGCCTAAGTGTCATAGAAATATACAGGTGAAATTAAAAAATATTAGTTTTTTTTTAAGTTATATACATAGTGAAATTTAGTATTTTCATAAAGTAGCATAGATCGAAAAATGGTAAAAAAGTTAGAGTTTACCATACTAACTTGACAGTTGGACTTTTTTATTAAAAAAATATTTGTCTTTTTGCAATATATATTTCTTCGGGAATAACATTCAGTTCCCCTATTAGACCTTAAAAGAGTACTAATAATTTAATTTTCAAACAGTACTGTGTAAATACTAGTTATAATAATTGTCGTTGTTTAAGCACGACTACACTTGTTCCTCTTGGTGACAGGGTCCCGTTTGCAGACCTCGTGCGAGTTGCATTTTACATTGTCGCAGTAAACGCCAGTACCTCCAGCTGTAAATTATAAAAAAAATAAAAAAAATAGAAATAAAATGTTAATTCGTATTGAAACGTTCAGCGAAAAAAAAAAAACAAAATTAAAATGGATATTCTCTTTTTAAAAAATATTTTATTTTTAAACCAGTTATTAATTTAAAAATAGAATTTATACTCGTTAATAAAGGAAGACAGATGTTCGGAGAGTAATGGGTTTTAATTTAACAGTTCCTATTTCATTTTCTATTTGTTTTAGATTTTGCTCAACGTAGAAATTACTCCTAATCTATGTTATCCAGAGATAACTTTGTCGATATGGTTGTTAGTTCCTTTTTTTTATTTTTTTTATGCAACTTAGAATGGCAAACAAGAGACGGCCCACCTGATGGAAAGTGGTAACCGTCTCCTATAGACATGAGCAGTACCATGGACAGAACAGAGTATACTGTTTCGCCCATGATAACCCCATGGGTTGCCATTCCTGAGGATTCAGGTGTTATTCCTCTGTACCCTGTAAATTCACACAATATCCCACCCTTCAAACCGAAACACAGCTATGCAAACACAACTGCTTCACGGTAGAAACACGAATGGGACAGAGGTACCCAAGCAATCGACTTTTGTACAAACTCTCCCTCTGGTATTATATATTTTATAAGTTTATATACTAAATAATGAAGCACGTTCTATAACCTATGCAAGGTATACTGTACCTACGTACCAATGAGTAATTACGACAATGACAAACTGCGGTTTATTTGTAATTAATATCGACCGGCTCACAATAAGAACATCTATATCATAATGACAGTTACAATAACAAGTAAAAACCTATAATGTTACATTATTTTACGATTCTTACATTAACTACTCCATATAAAATTTGATATACAGGAAATGTTTCGTATGGAGAAGCATGAAGGGGATTTAATCTTAATCTATGTCAATAAGGGCGAAGTTGCGGGTAAGTACTAGATTATTCATATTTAGATATGTATGTCGTGCCTCAAAATATATCAAAATCATGTTTTAATCATTTACACAAAGTGTAAAGTAAATATTAATAAGTCACATTAGAGGCAGAGAGATCATCACATAGAGAGAGCGGCTTAGATATTGCTGACGTCAGAGGGAACCACCGTCACACGAAAGTAGCTGATAATATAGTGATATCCAGATTTGTTTGTTTGTATATGTAAGTTTTATTGACATATAGGTCATATAGGACATAAGGTAATAAAGAAAGTACTATGTACAATAGTAAAAGTAGACTAAGTACACAGGCGAACTTATCCCTTGAAGAGATACCTTCTAGTTAATATTGGAGGGCTTTATAGATAGATAGATATATAATTTATTTTAATTACTTAAAGTACCCAAATACCAACAGATATACCTAAATACATACGCAAAAAATGAAATATAAGAATATATATACAATAAAAAAAGGAAATACACAAAAGAAGTAAGCGATAAATAAGGTCGCCCATTGTTTTCTCATTGTGATTATTTCTTGCAATTGTTTATATTTATAATAAATTTACTATTGTAATCTTTTGGAGGAAACAATAAAGAGTATCTATCTATCTATAATTTTGAACGTGAGTGTGCCATAGTAACACAAAATGATCACAACACAGTTTATTGCTTTGTCCTCAAAAGAGCAAAACACTGATATTCCGCTGTGGCCAAAAGGCAGTTTTATACTTACAATATTTGCTACTGGAGCCAGTACCGCTACCGTTGGCGGCGGGCTCGGAACAGGACTTGGCGTTGCACGAGTTGGGACAGCAAACCTTGCCGTTGGTACACTCATAGTCCTGAACGCACTTCGGGCTGCAGCTGTATACCTTGGATGGCAGAGGGCAGTTGCCAGCTGAAAATAGTGAATGAATAAAAACTCTTTATTTATTGCTCTCGAAGAAAGATCAATTTATAAAAAAAAAAAATACTAACAACAGCCCGGTTTTGCACTGTTTTTTTTTTTTTTATATACAGAGTATAGTACTCGCTAATATAGGTGTTTTTTTTTTAAATTCTTTACGTATTTTTTGAGATTATACATTACAATTAAAAATAAAATTAGGAAAGATAATACTTCAAATAGTTTAGATAGTTGAAATGAAAATTGAAATAGTTTGAAAAATGTATTCAGGCGCCAAAAATAGGGGAAAAGAAAATCACAAGTGGAATACTTACATCAGTTTATACTTATAGTTTGTTTAAATGGAACGTCTAAGGAAATAATTAACCTGACCATAACATAGTTAACTGATGTCCAAAATTAACTAAATAATAAACATCGATAAATTGATCGTATGTTTCGATTCGTTGCTAATTTCATTTAAAAATAATCCAACATAACTTGGTTACCTTTTCATTAAATTCTATCAAGGACAGACTATAGTTTTATTATTTACCAGCTTCTTTTTAAGGGTGGGTAATAAGTGGCAATATCTATATATCGTAGTTACAATACCTATAGATATATAATAGCCCAATAACAGATATATTAGATATTGGTTATCCAATACGTAATATTCAAAAGAAGAACTCGTTCATAATGACTCTATAGTCATACGAGTATCTGACTGATATGAGCCCAAGAAGAACTCAATATATAGATATTGGATATTACCCATCGATACCTATTGCATGGGTGAAAATTATACTTACAAACTTCTATATAAAATGTTCAATTTTAGAAGAAAAAAGCGAACAAACAGGCAAAGGAGGAGAGGGGCATTGTTTAATATTATTTAGAGATATGGCGTGAACAGACGTTATAACTAGTAAGCGTTTGTAATATATCGATACCGATAAAATATCTATACATATATTGGGTTCCTCGTGGACAGTGATGACGAAAAAAAGCTCAGCGCCCATTTCGATATCGTCCATATCGGTCGGATATCTATTTTTGAATATGTTAAAAGTCTGTTATCCAATATTATTTTTTTGGATACCAGACATTTAACACATGTATGTGTATGTATATATATGTATATATTTGGATGTATATGTTTATTTATGTATGTGTATATGACTATGCTGTCACCGATATTATTTTTTACAGATCTATTTTTTTTTACACGCCACCTACCTATTTATACTTTAATTCCTTCTACCCAAAGGTTGTCTGGAAGAGGTTGCTTAGCAATGAGACCGCCTTTTGTACTACACTATACGTATTGAAAATTGTTCAACAAATCCTGTTATGTTGGTGCAATAAAGTGTTAAATAAATAAAAAAAAAAAAAGTATATAGATATTGTAACAAAAATAACAAACTATATATTACCCACCCAACTCTAGTAATTAGTTTACTTTGTTGTTTGTTTATTAACGCATGTCCGACTCGGTGTTGGTCGGTCTCCATTGCTTTTTAAGTTAATGTGTTTTTAATGTGTATCCATTAATGTACATGTGTGTGAAGTATTTAAAGTGACGTTGAAATAAATAGTTATAAACAGAGTAAACTTTATTTATTTACTTTATTGTCCTATAAAGACTATTTAGTTTTCCGTAAATATGAAACCACATGTGTAGATGTTATTTAAGTATATATTATTATTTATTAATTTAAATAACTTTATTGATCAACAGAAAATCTGGTAAAAAAGGCGGAACTAATGCTGGTAGCATTCTCTACCAGTCAACCTTTAGGATGAACAGTGATTCACGAACGCGGTACTTCATTATTTGAAGTAGGTAAAGATAATAACAACTATATTATAACAATATTTCGGCATATTCAACTACATATGTTACTAGGCGGTTAAAAACGCGTATAAACTGTTTTTTGTAACTCTAAAACTCTAATTGGGTTATCCCATTTTTTTTTATATGAATACTTATAATATATACCCAACCAGGTCGACCTCCTCGCGGTTCTCTCTGGAAACTATCATGGTTAATTCCTGATGAATTCATCATGATGGCCTGTTTTCATTCTCATCTATCACCTTTCACAGGTACTCCGCCTGCGTATCCCGTTAGCGCAGGCGGGGTTACCATACCATTTTCATCCATCAAAAAATACTTATAATAAATTTAATATTGTTCAAATCATCTTACCAGCTTCAATACTTGAAATTACTAATACAGCGATGACTGACACCAAAATTGTGAATGAACCTGTAAAAAAAAAAATATTAATTAATCTTTACTAATAATATAAATGTAAAAGTGAGTTTTTTTTTAATTGATGATAATGGAATGGTAACCCCACCCGCGCTATCGGTATACACCGGCGGGGCACCAGTGAAGGATGATAGGTGAGGATGAAGTAGGTCAGTTAGCCCATCGTGACGAATTCAACAAGAATTGTTCACGATAGCTTCCAGAGGGAACCACGTGGAGGTCGACCTAATAAGGCATATTGCTAGCATTGGGGCTGTCAAACTCCATTGCTAACAATCCCTTTCCAGCCTGTAAAATTGAGTTTGTTATATACGCTATGAAATGTGGTATATCCTATACCTACTATATAGGATGGAAAAGGACATAGACCATTCTGTGTCTCGATCGGTCAATATATTGTGGTCGCGTAAACGAAGTCACGAGTAAAAGTTAGTATGTTAAGTTATTAGTTAGCGTTTTAAGTTATTATAGCGTAAAATACCTATGGTATTTATGTTTTTTTTATGCAACTTAGTATGGCAAACAAGCTGATGGCCCACCTGATGAAAAGTGGTAACCGTCGCCTATAGACATGAGCATAACAGAATATACTATTTCGCCTATGATACTCCCCATCGTTACCATTCCTGAAGACTCAGGTGTTATTGCTCTGTAAATTTAGAACTTAGAACAAAAATTAAATGCTTGTCGTTAATAAATGCTTCAGTCGAGAATGAATAAATCATTCGATCCGACAAGTTTTTAAACTTTCGTCGTAGTCCGAACAAGGTTTTTAAGGAAGGAAAAAAATCAATTTAGACATGACAAAATCTCTTAAAGTTACTTGTTTCTAATATATTTAATAGGGGGGAGGGATTGTTACTTCTTAATACGGACTACCAGATCCATTGCTAGCGATATAGGGTATATCGCTAGTCAGGTCAGTCAGGTCGACCTCCACGTGGTCCCCATTGAAACCATCCTGCTTAATCTCTAGTTTACTCATCATGATGAGCCAACTGACCTTCCTTTTGTTGTCACCTATCATCCCTCACTGGTACCACGCCAACGTATACCGTTAGCGCAGGAGATACCATTCCATTATTATCCATTAAAAATATACTAGTGACAACGTATTTGATATAAATTACCGTTTATCTCTGTCCATACATATATATATATATATATATATATATATATATATATATATATATATATATATATATATATATATATATATATATATATATATATATATATATATATATATATATATATTACCTGTACTTTATAGAAGGAAATTAAACGAACCTATACCATAATAATATCTTATTATTATTTAAAGACATCCTATTACATTACATATTATTATAAACGCGATAGTTTGTAAAGATAGATATATGAACAGTTTGTTACTCTATCACGCAACAATTACTGAACAGATTCGAACGACATTTGATATATCGATAGATTATATTCCTAATTAGAACATAGGACACCTTTTATATCGATTCACGCAAGTGAAGCGTCGGCATATAGCTAGTAACGTATTAATGTCTAAAAAATGGCTGAAACGTCTCTTCAGAGGTCATAATAGACTTTAGGTATAAAGACAACAGCCAGCGTCCAAGAAACAGGTTCATTGCTAACCGATTAACTCGACCTTATTCGTGATCGGTTGCTCAATTACTATTTGCATATAAAACACAAGGTAAAAACATTGCCAGTTAATATATGTCTATAGTGTAACTATATAAATTCCTTAGTTACCTATATAGTATATACATATATTTGAACTAGAAATACGAGTATGTCGCAGCGATACTTTGGCTAAAAATATATAGCCTACCAGAGGGACTACATAAGTTTTACCAGAGGGAGACTTTGTATAAAAGTCGATTGCTTGGGTACCTCTGTCCCATTCGTGTTTCTACCGTGAAGCAGTTGTGTTTGCATGGCTGTGTTTCGGTTTGAAGGGTGGGATATGGCGTGAATTTACAGGGTACAGAGGAATAACACCTGAGTCCTCAGGAATGGCAACGCATGGGTGGTATCATGGGCGAAACAGAATACTCTGTTATGTCCATGGTATTGCTCATGTCTATAGGCGACGGTTACCACTTTCCATCAGGTGGGCCGTCAGCTTGTTTGCCATTATAAGTTGTATAAAAAAAAAGCCTGAATTCAAACTCTGAACTATCAGGAACATTTATTTATTTATTAGTATTATTATTAACTTTCACGGAAAACGTTCTTATTTTAATTTATTTCAAACTAGCTGTATCCTACGACTTCGCTCGTGGCAGTATCGTGATGCTGAATATGCTATAACTTCCCTCAAAAGAGATAAGCTATCAAAGGCAAAAAGAATTTTTCAAATCCCACTGTTGTTAACGAGTACAATTCAAACAAACTTCTTTGAATTATTTTTATAAGTATACTTAGTATTTATTATACATCAGTAATTATTACTATTATTACTGTTATAGTTATGTATCTAAAGCTATAGGTTTATATTATCTTTTATTATAGACAATATATATAACTATTATTTTATTCAGTATAAATACTTTTATGTAAATAGATAGATATTCTCTTTATTATTTCCTCCAAAAGATTACAATAGTAAACTTATTATAAATATAAACAATTGCAAGTAATAATCACAACGAGAAAACAATGGGCGACCTTATCGCTAAAAGCGACCTAAACCAAACAACCTAGACATAATAAAATAAGTACTTTATTAAATTATTATTATAGTATATTACTAAATAAATCAGTATTAATTTTACGTCTTTTTCGCTTTGGAGTACACAAATACTACATAGATAATTGCATTTGTTCTTCTTCTGATCCTATGCATGACTACTTCTTTTTCTTTCGAATAATATCTAATTGAAGTAATTTGAATTTAATTAGATCAGTAATTATTATTAAAATAATTGTATTCAATGTTTATGCATAATTAAATAAAATAATAAACAAGATATTTATGTAGCAAGATATTGTTTACATACTTGTATGATGCATGCATCCCTAACTTGACCTTGTAACTTATTAATTTGTTATTTAAAGCTATTAAGTGGATCGAATAGAATAAATAAATACTCAAAATATAACGTACCCATTTTATTTTTCTCTGTAATAAACACAACACAACTTTTATCAATGTTAAGATGCGGGAGACTGAGTCAACTCAACTGAGTGGATTACTCAGAACCAGTCGGTCACCGTCGTAGGTAAGTACCACCACTTAGAATCGGTCGTTTAACGGTACACTCGACGGTATAAAAATTAATCATTAAATTATATATTTTTTTTTTACAACACAGGGGGCAAACGAGCATGCGGTTCACCTGATGGTAAGTGACTACCGCCGCCCATGATCACCCATAACACCAGCGGCATTGCAGGTGTGCTGCCGGCCTTTTAAAAAGGAATATACTATCGATGAACAATTTTGTAATACAGAAATTTTTACAATATATTCAGTTACTTAACAAATCAATACTGATGCGAATCGCTCCTCAGAAGGTGTTCTGGCTTCATATTATTTTGAGATTTCACACTCTTGCACCGATGTGTATTTTTATAATATAGAAAGCTTGCGGCTCATAGCATCAGAGAAATTACAGATGTGTTGCAGGTCTTTTAAGAAGGAATATGCTCTTTTTTTGAAGGTTTTATTGTCACACCTATTAGGAAATACTGCTGCTGGAATGTAGGTAGACCATACTTTGTCAATGCGTGGAAAATGTCTACTGAAATGTATGAACTGCGAAACTGTGGAGGACTGCCACTCATCCAGATGTTAGGGATAAAACTGCTCGTGTCGAGTTGAACGATGATGGAATTTAACAGCTGGTATTAATCCGAATAATTTCTCTGAATATTTCCCACGATATATGCAATCAAAGATGCAAAGAGATGCAATTCATCTGTGTAATACCAGGGAATCGAGTTGATTGACAAGTCGTTTGTTATCAGTAACTCGTAATATTACGCATTGTTCTTGAAATTCTTTTTTATGACAATCGGGTGATGATCAGGAAATATTCAGGAGCTCCCAGAATCGTGGTATATGGGGCAGAGATAAGTAGTATGAGTAAGTGGATGACAATTTTTTATGTGGTATGTGTTGTTCGGTTTCTCTGACAATTTTGGAATTTAATTATTATTTCTCAATCAATTATATCCTTCCCTCTCTCTCTATATACGAGTTATTTTTTCTATAGAATCTTAAATTATAGAATTATAAATTTTTTTTTTACAACACAGGGGGCAATCGAGCATGCGGTTCACCTGATGATAAGTGACCGAAACAAATAAACAAATAAAAAGTAAAATTTGATTTGTGATGTTGATAATATTTATATAATAGTGCGCCACCTACCCTTTGTCTTTTTCTCAATGTCCTCTACCCAAAGGTTGTCTGGAAGAGATTGCTTAGCGATAAGGCCGCCTTCTGTATCACTCCTCATTAATATTTACTGTATTTGTTATTTCTCTTTTTACTTGGTGTAAATAAAGTGTAAATAAAAAATAAATACAATTTATTATAGAACCATAAGAATATATATATATATGAATGTCTAAAATGGTATTCAAAATTTCTTAAACTGATAATATGTACTAAGTGTACCAATATAGGTTCATGAGTACGTCACTAATTAATTTGTTATTAACTATATGACTACAAACAAACACAAGTAGATACGAAGAGAACGGTTTTTTCCATGTTGAGTGTCCATTTAATATAATGTACGCAATACAAAACAGATCATATAGTAAGGTCTTGACAAATAACAATGTACATGAGATAAGAAGTAAACAACTGATATATTGAAACAAACAGGCAAGTAAGTACTACTGGATGGGTATTTTTTTTTATGCTTGAAAATGGTATGGTAACCCCGCCTGTGCTAACAGGATACGCTGGCGGAGCACCAGTGAAGAGTGATAGATAAGAATGAAAACAGGCCAATTAGCCCATCATGATGAATTCATCAGGAATTAACCATGATAGTTTCCAGGGAGAACCGCGAGGAGGTCGACATATTGCTAGCAATGGGATTCTCAGTCTCCATTACTAAAAATCCCTTTCCCCCCTAACTGGATGGGTATTCTGTAATGAAACTACGGAATATTTATTATACACTAAAAAAGTTATAAAAAAGTTTTAATTTGAAGATGAGATTATAATGGGCAACATGTAGATTAACGCTAACAATTACCGAGCTCCTTTTTCTTCCAGCAGACATTTTTTTATGCAACTTAGAATGGCAAACAAGCTGACGTCCCACCTCATGGAAAGTAGAAATAGTGTATAGTTCCACGTGGGAAGAGCTTTGGGGCGAACACTAATAAATTAATAAACTTGTAAAATATTAGTTTAATCATTCACGAAAATTACAATAGTAAATGAAAGAAAGAAAGAATAATACTTTATTTAGTTACTTACATAGACATTACACCAGCGTATTATGTCTATAGGCGACAGTTAACATTTTCTATCAGGTGGGCCGTCAGCTTGTTTGCTATTTATTCTAAGTTGCATAAAAAAAAAACATTTAACAATAAAAACAAATTCTAGTATAATACGACTCATACTCAGCATGTAAATGTGTTTATTTGCACATCACAATGTCGTATTTAGACTCTAAAGTACCGAACCAATTACTAGGTACTATTATTTACTGATATTATAAATTCAAGCTTACGTATCTTTTTTGTAAAAACTTTGATAATTTCATCAATAGTCAGGTTCATTTGTGTATACCGTGTCTATCAATATTGTGGATATGCTTATGGTGGATGGTGGTGGGTGGGGGGTGTTTTTTATAAAAATTTGTGTAAAGATATTTATTTATTTATTTATTCTTTATTGTACACAAAAAAAAATATACATATAATATATATAAAATAAAGGGTGGTGGTGGGTGGAAAGAAGAAGTATGCGTACAATAATAGAAGGAAACATTATTGATGTTTCTATTAAAACAATGAAATTGTGACTACATAAATAACTCATACAATTAAAATCAAAATAAAAATATCTGTATACAATAATACATATACTATATACATAGACATAAAATATCTCTTTACATACAAAAAAATAGGTACATATACATACATAGACATAATAAGTTTATGAGGACAGAAGATGCTCTTTTAATCTGCTCTTGATATGAAGATAGTGTAATAGATTTTCTAAATCGTAACAATATTTATCTGTATATGACTTTATCATGAAGTAACGTTGCCCAATTGTTTGAGTGGCATGGTTTTATTTCGAGTTTGCCTTTCATTGTGCTGTAGTGTTGTATTTTGTACCCCTTATCGTCGATGCTTTTATCACATCCTCCGGATGAATGCAAGTGGTGACGTTATATACATTATTATTTATAAAGGATGATTTTAGCCAATTGTTAACCACATTTAAGAACACATGTAAGAACACATAGTAGGTAATAAACGTACCACATAATAATAATATTTTTTTTCAGACTTTTTGGTCCATTTATTAGTAACAATATTCTTAAAACTAATGTTAGTAAATTTACATACACAATACACACACACATAATATATTAAATAATATACAGATAATCACATTCCCCGCAGACTTGAACAAAGTTGAAAAGAACAAACTATTTTTGATTTCAATCTTGATAAAATTTGTATAGGATCAATATGGCAATAAACGATTTCGCAAAATAGGTTGAGAATTGGCGAAGGTATAAAAATACCATCGACTTGAAAACTTCTTTCTTTTTGTAGTTGATTGAAAAATGTAACTGACATATGATTTACGTACGAAAGTAAGCTTTATACTGTTCATAACATGTCATTTGTTCAAATTAGTAACATGATTAATTTAGTTTATTATGTAGTTTTGACATAAATTATTTACTACATGTAAATTATAACGTTGTCCATTAGATTCGAAAAAAAAAATAACTAGATTTAAATATAAAAAAAAAACAGGAAACAATAGAAGAATTATTTCACCTGAGTAGAAATGTAGGGGAAAGGGATTGTTAGTAATGGGGTCAAATAGCCCTATTACTAGCAATATACCCTGTCAGGTCGACCTCCACGTGGTTCCCCTTGGAAACCATCGTGACTAATTCTAGTTTAATTCGTTAGGATGGGCTAACTGACCTACTTTCATCTTCATCTGTCATCCACCACTGGTGCCCCGCCAGTATATACCGACAGACGCAGACGGGCTTACCATATCATAATCACTCATTAAAAAAAAACGCTTGGTACTTAACAACATCTATGAAGATTTGAATAAATTACGGATGAAATAATTATCTCTTAATTTATAAAGAACTAATAGTAACTTATGAGTAGGAGTATGGGCCTCTTTGCATGTCAAATTTCGTTGAATTTTAAAATAACATTAAAATATTCAAGTATAAAATAAAGATTGCATTTACTTTTATCTTATAAACTTTGGACATCTAGTGACAAATAGATAAACAATTATGCATTCCGCCATCTAGCGTTAAAAAGATAAACTAATGTATTAGGTGTTTTATAATATTTGTTACGAAGCAAGTGAATATTCCGTATAGAGGTAACTTATACCATATAATATAGATAAAGAAAATATAATATATCGTTATTTGTTATATTTATGAAATAATTAAATTAAATATTCATATTATAAAATTAAAATTATTATTACTATATACCTTTGTCTTTCTAATACTGAATACAAAACGGCGCCAAATACCTAAATACTGTAGAGTATCAAGCTATTACAAACATATAGGATAGTACCTGTGATCCTTGATATGTATCGAAATCAGATTTAATTAATTACATTTTTATTAAATAAAAGTATCAGCCGTCGTAGTTGATAAAACATAATAATTAAACTTTTCCTTTTAAATAATTCTAAATATTATGTTTCAGAACGAAAGTCATCCGCCACCTGCTGGTTCTTGAATGAACTACAATTTAAAAATTTCGGTTTCTTGTCAAACTTTTAGTATTAACGGGTGTTTAATTTGTTTGAACGCCTAATAATTAATATTTTGGTAATTACCGTGTATATTAAAATTAGATTTTCATCGAAAATTATGTTATTAGTGTAACTTGTGTGTTTACAGTGTGTTATTTTAATTTTGAATATGGATCCCTTTACTCAGGTAAGTTTTCAAAGAACACTCCTATCAACATAAACAGATTTTGAAAAAAAACAAATTCAAATCACAATTTAATCTTATTTTCAGCGTATGTTGGAGCGAGCAAGAGCCAGACAAGAGAAAATAGATAAGAAACTTGCTAGTTCTGGACAAGTTGTTCCGATACGTAAGCCTTTATCTGAAAACGTTGATCTATTAAAAAAGAACAACTCCCCTGCAAAATCACCGGCGAAAATCACTAAAGAGTCTATAGTATCACCAAGAAAATCGACAGAATCGCCTGCAAAGGCAAAAAGAACAAATTTGAAGGACCAGTCAGCTGTAGCTACTCCCCAGAAACTTCGAAACAACGTGGTAGTGACTAAAAAGGAGTTTAGGAGCCCCAGAAGTAGTATTACACGGCGTAACTCTGACGTTTCAGTGGAGATCAACATTGGACATAGAAATGATATACAGATAGAGGTTCAAGTTGAAGAGAGAGATGCACCGATCAGTATATTGTACAACCCTGAGACTGAAGGTGGCAGTAATGTGGTTATAAAAGAAATTGAAGGTAAGTTATTGAAGCATTATATATATTTTTTTTCATTGTTACTACTATGTCTAAGATATCCACATGATGCATTTTTTAATGAGTGCTCATGAAATGTTAACTGCCTGTACTATCTGAATATACTGGGTACCAATAAAGGATGATAGGTGAGTATGAAAGCAGGTTAGGTGGTCTGCCATAACAAATGCACCAAAAATGATGGTTTTCATAGAGGATTGAGTAGATGTTGACCTGATTGGGTATATATTAAATGTTATTTTTCAATGAATGATAATGGATTGGTATCTCCACCTGCACTACCTGCACTAGTGGCACCGGTAAAGAATGATCTTTGAGGATGAAAAGGCAGATCAGTTAGCCCATCGTAACAAATTTATATATATTCTTTATTGCACTTGTAAGTTACATATAAAATAATGTATTTACAAATGTTGTTAGCAAGGGTGGACTTATCTCTGACAGAGATCACGTCCAGTCAACCCAGTACAGTAAGAAAGCATTTCGTTAGCGGGCATCTGAAGTGCTACAACTATTAATACATAAACAAATATACAGTTAAATAATATTATAATATATGGACGGCCTCTAACATTCTCCTCATTCCTACCCCTGTATGTAAGTGATTGTTATCAATAATGAAAAGCAAACACATTTCCTAATTACCATTTAACCAAAATAAATATAAATAAATTATGCTTAATTTTCAACAAAGCAAACAATGTTAGTTTGGACCATGACTAATTGCACTATTAGATTACAGTTCTCCTAATTAATTATGAAGTCTTCGCAAAACAACATTACAAATAATAAATCACTTCTCTGAAATAATAAAATGTTATAGTATACTTTGACAATGCTGTTGAACTCTTGACTTTGTGCTATTTGTGATTGTCAATGTATATTTTACTGGTGATTGTGATACTAATACCACAATGATAAAAGGTATGATACCATTGCTAGCAATAGAACTCTGTCAGGTCGATCTTTTTGTGATTCTCCTAAGACTGATAAATTCATCAATTATGTTTAATTTTTCACAATGGGTCAACTGATCAGATTTCACCCTCACCTACCATTCCTTACTAATGCCCAGCCAGCATAGACCTATAACTCCATTATCATTTATTAAAAAAAATATATGCATGATTTAATTTAAATATGATTTAAAGCTTTAAATTTATTTTTTATAGTATAAAATGGCAGTGATTCATATGTCTGGTCTCAAATTAAATGGTTGTCATTTTGTAATCCTTATGAATTTCAGATGACACATCCAAAGAGATGGAGAAGCAAATTGACGCAGGTGACAACAAAGAGCGAGGAGGGCTACGACATAATATTAAGTCCAGACTCGACAGGCTGGGCAATCTTTACTCAGGTAGGTTCTATAATAGATATGTAAATAGATATAACAAAAAAATTATAAGTATTGATAGGAAGTATAACCAACATCCTTTAAAAATTGGCTAAGATATTTTTTAATGGGTGATAATGGAATGGTAACCCCACACGCGCTATCGGTATACACCGGTAGGGCACCAGTGAAGGATGATAGGTGAGGATGAAGCAGATCAGTGACAAATTCAACAAAAATTGTTTACGATTGTTTCCAGGGGGAACCACGTAGAGGTTGACCTGGTTGGGTATATTGCTAGCAATGGGGCTGTCAAACTCCATTGCTAACAATTCCTTTCCCCCCTGGCTAAGATATTGCATACCATATAATCCATCAACCATCCACTACTGAACCCGTATTGGGAGGTTTGGCTGGTAGTTACCATGCTTGGCAGGCAGGTTAGCAACTGTAGATATACTGTAGTGATGTTTTAAGAGGGATTTTGCTGTTAAGCTCCCTTAGTCGTCTTTTACGACACCCATGAGAAAGGAAGGAGAGGCCCATTTATTTTCATCTTTCATTCAAATTTAAAATAGAATTTTGTAAATTATGTATTAAGTAAGGCATTGTAAATTATATTTTTCAGACAAACCAAATCTCTCATCACCGATTCACCGCACCGAGCAAGAGTTTACGTCGGGTACCCCACCTGCCTCCACTTGTGAAGTCAAGGAGACCAGACCCGAGAGCAAAAGGAAATTCGGACGTCTAGCAGCACTTGCTGATCAGATCAACAATTGGGAAGACGATCTCACGCACCACAATTTTGTAAGTTGTAACTTTTTAATTATTTTCAACCAACTTAAAAAGAAAGAGGTTCTCAATTAGATTATATTTTTTATATTTATTACCTCATAATTCCATCAGTTCTAAAGCAATTTGGAAAATTCTTTTTTTTATCTTAAAGGATTTACTTACAATTTGGTACTGTATAAATTCTATCAAAGTCGATTCAGTAATTTAATTTATTAATCAAAATAACTGGTTTGGTCGCAATTGAATTTGTTTTTTTTTTTTGTGAGATGCAATTTTTTTTATTATTGAAAACTTGGAGTGACCAACTAAAGGCCCACCTGATGGAGAGTTATGGGTATCATAGAATACCCTGTGCTGTTCATAGTACTCAACATTTGTTGCTATATATAAAAAAAACTTCAATTGTAAAAAAAAAAAATATATTTTCTTCTATAAATTAAACTACTGAAGCGATTTTGATAAAATTTCCAATCTGTTAGTATATTCTTTTAGATAAATAAGAATTTTCTTTTTCTAAATTGGTTTAGAACTGACAGAATTATGATGTTACAAACATAAAAAAATAACCAAATTGATTTTGAAGTCGGTTGGAAATATTATGCCTTTGTATCCTGTAATTTTACTACCATACCCTACCCTTCTAACTGACCCATAGCTATGTTAATGCTAGCACAGCTATATGATGATAGAGACCTTACAGGGTTTTTGCTAAAAATTTCAATCTCACGTTTTCAATATGTTTTCTTCAATATTTTAGTTGACCAAATTGAAATGTTTTATAGCAACCAGAACCAACAAAGAAGCAACCAGAAAGAAGGTATGGCGCGAAACCTGAAACAAAGAAGGAACAGTCAGAGTCCTCCACGCTTGATGTCTCAATACATTCCATTAAGGATATCAATAAAGTGTTACAGACAAACACTGCAAAAACTAATCAGGTTAGAGTTTAATATGAATTAATATCTTTTTTTGATAATTTCATTAAAAATAATAAATACCAAGCTTACAATCTGTGTATTAAATTCGTAAAAAAGTCTTAGGAGAGATTTTGCTGCACTCTGTATATTCTACCATTTGTACAACAGACTGTGCTGAGGAATTGTTCAATATAATGCCTTCGACCACTTTCTACTATCTATCGTAAAGCTGGTCATTGACAAGGAGTTCACTGCCATATCTTAGAGCCTGGATAGTGCCGTACAGCGCGATGTCAGAGTTGTTTCCTCTCACAAATGCTCAGGTTATGAAATGAGCTCCCTGTCGAGGTTATTCCCAGAGACTAGCTTGGAGTTCTTCAAAAAGGGGTAAAGAGGTATCTTCAGTATTCATAATGAGCGCGTAATGCCCTTGATATTGCAGGCGTTCATAACTTAGGCTAACCGCTTACCATCAAGCGAAACGCATATGCTTGTTTACCACCTCAGTGGTTTAAAAGAAATTGGGTCAAGTGAAAACTGGACTCGTATTGAGTGTTCCGTTAATAAAGTCTGTAAATAGGTTTTTAAAGTTTATTTTAATACCTTCTGGCTGAGTTTGTATTTGGAGGTTTTTGGATATTTTCCCAAAAACTGTGCTGGTTGATACATTATCTACTATTCCTATAGTATGCCTATATATCTCTCTAAATTGTTATTAGATTTTTTTCATCACAAAATTTATATACATGTACATTTTCTATCATGATATAATAATAAATAAATTCCATAAAAATTAATAATTTTTGCTTTAAAATATGCAAATGAAAACCCACTTTGAATTAGTAGATTGTAGTTTACAAATTTAACTAAATAGGATTATCAAATTCCATACAAATAATCTACTAAGTAAAACTATATAGTAGATCTAATAATAAAACTTATATTACAGTCCAAAACAAACGCATCTACAAAACCAACGGTCAATGAGTTGAAGAAAGAAATTGTTGCTGAACTGGTAAGTACCTAGATGTTTAAGTTTATTATTATTATTTACGTTTATTTCAGCGGTTTTTTGTTTTCATTTAAAACGAACAGAATTAAATTGAAAGTTTCTTTTTTTAAAGAAAAAAAGTGAAAATTTATTTAAAAAAAAAACATGTAATCTATTTTCGAAGAAGGGTAAGTGAAATTTATTTTATTTACATAACTTAGTGACTAATTTTTTTTAACGTCATATCGTTAGTGCTAACATACACACATATATTATATATATAGTTATTAAATTTATATATTTTGATATATATAAATTTAAGATGTTGATAATCATTGAAACTTATTCATAAAACCGTTTTTAACTTTGTTTTTTGCATGGTGTAACGGTAAATGTTATTTATATTTAATAATACATTATATACTATTTTAAAATATAATATTACTTATTTATTTTATATTAGAATGAATTATTTCGTCTTATCGTTGATTTCTAACGAATCTATGTACTTGATGTACCGTGTATTTGCCTAGAATTTTTATTTAGGCGTTAGTCTCACACTACATTTTATGCCTATCAAAATGATAAACTGTATTTAATTTTTATTTTGAATTATCTAATAAATAAAAATAAAATTAATATAATATTAATTAATGTATAATTATTTATGTTGATGATAGGTTTTGATCAAATCTTTTGCAACTAGATTATGATAACTCTACATTTATATATTACTATGTATATTGTTGTACTGAACGAGAGGGTGAGAACTACTTTAGAAAGATAGATAGATACTCTTTATTGTTTCCTCCAAAAGATTACAATAGTAAACTTATTATAAATATAAATAATTACATGAAATAATCACAATGAGAAAACAATGGGCGACCTTATCGCTAAGAGCGATCTCTTCCAGGCAACCTTGGCTAATTTATCTCGCCTTTTGAATTTTTTTTTTTTTATCCTAATCTATTTGTTTTTTACTTTAAACCTTTTCCCGTAGTTCATTAATAATTAATAAATAAATGATATCATGTAATAAAAATAGTCCAATCAGGCACCTTCTCCTATGATCAAGTAAAAAATATGAGTGTCCAATAATTTAGTAAATTTGCATCTTTAATTTGTTTTACAGTAACTACGATTATAATTTCAGTAAATCTCATGTTTATAATTATTATTTTATTATTATTATTATTATATTGGTTATTATTATTATTTATTTTTATTATGATTTGCAATAACCGACCGGCTTTCTATGATTGGTACAATGGTTTTTGTATGGCAATATTGTGGTTTACATGGTATTTGGTACAATGCGTTGTTCCGCACGAATATGTTTAATGTTATGTCCATGTACGTATAATATTAGCGGCGGAGTTGCATCATTTTAACCGCGATATTACTAAGAAATCGTTTAATAAAATGTTTTAAAGTTTCCTCGTTGAATAGCGTCATGCGCTTCTTAATAAACGTTAAAACAATACAATAATTCTTTATTCAAATAGATTTGTTTAGAAGCTGTTTTAAATAATATTTTTTAAGATTCTAAAGATTGGTTTCCTAACCAAATACATAATAACATTCCTATGTTATTATGTATTTTTTTTTAATGGGTGAAAATTGTATGCTAGCATTATTAACAATCCCTTTCCCACCAATATCTTTCTGTATATTGTAGTTACAATATATATATTGGCCCTATATATCAGTTGCTCAATATGATGGCTTTTTTCCATCATCGATGTTCAGAGAAACCCAATTTACAAATATCGGAGCCGTGCCGACATTACCCATATCTAGTTGTTATCTGCTGAGAAGAATCCGCAAGAGACGTTTACTTATAGGCGTATTGAAGTGGGCCGGGGGATGGGGGAGTCATGTGTGTTTTTTTGATGGGTGGAAATGGTATGGTAACTCCGCCTGCGCTAACGGGATACGCTGGCGGAGCACTTGTGAAGAGTGATAGATGAGAATAAAAAAAACAGGTCAGTTAGCCTATCATGGTGAATTCATCAGGAATTAACCGTGATAATTTCCAGGGAGAACCGCGAGAAGGTCGACCTGGTTGGGTATATTGCTAGCAATGAGATTCTTAGTCTACATTTCTAATAATCCCTTTTCGTGTGTGCTATATCCACCTGCATGTTTAATTGAATTGGCCATTTAATGGCCAACTGACTAGGTTTCTTACTCATCTATTAGTTCTCACTGATGCCCCGCCAGCGTGTATCTAAAGCGTAACCAAGATTGCCATTCCATTCTTACCCTTATAAAAATTTACGTTCCTTGATAAAACGGAATTTATTAAAATTCTTCCTCTGAGACAGTGTGGAAACGTGTCACTGTGTCACAGGTATTCAAATTATTATATCACCACGTCTGTGGTCGCGGTCTGTACGGTTAGCAACAAAGGTCCTTGTACATTTTTAAATTGTGTTACAACAAAAGTAACTGCACATCTAATGAAATGTGCAGTTACTTTTGTTGTTATTTGTACACCGTGCCTATTTAGTATGCGACGCGCGGCTCCGCGACCTTTGACGAGCCGTCACTGACTTGTAGAACAAAGAATGGCATAGAGAAGGTATTAGTGGACAATATTGTATTTTTAAATGTTTAATAGTTTAATGTAACTGGTCGCTGTCTGTACTGGGGGTTACAGACAAAAATTCTAAAAATCATTGTATTGTGCACGCTAATTTTAGAAACGTCTTAACCGATTTGATTGCATATAACACAATATTGCTCTATCGATATTTGTTATCAAATTTTATGTTGGCTATTTAATTATAGTTTAAGGATTACAAACAATAGGTTTGATTGATATTTGTCAATGATTAAGAATTAATTTAGTTACCAATTTTATTTCTTATGTGACTTTTTTTTAAACATACTGAACGAGATATTTTATTACATGTTACATCCAGCTGTTATGTTAGTATGGGAGACTATATTGTTTTTTACAACATACCACTCCATGGTATTCTTTGTTCCTAACCACAGATTAGTGTAACCATAATGTAACGACAATTTGAAATGTCGCCCGCATAGACTACTAATCACTTTGTTTCTAATCTTTATTACCGATCTATCATATTTGCATGTCAACTGATTATATTTCTGTCATAGACAACGCACATTTGATTTTCGAATAGTCGATCGCAGATTAAAAATTAAAACGTGTAATATAAATATAAAAATCAATACTTCCATCTAGAACAACCTAAAGTAATCATAAAATGTGTAGATAGTTGGAATTTATTATATTTCACAAAAAATAATGCCACTTATGAACATGTCATGTTGAACATTGAAGGATTGGAAATAAAAATTACTTGTACAATTTTGATCGAGTGGCGTACAATTTAAATCGATTCTAAATTAACGGATTTATGTAGTAACAGATAAAAAAAAAATGAAATACGACCGAATTGAGAATCTCCTTCTTTTTGAAGTCGATTGAAAAGTGAAACCCTTGGGAATAATGTTCAGTTTCGCTAGTAGATCGCTAATGGGTTGTGTCCTCCAATGTTCGTCGGCTGGTTCTTCACAGCACAGGGTATCCAAGCTTGAGGACTAAGCGATTTGTGTGATGATGCGGCACTTATACGTAATATATAAAATTATATATAATGATTTTGATTTCAAAATTATTATATATCATATTAATTAACCATTATCTGTCCACTGCTGAACAAAGGGCTTCTCCATAAGGGGCGACGTTTGGTAGACGGATTGGGCTTTGGTGGTGTTTAAAGAGGGACGCTGCTGCCCATCCCTCGACAATACACCCACGGGTGTGGCCTATGTGGGTGGCCTGGGGGTCTACCATGAAATGAAATTCCGAATTTTCAGGCTCAAATTCGTGTTTTTGTTCGTACCAAAATCGGCCCTATAAATGGAGCTTAAGATTTCATTTATCATAAATCCTACCATAAAAGTCCAAATGAACGATATTTTTAATAATTTTAAACGTACGTACGTATCATGTAATTTTAACATCAAATTTGTGTTTCGTTCGGATCCGAAATTTCGGAAAACATTTCATGGTAGGCCCTCTGTTCTATGCCGGAACCAAATAGCGAATTTTGATTTCACTTTGTATAAATTATATTAAATAACTTGAATCCAAATGATAGAACACTATGATAAAGAAGTTGGCAAACACATTTGACTGAACCTCGACTGCTTTCATCTTATTTCTCAGTATTTGAAAGCCTCCGGTTTTTGCAAACGGGTTTTTCCTCGCATAAACTGTCGCATATATCTACCTAACCCACATACGTGACGTGATAAGTAAACGTTGGCAACGATGCTTTTTACTTGGCCCGATATTTGTCTCAATTGAATTGTATTTTTAAATTATTTCAAAAAAAGAAAATGTTCTATTCGGTAGTATTTTTTATTAAGTTTGTATTTTTATAGCTCCGTCATTAATAAACCGATTTGGAAAATTATTTTTTTTTTATCTGAACAGATTTTCCGATTGACCCCTAGAAGTTTTATTAAAGTCGGTTCATAGTTTAATTTTTAAATCAAATTTACAAATTTTGCTACTATTGAAGCCTGTGTTTTTGTTTATCTAAACAAATTCTAAATTATTTTGTTCATCGTTTTTGTTAATACTTTTTTACAATCGCTTGAAGTAGTTTTTTTTTTTTTTTTGCAGAGCATAATATTGCTTGCTGGAAAGCTAATTTTTTCATAATTTCCATAATCCGCTTTAATTTCCGCCTCTTAAAAATCCAATAGTCCTCCGTAATCAATCAAAACGTCTTGTAATCCTAACAAAGAATGAGAAAGATGATTTTTTCTCCAATGGGTGTCGCAAGAGGCGACTAAGGGAACTTAATCGAGTGATGGGCAACAGCATCCCACCTTAAAACATACCAAAGCCTAACTGCGGTTGCCAACCTTATGGGGGAGGCGTATGTTCAGCACTGAACAGTTAACAGTTTATATAATAGTCACTGACTTAGAGCGTAGTATACTTTATATTCTGATTCCCGCGGGCGAAACTGCGGGATACAGCGAGTATTTTATATATATATTCTTTATTGCACTTGTAAGTAACATATAAAATAATCTATTTATACATGTTGTGAGCAAGGGTGGACTTATCTCTGACAGAGATCTCTTCCAGTCACCCCAGTACAGTAAGAAAGCATTTCGTTAACGGGCAGCTGAAGTGCTACAACTATTAATACATAAACAAATATACAGTTAAATAAAATATTAAAATATATAATAAAATATTACGTAAATACATACACTATAAATACATATAATATCTACCTACTTATATAATAAATGTTAAAATAAATGAATATACTACTTACATTTATATTATTATTTTTTTAAATTAGGGAAATTATTAATATCTTATTTTCATAAAACATATTGAATAATAATGTTATTAGATTAACCTTGCAGTACCTTAAATTACAGTGGTGTCTATTTTATGCTATTTTATATGTATGTATATATAGATGCATTGCATTTGTTATCAATAATAATAAACAAAGAAAAAGGAAATATTTAGCATATAAAACCCGTACGTGCTTCCAAACGCGTGTTTATGCGTTTGCTCCCCTGTCCAGACGGGCCTTTACGATTTATTTTGACTTTTTACTGTTATTTTTAAAGCTCGCATGTCTCACGGCCGGGTGGTCCACGGATCTGAAGTGACACAGTGTATCTAAACAGTAGGTAAATTTATACTTAGACTAGATAAATTTACTATGTGTATTATGCCAAATTTCTGTGATGTTGAGTGAATGAGCCGTTAAGTCGCCCAAATACAAGTCATTTTCACGTTTATCTATCCGTATCTAAAAGTATCCAGGGCCTCTAGACAAATGGCAAACGAATTCGTCGATGGAATTGACATCGCTAGCGAGTCCGTAAGACAGAATGAGATAGCAACGCCGAATAACTCATTCCAATTCACGGATTCGCTAGCGATGTCACTTGCCACTTGTCTAGAGGCCCAGGATATAGTTCTAAATTCTTGCTAATTAATTTCTTCGTATCGTAAGAGGCGACTAAGGGAACTTAATGGTCGAGGAATGGGCAGTAGCGTCGTTCTTAAAACATCACCAAATCCTAACTGCGGTTGCCTACCTGCTTGCCAAGGGTGACAACTACCGGCATTACCCCTCTTATGGGGGAGGCCTATGTCCAGTAGTGGACGGTTAACGACTGATATGATACAATTCTACTATTGGGCAATGTAGTTTCTGGGTGTCAGTAGGCTTTCTTATGGTCGGATCAATTAATCGTTTGTTTACATTATTATTAATATCTATTGGAATAAATTATAATATAATGCTCATAATTTGGATTATATTTTGTATATAGCTCTTGTAGTAGTGTCGTATCATCATTTTAAGTTGAAGTTTCATAAATTCTTTCTATCCGGATTTAATATATATTTTACTATCTTTTTGCCTAATACTTCGTTCTCGTAGACTTCAGAAGTAAGAAAACAAATGAAATAGATAACTTATAGATGTCGTATTAAAATAAAAACATACACCAGATTTTAAGCTCGACTTTCAGGTACATAACAGTGAAAACCACACCCAATTTGGCGCAGTAATTTATGATGTCAGAACAGAGATACAGACAGATAAAATTTCTAAAAAATATTGTTGTGACATCTATTGGTCCTTTCATATTATGACCTCTTATATATTTTTTAATATCTCACGTATAAGCGGTATAAAATAAACCTATGTTCTAATTTCACTTTTCTAAGTTTAGTTATTTTGGCTTTGCGTTGATAATCAGTCAGGACAAACGATTTTATAAATGTAGATATATCTATGTAATAATAAACTATTGTGATGTATTCATCTCAAAAATCCTACACCCATGGCCGGACATAAAAATTTCTATAGCCCATTATATTACATCCACCGCGTCGTTCCTCACTATAATGACGTTTTATGCACACGAGTGTTCCTTTGTTTCCTTAAAAAGTAAAAAAAAAAACAAAACACAACCCTACAGAGAGTTTTGTCTTGCGGTCGCTGTATGGAAATCCTTTGTTGTACATACTCGATAATTTTTTTAATGATGTTAATGCAATAAAAAAAAAGTATACAGTTGTGCACTTATTGACGTAAACAATGGTTTATTTAGTTTACGATGGTCATAACGTCTTTTCAGTTCGTAAGAAAAAAGCTCAGTTCACGGACCGTCCGATTTCAAATTGGAATAATTTTATTTTTACACCGAAACGCTGGAGACGAAGCATACGACCCGTCTTATGTATTATTTATCTGTATTATGGTTAGCGGGTACTGTATCTATATATGTATAACAAATCTCTACTTTTTGAAAAGAAGGATCATCTTTTTATCAACCGTCTTCAAAAAAGGAGCATTTTTTATGTTGTCTCAGAATTCAGTCATTCATAAACCGATACGCAAAGGTCTTTTATTCTTGAAGGTATACTTTCAGATGGGTCTCATAGAAATTTTATAAAAATCGATTCAAGAGTTGTTAAATCAAAATAACCTATTGTACCACGATTGAAGTTGCTTTTTTTTTGGATCAAAATCCTAGTTATTCTGTAACTCAAAACCAGCGAATTACACGTTTAAAGGTATCTTAAACTTTATGAATGCATTTAGTAAACACAATACGTCATCTAATAAAGAAATAAATATTTATTTTCATCCGTGTATCTGTGTTTCCTCTGTTGCAATATACATGTATTTCACACATTATACCGCTGAAAGTGTCATCATATGAACCAATTCTGTGAACATTTCCGTGACACTATTTCTGTACTGTTCCGTACTGCAAATGGGTCAGATATACAGACAGACAGGTACGTTATTTCCGTATGTAATGTACCCAGGACGCAATCATGTCGTGTTATTTAGGTAAAATTAAATAATTATATGTGTTGGAGAGACATTGTATAGTTCACATTGATTGTAAAAACACCGACTTGAATTGATAGTAAAATCTGTTGTATTGATTTAAAATCTAAACTAATGAACCGATTTCGATAAAATTTCTATTTTCTAATCTGAAAGTATATCCTTTCAGATAAGAAATCAGTTCAGATTTAAAAGAGTTGCGAGGTAACAAACATAAATACAACCTAATTCTCCTTATTTTGAAGTCGGTTGAAAATTAAATCGACTAGAAAAAATGAAATACTAAATATATAGTAACTATAAACTTGATAATATACATTTATACTTAAAAAATAATCATTTACAAAAAACACTTCCTATTAGATTCCGATTTGAATAAATTCAGACCAATTGAAAAATGACGTCAAATTGAAAATGAAGTCGGTTCAGTCGTTCGTTTTTTTTTATGAGTGAAAATGGTATAGTAACCCCGCCTGCGCTAACGAGATACGCTGGCGGAGCACCAATGAAGGGTGATAGATGAGAATGAAAACAGGCCAGTTAGCCCATCATGATGAATTCATCAGGAATTAACCATGATAGCCAGGGGGAACAAGGATGGAAAGTATATTGCTACCAATGGGATTCTTAGTCTCCATTACTAACAATCCTTTTCCCTCCTAGTTGTTCGATTGTAGTGTATTAACCAAGATAAGTTTCAGAGAAGACCACATGGAGGTCGACCTGGCCAGCAGGTATATTTCTACCAGTATGGCTTGCCCTCCCCATTATTAACAATCCCGTATTCAATGTTTTGTCAGGGTGTATGAAAATTTTAAAGTATAATCGAGTTTGTATCGAGGCTGCGGAAACATCTGGTCTGTAATACAGGTGAATTCCCTTGACATGTCAGGAAATATACTAGTTTATATGAAAATAATTATTGTGAGTTATAAATGATTTAAACATTTCAACATCCTTGTGCCAGATTAAGCTAAAACGTCAATTATTATGGACAGATTAAGATAACATGGTCAGACTTTCAGTTCATTAAAAAATGCTATATTATTAATATAATGTATAATATAATATACCTACGAATGTATTATCCACTTTTATTTCTTAATAATGTAACGGACTGTGTATGTACTAGTATATACCTACAGATTTGTTATCCTTATTTTATTTATTATCTTATTTAAATGCTTTTTTTTAATTCAGAACATTATTTTATTTTGTATCTGTATTTACTTGCTTGCTTGGGTACCTCTGTTCCATTCGTGTTTCAACCTTGAAGCAGTTGTGTTTGCATGGCTGTGTTTCGGTTTGTAGGATGGAATATAGCGTGAATTTACTGGGTACAGAGGAATAACACCTGAGTCCTCAGGAGTAACAACGCATGGGGGTATCATGGGCGAAACAGTATACTCTGTTATGTCCATGGTACTGCTCATGTCTATAGGCGACGGTTACCACTTTCCATCAGGTGGGCCATCAGCTTGTTTGCCATTCTAAGTTGTATATAAAAAAAAAATTATATCCGTATTTACTTAGGATTAAACTATAGTCTGGCATAATACAGAGAGTGTAAATATTTTATAATAATTTATTTATATTGTCCTAGGGAATATTATGTAAATTTACTCTCATTAAAAACTAATTCTTATTACATTTTATTAAAGAATATATTGGGAAGCTATTAATTTAGTAATATTTTACTCGATTTTGTATGATTGATTTTTTTTTTAAATAATCCCGACTAGATTAAAACTATTTCAAGTCACACTAGCTATATTTAGTAATATATACAACTTGGAGTTACCGTGACCAGTTTCGATACGTATCTGTCGACCGTTTCATTTTATGGTCACAAACTACGCGTATATAGCAAATGTAATCCAATCCGTGCTCTTATACCAATCTGGTCCCACATAAAACAGAACATTTCCAATTTGACCATAAAAATATAGATAAACATCTATTTACTCGTTACATTCTATTTTGTATGCAGTTTTTTGCTTTTTTTTTAAATATATGTAAACTCTTTTTTTTTACAAATATTGAATTACGAATCAATTTTAATTTGAAATTTTATATGGCTGAAGCCGGTGATTATACTGCTATAAATTAGGTTTTTATAATCTACATAAGTTAGATCATTTAATTAAATAAGATTACCAACTGTATAGTTAATAAGTACTTCAAAATAACCATGCAATAATAGAGTTCTTCAAAAGGGGTATATTAAAGATTCTTCAGGGTTAGCAACGCGCACGTGACACCTCTAGTGTTGCAGGCGTCCATAGGATACAGTGTGACCGTTCGGGTTGTACGTTTATTTGCAACCTATAAAAAAATGCATGACGTAAAAGGATTATGTAGTCTTACGTCAGATGTTGTCTATGTGTATATTTGTTTGTATGATAAATAATGAAAATACCTAATTAAATATAGTTATATGTGCTATTTACTTGGTTATGTGGCTGTGCTCTTAGTACCTACGTACTTGGAGATGGCGTTTATACAGGTGTAGTCAAAATCGTTAGCGTTCTTTGAAGAGAGTTTTTTTACCAACAATACTGAACATTTTCACCATATGAACATGGGTTGGAAATTAATAAAATATTTGATCATGACGACGAGTCCAATTATTAGGGTTAGTATGATACACAAAAAAAAAAATTTGTTCTTGATGAGTCATGAAATGCCTGTCGTAATATTTTTTATAGTATGGGTGAATTCTTAGGCCATTATTCATAAAAACATCACACCTCTCAGAAACGCCTTTAAACTATTGAACTGTTTTGTCTCTTTCTTTTGCGATAAATTCCCAATTTGAGATAAAGTTACCAAATAGTGTACTAGTTAAAATATATTTGTAGAAGGTTTTAGTTTGTATGAATGGGTTAGTTTTCTACGTCCCGAATCACTTCATACAAAAACGCCACGAGGGATCGTGGCTCGCTTGATCTCTTGTCACAATCACACTCACGTGATCGCTTGTCACAACTACAGAAAAAAATAACATTTGTACTCATGTAACAATGTGTGCGTTAGCGCGGGAAAATATAGTTGGGGTGCTGACGCGTTTTTGAGAGGAGTAAGGTCAGATCGTACTTTGCGGCAGGGAGTGTCCATACTGTATTTTAGTACAATATTTCAGAATGAGATAAAACCAAAGTTATTAGTATATCGTCTACTAGTGGAACAATAATTCAATTCAAGTAATTTAAAGAAAATTAAAAAATATTTTGCCAATTTCTTTATATTGATAAAAATAAAATAACGCCGTAGTTAACACATGCCTCCTACCACCCATTTAGGAATTTATAGTTGCGAGCATATTTATTTTTTCAGTAGATTATACATAGAAGATATAAGACCATTTATAGACCACAAAAAATCGAACTCATTTTCAGGAATTGTCCCGACTCAAATCAAACCCTACTAAGCAGAGTATCAAATTACCGTAATACAATAATTTGTTGACAAATCGAACCCTATGACATTAATAGCTTTCACGTAAATCAACCCATAGATAAAGGAAGATGTAAACCATTGTGGGAGCGTGAATTCACTGGCGTTTTATTACCCAATAGAATTTCTTATATTTTTTGTCATTACAACAACTTCACTATCGTAAAACCCGACAAATTTAAATACAAACAATTCCACACCACCATCGCTACAATTGATCACCTCCGTAAATATTGTCCATTAACATTATACCATCGCAACCCGGTTAATTAAAATGTTATCACAATTCAGTCGGCATCATTACTGTCGAGTGACTTTTAAATCGAGCCAGGTTATAGTTTGTTGAACCAAGTTTTTGCGCATCGTTTACCGGTTCACTAGTATCTCTATCCAGAGTTTTTATCCGGACAAATGGCCTGAGATTGATAGCTGATTGTGGGTGCATCGAACTTACACCGCGTAATGTGACGCAATGCGATAGATGCATATTTGACATTATATGATTATTCTAACGTTTTGACTTGCTTTGTTTTTACAGTTGAATTAAAAATTACTAGTCATTGTTAAAGTTTGTGACTAGGCTGTATGGGCTATAGTTTTTGCCTTTTCAATTTTGAACGAAATTTAAAACAACTAATTTACAGGTGATCTAATTACAGTTTTGTTTGAATCGCTTGCGAAGTAATCGCCTTTCTCATTTTTAATACATCGATATGTTCATTGTTGTTGAAATATTGCGTGCTAATCTTTACAATTGGAATAACCATTTTTCTTAGAATTGATTAAATATGAAGGTTGTTTTGAGCGCCTTTATATACATTGGTTACTACTTATCATCAAATGAGCTGTTCTCCATTTCCAATATAATAAAATCAGTATTAGAAGTTAGAGCAATTACTAATAAACCTTAAATATTATTAGAATTTATCGTATCGAGTCTGAGTACCTAATATTAAGATTTCATCTGATCATTGTTTTACAAAAAAAAAAAAAAATCTTGACAATAAGTAACAGACAATAAGTAACAGATATCAATTAACAACATAAATCACAAACTGTATATGACTAAAAACTGATTTAAGTAATGGAAGACCCAGTTATTTTGATAAATAAATAAACTATTATAATAGATTTAAAAAAAATAGGACCACATTGAAAGTATATCCTTTCAGATATAAAAAAAGGTAACAAAATAAAGCCTAACTGAGAACTGCCTTCTTTTTGTAATAGATTGAAAAAATACTTCAATTATGATAATAGCAGTATGCGACCAACATAAATCCTGTCAACTTCATAATATGGAAACAGCAAAATCTTCTAAATGATTTAGGTGGATAATGTACAAAAAATTAAGTCGACTTTAGAACCTCTTTTTTGACGATGCGTAACAAAGACGTCGGAATTTCAAACATTACAAAAACTACGATCGATACAGTTTTCTACTATCCAACGGATTAAGAGTCATTGACATCCACAGCATTCATAGAATGCACACAATATTGGACACCGAACGTCAAGTAGGACAAATGGTTAATAGGGTTAATAAATATAATATGACACACATACACTTTACCGATTATACGGGTAATGTTGTAACGAGATCATTTAAGTTGTCGATCATTGTTTAAACAGTGTAAATTGGTGTTTCCGGTTTTAATAATATTACCGAGTATTACGATGTTAATTGAGGTGGTCAAAAATAAGAGATTTTTAGATACGTATATAATTTTTTTATATAGAAATAGCAATGCTTGAAGGATATCATGGTCCTCTTTGTATATTCTACAAGTTTTTCTTCAGCGTGGATTTCAGAAGTAGGAGAACTAATGAAATAGATAGCTTCTAGATGCTGTATCGAGAGAAAATATACATTAAATTTTAATACAGTCCTCGGTAACAAATGTGGAAATCGCAGTCAATTTGGCGCTGTAGTTTTTACTGTTTTATTGTTCTAACATCTATTGGGCTTATTAAGACCCCCTCCCCTCCTCATTCAATTTTTTTTAAATACCTTCCATGCGCAGACATCGTCTAGTCAAAATTTTATCATATTAATAAGATGTCCATAGTACTATCCTGTATGCGACAGTTACTACTTTCCATCGGGTGTGCGACAGCTGTTTTGCCATTTCTAATTTGGATAAAGTGTATTTTTTGCTAATGAAGAAAGTTGAGAGTAATCTGAATGAATATAAGATCGAAGGTAGTCATCCCGGATCTATTTACAGCCCATTCACTTAACTCTTTTTAAAGTTTGAACATTTTGCTTCATTTTTGTATATATAGTAGGTAACATATATCCTGAGTTCTTGGATGATTCCGATCTTTTATCATTCCGTTTAGTTGAGAGTTGATAACCAGTTGTGACAGCTATTAAATAATAATAGCTTCCCATAAGCATTCTCAATTGTCTATCACCGTATTACTCCAGTTAGACGTTGGGATAAAAATTAATTAAGACATTTTTTGATGCAACAAGTTTACTCTGGTGTTTTTACACCAGAGGAAATATAAGTGCATATTGTCAACTCGAATAATTAATTACTGTCTCATTAGTACACTTTTTAATACAATATATAATACGATATTGAATATGTAATTTGACTCGATAATTGTTTGAGCATTGTTTTCTTTTTTTTTTTCTTTTTTTTTATTATTCTATGATCATAATAATGTATTATATAAATTAAATTTGTATCCTGCATGCCTACAATAAGGCAATTAGACAGATGCCAAAAAGTTGTGTCACATGGCCCTTATAATGTTAAATGTCTGTTTAAAGCAAATAAATATTTCATTTCATTTCATTTAATTTCATTTCATTTCATTTAAATAGGTACTTAATATTAATAATCTCAAAATATACTGAGAAATAATTTTCCATTAAACTTTTTTTCGTAGATATTTCTATTATTTCCAAGGACCTATTGTAATACGATACTAACACTTAGGTAGCATAATAAATCTGTACAGGTTGGTAGGTACCCAACGATTCCGGGTGGTAACAACCTCAGAAATCCTTTAGCGCGACAGATCGTCTGTCTGTGATAGGAGGTAGGAGGAATATTATAGCCATTTCGTAGCATTTGTTTAAAATCTTGTTTTTTTTTTTTGATATGACTTCGAATGGCTAATATTCTGTGACTCCACTTGTTCAAATATTCCCTTCACGGTAACTGTTACTCCCTTTATGTCTCACGTGCATTGTCCTTCTTGATGACTAGGCATTGTGCTTCCTTATCTATAATTTCCCTTATTCTAATAACAAAACTTTCAGGTGTGTTCCTCGAAGTTTTGTTATTTATTTTCGTTCGTCATCAGGCTGGTTATTATCTAATTCAATCCAGTCGTACCCCTCAATGTCTTTTTTTTTTTATTAATAAAGTATTGTAGTCGCAGCATCAGCTGAGCCAGCCCCTTTCGACTAAAGTAAAAAAAAAAAAAAAAAAATTCTGACAATATTTTTCCATTTCTTCACACTCCGTTATTTTGTAATAATATCGTAGGATGACATAACTATTTATTAGCAAATCTACATATTGTATGTGTTTAGCGGATCAATTCGCGATAAACTGTACAAACTTGTGTTATCAAATATGTAATAGAGACACTGTATTCCCGCAAATTATACTATCAAATTTCACTTTGAAAGTAAACAGTGACTCGAACTCGCGTTCTCGTTCCTTCCTGTTTATCAGCTCGTGTACATATTTTAATATTTTTGTTTGAATTGCAAACTGTTTTTTTATTCTTTTACGTACGATATGTGTGTGTTTATATAAACGATATTTAAAGGAGAGGATTTTAAATTTCTCTAATTGCTAATTCTATTTTTTTGCAATTTGTGTTGGTTATTTCATGCTATGAAGCAAAATGTGTTTATTTTCAATGATGATAAAAAAATACATTTATTGTTCTATTTACATTTATGTACCTGAAGTAATTTTTCGTTAAAATTTCTCTAATAAACGGCTACATACTCTATTGGGTTGCTACTCATAAGTCAAATATGAAATGATTCACAATAATTGTTTCTCGGGACCTTAGTACCGCATTTTTAACTATTTTCCCCAAAGTCAACGTAAACAAAGGATGAACTAAATGATCAATTATACTTTGCCTTCTAATTACGTTGCTGTATACAATACCGCTTTGTACAAAGTGTTTGTTTGTTACTCACGGTCAGACTTAGCGCCTGTACGTCCTTGAGCCGCGGTAGGTAGGTGCCTTTATTCGGTTTATACTCACACTTTTATTGCTACCATGTTTATAGAGCGTCCATATAATGCTGGCGTGATTTTATAAATATTTTTACCTGTTGAGATAGGTTATGAAGTCATTCGTTAGAATATTTAATTAATAAAAAGAGATAACAAATATTTAAATAAATTATCGTTTGTTTTAAGTTTTATTTTTAGTTTGAACAACTACTATGTAAATATCTACGTAATAATGTATTATTACTTCTAAATGCGTTAAGTAAAAAAATATACGGAATATTTCATGTTGCATGTAGAATAAAAAAGTAATAAAATCTTAAAATATATATAGGTGTGACTAGATGTCGTAACTGGATTATGAGGGCTTGATGAATGTTACTGAATACTGACTGTTGTTCTTATTTGATTCACAATCAACACGACAATAACAGTTCCTTTTTCTACGTCTGTCTATAGTTATAATATCTTCAATTCGCCCTTAGCTATCTTCTAAAATTTACATCAATTTGTTTACTATCCCTAATTATATTTTATAACAACGTTTATTACATGTGTGACTATTACATTTTCGTTGTCTATTGCAAAACTATTGACGTACAAAGCGCCCGTCAAAATAATCATCTGGTCCGGTTCCCGCACGTGTGGCTGTGGGGTACTCGGGCCGTCAGTTGTGCACCCGACGGCAACAAAGGCACGCGCGTTCGAGCACCCGTTGCATTCCCGCAGCTGTACGATAGCGAATAGCGACGAGCGCGGCATAACGGACCTGTAATAACCGCGCCACTGTTCATTCAACCCGTGACCCGGGTCCCGGTAATTAAAAAAAAAAAATACGCAACGCGCCGTCTCTGTGATGCAACTCCGGCAGCCCCTTTCGCGGTAACCCAAAAACTTGTCATATCGATGCACGCGACACGTGCTCACCCCACACCTTTCGCCATTGTCCAATCCTAGGAAGGCGACGGCTACCGGCGGGTGTCCGCTAGCAAATCGCGGCTTGTGTACGATTTCACGACGGGACCCGAACCCGCCCGACAGGAGCCGAAGCGCGCATCGACAACCCCCAGTGCAGCCGATGCCCCCAACATGGCTGCAATGGTGGCTAATTCTCCCTTAAATTCTGTAACGAAAAAACCATCGATCAAGAAATATAGAGCTCCAACGCCGCCGTCTAAAACAGTGAACGTCGATGACGACAGTGAAAAAGACAAGGAAAACAATGTTGTGCAAAAAGAAGAAAACGACAATGGACCAAGTGATTGTGTACAAACAAAGCCGGAGCCGGCTCAGAAACCGGTGTTCGAAAATTCACCCATTAAAAAATTTGCGCCGAAATTGAACACGAATGTGGACAGGAGTTCAGTTTTGTCCAAAGCTGCTATGTTCGAAGCAGGCAGTCCTAAAATGAAGGATCCCGCAGAAATGTCACTGAGGGAGCGGAAAGCCCTTTTCGAAAAGAATAAGGGCGCAGCGATAGTGCCTAAAGCGCCCTTTGGAATGGCACCCTCCGTCAAAATTCTACACGGCGAAAAAGGTAAGTGAAAATTTATAAAAATATCTTATATTAATGTTACTGGTGCCAACTATTGCGTGTGATACGTACTACTGTGCATGACAATTATATATAGTTTATGTTCTGTGACCAATTTACCTCGACTATATTTACAATATGAATTACTACGATTTTCAATGCTCATATAAATTGATAAAAAACCTGTTACGAACAAGTAATGTTTTTCGGTAACTCATAGACTTTTTTTATAACCGGTGTACTACTGTTTTACGTATGCGTAAATGTTAATTACTTTTCGGAGATACTAATAATGAAAACTTGAAACTAGCTTTTTAAGCGACTTCCAAAAGAAATGTGATTATGAAAAAATAACTATTAAACTAAAGTCTTTTCTAACTAATGTAGTGTGGATTTTATAGCAAAAACAATTTTTTTTTTATTTATTTGTAAATTATAATGCAACAATCTTAAGTTATGTATGTTTTGTGTATTTAGTTACAATAGTAGATAACCTTCAGCCTTCAACAGCAAACCTGTATTCTAAAGATTTTCGTAACGAACCTAATAATCTTCAAGCATATTTCTAACCACGTTTATCTCCAGGCGTATCGATTTAAGCCAAAGGAATTTCGACCTTAATTCTCGCAAATACTTAAATGCAATGTCTAACGTCTAGACAGCGATAATGCCAATCAGTCAGGTTTTTTAATGCCGGTTCAAGTTTTGGTCTGGGTCTTAATTTTGGGGTTCCTTCGCGAACATTAACAAAATTATTTTGGATTTAATCCGTTCAAAAGTTATCTTAACTACGACCAATTAATAAAAATTAATACATATATACACATTGATACTTACATAACTTTATAATATTGCCTTCCATTATTGAGGATTATCGCAGTATGTTTACCTCCTCCATAAGCCCCTATGTTTATCACATAAGTGTTTTTTCTAGAAAATCTCTAGAAGAAATTTGGTAAAAACTTTTCTAGTTCTTGAATATGATTAATTCATGAAATCCTTACTGTTCTCAACCGACTTCAAAAAGATGGAGGTTCTCAATTCGGTTGTGTTTTTATGTTTGTTAGCTCTTAACTTCAGTTGTAAACCGTTTTGTAATTTTTTTTTATCTAAAACTGTACGTACAGATTGGCTCCATATAAATTTTATCAAAGTCAGTTCACTAGTTTAAACATCAAAATAGTTGGTTTTGTTATTATTGAAATCTGTTTTTTTTGTAGGACAATCTTTTATATGCTAATCGCTGAATGATTAATGATGATTGACTGTACAGAGAACTTTGCGTGTTGTAACCAGGAGATTGTCATCGTCATTATCAGTGGATGCAAACTTGATTCGCAAAGATAACGATTTTGATTAATGATTTTGTTATCTTATGTAAAATAGGCGGCGATTTCAGTTGAAAGACGGAGTTGTCGAACCAAAACTTTAGGTGTTGTAACAATGCAATATCTTAATACCTAAAGTGTAACAAACACTTTTTAATGGCCAAAAAATATAGGATTATTTCGTCTGTTTTTCTTTTGGTCTGTAGTATGCGATTGCGTAGTCAATTCTAAACCGATTTTTACTATTTATTTTTTTGCAATCGAATAAGATTTATTCCCGTTTGTCCTATATTAGTTTTCTAACTCCTAGTGGTCATGGTTCTAATAAATTTGATTTTAATCTCCTAACCCCTGACATAATCCATGCATCATTAAAAAAATCTTTGTGGAAATAAATACTTTTTGTTTCTTTTTTCTGCATGGCCACACAGTTTGTGAACGCAATAAAAAAAAAAAATAACGTTCTTTATTTTACTATTTTAGTATCATTTTCAGGTAATTTATCAAGTTTTTTTCAAATTTGGACTCATTTTATATCTCTAGGGGTTAGGAGGGTAAACAATACGGAACTTAGATCATGGAACACGTATCACGCTTGTTAGCTTTTTTCTTATGTGCACAGACATCATTAATAATGTATGAGGTCATAACGGGGAATCGAACTTGATGTAAATTGATTGGATTACTTATTACGTGTTATATTTATAGTCTTTTTTTTTAGCAATGATTAAGTGTTACTATTCGCATACAGATGCGATATTTAATACACGCCTTGGTAGAACTAATAGGTATATAATTTGTATGTACACTTAGAAATATATTTTTTTCTTAGCGGTGTATATTCCTTTTTGATATGTTTTTGTCCGATGTCGACATTTTTTAAAGCAATACAATATATTTTAGCAGCATAAATATATAAAAATATCTTATATACATATGGTAATTGAAATAAATAATAAATTAAATATTATTATATTTCTGTAATATTTTGTAAAAAGTGTCTAATTTTAAGCCGTGTTGACTCGTAAAATAGAGTACAAAAGATGGACTTAATCCTTTTTTATGCAACTGTAAGTAAAAAAACAAGTTGATGGGGCTTCAGATAGAAAATGATAGAACCATCGCATAGAGATATGAACAGCAATATGGACATGATTATATATATATATATATATATATATATATATATATATATATATATATATATATATATATATATATATATATATAAGTGTTTGAACTTGCGTGTACCGGCGGTATAGGTAGTTCATGTAAATTTGTAAATGAACACTACAAAGCGAAATTCCTATTAATTGAGGTAATGTTTTGTAACCGTATAGAATTACTTACATTGTTGATGACATATGTCTACATATAAGTACTGGGAAATGGTATATTATCCGTTTTAATTAGAACAATATTTATTATTTACTAAAATTACCATTAATTTGCTGTCGTTGACAATACTTATGTAAAGTATAAAGTTTAATATAGATTCTCAAAATACTTACATTTTGTGTTCATAATATTCATTTTATGCTGTGACTTGTAAATTTAGAAATAAATAAATTTAATATTTACATGTCGTAGTACGAAATTAGTATTATTATAAACATACTAGTTGACCCCGTAAACGTTGTTTTACCACTTATTGCGAAATATAAAAATCGCGATTAAAATACATGGGTTGATCGTAGAACGATGAAAATTTAAAGTTGTATGTATTTTTCAATGCTAAATTATACTAAAATAAAATAAAAAAAAATTGTCAAAAAAAATGAAAAAAAATATTTTTGCGTGGGTTACCCTTATCATTGAGGGGTATGAAAAATAGATGTTGGCCAATTCTCAGACCTACCCAATATGCACACAAAATTTCATAAAAATCGGTAAAGCAGTTTCGGAGGAGTTTGGTAACAAACACTGTGACACGAGAATTTTATATATAAGATGTATCTGAAGATATTGTAAGTATAATTTACAATTTATCAAATTGTAAAAAAATTAACATTCTTGTGAATAATAAAATCGGAAAGGTTATACTTACAAATTAATCCCATGGAAATTTTATCAAAATTGGTTCAGTAGTTTAGTTTTTTGCCATTTTTTTGACACAGTTGAAGTCTTTTTTTTTAGTGAAACACAATCTTAATTATATTAATTGCAGATTCTTATAGAAATATTATTGAAACATGATCATATTATATTAATATTGTGTGTTAGAAAAAAAATAACTTCTGAGTTATTAAGTTTAATCCTGAAACTTATAATATTATGGTGTGTTTGTGGTCGCAGATAAAATAAGGTGGTTACACCAAATAGCTACTATTATTGTCAATTATAACAAAGCCAATCGACAGAACAAAGAACAAGCAGCTGTAGTGTTATTTACGTATTAAGTCATAAAGGTTTGTTTTAAATATATACGCTACCATCTAAATAACTGATATTCAGGTAGGCTGCCAACTTACCGCTAAAGCCTTCCTTCACCTGCTCCCTTTTATGAACTTTAATTTCTATAGGTACTTAATTACACACATTTATTTCAACCAATTGCTCAGTAATTATATTTTTGCTAGGGTACTCTCGTGTCTATGACCAATAAAAATTATAATAACGTCTTATTAACTATGTCTATTCTTGAGTTCATTGATTTACTTAATTAAATTTGTTCTAAAACCATTCTGAAAATTTAATAAGGTTTAAGCCTTTGCTCTTCTTTCCATATTATTTTCGTCATATTTGAAGTAACTCCTTCTTAAAGACCTGCTATCATAAACCATTTTAAAATTTAACACTATTATTCATAAAAAATCTTATTGTACTTTGAGTCCTTTAGTTTAACTCAATAACACTATTAAACCTTTCTTTTTTTAATTTAAGAGTTTCCTCTTGTCAGTGCAACTAATTCATGCATCTTCTTCCAGCCAGCTCTATCCCAGGCCATATCCTTGATCTCCCTATACGACATGACACCTAGTGTTTCCTTTATCTGTCCCATGTAGTTATACCTCGGCCTTCCTCTTCCTCTTTAAACCTTTATAATAGAGTTATTCATAAACACTCAATGAGCCCTCAATAAGTAGGTAAAATAAGTTTACTGGAGGATTTAAATTATTATCTTGTAAACTTATCGAGCTCTACAGACCATAGACAATCGGCTCTAGCCAGCAGTCAAAACTATTGTGATTTTTTTTAATAACTATTTTTTGGTCTACAAAAGAAAATGTGATACAAAATGTGGACTTAATGCTGTTAGCATTTTGGGATTCATCCCGATTGTTTATAGTGAATCACGAAGGCGTTAACTTATTATAGGGATAGGTAAAGATAATAACAGTTAAAATATATATATATATAAATATATATATATATATATAGACTTTAAACTTCAATAAGTTTATGGTAGATTTATAGAACATATATAAAAAAAATACATATCTGACATCACTATTGAACAATTATTGCAGAGTTACAGTGTATTCATGAATTTGGCTTGCGAACGGGTCTCCGGAAAGGCGGTCATTTAAAAGTACTCGAACCTAATCTTAACATTCATTATTATTGACATATTGATAGTACAGTTAAGCTTTTGGCCTAGCGTGTTGTATTCACAGTCTAGCTCAATAAACCAAGCTAAGCGACGAGACTTCTCAGCAGGGTTGCCACATGCTATTTTTTTTAGTTTTTACCCAAAAGAAAAATAATTTTTATCCAAATCGATTCGATTTTAATAACGGGAAAGAACCGTCCTTTTGCTACCTTCACTGATATATTTTATTGTATTTATGTACCACTCTACGGTTTGCAAATACAAAAACTGTCAACAAAATACCTTTATTTCCCCAAGTCTATTTCACTTTTTCTCCAAGAATTTCATTTTTCCAAAATTATGCGAACATAATTTTTTTTTTGCCCAAAATAGCGAAAATATATCCAATCTGGCAACACTGCTTCTCAGAAACATAAACATATTTATCTAATCACTTGGCGAGTCCTTTAAATAGACGTGCCAAATTTGCTAACGGTGACAAAACAGTAAAACTGTGTTACCTGGTTTAGTTAATGTAAATGATAATTTTCACGTCGAATGTACAGTAATGGCCTCGTCTGATGTCCTTTTTACACGACTGTCCAAAAAAGGAGTGTTATGTTTTCAGGGTTCCCGTATGTTTGTGAGTTTCTACATTTCATCGTCACTTCTAAATGCTTGAGCAGATTTTTCTTTATACAACTTAGAATGACAAACAAGCTGACGGTCCACCTGATGGAAAGTGGTAACCGTCGCCTATAGACATGAGCAGTACCATGGACATAACAGAGTATACTGTTTCGCCCATGATACCCCCCATGCGTTGCCATTCCTGAGGACTCAGATGTTATTCCTCTGTACCCTGTGATTTGGACCTGTGGGATATCTTTAGAATCATATCATACGAGGGAAGGTCAAAAAGTTCACGGAATAAGGAGGAAGAGGGTTGAAAGTAAACATGAAACTATTTTTCGTTTTCAATATATTCTCCCTTATACTTAATACATTTTTCGGATCTCTCAAGTAATTTGTTTATACAATCGAAAAAAAAGATTTAGTTTGCGGCAAGGAAATGTAGGTACTTGTAAAGTAGTACTACGTTACTACGTAAAAAAAAAGTATTATTAGCAATAGGGAACTAGTACTTTTTTTATTTAAAACCTAGATGGCGATTAGCGTACAGTCTATCCAATGATATACGTTTTTCATACATACGTATTACGTATTGATACATTTACATATTGGTATATTTATTTACTAGGCTGTATGGTCTCAGCATAGAATGGACCACCCCTTTCTTTCCCGTGGGTGTCGTAACAGGCGACTAAGTGGACTGAATGGTCGGGGGATGGGCTACAGCGTCTCTCTTAAAACATCACCAAAACCGAACTGCGGTTCCCATCCCGCTTGCCAACCGTGGCAATTACTTTCAAACTCCCCCCAAGGAGAAGGCCTATGTTCAGCAGCGGACATTTAACAGCTGATATGATATTAGGAGTCTTTAGAGACGTCTGCTTTACTCGTGTTTCAGCCGCCTAACAACTGTCTCCATGGCTGTGTTTTGTAATTACAGGGTATATACGGAAATACAACACCATAATCCTCATAAATAACGCACGAACAGCATCGTGGTTATCAGAATATATTCTGTGATATCTGTAGTGCTGTTCATATACATAGGCAGCACTTCCCAACGAGTTGACTAGTACTTTTATTGTCATTATATGTATATTGCATAAAAAAAAATACGAAAATATGTCACAAGTATTTGCCTGATTTGTGCATGCGTGGTACGCATATGCATATATTGCTAAGTCAACCCGCTACTCATAATTTGGAATACGTGCTGACTATTGTATTATTAAAATACAATACTGTGCATTACTTACAGCTAAACGTTGCCCGTTCAAAAATGCAAATACCCCAGCCTCGTATTGTCTGTGACTCCAACCAATTAAGGGTGTATGTACACTATTTTATTTCCTTTTTGTCGATCATATTAAGAAATAAATGTAATTAATTAAACTACAGTCTGTTTTAATGAAAAGGTAACCAAGTTAATTGGAAATTATTACAGAAACACTTTCTAAATTATATTCGTAACAAATCGAAACAAATAATCGATTTTAAAATTATGCAGTGTTTGTGGGCAGAAAAGTAACTTTTTTTTTTTACATTTCATTAATGTACCTTTAGGACCCCGTTATAAACATGATAAATAATAGCTAGAAACTAAAATGACAACAGAAATATGTCCTTATTTATATTGTGATTCACTTCATCGCTTAGAATGCTGATATTAGCCACATAATTGGAAGTCAAATTTTAGAACAAACAAAACATACGATTACTATAATATAAACAGTGGAACAATACGTCCTATTTCAAACAGGCGGCTTTTTCACATTCCATTAGGTGATCCATAAGTTTATTCGCCATTCTAAGTTGAATATTTTTTTTTTTATTTAAAAGGACACGCACTAATGAATATGCTCCTTATAACTGCACTTTGTTCGTGTCGCCGCTTGCATAATGCGCTTTCTAAATTACAATGGCGTTATTGGCCAAACTGGCTTTCAGAGTAACGGAACGAATCTTCGGCTGTAACACTTGGCTGGCCATTATCTGTTTATCTGATGTCGGAGGGAAAGTGGACATCGATCGAGTGTACATAGAAAAACTGCGTTTTTTCTATACGCTTATAATTGATTTATATTGTTGAAAAATAAAAAAAATATACATTATTGACCTGTTGCCTTGTGGTCTCGGCATAGATAGATTTATTTCATATTTAATTCCCACTTACCATTATTTTGCATAATAATTATCAATTATGTAATCTACTACGTTTCCAAAGGTTGCCTTGAAAAAATTGTCGTATAAGGCCTCTTTGTTTCGCTTATGCTAATTATCTAAATGAATGCAACTGTTATTTTTATCCAAAGATATGTGTGTGGTGTAAATAAGGCATATTCTCACCCTTTCCATCTCTTTAATTCTTCAAATAAAAATAAAGCATATTTATCCGGTACGTCTCTCTTACATCCTTTAAATAAAAAAGTATTGGAATTATTATAATCGGCTTTACACACATTTTTATATTAAGGGTGGTCTAACTGGTTTCGAACACGACGAGTCCTTATTTATAAGCTATTATTTAAAAAAAAAATGCTTCACTGTTTGAGTATTACGATGTCGCAAACAGATATGAGAACACTCACAAATTATTTAAACTAAGTAACTTACTTAAAATACAGGTTTTTAAGTTATTTGTAAATGAAAATGAGGTGAAAATTTTCTTATACGCTGCACCACATAGCAATGCATGCACCATATAATTCAATTGTATACAACCTCATTACCGTTTCACTTGCCAAATAGCACGTCCATTACCAGGCGTCTCGTCCCTTTCGCTATCATTACCGTGAATGTGACTGCTTGTTATATAGTTACTGTAACTCATTAGTAATTATGTATACTGTTTACATGTAACCCACGGAAGCGAAGCTGTTAAGCACTGTACATTGAATTTGTTGAAATTATCAAAACACAATAAGAAAATTTCATTTTGAGAAATCAACGAAGGATCACGGAAGTTAACGGATTCCATAAAAAAATTCGTGAATGTAATAGAAATAATATTTATTTAAATGCGCTCGTTTTTATAATCTTTTAAATCCATCGTCTTTTATGATTCTATTGCTGTTGCTATCTGAGAAGAACCCGCAAGATACTCAACAGTTGCTCATATTAGAATGTATTAGAATTCAACGAGCCTGAGAGTAACTCTCACTCACTCGGTTTAATTTGATTCACAATGATATTTTTGATTTGATTTGACAAATGCTTTAGTATTGAGTAGTGGGCTTTGCTAGGCGGAAAAACCTGTAACACTGCAACGTCTGTGATCTAGTGTTCACCCTTTTTCTTTCCTTCCTTCTAAAGTTTGCTGCTAATTTCTGTCACTGATTGGAATTTTAAGATGTTCTTAGCAGCGATGTTTTTTTTTGTCTCTTTTGTATATAAAGTACATTTTCCAAAGGTGATATATCGTTTGTGTATGAGTTAGCTGCAGCCACAAATTATGCTGCAAAATATGTGCTGATAAATGCCCTATCAGGATTTTTTTTTGTCAAAATAAAATCATAATGTACAAAGATATTCCGTAACACTTTAAACCTATCTATATAAGGATATTTTATCTCTCAATTGAAAACAAATTTATACTATACCAATATATAAAATAGAAAAGATTGTGTCTGTTTGAATGCACTAATCTTTCGAATTACCTATATTTTGAAGAATATATAGATTTGAAAAATTATTTTTGCGTTTGATAACTAATTTCTTAAGAAATCTTATAGGGTATTCAATATCACAATACAACTACGGGCGAAGCCGTAATATATAGCTTGATATGTCAGTCTACGCAACTTTTTTTATTGATATTTAAATTCAAAATGTATGAAAACATTAACAAAATATTATCGTTAATTCAAATGCAGTATTGCTGACTATTCTCAAATATATTTTTCTTACAATGTTTTTTTCTTCATTATAATCACGTTGGGGGAAAATCCTTTTAAGTAAAATGTAGATTTAAAATTTGCTCATACAAAATACCCTTGTCTGTACTTATGCAGTTACTTACTAAAAGATATTTGAAATATTCAACTTTTTATCACCTAAACGCAAAACGAATATCTATGACAAACAAATAATTTTCAAATTTTGTTTGAACATCTATCGTATCAACATAAATATGGTACCACTAGAAAAAGTCATGATTAATTCTTAGTGAATTCGTCACGGTGGAGCAACTGACCTGCTTTCATCTTCACTTATTCTCACTGGTGTCCTTCCAGTTAGCACACTAAAAACTACCATAATCCTTAAGAATTGCAGCGTATTAGAAGTAGCATAGGTATCACAGAGTATTCTGTATCGTCCAAGGCGCTGTTCATGTCTATAGACAACAGTTACTGCTTTCCATCATGTGGACCTTTGCCTTGTTTGCAGTTCTAAATTAAAAAAAAAAAAGAAACTTTTTGAAGCAAAATGTATAAACATATTCTACGTAAACGACCACTGCCCCCTTTAATATTAATACATCCTTATATCACTTACGTAATGGTTGTCTAAAAGTCGATGTGATGAGCAAACAAGTAAATGCATCTCCGAATTAAGTTACGCGACATTAGTGCTTCGACCACCAAGGCTAAGCAGGTCAGGAGTCGTCAACCTTGACTGCGTTCCCAACACGAAGTTATGAGGCCCTTTCCATTGTATACGTATATCTTTATAACATATATTCAAAACTTGTTACTTATTTTTTAAATCTTGCAATATGTTTTATTTTGTCTTTATGATAGTTGTAATTAGAGAATCTGATCTCAGTGTACAGAATGTTTCTTTTTGCTAATAATTGTACTTACTGTATCTACGAGTTTTCGAAAAAAAAAACTAAGTTTTTTGGGGTATAGAAACAAACTAAAAGAAAAAAGTTAAAAACAGATTTTTTTTTCGAATAAAAACGTTTCATTTAAAACTCTAGACACTAGAGATGAACTTAAACATTGTTGTAGAATAAAATTTAGTTTTAAAAACTTGCCTTTATTGTAACTGTTGTCTTTTTTGTCAAATTCGATTATAAAAAAATAATATTAAATACTTATAAAAAAATCTAAATAATACAGTTAATCGTTTTTCCAATTAAGTACCCAATTTCATTGTGATTATTCAGTAAAATTAATAGCCTATTACCACGCTACAGACAGATGGAAATCGTAGCTGTACGCTTACGATGAATGAGATGCCATTGATGCGTAACGTGGCAACAAAAGGTTGACAGCGGCTGACCCAGGCGTGGGATTCGGAAGCGTCGATCATTATTGAGAGTTTGAGAGGTGGAGGTAGACTTACGATTTGCGATACGGGCGCCATTCCTCGTTGCGGCGCGCGCCGTACAGAACACTCGGGTCTTTTTAAATTTTAAATTTAGAATACATTTTTATTTTTTACGTCAAATTCGTGATCTCGTGGCCAGTGTACGTGAACATTTTTTGTGACACTTCTTTGGATTTTTGTCATGAAAATACCAATTTGATAGTGACGGTGTATTTGATCTCGTAAAAAGTTTCTTGTAAGTGAACTATTTATATTTTTAGTTAAAAAAGAAATACCTTACCTGTCGATTCACATTTCGTAACTTCTTAAGGCTGTAAGTAGATAATAAGTCATTGTTTGACAAACGTGTCAACGTGTTTAGAACGATGTTTATTGCATCGTAGAACAATGCAGTGTGCAATTAGCGTGGTTTCCGTGATTGTAAAATCCCTGTACTAACTGAAAGATAATAACAAATAGAACTTATGTCAAATATCACTTGAGTATGTTATCAGTATATTTGGTTAATATGTCATTATGTTTTGTTAATTATGATACGTCTCAAAAAAACTTACTTCAATTGTGACTGAAATTCAGATCATAACATGAATTTCCTAATCCTTAAACTGGGATTCCCCTAGATAGATTCAGCTAGACACTCAGATTCGTGAAAAGGTAAATTCAATTAATTAATTATACCTAAATTTCATAGTAAGAGGTAACTCGCTAAAACAATATGAAAGTGGCCAATATGGAATCAATAAGAAAATCGATGGAATTTTCAAATAGGCAGGCGTTTACTCAATAGTGGTTTCTTAAACTTTAAATTAGTGTACATAATGTGTATATCAAACGTAACCTTAATGGTCCACGATTGCGTAGGCCATTAAGGTTACGTTGTACAAAAAGGCAAACAGTATATTGATATTGTTTGTCTTTTTTGTGTAAATTCAAGTCCAATTATAATCAAACCTCTAAAATTTCACAAACGCTACGCACACGTCTTGTGATAGTACTCAGTTTACACATAGGGAATTTTTTCCATCGGAAAAATGTAAATGTTCGTCGGGTGCGCATGCGCAGGTTTTAAAAAGACGGTCAAGAAAAATGTTTGTCATCTATGCAAGCCTTAAATAGACGGCCAAGAAAGACACGGGGATAGAAACAAAACAAGATCACATTGTTGACCATCTTATCAAGTGTTGGTGCAGGTCAGGTCCCTTTTTCTTAGAAAATGTAATGTAGACAGAGAAAAAGTTGATAAACAAAAGAAGCGTGGGAACAGTAGTATCCTTTATCTTCTAAATTCAATACTAATAAGAGTCAATTCAGAATAAATATATACTTGCTCTTGCAAAAAAAAAAAAACTTCAATCGTGACTAATAATTTCAGTACTATAAAATCGTACTGTTCTTGTTTTAAACTGATGATACGTTGATGAAATGTGATTTGAATTTAGAACGCAGAATCGTCTGTTTATATGTAAAAATATAAAGATATATCGCAAGAAGCAATTTTGCTCCGCAAAGGAAAATGGCAACTTCAGTACTCACAAAATTAATATGGGCCCAAGACACGGGTATATTCCATCTATTGTGAATAAAAAGTATGAAATAATTTGTCAAACTATGTAATGACGAAATTATAGGGCTTCCGTTATAATCACTTGACTACGGACTTATTTTCATTTTCACCTATCATCCCTCACTGGTGTCCCGCCAGCGTATACCTTGAGCGCAGGCAGGGTTACCATTTCATTATCATCCATTATCTATTATCGCTCACTTATAACAATACCGCAGTATCGTTTTATTTTTATTAAAAAAAAAAACTCTTAATACAAAAAAATATATGTTTTCAACCCAATTGGCCGACCTGTAACAATACCATTTTAATTGTTCTAACAATAAAAAAAATTGGAAACATAATTACTTTTATATTAATCCGCTATATGTAGGTCAGATAAAACAGATGTTCAGCCAAGTCATGGCGAGGTCGCGACCAAGCGGCCCGGGTTTAACAAGTTGTACAATGTATTTATTGAAACAACCTCTTAAACACCTTATCGGTCTTAACTAAATAATAGGTCTAACATAAAAACAATGTAGCCCCAGCTCGGATCAAATGTAAGATTATTTTTGTTATCGGATATGCCGCATGCTAGTTTCTCCTTGTGAAAAAAATACTTAAAAATTGTGATATTCCTGTTTCCTTTTTTACCTTTAACCTTTACTGACGACTTTTAAATTTATTGTTTTTTATATTTCAAAGACAAGATTCTCGATTTGCCTTTTTTTTGTGTGTGTTACACGATATCTTCCCTAATTTATGAGCCGATTTTGTGTCACGATTACTCATCGCTGTTTTTGCAGAGTATTCTTTTTTATTCCCCAAAAAAATAGCGAGAAATAAGACTACAGAGTCGTATATATGGGTACCCCTGCCTTACTCGTGCTTTTCAACCGACTTGAAAAAGAATGGGGTTCTCACTTCGGTTGTATTTTTGTTTTATTTCGTTTATCTCATAATTCCATCAATTTTAAACCGATTTGGAAAATTCTTCTAGCTGAAAGGATATACTTTCAGATTGGTCATATAGGAATTTTATTAAAATTCGTTTAATCGATTGGTTTTTAATTAAAATAACTGGTTTTGCCACAGATGAAGTTGGTTTTTTTTGTCGGAACACAATTTTGAATTATGTTGTCAAGCGTGAACGTAAAAACTTGTACGTTGACATTATTGCGTATGGATTATTTTTATATGTGAAAATGGAATACAATTCCATTTTCAACCCCGTCTACACTATCAATATACCTTGGCGGGGCACCAATGATTGATGACAGGAGAGGATGAATGAAGGTCAATTGACCCATCATGACAAATTCAACCACCACCATGATGGCTTCTAGGGGGAGCCGCGTGGAGATCGATCTGATAGAATATATTGCTAACAGTAGAGCTACTGACAATTCCTTTCCCCCATATTTATAATATTAGTATGCGTATGGAATTATAACACCGTAATCCTCGGTAGTAGTGCGAGAGGCCGGCAGCACACCTGCAATGCCGCTGGTGTTGTGGGTGACCATGGGCGGCGGTAGTCACTTACCATCAGGTGAGCCGCATGCTCGTTTGCCCCCAGTGTTGTAAAAAAAAAGGTACATCATGGGTATCACACGTTGTAATATGCACAGCCTATTTATAATGTTCATGTGTATAGACAAAGGTTAATTTTATCACTGTAGTTTGTCATTCTAAATTATTTAAAAATCTTTGGTTTCCCAGTAAAAATAAAAAATAAAATACATATAAAGCATATGTTGAGTACCAGATACATTAACATAACGGTTATAATGTTATGCGGGCGATAACTGGATAGGATTTTTTTTTCATATTTCTCAGAAAATTTCAAAGTTTGCAAGTATTATTATTATTATATAAACGCATATTTTTTTTTATTTATCCAAATAATTTTATCATTTAAAGTAGTTGGCACCAGGAATTAATTATTGTTAATTCAGTCTCTTTTTTACGTTCATATTTTATATCATAACTTTTTTTTAGGCAAAACCACACAAACTGTACAGCCAAGCACCACTCCAAAAAAGTTGGCCAGTAGTTCTAGAACAAATTCAAAAGAAGTAGTCGCCGAAGACAACGTTAGTCAGAGTTCCATCGGAGGTGGCATAAAAGGCAAACTGGCGGCTTTATTCAGTAAAGAGCAAACGATAAGCGAGACGACCATTGCGAATAAATTTAAACAGGAAAGAGAGAAAGAGATGGAGATGCTACAGAATCGATTCCATTATAAGGTAAGAATGTTTTATAATATTTTCTCTAATTATACCTAAAATAGCTATAATATTACTATTATAAATGCGAAAGTTTGTAAGGAAACATCCTTGTGGACATACGAATATACATATAATAACAAACGTCCAGATGGATATTTGTTAGTCCTTATGCGGAAACAACTAAACATTCGTGTTTCAACCGTAAAGCAGTTGTATTTGCATGGCTGTGTTTCGGTTTGAAGAGTAAGATATGGCGTGAATTTACAGGGTACAGAGGAATAACACCTGAATCCTCAGGAATGGCAACGCATGGAAGGTATCATGGGCGAAACAGTATACTCTGTTATGCCCATGCTACTGCTCATGTGTATAGGCGACGGTTACTATCTTCCATCAGGTGGGCCGTCAGCTTGTTTGCCATTTTAAGTTCTATAAAAAAACATATTGAAATGAAGTTTGGTATATGGATTCACGGGGGCGAAACCGCGGGATAGAATTAGTTAACTAGAAATTATTATTATTTCGCACATAAAATAGATACAAAAGAACATGTGTGTACTCAATATTTGTTTCCAATATTGATTGAGATTATGGAAAATGAATGAAAGAATGAATGTTTTACGTGTTTAAACAGTTATTGATGTCATACGCATCATACCCGTATAATTATATTAATTTATCACTCATACTGGCATTTAACGATATTACATTAGAGCCGATATGGGATAGTCACTGTGTAGATCGTAGATCTAATTCTAAATGTGTTCCAATTTAAGGATAGAAATGTTCTTCTGAAAGGTCACTCTGTAATTGTATTTATAACGTTAATTGATGATTGATGACACTAATGTCATCAATCATCGTAATCGAATTTATATCAATTGAAAATCAAATGGAATAGATATCAATACGATGCGTTTTCGATTCGATTCCTATTCGATTATGTCAAAAATGTCTCAATTCATTTTGACATATAATAGAGGTGTTAGTTGCTTTGTAGTACACAATTTTAGTACCGACCTTTAAAATCAGTCAAAGGAAAAGAATTTACAATGCTTTATTTAGACAGCACATACCACTAGGCTCGCTTTTCCCCTTCCCTGGTTATTCCTGTACCGAGTACTCGTGCTACTATTCACATTTGTGCTTTATATTGCTCTGTTTTCAATACATATATGTATCTCTTTCCCTCTGCAGTGTTTAGAAGAAGACAAAAGTTATTCCTTCGTCTCTTCAAATTTAATTAATATTAAACAAAACCATGTCGTGATAATGTGTTTGTATATTACGAGATCAATTGGGTAAACCGGTCTTTAACCTTTTTGACGTCACACAGCAATGTATGGTCACTTGTATTTTTTTTACGTATGTCTTGTTCTGCTTCTTCTTTTCTTCCATGTTTTTTATTACCGTTTCTGCCTTATCGTATTAGTGTCTTAGTGTCTTATCGTATTAAGTACACATTGTATGCTTATAGGATTATTATATTTGTGGTTAATGCATATAGATATGTTAGAATTGGCCTCTGTCCCATTCGTGTTTCAACCGTAAAGCAATTGTGTTTGCATGGCTGTGTTTCGGTTTGAAGGGTGGGATATGGCGTGAATTTACTGGGTACAGAGGAACAACACCTGAATCCTCAGGAATGGCAACGCATGGGGGTATCATGGGCAAAACAGTATACTCTGTTATTTCCATGGTACTGCTCATGTCTATAGGCTTGTTTGCTATTCTAAGTCGTATAAAAAAAATTGCAAATTCTATATCTATTAGTATAGACTGACTTCTACGAATGAATAGCATAAGGGCGGGTTTATTAGTTTTATTAAAATTTATGTGTTCATCGTTTCATTGCATTTTTTTATGAACATTCATCTTTAGGTCAGTTTAATTATTTCATATTAATTTTCTCTGCTAATGCTGTCATCATTTGTAAAACAATAAATACAATTCCTTTATTTATTGTTTGGATAATTAATGACAATAAATGTGGTAGAGAGATCTCAAAGGCTTTGTTGTTTTGCAATTTTTAGTTTCACACGTTACCAAATATTTTTGTGTAAAAAATAGTAAATTATATTCTAAAAGGGAAACTTGTAGATATTATTAATATACGTAATACAGAGTGCCCAGCATAAGACGAACTTTCGTCGGATGACTACAAAAGAGCTTTAATAGGTACCATAATAAAAATGTGATAATTTTAACTCAAACCGCGGCGTCAACTACGATTGCGTCAGATAAGTCAAATGAAAAATGCCTCGTCTCAATGTTTGTTTAGAAACTTGTAGAAACGATTTCGCCATTTCTCACTGCCATTTGCACATTAAATGCTACGATATGTTTATAAAACATTAGCTTTTACCCGTGACTATCGCGGGACCGATACATACAGACATAATATTTTAAATATACATAGGTAGTAAAGCAACGTAGATTATGCTACGGCACAGGATGGTTTAGAAATTAAAATTACTATTATGAATTAATTAATGGCGCTGTTTGTTTTTTTTTTTTTTTTGAGGGGTGAAAATGGTGAGGTGAAGAGACTCGCTGAAAGGCGTAATGAGTGACAAGAGCTCCACCGACAAGAGCGCAGCTCTTAAATAGGATAGATAGATAGGGTGAAAATGGTATGGTAACCCCGCCTGCGCTAACGGGATACGCTGACGGAGCACTAGTGAAAGTTGATAGATGAGAATGAAAACAGGCCAGTTAGCCCATCATGATGAATTCATCAGGAATTAACCATGATAGTTTCTAAGGGGAACCGCGAGTAGGTCGACCTGGTTGATTATATTGCTAGCAATGGGATTCTCAGTCTCCATTACTAACAATCCCTTTCCCCCCGGCGATGTTTGTTTGTCAGCGGTATTTGTATCACTTCTCACCACTCCTGACTGTCATATCTATAGGTTTAAAACACACTCTTTATTTTTCTGAACTAATATTACGAACAAAAAATAATCGATTTTTTGTGTTTGTTTGTAATTGATTAACTCAAAAACTACATAACTAGTCTCTAAAATTATTTCACGTATAGGAAGCTATATTATCAGCGAATAACATGGGCTATATTTTATTCTTGGAAATACTATGCGAAGCCGGTATGGTTCGCTAGTCTTGTATAAACTGGAAGGCATTCTTCTTAATATAATATAGGTTTAGTGACATTTAGTTTATTGCTTTGCATCGTAGAATTTCAGTACGTTGACCCTTGTGGGTTCATGTCACGATTTTGATGACTCATCATGTTACAACATTATTTCATTCTCTTATGGTTTATTGCAGTTTTATATTTTGTTCTAAAATTTCTATCAATGTTTTTGCTATCCCTTTTTTTTATTATAACACTAGCGATTACCCGCGACTTCCGTCCCTGAGGGCCTACCATGAAATGTTTTATGAAATTTCGGAGCCGAACACAAATTTGATGTTAAAATTACATAATACTTACCGTTTAAAAACATTAAAAATATTAAAATATTATTATTTTGGACTTTTATGGTAGGATTTATGACGAATGAAATGTTAAGCTCCATTTACTGGGCCGATTTTGGTATGAACGAAAACACGAAATTGAGTCCGAAACTTCGGAATTTCATTTCATGTAGGCCCCCAGGTTTCGTTCCTTGACCGAAATATGTTCACCGACCGGGAGAAAAATACCAATCAATTCAAGAGTTTAGGCGTAAAAGTATAACAAAGGAGAAGGGACTGTTAATAATGGTATAGTATAGTAGTACCATTGCTGGTAATACGCCCTGTCAAGTTGACCTTCTCGCTGTTCCTTCTGGAAACCATCATGTTCAATTCCAAGTGTATCCATTGTGATGAACACTCATTGTGTAGTGTTCATCACAATGGACTACATTCTCACCTATCATCCCTCACTGGTGCCCCGCCAGCGTATATCGTTAGCGCAGGCGAGGTACCATTCCATTATCATTTATTAAAAAAAATTCCCTCTGGGGATAATTACCTACGTGCTAAAATACATCAAATGTGGCCTGATGAATTCAGCCAGAGTTTCTAAAATGAGACATATACATAGAGACCAAATACAAACGTTACGAATCAGATTTGCTGTTTAAAACTATACTTTTAAACAAGTTGAATTAAATATTTTTAATTTTCTGACCTACATGTTGTGGCATCGTCAACATCGCCAGTCGTAAAAGTCTTGTAAACAAAGAATAAGCTGTGAAGTCATGACTCGTTTCAAAAGTCCTCTGTCACAAATAGTTGCAGTAGACACTTTAAATAGACCAGAATTCAAGACAAAGAACTATACGGATCTAAGTCGGTTTCATTTTGTTCTCGAGACCATTAATATCGCCAACTTTCATAATTAATGCCTTTTGAGTTTGAAAATACAGTTTATTTTTGTAAATTAAGTAAATAAAGAGAATGTAAATAGTAATAATGGAAGATAAAAACATATTACCTCGACCTCAATTAGATAGGGAACAAGGGCGGGAAGGTGTTAATTTTCTGTAGTAATATTATATATAAAAAGGAAAGATCATTTATACTTTGTGTAGGGGGGCAAGATTGGAAACCCATAAGGATTACCATAGACATGACAATATACTTTGAAGTATCCATCGTACTGTTCATATCTCTAAGCGACAGTTACTGCTTTTTATCAAATATACCATCAGCTTGTTTGTCATTCCAAATTTCATAAAAAATCGTTTAACAGAGATTTTGTCAAGTCGTCTGCTTTAGTACTTCCCTTCCACTCACGTTTCAGCCGCTCTAGAAGTAGCTATACTTACATAATTTGGTTTGAAGGCCGGGATATAGCAGTGAAATTACAGAGCAGAGAGGCATAACATCTTACTCCCTTTTTCATTAAAACTAAGACCATGTACAAATCTATTTTAATTATTACAGTGTTTAGTCACTTGCTTTCAAATTGGGAATTTAACTTAAAAGAAAGAGACAAAACAGTTCAATAGCACAATAAAATAAAATAGGTTTATGTCACGTTTTTTTATAGTGTATAACATTAGTGGAGGCGGGATTATCATCCATTAAAAAAAGTCTTAAAAAAGGGCAACCCATACTATGCCCATCACGATGTGTTATCAGATATTCATGTTTGGCTATCAGCTTGTTTACCTTTCAAATTGTTATAAAAAAATAATACATCACATTATTCCCTCAGACTAAAAATAATCCTCGTCTTTGCTTCGCCCTAGTATAAGGACAATAAAAGTTTAAATTAGATATTTATTTTACTAAAGATCTTTATTATGATATACTCATCGTTTTCTAGTAACCTTAATTTAACCTATTCAATAAATCACGAATTTATTATTAAAAACTTATTTTACATATTTGCATCAGATACGAGGGGCATGACTAAAAGTCAAGGTGGTAAAAGTCATGACTCTTGTATCAATATTAGCATAATTTAAGCTTAAAATATGAATTCTAAAATAAAACGCTTATCTCATGTCCGTTTTCAGCCTAAACCTCAGACATCCGAAGATCACAGCGATTCAGAGGATGATAACAGTGAACATGATCCATCAGAGAAAGCTCCGCTGATGGGCAGCACGACAAGTTTAGCCTTGGCCAGCAAAAAGCCAGAAATTATTTCAAACATACCCAAAACGACCAACGATAAAGAGCAACCCTGTGACAAAGAGGCCGAGAAGGAAAATGATAAAGTTGTAGGGTCACAACCTGTAAAAAGGAGAAGTAAGTACAAAAGATTTATTTTACATTAATTTCTATTCAATACTAGCTTTTCACCACTTCATATACATGATTTTCAAAAGTAGGAAATCCACTTATACATGACGTATAAAAATAAAATATGCCAGTTCAAGTAAAACCTTCAGGAATATAACTGTGAAAACTGTATTGAGTTTGATGCAGTAGTTTTTGCGTGATGCCGGAACAAACATACAAAATTTCTAAAAATTATTGTGTTAACATCTATTGCTCTTATTTTTTTTTTTTCTTATATTCCAAGTATATACACCATCAAGTTATAATTTTATTTTATTACGAGTAATAAGATTATTAACTTTTTCCGTCTTCAAAAAGATTTTCAATTCGGTTATATTTTTTTATGTTCTAAACTGATTTGGAAAATTCTTTTTTTGTATCTAAAAACATATGTACTTACAGATTGGTCCAATAGAAATTTTATTAAAATCGGTTCAGTAATTTAGTTTTTAGACGGAAATAACTGGTTTTGTCACAATTGAAGTCTTTTTTTCGTTACACACAATCTTTAATTATTATTTATCTATACATGTAATAAAAATGTAAGTTTGACATGTCCTGTACATTGCTTAACTTTAAAAAAAATAGGTACATTTCATCACTTTCGAATTTTTGTTTGTTATGGAAAATAATTTGAATATTCAATAGATATACAGTTTGTTTAATTATAAATACAAGTTTCTCATTTAATGGTTTCACCATATATTTTATGATTCATTATTTCTGCGTAATATAAACCGGATTTTGTTATTCTAAAGAAACGTTTTGGAAAGTGAACCTTAAATACTGGAAGGGTCTGACTCACTACATAATTTCGTCAGGCGGATGCTAAAAGATCTAAATGTAATAATACTTAGATATTTAATTTACTTAACTATCAAGATATCACATTATTATTCGCCGCGTACCTCACAAAGTAGGTTTCCTTCATTTGTATTCAATTGATGCTTCGGTCTATAATGTTTTTTTTACATATAGAGCAATGTACTTTTTGGTGGTTACACGAGATTTTTTTTTATTTTAATTCCTTTTTTAATGTAATTGATATTTTAATTAAAACTGTCAACATAAATTGTTTCCATTCATATTGTTCAAAGCGTTTTGTGTGTATTTCAATTGTATTTATTTACGGAATAAGTAAGATTTCTGTCTGTTGTCTAATACCCATAGTATACTATCGGGTCTGTGCCTCTTCATGGCTGTGCTTGGTTGTTGTCTAGATGGCGCTATACGATGTGGTTCAAATTTTGTAATATTCTTTGATATCTCTATAAAAAAAATGTTTATAAATGTATTTCTTTTTCAGGTTCACAATCCCAGGATTCACCAGTAGTATTATCAGTTCTAGATGACGTTAAAAGGATAAAAGTGAATGATAAGAAGGGACCGCAAACGAATGGTGCAGTTTTGCAACAACCCACCAGTCTTTATCCGCATTTATCAGACATTGAAACTGATAATTCTCACACTCCAGAGGAATATTCCGACTGTGGTGGATCAAGGTGCGGACATTATACCTTAGAATGTATATTCTTTTTCCTTTGTATTTGAATTTTCAGGTTAGATTTTAATGGGACAAAAAATCAAAATGGTTGCTGGAAATTAGAAGAAGAAAAACATACATACATACATACATACATATCTGTCACGCCTGTCTCCCATTAGGGTAGGCAGAAACAATGGAACGCCAAATGCTTCGATTCAAACAAACCTCTTTCGCTTCTTCCACATTCATCAATCTTGTCATACACGCTCGTCGGTTACGGGTACTTTTAATTTGGCCCTTCTTCAGCACGTCGCCTATTTGGTCGACATACGTCCGTCTAGGGCGGCCCCTACCGACATCTCCATTCATTCTTGCTCGATAAATCTCTTTCGTAATTCTTCTTTCATCCATCCTCTCCAAATGACCAAACCAACGCAACATTCCTTTTTCAATTTTTGTCACTACATCGTCTTTCAGTCCACACTTCTCTCTAATCACACTGTTTCTTACTCTATCTTTTAAAGTAATACCACACATACTTCTCAAAGCTCTCATCTGTACAGCATTTATCTTACTTTCATGCTTCTTCTGCCATACCCACGATTCGCTTCCATACATGAGTGTTGGTGTCAGTACTCCTTGAAATATAGCAAGGCGAGCTTTGCTCGATACATTTTTACTTGACATAATCGAGAGCAGTGCACCGTTAACACTGTTTCCCGCTTTTACTCTCCTCTCAATATCTCTGTCACACTTCCCATCCCTCGTAAACAAAGAACCTAAATATAGAAACTCACTCACTTGCTCTACTTTTTCATCTCCTATCATAATCTGGCATGCCGTTAAACTTTCATTTCTCTCAAAAACCATTACCTTCGTCTTCTTCGCATTTATTTTCATACCTTTTCTTGCATACGCTTCATTCATTATAGTCACCATTTGTTGTAATTCATACTCCGACGATGCAAAAAGTACTTGGTCGTCGGCGTATAAAAGAGTCTTAAACAGAGACTCATTCATCCTGAATCCACAATTAGATCCTTTCAAATCGGTCGGAAAGAAGAAACATGCAGTTGTCTTTTAGTGCCAAGCTGAAAAAAATGTTTTCAAGAGTTTATTAAACATCGGAAGAAAAACATGCAGTTGTCTTTTAGTGCCAAGCTGAAAAAAATGTTTTCAAGAGTTTATTAAACTTGTCATAGTCCTGTCAGGAAATGAAGGCAACAATTTTAATATGTGCATTTTAAATAAACATTATTATTAAATGCTGGCAACACTCGACAAACTTGTAACTGTGTTGAGAATGTTCACGGTCGGTCTTTTGCCTGTTTGTTATAAAAAAGAGTTTTGTAACTTTATAAAATTGGTACATCCTGGATTTAAAATGCACGATGTACCAAAACATATTTAAAAAAGTATACGTGATATTTATTTATTTCAATCCTTTAATCGACTTGTACTTGCCAGACTAGTTTTAGTATAGGTATAGTTGACTACTAAATATCTAGTTGACATTGAGATATATCTCAGCCATTTATTTATATAATGTATCATAATATCACACGTATATATATAATTAAATGAAAATTAATTACAAATTGCATAACATACGTTTTTATGGCACATAAAATGGCATAAAATAGAGTTGATGCCTTCATTTTAATAAATTTAATTGCCCACCAGTGGACGCTGAATAGAGTTATCATTTTTATTTTATTATTAAAATTTTATCTATAAATTAGGCCAATGATTGCTAAAAATTCTGAATTCTATTGTATATTCACAATAATATCGATTCTGTAATATCACGGTCTAATTTTGAAAACAGCCAATTTAATATCTAATTATAATATTAATAACTTTTAATATAATGCTGGCTTCATTATTTGTAAATAATATCTATTTGTTAATACATAAGGTTGTATATTCAACGACTGTATTTATGAGCAATAATAATTTGCGAATTATCAAGTACTTATGTACCTAATATTGACTGGTAGCTAATATTGTAGTGCCTGCGTATTTAGACTGAAATTTGACTTAACTTTTTCGATGACTTTTTAATACATATTGTCCTTTCTATTAATAGTTTGCATTAGGTCAATATTTAATATATAAATCAATTACTAAAACATAATTGAATCTATCATGAGTAATTAAATTTTTATCGATATCTCTTTTTATATTGTCGATATTAAGCGTTTAAAATTACACTATTACATCTCAGGGCTGCGAATTTGAACCCACACTATATAAACATTTATGTTTGTGTATATCTATTCATATTCATCTTTGTTTTATATGTATAATATTTTCTAATTTACTCTTTATTACACCATTTAAATAATAATACAAAAAAATATGTATTTACAAAAATACGTATCTAAGTATATAGTATCCACAGTACAAGCTCTGTTTAGTTTAAAAATAAATGTCAGTGTGTAATATGTACGGTGATATTGATTATAGTATATTTAACTTAAATTACAGTAAATATGCAAGTAATACTTCCTAAGTAACAGCACATTAAGCTGTCATGATTGTATGGGAGGAGAGCTTAAAATAATTTGTCTTTTGTCAACGCATGTTTCTTTTTGGTAAAAATGTTCAGTTACACTACCTTAAAATGACGGAAAGATTTCGATTTCACTCAAAACAAGCATTGTTTTGCTCCATATTTACCGACTACTAGGTTCATTTTTTCTATCCTCTTAACTAATTTCTTAAGTCGAAATAAGGAATATACATTTGAAATAAATTCGTCTAACGTCAATATTTGATTGAAATGTGTGTATTTTAAAAAAGAAAGAATAATCCATTTTTTTTTTTTTTCATAAGAACCTGACTTCATCCAAAGAATAATTTTTAAAATATTGCCGAATTGGTGCATTCATTCTCGTGTTTTGCGCTTAGTAACACATTTAGCGATTCATTTTAATTTATATACGAGAGGATTTATTATTAATCTACTCGTTCATCGTTCGTATTTCATATAATAAATATAATTATCAATCAAAAATAATCTCGATGACATTACGATTCAACTGATGAAATGAGGAATGATTTCAACAATTGATTTATTTCACTGTTACGAGCGATTGAAAAATAGTATCGTGTACTATTGCGGTTTTCATTATAAGAATCGAGCCACTGCTATGAAAATAGTTAACGATAGAAAGTACGCAAAATAACAGATAATACAAATCAACGGCCGATATGACTATCATTAGGAAGGATTTCAACCTTGCCCGTGGCATGGTTTCCACAAGAAGGCCGCAGTTAATGTACCTTAACCGGTTTAGTTCGTACTACGTTTTAGCCAGTAGGTGCAAGAATATATGAATCGACGCAATAACAATACACACATATTCTATTATGAAGTAACCTCAAAACAACAATTATTTTATATTATTATATATGTATGTCAATTTTGAAGATTCATTTTGAATTGAATATATTAATTCTGTACAATTCTCTATGCAAGAAAAAATAATATGCAATATATACTTTGTTTGTATATACTTTCGTAATATATGTATGTTTAGGTAATATCCGTGTATGTATGTATTAAATATAGGACTTGAATCAATTCAATGAATAAATATTTTACTAAATAAGTAAATTCACATTTAAAATCAGTGTATCAATAAACTAATGTTCATATTTTACCCACGCCATTGCAAATGCAAATTGCAAGTAGTTACTTCAATATTTCATAATAATTAGTAATATTACGCCAAGTTCGAGCGGAAGTCATTCAAAGAGTTCTAGTATTACACCTGTATGTAACTTTAAAGGAAAATATATATAATTTGTTCTTAAGTGTGTGTATGTGCTGTAGTGTTTATTTATTTTTTACGAAATGTATGTGTATAAGACAATTTTAATAACTTCTCTCCCAATTAACCCTAGGGAAGTGTTAAAATGCTCGAATGCTGTGATAGTATTCATTGATATACATACATACATATTAAAAACATATATATATATATATATATATATATATATATATATATATATATATATATATATATATATATATATAAAGTGCTATAAGTATACATAAATTTTAAGTCCTGTCAACGAAACTGGACATTTTTACCGTAAAAATGTAGGTCGAAAAAAGGACAAAATATTTGAAGCCTCTCATACTAAAACGGTGGCGTGTTCAGCTGTATAAAATTTATAGTCTTATTTGAATTTTTGATTTACGAAATTTCTACCCTAATGTGTTTTATAGCAATTCTCAGTTATGTTAACGAATTCTACTTTAACCTACATACAAATACAGTGGACAAACTAATTTTTTAAATCAATAAAATTACTTGGTGGAACAAAATATTTGCATTTGTTTTCGACAATATTGACAGATGACACTCCAAATTACATTTTTATATTATTTTGGCATTTGTATTAACTTATTGGGTAATGTATGCATTTTATATTCGACAGTTAAATATTTACATTCACGTAATCACATTACGCAATATTTAATGTGTTCGAGCCTTTTTTCCTTATTAATATTATTGAAGAAAAAAAAACTGTAGACACTGATATATATATTAAAAATATCATAGTTTAAATAAGACTGTATTACGTTTAGTAAATGTTGTCAAATTATTATTATTATTAAATAGTATTGTATCTCATATATATTTACATGTTCATATATTACTAAGTATTGTAAAATAAGCTTATTTAATTATTTATAGGCACTAAAATCGATAAATAGAATATTCAAAATAGTCATATGTGAGTACATACAAAGTATTATGAATAGAATAGGGTATGTATATGCAATAGTAATATATCAGCATTAATAATCTTTTTTTTTTTTAATGGATGATAATGGAATGGTAACCCCACCCGCGCTGTCGGTATACACCGGCGTGGCACCAGTGAAGAATGATAGATGAGGATAAAGTAGGTCAGTTAGCCCACCGTGACGAATTCAACAAGAATTGTTCACGATGGTTTCCAGGGGGAACCACGTGGAGGTCGACCTAATAAGGTATATTGCTAGCAATGGGGCTGTCAAACTCCATTGCTTACAATCCTTTTCCCCCCTCATAATCATATTAAAATGTAAATAATTTCATGCCTATTTTTGAAAACATTTTTAAATGCATTAAAGTAATTAATTTGTGCGTCTTTAAGGAATCGTACGAATGTTTAATTCAGAGTAGGCCCCCCATCGGCCCAAGACAGTTTCTTTAAGAGAAAATTACGTTTGAATATCTGTTTTTAACCCTTTGACCGGGCATCTTGCGATTACCGCGTGCAGTGTCTACTACTTTATTTTGCACATCCCGCGATTTCGACGTGCTTACATTTTTATATTTATTGACGTTGTTATACGGCGATTTTTGTTATGATTGATTGATATTGTTTCTCAAAATCTCGCTAGATGGATAAATACTCATACTGCTATTTGTTGACAAGGCGATCTGTTTTATTGTTGCGAAAAAAAATACGCGGTCAGAGGGTTAATAAATTTTCAAGAAAATATTGTTTTTTTTTTTTTATTTTTTATTTTATTTTGGTGTATTCCGTAACGCATTTAAATTTTTATTGTACGTAGAATATTATTGTAACAATTTTTTTTTTGGTGTGCGAGACCAGCTTGGTTAATCCGGCAGTGGTTATATTGAATAATTCAAATTTGTTCATCTTTGTGATATTATATTTGGATGACTCATGTTTGTGTGGTTGCAAGTATGGAATGAAAATAGAATATGGATTGAAACTAACTTAGGTAACTTACTAACTTAAGTAGTGCAGACATTAGGAACGCACATAATTTTGTTTTTTTTTTTTTATATTTGAAAGTTCGCTTCTATCAGTCCAGTGGGTTTTTTTTTACTTAATTAAATGTGACTTATTTTACTATGCATGCTTGTAACTATTGGATGCAAGTTACATGATGAACTTGCATTTAATTTTGTTATTGTTATATGTATAAGATTTGTACAAACTTTCACCTATAAGATTGCAAAATGAAAACGGTATAATAAGCGTTTGTTGATTCTGTTGTTAATATATATAAGTACAAGATTTTGTATGTCTAGTAATATCGTCATGCAATTCATATCATTATTACTGCCAATGTCTCTATCATCTGTCAAAATTCAAACATTTTTTCATATTTATCATAATAATTAAAAAAAAAGTAGGTATTATGTAGTGAACTAAAAAAATAATTTTGCACAATTATATGTTGTAATTAAGAAGGTAAAAAAGTATTTTGTACATTCAAAAGCATTTCCAAGTTGATAGAAAAAAAAAAATATTGAAAATTGACAGCTAATAGACGTTGGCACAGTTTTGTATGAATGTTCTCTTAATAAGTTAAGCTTACTTAAATAGCCATAGATTATAGAAATAAGGATATTGTGTAATAATAACGCCTTTTTGGTAAGCAACAATGTTATTTCAGTAGTATGTGTGTTATTAAATAAATAGAAGTTATGTATTTAAAACAGAACTATCCTGTTAAGCCACTTCGTTTGGTAAAGAGACTTGATCATCTCCTCGAATTATGTAATAGTAAAAATTACCGAAATTGTAAAATGCAGCAGCCTATTTCTATTTTACCTAATATATTTGTGATATGCTGTTGGATATGCAGCAATATGCTATTAGATATGTTCTAATTTTAAATCTTTGACATTATTACTCTATGATTTTAACGAATTTATGATTTATATGCTATTTTGACTCGAAAAACAGAATGTAAAATCTCGACAATTATTCTGTTCCTATCAGCATAAAATTATATGCCCATACATTGGTCGTAGTGTGGTAACCTATAGATTTTTGCTTAATCAATATCCTATAGCATTCAACACTGGAACGTATGCAATATATTTCCCATACCTTAGTAATTTTATAAGACGATTGAAGGAGAAAAAAAATGTTATTTAAGAGAGGCATTGATTTTATGTGAATGAGGGGAACCCGAGGCACAGTTACTGAGTCCATCAATGCCTTTGCGGCCAAGGCTTGTAATGTACTTTTCTCAAATAATGCGCGGAAATTATTCAAATTCACGTTATGTTTCATTAAAATTGTGTATTTTAGCATTGAATAGATGACCCAAAGCGTTGTGGGCTTCACTTTCTTGGCGAGTTCGCCGAAATAAGCCAGAAAAACATTTTCGGATAAGGATTTCGATTTTCTTTCATTCTTCCATTTTCATAGATTTTCAAATATTTTTCTTTAGATTTTGGCGGCAACAAGTTTTCTACTACGGCTCTTGCTGCCTCTTGAATTTCAGGTGGCGTTAAAATAATTTCATTACACTCATTGTCTTCACTTGATTTTTTTTTTAGTACGTTTGTTCCGTTTGGAACAGGCTAAGGTCGGAGACCATGCTGCCTAGTCTTCAAAAAGATAATTTGTCTGGAATTCTTCACTTGAACTCATTTTGTCAAATACAAAAGTATTTAAAACCAATGACGAAGTTGACGAACAACTAATAACAATAGTTTTTTACGCGCCAAAGTATTTTTTTTTTTTCACTAAACAGCTTTCTATGTGCAAGCCAGTTCGTAATTTAAATTAAACCTTTGATAAGTTACTTCTGTGATCGCCATGTTGCGGAGTAGAAGATCGTTCCATTTTTAAATTACACGACAAATACGATTTTACATAGTAATTTATTTGGCCGCTAAACACGACAGATATGGATATTCATACAACTATTGCCGGCCGCTGCTCGACCAGTACCGCAAGTTCGATTTATCTCAAAGAAGGTTGTCAAAATAATGCTCTTATTTCCAAGCATGATTCAGAAAAAAAAAATTATTTAATAGAATTTTTTTTATTAATGTATGTAAAGCCAGTTACTGCCTACATCTTTGCACGTAATGTTACATATAACACTCAGCATTCGTGTATTTAGAATGGTGAATGGAGTTAAAAAATCTAGATTAGATCATAACCTACATAACCTACAATTAATCTATGAGAAATTTGATGGGATTAGTAAATTAAATTAAATAGCTTTCGAAATGCGATAAAAATAATAATTCAAAAAGACGAAATGTGAACGAGTCCGACTTTTTGTCAAATATCACTTGATAAACATGGCTTGCATTAATTAATTGTGCAAGGTTTTTTTTTTTTTTTGGATACATCTTTTTCAACATTGAATAAGTCTAAAGAATAATTCTTTATATTTTTATTGCTGTGACATCATAAACGACATATTCTTACTACAATCTTTTTGTATATTGGTAGAGGGAAAACTTGTGAAGAGCTGTTTCCGTGTTGTATGCTATATAATAAATACATATCGAAAAATATTATTTCATTAGCGCCTTTGTGTTTAAAATATTAATTACAGTAATTTATTTTTTCTTAATATATTGACTGCACTTGAAAAATTAAATATGTATCAATAATAATTTTGTCATATAGCAATTATTTATAAACAATTATGTCATAGAGGATTATGATAAATTTTTTAACTTATTCTAAACAAATAATAATATAATTTACCTTTTCAGCTTCTTAGTATGTTTAAGTTTTATGGTCTGTGATAAAATAGATATGTTTTTTCCTATAATTTTGTATCAATAAAGATTTTTTGCATTAATTTTTTTTTTTCATTCTCCTCGATTTTGTTGTGGGATTTTGGTGAAATTATATCAATTGCAACTCAGTATGTATTTCAAAACAAAACATTATAATTATTTAAATAAAATAAGTGCAAATAAATAAATAAATTCCACGAAAATCTAAGAAAGTATGGTCAGCACGTAAAGTCGATTTGCAATTTAATAATAATACTATTTGAAATTACTTATTAAGATTTCGAAAGAACATGATAAGTACATAGTGTCGTTGCATATATATATAATAATAAATTAATTTTGTCCTTTAACGATGTTTATCCAATTCTCGTGTTAATGTTCTTGAGGGGTTTAAGAATGCAATTATGTTTATTGTTTTGGAATGATTTTAAGGTTGAAAGTCATAGAAGGAACATCATACTTTTTTTTTATTTATTGCTAGTTTAGCAATTTGTACGCATGATTGAGAAACAAATTCATTGACACATTTTTAATATAAATCAATTCTTCTTTATGTATGGTACAACAAAATCCAATTACTAAGTATAATCTACACACTTCTTTGTCTATACATTTATATTTATTAGTTACTAGATTTTGTTCACGATTCCATCCGCATGACCAAGTGGTCTACCATGAAATGAAATTCCGAACCTTCGGGCTCAATTTCGTGTTTTTGTTCGTATCAAAATCGAGCCAGTAAATGGAGCTTAACATTTCGTTCATCATAAATCCTATTCTAATAGTTCAAAGGAACGATATATTTGAACATTTTTAATAATTTTAAACAGCTTGTATTATGTAATTTTAACATCAAATTTCTGTTTCGTTCGTCCCTGAAATTTCGGAAAATACTTCATGGTAGGCCCTCAGGATATGTTTACTGCCCACGATAAAAAGTAGACTATATCCTCTTCCATCCCATATAGTACGTGTATATCAAAATTCATTTTAATTGATGCATCCTTTAAGGAACCATAAAGTAACAAAGAAATAAACTTATTTTCACATTGATAGATAGAAGATAGATATTCTTTATTGTTTCTTCTAAAAGATTACAATAATAAACTTATTATAAATATAAACAATTACAAGAAATAATCACATTGAGAAAACAATGGGCGACCTTATCGTTAAAAGCGATCTCTTCCAAGCAACTTTTGGATGGAGAGGAGTAATTATAAACAATTTCGTTGGAGGCACGATAAACAATTATAATGTGATACATGTAATAATATAAATATATATATTTATATTAGTAAGGAGTATAATATACTCATAATCGCTATAAACCACGTGCAGTTGGGTCGTAACAGTCATAGTGTCATTGTATATTTCACAACTCGGTTCAATGTACACACATATATAATATGTATGTACTTTGCGTTCCTATGATGTTTACAATAATAATTCATTAATGAATTACTCGGGCCCCAATTTTGCTATTCACTTAAATTACTTACTACTACTAATATACTTATATTAGAATGATAATGCCGTATCAGTCATATGTATAAAATACCTATTTGACATCCTATTAAACCCTTTCACTGCTGTGCAGAGTTTTTTTTTCTCATGAGCGAAAATGAAGTAGCCCAAGCTTGATCTTATGGGAGAGACATACTTCCTAAGATATATGGTTTTATTTCAAAATTTCCTTCTAAGCAGTAGTGAGTTCTCTGTCACTACCATTGACGTATTTAAGATTATTTTCCATGGAGGGGGGGTGGGGGGAGGGTCTGAGGTCTGGTCTTTATATATATAGCCTATAGCTGAAAGTTTCGTTTCTTATTTTAGAAGAGCACCAGACAATATTAGTGTGCCCCACCACTCCTAAATAACCGCACTTAATACGCCCATGCTGTCACCACATACGAATTAACAATATAATAGTTTAGAAGTTACTGTCTTGCAGAATTAATCCAATATTGTAGTTTCGATGTAACTTATCATAAAACCGAGCCCAATCAACACAAAGGACACGATCAGAGAAAGATTTTGTACAAAAACCGTCTGCTTGGATACCATTTTCTCTTTTATGTTTCTGCCGTTAATCAGCTGTGCTTTCATGGCTGTGTTTCAGTTTGAAGTTTGTGAATTTCACTATCATATGATAGTGAAATTGTAGGACAAGGTATCCCTCATGCTATTTTTGAAGACCATGGTTTTCAAAAATAGCATGAGGGATACCTTGGGCCTTGCAGTACCTATGGCCCATTTCCTGTCTACAAGCGACAGTTACCGCTATCCATCAGGTGGACCGTCAGCTTATTTGCCATTTTAAGTATCAACAAGAAACACATGATTCTTGGTACACTAAAAATGTTATTCTCAAAAGTTATAATCTGATCTCTATATACATCAACAATTTAGATGCAATCACGTTAACCCCTATAGCAATTCATACATACATACATACATATCTGTCACGCCTGTCTCCCATTAGGGTAGGCAGAAACAATGGAACGCCAAATGTTTCGATTCAAACAAACCTCCTTCGCTTCTTCCACATTCATCAATCTTTTCATACACGCTCGCCGGTTACGGGTACTTTTAATTTGGCCCTTCTGCAGCACGTCGTCAACGTACGTCCATCTAGGGCGGCCCCTACCGACATCTCCATTCATTCTTGTTCGATAAATCTCTTTCGTAATTCTTCTTTCATCCATCCTTTCCAAACGACCAATCCAACGCAACATTCTTTTTTCGATTTTTTATTTCACTGCAATTCACTGCTATGTATTGATTAATATTCTACAAAATCCATGGCCAATATATGTCAAACATGTGTAGTAATTATAGCATATTTGCTCCAAATTACGGAAAACTCAATTGCCTCTAAATAGTCGCATGATAGATAATCACTGTATTTTAATTATATTTAAACCACATAAATAACTTTGTAATTAGCTGACAAGATAGGCGTCTAAAATTTAATTTTTTCTTTCCCTAAAAACCATAATCGAACTATCACGAATTTAAAAAAAAATAGCCTATTCAACCCACAAATTCCCGAAATTTTTATATAATTTTTAAACAAGCTGATGCATAATTTGGTCATTACAGACATTTTATTTTTATTTGTATAGAAATTAAAAATACTATCTCGGGTCTTGTTTGTCAAAAGTTGAACTGTCGGGTATGCCAACAAAAACAAGAATCTGATGACGAATTTGTTGATTTGGAAATAAAACAATTTATTAACAAACTCTGCGGTAACAGAGTAACAATATAATGTGTCATTACTTCCTATCATCCCGAGGATGTCATAAGAAATGGATAAGTGAACAAAGTACAATATATAAGTGTAGCAAGACTTCAAATTATAGCCTATATCAACTTTTTTTTTATACAACTTAGAATGACAATCAAGCCGTCGCCTAGAGACATGAGCAGTACCATGGACATAACAGAGTATACTGTTTCGCTCATGATTCCCCCCATGCGTTGCCAGTCCTGAGGACTCAGATTTTATTCCTCTGTACCCTGTAAATTCACGCCATATCCCACCCTTTAAACCGAAACACAACTATGCAAACACAACTGCTTCACGCTAGAAACACGAATAGGATAGAGGTACCCAAGCAATCGACTTTTGTACAAAGTCTACCTCTGGTGACAAACCTGCTTGGCCGACGTGATAATAGCCTCTCCTCCTCATAATCATATCCTCCTTTTTGGGACAGAGAACAATGCCCAGCTGTAAACTGTTTATTATTTAAATTTCGAAGTTATTGTATAAATTTAGAATGCGTTCCTTTTATATGACAATTCCAGTGGCTTTCAAAGTGGTTGTTTGCTCATATTATACGATAGGCGCTTGGTTATATTTCATTTATGTTGACGAAATAGGCAAAATGCTGAAGAATGGCCAAATTAAAAGTACCCGTAAACGGCGAACGTGTATGAAGATTGATGGATGTGAATGAAGCGAAAGAGACTTGTTTGAATTGAAGCATTTGGGGTGTATTGTTTCTGCCTGTCTCAATACAGGCGAGACAGGCGTGACATATATGTATGTATGTATATATTGATGTCGATTCTAAGATGCCGCTTTTCTAAACTTATCTTTCAACCTAATATTTTTATTTGATTCGAGTAGTTTCGCAAAATTACTATTTTATCAACAAACTAAATTTACGATAAATTTAACTTAAATTTATTAGAAATTTAGTTCTCATTAGTGCATAGAATTAAGTTTTCGCTATCACGTCAAATTTATTTTAAGTTTAGAGATAGGATTAAAGTAATGGTGCCTCAAAATTAACCCCATTGTTACCACAGATAATATAAGACTATACTTTTAGTGATGATCCTTTTGTTATCCGTTACCCGAGTTGCATTCATTGAATAATGCCTACATACTGAGATCCCATATAATTTAATAATGGTTATTTATAATATATTACCTTTTTACACCAAAATCAAACAACAAATCTAGGAGGATGAAAAAAAAATACAGTAAAATAATAATATGTAGTTAATAAGACGTAATACATTTAATTTATTTTGAATATCGTAAAATCTACTAAATATAACACTTAAAGTCTTTTATTCTATTGCATATTTTAAATTTTATTCTCTTTCATGTGTTTTCAGTATGGAAAATCTAAACGACAATTTAAATAAATCCGACAATTGGGCAGAGACATCCTTCGGTCGTGAGGTTATGAATGTGAGTTTATAATTTATTCATTATATTTTACAATATAGTTTGTATTAAAAATATAGATAGTTACTCTTTATTGTTCCTGTCAAAAGATTGCAATAGTAAACTTATTATAGATACAAACAATTAATTTATTAGTTAGAAATTACAATATCAATAATGTCAAGTCTTGTACTTTATTCCTAAGTAGCATATTCAAATAAGAAAATGTTTATTTCCTATTCTTGTTTAAACGACTTACTTTACAAATTTTTTTTTTTCTTTTTTTTTCTGAAAACGAACATTTTTCCTTACATGAAACGAACGTGATAGTTCAAGGAGCACTTTTTTGTCCGTCAAAATCTAATAAGTACTTAGTTGCATCGTATAATGCACATTATTGATTAATTGTATATTGATTATTAAGTCTGTCTGTAGTACAAAGAATGTCCACGTTATTAATAATCCCTCAAACAGTATTACCAGTCGTTGAAAGGGCCTTTATGAAAATTTAACATACAATATAAATATTTTCAGGTGGTAAAGAAAAATAACACTAGTTACAAAAAAGCAGTTCGATCGAACGAATCGGACAGTTCGCAAAGTGACTGTGACAGCGAACTTAATGATATGTTGGATGAAGCTCTGAACGAAGAACTGGAAGGTCCCACCCCACCTAAGCTCAACAAGGTAACAACAAAAAAAAATTATAAAATTTAATACATTATTTACTACTCTGACGACGCAAGCAGACGTGTGCCATAGAGGTCTATTTTCGGTGAAACCTAAATCATTAGCATCCTTTTAAGTTCTACTAGGCATGGGTAATATTGGTACTGCTCCAATATCTATATATTGGGTTCTTTCGGATATTGATGGCGGGAAAAGGTTTATCACCTATTTCGATATCTCCCGTACTGGTCAGATAATTCTATTAATTTTTATAATTTAAATATTGTATAGATATTTAACATATTTTTTATTGGGTCAATATAGATATTGTATATTAACTAAAATATATAGATACAATACCCAGCACTAAGTTTCACTAATAAAACCGAACATTCATCCTAAAGAAACATAAGTTACACGACAAAAATTGTTCAGCTTTCCAACCCTTACACGGCGTAGCTAACTGTCTAGTAAATATGGGTAACTCCAATCCCTGTTTCAATAGGAAAATTGTTCAGTTTTATTAATAGAGCTGTCGCTTAATTGAGTACGAATTATTTAGATTTCACCTTGTATTCTTGTTTTCTCCATTTATTCATAATTCGATTCGTGACGCAATACCAGATAATCTTATAATCTTCCTCAAATTTATTCCTGACCCATTATCATGAAATATATACTATTTGATAGTAGGTACGTGTAATTAGATAGAGTTCGACTAGTTTCGGAATCAATTCATGATCCTTAATTATGAGTGACTGTGACGCGTGCACGAGCCTGACTACGTGCCTCGACTCGATTTAAGAAACCCACAACTTTATAGCTGAACCTCGATGTTATAATATTGCAAAAGTGAGAGCGTGAAAGAGGAAAATCTATCTCTCTCTTACTCGCACTTGACGTCGCCGAGGAACAGCTAGCCCGTATTTGCAGCATGGGAGCCTGTCATCAACAAGTTTCGTGTACCAGGAGAAGGCGCAGTTCAAGTCGCCGCTGAAATGCCAGCCGCCGGCGTGCGTGACCCCCGCGACCCCTTCCCGCGACAAGGGCAGCGAGCTGGTGCACAGCGTCAGTTTCTACAGGAGGATGCAAAGTGCTGTAAGTATTGACCGTAAAAATTATTGCTGCTGTTAATTCGTTATCATTTAATGAAATTATTTTTTATTATCACAGGAATATCACCTTTTTTATCACAATTTTTGCCGAATCTAGTTTTAGTTTTCTTAATTCCTATGTTTAAGTTAACATCTTATCCATATTTTTATACAAATTAAAAAAAACTGAAATTTTTTGCACTGCAAATTGTAGGAAATTAATCTAAGGTAATATCGTCAATTAAATAGTAAAAAAGGCAAAATAGAGGAGTTTTAAAATTTTTGTTTTTTTTTTTTTATTTCGTAAAAATAATATTAAATACCCATATATTAAATTTCATTCAAACCTATTGGGTCGTTTAAACGTTTTTGAGTAACAAACATCTATACAAACTTTCACATTTATAATATTAGAATGATGATTACATACCTATGAGTTATATTTCCGTATGATACCCTGTAGTCTTGGCATAGAATGGGCCACACCTTCCTTTCCCGTGAGTGCCGTAAGGGAACTTAATAATCAAGGGATGGACAGCAGCGTCCCTCTTAAAATATCACCAAAATATAACTGCGGTTGCCAACCCGCCTGCCAAACGTGGCAACTACTGGTAAAACTACCCTTATGTAAGTGGCCTATTTTTAGCAGTGGACAGTTTAAGGCTGATATGATTAAAAGTTATATTTCCAGTAAGTTTACCAGAGGGAGACTTTGTACAAAAGTCGATTGCTTGGGTACCTCTGTCCCATTCGTATTTCAACCGTGAAGCAGCTGTGTTTGCATGACTGTGTTTCGGTTTGAAGGGTGGGATATGGCGTGAATTTACTGGGTACAGAGGAAGAACACCTGAGTCCTCAGGAATGGCAACGCATGGGGGGTATCATGGGCGAAACAGTATACTCTGTTATGTCCATGGTACTGCTCATGTCTATAGGCGACGGTTACCACTTTCCATCAGGTGGGCCGTCAATTTTTTTTGCCATTCTAAGTTGTAAAAAAAAAAAAGTGAATCTTGTTCTCACCTTCCAGACGTCGACCCCGACAACGCCACTGCGCATCATCCGGCACCAGTCGCCGGAGCGCGACATCACCGCGACGCCGGACCCGACCGCCAACGTCACAACCGTGCGCCAGCGCATCAAGGAATTGCAGAACGAGATCACCAAGCAGCAAACTATTATATCACAGGTGGTACTTTAAAAATTCACTATTAATGTTATTAAGTAATTAATAACAATTGTCTTAACCAATATTATTAACAGGTAAGACTTGAGTTATTGTTTATCACTACATAGTATAAAACAAAGTCGCTGTCGCTGTCTGTCCGTCCCTATGTATGCTTAAACCTATAAAACTACGCAACGGATTTTGAAGCGGGTTTTTTTTTAATAGATAGAGTGATTAAAGAGGAAGGTTTATATGTATTAATACATGCATAATATTGTAGAGGAACACTGATAATTTTAGAGGTTTCTAATGTGATCTGATGTAATGTGCACCCGTGCGAAGTCGGGGCGGGTCGCTAGTAATAAACTCAAACAATACCTAATCGTTTTTAATACTATCATATTATATCAATAGATTTATAAAAAAAAAAAAACAAAAAAAAAACACGGAGATACTGAACTAATGTTACATATAAAGAAAAAAGTTGCGTTTGCATGATTGTGTTTCGGTTTAAAGGGTGGGATATGGCGTGAATTTACTGGGTACAGAGCAATAACACCTGAGTCAGGAATGGCAACGCATGGAGGTATCATGGGCGAAACAATATACTCTGTTATGTCCATGGTACTGCTCATGTCTATAGGCGACGGTTACCACTTCCCATCAGGTGGGCCGTCAGCTTGTTTGCCATTCTAAGTTGTATAAAAAAAAAAAGATTTTTTTGTATGTTAGTTTATTAAGAAACTACTTGACCGATTTCAAAAATTATTTCACTAATAGGAATCTACGTTATCAGCGAGTCACATGTCTGTATTTTATTTTATAATTAATAGAGATTACTTACGCGATGCCGGGGCGGGTCGCTAGTATAATTTTTGTTTACAATAATAATAATTAGTTTATTCATCTCCACAAATTACAGTGTATGGACAGGTTATTTACTTTATATAAAATGAAAGTATCGTAATTTGTGGAAGATCTGGAGCCTAAACTAAGTTGTAACTTGTATCTTAGACACCAGGTCCCCCCCAATAGTGATAATTCAAAGTAAAAGGTAGTTGCGTGGAGTATTTTCTTATTAGGTATTTGAAGTATTTACAATAATTCTAAATATTTATGTTCAACACATGGGAAATAGTGTGTAAACAATTTGTTTTTTTTTTCTTTTTGGTTTTATGAAAAGGTAGTTTTTTTTTGATGGGTGAAAATGGTATGGTAACCCCGCCTGTGCTAACGGGATACGCTGGCGGAGCACCAGTGAAGGGTGATTGATGAGAATGAAAACAGGCCAGTTAGCCCATCATGATGAATTCATCAGGAATTAACCATGATAGTTTCCAGGGGGAACCGCGAGGAGGTCGACCTGGTTGGGTATATTGCTAGCAATGGGTTTCTCAGTTTCCATTACTAATAATCCCTTTTCCCCCTATGAGAAGGTAGTTATCAATATTGTCAAAATATTAGCTTCTTTTCGGATTACATGTTATGACATGTTTATTTAATTGTTACAGGCCAGTCAAGCGTTAAATCTGTGTGCGGCGACCATTGAATTCAGTGGGTCCACTGAACAAGCCGAAGGAGAGAGATTACTTTTGTTAGCAAGTAAGTTATTACAGATATATGTATATAATAGTTCTCTAATTTATTTTCAGCCTTTAATTGTCTACTCTATCTATATAGGTACCTATGTTGGGTCCTTCTGGACATTAATAACGGACTAAAAGGAAATTGCCACTTCAGGCTCTGTCGGTTACTTTGGTTTTTCTCCGAATATTCTCGTTTCGAGCGTCATCTTGGACGTCATTATTAACAATGTCTTTCGCCGCAGCACACCGGCGGCAGGCGAGCGTGCACGAGGTACAGCGGCTGCAGGTGGAGGGCGCGGGCCCGGCCGCCGCCGCCGGCATGGCCGCGCTGCACATCAACAGCCTCGCCGTGCCCCTGCGCCGCGACTACATGCGGCAGCTCAACGCTGGTCAGTACTTATGGAATTTAGAATGGCAAGCTGACAGGCCGCCTTATGGAATGTGGTACCTGATGCCTATAAACATGAACAGCACCATGGACATCAAGGACTACACTGTGATACTCATGGCACCTGCCAAGCATTGCCATTATTGAAGACTTCAGTGTTATGCGTAGGTACATAAAACCGTAACTCACAATAATAGACAAAGTATCATATTTTTTTATATACCACTGAGGTGGCAAACAAGCATACGGCCCACCTGATGGTAAGTGGTTACCGTAGCCTATGAACACCTGCAATACCAGAGGTATTAATTAGGTCGCGCGTTGCCGACCCTGAAGAAACCTCTTTACCCCCGTATATTGTATCATCCGTTAATTGCCCACTGCTGAACATAGGCCTCCTCCATAAGTGGGCGTTTTATAAGTAGTTCCCACACTTGTCAGGCGGGTAAACAACCGTTATTAGGCTTTGGTTATGTTTTAAGAGGGACGCTACTGTCTATCCCTTGATCATTAAGTTCCCTTAGTCGCCTCTTACGACACTCACGTGCATGGAAGTGGTGGCCCATTCTAGCTGGAACCACACGATAGTAGATAGGTTACGACTCTGTAATTTCACTACCATGCCCTACCCTTTAAACCAAAACATAGCCATGTTTTACTTACTTACTATTACATGTTTATTTGTCTGTTACAGACGGCGCAACTGGTCACCACGCGGTGTGCCTGCTGAAGTGCCGAGACCGCGTTCTCGCGAGCAGCATGCAGCTGACGCAGCCCAACTCTGCCTTACTGCACTTCCCTGATGAGATACGCATGGACGGACTCACCAGTGACTTCAAGGTATTTGACACTTTAAGTGACTAAAAATACTAAGTCTTGAATCTCGGCTCGATAGAAGTGACATTGGTGCCTAAATATTAGGTTGGTAACATGACTGTCAACTTTATGTACAGGTTGTAAAAGACGGGTTGACAAAAACTGAATGAATTCAGACTATTATTCTGAACTGAAAACCGATGGAAATTCTTTCCGGAAATTTTCAAATTCTTTTTCTATTTTTTTTTTCATTTAAAATCATTTAATCTATGATATGATGTCATAACATAAAGAAATAATAGTATTTTATAGTGAAATACTATGAAATACTAAAAAACAGCAATGTAACATATAATACAATAACTAAAATAAACACAAATATGTATTAAAATCGCGGAATCAGCTGTGTGAGGTCAACGCCACAAACGTTCGAAAAGTACCTACGAAGAAGCGCCGTTGACCGCGTGGTGTAGATATACCGCTTCGCATGGAGCACAGTACGTTGTGAAATTTGAAATACATTGCGCGGCGCCAAAACTAGGAATTGTGAATTATATGGCTGTTTTGTATTTTCGATGGGAACATAATCTGCCATGTGATTCAGACCATTCATTGAATCGGCTGTTTTCGTTTGGGTCGTCCTGTCTATTCCATCCTGTATATTTTGCTTGGGTACCTCTGTCCCATTCGTGTTTCAACCGTGAAGCAGTTTTGTTTGCATGGCTGTGTTGCAGTTCTGTTTGAAGGGTGGGATATGGCGTGAACTTACAGGGTACAGAGGAATAACACCTGAGTCCTCAGGAATGGCAACGCATGGGCAGTATCATGGGCGAAACAGTATACACTGTAATGTCCATGGTACAGCTCATGTCTATAAGCGACAGTTACCACTTTCCATCAGGTGGGCCGTCAGCTTGTTTGCCATTCTAAGTTGTATAAAAAAAAGAAGTTTCAAATGAGCTTTATCTCTAAAACGTTTTACTAGTAGTGTACTTACGTACTTAGTTCGGTGAAATATCAAATTTTAATTTGATATTACATCAAACTATGTACTTTACATTTATTTCTCAATGTTCTTTATCATAACTGATTCACAAAACTATTAGAAAAATTTAATGTTAGTAATAAATTTAGAAAATAACATTTCAAGATTGATCTCTTATTTGCGTCGTTTGAATTTCTAAAATTAGAGATTATGAGACATTAGAGAATAGAATCGACTCCAGGGTGTTCACTACTGTGAAAAACTAAACATATGAATATATAAATAGTAGGTGTAATACATATGATGTAACAGAAATCTCAAACTATTTGTTTCTGTTTTTTCAGGTCACAGTCGAAGTGTATTTGCTGCAAGCATCTAAAGAAATATTGCCGCATGATGTGAAATACCATATTTCAAATAAAAAGGTGAGATTTAGAATTTTATTATGTTTTGTTATGTTTATTTTATTAAGTGGTTTCTAGACAAGCGTATTGGGAAACTATCAAGCTATTTATTATAGTTTATTTTGTAACACAGGGTTAGAAAGGCGGGAGGAGAGTTCGAAGAACGTGTTACGTAACATTTTGTTTTTTTTAAGTTGACAACCTTTTTCGTTTATGTTTTATGGGAAATCCCGCGATTGTATTGTATGTAATTTTTATGGTGTTAGTATCATTAGTGCTAATGGGGGGGGGGGGGGGGGGGTAACCTGACAGTCCGCTTAACAGTAAACCAAATCTTATGACTATTATTTATCCTTTTTTGATAATTAAATTTGTACAAATGGAGAGCTTAATGTCATATGGCATTCTCTACTAGCTAACTATTAGGTAAAAACAGAAAGCGTTTAAGGGCAGTAGTTCTCTTTCACGCAAAAACCACTAAACGGGTTTGAATTAAATTTGGTATATAGGGCAAATTATATCCTAATTTAGATCATGGAAACTTTATATCTTGATTCGCGCGAACGAAGCCGCGAGCTACAGCTAGTCGTTTAAAAAAGGTTTAATGTGAGCGGTCAGCCTTTTTTTATGAGTGATAATACACTGGCGGGTCACCAGTGAAGGATGATAGGTGATGATGAAGCAGGTCCGTTAGCTCATCGTGACGAATTCAACAAGAATTAGCCACATTGATCTCTAGAGGGAACCACGTAGAGGTCGGCCTGATAAGGTATACTAGCAATAGGGCTGCCAAATCTATTTACAATCCCTTTCCCCTGTCAGCTTGTACACAATTAACATTCTCATTATCTTCACAGTCGAGTTCCAAGCTGCTCACACCAAAGTCGAAAGTGTCCGAGCTGAAGGCGCCCCGAGTACAAAGTCCTGCTGGGCCGCTAGCAGTCCGCAGTCCACAGTTCCAACTGCATGGTTATTGTATATTCGCGCTGCAGCAAGCCACCAGGAAAACATTTACTCTCAACAAGGTTTGTGTTATATTATGCAATTATAAAATGCAGTAGATTGTTCGAAACCACAGTCTGTGTAACCTGGTCGTAATGTTGAGACGATCCAGGTAAATTATCATAGTTTACCTAAACGATTGCGTTAATTAAAAAAATAATAATTTGGCGCCAAAATATTAAAATACTTTAAAAGAATAACTGATCATTTGGGTGGGGGAGTTATCGGCTGGTGTCGTTCTCACAACTCTAAAATTATATACAATTTCAAATTGTAGTAAAACCCTGATTGACTTACTTGTATTCTTGCCGAGAATGTCAGTTTGCCTTTCTTTTTTTATCATTTCAGAAGACTTCAACAATGTTTTTATTTATTTTTTTGTAGAATTTTTGTGTAAACGTATTAGTCACTTTAAATGGAATTCTAAATTCCATTAAATGTTACTGTAGTGAAGGTACTTTTGTAATAAAAGTTCGGAAGGTAGTATTAAAAACCTGGAGTATCAACTGAGGTTGTTTAATTGAGTGCTCCCGTATTTCCTGGACATTACAGTGGCGACGAGGCTTTCAGTTGATAATTGATCGACTTTTGAACTCACAGTAACATAGTATAAAATGTCAGTTTACGGGAGCGTGCCATTATTTGACTGTAAAAGTGATGAGTGGGGAGTTCATAGTGCACAGTTGAAAAATTTCTTTGTGGCTAATGGTATTAACGATACAAGCGACGTGAATGGAGTTAAACGACGTGCTATATTACTTAATTGCATGTCACAGGACTCATATCGGTTAACTCGTGATTTGTTATTTCCAATTGTGCCCGAGTCGGCCACCTACAGTGTGATTGTAGATACTTTGGATGCTCATTTTCAACCCAAAAAGTGCATATATGCGGAACGGCAGAAATTCTATTCGGCTAAGAAAGACCCCCACGAGTCCCTACCAGAATATGCTGCGCGTATTCGTGGCTTGGCATCTACATGTCAGTTTGGTACTTCGCTAGAAATGTGTATGACGGATCGTTTCGTCCTCGGCGTTGACTCCCCAGTTGTACGAGAGAAGTTATTTCGGGAGGATCCAGGACAACTCAAATTAACACGAGCAGTCGAGGTAGCAGGAGCAGTAGAAAGCGCGCAACGGGTTGCGTGTTCAGATCTGGCAGCGCTCAATATTAAATCTGAATCGGTGCTGTACGCGGCTGAGCGGACAGAGCGGCGCCATGCGACCGCTGGCAGGAGCCGCGACGTCGGCAGCGGCGGCAGCGGCGGCAGCGGCAGCGGCGGCGGCGGCGGCGGCGGCGGGTGCGCAAATGGCGTGACACCCCGCTGCACAGTATGCGGCGCTAAATCGCATTCGTCTTCTCAGTGCGGTTATCGTAATTTATCTTGTGATAATTGTGGTGTTAAAGGTCATTTAAAACGTATGTGTGCCTCGAAAAGTGTTCGTATGGTTGACCGTAAAAACATTAAGTCACGTAGAAATAGGAATAGCGAAAAGCGAAGTAATTTTATCAGTGAATGTGATAACGAGAGCGAAAACAGCGATTATGCGCTGTTAAATAATATTAGATGTTCTGAGGGTGCGCCGATGACTGTGGCGGTGACCGCGGACGGGAAACCGTTTAGCATGGAAATAGACTCGGGCAGCGCGGTGTCGGCAATGCCGTCGGCGGTGTGGCGCAGGTATTTTTCTAAAACCCATCCACTCGGTGAGTCTGATAAAATCTTACGTACTTATAACGGTTCGTTGTTGTCACCTATTGGAGTATGTGATTTATTGATTACGTATAATAACAACTCTCAGTACATTCATTTTTATGTGGTAAATAATGGCCCAGTTTCGCTTCTTGGCAGGGATTTTTTGTATAAATTTAATTTAGCACTAGTGACAGTAAATCACTGCTCAGCAAATAAGTACAGCTCAATTTTAAATAAATATAATTCCCTGTTTTCTGACAACCTTGGTACTTTTAATCGCTATAAGTTGACATTACATTTGAAGGAGGGCGCTGTCCCAAAATTTTGTAAAGCTAGAACAGTGCCCTTTGCACTCAAGGACAAAGTGAGTGCGGAGTTAGATAGACTGGTACGGATAGGTATTTTAAAACCGGTTTCTTATTCGAAGTACGCGTCACCGATTGTTGCCGTTTTAAAAAAGAACAACGAAGTACGTATCTGTGGCGATTATTCAGGTACAATTAATAAAATATTAAAAGTGGATTCGTATCCACTACCCAAATTGAATGAGTTATGTGCTTCCTTGCACGGTTGTCGCTATTTTAGCAAGCTCGATTTGTCACAAAGCTATAATCAATTTTTACTAGACGACCAGTCTCAAGAATACACATGTATAAATACACATAAGGGGTTATTTGTTTACACTCGGCTAGTGTTTGGCTTAGCAAACGCACCAGCGCTATTCCAGCGTGCAATGGTTCAATTGTTGAACGGCATAGATGGAGTCGTATGTTTCCTCGACGATGTGCTTATTGCCGCATCTACTCCCGAATTACACTGGGAACGCGTAGAACAAGTTTTGATTCGACTAAGAGATGCTGGACTTATATTGCAAAAATCTAAATGCTATTTTCTTCAGGAAAAAGTGGAATATCTGGGGTTTATCATAGATCGGGAGGGAATTCACAAAAATCCAGATAAAATTAGAGCAATTATTGATGTCAAGGTTCCTATGAATACGAAACAATTAAAATCGTTTTTAGGAATTGTAAATTTTTATCACAGTTTCATACCGCAAGCGGCGGCGTTACTAGAACCACTACATACTTTGTTGCGAAAGGATATCGAGTGGGAGTGGACAGACGAGCACCAAAAAGCGTTTAATGCTGTAAAAAGGGAATTGAGTTCATCACGAGTGTTAGCTCACTATGACCCCCGACAGCAGCTCGTGCTTACCGTAGACGCGGCGCCAAGTGGGCTGGGCGCGGTTCTAGCAGCGCGCTACCACGACGGTGCCGAACGTCCCATCTGCTATGCGTCACGAGCATTAAACAAAAGCGAACGTGCATATAGCCAGATTCAAAAGGAGGCGACGGCCATCATTTATGGTATCAAAAAATTCCACCAGTATCTTTATGGCCGTCAGCAACCATTCATTTTGAGAACCGATCACAAACCCTTGTTGTCAATTTTTTCGCCAGAAAAAGGAGTACCTCAAATGACTGAATCTAGGCTTCAACGATATGCATTATTTCTCGCTGCTTATAATTACAAAATTGAATTCGTTAGCAGTGGAAATAATGTTGCTGATTATTTAAGTCGGTTTCCTGTGGAAATGGAACCGCAAGAAGTAATTAATGACACCGAAATGCCTAGTTATATTAACGCACTAGCGGCGGCCGGTGCGACATTGCCCGCCTCATTGGAGGAGATGCGGTCGTCTACTGCTGCCGACATTACACTTTCTGATGTCATACAATATATAAATAAAGGGTGGCCACGGAAAGTACGAGTAGAATTGCTGCCGTACAGCCGGTGTCAGCACGAGCTTCATGTTGACAATGGATGTTTAATGCGTGGACATCGCGTGGTCGTACCCGAGGTATACAGGTCGGCTGTGATACAAGAACTCCATGCTGCGCATTTAGGCATAATGAAAATGAAGTCGTTGGCTCGAGAGCGTTGTTGGTACCCGGGTATCGACCGTGATATTGAACAAACAGTGTCCAACTGTGACCGTTGCATTTCCGTTCGGTCAGCTCCCCCGAAAGCTCACATGGAATCATGGAATTGGCCTGTATCTGTTTTTGATAGAATTCATTTGGACTATCTTGGGCCCTTAAGTAGTAAAATATTTCTTGTTTTAGTCGATGCTCATAGTAAATGGATTGAATGCTTGGATATGCCAAATATGACGTCTCAAAGTTTAATTTTAAATTTAAAAAAAGTATTTTCGAGATTCGGTTTGCCTAAAACAATTGTGACAGACAACGCAACAACTTTTACGTCTTCTGAGTTCGGAAAATTTTGTGACGTCAACGGTATCACTCACATATTGTCTCCCGTTTATTCGCCGCAAAGTAATGGACTCGCCGAAAACGCGGTTAAAACATGCAAACGATTTATTAAAAACGCGCTTAAAGATTGTTCCATAAAAAATATAGGTAGCCGATTAGATGATTATTTATTTTATTACCGAAATACGCCACACTGCACGACTGGTGTATCGCCGTCAGTACTCATGTTCGGTAGGAATCTACGATGTAAACTCGACCTCATATCTGTCCGACCGTCGGCCACAGGTCCTAACCCAATGTTGATTAATAACCGTGTACGGCTGAACCAGGAACGCCAACGACGTTGTTTCGGTGGCAAAGGACGATACTTTTCGCGATATGATAAGGTTTGGATTAGAGACTATCGATTTAATCCAAAAAGACCGGTGTGGGTGTTAGGATCGGTCGTCAGTCGTGTCGGTAAGGTTGTTTACGATGTTGCTGTAAAGGACACTGATATCGTTTGGAGGCGTCACATTAACCAGTTACTGGATGCGAAGACTTATAATGGTAACGTGAATAGTTCCGCTTGGTCATATGATAAGTACGACAACGGGACAACCTGTTCTTTGACCCACGATCTAACTACGGAGCCGTTTCAGTCAGACTCGCCAACTACGGCTCCAGGGTTAGGAGTGGAAGGCGAGGTGCGGCCGTCTACACCGGCCGGCTCGCCGGAGCCGCGGGCGCCCAACGATGCCGATTACGACTCGTACGGCACGCCTCCCAACGAGGCGCCCGAGCGGTCACCACCGCGCGCCGCCTCTGTTCCTGGAGTCCGCCGCACACGATCGGGACGCCCAGTTCATCCACCCAAAAGATTATTTTTTTAGTATATAATTAGGTTTATAGCATAGTGTATATCTTATAGTATTAGTAGTTATTATTTCTTATTAAGTTATGATTCCCGTAATATTTCCCGGATTAATAATTAAGATTTTTTTTTTATTTTTGTGGTTTTCTTTTATATATCTATATTGTAGTAATGTCTCGATATTAATTGTGGAGGAAAAATATAGAGCTGTAACTATCAATAAAATTAACTAAGACATTTTCTCATTCACTGTGCTGTAAATGTGAATAATGACCTAAGTTATTATATATAAGTTTTCATAGTTAATAAGTAGTCCTATGTGCTTACAATTTTCAGTTGTTAATTTAATTGTGGAGGAGATGTAGTGAAGGTACTTTTGTAATAAAAGTTCGGAAGGTAGTATTAAAAACCTGGAGTATCAACTGAGGTTGTTTAATTGAGTGCTCCCGTATTTCCTGGACATTACAGTTACCAATGACCCTCGACATGTCAAAATTACATTTGAATAAAGATTACTTTCATTCCGTCCCCGTACATAAAGGTTCCGTGTGGGAGTCCACTTGAAGGGTCAATCCAGCTGGACATGGTCGCGAAGGTGCGGGTGCCAGCGCCGGCTCCTCACGCCGCCTTCCTCACGGCCTTCGACGACGTGTCGGGGCTGGGCGCCTGGCACCGGCGATGGTTCAGACTCCAGCCGCCTCAGTTGTCCTACTGGAAGTACCCTGACGATGTACAGCGGAAGGTATGGTAGATTTTGCAATATTTGTTGTACTAATAAGCAAGCTGCGGCAAGCTTCATTTCCTTAATATTAACAGACGGTTGGAATTCCGAGACAGCTCTCTCCTAGGAAAGACGCAAAAAACGGTGCTCTTAGATATTGCCCGATTAGTACACCGATTTCCTCTTATAAATACTTGTAATATTATTATGACATTGTACTCAGTCTGTTGTATTCCATCTCCGATACCGTTGTTCAAAGGTAGCTGTCACGTTTGGGACTGCATAAAAACAATCCTAATGTTGTTGTTACGTAAAATATTTGATTATCTATACTAATTATATACTTTCTTATAATAAACTTCCACACGAGGCTTTAAATTTAAATGAAAGAAATTTTAAGATATATTTAAAAAAGGATTCTTTGTACTAAAGCATAGTATAAAATAATTGACTATTTAAATGACAAAGATCCATGGATTTAAACATTGTGTTAATGTGTAATATATAATTATTGTTTTTTTTTTTTCTCTCTTTTTATTCTATTTTTAATGACTTTTAATTAAATTTATTAATATTCTTTTATATAATAATTATAAATGACGTATCATATGAGTCTGTGACAGATGTATATGATTAAAGATGTTTTCATTCATTGAATCATAAATATAAAGAGGGAAGATTTAATTATTTGTTTGTTTGTCCTGTAATGAATAAACTCAAAAACCATTTAATCTATTTTCGAAAATTTTAACTGCCCGTACGAAGGCGGGCCGGATCACTAGAGGTTAAATAAAGCACTTTTTATTATTAATTCTGCCATTTTCTATTCAACAGCTACCGATCGGAGATATCGATCTATCCACGGTGATCTCCGAAAAGGTGATAAAAGCGCCACGAGATCTATGCGCGCGGCCGAACACCATCCTATTAGAATCGGCCGTTCCCGCCGGTCTCATCGTACCGGATAGCGGTTCGCTAGTTTACTTCAAGAGAGAAGACGGCACTATCCTCAGGAGACACCTACTGGCAGCTGACACAGCAAAAGACCGGGATATATGGTTGGACTGTTTAAATAAAGCGCTGGAATATGTAAGATGTTGTGCTACTGACGATGATTAAGAAGTATTTTTGTATATGTACTTTTGTATATCCATTTGGTACTGCCATCAAAGACTCACTGTCATAAAGCGGTTTTATCATAAAGCATTAATAGGTATCTCTTTTAGTACGTTTTATGCTTATTGAAACAATAATAATAAATCTATAGAAATTAGGCATCGGACATAACTTTTTTTTTTTTTTAAATGATTCAGGAAAAGTTGAGAACTACCAACTGTAGAATGACCGAACAAATATTTTTTAAAACATAGTGCTTTACTAAATATTTGTATATTTGATATCAATTATTTTATAATTAACTAATATATAGTTTATATGTTAAAATAGTTATTTCTCAGAGAAAATCAGTATTATAATAGTTTTTTTCTGTATCTATATTACTTTGATACCTATATCTATATATATATATATTGAAATATTTGATGGCAGCACTATTCATAGACATATCTAATTTTGTTAAAATATCACAAAATAAAAAAGAAAATGGCAGCGCCATATTATATTAACAATTACATTTATTATTAACTAAGCAGCGATTCCTGAAGTTCCGAACAATTTAAAGGTTCATAAGTCTTGGTTCAATGAACCAGTGAAAAAATTCGAAAGTTTAGGAACCGCTGGTCTAAGATATAGCAATTTATTGTAGAATTATTTAATATTAAGCTTTTTTTATAGTTTAAAATTGGTAATTAAAAATTGATAAGAACAAAATTGTTTCCAAAATATAGTGTATGTGGCAATTATATTTTTATTAATTATAGGCCACGAAATTGAACAGTGGTTTTAAAAGTGTGACATTTAGTTAAGTAATATAAAATATATGGTCAGCAACAAAGGTAATAAATTCAATAATCCTAAAAATATAAAAATATAAATAAAGAATACTAATAGCTAACCGATCCTGTTTATTATATTAATATTTCTAGTAAATGTAAACTAATCTTCAAACAACACAACTATAGTTTTCGCTGCCTATACCATAAAATACTTGCCGTGAAAATAAAAATCTGAATTAGATGCATTTAATGGAGATTACCAATTACAGACAGACATACAACAATACCATAGGACTTTATAACATATTATATACCCAATGTCTTTTTTATGGAGGTTATTAGATATTTTGTCTCCTAATTAATAATTGAATAGACAATTAGAAAAGTAATAGTACTCTGTAAATCTTTTTCGACTACTGTTTTGAAGTGTTAACAACTTATTTCTTATATTTATTTATAAATTAGAGGAAAAAATTTAGTCTTTTACAAGGCACAAAATTTTCAATAGATAATTATCAATAATTAACGAAGATATAATCAAAAATACACACAAAATATATTCGAAGTAACAACGTCAATGGAAAATTTATCAATTGGCTTCAGCACAAAAAGTGGAAAAATCTTAAAGTTGGAATTGTATGAGATGATAAAAAAATATACCATTGTTGCTGTCCTACAGAGAACTTTCGCTTTAATATAAGACAATCCCATGCCACCTAATTAACGTAGGTTAGGTATATATATATGTAGGTAACATAGCGAGTATATCACAATAACATTAGGTTATAAATAATCATAGTTTAATATTTTACTAATTAATCGTGTTGACTAATTAATTGATTATTTTTTAAATTTATGTTCATTTATATTTAAATATTATATAAATAATGGTAATTTTATGAACATACGAAGTTCGTCGTTGCCGGCAATCGTTTTAATTCGACAACGTCTCGCCTCCGACGTAAAAGGACCGTACTCTTTATAAAGAAGACTTGTAGACTTCTGGATGAAGTTTATAAAATTTCCGTTATACATTTATATATAGACATAATGTCAAGAGTTATCACCCAAAAAAAAAACATCGATCGCTCTACCCGATAGTATTAAATCGATAGTATCGATATGAAAGTTTACGCAATTTAATCGACTACTAGGCAACCCTAGTTAGCATTTCACATGACATTTTTGTGTTTTAAGATTGCACAAATTATTACAGTTCGTGACAAATGACAAATTAAGCCTAAGAACAAGGAATTACATAGATGGAATGATAAAATGAAAACTGTAAATCATACGGTTATCTCGTTTCTTCTTATGCAAATATAATTAGTAAAAAGAGGACGAAAGATACACCATCAGTTGCTATTTTTCTTAATTCATAGCAGACTAGTGTAAAGAAAATGTTTATGTAAAATTTTTGTTCATTTACATTACTAGGTTATACATATATTCGACACATTTTATGTAGAGAGTATGTACATAAATTGTGTTGCAAGCAGCAGCAGGGTTATACGGCCGTATAACATTATCTATACACTAGCCTGCTATGAATTGGCAAAAATAGCAACTGATGGTGTATTATTCGTCCTTTTTTTACTAATTATATATTTGCATTAGAAAAAAGGAGGTAATAATACGATATACAGTTTTTATTTTATCATTCCTTCTTTGCAATTCCTTGTTCTTAGAATAAAACACGCGCTGTAGTCATTTTTTACATTTTTTTTTTACAGCGCGAGACAGTAATAAAATTATGCTCAAGTTATTTACGAGTGCCTATATATATGTATATATGTATATGTATATATATATATATATATATATATATATATATATATATATATATATATATATATATATATATATATATATATATATATATAGTTTATTATTGTCATGACATTAATTATCTTTATAATTAGAAATTTCGTTTGATAGCGTTCGATTTTGCTAGTGGAGTATATTGATATACATTATTTTATTGTATGTAATTTGTATATAAAATCAATTATTCCAATAAAGATATTTTAATTAAGTATTTGTTTTCATTTTTCTTCTTGCATTTTTTTAATGGATTGTAATAGAATGGTAACCCCAGTACAGAAAGTTGTAAGACAGGGTGACGACGTATTGGAAGACATCAATGGCGAATACATTACTCACCTTCGATTTACCGATGACATAGTAATCATAGCGAAATCTCTGGAGGATCTGAATATTATGCTCAATGGTGTTTTTCAACTGGTGGAAGATGAGCATAGACAAGATTAAAATAATGTCTAACGTCCATGTCACCACTACGCTCGAAGTTGTCGATGAGTATGTTTACCTGGGACAAGTTATGCGAATGGGGGAAATGGATTGTTAGCAACGGAGTTTGACAGCCCCATTGCTAGCAATATCCCCTATTAGATCGACCTCCACGTGGTCCCGCTGGAAATCATCGTGAACAATTCTTGGTGAATTTGTCACGAAGGGCTAACTGACCTGCTTCATCCTCATCTATAATCCTTCACTGATTCCCCGCCGGTGTATACCGATAGCGCGGATGGGGTTACCATTCCGTTATTACACATTAAAACAAAAAGGTATCCGAATGGGTAAGTTAAACTTCGACCGAGAGGTCAACCGACGAATCCAACTCCGCTGGGCAGCATTCTGTAAACTACGCCATATTTTTTCATCCAAAATCTCTACTAGTTTGAAGACGAAGGTCTTTAACCAGTGCGTGTTGCCAGTGATGACTTATGGAACCAAAATATGGTCCTACACGATTGCCCGTATCCAATAGCTTCAAACTACACAGCGGGCTATGGAGAGGACTATGCTCGGAGTGTCTTGGTTATCCGCAAAAGAACCAAAGTAACCGACATATCCCGAAGGATAAGCATGCTGAAGTGGCAATGGGCTAGTCACATAGCTCGAAGAACAGACAACCCATGGAGAAGAGTGGTTCTTGAGTAGCAAACGCAGTGTAGGACGACCCCCACTAGATTGAGTAACAACCTGAAATGCATTGCATGGAGTCGGTGAATGCAGGTGGCTCAGGACCGTTCTTTATGGCAGTCTATGGGGGAGGCTTATGTTTAGCAGTGGACGGATAATGGCTGCGATGATGATGGTAACCCTCCCCCCCCCCTTCCTCCCACCTCTGCGCTAATGGCCTGCACGGATTGACTTTAAATTTTACAGTAAGATTAGTCTAGAATAGTTATAAAATAAAAACACCACATTTTAAATCTGCTTTATTTGCATTGACTTTAGTTCGTTACTATATAATATTTTTATTCACAACGTCAGAATCTCTTGGGCGAGATATATCATAAGTTTGTCGCGCATTCAATTGTTAGTTACACCAAATGACATCATACAAGAAATTGTACTTAGGACTTTTATATTATTTGCTCAATTCTGATGCACCACGGCAATGATGAATCTTTATTCCAAATAGGTAAATAAAAAATAGTTTTAATAACAAAATACATTTATAGAAATAATCGACTGCCCACGTAGTGGTGAACTTAATTAATTCTGCCATATTAAATACCAGCCGAAAAAAATAATAGTGTGCCTAAAATATTAATTGATAATTTCCACAAATTTAAATATTTTTAATAAAATATATTCATAACATTTAATAATAAAAGTTAATAATACCGGTGCATAAGAATTAACAGTTCTATACTATTTACTATTTTATCTTACTATATCGACTAAGAGTACATCTAATACAGTTAAGTATAGAGCTATAAGTTCTTACAATTGTATTAGTTTTGCAAATAAATTATTACAATAGGACCAAAATATAAATTATAAACCTGAGTTGTAAACCTATGTTATATATTAAATATGTATAATGTTGGTTTACAATTAATGATGTAGGTATAAAAAAAATATGGCTAGTGTAAGCTAAGTGTAGATTTATACTCAATAGAGTTTTCATTGACTTAAATCATAAAATATTTATTATATTTACATTACAGTCACGACTAGAATAAAAACACTGTTCGTTACAATTAAGGAAATTATATTTTAAGCGTTTTGTTAATATAACCGACCCCAAGTGCATATCTGTATATTTACATCGAACTATGCAAACATAGATTAAGATTGACATACCGTTTACAAATAGAGCAACTGTAAAAAAAATATGTAAGAAGTATTGAGCTCAGATGTGAAATGACTCAATAATTAATAATTAGTAGAACAATAAATTATATTATCTGTGACAATAAAGATCTTATTCTCGGGACGGTTTAAATATGTTTGCAGATATGCACACACACACTTGCGCCATTTGATATATTGATGATGTTGGAAACACAAAAAAAAGTAAGAAAGTTTTTAAAATTTGCAAACGACAATACTTTTTGCGCGTTTTTACAATTTTTTTTTTTTTTATAATGTATGCATGGTATAGAAGTAACTGGCCACTTTGAATTCGGAGTACTATTTCCAGCCAGTCAAGTTCCAATTTAAATATGGCCAGTCACATTGCAATGACAATCGTATCTCTATGGATTAAGAAATATTATCCCAACTTCATCCTAAGCTTATGATACGTTACGGATAATTAAATAAGAGTTATAAGTTAATAAAATATTTATCGTCAGTTGATTCTAATAACGGATATAATCTAACATAAAAAAGAGCTTTATATTTTCTTTGAATTTAGATTCATTAATATCAAATAATCGCTAATAAGCTAGAAAACATATTCAGCCTCATCATGACAATGTCTACAAGATAGTGTTAAGCCCCAAGGTAGTGTTGGACTATTTCTCATCATCGTATATGGGTGCCACTTTGTCCGGTTCGTCGCGGCGGTGTTTCGATGACATGTCAGTCGACATCGCTTGCTTTAACTCGTGCTGCAAGTAATATATTTTTATTGAGTAGGTAGGTAATTAGGGAGTTTCATCGTTCGTTATCCTTCTTTATCCATTTATAATTTTCTTTTAAAATCATTAGCATCATTTTAGTGTTCTACTAGAGAAAATGAATATGAACTGAAAATAAAACTTAATAAAAAAATCCGACAAAAAATTTTGATCGCTGATAACTTTGTGTTTGTTGAGCATCTAAGTTCCAAAACTATCCACCAGAGGTGCAGTGGTACGTCTTTACGTGAAACGCATGGTGCGTCCAACTATCGAGGTTAATTTTTCGATTTATATCCAATTGGGAAAAATATTCCATTACACTAATAGAACATACCCTTAAAAGGATGATACTGATTTTGGTATCATCGTATATAAATATCTCATTTGGGGAAAGGATTGTTAGTAATGGGGACTACCAGCCCCACTGCCAGCAATATGCTCTACCCAATATAGATCGACCTTCATCCTCACCTACCATCCCTTACTGGTGACCCGCCTGTATATACCGACAGCACAGGCGCAATCACCATTTCATTTTCACCCACTAAAAATATAGGTTTACCACCCCGCGGTCCCCACTCAAACCATCTCCACAAACCTCATGCTAAATTTCAGGTGTATTCGTCACGATGGATTAACTGACCTGCATTTTCATTCTAACCTATTATCCCTTACTGGTGCCCCTCTAGCGTATACCAATAGCGCAAATGGGGTTATCATTCCATTATCACCCACTTAAAAGATATCTCACCACAAAGTGCCGGCACAGCCTGGTGAACTGTCCGCAGTCGAGCGCGATTTGTGGGGCAGCCCGCTTGCCCCCGGTCCAGTCGCGGCTGAAGGTGATCTGCGCGGAGACCAGCGCCGCCGCCACCATGTACACCACCACCACCGACACGCCTCTGCACAGTTTTTTATACGATATGGAATGATAAGCTGACGGCCCACCTGATGGACAGTGGTCACATTGACATGAACAGTACCGTGGATATGGGGGGAAGAGATTGTTAGCAATGGAATCTGACAGCTCTATTGCTAGCAATATGCCCTATTAGGTCGACCCCCACGTGGTCCCCCCTGGAAACTATCGTGAGTAATTCTTGTTGACTTCATCACGATGGGCTAATTGACCTGCTTCATCTTCACCTATCATGCCTCACTGGTGCCCCGTCAACGTATACCGATAGCGCAGGCGGGGTGACCATTTCATTGTCACCCATAAAAAACCAATGCATTTATCGTTTTACCAGAGGGAGACTTTGTACAAAAGTCGATTGCTTGGGTACCTCTGTCCCATTCGTGTTTCAACCGTGAAGCAGTTGTGTTTGCATGGCTGTGTTTCGGTTTGAAGGGTGGGATATGGCGTGAATTTACTGGGTACAGAGGAATAACACCTGAGTCCTCAGGAATGGCAACGCATGGGGGTATCATGGGCGAAACAGTATACTCTGTTATGTCCATGGTACTGCTCATGTCTATAGGCGACGGTTACCACTTTCCATCAGGTGGGCCGTCAGCTTGTTTGCCATTCTAAGTTCTATAAAAAAAAAAAAACCTTAAATATTGGATCAACAACAAAGTGTCATAGAAAATATTTAAATTTAGTAGGTATTGCAATGATAATGTTATACTTTATCACAAGTTATAAAACAAATTTAGCGGCCGTAAAATTTTATTATATCTATGAAGTTTTTCAAATCTTATTTATTATAAGAATTCTATAAATATACATTGGTTATGTTAATATATTCAGCAGTAACTGTCCAATTTTATGTGCCTGATATACAGGGTGCTTCAAAAAAATGTATACACACTTTAAACTATTGTAGTTTTCCCGCTCTACAAGGCTAATGTTATATTTCTTCGCCAGGTGCCAGCATAATCGTCCCTCTATGTTATATTATCAGTTGAACTTTCAGCTTTCTATTTTCCTGAAATTTAACTTTGTAGAACGGTAAATAAATTTTCTATGGAAGTTCAAAGTGTGTATACATTTTTTTGAAGCACCCTATATAAGGTATGATAGATATATATTTTACCAGAGGGAGACTTTGTACAAAAGTCGTTTGCTTGGGCACTTATGTCCTATTCGTGTTTCAACCGTGAAGCAGTTGTGTTTACATACATGTGTTTAAGTTTAAAGAGTGGGACAGTGAATTTACTGGGTACAGAGGAAGAACACCTGAGTCCTCAGGAATGGCAACGCAGGGGGGGTATCATGGGCGAAACAGGATACTCTGTTGTCCATGGTACTGCTCATGTTTATAGGCGACGGTTGCTACTTTCCATCAAGTGGGACGTCAGCTCGTTTGCCTTTATAAGTTGCATAAAAAAAAAAAAGATATATAAGGTATGATTTCCATATATAGTACTGATACAATCTTTAAGGTCCAGGTAATAGTATATTATATATTTAATTCAGTTTCTAGAGTGCTAGTTCCTATCGAGTGGTGGTCCCACTGAAAAACAGCGCTGCAGCAACACGCTGCAGCTTAAACTGAGTGAGCACCATTTCAGCTGCTGCCACAGAATTATTATTTTAATATATAAAGTTGTTATTGATGATTATATGTTTAGTAGTTGAATAAATGATTTATTATTATTATTATTAAATTAAATTACATTTACAAAACTAGTGGAAAGCTTAAAGATTCTTATTCAAATTTTTTACCATCTCGATAGGTCTTAGGTGGTGCTCGATACCTTTACAATTCGATATCCTAGTTCATAATACTATGATTACACAAAAATGAATGAATTTTACCAGAGGGAGACTTTATACAGAAGTCGATTGCTTGGGTACCTCTGTCCCATTCGTGTTTCAACCGTGAAGCAGTTGTGTGTGCATGGCTGTTTCGGTTTGAAGGGTGGGATATGGCATGAATTTACTGAGTACAGAGAAATAACATCTGAGTCCTCAGGAATGGCAACGCATAGGGGGTATCATGGGCGAAACAGTATACTGTGTTATGTCCATGGTACTGCTCATGTCTATAGGCGACGGTTACCACTTTCCATCAGGTGGGCCGTCAGCATGTTTGCCATTCTACGTTGCATAAAAAAAAATGAATATGTAAATTAAAAAAATGAAAATGCACAAGTAAAAACAAATCGGTAAATAATCGGTTTTTTGCAGTAACACGAGGAGTAACAAAGTAAATACTTATTATATAATTGTGGCAAGTAAATATAATTATAACATGTTCAATGTATTCAGAGATTAAGTTATATCAAATATGAGAACAAGAAGCAACAAACAGTACCTATCTAAGTAAATGTCAAGAAATGAAATATTTTTAAGAATTCTTCAAGATCCAAAGGGATAAAGTTAACTCTTGGAATTTAAAAGATTCACTATTCTTTTAAGGTAATTATAAAACGGGCGAATTACTGAAATAAAAAGAATTTGACCTGAAAAAATTGCGTCACATTGAAAAATATTTTTACTATTTATTTATAGGATTACCAACATTAGATACAGCTAAACATTTCAATACAATTCACTGGGGGGAAATGGATTGTTAGTAATGGGGTCTAACTGCCCTATTGCTAGCAATATACCCTATCAGGTCGACCTCCACGTGGTTCCCCCTGGAAACCATCGTGGTTAATTCTAGTGCAATTCATCACGATGGGCTAACTGACCTGCTTTCATCGTCACCTATCATCCCTCACTGGTGTCCCGCCAGCGTATACCGTTAGCGCCGGCTGGGTTACCATTCCATTTTCATCCACCAAAAAAAAAAAATATTAATAAGAATTAATTTTATAAATTCAAATAGCTACTAGGATGGAAAAATGGGATAATGGGATACGCTGGCGGAGCACCAGTAAAGGGTGATAGATGAGAATGAAAACAGGCCAGTTAGCCCATCATGATGAATTCATCAGAAATTAACCATGATAGTTTCCAGGGAGAACCGCGAGGACGTCGACCTGGTTAGGTATTGCTAGCAATGTGATTTTTAGTTTCCATTACTAACAATCCCTTCCCCCGCCCCCCTTATTAACATTATAAATGTGAAAGTGAGTTTGTTTGTTCATTACCTTATAATGCTTTAACGGCTTCTTCAATGACTATAAAATTTGGTATACACGTATTATAAGTGATGGAGAAGATAGTCTACTTTTTATCCAGGTCGGTGTGATATATGCCGGTTGGCCACACGGACGAAGTCGCGGGTAAAAGCTAATAAATAAACTCGATGCCGAAAAAAAAATTTTTTTTTATACCACTGAGGTGGCAAACAAGCATACGGCCCACCTGATGGTAAGCGGTTACCGTAGCCTATGAACGCCTGCAATACCAGAGGTATTACGCGCGCGTTGCCGACCCTGAAGAAACCTCTTTACCCCCTTTTGAAGAACCCCATGCTGTAGTCTCTCGGGAAAACCTCGGCAGGGAGCTCATTCCATAACCTGAGTGTTCGTGGGAGAAAGCATCTCTGAAACCGCGTTGTACGCGACCATTTAGGCTGTAAGGTATGAGGGTGAACTCCCTGCCGATGGCGAGCCGTACGATGATAGAAAGTGGCCGTAGGCATCATATTGAATAATTCCTCTGAGCACAATCCGTTGTATAAGCGGTAGAACACGCAGAGTGAGGCAAAATTTCTCCTAAGACTTAAGGGTTCGATACCGCTTGCACCGTTATAATCGTTAATACCGTTTTTATCACAAAATATTTAAAAAAAATGTAAAAAATATAAAAAATTAATTGTTATCAACTATTACTATGTTCTAAGTTAAATATTTAATTTAATATTGCAAAAATATTTGCAAGATTTTAACTTTGTTTACACGTAAATATGGACATAAACACATACAAAGGAAACAAAATAAAAAAAAAAATTACCCGTATGCTAATAAGCAAATACCAAATTTGTAACAATTTATTTTAATAAATTATTTAAATCCTGATATTTTTTTTCTTTTTATTTTATTACGCTTTTTTGTGTATAGAAAAATTTGATTACACGATCGTATACAATATTTTAAAACAAAAATAACTGTCTGTAATTACAATTTATCATTCTATATTTTACTCATTATAACAAAAAAGGTACTAAAAATTCATTTTTTAAAAATTTCACAATAATTTTTTTTTTTTTTAAATAAAGGTCGAAAAAACATTAGTGTAGTATTCACAAACTTACCTACAATACACTGTTTTCATATCACTGTTTTAACAACTAACTAATGTTGTGCTAAACACTATGCTGATCCAATCGAGAATGGATACAAAAATGGACCTCTTACCTTTATATACCTTTTGCACCTGTACTGCGCACGTAATATAATATCTACAGGATAAAAGACGGACAAGACTGTTGTTGAACATTTCTCCTTTTGTTTTTTTATAAAATAATGTAAGTACTTAACGTAAAATGACGAGTGTTATGGATTGTAATGGCTATAGGAATTCATATAGTTTTTGTAGATATGAAATAAAATATAGGTAGATAGTAGATACTTTACCTAATGTCTGCATAAATGGCTAGTAAATAAATGTTACTATAGTGTCCAGGAATATATATAAAATATTACAATTAACGTTTAAAAATTGATGTAAGCATTTACATTATTACACATTAAAGAATTTTTTTGGCATAATTTTGTAATGACTGTGCAAAGGGGGACTTTGTACATAAGTCGATTGCTTGGGTACGTCTGTCCCATTCGTGTTTCAACCGTGAAGCAGTTGTGTTCGCATGGCTGTGTTTCGGTTTGAAGGGTGGGATATAGCGTGAATTTACTGGGTACAGAGAAATAACATCTGAGTCCTCGGGAATAGCAACACATGGAGGGTATCATGGGCGAAACAGTATACTCTGTTATGTCCATGGTACTGCTCATGTCTATCGACGACGATTACCACTTTCCATCAGGTGGGCCGTTGGCTTGTTTGCCATTCTAAGTTGTATAAAAAAAGTCAGTAATGACAAAATGTGTGAAACCAATGTAAAATTACCATATCACCTTATTGTACCACATTTTTAGCAATAAAATTCATTTATTCGTTTACATTTTACCATGATAGCTTCCAGGGTGAACCGCGAGGAGCTCGACCTGGTTGGGTATATTGCTAGCAATGGGATTCTTAGTTTCCATTACTAACAATCCCTTTCCCCCCAAATTACAGAGTTAGGAGGCATAAAATCATAGTCCTCAAGAATGGTAACGTATAGGGGGTACCTAACATGTGTGTCACAGTATATTCTATGATGTCCATAATACTGTTCTTTTAATGTATGATTATGAAATTGTAACCACGCCTGCGGTAACGGTATACGCTGGCGGGGCATCAGTGAGGGATGATAGGTGAGAGTAAAAATGCAGGTCCGTTAGCCCATCGTTATGAATGGACCTGTCAATCAGCACGATGGTTTCCAGGGGGGACCACGTGGAGGTCGACCTGATAGGGTATATCGCTAGTAATGGGACTAGTAGTCCGCATTACTAACAATCCCTCCCTCCCCTCCATAAATAATCATGTTCATGTCTAGAGAAAGTGGAGGGAAGGGATTGTTAGTAATGCGGATTACCAGTCCTATTGCTAACACTATAGCCTATTAGGTCGACCTCTCTGTGGTTCCCCTAGAAACCAAAGTGCTGAATTCCAGGTGTATTCATTACGATGGACTAACCTGTCCTGTCCTTTCATTCTCACTTATCATCCTTCACTAGTGCCCCTCTGATGTATACCGTTAGCGCAGACAGGGTTACCATTCCATTACCAGGGGGAAAGGAATTGTTAGTAATGGAGACTGAGAATCCCATTGCTAGCAATATACCCAAACAGGTCGACTTCCTCGCGGTTCTCCCTGAAAACTATCATGGTTAATTCCTGATGAATTCATCATGATGGGCTAACTGGCCTGTTTTCATTCTCATCTATCACCCTTCACTGGTGCTCCGCCAGCGTATCCCGTTAGCGCAGGCGGGGTTACCATACCATTTTCATCCATTCCATTACCATCCATTAAAAAAACTTCCATAAAAAATATTTGGTTACTTATTCTATAAGATGATCTTATTACATAAAAAAATCGTTTTACATATAGGAAAGTCAAATAAAATAATTTGTTTTGATCCCAAAATAAATTTAATCTTTTTCATGCACACACCATTTTCTGAATGTGGGTTTGCCATATTTAATATAAATTGCAAGCCAATCTTTAGCATTGATAAGTCCATTTGTACATTTTGCAATGCGTGCTGATCTCGAGCGACGTCCGGAAAGCAAAAATTATAATCCCCAACTGGCTTGACAGTTGTTTTCCATTTTCTTGCCTTTGTTCTATGTTCGCTCTGTTTATCCTTGTTCCTGTAATGCGACGTGAAATGACGCTGTGTTGACGCATATTTATGATAATATCCACTCAAAAGAGCATAACGCAACGCTATAAATAAACGCATCTATTTGCTTTCTTAAAATCGCAGGGGATTTTATAGATCTTGTAAGAATATCTTAGGTTAGTTTTTTTTTTTTTTTATCATAGCGCATTTCCTTCAACCGACCTCAATATGTAGGAGGTACTCAATTCAATTGTTTGTTACCTCATAACTCCGTCAGTTGTAAACCGATTCGGAAAAAAACTATTTTGTCTGAAAGCATATACTTTCAGATTGGTCCTATAGAAATTTTATCAAAATCGATGCAGTAATTTAGTTTTTAGACCAAAATAACTTAAAATTAACTATTTGAATAAAAATTAAAAATTGCATCTGACAACCCTGAATTACAGAAAATTAGAGGACTTACCGCTAACTCTTATTCTCGTTTATTTTAAATTATGTAATTTTGTGCTGTCGGTGTTGCCATTTTTACCCAGACCTTCAAATTAATATACACGTTTATATAAAAATTTAAATCGAAATCATAGTTTTAAGCCAGTGTTCAACTAATGGAACTAAATAATTTTCTTGAAGAAAAATGTGTTGAAAAACTTCAAATATGTGCCATTTACACTGTCTGTATTAATTTAGAAGCTTGTCTTAGCATAGGAGGCTTAATTTTCACTGTTTTTCAATCCATACTCCTTATTAACAATTATTAGTCACTTATGAATATTTTTTCAATCGTAAAGCAGAGTAAGTAATACTTACCATATATATTAATTATATAAGTCTAGTCCTAGTCTAGTCAATCCTCAGATAAAAAAATCTTAATTAAAATAAACTAATTTTATAATGCAACCAAAATAGATTTACCCTACTAGATATCTAAAGAGTTGCCACTTACATTTTACAATAAGTAGGTACCTACTGTAGTACTCAAGTTTTATATTAATTAGCTTTCTTAAATAGTCTTTGCAATGATTAATCTAAAACATATTATATTAAAAAATTTGGCCAAGATCAAGTTGGTTTAAAAGTGTTGATGTAAATAAAAAATTTATCTGACAAAGTCTATTTGGGTACTTCTGTCCTACTCGTGTTTCTGCTGCTAGGAAGCTGTATTTTCATGGTTGTGTTTTGGCTTGGAGAGCTTTGAGAGAGATAATTGAAGAGGGATATGACCTGTAATGCCTCTGGTGTTGCTCATGGGCGGTGGCTCTTACCATCAGGTGAGCCGCATGCTCGTTTGTCTCCCGTGTGTGTGTGACATGTGACATGACAGTCATAGATATAAAAACAATCCTAGATTCATATTTTGTACTATATATGTATATCTATGGAAATTGTCCCAAATTAAACTTAAATAAGTAGTTACCATAGGAGAGGACTTTAGAGATTATTTTTTATTGTAAATATGACACTCCTTACCATATCAGCCGTTACCTGTCTATTTATGAACATAGGTCTCCTCTATAAGCAGGGTTTTGGCAACCGCAGTTAGGCTTTGGTGATGTTTTAAGGGGGACGTTGCAGCTCATCTTTCGATCGTTCAGTTCCCTTTAGTCGCCTTTTTCGATACCCACGGGAAAGAGAGGGGTGGTCCATTCTATGCTGGTACCACAGTGTGAATGAGACTCCTTGTCAATTAAAAAAAATATGGGTATTAACATTTCAGCCCACGCACTATTAGAAATACCGTCTAATTTAATAGAATGCGCTCTATATGACTTTTCACTGTCGTCGTTTAATTTCCGATCGTGTATCTTGAGTTTTTTATGTATCAATGTTGAAGGTATATCTTTTTATAGTCTTTAACCAAACATAATACAACGGTAAATATAGCAAAGGAATCTTTGAACGTTTAGAATGTTCAGTTGTGACAAGATTAGAAAATCCTTTGATGGATTCGCATCTTATAGTTTGTGTTTATAGTTCCAAGCATAAATATCGAAATACTCGTGGGAAGCAACAGATGGCGCTACTGTTCTTTTGCTAAGAATCCCATTGTGGTGCGATATTTATGAATACACCAAATGTGTTTATTCCATCTCCTTGCTAGGTATTACGTGTAGATGGACAATGCTGTTACGCTGTCCCCTTTATAGGTTTACATAAATGCTTTCTGCTTATGGATCATAAATTCTTTAGTACTTACTTTATAAGAAAAATATATAAAGACTCTTTGATCTTCGCTTATAATATACTAGCTATGATCGCGACTTCTTACGCGTTTTCCAAACAGTACAGTTTGTTCACATACTCGTAAACGAATAATACGGAACTCTTTAACCAGTGCATGTTACTAATGATGACCTACGGCAACGAAACGTGATCCTACACGGCTGGTCGTATGCAGAAGCTTCAAGTTGTTCAGCGAGCTATGAAGAGAGCTATGCTCTAAACACCCGCTGAAGAACCAAAGTGACTGATATATCCCGAAAGATAAGCAAGCTGAAGTGTCAATGGACTGGTCGCATAGCTCGAAGAATCGACAACCGATGGGGGAAAAAGGTTCTTGAATAGCGACATAATGCAGACCAATGCAATCTCTATATTTTAGAAATAATAGAATTTCATCGTGCCTCCGATCAAACTGTTTATAATTACTCCTCTCTATCAAGAGAGGTTGCCTGGAAGAGATCGCTTTTAGCGATAAGGTCGCCCATTGTTTTCTCATTGTGATTATATCTTGTAATTGTTTATATTTATAATAAGTTTACTATCGTAATCTTTTGGAGGAAACGATAAAGAGTATCTATCTATCTAGGACGACCCCTACCTTAATGTAGCGACAACAGGGAATGCAGGGAATCGGTGGATGCAGATGGCTCGGAACCCTTCCCTATGGCCAGTCTATGACGAGGGAGACCTATGTTCAGCAGTGGACAGTTGCCAGCTTATATAATGATTTGCTGACATCCAAAATTAATATAAATCCGTTCAGACGTAATTGAGTAACAGACATTCAAACATTTAAATACCCAAATATCTTTACAAACTTTCACATTTACTTATTAGTAGGATTACGACATCTTTTGCGACATCTTTTTTCTTATTGTTAGGGAGGCAAACGAACAGACGGTCTACCTGATGGAAAGCAGCTACCGTCGCCCATGAACACCTGCAACACGAGAGGAGTTGCTTGTGCGTTGCTGGCATTTTAAATGTTTATAAACACTGTTTTTTAATTCCCCATATTATATTGTAAAGGGAAAACTGACTGACTGACTGACGACATGTAAACACAACTGCGTCACGGTATAAACACGAATAGGACAAAGGTGCCCAAAACAACTTTTGTACAAAGTCTCCCTCTGGTAGAAAGGTGACGATGGCATCAGGTCACATAATTGCCTGGAACATTCCCATTGTACAGCTGATCTTTGGGTAGGTAGGTACTGTGTTGGTCTGAGTTCGGACTTGTAAATAGGCCACGGTACCCTCAATCTATATAAATAGATACTAACTAGATGCACAGCATTATTCAGAGATCGAGAACTAAGGCGAATGTCATTTGCACGACGAGAAGGGACATCTAAATTAGTTATCGCTTTAATAAACAATTAAATTAACACGAGTTTGGCAAACATTTATTCTATCTGTGTATTTGTTAAAAACTTACTTTTTATTACTGCATAATCTTTTGTTTTCGAATGTGAATAGTGATTTTAGTATAAAGCGATATACATTAATTGCGTTTTGAAGTCAAAACAAATTTAGTGGAAATATTTTTTCTGTGATCAAAGAGTATAAGCTATCCAATACAATGTTATCTGATACTGGCGGGCTAAAAGTTCTGTCCTTATTGGCAATGTATGGAGTGAGTCACAGTAAATTCAATGATGTCTAAAATGCTGTTCAGATTAATCCTGTTACTGTTATAAATGCGAAAATATGTAGTGAAGGATGGATAGATGTTTCTTACTCTTTCACGCAAAAACTGCCAATTGAATGAAATTTGGCACACGTGGAGATCATATCCTATCTTAGCCCTTAGAACACTATATATATCGAGTGAATCACTCGAGCGAAGCCACGGGATTCAATATATAAAGTGTAAGTTGTCTCAAGTGTAGTAATGCAATTTTCGGGAGATCCTATTAGAACAGAAATCAGATTATTAAATCCTTGATTACATTATTTTAAAAGATATCTAAGGATGATACTGATGGTTGGTAGAACCCATTGTCTTAAGATACTTGTACCTAGTATGAATTATTAAATCATAATTTTTATTTGTACTTATTTATCTTTAAACAGATGTTTTATACTAAACGAACGAAACGAATATCGTGTTAACAGAACATAAATTGAGAGAAGTCACTTGGCAACATATTTTATTTTATTTCAATCGCACACATCGTGATTACACAACGCGGATCACACTATCAGAGCGTATGAAAACGTACGAATGCATCTCTACATACGTATAAGTAGCTCAACATGACTATAATGTCGAGCGGGCCACATGGCTATGCAAACTTTCGTCTGATTTTCTCAATCGCATCGATACAAAAGTAATAGTGTCGTCTTGTGGAAAAATACACTGTTTCTACTATCAGTTTGAAGCCGACACGAAAACAATAAACACGCACTGTGAGACGCCACGCTAAACGGTGTAGAATTGGAATTAAACGTATGGTTAGGTAGTGCAAGCTGTGAATTTCACCCATTGCATTCCAGCCAAGATCACTGACCAGCTACGAGTACAAGAGCACAGTGACAGGTGAGTGCGCTGTAGTTTTTTTTATTTATGTTGCATTATTAACTAAAATGTGCGTTTTCAATAATGAAATTACTTTGTACATTTATTTTTGAATGTATCTATTGATTGACCGCTACGAATTGTAATGTTTCGTCTCCTTTATTGACGTAAAAGAGTAGATACGTTGCGTTGTGTGTTAGTCGCAGCAGTAAATTTTTATAGAGTGTTTTATTCGATCGTTGTATTAAGTTTTAATTGTACTTTTTTATTTCATATTGTGTAGGTATATTTGAGTTAAAAAAAATACAGACTTGTACATAAAAATCTATGACATTTTATAAGTGTAAAAAAAATTATAAAACGAAATGATAAATCGTCGTTTAAAACTATTTAATAAATTAAATAAATGCTTTCGTTCATGATAGTGTACAATTTTAAAAACAATACGCGTCATGCTTAATCTGTAACGTGTAATTGTTTGTTTGTCCGTTATATTTAATATTACGTTAGTACCAAGTTCTCGATAACTGGAATGGATGTGAACCGCGCGTCCGACAAAAAAATTAAGGGACCACTACCTGCAAATATTTATAACACTGCCACAATTTTAAATAAGGAAATAAAAAAAATATATGTTAACGAAATATTCGCGTGTCAGATTAGATAATCAAGAGAATAGATATATTTTTTATTTATTTAATTACTATAACACTTTGTAGACATCGAGTCTAAGGCGACCGTAATGATTTTGAATGTTTGTCTGTCAAGCATCACCATTTTATCAGTGTTTCTCGTTAATTATACTAATGAGGCTGTGACATCACACATTGATAGATATCCTGATACAATGAGTACATAGTCTTGGAAACCTACCACAGTTTGATAAGTTTGTATGTATCGCGTTTACCTACTGCTAATTTTTAGGGTTCTACGCCAAAAAGGTACAAAGGAACCCTCATGGTGCGACATTGTCCGTCCGTTATAAGGTTATATTTCAGCAACTACTAATGCTATTAATTTGAAATTTGATATAATTTTACATATCATTGGCCTGCACATATTTCAATGAAAATGATTCAGAAAATATTTTTGTTCTTTTTATCAGGGTGTATTCAAAACGGGTAGGTACAAAAGATTTGGAAATTATGTAAATAAAATGTGAGAAATTATCAAAATACCTCTAAAAATAAACTTAGTAATGCGTTCCAGTTTTTTTATCACAATTATGGTTCAAATTAAGAAATTATCAATTGTAGTATCAATAATAACAACTATTAGGTGTATATTTCGTATTAGAAATGTAATAAAGTTCATTTTATGTCATATTGCTTTTGCCATTGTTTGCCATTCTAGGTTAACACAATATATATATGTACAGAACCCTCGGCATGAGAGTTCAACTCGCATCTGACTGATTTTTATATTAATTAAGAACTAAACTATAATTCTCGTTTTTTAAATTACTTTTTATTTTATTATTAAATATAATTATGCATATAAATAATCATAGGCATCGATAGGTAATTTTACTTAATTAGTTTATATGTTACACGTGCTTATTTGTACTTAGATATTCAGGTCGTTATTACTTTCTTGAAGCGATAAAACTTATAAATCATACTTAATGTAAGTACTTATTTAATTGTTATTAGTAAGACACGATATGTTATATATTTATGTATATGGGGGGAAAGGGATTACAAGTAATGGGTCCTAACGACTCTATTTCTAGCAATATAGCCCACAGTTCCCCCTGGAAACTGTCTTAGTTAATTGTTTATTTATTCATCCTTCCATCCTGGGTCCTAGCGGTTCCATTGCTAGCAATATACCCCACGGTTCCCCCTGGAAACCGTCTTAGTTAATTCTTTATTAATTCATCCTTCCATCCTGGATCCTAGCGATTCCATTGCTAGCAATATACCCCACGGTTCCTCCTGGAAACCGTCTTAGTTAATTCTTTATTAATTCATCCTTCCATCCTGGGTCCTAGCGGTCCCATTGCTAGCAATATACCCCACGGTTCCTCCTGGAAATCATCTTGGTTAATTACTTATTAAATAATCATTATGGGCCAACTGACCTGTTTTCATGTTCACCTATCATCTCTCACTGGTGCCCCGCCAGTGAATATTGATAGCGCAGGCAGAGTTTATCATTCCATTATCACCCATTAAAAAAACCTTATGTATTATGTATTGTTATCTATATTTTGGATTTAATAAACATACAAATAAATAGATAAATTATTAAACATATAGATGCAAACTATGGATCATATAATGATAGATTAAGCAGTTGAGAAGCCAAGAAGTAACTAACAAACAAACATACTTTCACTTTTATAATTTTCATCATCGTCATCACCATCTCAGTTATTATCTGTGCACTGCTGAACACAGACCTCCCATAGACTATCATAAGGAACGGTCCTGAGCCACCTGCATTTAGGAACTCCCTGCTATGCATTTGAGGTCGTCAATCCATCTAATGAAATGTCATCCTACACTTACGTACACTGCATTTGCCCGTATGGAGTCGTCACTCAAGAACCTTTTGTCCTCATCGGTTGTCGGTTGTTCGAGCTATGTGACCAGTATTTTTAATGTTACATTAAGGAAAAAATATTAGTAAAAGATTCAATAGGCATTAACTCCGTCTAAAATCTGTCTAGATCAGTGGTAGGAAAATTTTTTAATGAGGGGCCACAAAGTTTATGAAATTCACGTGAAGGGTCAGATTGCATTATAGAAAAAATGCATTTTGTGTTAAAGCTTTTAATCATAATATTATAAAAAACTACAGCATTACATACAAATGTTACAAATTATCTTTTACCCTTATTAATAATTTAACATTTATTCGAAGGCCCTGCTATGGCGTATGAGAAAATATGGAATTGTTTTTGATTTTCCATAATATTTTCAAACTGCAGAACTAGTTTGGCTTCACCTATAGGTTATACATCTATTATTCTACTTAATGGAATATACTTTATACTTTTCGACTGTCAAAACGTAATTATAGTGGGCCATATACTATCCCTGTCGATGGACCTTCGGCGGGCCGGACTAAATTCTTTCGCGAGCCAGATTTGGGCCGCGGGCCATCCTTTGCCCATCACTGATCTAAATGAACTATCTAAATGTTTTTGTGTAGTCAATTTGTTATATATGTTATTGTAATACAAAATAGGTACTTTTACATGTAGGCATTCGTAATTTTATAGTCATGTAAGATCACCAGCGCTATCATATTGAAACAAAAAGGTTACAAGTCAAGATGTGAGGCATCGGCCGGCGTGCTAGTTACATCATTGTGATGTTTATTCGCGACAGATACCCTACAGATGCACCGAAATAATTATATACCTAACTTGTTCGTTTTCATTATCATTTGTAGACATAATTACCTACAATAATTAAAAGTATTGTCAAATATACAGGACATGGATTTAATTTTTTTTTTATACAACTTAGAATGGCAAACAAGCTGACGGCCCACCTGATGAAAAGTGGTAACCATCGCCTATAGACATGAGCAGTACCATGGACATAACAGAGTATACTGTTACGCCCATGATACGTCCCATGCGTTGTCATTCCTGAGGACACAGGTGTTATTCCTCTGTACACAGTAAATTCACGCCATATCTCACCCTTCAAACCGAAACACAGCCATGCAAACACAACTGCTTCACGGTTGAAACACGAATGGGACAGAGTTACCCAAGCAATCGACTTTTGTACAAAGTCTCCCTCTGGTATAATATAATATAATATAGCATATATGAGACCACCGACCTCTTAAAACATTTCTAAAAGCCTAAATGCATTTCTGTTAAAAGTTATATAACTGTTTTACTATTTTGCTATTTTACGTAAATGTAAAGCAAAATTTCATGAAATATTAATGACAATAAGTAATATATACTACATACGACATATTGTAAAGACTGTATTCCTCACTGCGTACCTGACGACAAAAGATTTTGTAATGAAATAATTTAAATTTGTATTTTGTAATTAATGTGTATTTTAAAAATAATAATAATAGTTTGTATAATTAATAATGTAACTGTAAACTACGGGTATATACCTGAAAATAAAGATTTATTATTATTATTGTCATTGAATTGTTTATTTCTCAGCTTTTAGCTTTGGTAATTATACTACACTTATGGGTACGTGACCAAGTAAGTGCTGTATGTATGTTTGTATGGAAGGTTGTGCTTGTGTATGTATGCTTATGTTTATTATTATTATTATTATTATTAAATAATTGTATTCCACATAAACTATAATTAGGGATTACATTTATTAACTTTGCTATGGAACCAATCTGTAAGGATATCCTTTCAGACAAAAAAAGAATTTCACAAACTGGTTTACAACTAAGTTATAAGGCTGAAAAATTTATAAGTTATGAGATAATTAAACATTAAAAACAAACATAACCGAATTAAGTACCTTCTTTTTTTTATTTATACGACATATTTTTTATGTAAAAATTAAAAAAATATGTCGCTACTAATAATATATTGTTTGAGTGGGATCAAAAGATAGCTATAGGTTAGCCGTGTGGTCCCGGTATAGAATAGGCCACCTCTTCCTTTCCCGTGGGTGTCGTAAGAGGGAGAGCGAGAATTTGTCAGCAGCGTCGCTTTTAAAACATCTCTAAAGCCAATACACCTGCCAAGCGTGCCAACTACTGGCAAAACTCCCCAAGGGGGAGACTTATATACAGCAGTGGACGGTTAAAGGCTGATATGATGATGTCGAGTTATAAGTATTTTTGAAAAAATTCTAAGTTCTATTTTTAAAATAATATATTACGGTGCATTTCACAAGAAACATCACTGACTGTTTAAATATTAAAACTAATTTCTTTGAATACGCTCTATTACATTCCGTACTGTACGGTTGATTGATATTTATTTATTTATTTCTTATTGCATTCCATAATATAATTAGTATATAACATTTCAACTTCAATTATGGACCCTGTTGGGCACAGCAAGTAGGAGAGAGGAGGACACTTTTTTCACTTTAGAAATAGTCTAAGAATCTGTTACAATATTATCCAATTAAAACTAATTTCTTTGAATACGCTCTATTACATTCCATACTGTACGGTTGATTAATATTTATTTATTTATTTCTTATTGCATTCCATAATATAATTAGTATATAACATTTCAACTTCAATTATGGACCCTGTTGGGCACAGCAAGTAGGAGAGAGGAGGACACTTTTTTCACTTTAGAAATAGTCTAAGAATCTGTTACAATATTATCCAATTAAAACTAATTTCTTTGAATACGCTCTATTACATTCCATACTGTACGGTTGATTAATATTTATTTATTTATTTCTTATTGCATTCCATAATATAATTAGTATATAACATTTCAACTTCAATTATGGACCCTGTTGGGCACAGCAAGTAGGAGAGAGGAGGACACTTTTTTCACTTTAGAAATAGTCTAAGAATCTGTTACAATATTATCCAGTCATTGAAATTGTATCACGATAGGTACGTATTTTCTGTATTATTATTATTCATTATTTAAGTATTGTTGTGTATCTATTCATATCGTAATTGTTATTAGTATTATATAGTTCTTTAATATATATTATAATAATAAATGCTTATTCAAAAATGCTTATAAGTTTCCTTGAATAAAATTCTCTTATTATGTACCTAATTTGATACTGTCATTTGTCAGATAGGATCATTAGGTTAACAAGGATTTTATCAGAAACCTGTGAAAGAGTTATCATTAATTGTAATATTATTAATTATTGCGTAAAGTATCTACTGAATATATCTATTGTCCTTTTATTTATTGCAAAGATGACGTAAATTGTTATAACAACTGAAAATTACAATAAAATACATTGCCGTCATTCCCGTGTTTATAGAGTGTTGGTTCAGTTAATTGTATTATATACAATTCTATATATTATACAAAGTGTATGTACATACAGGTATCTACATACAATATCTGCGGTATCATTCAATTGTAAAACAAAAGTTACCTTTGAAAAAAAATTAAAATTTTATATCCATACTCTTATTATTATTAAGAGGAAAGACTTGTTTGTTTGTTTATAAACTCAAAAACTATTCAACTGATTAAATATACTTTCATCTGTAGAAAGTTACATTCATCATCATCATCATTTCATCCATTATCCGTCCACTGCTGAACATAAGCCTCCCCATAGACTGCCATAAAGAACGGTCCTGAGCCACCTGCATCCACTGACTCCCTGCAACGCATTTCAGGTCGTCACTCCATCTAGTGGGGGGTCGTTCTACACTGCGTTTACCCGTACGTGGTCGCCACTCAAGAATGGCGTGAATTTACTGGGTACAGAGGAATAACACCTGAGTCCTCAGGAATGGTAACGCATAGGAGGTATCATGGGCGAAACAGTATACTCTGTTATGTCCATTGTACTGCTCATGTCTATAGGCGCTGTTACCACTTTCCATTAGGTGGGCCGTCACCTTGTTTGCTATTCTAAGTTGTATAAAAAAAAAAGAAACATTCTCCCCCATCGATTGTCGGTTCTTGGAGCTATATGACCAACCTATTGTCACTTCAGCTTGCTTGTCCTTCGGATTACATTATAAGCAAATAACGTAGGCTATACATTATTTTCGAAAATTCTATATACCCGTGTGAAGCCGAGCCGGATTATCCTTTTTTTAATTCTGCTACCCTACTAATTGTGCTATTTTTAAATGGATGAATGATTTGTTACTCTTTTACGCAAAAACTAATGAACGGATTTGAATGGAATTTGTCAAAAGGGTAGTTTATATCCTAACTTTGCCCTTAGGACACTTTATATATTGAATTAGGCGAGCGAAACCGCTAGGAAATAACTAGTAAGGCAACATTCTGAAGATTCTATTAGGTCTAAAATCTGACTGTGAAATCTTTGATTGTATTATCTAAAAAGATCGATCTGTCAACGTGATTGTTGATACGGCCCATCTGATTGATTACAAAGCAATTGTTTACATAATACCATTTTTTTTTATTTTGGCTTTTATATTGTCATTTCATGTTTGTTACCAATTTATATATACGTAGCTATGAACTGTCTGTGTGTGCGACATCCTCGCTATTTTTTTTTTATTTATTATAACGTAATAAAATTATTATTTTTACGTACCCGTAACCGGCGAGCGTGTATGAAAAGATTGATGAATGTGGAAGAAGCGAAAGAGGTTTGTTAGAATCGAAGCATTTGGCGTTCCATTATTTCTGCCTACCCTAATGGGAGACAAGCGTGACAGATAGGTATGTATATGTATGTATGTATGTATTACGTAATAGTAAAAAAATAAAATAACTAATAACTACCATTAAAAGATATCTTAAAAATTACATTGATTTTTCAAGCAACTTAGAATAGCAAATTAACTGACGGCCTACCTGATGGAAAGTGTTAACAGCAAGTTTCTTTTTTTGAGTATTTTTCATCAGGCTACAAACAATGTCCAACTTGATGAATAATAACTAAATGACGTTGCGCCATTATTAAATTAAACACTCCATTGTAATTTGTTTCTGTGCAAATATTAATAACTTCTGTTACTTGCGCTAATAATATAGATGTAAGTAAACAGCAAATGAAGTAAATATTTTTCATTGGACATTTTATAATAGAGAAAAATCATCAATATCTACAATTATGACGACGTAATTCTATTGACCGACTTCAAACAACGAGGTTTTCAATGTGCGAGTATTTTTACAATATCTCAACAAGTTTAGTCTTCCATTTGCGTCAAGAAATCCGAATGAATACACATACAAACCAGAAAGTACTTCTTACGTTTGGCAAAAGACAGTATAACAAAATAAATTATTTATTTATTCATTAATTGCACAATAACAAAATAACTAAATTTGTACTTATTTATTAACTACTGGTTTTCTTTATTCTTAATTTAAAAATTAAAAAATACGTACTGATTTACGACTAGACGTTTTATTGGCTCAAAATCCCATCAAAAACATAAAATGTAAACCAAGGTTCGCAACGCAGTTCTTCCATTGCAAAAAAGTTGTGAGATCTCATGTAAAACCAAGTCAGTTAGTTAATTAGTGTCTATGGAAACCTGTATTCTACAACTTTGTTATAAATTATTGCACTTAGGCTTTGAAAATGTTTTAAGAGGGACGCTGCTGCCCATCCCTCGCCTTCCCTTAGTCACCTCTTACGACATCCACGGGAAAGAAAGGGGTGGCCTATTCTATGCCGGGACCACACGGCCACAAATTTATACATATACAAAAACACATTAAAGAAAAATGTTTAAACATCTAAAATTCCAATTTTTAGGTTGGATGTTAAAAAATAAAAATTGTTAACAAACACATTTTGTTATTTATATAAACTCTGTTTGTTTCAGACGATTTACGAAAGCGGCCTGAGGAATAACATCAAAGATGGTTTACTTCGTCTCGAGAATAACGAAAAGGTCAGACGATATCTGTATTACTTAATTAATTTGTTTATTATATTTATACCTGGGTTTTTGCACACTATCTCGTACGCGTGGATTTCAGAAATAGGAAAGCTATAATGGTGTATCGAGTTAATTAAGACAGTTTTTAAGCATAGCACGCAATGCGATATCAAAAGGGCTCCCTCCCGCGAACACTCAGGTTGTGGAATGATTTTCCTGCCGAGGCTTTCCATAGAAACTACAGCATGGGGTTAAAACTAACTTATGCGATCCGGTTTTTAACCACAATTATGATTTAAGAAATTATGAATTATAGTATCAATAATATGTTTTTTTTACAACACAATTTTGTTTGCCCCCTAAACGAGCATGCGGCTCACCTGATGGTAAGTGATTACCGCCGCCCATGATCACCCACAACACCAACGGCATTGTAGGTGTGCTGCCGGCCTTTTAAAAAGGAATATACTCTTTTCTTGAAGGTTATGTTGTCGTATCGGTTCGGAAATACTGCTGCTGGAAATCGATTCCAAAGAATGGTTGTACGTGGAAGAAAGTGCCTTGAAAAACGCACGGTGGATGACCGCCACTCGTCCAGATGATTGGGATGAAACTTTAGTTTGTGGCGGGATATATTATTAGACATTAGATATATATTTTGTATTTAAAATGGAATAAACAATTTATCACGTATATATTTATATATAGAACCTTCGGTCTGTGAGTTCAAGTTGCGCCTGACCGATTTCATTTATGCATATATGTGTGGCGTATGTCCTTATACGTGTATGACAACTAATTTAACCTTTGTCCGACTCGTGTTTCTGCCGTCGAACAGCTGTGTGAGATTTGACATCACTGGTTAGTTTAATTCCACTATCATTATTATTCCATTACTATTGGCGTGCGACTGCCAATATTTAAGGACTGATTGACTATTATTAGAAGTACTTGCCGTGTAATCCCGGCATAGAATAGGCCACCCCTTCCTCCTCTTACGGCACCCACGTTCCCGTAGGCAACTAAGTGAGGACAAGGGATGGCCAGCTGCTTCCTCTTAAAACATCTCTAAAGCATGACTGCGGTTGCCAATCCATCTGCCAAGCGTAGAAAGTACTGGCAAAATCCCCCAGGGGGTGGCTTATTTCATGTTTGTTATATTAGGCCACGCTTTTCGGGCTACGTGTTTCACCTCTGAGGAATTATTTTGGATTGATACCTGCTGCTAATTTTCGCTACTGTACAACCCGCCATAAACTAAAGTTTCATCCCAACCATTTGGACGAATGCCGGTCTTCTACCGTGCATTTTTCAAGGCTCTGTCTTCCACGCACCACCACTCTGGAATCAACTTTCAGCAACAGTATTTCCGAACCGATACAACATCATAACCTTCAAGAAAAGAGCATATTCCTTTTTAAAAGGCCAGCAGCACACCTGCACTGCCGTTGGTGTTGTAGGTCATCATAGGCGCCGGTAGTAACTTACCATCAGGTGAGCCGCATGCTTGTTTGCCCCCTGTGTTATAAAAAAAATCTCTAAACAAGGCATCTTCAAGCAAATTAATAGATCGCTACTCGGAGTCTAGCGTTGATAGCTCGGTGCCCAGATTACGGCTCCTTACTGTTCCTGTCCATAGGCGACGATTACTACTTTTTATAAGAAGAACGGTCAGCTTGTTTGCCATCCCTAGTTGCAGTAAAAAAAAAACAAAAAGGAATAGATTGTCGCGAGGCAAGCCGCGATAGATGGCTTTATTAGTTTGTAACGTACATTAGGTATATTTAAATGTATAAGATATCCAAGCGATAGATAACCCGGCGGGTCGTGGTCGCGGACGCAGCCCGCGGCGGAGGCCTGGCCCCACACCCCTCATTTCATCATGATCAATGATATCAACATTACTAATCTATTGTAAACATACTCATAAAAATGATTTTGCTAAATCATATGGAAAAAAACATTTTACACAATTAGAATGTTTAATAACAAATGATAACAATAATACAAATAATTCGTAATCTACATTTTTTATGCAACGCTGAGTTGGTAGGTACCAACCTACCAAGAAAGACAATTCATAATAAGATATTCAATTTTTTTGTATTTTAAACTAGTGATGTGTCGAATCAGGATGACTCGAGTACCGACTCGAATACCTACTGCGTACTTATACAGTCGAGTACTCAATGTACAGAATTCAGATACACAATACTCCAGTACAGGGAACCAACTCTAAAATTAACAATACAAAGTTTTTTGCGAATATTCGGCCATTTACCACTTCGATTTTTGTTTTATTCGATAGTTTGGTACAGACTTCCTATTCTGTACTATCGAAATATTTAAGTCTGTCGTAAATCCTACTGGGAAAGATTTTGATTAGACCAATAATTTGGCTTTTGACAACTGATACATTGTTATTTAATGTCAAAATTTTTATTAATTGAGATATTCGTAAATTTTAAGGCTGTCAAGTTGTAATATTAATAATAATGAAGTACCTAATTCATTTCACTCGCTCCGAAAATTTTACGAGGATTATCTATAGTTTCTTTGGAAGTGTGTTCATCTGAACATATTTCATAGTAAGTTTGCAATGTAAAGTTCGATCGGGTATCGGTCGAATTCGAGCATCTGGATAGCTCATTACTCGAATACTAACCGCATGTTTTTCATAAGTTCTGTTTGATTTGTTTTTACCTAAATTATTAGACAAAAAATATTAAATAACTAAACGTGTATGATCTTCGTTAAGAGTAAGCTTCATAAATCAATTGAAAAAAAAAATACTCGAGTATGATGAAGTATTCAAATACTGAAACAAATATTCTCCTAGTCATCACATTTTTTGATGAATACCCATACGTACTCAAATACTCGAATACCAATAAAGGCCGACTTGGCACATCACTATTCTATGCGAATCTACGTAATATGACCACAAAAACCGATTGTAAGTAATTTCGAATGTTTTTTCTTTTTTTTTTATATATACAGCCTACGCAGACGATGGACATCAATTACCTTTTTGTTTATTTATATTTTCATTAAATTCTATTTAAACTAATTAAAAATTTAAGAATACGAATCCTATACTTAGTCATGTGAGGAAGCTCTATGTCTAAATATAATGGATGATTTGATTTGAATTATTTTTGCTACATAGATAGGTAACCCATATCTAGATATACATACACATAGATAGTATACATTCCACTTTAATAGATTAATATTTGAAAGACTCTATGGTCATTTTAACAGCATTGACGTATGCGACCGCACTAAATTTGGTTATAATTGTAAATAGAGAACTCTATGGTCAACGATAGTTGACAGTAATAAATTTCTAGAAATAATACAGTGTTGTTTTAATTAAGTAATTATTTATCAGTATGTAGTCATTTAATAAATAACCTTTTGATACTCTTAATACCATTTAATGGGTATATTCCTTTCTTATAAGAACGCATTATTAACATTGGCAGGCGTAAACAAAACATTTGATTCTTTTTTTTTCTATATGTTTTAAGACTAAACAAGCAAATATTCTTACCGTACATTCACAAAAGTCGATTGCTTGGATACCTCTGTCCCATTCGTGTTTCAACCGTGAAGCAGTTGTGTTTGCATGGCTGTGTTTCGGTTTGAAGAATGGGATATGGCGTGAATTTACTGGGTACAAAAGTATAACATCTGAGTCCTCAGGAATGGCAACGCATGGGGGGTATCATGGGCGAAACAGTATACTCTGTTATGTCCATGGTACTGCTCATGCCTATAGGCGACGGTTACCACTTTCCATGAGGTGGACCGTCAGCTTGTTTGCCATTCTAAGTTGTATAAAAAAAACAAACAATACATTTACGCAAACATTTTGTAATACAGGAATCTTATAATCACGATCTCAATAATCTTAACACTAGATACAAAAATAAACTTGCTGTTCCGAAGTATAAATTAGAAAAAGTTAGTAGGTATTTTATGGGAATGGGCATTAAATGTTATAATAAGATACCGCAGGATATTTTGTTTTAAAAGAGTAACTGTTGCGTTTATTCCGGGCTCCTTTCAATAGATAACAACTTTTTGAACGTTGCAGTAGATAAAAAAAATGGCGATTTAAAAATTCTTGTAAACAAGTCTATTTGAATCTATATTATAATATTTAAAATAATATTATATATATATATATATATATATATATATATATATATATATATATATATATATATATATATATATATATATATATATATATTATTTGAATACTATTTTTATCCTATAATATTCTAATGTAGTAATCATAAATATATACCTGTAATATATATTTTACTACCATTTGCTAGTCCTAACTTAAACTAATTATCCTGAAAGGGGGGAAAGGGATTGTTAGTAATAGAGACTGAGAATCCCATTGCTAGTAATATACCCAACCAGGTCGACCTCCTCGCGGTTCCCTCTGGAAACTATCATGGTTAATTCCTGATGAATTCATCATGATAGACTAACTGGCCTGTTTTCATTCTCATCTATCACCCTTCACTGGTGCTCCGCCAGCGTACCCCGTTAGCGCAGGCGGGGTTACGATACCATTTTCACAAAAAAAAAATCATCCTGAAAAAATAAAAATAAGCTTTTGTGGGCTTAATTCTCAAACTGTGGGCACCACACAATGTTTTTGTCAAGACAAATCAAATGAGCCAAAACATGATGGATATATCATGTGTAGTTCAACAGTTCCTATATCACCTACCATCTTTATCATTACACCATATCAATGATAATAATATTGTTGTAACCGAACTTATATAGGTATGCCAAATTTCTGCACATGGTTAAAAAGGAATCGAAATTTTTAATGGAAACGCATACGAAAGCAAATTAAACAAACAGAATTTTACTCTGTGAAAAATTGGACTATTTTGGAAAATTATTTGTGTAGTCTGTTTTAATAAAACTTAATGTAAACAAAATAATAAAAAATATATAAACGAAACAAAACTTGACCATAGACAGTCTGCTAACAGATCAAAACTCGGATAATTGATTAAATGTTTGTATTTGTATTTGTTACTATTTTTATGTACAGACTACTTAATGTCTATATACATATCTAACGGAAAATTAATGTACTCACTGTATTTTTGTCGTTTCCGACAATTATTTCGACTTTATCCGGAATTCTTCAGGGGGCGTTTGGCTCTTTGCGTCACAGCGTCCCGCCTCGCACTTCCTATTAGACTACACTAATTTCCTATTACCATACATATGTCATCGAATAAAAAATTAACATAAGTTTTAGAAATAATAGAGAGTATTTTTGTGATATAATCTATATATTAATACGTGAAGCAAAAACTTTGTAACTCTTTTTATGAAAATTGCGCTTATAGAGGAGTATAAAATTTTTTACACTTATAGTTTACAGAGACAAGGAATGCAGAATACTAATATATTTTTTAATTATGATAAAAAATACATTAAATCAATGAAAAGAACATTACACACACTACCATGTATTTGACATACACACGTATATATACTATTTTGTTTATTGTTAAAGTCTGTGGACAAATTGAGAATAAATTAATATTGTATGTATCTATAATATATATATATATATATAATAATATTAAAGACATATATATGTCTTTAATATTATTTGTTTATACTCTATATATATTTATGTGACATCACACTGAATGTCAAACATAGCGATAATAAATTCATTTATTACAATATATGTTATGGTCGAATTTCGACCACTGGGCGACCACTACTTGAATAAAACTTTAAAACCTAAGTTCAGTTGAAACAGGCTATACTGGTATATTTTATTGAAACGCTCCATCTATCGGTATTTGTTCAAGATAGGAATATTACCGCCGGTTACCACCAGTAATCATAAGTCCATAGGTCTACTGTTCAAGTTCTTTGTCTACACCGGCGAGACCGGTCACCGAAGGCCGCCGTGAACGGATTCTTTTATAGTAAATATATCAGGAAGTTTAGCAACTGCTTATAAATGGCATACCAATAATGAAAGGTAACAAAAACTAAATTTTATTTAAATCTATTTATACAAACGACTTCCACTCACTCGATCACTGACTAAATTCGCGCCAATTGCACAGGTGACAGTCACAAAAAAAAAATTGATAGTTTATGGTAACTAAGTTTATTTTCCGCTAGTGATTCCCTCCATCTTCGCATGGGACTGAACCTGTTATCTACCTACATATATTGTTTCTGATATTTATGGGTTACAGTGGTCAATTTCTATTCATGTAACGCATATTTACTAGCCTCCCTTTCTCATAAAAAAATAAATAAAAATAGTCTATGGCTTGTCTTATCCTTTCCTCCATTCCAAATACAAGTATCTATATATATATTTTTTAATGGATGTTAATGGAATTGAAACCCCACCCGCGCTATCGGTATACACCAGCGTGGTACCAATGAAGGATGATAGGTGAGGATGAAGTAGGTCAGTTAGCCCATCGTGACGAATTCAACAAGAATTGTTTACGTTGGTTTCCAGGGGGAACCACGTGGAGGTCGACCTAATAAGGCATATTGCTAGCAATGGGGCTGTCAAACTCCATTGTTGGATCCAAACAATCCCTTTCCCAGCAGTATCTATATATTGGAATCAATATATTACATTTTGTTCAAACGTTAAGCAGATTCATTACATTTACAAACGAATTACGTAGGTTTTTATTTACATTTTTCATTAGATTATAAAGACTTTATCTACTTATATCAGAAGCGAACTTATTGCTAAGTGGGTGTGTGCGCACACTTCAATGGAACCGTACTAAATATTTGTCGTTTACGTCACTATCTAATCTAAACCATGTAATACTATGAAATAATATACAAATAAACTAGGTATTCTCTGTACTTATGCTAATCATACAAGTATGTCGTTTTTATTAAATGCTAATACTACTATACTATTAAATGAAGGAATGGTAAGAAAGGAGATTGTTAGATTATATATTTTGTTTTTGTATTTTTTTTATTTGTGCTTTTTTTATTTTTATTCTTTTGTCTCTTTTGCTGTGTATTACGTGTATGTTTTTTTTTTTGTTTTATTGTAATTTGTGTGCTGTAAGTAATGTAAATAAATTATCTATCTATGTATCTATCTACTATCTAACAATACAACTGCATAAAAAATAATTAAAAAAAAATTCAATAAACTAATTAATGAAGTTATATTAATTTGTATACACTATGAAATATAGTTGTACTTAAATTACATAAGAAATTTTTTTTCTTGTTTTTTAAAGGCGGTATTTCGCATTACTGATAATCCCTTCCACCCCAATAGTCGAGTTTTTTATTTAATGGGTGAAAATGGCATGGTAACCCCGCCTACGCTGTCGGTATACACTGGCGGGGCACTAGTGAGAGGTGATAGGTGAGGATGAAAAGGCAGCTCAGTTAGCCCATTGTGGCGAATCCAATGATAAATTAGTCAAGATAGTTTCCAGGGGAAACCGCGTGGAAGTCGACCTGATAGGGTCTATTGATAGCAATGGGGACTAACCTCCTCATTACTAAAAAACCCTTCCCTCCAATAGTCGAGAGTTAAGCAGCAGCGTCCCTCTCAAAACATCACCAAAGCCTAACTGCGATTGTCAGGGGGGAAAGGGATTGTTAGTAATGGAGACTGAGAATCCCATTGCTAGCAATATACCCAACCAGGTCCACCTCCTCGCGGTTCTCCCTGGAAACTATCATGGTTAATTCCTGATGAATTCATCATGATGGGCTAACTGACCTGTTTTCATTCTCATCTATCACCCTTCACTGGTGCTCCGCCAGCGTATCCCGTTAGCGCAGGCTGGGTTACCATACCATTTTCACCCAACAAAAAAAAAGTCGCCTGTTACAGCTAGTGTTTGTGATTTTCCTTTAATATTGTACACAATCAATATTTTACTATCGCAAGATTGAAACAAAACCACTGAGTGATGCAATAGAGCTCGTGTATTACCTACACATACATAGGTACGTGCAGTATTGAAGTGAATGCACCTCGGTACTAAGATGTAAATTAGTCGTGGTTTACTGACGAAATCGTGTGTCAAATGGTGATTGGAAGTGAAATTTATTTATTTATTAATTTTTTATTTATTAATTATTTATTTGTTAATTATCTATTTACGTATGACGACCAAATAGGCGACGTGCTGAAGAAGGGCCAAATTAAAAGTACCCGTAACCGGCGAGCGTGTATGAAAAGATTGATGAATGTGGAAGAAGCGAAAGAGGTTTGTTTGAATCGAAGCATTTGGCGTTCCATTGTTTCTGCCTACCCTAATGGGAGACAGGCGTGACAGATATGTATGTATGTATGTTATTTATTTATCAGGATTTGTGTGAGACTAAGCCGCTGAATTACCGCTAGCACTTATCACCATTAACATAATAGCTGTTAACCATCCACTGCTGAATATAAACCTTCCTCTTAAGGGTGCTTTACCACTAGTTGCCACGCGTGGCAGGCGAGTTGACAATCGAAATTTTTTTTTTTGGTGGGTGAAAGTGGTATGGTAACCCCGCCTGCGCTAACGGGATACGCTGGCGAAGCACCAGTGAAGGGTGATAGATGAGAATGAAAACAGGCCAGTTAGCCCATCATGATGAATTCATCAGAAATTAACCATGATAATTTCCAGCGGGAACCGCAAGGAGGTCGACCTGTTTAGGTATATTGCTAGCAATGGGATTCTCAGTCTCCATTACTAACAATCCCTTTCCCCCAACAGGCGACTTTGCTCGTTGTAAAATAAATGAACATGTCCACGACTAGAATAACATGTAATGTAAAAACCTGTGATGTGTCCTTGTTTCAGTATTAAAGCTCAGTTCGAACAAAAGTGAACCAGATCTGTCGCTGAGTTTTCGTTAGGGGGGGGGGGGGGGGGGAATTTTTTAGTGGGTGAAAATGGAATGGTATCCCCTGTTACGCTATCGGTATACCCAGGCGAGGCACCAGTGAGAGATGGCAGGCGAGGATGGCAGGCAAGTCAGTTAGCCTATCTTAATGAATTTTCCAAGAATTAAATTACAATTATTTCCAAGGGGAACCGCGTGGAAGTCGACCTAATAGGGTATATTATTAGGGTAAATTCACAAAGTCCTTTTTTACGAAGTTGGTTGTAAAGCAGTAAACGAAAGTAACATCAAGCCTTGATAGATTTTATTTTACTCTTTAGTAAATAGATTTAGAGAAACACTGCCCATTCTTTCATCACGTAGTGACCCATCAGTTTGTGCCAAATGTTTTAACTGACGCCTGTCTAACGGGTTTTCGGGTGGAAAAATGTAGTTTACCAAAAATAGTTGCGAATTATATTTGGATAATAATGTATTTTCGATAACTACATAACCTTGGTCTAGGACAAGGGCACATAACAAAGTTCAAGAATAAGGTAAAAGAACGTGTAAATGTTTGCACATTTTTGCCATTAATATATGAAATAATAATAATAATAAGCATATATTCAGCAATGGAGAATTGTAATAATAATAATAATTATTATTAATATTTATAACAACAAAGCGTTTTAGATTTAAACATTACTTTTATGATATTAGTTTTAATATGAAGGTCGTATACGAGTACATACCTTAATAAAAATGTACAAAAGAAACTTTATTTCTGGTGCTAGTCGTAACTGTATTTTTTTTAATGTGTGATAATGGTATGGTAACCCCGTCTGCGCTATCGGTATACAATGGCGGGACACCAGTAATAGATGACTGATGAGGATGAAAGCAGGTCAGTTAATTAACGGCTAATGTAATTATAAATAAATTAAAGATTGTGTCCCACAGAAAAACTGATTTGAATTGTAACCAAAAACCAGTTATTTTGTTTAAAATTAAATTACTGAAATGATTTGAATATTTTTTTTAAGTATTTATTACATCTATAATACATTAAATCTTATAAGCAAGTATAGATCTAAACCAGAGATTACAAAATTGTGGTTTAAATACTATCTGGTCCTCCGTTATAAGAAAATGGAATAAAATGAAGTAGAAAAATGTACACTTAAGTATAAGTAATGACGTATAAGTGTAGCTACGAAGTTACGTACTCGAATAATAGTGAAAACTGACAGATAATCCCACTTAGTTTGCATTAAACTACATATTTTGCATTTGGTAGATAGGTATTTTTTTTTTAATGAATGATAATGGAATGGTAATCCCGCCTGTGCTAGGTAAATGCTGGTGGGGTACCGATGAGGGATAATGGGTGAGGATGAAGCAGGTCATTTGGCCCATCGTGACGAGTTACTACTATTCTAGTTGTAAATATAATATTATATCGATACATACACATCATACTTGCATTTATTTCTTTGTACAATCTGCACATATATGTACCTATAAATATTATGTCGTCACATTCTACAACATGTGTAAGTAAATGCGATGAAACAAACAAATAAATGACCGTCTACCTACGTCTTTATATCGTTGCATACTCGAATTCTTTATTCAACTAGTGTAGGCATCTACGTCATTGCATTTCGCAATGAATGTATTTTATTTTTTATTTATTTATGTAATTGCATGCTCGTATATACAGCGTATGCGACTGTTTTCTTATTAAACGGAAAGCCTCCTTCTATTTTAAAATGCAATCAATAAATTGTTTTCAATCGACTTCAAAAGTAGGGTCTCAATTCGGTTGTATTTTTTTTAATGTTTGTTACCTCATAACTCCGTCAGTTGTAAACCGATTTAGAAAACTCTTTTATTAATAATAATAATAAAACTTTATTATCAAATACAGGGTTGCACTGTTACATATTTTTTGCCCTAGCTTACAAATTAGTTAAAAATATATTATTTGAAAGTATATACGTAAGTATATCTATTCATATAATAAATATGAAGCAAGTGGTCATCATGTTCGCACTTTACATATTTTGATAATGGCCTCGATTCTGAGTTCTCATTTTTCTGAACCTATCTTTAAAATTAAAATTTCAATTTATAATCACAGCGAAACCATTATTCCAAGAACAAATATGAAATTTTCTAATACTCTTAAGTCAAAAAATGATTATAAATTTAATTTATGATGGTCCATAAAATAGTAATTTCACGAAATTACAAATTAGAAATATAAGGGATAGCTTTGAGGAATGGCATCTCAAAATCGGGATCCAATGTACTTTGAGTAAAAATGTTAAGTTCATTGTTATTATTATTTCAGACATTAACTGTCCACTGCTGGACATAAGCCTTCCCTATAAAGGAAGTTTTGCCCACAAAGAATAAACCGACTTCAATTGTGATTTACAAACTAAACTACTGAACCTATACTGATAAAATTTATATGGGACCAATCAGTAAATATATCTTTTCAAGGTACAAAAGAATCGCTCAAATCGGTTTAGAACTGACGGAGTTATGAGGTAACAAACATGAAAAAAATACGACTAAATTGAGAATCTCCTTCTTTTTTAAGTTGGTTAAAAACACATGGACTTCAATCGTAGTAATATTAGTTATTTTAATTTATAAACTAAATTACTGAACCGATTTTGATAATTTTCTTATGGGATAGTCTGAAAGTATATCTTTTCAGATTGCCATGTGGTCCCGGCATAGAATAGGCCACCCCTTCCTTTCCCGTGGGTGTCGTAAGAATTGATAAGGGAGGGCGAGGGATGGGCAGCAACTCTTCACTCTAAAGCCTAACTGCGCTTGCCAGGGGAAGGCTTATGTTCAGCAGTGGACATTTTAAGGCTGATATGATGATGATATCCTTTCAGATAAAGAACGAATGTACCCAGTCGATTTACAACTGACAAAGTTATGGAGTAACAAACATAAAAAAATATAACCGATTTGAGTACCTCCTCCTTTTCGGAAGTCAGATTAAAATGAACTATAAACGAATCCCTGTTTCCACATATAAAAACACAAATTTTACACTAATTAATCAAAGAGAATAACAATTCCGCGTTGAAGTATTGTATTACGAACGTTGACTGACTCACATGAGGTGGGGCAACAGTGTAACTTACCAGATCATACATATCAGAGCAAAGTTCAACGCCACGCGCGAAAATGTACCCGCGAGTGAACCCGGACACTCATACACGTTTGTATAAAGAAATTATTTTGCAATATTACTCAACTAGAATTTATAGGTGAGTTCTAAAAAGGGACAGAAAGATGAAAGAGGTGTGAGCCCAGATCTAAGATTATATAGATAGAGCATTCAGTATGAAAAATGGGTAAAAATTCAGTCGGCAATGACTCACTTTGGCACATATTTCTTTAAACCAAAAACGATGTTTTAGTGTAGCAAGCAACGCATGGGGGGTATCATGGGCGAAACAGTATGTGTGTGTACTGCTCATGTCTATAGGGGACGGTTACCACTTTCCATCAGGTGGGCCGTCAGCTTGTTTGCCATTCTAAGTCGTATAAAAAAAATTACTGGGTTATGTCACTTGGTTATCAAACGTCAGTAGATGAGAAACATTTTGTACAGAGAAATACCACCTGAGTCCTCGGGAATGGCAAGGCATGGGGGGTATCATGGGCGAAACAGTATGATTTTGCTCATGTCTATAGGCTATAATTACCATTTTCCATCAAATGAGCCGTCAGTTTGTTTGCCATTCTACATTTAATAAAAAAACAAGTCCACTGACATTACATTATCATACACATTAAGTATTTTTTTTTACTGTAGTACTAAATTATTCTAATATACTTGGACATTGCATTTCAACCAAATTACATGCTCAACGATCAAGATAAAAAGAAGCCTATTTTCTTCTCCATTCCATATAGTATTTGTGTACCTATAAATTTCATAGAGATTGGTTAAGCCATTAAGTAACAAACAAACTCATTTTCACATTTATAATACATATATATTTGATATATACTGTGACACATTTTATTTTATTTTGTTAATATAATAAAATTGTAATTAGACGATGCTTGTATATAAGAGATATTTAAGAAAAATTGAAAGAAGTCTTAATAAGATCTATAGAAGACATAACGATATTTTTTTGGCTATTTATTCTATTTATTTGTTTTTTTATCTATTTTATCTATTTATTTGTTTGTATTTTTATTTCGGCATTACGAAAAAATTACTGCATCAAATTGTATGTGGTGTAACTTAAAATCTGGTATATAATGTTTTATCTTGATACGCCATCTAGAAAGATATTTCATTGGATCTTCTACTTCTGAAGTCAATGCGTACGAAGTAGCGGGCCTGAACCTACTGTTGAATAAAACTAACATATGTTTTACAATAATTTGGTAGAAATTTTATACAACTGCAGAAAGAAAGGTAAATGAAGTTTTTCGAGTTCTAGGTATATAAGTAAGTTTCATCCTTTATCAATGTACATGGTTCGTTGAACGAGACTTCTTTCAGAGATAAGCACAACCTTGCTTGCACCAATGTCTGTCACGTGTCTTTTCTTTACAAATAAAAAAAAAATCCTGATCTCGGTGCAACGTGTTTTCTAAACGGATTTTTCACGACCCCATTGCTAACAATATATCCTATCAGGTCGACCTACACGCAGTTACACCTGGAAACCATCGTGGTTAATTATTTTTCAATTCATCACGATAGGCTAACTGGTCTGCTTTCATCCTCACCTATCATCTCTTACTGGTGGTCCGCCAGCATATACCGATAGCGCAGGCAGATATACCAATCCGTTTCCCTAAGTAAAGAAAGACTTTATGATTTTTTTATAATAATAATAATATATAATAATATCCTATTTATAGGATAGAAGGCTTATATTCAGCAATGTACAGATATATAATATTTCTTAGTAATGTAAACTGGTAGTTTACATTGTAATGAATCTACGGCCAGTCTTTTTTTTTTATTTTTATTTTTTTTTATTTTTTATTTTTTATTTATTTTTTTTTAACTTGTTTAAATATTTATTTATTAACTATTTATTGCACCACTTCAAAAATAATAAAAAGATAAATAAATATAAAAATAAAAATAAATAAAAATGTATTTATTGGAACCATAAAAAAAAAATTACAATTGTAGGGTAGTGTACGATAACAGCCACATTAGTTAAAAATAACTGTGTCGTGGCTGTTAACGCCCACCTCCTGTTTTATATAATAGAAAACAGCATTCTACTGCATTCATGTAACAACAGTTAGTTACCAGAGGGAGACTTTGTACAAAAGTCGATTGCTTAGGTACCTCTGTCCCATTCGTGTTTCAACCGTGAAGCAGTTGTGTTTGTATGGCTGTGTTTCGGTTTGAAGGGTGGGCGTGGCGTGAATTTACTGGGTACAGAGCAATAACGCCTGAGTCCTCAGGAATGGCAACGCATGGGAGGTATCATGTGCGAAACAGTATACTCTGTTATGTCCATGGTACTGCTCATGTCTATAGGCGACGGTTACCACTTTCAATCAGGTGGGCCGTCAGCTTGTTTGCCATTCTAAGTTGTATAAAAAAAAAGTTAGGAATTAAGTTCAAATCGAAATCTGTTTGCAATAGCTTGCATTGACAAGTTACACTAGTATGCATCTATCAGAACAATATGGAATCATTATGATCCTAGTGTTGCAATTCGAGAATGCGAAACGTCTCTATTCCAATATCAATCTATTGGGGGGAAAAGGGATTGTTAGTAATGGAGACTGAGACTCCCATTACTAGCAATATACCCAACCAGGTCGACCTCCTCGCGGTTCCCCCTGGAAACTATCATGATTAATTCCTAATGAATTCATCATTATTGGGTAACTGGCCTGTTTTCATCCTCATCGATCATCCTTCACTGGTGCCCCGCCAGCGTATCCCGTTAGCGCAGGCGGGGTTACTATTCCATTTTCTACCAATAAAAATATCAATCTATTGGAATTTATTTCAACAGTAACCTCATAGATCGTAAGTTCTATATGGCGGATGAAGTGGGTAACACCTTTTTTATCATATCAATTTATTAAATACTCATAAAATATAGAACGCAATTGTCATGATGAGTTCAATCTAGTGTGGTCTGGATTTCTATCAGTTATGGGTCGTTGATGTTAATTTATATTTATAATTGGGAAACATGGCGGTCTGACAGAACCCGGACTCTGCACTAGATATGTATGTGATATGTATTTATCAACTCGCTGTCAATAAGCTCTGCGATAATTGTATTTAATTGGCTTAATAATTAACAGTGTTAGTAGAATAAAACTTATTAGACTGATATTATGATGTTATTAAAAACATAATAAATATTATAATAATGACAAAAATCAACAAATAATTATACTTTTAAGCGTGGTTTCAGTGTCAGAGTCCACAAATGATATCAGTGATATGAAACGAACAGAATGGACGATACGGAATAAAAAGCTTCCTGAATACTAAATATTACTTTAAACAAACTCTGGTTACAACCACTTAACAGTTTCAGTTACAACTGAAATTGTTAAATGGTAGATCACTAATCGAATAACTGTCATCAGCGTATCAGCCTTTAATCCACTGCAGAACATAAGACTTCCCCTTGGGGGTTTTGCCAGTAGCTGCCATGCTTGGCAGGCGGATTTGCAATCGCAATTAGGCTTTGGCCGTCCTATAGTCGCCTCTTACGACACCCAAGGGAAAGGAAGGCGTAGGCTATTCTATGCCGAGACCACACGGCCAAGAACTGTCAACTTTCATTTAATAAATAAATAACAAATTAGTCAAAGGGTTTTTTGTTTCCTTTATTCTTTACCAAAGAACCGGTAAAGTATAGCGTGAATTACATTCTATTTATTTAGAATCCTTAGAATAGTAATATGTTTTAAATACTTTGCTTTGTCTGATGCTGGTATTTCCCTTGTATCTTAGTAGTTTTTCTACATTTAAACTTTTTAAATTAATATTGTTTTTGTTTTTCTATTTATTTGCTAATCACATTACACTGATAAATTAATTTTGAAAAATTTTATACGGGTACAACGCGGAAATTAGGAGGGAAAGGATTGTTAGTAATGAGATCTGACAGAACCATTGCTAGCAATATGTCCATACAAATCGATCTCCACGCAGTTCTCTCTGGAAACCATCGTGGTAAATTTTTGATGAATTCACCACGATGGGCTAAGTCACCTGTTTCATTCTCACCTATTTCATATCACCCTGGTGCCCAGCCAACATATACAGATAACGCAATCGAGATTAGCATTCCATTTTCATCCATTAAAAAAAAAAACACGGAAACTAACCCTCCAGAATAAAATTCAAAAGAAATTACTCAAATTACTATATCTATATAAAAAAAATTTAAATCGTATAACATAAAAAAAATACAGACATTAAATTTAATAAAAATTTAAAAGCTTCTAAATTGACACCATGCTTGATATAATAAGATATATATATATATATATATATATATATATATATATATATATATATATATATATATATATATATATATATATATATATATATATATGCAATTCGCAATTCTATAGTGTCCCCTTTTGCATATCATTGTGTTCCGTCTATATTTTTTATTAGTCTAAGCTTTATAATTTAAGGAAAAAAAAAACAAAATTAATGAGCTTTGAAAGTGAAGATTACAGTTCAAAACAAACGTTATCAATACTTTTTCTATGTCATAGGTGAAGAGTTATTGGAACGTGCAAACGACTGTACCTACATCTTGGAAATGGATTCTTATATAAACTACTTCCAAAACTCACTGTCTGTATAAAAAAATTTGTATGAACAGTGTAATGAGGAAGCTATAAAAACTTATTTGCAAAAAAAAATAGGTCACTTTCGATTTTTTTCGAAATAATAAATAAAATAAAATATAATTTCACACAAAATTACATTAACCATTAACTGTTGTGTAACTGCTGAACATAGATCTCCTCTATAAAGGGGTTTGGCAGTAGTTGCCATACTTGGCTGGCAAGTTGGCAACTGAAGGTTTTGATAATGGGAAAGGTAATGACGGCCCCTCTATAACTCATATGCCTCTATGGTATAATATATTTACCGTGTGGTCCCGCCACACGGTAAATATATTATTTACTAGGAGCAAAAATATTTTCGGTTTGTAAATTTAATTAAAATGTATAATATAAAAACTCCATTTGTTTTTCGTTTTTTAACCCATTTTCCTTCACTTCATTTGTCGGGACTTGTTTCGCTTCAATCATTTATGTCACGCTTGGGTTATAGTTTTTTCTGTACAGGCACGACACATCAACTTTCATATTGTTCTTTTAAAAAAATTTATTAATTTCAAAGAAAGCAGTGTAAAAGAAAAAGCACCCAAGTATTAAATAAAATAATAATAATTATTATAGTATTTAAGAATATCAATGGTAAAAGAAAACGGTCGAAGGCGAGCGATTTCCTTTAAGTTAATAAATACAGTTTAATATTAAACTCAATACTGCTTTTGTACCAGTTTGCACCAGTAGTATCAGCTCGAAAAAATATGATGCAATATTTATTCAAATTGCACATCTAGGCCTTAAAATAATGTAAAGTCAATGGTCTTATTTTATGATTTTTTTTAATATTTTGGTATGAAAGTGATGTTACGTTTCACTACTTGGAGATTGTTTGTAATGTGGACTACCAGTACCATTGCTAGCAATATACCCTATCAGGTCGACCTTCACGTGGTCGCTCCTGTAAACATCGTGCTGAATTCCAGGTGTATTCAGCACGATGGGCTAACTGAACTGCCTTTTTATTCTTGCCTATCATCCATCACTGGTACCTCGCCAGCGTATACCATTAGCGCAGGCGGAGTACCATTCCATTATCATTCATTAAAAAAATCTCACTACTATATATATATATATATATATATATATTAACATCGAGAATTTACGATTACTACGAAGGTAATCTTAAGTTCCTCTAACTTAAAGTGTTGGATACCAAAAGCGATAACTGGGCAAGGTCAGAGCGTCCAAACAATTGTACCTACTTTATAAATCACGTTGATTTACACGTGGGGTTTACTTAATTTTGTTGTATTACAACCAATACTAAAAAATGGTGTCATCTCATAACAAGCTATAAAATTAGCTTATATAAGCTATTAGCTAATGTTAGCTATATTATAAGCTATATATTATACTTCCTTACTAATATTATAAATATTATATGAAAGTGAATTTGTTTGTTTGTTACTTCTAAGCACCTTAACGGATTAACCAGTCATTATGAAATTTGGTATACACATACTACTCCTAATACGTATTTACCAAATTTCATATTTTCAAAATATCGAAAGACTATATTTTTATCTCGGTCAGAGTACATATTGTGGTCATACGGACGAAGTCGCGGGTTAAAGCTAGTCTTCTATATCTATGGACGCTTATCACCAGAAGTGTCATATGCTTTTGTTGCCAGACTGAAACCCTTACAACCTCGGAGTTAACCTTAGTTATTGTGGGGGGAAAGGGATTGTTAGTAATGGAGACTGAGAATCCCATTGCTAGCAATATACCCAACCAGATCGACCTCCTCGCGGTTCCCCCTGGAAACTATCATCGTTAATTCCTAATGAATTCATCATGATAGGTTAACTGGCCTGTTTTCATTCTCATCGATCACTCTTCACTGGTGCTCCGCCAGCGTATCCCGTTAGCGCAGGTGGGATTACCATACCATTTTTGCCCGTCAAAAAAAAAACCTTAGTTATTGTACTTAGAAAATAAATAGCTATATAAATAACAGGTGATAGCTCTCTCACAAAATTACTTGTTCAACAACTTGTACAAATGATCTATATAGTATAGAAAATCCTCGTCCCTCTCGACCTAACTTCACCCCCTCCCAATGACATTACCGTTACATGACCGTACGAAAAAACCGTATGGCTCGGCAGGACTTGACGCTCGGTACATTTGTAACGATCTATATTTTAAATTTAAGGTTACACCGTCTAGATATTAAACTAACTTGTATTATTTACATTAATTTAGTGGACTGGCTGAAAAATATACAATAAAAAAATTTTGAATCAGTTCTGATGCGACACTTGCTGTCAAAAAAAATACATTTACACCTGTATAAAGGTTTCTGTTTATGTAGTTTTGATAGACATGCTTCACGATATTATTGTGTGAAATATTTGATTGTGGCTTTATTTAAATACAATCTTCTAAATGGAAGTGGTGCTTCGCCAAAAAAAACAGCTCTAATTTTCAACCATATGTTTCTAAATCCTATAGATATTCAATTTAAAAGAATTTAAAAAAATTAGAACATAACCATAAGTGATAGGTACTTTCTCACAATCGAATTCTTTGTCAAATCCATAAATTACATTTTCTTAATTATTTATACATAAAATTAAAAAAAAAGAATAAAATTAAGTTTTAATGACGTAGCATCTACGTCATTCTAGGTTACCTACCTACTTAGTATAATAATTTAACTATATATATAATTTAACTACCTACATAGTATACTAATTTATTTAAAAATAGATACAAACATTGTGACCACTTAGATAAACATTTATTTTGGCAGCTATTTAATTGCTTTTTGAATAGTTTACGATGTGTTTCATTCATAAATGTGTCTGCTGAAAAAGATTATGACTGTTTTTGTACTATAAATTATCGTAATATAAAAACATTGCAACAAATGAGTCACATTTGTAAACAAGAACACAATTCTCAGAAATACACCTATATATATCTAAATTATTTTCCCAAAATTTCGTGGATTTTCTCGGTTTGAGTATAAAGTGTAATATTATAAAAAAATTATAAAGATATCTGTATATTTTTTTTAAATGGATGATAATGAAATGGTAACCCCGCCTGCGCTATCGATATACACCGGCGGGGCACCAGTGAAGTATAATAGGTGAGGATGAAGTAGGTCAGTTAGCCCTTCGTGACGAATTCAACAAGAATTGTTCACGATGGTTTTCAGAGGGAACCACGTGGATGTCGACCTAATAAGGTATATTACTAGCAATGGGGCTGTCAAACTCCATTGCTAACAATCCTTTCCCCCCAATATCTGTATATTTGTTACTCATTCACAGTTTAAAATCTATATGAATTTAATATTATGAACTTTAATAGGTGCATAGACGGACTTTAGACTGGATTAACATATGGGGTACTGTTTATCATAATTCGTGGTAAACAGCCAGTAATAAATATAAGAAATAAATCTATAAATTCTACGGAAGAGGCCTATGTTTAGCAGTGAACTGATAATGGCTGAGATGATGATGATGATGATAAATTCAGCATCTATCATACACATCCATAATTGTATTATCATTAATCTTAGCGTTTAATTAGATAAAAACAATTCAAACTAAGCAAAACATTCACTCGAGAATGTCCAGGACGCCTCTTCAGTAGATAGGCACGCGCATTTGCATACACTGACGAAACAAACGCCTTGATGTCTGTCATCAACTACCAGTATCAACACATAGTGATGAAACCTGCCCACTTTATTTCTCTCAACTTACATAGCCTTTTAACAACATTCAATAAAGGTCATTGTCGACAACAAATGTGTATTTGGTATCGTAACCGGTTCGATATTATTACGTTTTTTATTAACTGTGACGTAGAGACGCGCCCGCGATTTCGGCCAATCGGAGTATCGAACGCAAACACTCCCATGTTATATATTGCGCGCGCGCAGACTTGAACGCATTCTCCTTTTGCAAGTGTAGCTATTCGTATACATTAATAAATGGGTGATAGATTAAATATAATAGGATATTATAGATGGTTGATACATCTGTTCAGCTTCAGTAACTTTGTAAAAGAAATTATTTAGATAATTTTTTTTTAGATAAAGTTAAATTTTTAAATTAATCAATCGGAAAGTATTAAAAAATACCCAGTAAGAAAAATAGTTAATTTATAATAAATATTACTTAATAATATTTTTTTCAATAGAAAAAAAATAGTAAAAATGCTGCATTTAAACAATGTGCCAGAAGATTACGTGAAGAACACGGCCCAGTAAGTTAATTTATAAATTTTAATATTATATTATTACTTTACTTATTAAAGACTATTATTGTATTATGCGAGTCGAAGATATACGGATGCCATTAAATAAATAAAATTAAGTTTGATCAGGTATCATATGAATAGCAATATAATATAAATAATAGAATCAACACAACAGATTTCGGATAGCAGATTCGATACTTTTACGATGTTATCACCAATCCGAATTAAATTATTTTTATGTTTTATATAATATAATTTCATATGCTTTATAATTAAAATTAAATTATATTTATATCAATAATAATCTGTAAATTTATTCTTATTCTTATTATTAAATTACATAAAAAAATATTTAAATCCAAATTTTAATGAATGGGTATTTTTAACTATTTATTTATTAAAAATATTTTTAATTCGCCTTATATATAATAGATTAAGCATAGATTATGCATAATAAGTACAGCCTGGATATAAATATTTTTGTTCATATTTCAAGACTAACGGCAACACGTGTCTTCTATTTTTCCAACATTTTCATTCTCAATAAAGTTTTCGAAATTTATTTTGGATCCGCAATGATAAGAAAACTTTACAATCTGTATCTCTTTTAAGAGAACAATAAAGAGTTTGCATTCATCCATTCATTAAATTTTTCCTAATAAAAATAGATTGAAAAATACAAAACTAAAATTTAAGCCTCCCATATTAACTTGAGAGGATGCGTTGGGCTTTAGGAAAATTTTACTAATAACATACTACGAATAAAAGGATAGGAATAATTTTGATTATATCTTTATCTTCCGTAATATACAGTTTATGTATTTACATTTTCACAACTTACTAACGAACTAATGTTTATAATCTCTGTCACTTTGTTGAAAAATTTCTCGCGATTTACAGAAGATATAAGAGTCGGGCATTGTTCGTAGCGGAGGCCTTGTAATGTGAAGGTTTATAGACAGTGAAGTAACTTTATCTGCCTATTGAAAGGATCAAATATCGTTCGTTTTACCTCTGTGTAATTACCTACATATTTTATCCTTAGATTTTATAATTACTTGAATACCTTTGTACATGAATAAGTTATACTTAATCACCATAATATTAATTGCTATAAACAAACAAAGCAGCAAACTATAGCAACATTGCAATATTTATATCCAGGCTGTATACTATGATTAATATATGATTAATATATATATATATATATATATATATATATATATATATATATATATATATATATATATATATATATATATATATATATATATATATATAGGGAGAATTAAAAAACATTTAGCAACATATAGCAACTTACTTTTGCCTATAAAAAAAATTATATAAAAAATATATTATTAAAAATGTTACAATTATACAAAATGGTATATAGTTTTCGATTGAAAGCGGATGCGGATAGTATCAAGTATTATACAATATTTTATTATTATTATTATTATATGTCTCTATATATACATATATAAGGAGCCTTCCTTCGAATCGACATCTGAAATAAGAAAAAACATAATTGTACCTATTTACAAAAATTATTTTTGTATGTACTTACGTATTTTCTTTGTGATTATTTTTTATATAAAAAAGAAAATCGTTTTCTCGTTTAGTTATAAGAATGTTAATTACTCTACATCTTTATATGCGATAAATACTTATTATTTATTGAAAATATGTTATGCATATTGCATATGTAGGTACTTACTAGATAGCTTTATCCTATATGTACATATTATTACTTTAAATGTAATTGGCAGATATTTGATGTCTTAAATTACTATAAATCGCTAAGTTTACTTAGTATAATAGAAGTATATCGAAATAATTATATTATAACTGGATATTAATATGATAAATAAGATTAGCTAAGCGTGGCAACTACTGGCAAAACTCCTCTTATGGGGAGGGCTTATGTCCAATAGTGGATAGTTAACGGTTGAAATAATAATAAAAATAATAACGAATTTTGCACTAAATTATTATAAACCATTATTATAAGTATAAAAATAAAGAGATTGATCGCCGTAAAAAATTGTCAAGTGCAATTAAAATGAAAGCTTATTCAAATTTCCATTAAGTTTCTTTATTACGAATATATCGTCCCGATAAAACGAACTTTGTATCGTAAGGCACAATAACTTACCATGCCCATAAAAGATATCCAAAGACTTTAAACTTATGGGTAATATCCCTCTTTTTACTTCGGAGTTTAAGAATTATGCGATTGCGTAAAAGAGAGACTTTATATTCGGACAGTAGGAAAAGAATATCTTAAAAAAGGAACATGAAATATCGTGTTTTTAACTTATATAATGGATATAAATTACGTTAAATTACGTTTAAAGTTAGAATAATAATTACATATTCTATTACATTGCTGAAGAGGTTTCATAAACAAGTTTTTTTTTTATCGTTATATTTTTCTCATTATTTGAGATCGACGCAGTTTTGTTTCATGTTGAATTTTTAAAAATTTCTGTCTGTCAAATTCAACGGACACTTCTGTGTTCACTTACCTATCAACCTTCAAAGAATCCATCTGGTTTATCTTTGATCTCTTATAAGTCGTAAACAATTTAATTAACAGTTAATGTTTGTAAAATTTATTTTTAAAAATTAAATAATTAAATTTAAAAATAAAAATTAAAAAGTGATTACTTTGTTTACAACATTACAACATATTTATCACGTTAATGAACTTTTAAATTTATTATTATTATTTATGTAACCTTTATAATTTATATTATGTTCTTCAATTTAAACTCAACAACGTTATAATTTAGTTAATATATACAGTACCTACTCCTACTTGTAATAATTACCTAACAACTTATGTATTTAATTAAAAACGTTGGAAAGGATTTTATTTTATTTTATAGCGAGAAGTCGGTCGTGATTTCTAATAATTAAATAAGTAATTATTCACAAATTTTCAATTCAGCATTACAGAATTTAAAACTAAAACATTACGTGCATTACGTGAAAGGTATAATAATGCAGTTATGTTTTAAATTAAAGCTTTGTGTATTTTTTGCATAAAGTAAATTCTTCATCAATAAAGTGTTTACATATAATTTTTATTTACGTAATCAATCAGCGATGGGATTAATCTTAATGTTGCTAATTTATACTAATTTTGAATTGATTTTTCCTATTTACTCGCTCACGCGTTATTTGAAGATTCTAACTTTGATTATTGGATTCACACGGGAAAGGAGTTTATTCCACATGTATTTATTTTATTGTTTTATCAACAGATGTGCTCAACTGGCGCTGGGTTGCAGCCGAGCTGCTCACCAGACAGCACTGCGAGGATCCTCGAACCTGAGCCCTCAATTGGCATCGCTGACTCCTAAGGTATAGCCACCAATAATATCATCCATAAAGTGAAACCTTTTTTGTATCACAAAAGCTATAAACAAGCATATCTTTAATCCGTCTGATGGTAAACGGTTACTCTAACCTATGGTTGCTTGCAACATCAGATGTGTCACGTATTCGTTGTCGACCCTGAAGAAACGTTAGTATGACCTTTTTGAAGAACCCCATACTATCTTTATCTCTAGTGAAAACCTTGGCAGGAATCTCATTCCAGAGTCTAAGCGTTTTGGGTAGGAAACATCTCTGAGACCGCATTATATGAAATCATTTAGATCCTATAGCGTATGTGGATGAATTAACTGTTAGTGATGGTAAACAGTGAGATAGTAAAAGGTGGTCATGGGCTTCAGTTCCAACAATTACTCAGAACACAATCCGATATACAAGCGATAGAACAATGACTGAACAATAAAAAAGGATGCTAAGTCACGCTTTAAACTTAAAAGCTCGATACTGCCAAAATAATGAAACTGGATCCAAAAGTCCAAACTCTTTCGGTTTAAGTAACTGTCGTAAGTTTAAATTTTTCATTTCAACAACCTCACAAAGGCTTGTCTATTACTTCTTGGTACTTCAACGATTCAATCATAAGTCATACAATTTGACATACGTAGTATTTGAGATGGTGAAGGTCATAGACTATTAAATCGATCAATTCAAATGTATCCATGTGTAGCGGACGACACAGCACGCTATTATCTAATAAAAGAGTGTCGCAGACATAGCTAGTATGTAATAAAAAATAATGTAATGTTTATTAAATAAGAAGTAATTTTTTTACGAGATGAAAATGGAATGATAACCCTGACTACGTTATCGATATACGCTAGTGGATACTAGTGAGTATTATAGACCACCAGTGGACCATCGTCCACCAAGAATTAACGACGATGGTTTCAAGGGGATCGCATGAAGTTTTATCTGATTGATATATCGCTATCGCTTTTCCCTTTGAACAATTAAATTTAACCTTGTTTGTCTTCTAGGTCCGAGCTTTCGTGGAACGCAGCGTGGCTCTCTGTCAACCAGAGCACGTGCATGTGTGTGATGGGTCTGATGCTGAGGCAACCGCGCTGTTGCAGCTCATGCAGCAGCAGGGCACGTTGAAGCAGCTGCCCAAGTATGATAACTGGTGAGTCAATGTACGTATGCCACGTATAGATACGCCAAAACCAGTCGTTATAACAATGTGTAAGGAAAAACGAAGTACGACGCGCACGACGGTAAATTAAACATCTATTAAAATCAGATGTTGCAGTTCCGTTATCATTTTTTAGTTGAATAGATGTAGAATATTAATTGTCGACAAAAAGAGTATTGAAGGAGTACCTATCGATTCTCCAGGCAACGCGACAAATGAATCTATCATAAATCTATTACATAATCTATCATAAATACGTTGTCGCACGCACGACGTACTACCTTTTTTTTAACGAGGGGAAATGCTTCATGCAGACCCACATACCTCGGGGGAGATATGTGGGTACTGCCGGACTCCTACAGGCTAAAACCCCCCGGTGTTCCTCTTCTGCCATCTGTCAGTGCTGCGGGACCCCTTCCGTACGCCGCCGCAGCAACGACATACTACCTACAAGTCAGCGAAGTTCAGCGTCTTGTTTTTTCTTATACAAGCATTAACGAAAACGTATCCATTGATGGATTAGTTTGCCAATTGTCTGAAAGAACAGCTCCTTCTGATTTGATAAAAAATTCTGCATTTTCTGCACATCTTTGCGAATTTGATAAATGGCTTTGAAAGGAGATTTACGTTTCTACCAATAAATCTTATAAATAAATTCTTACGATATCCTAATACTTATTTATGCTGAAATTTACTAAATACATCCTATAAATTAAATTACTTTTTTCAAAACGAATTAATATCTGGAGTATAACTATCTTGAGATATACTGTATTGTGATCATTTATGAGGATTATACTCACGTTTTAAATTCGAAGATGGTCGATTAGTTTTGAACTTGAAACATAACTCGCGAGTAAATCCGGAATATTTACAATATAATAAAATATATAATGAAACAATATTAAAAATTCTTGTAAAAATCCTTTAAAATGTTCTCTTATTAATAAAAACTATATTATTTAGCTGGCTGGCACGTACCGATCCCGCTGATGTAGCTCGAGTCGAGTCTCGTACCTTCATCTGCTCGGAGAAGGAACGAGACATAGTACCAGTGGCGAGGGCTGGCCAGAAGTCAGCCCTTGGTAACTACATCAACCCCGACGACTACGAGAAGGCTGTGGCCGAGAGGTTCCCAGGATGTATGAGAGGTGAGCACCTTTATTGATAAACTATCTGTTTCCTGTGGCTTTGTTCAGAGTATAATTTACGTGTTGAATTACGATATTATCTACCATTTATTTGTTACGATGTAATAAAATGTATTCAAATCTTTTCGGTCATTTAAGCGTGATTAAATAATAAACATTCACGAATTATCACATTTAATATTAATAGGATATACGTAAAAGATATTTTACGACCTTTAAATTTGAAAATTTATAAAAATATTATGGATATTTGCTAAGTAATAATTATGCCAAAACCGCTGATCGAAATTAAAAGAAATTTGGCGCACAAATGGACGCTTATAATTTAGTTTAATAACTTATCATGTACTTGTGACTTTTTCCTTGTGAATACGAGGAAAAAGTCGGGGATTCTAACTAGTTTTCTGTTTTCTGTTATGCATTTTTTGTATGTTTTGTAATTGATCTATAATCTTTTTTCTCCTTCACCAGGTCGTACGATGTACGTGATACCGTTCTCTATGGGGCCAGTTGGGTCCCCTCTCTCCAAGATCGGTGTGGAGGTCACTGATTCCCCCTACGTCGTCTATTCCATGCGAGTCATGACAAGGATTGGTAAGTAATAATGTTCAAAATCATCTAAATTTTATGATACTATCCCGTGATGTGACTAATTCTCCGGTAATGGATGCCACCCATAACAAACTGAATTAATTCCAGTGACAACGGTAGGCTCATCCACTACCATACTGAATTCTAATGCTCGACAAAATATGGGCATACCGAGTGTTACGCTAACCACAATAGCAACAAACAACAGATACATCTGACTGCCCCATTATGTACTACTAGCAATGTGGCCCAGCTTTGCCCGGATAGATAGATAGATAGATTTTTTAATTTAATATACTACAGCCTATGTTACTCACTAATATATTTAAAGATTTTTTAAATCGATTGAGTAGTTTCTGATTTTATCTTTTACAAACAAACAATCAAATATTTCCTCTTTATAATTTTAGTATAAATAGTTGTAAATATGTATTAAAAAATTGAAAAGATACAGATGTTTTTATGTTCGATTAATAGCTATTTAAATACAAGATATACAAGAAAGTAGAAAGGCATCAGTTTGAACTTTTACGATTTTATTAAATATTATTTTATATTACACCCAAAATATCTACGTAGGTAGGTAATAACTATAAAATACATAGATAGTAATCTGAATGCATAGACTTGTTAAAATAGTAATGGCGCAAACGCAGAGCAATTAATATTGCCGTTTTGCACGGTACAATCAAGCCTATGTTCGCATTCCGCGTCAATTCAAGAGAGAATAGCAAAGAGCAATGTCCTGTCAGTTTTGTTCACTCAGACTCTAAATGTATTACAAAAATATATTCTTTCTATCTACTTTTTTTCTTCGTATATTGTAGATTGGGTAGGTGTAGTCTGATTGAATATAACTTATAAAAAAAATAACCATATTTTGTTGATATTATCATAGACACGCTATCTAAATAAAATTAATATCAAATCGAAACATTTAATTGATTTTTATTTATTGAATACCAATCGAATATGTACTGTTCTATATGACAAAATAGATAGACTGGTTTGTATGCTTATTAATTTAAATAAAACACCAAGTAACTTAGGAGCATCCATATGTGTATTGCTATGGCACACTCACAAACGAAAATTGTATTTAGCTTTATGTATTTTTTTTTCATTTATGTTATCTCGCTTCATTTGTATATGTATGTTGTAATTTGTGTGCTGTAAGTAAGTAATGCAAATAAATTATCTATCTATCTATCTATCTATGTAATATTTTTATAAAGTGTTGCCACACATAATTGTAATGAATAATTAATCGTTATAGAAATGCCATATATGCAACATGTACGATCTATAAAAGTGTTACGCGAATGCGCGCGAAATAGGCAAAGTAATTATACGCCTTCAATCTGATTTTTATAGCTCTCAGTTGCCCATGTCGCTCTTCTTATATCCCTCGTTATGCTTAGATTATTAATAATACTAATGGGTCCTGGGTGTCACTGATGATTTAAGCGTGCCGCTAATGGATCTATTTATTCACACAGGAAGTAAAGTGTTGGAGGTGCTCCGTCAAGACGAGACGTTCGTTAAATGCTTGCACGCGGTGGGCACGGGCGCCGGTGTGCCCGGCTGGCCCTGTGATCCCCCGCGCACCATCATACTCCATAAGCCGGCCGACAACGAGATCGTCAGCTATGGTATACAATCCTTTGATTTATTTACTAGCAACCCAACTTCACATGGGTATATAGATAGATTCCCGCCATACAATTTCACCTAGTGCAGTGTGTAATGTACTGGTGTTTGTAAATTTATTGTGTTTATTAATAAATAAATATAGCCTATATTACTCGTTGCTAAAGTAGCTTTCTATAGTTGAAAGAATTTTTAAAATCGGTTGAGTATTTTTTTTTAGTTTAACCATTACAAACAAAATGCCAATTCCTAACTGACCCAAGACATCGTTCTGTCAAAAGCTAAGATATAAACTATATTTATTTTTAATATCTATGGATGTTTTCAGGAAGTGGTTACGGAGGTAACAGTCTCCTAGGCAAGAAATGCTTCGCCCTGCGTCTGGGCTCCGTGATTGCTCGCCGCGAGGGATGGCTTGCTGAACATATGCTGGTATGTAAATACGTATTCAATTTAGGTCGTAAAATATAATTATTAATTTGATAATTAGGACAATCCTAAATACATTTAATTTTCTGTTTATATTGTCGGAGTTTTTTTTTTTTTTTATAAAACATTATGTAACAAACTCTGACAGTCCACATGATAGAAATAATAAGTTTATAGGTGACAAAATGTCTAAGGTTCTTCGTGAATTACCAGTTGAGGTCTTGTCACATACCTAGTAATTTCACTGGTCGGCAGAAACATTAATTGGACCAGGGTTACCCATGCAGAAGAGTTAGTATAAAGTTTTCCTCCAGTAAATGACATACCTACAAACTATTGGAAAGTATTAATTGTTATTATTGCCTTTTATTCTATAATTTGTTTATAGATTTAATATTTATTTATTGAATTTTAATGCACCTTAACAATATAGGAGACGGACTCGACACCACATGGCATAACATACCAGTCAACTGTAGACAGGAATAATAGAAATAATAGATAAATAATTGTAGCCCCATTGTCAATGACATTAAGGAAGCGGAAGTCTAATTTTATTATTTTTACCAGATCGTCGGCATAACGGACCCAAAAGGCCGCAAGCGGTACATTGCAGCGGCGTTCCCTTCTGCCTGTGGAAAGACCAACTTGGCCATGATGACACCTACTCTGCCGGGGTACAAAGTGGAGTGCGTCGGTGATGACATCGCATGGATGAAGTTTGATAAGAACGGAGTGCTGAGAGCTATTAATCCAGAGAATGGATTCTTTGGTGTAGCGCCAGGTGAGGTTCACAACATTTTTTTTATACAACTTTGAATGGCAAACAAGCTGACGGCCCACCTGATGGAAAGTGGTAACCGTCGCCTATAGACGCTAATCTGCCCATCCCTCACTCTCCCTTAGTTATCTCTTATGACACTCACGGAAAAAGAAGGGGTGGCCTATTCTATGCCGGGACCACACGGCCATGAATCATATTTACTTATAAGTATTTTCCTAAATACTTATCGTTACTATTTATTATTTACAGGCACATCAACATCAACAAACCCCATTGCGATGGCAACAGTGTTCAACAACACTGTATTCACAAACGTTGCGGAGACACAGGACGGTGGAGTGTGGTGGGAGGGTATGGGCCCAGCACCCGCTAACCTAACCGACTGGAAGGGACAATCATGGACTCCTAACACTCAAACTCCTGCTGCACATCCCAATTCCAGGTATATATGTCTTTATGCATTACAATATATATGTCAAACCCAAATAATATAATAATACCTATAATTCCCTTCAAACTATATAAGACGTATTAAAAAACGGAATGATTTTGTAATATGGCGAATCAGTTTTTTCACTTTTTTTTTAAAACAATCTGCATTTTTTATTACAAATATTTTAATTTAAAGTTGGCATTTGGTTGGCATTCTTCAATATACTTTAATTATAAAAAAATATTTAGTCTATGGTATTTTTATCTTATAATATAAGGGTAAGAATTTTTTATCGAAAATTATCACAATTTTAATTCATTTTAATTTCAGATTTTGCACACCAGCAAATCAATGCCCAATTATCGATGATGCTTGGGAAAGTTCAGAAGGTGTTCCCATTTCTGCTATCTTACTTGGTGGCCGTCGGCCTACTGGCGTACCGTTGGTAGTTGAAGCGCGGGATTGGAGACACGGTGTGTTTATGGGTGCTACTATGAGATCTGAAGCAACCGCTGCTGCCGAACATAGTGTATGTATTTTATATTCTTTTTTCATTTATTCAATTTATAACATTTACTGTAAAACTGTTGCACATATAGTTTAGTAATAAACAGATTTAAAAAATAAGGTTCTAAATTCTGTCAGTTTTCTATAATATGGCATATCTTCGTTAGTTGTCAAATGAATATGTCAAAAGAGTCATTAATTTATTAATGATTCTTTTTTTTCCTCTGCTATTCAAATGTTTTATTACACAATTTTTTAAAACACAAATTTAAATTATTTATAATCACAAAAATGAACCATTATCTATTGATTTAATTTTATTACAGGGAAAAGTGCTAATGAACGATCCGTTTGCCATGCGACCATTCTTCGGATACAACTTTGGCGAGTACCTGAAGCACTGGCTCTCTATGCCACAAAAGGGACGAAAAATGCCTAAAATATTCCACGTCAACTGGTTCAGGAAAAATGATCAGGTAAAAACTATTATCCATAGATTTTTTTTTTCTAGATTCACAATATTTTTGTAGTTAATTCTTCAATATTTTTTAATATATACACCACAGACAAAAAGGTGCACGACAGACTTGCAAATCTATTTTATTTATAGGAGTACGCATAAACTAGCGCATATAGATTATAAACATTTATCATATCCTTACTTTTATTTGCATATTAGCCTTAATGCAAGCTGTACATGGTGTCCGAGTTGGGGGCCTGGATTCCTGAGATACAGATCTCTGATCTAGTTTAGGGTCCAGTCTCCCACAAGTTTTACATACCATTGTAATTATATCTACATATATAGTTATATTTTTTTCATGTAACTGTATTTTTCTGTAAAATTTGTGGAGAAAATAAATAAATAAATAAATAAAAATTTGCATATGGGGTCAGCTAAGCCAATGAATCGCAGTTGCACATCAAATATCCCATGGATTCCGATTTCTCACCCATTTAGTATGTGCCTTACTGGCATATGTCCAGTTAAGGCACCCATTATAAATATTTAGATTCGTTTTATAAATTACTGAAGTTTAGATTTTATAAAAGGTTTTTTTTTTCAGGGCAAATTCCTCTGGCCTGGTTTCGGCGAAAACTCTCGCGTATTAGACTGGATACTACGTCGTTGCGATGACGAGCCCTGCTATGTCGACACACCACTTGGATATGTACCGAGGGACGGCGATCTGAACACACAAGACCTGGGTCCAATCGATATAAAGACACTATTCAGCATACCCAAAGATTTTTGGCTGCAAGAGGTCAGTTTTATTGGACAACAGTGAACTATATCTAAATATTTTGTATTAATCTAAGTACCTAAAAGATCGACTTTAACTCTCAAATTTTCTTCTTCTCAATAAATCGAATTTCCCCTAAGATGAGATAGAGTTTATCGAACAACAAATATAACAAATTTTATATAACAAAGTTCATCAAAATTAATTTAAAAATATATTTATTTAATATTTTATTTATTCTTTATTGGTCATATTACAAAAAATTTTTTGATACAAAACGCGGACTATATAGCATTCCCTCCCAGCCAACATTTGGCAAAACAGAAATTTAATTATGCAGTGAGAAAATTGAAAACTGTTGCAGATAAACACACGAGTATAATTAATTATTAATAATTTATATTCTTTAACAACACAAACATTGCTCAATTATCAATATAATGTACTATGTTTAACTAAATAAATAATACGTCACTTTGTATTTCAGGCGGAAGCGATTGGGAAGTATTTCAAAGAGGAAGTTGGAGAAGATTTACCTAAAGAGATGTGGGATGAATTAGAGACTCTCAGGAAAAGAGTCCAACAATCATAGACCAAAGATAGTAGCTAATACTCTAATTGAAATACGTGGAAAACATTCCTTGATATTTAAATAATGTTAGTTTATAAGTGAGACGATATCATTTTAAATTGAACATTAAGTGTAAAAATTACTAAATTTCATTTGTACTGAACAGATCTTTTTAAAATACGTATTACAGAAAATTAAGTGTGATGGCTGTGTTATATAAATTCTTAATAAATATATAATTTGATACATAAACAATAATACATATTTTATATAATATTATGAAATTAAATATATATTATTAAAATTAACAAATAATAATAAAATACAAAATAATAAGATTCTCCTTGTTTTAATTAATATCACCTATACTATTATTTATAACAATTACAATCCTTCAGTAGTGCAATACTTCTTCTCTATAACTTTTTAAAGCATTAGTAAATTTGGATGCCACGACACATACGAGGATTCCCCTTGAATATTAATATAATAACAATATTATTTCATATGTTTAGCAGAAAATACCCTTACTCCATCTTGAGTTGATGCTCTTGCATACTTAGTTAATAAAGCATTTACGTTCATTTTCTCCGTGGCGTAACATCTGAAAAATCATAAAAAAGACATGCCTATTACATTCTTTAGTCAAACATACTTGTAGATAGGATCCGTACTGAAGTTCACTATCTTACTAGTATCTTGGAAAAGTCCTCAAAATCCAAGATCAATTCGATATCTAATAATTTTTTATAGCATTTATTCAAATTAAACTTACTCTATATACGGTGATATTTGGTCCACTGTCCATTTTGTTCTTGTTTGGAATAGAATTTTAAAACGCTCGTTAATATCTTCTGGTAAATCGCTTTCAGCGAACCCCCATATTACTTGCGGTATGGTCGTCTTATCTATTAATGCTATTCCAGATAACAGGGATTCCTGTAAATAAATGTAATTAGATGATTTTTATTTATTTTTTAAAATCTGATAAATATAGTTATTAATAGTTAGAGGTAGTTGTGATAAATGTGACAATGTAAAAATTTGACATGTCCATACTTCGCCAATTACATTAGAATTCAATGTAAAAGGCGAGCTTTACCGCCGTCAATTGGATTAATTTGATTTGTTGTCGGTGTTACCCTTATTTTTGCAAAGTCAGTAAAAAAATAAACCTACATCAGTTGTCATTCCCTCTGGCACAGAATCTCTCCAGGCCTGCAGAAATTCGGCTAAATTAAATTTACCAGCGCTCTTCAGTAAAACTCTAGCCAGAAAACTACACACTTTATCTTGTTTATATTGGTAATATTGAACGCTATCTTCCACAACAGCTTCCTTTGTGTAAAATCGAAACATTGCCTTCAATATTGAACTAGGTACGAGATCTTTTAAGCTCTCTAGTGTGATTTCCTTAGAAATTCTATTTAAGGGCCACGAGTTTTCTTCTATTAAATCCAACATATATGAAAGAACTCTGAATTCATAATCGAATTCTAACAATCGGTAATAATCATCTATTTTTATTGCTTGTATCTTTTCAAGTTCAGTATCCAACTCGGCCCTAGATGCTTGTGTTTGATCAAATATAGCATCGTAGTTTAATAATTTGGATTTATCTACAGCATATTCCAGCTCTAAACCTTGAAATTTTGTAGGATCTAGAAGTTTCCGCAACTTTGATAATCGTGGCTTACACGGCTTTACTTCGTAATACGTAAAGAATGTATTAATAATGTCCTTATGCTGTATTATTCGTGGAGTTTTCGTGCCATCATCTGATTCCGTAGACTTATTTAAACTTGCATTAGATTTGTCAAGTGATGAATCCGAATCACATTCCATAGATTTATTTTTCATAGTTTCATCTAAACTTGTTGATGCGCCCAATAATAAATCAGGGACTAAGAGAAGACTGTTCGATGTTTCGGCTTCTTTAACATCGTATGTTTTATTACTAGTGCATAATACCACATTTTCATCCGGATCACCTAAAAAATACGGATTCTTAAATATTTTACAGTTTAATAAATTATTCTCTTAATAATTTACGAGTACTAATCCGTTATTATATAAAATATATAGGCGCCATTCACATAGCCGTCACTGTACGCACAAAACAGAGAAAGCGCATACTCAAACCTCTTAGTGTACACACATCTATTATATATTGACAATTATTTTTATACTAATTTTGCGCGAAAAAGTAGGATCGTTGTGGTAATAATGAGTCAATCTTTTTTCAAATTCATATAGCTCGAAAACTATTCAAGCTATGTATGTCACATTTTAATGAAAGAAAGGTAGGTTAATAGCCTGATGACGAATCATTTTGGTCAAAAATACAATATATCTAGTTTTTTAAACATGTGTGCGTGTGTGCATCCGTGTGTGTGTCTCTCTGCGTGTGCGTGCATGCATTCGTGTCTGTGTGTCTTTGCGTGCGCGTGTGCACGCATATGCACGCATGTGTGCGTGTGCGCGCGCGCGTGTAAATGTGTGCGTGTGTGTGTACGCGCGTGCGTGTATGTATGTTACGTGGAAAAATAATTTATTAGATACAATTGATAACTATGAAAGAGTAAAACAACGTGTTTTCTTTTTTTACTTTTATAATCACACAAATTAATTTCTATACCGTATAGATACTAGGCTTCCGAGCGGCGCGCTGGTAAGCGTAAAGTGTCATGTGAACTGAGCGTGAATCTAATGTGAAAGAGACGCAACTGTCGCCTTACTATATTCGTCCAATACTACGTCGACTCAGTGTATCCACTTGAACCACAGTTACCATAACGACCCATAACGATACAGATTCGATGAGAAATAGAATACCTCATGCATACATACAGCATGCTCCGGAATATCAAATGCACGAATTTGATCACACACGTAGCTATGCGAACAAGTTAATTCAAAATGTAGATATGCAAATAATTTTCCAACCCATCTATGATAAACACAGGGCTAGAATCTGGAACTGTATGAACAGCATTTTCTATTTAAAATATGAATAAATCTTGAATATTTCATACCTTTGAATACCAACTCGTTACCAGATTCAATTTCAGCCAACAAATTTGTATCCAACAACATAAGCCTTAGATTATCATTCTTTTCACTTGGCTTTGGGAATCTCAATATCTGTGTAATCTCTGTTAATTCTGATTCATGGAGTTTAGCAGTTTTTATTATTTTCCTGGCATCCTCCGGAGTTCTTAGTTCTCTGTAAATAGACAATTGACAACATATAAAATATCCAAAATATAAAAATTATTAACCTGCCAATAAAAGCTATTTAGTATTTTATCTTACTTACATAATAAAATTGTAACTAGATGTCTATCATATCAGCCTTTAACTGTATACTGCTGAACATAAGCCTCCCCCTTGGGGGGTTTGCCAGTAGCTGTCACACTTAACAGGCAGATTGGCAACCGCAGTTAGGTTTTTTTTTTTAATGGATGATAATGAAATGGTATCCCTGCCTGTGCTATCGGTATACACTGGCGGGGCACCAGTGAAGGATGATAGGTGAGGAGGTCGACCTGTTATAGTATATCGCTAACCGCAGTTAGTTTTGGAGATGTTTTAAGAGCAGCGCTGTCCATCCTTTTACGACATCCTCATCCATCATCCTCATAATCTCTTACGACATCGACGGGAAAGTAAGGGGTGGCTTATTATATGCTGAGAGCACATGGCAATGTCTACACATGGAAAATATTTAAAAAGAATTATTATCAAGAGTCTTAATAAGACCAATAGAGGTGAAAACAATATTTTTTTAGAAATTTTGACTTATGTATCTGACGTAACTTAAAATCTGTTATATATTTTATCTTGATACGCCATCTAGAAAGGGCCACCTAAATGGTGTCACAAAGTAGCCGAGAAAAAGTTATTAATAAATTTAAGTTAAGCTAAGTTATATAATAAATTTAAACTTGCTATTTTAATATTTAAGAATTATCGTCTATAATATAATTACCAAGGTGATAAGACAATGATAAAAACTAGAAATAATATAATATATATAAATAATGTCATATTACACAACTCAGCCTAGACCAAAACTAAACAAATCTGGTATTATTGGTAACATTTTCTTTTTTAAATGCATACGTATTATACATAAAAATCACCGAGATGAATACAGACATGCTCATGAATTTAAATATTTTAATTGTGACAGGAATAAATAAAATCTGCAATCATGGGAAAGTGAGGAGGGTGTTAAGAAATATATTTTATAATATTTTTATTTTGCTAAGTATAGATACTATAATTTAACACAATTTTATACAAGATTAACTCGCATAAATTTACTTAAAGATTTACTTGCATAAATATAGGTACGGTTATAAATTTTATGTTGTATAACATGTAGAGTGTTGTTTCACCGTTATTGGATATACAAATGTTATTATTATATAATGCCTCATAAATTATAATTTTTAATATAAATTATAATCTTTCTTTCTTTCTTTCTAATAATTACATATATAATTGTTTATAATTACTCCTCTATAAGTCTAGATAAAAATTATTTCTTGTAATTATTTATATTTATAATAAACTATTGTAATGGAGGAAACAATAAAGAGTATTTTTCTATCTATCTAATTCACATAATTGACAAATCGTACTAAAAGTTGGAGATTTTGTATTCCATTTAAAAGCTCATCATATTTCAATTTTCAAGATAAGTCTAGAAAAAATTGTTATTTTATATAAAACAGATACAAGAGGATTTCAATTTTCAATGTACAATAAAAGTTACAGTAAAAAGGCAGTTAAATTAGCAATAATTAAAGTGTGAGAGTAATTTAAAGTCCTCGAGAGAGCAACACTTTATATAGATTTTTAATCTATGGTTGAATTTGACATTGACAATTCTACTGTCATGTGTCTTTATGCACGAAGTGACATTGAATGTTCGATCAATTCTTCTGAATTCCTCAAATTCCGTGTGTATAGTAAATTAGAATTACATTGAAAGTTTTAGTTCAAAATTAGTAATAAGAAAACAAATATGTCGTTGTTTGGTGATATAGTACCTAAGAATGAAGAGAAAAATAATCAGGCTACGGCTAGCCTATCTCCCTATTTGAACTTCGATCCACATTACATCCCTAGAATGCAACCAGAATTCCTTTACCCAGACGATAGACATATGGCATCAACAGCTAGAAGATCGAACGTTGCTCTCCCCATTATTGGGATGTCCTTCATGACTGGTTCAGGTAAAAATTGTTTTAATTTCATCATATACCTAACCTCAAAACTTTACATAATATGCAATAAGGAACTACTATTATAAATTTAAATATTAATCTATTTGTTCTGATAAATGTACGATAGGAGTTCGATTTAATTAAATGGTACCATATTTTTTTTTTCATAAATACTCTTTGAAGTTCCCTTTAAAAAACGTAAAAAGATGTAAACTTAGCAAGAACAAAAATACAAGAAAAAAAATCACTCAGAGAATGGGTATCCTTTGAGCTTTATTAAAATTAATTTTAATTCTTTATAGTGGAGATAAATAATTTTGAATATAACAGTAACATGTTTACTGCCCAATAACTAGTTTCAATTGATACTTGAAGTTTAGGACAAGAAAAAATTGTAAAAAGTGTAACAAAAAAAATTAATCATTTATATTATAATTACAAATATTATAAAACATAATACTGTAATTTTTTAGGTCTTGGAGGTATGTCTGGCCTATATAAAGGTTTGAGAGCAACTACACTAGCTGGACAAACTGGAAAAGTTCGACGAACCCAAGTTGTTAACTACATCATGAAACAAGGTGGGCCAATATTTTAATATAATGTCTAATAAATTATACAAATATTTTTTATAAAATAAAGCATAGAAAACACATTTACAAAATATCATTAAAATCACTCTAATGGTTTCAGAAATTACTGTGGAGAAAAATGTGACAGGATTTTCATACATTATTATATGGATAAATAGCTTAATAATTTTGCAATATTTAGAAAAACCTGTGCCATATTTTAAATCATCCATAGATGACATAGGCAATTACTTAAAATATCAATGTCCATTTTTGTGATTATAAATAAAGAAGAAAGCTTTTTAATTTCATTTTTTTTCAGCATTGTAATTAATGTTATATCAATATTACAAATATATCAAAAACTGTAACAAACAAAACAATCAACCAAAACATATACAAAGAATATCTGTAGTCTGTTAATCATGACAGGCCAAATAAGTAACATTTCACCCTTTCAGCCATGTTTATAATTTACCATAGCATGACTCAATATCATATAATTTTACCATTACAATATAATAAGATAGCAAAATATGTAGATATGGAAATGTAATGATATGGTGTACTTAAAATTTTCAACTATGATAACATAAATATGCATGGCATGGCAATATTGCAGACATGAACAAAAATTTGTCCATACAATTGCAAAAATTTTTCTTACCAATTATACTGTGACAGTAAAATCATACAATACATACAATGCTACATCAAATTATAAATTTTGTTGCATTAAATAATGTAACAAAAATATAACTATTGTAGCAGACATCTTTTAAAACTATGGATATTTATTCATAGGTACAACGACAGGCTGCACTTTAGGTATCATCGCATCCTTCTATTCCTGCATAGCTCTTGGCGTCACGTGGCTGCGGGATAAAGAGGACACCGCCAACACATTCATAGCAGCAGCCACTACTGGCGTCATATACAAAAGCACGGCAGGCTTGCGATCTATGGGCTTAGGCGCCGCGGTGGGCCTCACATTAGCCGGAGTTTACACACTCGTCACAGACAATGATAATATATGGAGCAAAGCGCGATACAACCGATTGTGATTCAAATACCGCCTATTTTGTAAATATTAATTGTTACTTTAGTATCAGCACCAAAGGGTCCATCAGACGACGAGCTTACTCAGGCCATGTTCGCGTCGGATGGTTAGTGCAATGTTATTCTGCAAGGTCGTAATCCCCGTACCTAGCAGGAGTATATGCCGTTATTAAATAAAACGATTTGTTTGGAAAATTTGTTTTATTTCCACATTAAGTATTTATTATAACTAATTGATGCTTTTGTACAATGTTTATTATTTACAATGCATAATATTAACCTTGTTGGTAAAAAATTAACTTGGTATAACATAGATACAGCGAAATAGCTTGAAATTCATTATAGGATTTTGTACATGCGTTTTAAACAGTTTTATTAATAATACTACGTAAAAAATTGGGAGTTTTGTAAGAGTCAATGCAGACTGAAATAGTATCGATGAATAGTAATTAGTTATAAGTTTAAAAGTTTCGGAAGGAGTTTTTGTACAGAAGTGTCTTGTTATTTTCTTTTGGAGAAAGAGAAATTGGTGTATGAAAGAAATTTAGCTTTCAGGAATGATAAAATATAAGGGACACCATGAGTACTTTGCACTCTACATATATGGTGCTGTATAGGTGACAGTTATCACTTTTCGTAGAGGAAAGGATTGTTAGTAATAAGTACTAGTAAACCCGTTGCTAGCAATATCAAAATGACCTCTACGCGGTAGTGTAGTAGTTGATTGTTTGATCGAGAGATTCGCTTGAAGATATGTTAATTTCATGAAGTTTCTATTTAGTATGTCTTACAACTGACTTCCTACTCTGTCACCATTTTAAATCTACACAGACCCTAAATATTAGAATAATGTTGATTTTTACATTATATAAATACATATTGTTCTCATAGTAAGGCGCTTATATTAGAGTGGCATCAAACGATGGGATATGTTATTTGAGTGAAATTAAAATTAGCGCCTATCCGCAGACATTGAGCAACCTACTTAAAATAAGCAGGCATATAATTATTTTAGGTAAAAAGTAAAAATATATTTTACATAATATGACATTTCTTCCAATACAAGAAGCAATTTAATACGAATAAAAACTGATAAGTAACTTTTGGCACCAATTTTTTAAAGAATTTAAAAAATATAAGTAGATAATATAATTTCACGTTATTGTGATTTAAAATAACAGATACTTACTGATTACTAAAAAATAATTAACTATATAGATCAGAAATATTTACAGTCAAATGGACTAACTATAATTCAAATGGAATATTAAAAATAAAAATAGGTAGCTAATAATATATAGGTATATAATAAATGCCTTACAATACCAATTGCCTAATGCACAAACTAGGACATTTGTGTTGTCGGAGACCAGACAACGCACACTTGAAGGTACAACTCGGACTTGAGCCAATGTGGATAACCTAATTGCCTAGGAGGAGAGATATTGTCAGTAGTGAGGATGTTAAACCTCATAACTAGCAATATACCCTCTTTTAATGGGTGAAGATGGAATGGTAACCCCGCTTGTGCTATTGATATATCGCAATTTAGGCACGTGTCATACCACGATTCTTATCAGACCCAATTTATTAGCGAATTGCGTTATTCTCTAGATTTGGCTAAACAACATAACGTAACTTATACCTAACGAAATACAGTCCATTTTATACTAAACCTTGTCCTACAACTCAATGATTTTTAAATGTAAAAGGTACATTAAAGAGTAAAAAAAAAAAAATATTGCAGTGTAACCGTGAACAAGTAATTCATTATTTTCTTTACAAATTTAATATTTTTATACAATAGTGGCGTGGCGGCTCTTAGTACAAGTAAATATTTAACTACAACAAATACAATTTATGATAAAGTAGATTAAACATAAATGGATGGCATCGTGTAAAAATATCTATTAAATTTATTTGAAGAGAAGAATGGAATAAAAATATTCTGTCATCAGAGTCTGCGTCTATCTTAGTCGTAATATGGAATTACTAGCGACGCGACCCGGCTTTGCGTGGGTACAAGATCTCGAGATCACTAAAGAATATCCTATCTCTATTTAGATAGAGCAGTTAATACACATTTACAAAATATCATTTAAATCGATTGAGCGGAATTGGATATTACTCATAATATAAAATTTAGTGACATGGGATTTTTATATATTAAAGATAATGATAATATTTCTTATACCACTGTGTTGGGTTAACTGGAAAAGATCTTTAGAGATAGGTACAACTTTGCTCATATTATTTCTAATTTTTATAATACGGTAATCGTATTTCTGAGTGCAATAAAGTATAAATATATATGAAATAACTAACAGTAAAAATAACACTAAACATTAAATGTCCATTAAATTTAGGCCGCAATTTGCATTAGACCGAATACCATGACCAACGGCATCACTGCTTCATTAAAGCGCGTCCCAATATTTTATAATAACTTAGAAAATACTAACGTTTTCCAGCAACTCACATTTCTTTCCCATGATCCGTATAAATACGATTCATTCAATATTATTTTTAAAATGTATTTTAATTTTTAATTACGATGTCTATATGCATGAAAAAAGAACAGTGGAAACGACAAACAAATAGTTCAATAAATTCCCGTCGCGTATGCATATAGACAACGATTCATTCCACTTGGCATATTCTCGAGTATTTATATAAATACTCAACAACAGTAGAGAATATGATATACAATCAAACATATTTTCTCCCATTCTTCATTTTGTAACTGGAAATTTTGAGATTCAGTACTACAGTTACTCAGCATAAAAAAAAATTTAAATTAGTTATAATTACTATATTTACGCTAACATTTTATTTATAAGTATATATTATAATAATATTCACATTTTATAATATCGATAGGTTTTTTTTAATGGATGACGATGGAATGGTAACCCCGCCTCTACTATCCTTATACGCTGGGCACAAGTGAATAATAGGTGAGAATGCAAGCAGGTCAGTTAACCCATCGTGACGAATTCAAAAACTAGCCATGATAGTTTCCAGGGTGAAACCGCGTAGAATATCGAGTGGTTTACAAAACAAGGTAATTTTTATACCCAACAAAGCATGAGAACTTCACTTTTACGTAAATAAAATACTTATACATATATCCAATCATCTCAGGTCGAATTCCAAGGTCGAATGAAGTAGCCTCTGGAGAACATTGCAGTTTATATCTGATGAATTGGTCACGATGGGCTAACCGACCTTATATTATCCTCATCTATTATTCCTCACTAGTACCCCACCCGCGTAAATCTAAGCGCCGGCGGGATTATATTATATTTTAATGCATATAAAAAAAAATATATTATACAAATACCTACATTGCAATTATAATTGATTGCATAAAAAATGTATAAAACTCACAAACTGTTTTATTTGGTAAACAAAGTAGCTTTGGTTACCCAATTAGTTAATTGCACATTTTATTCAAATATGACTACATACAAGTAATTATTTTTAATTAGCATCTTAGATTATAAACTAAGGCCGCATTCACACCAAACATTTTTTATACTTGGCATATTTATATTATAAATAGCCGCGTCCAACACCTGTGAACGAGAGGTTACAATTTCATTAGGTGTAATAAATCAACAATCGAGAGTAACATATCGTTCAATTGAGTACAAAAAGTTGATTAATTGTTAAACATTATGTGTAACAGTCAATCGCTAATGATGGCTACCTATATGCTCAGTGTGAACACAACCTAAATATGACTTAATTGCATAATATACAGTAGAATTATTCAAAGAAACTCTTCTGAATAATCACAGTCATAAAGTTGATGGATCTCCCTGGTCAAGTTTTAGATCAAAATGTAGTTGATAGATACGTTTTTAATAGGAACCAGATACTTTAAAAGAAGTGTATGTAAAATAAAGAAATTCAGGAATAGATAATATTCATTATTTTATAGATAACATATGATGTTTATAAAAACATGACTGAGATTTAAAGATAGTGTGACAAGGACGAGATAAAAAAGAAATATTTAATGTGTGTAAATAGTAGGGCATAAGACTCAGTGCACAGGTGTTCACCAACATTTAAAATAAAAAATGATTTAGCTTGTTACCAACTAAAGTAGACATATAACAGGATTTGGAAGCCCCACTATAAGCTTTAATATCTATTAGGTCTATTTTAATAATTTAAGATTTTGTTCCATAAAAAATACCGACTTTAATTGTGTCAAAATCAGTTATTTTGATTCAAACTACTAATCTGAAAATATATCCTTTCATATAAAGAAATTCCAAATCGGTTTATAACTGATAGAGTTATAAGGTTATAAATATAAAAAAATAAAAATAAATTGAGAACCTCTTATTATTTTGAAGTTGATTCAATTTAACAAGACAAAATTTAACTATATTTTTAGATCTTGTTATTATACTTTATATGTTGAGGTAAAAATTATATGTAATGTGTGAACCAGGTAAAATTGATAATCTACATACACACTATAGACGTATGATGAGAGCCAAATTGAACTTTGCAGTCCTCGCTGCAGCCTCTCAGCTCTGAGGTGCAGCAGTTTGGTTGTCACGTGGGAGCATTCAGTATTGACTTCATATCATCAGCCAATACACAATTAAGATCTTCCAATCGCCTGGCCAACAATGTCCTAGTATTATCTGCCACTGGAGGATTGCTTTTGAGTACTTCTCGCAACTTTAATACCATGTCCACTATCTCCACCTCCTTCTTACCAATCGACCACTTCTTCAAATCACTTTCAGCTAATGCCTCCAATTGTAATGCATGCAATTTGTTTGTCAATTTGCTATGTCTTTGGTGGAACCATGCACTGAAGTTGGGTGTCCTAAAGAAATTTCTGTACAATCCATTCCAGTCCCCTTTTATACCAGTTGTCAACTGAGGTCCTGATTGCTGTAAAGTTGCAAAAAAGTCTTCAGGATTGAATGGATTAGGCACAGGCGGTGCCCGGTATGGAGATATATTCTTTTGCAGTGGCATTAAAGATGCCATATATCTTTCTAAAGGTATCATAAAGCTCTGAGTCAATTCTAACAAATGTCGTTTTACCATAGCAGTTTGAACTTCAGAAGGACGATCAGTTCTGATTCCATTATGTAATTTCTTTATTATAGCTTTATCCTTTTCTAAGAAAGGCTTATACTGAGTATAAACCCCAGGCGCAGTATCAAGAAGCTTTGTGTTACCAACTTTACGCAATTTAGTTTTTATTGTTGTTGAGTCACCCAATTTGATTGTGTGTGGCCAGTGTTGTAATGTTTTTGTAAAGAATGGATTTGTCACACCCAGTATAACATGTGGTGGGTTGAATTGCTTTCGAGTAAACTCTTTAAATTCACTATCATGTATAGTAAAATATGGCCTATACTCAGCAGAATATGGGAGTGGTTGAATCAAATTTGTGAGGGCTTGGACCAATGCTGAACATTCTGTTGGTGAACTTGCCATAACAACTATTGGTTCTGCTGTCAAAACTAACTCCCACAATAAATGCAAATGAGATATCAGTGTGGACAATGCATCAAAAACATTAACATCCTGTATAGATGCTATAATATGAGGTACACTTGAGGAATCAATCTGCTTAGCTATATCTGATCTTGTAACCTTTCCTGTCTGCTGATTAGGAATATATGACTGAAAAACAGATCCTAAAACAGGAAGCAACACATTCTGTCCTGAATCCAACACTGGCCATCTATTTATGTCGTGACAAGCAGCCTCTAAGCTCCTCTCGCCGTCTTCAAAATGTTTTGGTGCAATAAGCTTTATTACCTTATAAAATAAATTTATAAAGGGTAGCCGTGTGAGTAATATAATGCTTTTCTGGAAGTAGCCTCGTGGTAAAGAAGGGTCCTTGACCTGTCGGAAATACACGAAACCCCAATAGTGTGTGGAGTCCGCACGAAGCGTAGGTACGGCACCCTCATTGTAAATCATTTGTTGAGTAGTTAAAGCTGTCCGAGAACGTAGCCTTACATGAAATTGCGTATCGCCCATACATCCAGAATTAGAGTCAGGGAATGCCAAGTAACATATATTACACTTCTCCTGGTCAGACAACTGCACTCCTGGAGGGTACACATTCTCCATCGCTTGTCCGAGTTCTAAATCAAAAGTAACAACACATATACAGTGTAACCAGTCTGAAAATCTACTCCATTTTTCTAAAAACTCCACTTGTTCCTTGGGAACGTCCTCATAACTCGATAATCCACAAGCCATGGTGTTACGGCAATGTCGCACCGTTCATACATTCATTGTCCTTATAATGCCTCTGCTACAAAATTTATCTTATAAACACTATATTTACATTTTATTTACACTATTTACACATAAGTAACCCGAATTAATATGTTTTTATTAATAAAATAATAAAAACAAAGAAGTGCAGGTAAATCATTTATAACAGCTGTTTTGACATGACATGAGTACATGACAGTTAAACATGGCTGCGCGCGCGAATCGCGGCAAAACAAAAGTTAGATTGGTTTCATAATATAACAAGTGATTTAATAAAATAAACTAGACGTATACACTTACCCAGAATTCATATCCATGATATAATCACTATAAATGGATATAATATTTATAAGAATAATAATTTGGATGCAAACAAAACAAACTTGTTATTTTATTTTTTATTTTCTCATTTTAATGGCTCTGGGTTCAAGCTTTTTTATGTTCTTTGAGACCAGAGAACCTACCATGAAATGTTTTCCGAACGGAATGAAACAATAATTTTCATGTATATTACATCATACGTATCGTATAGAAATATTAAAATATCGTTCCTTTGGACTTTTATGGCAAGATTATGGACGATCTTAGATAAGCTTCATTTAGTGGGCCGATTTCGATATGAACAAAAACACGAAATTGAGTCTGACAATTCGGAATTTTATTTCATGGTAGACCCCCGGTGTGTAGTTTTCTTTTTTTACTAGCTTTTTGCCCACTACTTCTTAAACGTAGATTTTAGAAATAAGAAAAGCTATAAAATAGACCACTATATAAAGATAAAATGTATACCAATTTAAAATAGACCTTCAGGAACACAATTGTGTAAACACATTCAATTTAATTCAATAATTTTTTGTGATGTTGATACAGATAGATAAAATCAAACTCTAAAAAATATTGTTTTGACTTTTATTATTCTTAAGACCTTTCATATATTTTTTCTTTATCCATGAATTCAAAAATATTAGATGTCTTTGTTCTTAGCTTGGATAAGCAATTAATTTACGAGACATATAGGTAGGTATAAAGCTATTTAGTGATAAACTAAACAACAATAGTACTTACTGTATTTAGTTTTTAATTTAGCAATAACTTAGTATTTCCCAATATGCCACTTATAACAGACGGGAAATAAATGAACGTATAGGGTTTTGGATAGGCTTTATTAGTGATAATGAATTCGTGTTATACTAATATATAATATATTGAGTAAAAACCACTAGTCTTAACAAAACATAAAATATTTTTAGTGAATAAAATGGTCAGAATCAACTAATAAATATAAGATAGAAGTAGGAAATGAAACTTTTAAGGAGATAAAAGAGTTTATAATTGAAAAACGATTGAGGTGACTTAGCGAACTAAAGACGGGTCGATTCTGAGACGCCGTTTCTACCTATGTGTAAAATTATCGAGATCTTCATTGTAATGACTAATATGAATTAATATTCTAAGATTTAAGTCAAAATTATTGTAACTTTAAAATATGATTGTTCATAAAATAGTAATTTCTTGAAATTATCAAAATATTAAGAGATTAATTTGGAAAAATGACATCTCAGAATCGGCTTTACTGATAGATCTATATATTTTTTGCAGGTATCTATACATAACTAATACATACAAAAACCGAGGACTAATACAAACATACTGCCACATACATACATGTATAGCAATGCTTATGTTTATAGGCGACGGTTATCACTTTCTATCAGATGGGCCGTCGGCTTGTTTGCCATTCTAAGTTGCATAAAAAAAAATTACAAAAGTTTATATTGTCCAGGTATATTGTCCATTGTAAGTTGCATAAAAAAAAATACAAAGGTTTATAATGTCACAAGAAAATTGAAATAAAGAAAACATTTTACTATTGGCATTAAGTTTATTTGTGTATGTAAATCAAATACAGGCTGGAAGGGCTCGAGCCAATATGACCGCCCTTTATATTATAACTATTTAAATTTATACAATAATCGTTAACCACTTAGTACTCAATCATATTCAACTATGTCCAACTTAATACACCAAAATTGGATTTAACAATATTTAACCACAGAATATAAACGGGTTGGTGTTGCGGTGTTTCTGTGCAATTATTAATATAACACTTTGTTAGAGATCAATCACGTTACATGTTAACATGTAATTGGGGGGAAAGGGATTGTTAGCAATGGAGTTTGACAGACCCATTGTTAGCAGTATGCCTTATTAGGTCGACCTCCACGTGGTTCCCCCTGGAAACCATCGTGAACAATTCTTGTTGAATTCGTCACGATGGGCTAACTGACCTGCTTCATGCTCACTTATCATCCTTCACTGGTGCCCCGCCGGTGTATATCGATAGCGCGGGTGGTGTTACCATTCCATTATCACCCATTAAAAACATGTTAACATGTAATTTTATCTGATGGCTTCTTTTAGATTTCCATTCAGATATAAAGCTTAGCGCGCCGAGTAACTACAGTAATGGAATTTCGAAATGATTCTATGACCTGTACGGCTTTTTAGCCGACAAACTTTCTATTTGGACATAAACTACGTTGTGTATCGTCCTTCAACAGCGCAGACCCTCATATCAATGCGTCATATTCATAATTAGACAAAATATGAAATTATTGTAAATTCTACACGGCTACATATGAATAAAGCCTATGCACATCAAAACTTTCAGTTATAACACAATCACATATTGATATTAATATTTCAAACAACATAACTAAACTGTAACAAAATATATATATAAAAAAAAAAAATAAAAAAAATGGAAACAAAACAAAAATTTGTAAAAAGTATAGAAGTCATTGCTACATATTTCTGCCAGACAAAAGATGACAAAGTACACTTTTAATTCACATCAAAGCACATAAATTAGTGCAAGGGGAAAAATACTATATAAAATATTATACTATATTCACGTAAATATCATACCTCTATCGTAATGTGCATAGGCCTCAATAAAGTCGTTTTAAAACATATATAATATTCAATATGTAAAGAAATCACGGAACAAAAATCTAGTACACACTTGTATGTAATATACTAGTTGATTGATAAGCCCAAGTGGCCATATTCGCGACTTGTATCAAAAATAAATAAAATTTTAACTAATACAACACAAATGAATAAAATATTTTTATTTTAAATACAAATCGTCTAAATATGGGCACAAAAAAATCCAATTTCCACTACATTTTTGTTCTGTGGCAACATTTATTTCATGGGAGAAATTGACAAATTATTACTGAACGTTACTAGGTCACCCTGTTTAAAACAACACGAAGACATCAGTCTTTCACGACCAAACCAACTACTATGAAATACATCGAACAACTACAACACGGGTTATACAGTCTTATACAATATCGTTTTTGCTGAATACCTATGTACATAAGTCTAATAAACAGACTCATTATGATTAATTTATTGAAAATATTACATATTTTTTTTTTTTGTAATTGAAAAATTCGAAGCGGGCGGGGTTTGAACGCGCTCCTCTCTAGGTACAGAGTCATTCAGTTTTAATACACTAGAGCTATTACTTCCTAAGGGTCGTGGTATCGTATGCATAGAATAATAAACCTACAAAATGTAAGGGTACAAAACTTAGCAGAAAAAAAAACAGAGTAAAAAGTTATTGTAGAAATATTAAAAATCCATCAATACTTTTATAAATTGCTATAATTTTATATATTTGACTAGTGACCTGCTCCGGTTTAGCACGGATACAAATGCTGATCATTACGGATATTTTGATCTATCTTGTAGCGTTCAGCATGCGTTTGCAATGTAACCGCAAAAAATGTTTATTTACTACATTAGAAACCTCTAAAATTATCAGTATTTCTCTATTATATTATGCATATATAATATTATACATATAAACCTGCTTAAATTTCTCTATCTATTAAAAAAAAAAACCGCATCAAAATCCGCTGCGTAGTTTTAAAGATCTAAGCATACATAGGGACAGATAGACAGCGGGACGACTGTTTTATATGTAGTGATAGTACAAAATCATTCTTAGTCCCAACATACACACGTCGTTTTCTTTGCGCTTATGATAAGTACACGGGACATGGAAAATTTTCACTATATATTTTCTGTAATGTACATTTAAGCATTAATGAGAGCAATGCAACGAACTAACGAAGTTGAGTCGGAATCAACTGGGCTGCAGTCCAGGTGACACATGTGCAGTGCTTGTAAGTCTATTTGAAATGTGTTGCGCACTAAGTATTCAGAAACACGTTCCGTCATCTATATACGAGAAAGCACTAGTTCAAACCCCGCACATTTAGATATTTTCAATACAAATTACTCTCTAATAATTATGTTAAATGGTAGTAATTATTTAGCAGTTATTTATTGGGACGTTTTTTAAAATAATATTAACGAGACATCGGTTTTTACTTTATCTATTTACAGTAGTACATCTAGTTACTTCGAACGCAGATCGTGCTGTGGACCCCCCATTGTAGTTCAATGATGGAACATATTTAATAATACCAGAACAAGATTTTTCTCAGATACACAAATAAGATCAATCAATAAAAAAAAAATTGCATAAACGAAATTTTGGCGCCATTTTACTTTCAAAATGGCGCCAACATAGCTTCAATGGCAATACTCTTTAACAATAATTATGTAAATAATACAGTATTTTCTTTTTTTTTTTTAATATTAACCCATTCTATGTTTGAAATAGTAAGAAGTAAATGGGCTTGCACCAATTCTAAACAAAAGCTATTATTACGCCATTTTTCCACGCTCTGCATTATTACATATTTCTTTTTTTTAATTTTGTAAGATTGAAAATAGAATGCCAAATTGTCTGTAACTAGCTTAAGATTACGCACATTAATAAAATAAAATTATCTACTTAACATTAACGTGAAGTTTCAATTAAAATATATCAAATCACGAACACAATTTAGTCTGTGCATGAATTTAGAATTGTGTTAATAAAAGTGCTAAATTATTTCTCAATTGAAGTGTAACACTGAAAAATAAAAAAACTCCACAATACACAATTTAAATATTAATTTAAGTAAATATAAAAAAGGATGTATTAATAAAATTATTATATTAATTGTTTATTGCTTGAGCCATAGACTCAATATAGAGTACAGCCCGGCAATAGAAACTTCAAAATCCTTGCCATATTTCTTTATATCATAAAATAATATAATTACACAAATATCACATTTATTGTAATATTTTCATGTTTCTGAGCATTTTTAGTTTTAAATACGCTAAAGCCAGATTCTACTTTTCTTCAAGACGTTGAATTATACAATATCTTCAATTCTATGTTAAATAATAAGCATTATGTAATAAGGAATTGTAAATATTGTCTAATCCGAGCAATATCTTAAATACAAAGGTAGCACTATCTCTAACTTTATCTCACTCAGAAACACAGAGCCATATCTACCAACGCGGCTCATAAAATCTTTGACGATCAATTGAAAATAAGTCTCAAATGCATCTTTGAAAGACGCATGTTTGTTCGTAGCGTAATTCAATCGGGTTTATTTAAAATATAAAAAAGCAAATTATATACAAAGAAAACAATAAAATATATTACAATCATATCAACAATAAAAGCTATATGAATATCTATTTCAGACAATAAAAATAGACAAACTAATGGCACGGTTTTTAACACGTGTTCTAATATCTGATAAGAAAATGTTTACTGATATTCATTGGTGGGTAAACACAATAATGCTATTATACTGTGCCGTTGGTTAATGTCAACTTAATGCCATTCATTACACGAACAAACAAACATGCTATTTCAGATCACGAAATATATGTAAAAATATCTATAAAGCAAAATTATTTTACTGCCATGTGTTGCTTGCTACGTTCGCGTTCGGTTGCGCGAACGCATTAGGAAAACTCTGCCCTAAATTTAACCCGCTAAACTGTTGCTGCAACTGTTGCGCAGGCTGTTGCGATTGGTTGAAGAACTGGTTATTTTGACCAAAGTTCTGTGTTCCTTGCAACGGTTGCTGTAACGGCGCGCCGAACTGTGGCTGGAACTGACTACCCATAGGTTGGAATTGATTAAATTGCATACCATTTTGTGCTGGCATATTGTTATACGGTTGCTGAGGGTACACCCCTCCAAAAGGGTATGATTGCTGTACAGGTTGGACAGGATTGAATTGGTTGCCTAGATTTGTGGATGGCGTTTGACTGTACAGTGCTAATATACTGTCTTTAGTTAGTTTTGATTTTTCCTTCTCCGTTGGGGCAGCTTGTTTGAAGAAATTCTCCTCTTCCGTTTTTAAATCTGGCTTCACTTCCTCAGGTTTAGGTTCCACGGGTTTCTCTTGTGGTGCAGAGAAGAAACTGGAGAAAATATCATCATTTGAGGGTTTGGTGTCTGGTTTTCCTGTGTCTAAACCGAGGAGGTCTGCAGAGCCATTTGAGGGCTTGGTTTCAGCTTGAAGGGTGGGTGTACTTCTACCTAATTTCGGACTCACTGATGACTTCGGTTTTGGTAAGCTTGGTATAACTTCGGATTTCTGTAACATGAATGTTTATGTAGATTTTAATATAATGCACTGTTTAGTATCTTACTACCAAATCTCTGATTTAATATGACTGTAATTGATTATTGAGGCGTTACAAATTATAACAAAAACATTACCAAAATATATAATAAATTCCATTGAAGAGTGGGATATGGCAGTGAATGTATAGAGTACAAAGGAATAACATCTGAGTCCTCAGGAATAATCTGTAATATTGTTTTACTGGTTTATCTTTTTCAAGTTAGTATAGTTTTAATCATACTGCTGATAGCAGAATTACATTCTAAAGTGTACTTGAAGTGTAGACATAAGTTAAAACTAATATATATTTATTTTGCTAGTACATGTCACTTACATTATATTTTTTATCACTGCTGGTAGGTGCAGGCAGTGGACCCACACCTGACGACGACTTCTTTTTCCGTTTCTGACGTTCCATTTCTTCGTCTATCTCTTTATCCCTAAAAATAAAAAAAAAGGTTAATGCCTTTTTTGTTAATAAACCATATAAAAATTAACTCGAATAAGCGTATTGTCTAATAAATTCCATTATTATCATTATTATGTTAGCCATTATCTGTCCACTGCTGGACATAGGCCTCACCCATAGACTGCCATAAAAAACGGTCCTGAACCACCTGTATCCATTGATTATTTACAATACATTTAAAGTCGTCACTCCATTTAGTGGAGGGTCGTCCTACACTGCATTTGCCTGTACAGGGTCACCTACTCAAGAGCCTTATAATCATTATAATCATTATCACCAAATTACTTCAATTTCTAAATCTATAAAAAAATTGTAATCAATCAATAAATAAAACAGATGGCTCAGAAACCACCGATTTTTTTTTGCATTGCGGTTTACTCTACTTAACATTTAGTGTTTATTTTACTTCAATCGGTTCATAAATACAGAAGTTATATCAATCTAAACAATCACATATAAAATGCTGTAAAGTAACCGATCAGTTGAGTCGGTTGGAACTTTTTTATTGTAAGTATTGATTTTCGAAAATTCTATCTACTAATGCGAAGCCTCATCGGATTACTAATTGTGAATACCATTACTCCAAATAGCATCAATAAAAATGACGTTGACGTAATATCATGATCAACTTTAAATTGTAATTATTGATTTTTTTTTTGTACTAAACAACAAAGGAATATTGCAAGAAGAGATGTAAAAAAATCGAATGTATTTTGGATTGTATTTCTTATGTAATAAGATACATACTGGACGCAGCTTCCATATTCAGTTAATCCAGCCATTTCACTTTCCATTCTGAAATTTCTTTATAATTCTATGATGAATTACTAACCAGTTGACTTTGGGCGTGGGCGGTGGCACCCATTCTTTGGCGATGTATTTCTTCTGCTCGTATTTGGCGCGAATGAAAGCCTCTAGCGAGGAGTCGTTCTGCGGTCGTCGAAACGAGTCAGGCAGGTTCGCCTCGTACACTGCCCGCGCACGGGAGTTGCCCATTTGTTGTAGAGATACCTGGAGTTGATATTAAAATTTCTTCAGAGTACGCAAACGTAACGCAATTTTTTAGCATCAAGCAGGCTGTATGCTTATTTGCCTTGCCTCTTTTTTATATAAAAATAGCATATATTGAAAAAAAATCTTATATATTGAAAGATTATGTTTACAAAACCATTTTAAAATGAAATTCAAAAAGAGAAAGTTTCAAATTTGTCTGTATTTTGTGTGTTTATGCCAAAAGATTAATGTGACTCTTTACCATTTTGCAGAATATGTGCTTGATTGCCATTTTCATTGCATTACAAATAGTTGTAACATTTTGGGATGTATAATATTTACCACTTGCTCCGGAGTCCATGAGTCCAAATTAACGCTCTTCACTTTAGAGATGTGCACGCCAAGGTTCCGATGGATGCCCGCGCACCTGATGCATAAGAATATACCTATATTCCATGACGCCCACCGGGGACCTGCAATTATAATAAAAGGATTATCAAAAGATGTGTTTAAACAAAGTAAAATCAAAATTTTTTTTATACAACTTAGAATGGCAAACAAGCTGACGGCCCAACTGATGGACAGTGGTAACCGTCACCTATAGACATGAGCAGTACCATGGACATAACAGAGTATACTGTTTCGTCCATGATACCCCCCATGCGTTGCCATTCCTGAGGACTCAGGTGTTATTCCTCTGTACCCAGTCAATGCACGCCATATCCCACCCTTCAAACCGAAACACAGCCATGCAAATACAACTGCTTCACGGTTGAAACACGAATGGGACAGAGGTACCCAAGCAATCGACTTTTGTACAAAGTCTCCCTCTGGTATAAGTATTTTATTATGTGTAATATTAAATTTTTCATCAGCCCTTTTTTTCTTCCTTTTTTTAGCTGTTTGCTAGTTAAGGGGCCAAGAATATTAACACTACATAGTATAAAACCAAGTCGCTTCCAGTCTGTCTCTATGTATGCTTAGATTTTTAAAACTACGCAACGGATTTTGATGCGGTTTTTTTAATAGGTAGCATAATATAGTAGAAAAACACAGATAAATTTAGAGGTTTCTAATGTGATGTAATGTGCACCCACCTGTGCAAAGACGGGGCGGGTCACTAGTTCTTAATAAACTACATTGCACATTTATAATATTAGTAAGAACTAGGTGACCAGACAGACACTGTCCTGTTTAAATTTCTAATTGCTTTCCTCCTTTCTTAAAAATAAATTGTTAATCTTAATTCTATTATAAACATAAAAAAAAATAGCTGAAGTAATGCGCTAACCAACGAAGAGCATTTAATATTTATTTATATACCTAAATATATCTTAATACGTAGTTATTTCTAACAAGATGAATTATCTAAACAATGATTTAATCAAGAATGCAACGAGTACAAAAAAAGAAAAAAACCACAACCGCGAATTGATTGTATTAACAATCAATTCGCGGTTGTGGTTTTTTTCTTTTTTTGTCTGCTCTAAATTCGAAATTTAAAATATAAGTACGTATTTACAAGATTTACGTTTGGTATATTCCAAACTATCGGTTGCAATGCAATCCTTACTAAAACGGTACCGATATATAAATATAAAAGTGAGTTTGTACCTATATACCTCTTGGTGTTCAATCAACCGATCGTTTTAAAATTTGGTATACACGTACTAAGTATATGGGATGGAAAAGGGGTAAAAACTACTATTTATTACGGTTAATCAATATATACTGGTGATGTGTATGAAGTCGCGAGTAAAAGTTATAGCGATATAATACAATTTGATGATATTAGAGTGCCGAAAATTAAACCTAACGATTACGCTACATTAACGCCGCTATAATATTTACACACAGTTCAGAACAAGTAACAATAGCCTTTCCCACGAGGGAATGACTAGATTGTTGTAAGAAGCTATTCACAACAATATCTGTGATGACACATTGTATTATGGTATTGTAATGGGGTTAATAAATCCTACTGCTAGCAATATACCCTCCTGTCAGGTCAACCACTACGTGGTTCCCCTGGAAACCATCTTGTTTAATTATTGTGAAATTCTAACTGCTAACGGATTTGCTTTCATCTTCACCTATCACGGTTCACTGGCGTCAGCCGGGATTACCATTCCATTATCATCCAGACATATTGTATTATAATATAAATATATGTGTATTGTAATATATCACCACATGGATATGATATTATCACATAAAGCATTTACATATTTGGGGGCGTTTTCAGATATTTGAATATAACTAATGTTAGGTTTGCCGTGTGGTTCTGGCATAGAATGGTAACCCTTTCCTTTCCCGTGGATGTCGTAATAGACGGCTGAGGGAACTTAATGGTCAAAAGATGGGCAACGACGTCCCTCTTAAAACATCACAAAAAGCCTAACTACGGTTGCCAAGCAACTACTGGGAAAATCCTTGTTTAAGAGGGAGGCCTATGTTCAATAGTCAGTAACGGTCAGTTTTTTTTTATTATTATTTTAAAAGCTTTTACCTCCTTCAGGTATATTAGCTCTATCATACCCTGAACTGATTTCTCAAATAAAACTTAATAGCTGAGTTATATATAATCAATATGTCTATAGGGTCAATCTGAAAGTATATCCTCTTAGAAAACAAAAGTATTTTCAAAATCGGTTTATAAATGACAGTTCTATAAACGACATATGAACGCTATGAAATAACCTTGATAATAATTTTGAAAGGTAAACGAAATTGATAATATGCTTGTGCTGGGTTGTTATATTTAATTGTTACAAGGTTGAATTGCACACATATGTTATGAAATGCACACTATGATCAATTGTGCAAATATACTTTATATCGATTTCTATGAAATGTTAAACCAGGGGGATTAAAAAGGTAAGGTTGACACTAATAGTACAGTGACCTCTGTGGCGTGGTAGTTTAACATTACGGTAGCGGGTTCAATATATTTTATCATAATGACATTTACTTTGCAGAAACTACTTAATTTAATCTTAAGCAGATGGTGTTATATTAATGTAAAGTAAATTTTATTATAATTTGTTTGCAACAGAGTTTTGAACCACCATTTTTCTTATTCTTAGCATAACACACTTAGTAAAATATGACTGACCATGGGCAGTGGTAGTCACTTACCATCAGATAAGCCGCATGCTTGTTTGCCTCCTATGTTGTAAAAATATTAAGTGTTGGTAATATTAGTGAAATATTCACCCAAAAATTAGCAACTTTTAGAACGTAGTTAAGAAAAAAACCCTTTCCTTTGGTAATATACAGTAGTAACATAAAAATTCTAAAGTCAATGGTACAAATAAAAAAAAGAGAAATTTTGATATATATTAAAATTCCCGATATCATAAAAAAGAAGAAAAAATTTAGTAGATTTAAAAAACTAGATTATAAGTTTATTATAAATACTTTATAATAATTTGTAAATTATAATAAAATGTCATCCACCATACAATATACTAACTAGAAATAGGGTTCCTGTAATAAGTAAATAAATAAATAAATAAAGGAGATAATTATTTTTTCCCCATTTTTTTTACATATGTTTACAACATTGGTTACAACATGCCATGAAATACTCACACATAGCACAAGTGATTTGAAATTTATTATACTGTATGCGATTGTTATCTTGCTTTCGTTTCTCTATGTTTTATTATTTTTGTATTTGAACAGTGAAGCAAATTTACATTTATACTGATAATATAAAGAGAAGATTTGATTGTTTATTTTAAAAACAACTCAGCTGATTTTAAAAATTCTTTCATATATATAAAGCATACATAAACACATTATCAAATACATTATATGTGAAAAACATAGGCTATGTATTATTTTCGTAAACTCTATATAACCATATACAGCCAGGCCAGATCACTAGTTAGTACATAAAAAAGATCTGTCAGCATTTTGCCATTCTAAGTTTCATAAAAGACAATCTTATTGCAGTTATTACTTGAGAGATACAAATTGTTAAACATAAGTTTTATCCTCTTTGATATCACTATACAGATCCATAAACATTCATTTGTAAAGACAGTTATTGTTATTCATATGTTCATTATCATATTTATCTTATCATTGTATTTGGTAGTATGAAAGTTACTAGGCATTATGATAAAACCAATTTGTATTAAAGCAATCACTTATGTTTATAACTTTGCTTTAATTTGAAAGTAATACTACTCCAGAATTTAGTCATGTTAAACATATAAAAAAAGATGTGATTTTGATTTCAGATTTGTAATACAAGGTTACACTGAATTTTGTGTTCTACTAACAAAATTGAAGATTTTTCATACAGAAATATGGCCTTAAAAACAACAAATACTTTAATAACATGTCACATTCAGTTGTCAAGTTAAAAGTCTAAATTTGAGGGGAAAAGATTGTTATTAATGGGGACTAGCAGCCCCATTACAAATAATATACTCTTTCAATCTCTATCCAGTTCCGTCCTTTGAGTACTATCATCAAATTCTGATCAATTTCTCATATTGGGTAAATGGGTTTGATTTCATAGTCATTTAGCATTACTTACTAGTACATAGTGATAGACAGCATATACTCATAGCACAGGCAGAGCTACAATTCTATAATCACCCTTAAAAAAATATGGCACAATGGAAGCTTACTAAGAAATAGTTATTACAAATAGTACGATATATATATTAAATGCTTTAGAATTATTAAAGAAAAATGTATAAAAATAGTAACATGTTTTATGCATTATAGTTACTGTTATGGCCATAGTGTTCACTGATGATTGATAGGCAGTAATAGGCTCATATATTAATATTGAGTCAATAACAAGATAATTATTAGAGGACCAGTGAGTCACTGAATAAATTTGGTACTACAGATCGTTGTTGGGCGAAGATCCACATTTGCATTGTTATTGATGTTTGATAATTGCAAAACTAAATATATGTTTCATATATTCTTTAACATCATAATATGTGTACGTATAATTAAAAATAAGCCACTGAACAAACAATAAAACGAATGAAAAAATCGTACCTTTCGCATCGCAATCTACACAATATTTGTTGTCCTCATCCTTTAACATCTGCATTAATATGTTCTGACATCGATCCTGGATTTGTTTAGCGCGATCTTTTTCACTTTTCGAAGTCATCTCTGTGAATTATTCTTTGCAAACGATATGAAATTCAATAAAAATGGGTGGAATGCTTGTTTGTTGAAGGAAAGAGAGAGACCATAGACGAAATTGACAGACCATTGATGAGGTGTATTGTCATTTTTGTCATTATTTTGTTTATGAAACAATCGGAATGTCTTTAAATGTATATTACCTATTTATATTATAAAATCTTCAAACTATCTATTAATGTATAATTATTCCATAAACCGAATATAGGTAAACCATATTTTATTTTAAATGAAGATAATTGAGAGACAAAAAAATCTTTGATGGAGACGAACCATCGATTAAAGATAGTACTTGAAGAAACGGTCGTGCTGACAGCTGTCAATTTGTCAAATCAAAACTTGTCATTGTATGTTATTGTATTGTATTTTCAATTTTCGTCTACCATTTTACCTATTTCATTGTTATTAAATATTTTTTTCGCAGTTTCTAAATCTTTCTTTGTTTAATGACAGTGAACAGAATGAAACGTTTATGAAACTTATACAAAACATTTGGACGTTCCCTTATCATTTTCAAAATTATATCTAATTACTGTGTATTATTTTTCTATAATTCCATGTGTTATTTTTATTATTAAATAATGGGCAATCAACTAGTAGGTGTTGCTCCGTCACAAATATACCCGGTGGAACATTATCTAAATGACCATGTGGACTTAAAGTTTGATATAAGGTAATTGTCTTTATGTTTTTGTCAGTCATCTGGTACACTGATGCATAATTTTGTACCTATATAACATTTAATTGTCGATAACCACCTCTAAACCGCCTCTTAGCGGGTGTTATAAGAAGCGACTAAGGGAGCTTATGATGGAGGGATGGGTAGCAGCATCCTTTTTAAAACATCACCAAAGCCTAACTGGGATGCTGCCCATCCCTTGACCATTTATATATTTTTTTATTTATGTTATTTATATTGATATTAATTCTCTATAATGCAATATTTATTTCTAGTTTGGGATCCACAAGGTTTCTCAAAGTGGCGCGAGCTCGCTCACAAGAAGGACTTGTTGTGGTGAAAGTATTTGCTGTACATGATCCATCACTTCCTTTGGCTGAACACAAAGAAAGAATATTAAAAATAAAAGAACAACTTGCATCTGCTTTTAATTGTTTACCATTCCAGAGAGTTGTGGTAAGTACTGGTTAAATTGAACATGTTTATATAGCAATACAATGAGTTTATCTATCTACCTATCAATTTATCAGATAGCATATAGCTAGCCAGTACATACTAGCTCTATGACAAGTATAATTTTCAACTGACTTTAATAATGAGGTGGTTCTCAATTCCATTCTATTTTTTTTATATTTGTTACCTCATAACTTCCTTCCTTTTAATCGAATTTGGATTTCTTTATTATTTGAAAGGATATATTTAAAGATTGGTCTTGTAATAATTTTAACAAAATCAGTTCAGTTGTTTAATTTTAAGACAAAAATTTTGGTAAGGTTTTGTTCCAATAGAAGTAAATTTTTTGTGGGACACAATATTTAATTATTATTTGAGTGAATAATGAGACATATTATATGTGTGTGTTATATGTTGTATATATGATGTGTTGGTCAATATTCCAAGCTTATTAAATAGATTTAATTAGTTTATTACTAAACATACATTTATATAAACAAGATAAAGTAACCCACACAAAGGTTTTCCTCTGATAATTAAAACAATAAAGGAACATCGAATTTGAAGACTTGTGAATTAATTCAAGACTAAACTTTATTTTCAGCTCACTGACAAAGCAGGTTTATTAATGCGAGAGTATTGTAAATACAGTGTTTATGATCGTATGTCAACAAGGCCATTCCTGACAGTGCTGGAGAAGAAATGGATAACTTTCCAAGTGTTGTATGCTTTGCATCGTATGCATAAGCTGGGTATATGCCATGGGGATATTAAGGTTGGTTTTTAATGTTTTGCAAACTTTTAATACGGTTACTAGATGCTAATAAATGGTTAATAGATGATAATGGAATGGTATGTTGGTGGGGCATCTGTGAGAGATGATAGGTGAGAATAAAGAGACAGGTCAATTAGGCCATTATGCCCATTAAATTGACAGTCTGTGATGTCCAATATTGGTACAAATAATAAATAGATTAAAACATTTATAATTTTTGCTTCTGTGTTGCAATTGTTTATCATTTTTTAAAAGAAATTAAGAATTTTCAACATATCTGATTGATTATTTTAAAAGTGCTCTACATATGAACTAAAATGTTAATCAAGCAATAATGTACTTATTAAGCTAACACTGAAAATTTGGATTTTGATGGCAAAAAAGTATTTGAAAAATCCTAAAGTAAAACATGAAGTGGGCGCAAAGTTTTTAGTGGTATATTTATATGCAACATATTGTATGACTAACTTACATATAAAGATACATTGAAATGCTTCAATTCTTTTTGAACATTGACACATAATTTCCATACTTCATTATGAGCACTCTTAATTATTTTTTTCTTTTTTTATTTAAATTAAATACTATTTTTGATTAATTTTTTTTAGCTGGAAAATATAATGGTCACATCCTGGCTGTGGGTGTTACTAACTGATATTGCATCCTTCAAACCCACATTTTTACCTGATGACAACCCAGCAGACTTCAGTTACTTCTTTGACACATCTCGCCGGAGGCTATGTTACGTAGCTCCGGAGAGATTCGTTCGGGCTCCAGATCCACATAACAGGACTGTGGTAAGTTGTACCATAGAATTTATGTTCACATCAAATTCTTTAAGGGTGAACTAAGAAAAAAGAACATACAATATTGGGCAAACTAAGTAAAAGATTTTTTTATTCTAATTTTTGTGGAGGTTTCAGTACACCTGGCTGACTTGCCAGACTTACAGGGAATGTCTTAAATCTTTAACCATAGATTTACCCATAGATAGGCGTTTAGTATTGCGACTGCCAGGTTGACTGAGTATAACATTAATATTACCATCATATAAAGGCATATCCCCCAGAATTCACAATCTCTGATTGCAATTCCGACCATATTCCACCAGCAAATGTAAAAGGCCTTCTATTTTATTATAATATGTACAAGTAAAAAATAAAATAGTTATTTAACCCATCACAATACTGACTTGTTTTCAGTGATGAATATCATGACTGACAATGAAAAACTGAAGAGTATTAATTATTGCTTTTTACAGGGAGATGATAAAGCCGGTGGTTTTTTGTTGAACGAGTCTCCATGCAAAGTTGGTGAACTGGTCCCGAGCATGGATATATTTTCAGCTGGGTAATATTCTTTTTAATTATTTTAAATTTTTTGTGACATTAGTGTTTAGTTTGAAAATAGAAGAGTAACAATTTTTCAATGGAATATTTTTGAACAAAACCTTATATATTTATTTAGTATGAGTAGGCCTATCCTAATATTGTTATGCTGGTCAGACGATTTGGTGTTATGGTTTTATTTCGAGTTTTTTTGTTACAATTACTAGATAAGTAGTTGGAGAATCCATGAGAAAGAGTGACACATATTCCTACTACATCGCTACACTATAAAGATCTGGGAGTTGATAGATCTGGTTAATTAAAAACTTTGTTTCTTACAGTTGTGCACTTTTAGAGCTCTGGAACGATGGAACCCCAGCACTAGATTTACCAGGTCTACTGGCGTACCGAAGCGGTGAAGAGCGACCCAGCACAATGACCTTGAAAGAAGGAGCCGATCCCCGGCTGCGTGATTTATTGCACTCGATGACAGAACGGAATCCTAAGGACAGGAGAAGTGCAGAATTGTACTTAGACGAAGCACGTGGCAGGTATTTTGAAGATTATAAAGCACTACTTATTAAAATTTCCTGTTTATTTTACTCTTTCTTGATGGAAAACATAACTTTATGAGTAATAATGACGTGATAGCCGCCTATGCAGTTTGTATAAGCTGATAGGGCACCAGTGAGGGATGATTAGTGAAAATTAAATTGAAATTTACTAGATCATCAGATAATTAAAAATTACATCGAGATTGACTGAGGAAAAGAAAGATTTTATTTAGGAAATAATGGGTGATCTATCACTAATAGTAATCACTTTCAGAAAACCTTTTAAAGGAAATATATTTCATAGTCCCCAAGATACAGGTCTGGCCTAGTTTGGGGACTGATGGTAATGCCCGTTTCCTCGTTGAATAAAAATTGTAAAAAAAAAATTGTAAATTGTACCTTTTTAAACAGATTAAATATTTTCATTTTTTTCCAGGCTCTTCCCAGAATACTTCTACTCGTTTCTCCAATCGTACATGTTGATATTCTCAGCTCAACCAATTCTACCGCCAGACGAGAAAATACTCCGCATCCACCAGGATATCAGAAATATCATAAAGATTTTCACTCAGCCATCAGACACTAAAAACTATAGAGATTTAGTGGACGAAACGACAGACAATCACACCACAGACAATATAGAGACGTTAAGGAAAGATGGCTTTAAAGTGATGACTGTTAATGTCGGTGAATGCGACGATGAAGATGATAAAGTGAGTTGAAATCACATAAATCGCGATTATTACTTATAGAACAGAATGTAGAATAATTATAATAATTCTATCAATTATTGATAATCCTTAAATTTTATTTTTAAACGAGTTGCGAAGGTCAAGGTTCTCAGTTAATCCAAGTATTTTTGTGACTGTATTACAAAATTTTCTCGCCTATTCTGAACTTAAGGTCAAATGCAATAAGTTTTAAAATATAACAACTCGAAATAGTTTCATTGAAACCGTAACGATTCTTCCAGTTTCACAATCGACAGCATCGATCTAACTAAACATAGATTACTCTCTTCTCATATCTAGCATATTAAGTTAACTTGTATTAGAAGGAGATGCTCTGTAATAGTATTTTATATTGGAACGGTGTTTCGATATAACATTATATGATTTAAAATATATCAGTGAAACTGCAGGTCTACCATGAAATGAAATTCCCAAATTTCGGACTCAATTTCGTGTTTTTGTTTATACCAAAATCGGACCAATAAATGGAGTTTACCATTTCGTTCGTCATACATCCTATCATAAAAGTCCAAAGCACCAATATTTTAACATTTTTAATATTTTCAAACGGCATGTATTATGTAATTTTAACATCAAATGTGTGTTTCGTTTGGCTTCGAAATTTCGGAAAACATTTCATGGTAGGCCCTCTGTTTTCTTACTGAAACAGGAAGAGGTGTAAAAGGTTCCCTATTTCACCTATTTTAGACCACTTCTACCTGGACCGATTTCCATTTAGTAATTAATAGGGTATAGATACTTCAATATTGATCCCATATAAATTTTGTAATAAAAAATGCCGTTTTTCTTTGTAAAATTTATATTTGCGATACACGATTCTGTGTATGAATGGGTGCTTACGAGTGTCCATGTATGCGTGCTCTATATGTTTATGTGTACATACGTCATATTTATATCTATACTAATAGAGAAAAGATTTGATATTTTATATGTTGTTTTGTTTAAATACTACTTCATCGATTTTAATTCTTACACCTATAGATTGCTATATTATTAGCGAATAACAGTGTATCCAATCAGATAATTATATAGTAAATATTTGTTTTAAGAGGGAAGGAGACACGGCTCAAGATAGCGAGGGTTTGATATTGATAACCTCGTTGGTAACATCCTGTATAAGGGGGTTGCACCATTGCACGTCGAAATTGTACGCATTGGAGATACTACAGTTGCTGTGTGAAAATTCTAGTTCTGAAATAATATTGGATAGAATACTGCCTTACATTGTAAGTATTGCTTAATTTTGTAACTTAGATAGAACTGTTATTTTTTAATACAACAGAGTTTAACAAAACTTTATCTATGTGATTTAATAGAATAGAAATAATCTTTATTTAAATAGACTTATTTTCAAGCTTTTAAAATCGTCAATATTTTATTATTGTACTGTTGCTGGGTTCGAGATGTTGTTACCTGCTAAGAATAATCAGCAAGAAACTTAATAGGTACTTTTTTGTACAAGAAAATTTTACATTCTCATTAGTATTGTGATTATAATTAGAATAATTGGTATAATAATGTTAAAAGGGTATTCAATTAGAGTGGTGCTAAAGTAGCAAGCGTGTAAATTTTAAAGCTAATAAAAGAGTAAAGTCAAACTTCCGCTTTTTAATGTCCAACTTTTATTAATTTTTAATACTGAAATTTATTTACGCACATAGGGATAAAGCAATCAAAATATTTTTAGCGAAAAATTGTATGGAGTTACTCTATTTTATCATCATCATTTTCCTACCATTATCCCAATTATTATTTGGGGTCGGTGTAATATGTTTTTATCCATAATACAAAAAGATTTGGCCTATAGTTTTATGACCGGCCGCCTGCCTGACGTCGACACTCTTTGAGTTAATCTATATATATAAACTAAATATGTAACATTGAGCATGTGATGTTCTACGGACTGAAATTTCCGGTTACTTTGACATCGATACGTGTGGGGCCCAGATCCACCTGTCGCACGACAAGGCGGCGCGCGTGCGTGCGGCCGGCGTGTGCGGCGCGGCGCGGTGCGTGCGCGCGGCGGCGGCGGCGGCGGCGGCGGCGGCGGCGGGCGGCGGCGGCGGCGCGGCCGCGCTGGCCTGCAACGTGTTCCCCGAGTACGTGCTGCCCGAGCTGGCGCCGCGCGCCGCCGATCCCGCCGTGCCGGTGCGGATCGCCTACGCCAACAACATAGGTCAGTGCACTATCGGGGAACGGGCTTCATAGTAAAAGCGACTCAACAGTCGTACCCTCTTGACAGAGTGATCGTGCTTTTTATGATGATAGTGGATCATTGAAGAGGCCTTCCTTCGCGATTGAGATGCTCGCAATGTGTCTCCATCTTCTGCTCACATCCGAGCGAGAGTATTCCACAATAAACTGCTGTGTGGCTGTTTTGATGAGGTCAGTCGTAGATCACTAACGCAATGGACTGATCTCATCAAAACGGCCACACAGCAAAAATATGCGATACAAGGCAAACTTTTTCGGGGTAGTTTGCCTTGTATCGACCCTTGGACAATTAGACGTTTCATACGATTTTCATTTCGGATGATATGGCTGAATTACTTGAGAATTCGTATTGGAACAGTCAACTATAATCTCTCTCTGATTTTCAGTTCGTTCAAAAGTAACTACAGTCTCTATAATTGTAATGCCACTTAATATTGGCCATATATATACCATATATATACTAGCTAACGACCCACTTGATGGAAATTAGTATCTGTTGTCTATAGTCATAAACAGCGCCTTGGGCATCATATACTGTAACGCCCGTAATACACTTCGTGTGTTGCTACTTCCAAGGACTAAAGTGTTATGCCTCCGTGTCCTGTAATTTGACTACTACAGTCCCCTCTTCAAACTTAAATATATCCATACAACGTTTAAACATACAAGGGATTAACGTTTTAGTTCTTATGTGTTTAAATTAATTATTTAAAAGTATTCTACTAATTAATTAAAACGGTAACCATAGAATACTGTTTCACATAAATCTTCCACTAAAAATATTGTACCTATTTCATATTTTGCTTCGGAAATCCAAAGAAAACTTTAAAAAATGTTAAGTGGTTTTTAAAAATTGACAGATAACTGCGATGTTGCCATTAATTCGATAAGCTAAAATATAAACGCTTCTAAATGTTTAGTGTATTAATACTTATCTATTTTATAGCAAAACTCGCGGAGACCGCAGTAAGATTTCTCGACCAAACACAGAACATGTTCGACAAAGAGGCCGCCAATATCAACTACGAGACTGAACTGTCCGCGTTACACGAAATGGTGAGTATTAATCGAATTCTTAAAGATTGGATTCTCTCTGGCTATATCTATGAATTAAAAATTTAAACACAATCGGGGGGTGTTCAAATATTACGTGATGAATTGAGGGGGGGGAGGTGTAAAAAGTTACAATGCATTTTAGAGGTGGAAGAGGGGATTGAACAACACTTTACGTAACAATTTTTTTTTAATTTAAATAATAAATTAGGGAATAATTTCCTAAGTTGGCAACACTTTTTTGTTATATTTTACGGGAAATCCCTCGACTGTATTGTATTTGTATTTTGTTTGCGTTGCCAGTATTCGTTAGGTAAAAAGATCTCATGTGTGTTATGTATCGTTTAGGGAGAGGCAGAAGTGTAAAAAATATGTAAATAAATAATAATAATAAAGTAAAAATCTTTAAAATTGTGTTACATAATATTTGAACATCCTCTAAGATACTAGCTGTCACCTACGGCTTTGTTTGCATGATCGGAATATGTTGAATGCCCGGGATAAATAGTCGCCTATCCTGAATAATGGCTGTATGTTAAATTTCAAAACAATGAAATGATGAATGCTGTGTTATGTAAGATTTACCTTATTAATGTATTCCGTTACTTCGCTATAAATAAATAAAAAAAAAAAAAAACCTATTACAGGTACGCTCAACAGTTTTGTCTTTACTCACCGATTCGCAAGCGGTCGTGAAACGAGCTCTGGTTGATAACGGAATAACTAAACTATGCATATTCTTTGGGAAACAAAAAGGTAAATATTTAATTTGCTTATAATTTATGTTTTTTTTTTATACAACTTAGAATGGCAAACAAGCTGACGGCCCATCTGATGGAAAGTGGTAACCGTCGCCTATAGACATGAGCAGTACCGTGGACATAACAGAGTATACTGTTTCGCCCATGATACCCCCCCATGTGTGCCTGAGGACTCAGGAATGGCAACACATTGTCTCTTTATCTTGCTTTTATGTAATTAAGTATTCGTTTTGCTTGTGTACATATTCTTAATCTTTATTAACCGTATCATACTTTGAAGGGAACAATAGAGTTCTCTTATATAGTATTCATTCATTCTCCTTCACAATGACAAAGGAGATAGACAGATTCAGCCGAAAAAACATGCATATTGTTTATGCGTCTGATAGTATGTTTTTGCCTTTATTTAACTAAACCTCTTTTGTAGCCAACGACGTGATACTGTCGCACATGGTGACGTTCCTAAATGACAAGGAGGAGGTGGCGTTGCGAGAGTGTTTCTTCGAACGAGTGGTGGGAGTGGCGGCGTACGTGGGCCTCCACGCGGCGCCCATACTCGTGCCTTTACTACAACAGGTATGGTGTATTGAAACAATATCACTGAATCAGTGATAACGTGTGAACAGCGCCATCTAGTCACAAACTAAGCAGAAATTTTACTGTAATATATATTTGTTTATATATGTTTGTTCATATTGCTATCTATATAATAGTGTAGCCTACCCTTATTCTTTTTTTTCTCAATATCCTGTACCTAAAGATTGATTGGAAGAGATTGCTTAGCGATAAAAGCCTCCTTTTGTTTAATTTCTCATTAAAACTTACTGTATTTATTATCTTTACAAATGGTGCGGTAAAGTGTAAAATAAATAAATAAATATAATAATAACAAGTGTCACATAATAACACCAGTTTATCATTATGAGTGTTAGACAACTGGTTTCTTAAAATAGTTTTGATTATAAAAAAAAAAAAAACAAAATAATTTTGTTAAAATACTGCATACCTACATAGAACTCAACATGGTTTATAGTCGTGTTGTTAAAAGTTTATTCTCTTTCAATTATAAAGTCCTTGAAATCGTCGAAGATATTAATTTGTATTCACATTAATTTATAACTTGAGAAATTTAGCTTTTAATGAAGTAATAACAAGAGCCGATTTTATTTTTATTACACATTATTTCTGTTTTATTCTTTTCAAGTGGTAGACCGTCATTTTATTTGCCATTATAAATATACTGTATACTTATGGCATAGAATCGTTAAATTAATAAATATCCTATTGTACCAGGGCCTAACAGACCAGTCGGAGTGGATTATAGCGAAGGCGCTACGAGCTACCAGCAGCTTGGCGGAGTTGGGGCTATTGCCGAAGCAAGCTCTCTGTGATCTAGTGGCGGAGAGCGCGGTCTACCTTGCACATCCTAATTTATGGGTATGTATGGGCCTATACACAGTGAAATGTAAATAATTTACATCATTTTATAAGAAAGTGTATTATGTCAGTAAAAGTGATAATTTTTACCGCAGAAATGTACAGTTTTTTTTTATACCACGAAGGTGGCAAATAAGCTTACAGCTCGTCTGATGGTAATCGGTTACTGTTTGACGCTTGCAATACTAGAGGTACCACGTGCGTGTTACGAACCTTGAAGAAACCTTAATATAGAGTATATTAAGGTATTTTGAAAACCTCCATACTGTAGTCTCTAGAGAAAACTCATAGCTTCGCTACATATAAAATAATAATAAAATGCATTTTATTTCTTTACATTCATTTATCTACCACTCTCAGTTATTCAAACAATTTTAAAAACACTGGTAAGAATACTCAGTTTCCAAACTCTTTTGAACAAGATTAAGCATGACGTATGCGCCATCTACTATATTAATGTGGATAAATTAATATAAAAAATAATTTCAGATACGCCACGAAGTGTGCGGGCTGGTGTCGTGCGTGGCCAGCCTGCTGAACCCGATCGACGTCAACTGCAAAATACTGCCGCTGGTGTGGCCTCACCTCAAGCATAAACTTATACAAGTAAATATATACCTACCACAATCATCACATCATCATATCAGCCCTTAACCGTCTATTGCTAAACATAAACCTCCCTCTTAGGGGTTTGCCAGTGGTTGCCACGCTCGGTAAGCGGATTGGTAACCACAGTTAGACTTTAAAGATGTTTTAAGAGGGACGTCGCTGTCCATCCCTCGTCCTCCCATAGTCGCCTCTTACAACATCCACATCCAGGGGTGGCCTATTCTACGCCGGGACCACACGGCCACCACAATACTGTATAGAATATAATGACTTCCCGCCTTTCTTCAACTTACCATTCTGTCTACCATATATACCATCTGTGATTTATATGGTATATAAACTGGGTACACAGGAATAACACCTGAGTCCTCAGGAATGGCAATGCATGGGGGGTATCATGGGCGAGACTGTATACTCTGTTTACCATTCTAAGTTGTATAAAAAAAAAAACAAAATCAATCAATCAGGAGGGGGGGGGGGGGGAAGGTAATTTTTAGTATTAGGAAATAGTGGTGCTATTACTATCTTGCAACGTGACTCCTGCATACCATTGTGGTCATCTTACATAGTATTTTTTTATTTTTCACTATTTACTGTTGAAATCAAATAATAAAATGTCAATAGTAGTTCTTGTTTATAATTCTTAGAATGGCACACAAGCTGACGGCCCACCTGATGGAAAGTGGCAACCGTCGCCTATAACCATGAACAGTATCATGTACATCATAGATACTGTAATGTCCAAGGTACTCTTCATACGTTGGGAATAGAAAGGGACTGTTAGTAATGAAAGCTACCAGCCCTGTTGCTTAGCAATTTACTCTGTCAGATCTACCTCCACGCGGTCCCTTGAAATCATCGCGCTTAATTCCAAATCATCATGATGGGTTATCTGACCTGCCTTTTAATCCTCACCAATTCTTTTTTCACTAATGCTTCGCCAGCGTATACCGTTATTGCAGGCGAAGTTATCATTCCAATATCACCCATTGAAAACCCCCTCATGCGTTGCCATTTCTGAGAACTATGACGTCATTCCTCTGTACCCTGTAATGTTACTGTAGTAGTAATAAAGATAAATAGTCATCAACAGAGCTGTGTTCAGGTGGAGAGGGCCGAGCTGGTGCTGGAGAGTCTCGCGGAGCCGATACCGCGGAAGGTTCTAGACGCCGTGCTGAGGCACGGAGACGTCGACCGGCTGGTGCATACACTGCGAGACAGGAGGAATGCAAGACTCAAGGTAACTACTACTACTTGGGTATCTTTGTCCCGCTCGTGTCTTTGCAAGCAATTACGATTGCGTAGATGTGCTGGTTTGAAGGCAGAATATGGTAGGGAAAATATGGCAGGAATAGAAATGCATGCAATCTGGTATCTTTATGTAAATCTTACTAGTATAATCTATACTTATAATAAATCTGTAGGGAGGTCAATTCTGTACATGAAATATATTTCCAAAATAAGTATCAGGGGTTGATTAGTGATTGATATTGATGCCAAAAATGCAATCAGTAAATTTTTTGTCTGTCTGTCTGTATGTTCATTATGGAAACAAAAACTACTCGATGGATTTTAACGAAACTTAGTACAATTATTCTTCATACTCTTGGGCAGATTATAGTATACTTATCATCACGCTACGATCAATAGGAGCAGAGCAGTGAAGGAAAATGTTAAAAATGTCGACCCGTGCGACGCCGGGACGGATCGCTAGTAAAATATAAATATGTAGATTATGTCTGTATATGCAAGATATTTAGGGAAAATTAATATGATTTGTTTTCCTGACGGACCTAAAATCTGGAGTATGTTTTATCTTGATATGCTGTCTACAAGTGGAGACTTTGTACAAAAGTCGATTGCTTGGGTACCTCTGTCCCATTCATGTTTCTACCGTGAAGCAGTTGTGTTTGCATGGCTATGTTTCGGTATGAAGGATGGGATATGGCGTGAATTTACTGGGTACAGAGGAATAACATCTGAGTCCTCAGGAATGGCAACGCATGGGGATACCCCCCATGCGTTGCCATTCCTAAGCAAACAGTATACTCTGTTATGTCCATGGTACTGCTCATGTCTATAGGCGACGGTTACCACTTTCCATAAGGTGGGCCGTCAGGTTGTTTGCCATTCTACGTTTTATAAAAAAAAACCTAGTTTCTAAATTCACGCGTACTATTATACCATTTCATAGAACAGGTTTGCACATTGCTGTGATCCCTTTATGCTGACTAGGCAATAATGATTGTTCCCAAGACCACGGGTGATCTACCTGTGAGATCATGCCGGGCAGTTCACCTCCATTTAGCGTCTCGCACACACACTGTACTTTACACTTAAATAAAAAGTTAATAAATAGGGAATTAAAGCTTTTTTTTTTTATTTATCCATCTTGTGTCTTATAAGTACGAAGTTGCGGGCAAAAGATAGTAAATAATTATATTCATTATTTCAGGTAAAACAGGGTACAATGCCGCAGTATTCGGAAATGGGGCAGCAGTTGAGAAATCTATTCAGAAGGCTTGCTTCTGATGGTAAATAATATTTTATTATTTTCACAATGCTAGGTAGATACATAAACACACGAAAGTTGACTATAAAAATTAATATATTTCATATTGTGACAATTTTTTCAACTGATATCAAAATAAAAGTGTCATTTAAATTTTTGGTAAAATTACGCGTATTATATCTTCATCAGTTTAGAGCCGTTTTTGATGATTTTTCTATCAAATTATTTTACTAATATATCAGTATTAGTTCTAAATATATTTTATAAAAAAAAAAGTGCCAGACTTTTTGAATCAAAAGAACATTATGCCAATAAAAGCATCTCAAACACGTTTTTAAAACCTACTTTAGATTATTACAATGCATCACAGGTATGACGGAGCACGTTGAAAATCAATTGTTGGCAATGAGCGCCCACCTTATCAAGATTCAGGGATCGTCTACGCAGGTAATACCTAGGATACATACATACTATTACAATACACACATGCATACGCATACATACACTAACACGCGCACGCACGCACACGCGCACGCACGCACACGCGCACGCACGCACACGCGCACGTGTACTCATGCACGTATTAAATTTATTAAATAACTGTAGGGTAATAAATTTATATAGTAATTCAATTACGTTATAACTAGAAATAAAACACAAGTTCTCACAGTTCATTTAATTTAGATATCATACTATTAACCCATTCCTTCCCACTGTCCTATTTTTAGGACACTATATTAGATATTTTTTTTTCAACAAACTATGCATTTATACTACAGCTACTGATGAAATTTGTATTTTAATATAGTTTTTCTATTAAAATAATTTTTTTTGGTAGTAAAACATATTTACATCATTTTAATATATATTTTTAAAGTTGATCAATTTTGGTGAATTAAAAAAGGCATTACTTTTCATTTTATATATTGTATAACGAAAAAAAATACTTAGTTTAAAGTGCATAAAAACAACTTTATAATCTTTACTAAATATGTAATAACTAAAATCAGTTACAAAAAAAAATATAGAAACATGTTATATAACTTCAAAATGAACCGTACTATAAATATGACACTGGGAACATGTGTTTACTATTCAACGCGGAAACATGGTCAATCTAACAGTTGAGGAATTGAAAGTTTTTATAGAAATTTTATTTTTCTCTTCATATCACCACTTACCTCAAAGCAAACTTTATTGGTATAGAGATGAAGACGTTCATATTCCATTTGTTGATTGAGCTATGTCAAGAAATCGTTTTGATAAAATAAAATCCTATTTGCATTTTAATGACAATTCGAAAATTGATAACATGAACAAAGCTTTTAAAATCTGCCCGTTTATCGATAAAACTAATGAATCATCACGTAAGTTTGGGATATTTGAAACCAATTTAGCTGTTGATGAAATGATCGTCAAATACTTTGGTCATCATGGGATCAAACAATTTATAAAAGGCAAACCAGTAAGGTTTGGGTATAAGCTTTGGGCTTTATATGAAGTCAGCGGTTATTGTTTATAACTTTTTGCTATACACAGGCAAAGATACTCAAACCTTCGATGGCGAAGGTTTAGGTTCAAGAGTAGTAAAAAGTTGCTTGAGGTGTGTACGGATCCCAGCGCGCATGTGATATCTTTTTCAGTAGCATACAATTAATTAATAATTTGAAATCTCAAGTGTTTAGAGATACGGGCACAGTGAGGGACAATAGGAATAAAAAAATGACCTATCATGACAAAACAAGAAATGAAAAAAAAACCGCGAGTTTACTCTGACCATCGTTTTGAGAAAAATAATGAAATTATGCGTGAAATGGCATGACAACGGTGTAGTGTGTCGTTTGACTAATTTCATTACTTTTGAACCTTTTGTGAAAACTAATAGATATTCTAAGATAAAAAAGGCTAAAGTGATCGTAAATCAGCCAAGACTAATCCACAATTTCAACCAAAATATGGGAAGTGTTGATAAACATGATTGGTTGATTTCTAAATATCCCATCCGATTCAGAGGTAAGAAATGATACTGGCCACTAGTAATCAGAGTCCTAGATATGTTCTTAGTAAATACATAGATTATTTACAACCAAGTTAATAAAGATGAGACCATCTCTCTACTAGATTTTATGCGAAGGTGTGCGTTTTTCAAGGCACTTTCTTCCACGCACAACCATTCTTTGGAATCAACTTCCAGCAGCAGTATTTCCAAACCGATACGACATCATAACTTTCAAAAAAAGAGCATATTCCTTTTTAAAAGGCCGGCAGCACACCTGCAATGCCGTTGGTGTTGTGGGTGATCATAGGCAGCGGTAGTCACTTACTATCAGGTGAGCCGCATGCTCGATTGCCCCCTGTCTTGTAAAAAAAAGAAGGGTTTGTTTTTCTTGAATCAAAAAATCAAAAGGAATAACAAGTAAACCTACTTTGGGGTCTTCTGAAATTCTTTTACAACTGATCAGATTTAATAATTTGGGCCACAATATAATGAAGAGCGATAAACAACGGCATTGCCAAGGACAAGGTTGTAAAAAAAAACTATTGACTTTTCGTGAAAAATGCGATAAAACACTTTGCAGTGATTGTTTCATACATTACCATACGAAGTAATCTTACGTAATTGCATTTTTTTTTAAATTTAATGGGGATAGTTTTAAAATAAAGTTGATTGTCTTATAATTGTGATCTTTCTTAATTTCTGACCATATATTCCCATTGTCATATTTATAGGACAGGTGGTAACAGCAAGTAGCGATAATTTTTTTTAAATTTTATTTTTTATATCTTTTTTTTAATGTACTAAGACCTTAATTTAAATATAAGAACCAAAACATCCTATTATATCGATGCTTGGGAAGTAATGGGTTAAATCATATATTTACTTATCTCACTTTGTATTTGATATATAACAAATAATATAATATAAATACCCAACTTCTGTTAGTCCATTGACACTTATTTAATTATAGCTTCTTTAGGTCTTCCATCAACAATAATTGTGATATATTTTATATAATGACCACGTGGTTTACTATATTTGTTCACTCTTGATACGGCAGGGAGTTCCGCTCTGTTCAACGGTTGGAAAAGAAGTGTCTCCTCATCCAAATTTAATTATAATTTACAATCTTTTATATCTACAGGGCCGAGTTCGAGTGAACAAGTCAGTGAGACCACGTGTTCTTACAATTTCATTACTTTTTATTCAAGTATAATGACAATAAATAATTATAAAATTAATTAAAATATAAATTAGTATTCTATATATATATATATATATATATATATATATATTACAAGAATAATTTATTACCAAATTTGGTATAATAACACTTTTAACGTTTTATTATATTTAAAGTAATTAGTCTGATTTTTATTAATAAATATAGGTACACATTTTAACACAAGACGTTTAAGAAAATTAATATAATTTAAAATAAATATCTAATATAATCAATAATTCATCATTATTGTATTAGTTTCATGTTATATTTTTATAACACCAAATATGTTTCAACCGGACATAGAATGTAAGTGTAACTCTCTTCTTCGCCCGTTTCCAGTTTTTTTTTTTTTTTTTTGTTGGCAGCACATAACAGAGGCACCTGGTCGACTGGTTCTCAAAGACAAGAGTATATCAAGGGCGGTACAGCTGGATTCGGGCGCTACAGAGGTCGCACTAGCCGCCGACAAGTTATACGCCTCGCATACCAACAGGTAAAACTAACTTTATTATTATTATTGTTATTATTATAAATGTAATTTTTTTTTATACAACTTAGAATGGCAAACAAGCTGACGGAAAGTGGTAACCGTCGCCTATAGACATGAGCAGTACCATGGACATATCAGCCTGTTTCGCCCATGATACTCCCCATGCGTTGCCATTCCTGAAGACTCGGGTGTTATTCCTCTGTACCCTGTAAATTCACGCCATATCCCACCCTTCAAACCGAAACACAGCCGTGCAAACACAACTGCTTCACGGTAGAAACACGAATAGGACAGAGGTAGCCAAGCAATCGACTTTTGTACAAAGTCTCCCTCTGGAAAACTATATAATGAATAAGAAAGTAGTAGGTAAATAGTAAGTAATAAATTTAAATTACGTCATATTTACACGTAAGTCTTAATTTGAAAGTCTTTAGCGGTGTAAACTTGCTCTGTTCAGTTTGCAACTAGATGGCGTTGTGTGTGTAATATATTTATTGCTACTATTGTACAGACGGATGCTGAAGTCAGCAGCGCCTCACGAGACCCACATGAACACAGAATGGCAGCATATGTTTGGACAGTCACAAGACCAGCACAATATGAGAGGTATGGCAAATAAAAAAAATGGTAAAATGGTATAAAGGTTTTGATGATATGATATCACCCATTAATGGTCTACTGCTGAACATAGGCTTTGGCAGTAGGGGGGTTTTGGCAATAGTTACCACGCTTGGCAGGCGGGGGTTTTTTTTTTAATGGGTGATAAAGGAATGGTAACCCCACCCGCGCTGTCGGTATACACCAGTGAAGGATGATAGGTGAGGATGAAGTAGGTCAGTTAGCCCATCGTGACGAATTCAACAAGAATTGTTCACTATGGTTTCCAGGAGGAACCACGTGGAGGTCGACCTAATAGGGCATATTGCTAGAAATGGAGCTGTCAAACTTCATTGCTAACAATCCCTTTCCCCCCTGGCAGGCGGAGTGACCACCGCAGTTAGGCTTTAGTGATGTTTTAAGAGGGATGTTGTTGCTCATCCCTCTTGAAGTTCTCTCAGTCACCTCTTACGATACCCACGGGAAATGAAGGGATGGCCCATTCTGGGACCACAAAGATATGGCATACATAAAGGTTTTACATTGCATCATTGTCATGGTCGAAAGGCTGACCCTTGGTGAAGTGAAATCCAATGTCATGTAAAAATAATATGTGCCATACAGTAGCACTAATACTCAAGATGGGATACTCTCTGTGATAAGGCACCGTACAACGAATATCGAAGGGCATAACCCAGAGCATTCTGGGGGAAGAGATTGTTAGTAATAGGGATCTAACAGCTCCGTTGTTAGCAATATCAGGTCAATCTCCGCGCAGTTTCCCCTGGAAACCATGAGGCTAATGATCATACTTTACGCAGTGTCAATAACCTCCGACTTAAATTTCCCACTCATTCTTCTTCCTTTTATTCTAAATCCTTTACTGTTCAGGCAGTTCGTCTATGGAACTCACTACCTACCTCTATTCGGTGCGCTCAAACTCTTACTAGCTTCAAAACCTCTGTTAAATCTTACTACCTCTCACTTTAGTACTATTTTCCTGTGTTTTCTCTTCGTTTTCCTTCGTAATTTTTTTTCTGTTGTATGTGTGCTGTTAAGTATGTGTATGTTATGTATATATTTAATTGTGTATATATTATATATGTATGTGTATGTATGTATGTATGTATCTATATATGTTTGTATATGATAATATTTATATAATAGTGCGCCACCTACTCTTTGTCTTTTGCTCAATGTCCTCTACCCAAAGGTTGTCTGGAAGAGATTGCTTAGCGATAAGGCCGCCTTTTGTTTCACTTCTCACTAATATTTACTGTATTTGTTATTTCTCTTTTTACTTGGTGCAATAAAGTGTAAATAAATAAATAAAAATAAATAAAACCACTGTGAGTAATTTTGGTGGAACTCGTTACGATGGGCCAACTAACCTACATTCAATCTCACCTATCATTCCTCACTGGTCACTCACCTCGTCCTGGTCCTCACTCCGCCAGCGTATACCGATAGCACAGATGGGGTTACCCTTCCATTATTACCTATTGAGAGAGAAAAAATAAGACGAGTTTCTTAACCCAGGATCGTCAGAAGCGGTGGGCCAATCCCTGATGGGGGGTAGTGCGAGTGGGGCGGTGGTGGGCGGCAGCCTGGCTGCCGCGCCGCCCGGCCCCGCGCCCGCCGCGCACTCGCAGCTGGGGCAGAGCGCTAGCTACGTGCAATGTAAGGACCTATAAGTAATGCTTGGCCAACACGAGGGACTTTTATTCCTTGAATAAAATGTCCGTCGTGTGCGTATGCCTTAAGTGTTACTTTTAAATTTGTAATATACTAAAATTCCGTCAATACGTAATACATGAAACCTGAGGCAGATTTTGAAACAATTAAATTGTGCTTTTAAATAAAAAAAAAATCGCCTTCAATTGTGGGAAACCCAATTTAATTTAAAAACAAAAATACTGTATCAGTTTTAATTAAAATTCTATGGGACCAACCTGTAAGGATATCCTTTCAGATAAAAAAAATATTTTTTCCAATTTACAACTAACGAAGTTATCAGATGTCAAATGTAAAAAAAAAAATAACGAAATTGAAAATCGGTCTTATTGATAAGAACGCCACCTTTTTATGCGTCCCACATATGTCTAATTCCATCGTTATTTCCAGACAGCATGGCTCCGTGTCGTGTAGAACTGAGGAACCTAACAGCACGGATGCAGCAAAAGTACCAAAAATCCTTGAGGTGAGTTCTGTCTTACATACTTGTAATAAATAGTACTCACTACAACGAATATTGATCGTTGACCCAATAGCAACACTCGCGGACAGATACTACTTGTAAAGACTGATGTGGTCAAATCAAAACTAATTTATTTATGTTGGCAACCCAATACATGTCAAAATTTATGGTAAAGGCTATAATGTCCTCGCTCTTTCACCTAAAAAATCTAAACTGGTTGTATTGTTATTTTGGAAACAATAAATCCTGTGATTAAAAATCAGTGTAAATAATTTATTGCGTCCGGTTTGACAACAGAATTACCGAATCGCTATCTCTAACTGTATGTTCTATGTATGTATGTATGGTATGTATGATTCTTACAATTTTTTTCTTTTATTTTGTATTTATTCAGAATGACTTATCAAAATAGTCTTTACCAATTCTTGTATAAAAATATGTGATTGTTCTATAATATTGCATTTAATGTAGTTGGTTATAATTACATTACATTTAGTTAAAACTAACTTCTCTTAAAAAAGTAAAACGAACTTATTTTTTTACTTATTAATATATTATTTATATTATATCCAAGTACATAACACTTAATTTTAGCCAACTACATTTAGTTAAAACTAATTCCTCTTAAAAAAGTAAAACGAACTTGTTTTTTTCATATTTCTGCCAAATCAGCTACGTGCTTATATTGTGTGAGTGACCAACTAGTCTATCTCACTCTAACATATATTTTATTGTCTCTCTTTTACATTGTCAATCTTTATAATTTAAGACTATTATCAAAGTGTTATAATAAATGCAGGAGCCACGACGACCCATCGGACAACAGCGAGGAGATCGTCCCGCCCGCCATGTGGCGATCCGGCAATCAGCTGCTGGCTTATTTGCATGAACACAGGTAAATTGTATATTTTATATATGATATGGATATGGCGGTAAATTTACTGGGTATAGAGGAATACTTGAGTCCTCAGGAATGGCAACGCATAGGGGGTGTCATGGGCGAAACAGTATACTCTGTTATGTCCATGGTACTGCTCATGTCTATAGGCGACGGTTACCACTTTCCATCAGGTGGCCCGTCAGCTTGTATACCATACCGTAACTGGCGTGAGTGTATGAAAAGATTGATGAATGTGAACGAAGCAGATACTTGTTTGAATCGAAGCATTTGGCGTTCCATTGTTTCTGCATACCCTAATGTGAGACATGTGTGACAGATATGTATGTATCTTAGAATATATAGATAGAGTGTCTCCATGCCGAATGCTTCCAGAAAAGCGGGTCAACGTTTTCATACAATTTTGCATGATAAATAGTTATGTTTCCTTTATTATTTTTATGTTTATTATGTTTTATAATTTTTGCATCTTATTAATGCGTAAAAACTCATTTTATCTATTAAATAACTAAATATACATAGATACGTCAAAATACATTATGTACGTAAATATATTGAAAATTAATAAAAAAAAACGAGTCGGCTAATTAGCTGACTAAAAGTTGACCCGTTCTTGAGGCTTGATGTAGTCGAGTGAGCCTTCCTCTACACTAAGTGTATGCCGCGGCAGGGCCCGCGTGAACCAGCTGGTGACGCTGCCCGCGCACAAGAACCTGTTCGGCTCGTGCTCCGACGACGGCTCCGTGCGGCTGTGGGACGCGGCCAAGCTGCAGGGCCACGCGTACGTCAACAAGTGAGATCTGTACACTAGCTATTGCCTGCGGGATTGCTCGCGTTAATCACAACAACAAAAAACCCTTATTTTTTTATACAACTTCATCATCATCATCATCATCTCAGCCATTCAGACTCCAGACTCTCACAAGGAAAATAATTTCAAGTTAAAACTTAAATAGTTATACACTGTACAATATACCTTGTGAGTAGTAAAATAAAGGTTATTATTATTATTATCCCTAATGTGTAACAAATGTTTGTAAAACATGCTGGTTCTATATTAATTGTAAGCAAAAATGCCGTCTGTTGACATGCTGTATTGTATGTATTTTTGTTCTGTTTCAATTGTTTATCAATTTTGTTTTTTATAAAAAACTACAATTGTCAAAGTGTATAAAAAGGTTAATTTTGAACAACGATTATAACAATTGCAGGTCTAAGTCGATGTACAACCGCGCTGCTGGCCCCGTGGTGGCGCTGGCGGCGTGCGAGGGCGGACACTCGCTCGTCGCCGCCACTCAGGAGGGCTCTATATTCGTGCTCAGGTAACGTTTAAGTAGTGAAATGATGAGTCGGTGGTTTAGTTGATTGTATTCACTATCAATCGACTTCAAAAATAGACTTCTCTCAATTCGGTTGTAATTTTTATGTTTCTTTATTCTTTATTCTTTATTGTACACAAAACATACTGTTAATCACAATTCATTATAAACATAATGTACAATGGCGAGCTTATCTCTAATAAGAGATTTCTTCCAGCAAAACGTTTTCATGTAGGTTGTGTTATTTTAAAAATAAAAATAGGCAGTCATACGATCTGCATATATTGTATAAACACATAAGATATGTATATACAAAGAATAATACAAACTACACAAACCCTGTAAACATACATATATACTTACACATACATACATATACATATATATACACATATAAACATAAATAAATATACATACATATATACATAATATGTCAGCATAGTGATAAGTAATGCTCTCTTAGACGACGCTTAAACATGCCTATACTTGACGATTCCCTTATTTCGGATGGCAGACTATTCCATAGTCGAATGGATGTTTCATTTGAGAAATTCTTTTTTTATATATTATTTATTTAATACTTTATTGTACACATTAGTTATAAAAATATGACAGAGGTAAACAAAAGTACAAAGGCGAGCTTAACTCCGATAGAGTTTTCTTCCAGCAACACCCAAAGTGGAAAGGAGCATCAACATCAGCGGATACAGCTGTGTACAATTTTTAAACAGACAAAATTAAATTAATTACATTATATTTTATCGTACAAATACACATATTTTATTTTAAAGGACATAATATCAGATTGGTCCCGTGGAAATTTTATCGAAATCCGTTCAGTAATTTAGCTTTAAAATGAAAATGACCTATTTTGACTTGAAATGAAGTTCTCTCGATTCGATTATATTTTTTTTTATGTTTGTCGCATTATAACTCCGTCATTTGTAAAACGATTTGAAAAATTCTTTTTTCTATTTGAAAGGATATAATTTCATATTAGTCCTATGGAAATGTTATCGAAGTCAGTCCAGGGGGCCTACCATGAAATGAAATTCCGAAGTTTCGGACTCAATTTCGTGTTTTTGTTCACATCTAAATCGGCCCAGTAAATGGAGCTTCGTCATAAATCCTACCATAAAAGTCCCAAGGAATAATATTTTCATATTTTTATTGTTTTTAAATGTTAAGTATTATGTAATTTTAACATTAATATTGTGTTTCGTTCGGCTCCGAAATTTCGGAAAACATTTCATGGTAGGCTCTCAGTAGTTTAGTTTTAAAATTAAAATAACTGGTTTTGCCACTATTGAAGTCCGAACTTTGTTGTGGAACAAAATTGTTAATTATTATAAAAAAGAAAACTAACAAACGCTGCCCAGCATTGAACGCGTGCACTTTAGTTAAGAAAATGTATATATACTCGTAATACAAATCTTAAAAAAAAACGTCTAAACAGTAAAACGTTAGAAGAAGTACGCAGACGTATGATGTATGACAACAGAAAGAGAAGAGATTGTTTTCTTTGTGAAAATTTTTTAACTGATCATTCGTTTACAATTATATTGTTTTATTTAATTTTTATATATATATATATATATATATATATATATATATATATATATATATATATATATATATATATATATATATATATATATATATATGTATATATATGTAAATAAGCATAATTATATCCATACATAAATACATATATTTACTAAACTTTTAACTTTATTTTAAAGAGTTTAAGGTCTATATAAAAAACTAATATCAGCCACAATTTTTTTAATAATTTTATTTATATAAAAGCTATCATACACCGTCCGTCCGTAGTCCGCTCGTACCCCCTGGGACAGTCTTCGACACTTGTTTTTATCAATGGTCTTCCACTTGAAGATTTTCCATGTCGACCCTTCACAGCCACCTTATTTTTAGATATAGTGACACCATTTTCTGAGCTTTCGTTAATATAATTTACGACTTTATCATTATGTCGTTTAGGTGTATTATTCTTCGTTTTCTCACTTGTTTTAATGTTTAAAACTGTATTTTCTACAGCACAACTCATATGTATAAGAACACAGCACGTAATAATGAAAATAATGTAATAATTCATTGTAAAAACAATTTTTTGTGTGTTACCGTAAAATAATTATTACTGTATACTGTTTTATATTATAGGATTGAAATAAGCAGTCTAAGTATTTTAGGAATCTCGTCATGTAAGATAAACTTTTGACATTTTAAATAACTCATTATCTACACATGTATACCTACACATGTATACATATAACTTGTATAAGTAATGTTGAAAACGCGTAGAGATTTAAACAGATGTCCTAAATACCTATGACGTTATCATCTTTCTTTTTTATACAACTTAGAATGGCAAACAAGCTGACGGCCCGCCTGATGGAAAGTGGTAACCGTCGCCTATAGACATGAGCAGTACTATAGACATAACAGTGTATACTGTTTCGCACATGATACCCCCCATGCGTTGCCATTCCTGAGGACTCAGGTGTTATTCCTCTGTACCACGTAAATTCACGCCATATCCCACCCTTCAAACTGAAATACAGCCATGGAAACACAACTGCTTCACGGTTGAAACACGAATGGGACAGCGGTACCCAAGCAAACGACTTTTGTACAATGACTCGTTTTTTTTATCAGTATCCTATATACTTATCCATACAATGTATCCTGACGTTATATTTAATATATAAAATGAGTTTATATGCACTAAAAAGATGCAGAAATTATAAGACAAAATAAATATAGAAGTTATAAAGAAATACTATATAACTATTTGTCACGCAAAATTGTATGAAAATGTTGACCCGCTTTTCTCGAAACATTTATATAGAGACACTGTATCTATATAATCTAAGGCTGGATGTATGTACACGGCTATGTTCCGTGCCTATATGGCGTATTGGGGGGAAAGAGATTGTTAGTAATGGGGTCAAATAGCCCCATTACTATCAATACACCCTATCAGGTCGACCTCCACGTAGTTCTCCCTGGAAACTCGTGGCTAATTCTAGTTGAATTTTCAGGATGGGCTAACTGACCTGCTTTCATCCTCATCAGTCATCTATCACTGGTGCCCCGCCAGTGTATACCGATACCATACCATTATCACCGGTTATGGAATGAGCTCCCTGCCGAGGTTTTCCCAAAAAGACTACAACATAGGGTTCTTCAAAAGGGGGTAAAGAGGTTTCTTCAGGGTTAGCAACGCGTGCGTAATACCTCTGGTATTGCAGGTGTTTATAGGCTACGGTAACCGCTTACCATCAGGTGGGCCGTATGCTTGTTTGCCACCTCATTGGTATAAAAAAATTATCACCCATTAAAAAAAATGGCGTATCATATATATACTGGTAATTATTAATAATAACACGTGCAGACAAGAGAGCGGCTCCTCGCGGATGACGCTGTCCCAGTGTCGACAGTTAGAGCCAAGCGTGGAAGGCGGCTGCGTGGCGGTGGCCTGCGCGGGCGGGGTCCACTCAGGCGTTATATCCTACGCCACGCTACTCGCCACCATCGTTGGATGGGACCTACGCGCGCCGGGTAAGCATATAGCCTTCTTTTATGGGTTCTATACCAAAATTATATAAAGGTGCCCTTATGCGATTTTGTCCATTCTTCCGTCTGGCACAGAGCTACTTCTTAGCAACTATTATTATAGATTTGAAATTTGAACTAGATTTACATAATATTGGCCTGCATATATTACAATAGAAATGATTAAAAATATTTTTATTTTAAATATAATATCAGAACTTTAAGCGACGCCATTGCAGGTAAGTAGTATCTACATATCTAATTACATGAACCCTATTAATTTGTGTGAAGGTATCACTTACTACTATTATACCTACTTGTACAACAATTACTCCATTACCTTAAGGTTGTCTTAAAAGATTGCTCTCAACAATAAGACCGCCTTACTGTACTTATACAATTGTATTGTTGTGTTTGTGAATTGTCTTGCTTATTTCCTATATTGTATAATGCAAATAAAGTATACTCATTCATTCATTCATTCATTCACTTACTTGCAATCTCGTTGTGTTAAGTCCCGATCTATCTATCGATTCTATTTAAGAGCTGCACTCTTGTCGGTGGAGCTCTTGCCACTCACTACGATTTTCAGCGAGTCTCTTCGCCTCTTGATACGACACAACACCAACTTTCTCCTTGATCTTCCTGATGTAACTATGTCTCGGTCTCTCTCTTCCCCTCCCTCCTTCTATCTTTCTTTCTATTATAATGTTCATAAGTTCGTCGTGTCGTATCAAGTGACCCAACATTTTTGCCCTCCTGCCCTCTATAGTTCTTTTAATTTGTCTCTTTTCCTTAACCCTAAGCAGGACCTCCTCATTACTAATTCGATCCCTCCAGCTAATTTTCTCCATCCTTCTCCAGCACTACATTTCAAAAACTCAAAGTTTAAGTAAATCCCGATAGTGTATTTAAAATATGTATCAACGACGCGATAGTTTAAAATTAACTATTTGTTTTTGCTAGAAGGTCCAAAAAGGATACTCAAAAAATGAAAATTCTATTTCATGTGGGTTATAGTATGAAAGAGCTTTATTTTTATACTCCATAGTTTTTTACTTATGATCGAAAATGTAAGGAAAACTACTCCCCCCCCCTCCATCTCCGAAGTTTGTAAAGCGAAAAATTATAGAAAACTAACGGAGTCGTTATTGAACAAGAAATTGGTCCACCAGATGAAGTGATAACTCTTGCCTATAGACATGAACGGTATCCATGGTGTTCCCCGTGCGTTGTCCTACCTAAGGACAATAAATAACTAGAATATACTTGCCTGAAATAAATTAATAAAATAAGTCTATTTAAATAAATTTATTCTATCATATCTGTTCTTTTGCATTAACCAGGCAACGCGTGGAAGCTTCAAGGTGACCTGAAGCAAGGAGTGTACACGTGCTTGTACGCGAACAGTTCGGGATACCTCGCAGTAGGGACCTCTACCGGCGCGATATGCGTATGGGACCTCAGGTTTCAACTGCCCATCACGTCGGTCAAACATCCCAATTGTAAGTACTCGTAGAATGAATGCTTTTAACTTAGAAGTTACGTTTAACCCTTAAAAGCCTGATTTTTTTAAATCAAATAAAAAAATATATAAGTGTACCATTTACTATGTTTACTAATGGGGAAAATTAGTAAAAAAAAATCAAAACGATATTTTTATATATTTATTTTGAAAAAAAAAACATTTGGTAACATGTAAACAGCCAAATATTAAAATAAAATCGATTGTAGGCGCCCAATGCGATTTATAACTTCGGTATCAAATTTGAAACTTCAGGTATTTAAGGGTTAAAGGGGAGACATAATAATCTAATTTCATTCCCATATGAAACAGTTGGGATACATGTCGATTTTTATTAATATTATAAACTAGCTGTTTCCTGCGGCGTTGCCCGCTTCTATGTAGTTCCCGTCTATCATTCCCATTGGAACTCTTCATGAATCAGTTCCTATATTATATACGTTAATAATAATTATAAACTTAATACCTTCATAAAATTACAGCCAATTCAAATAATCGGATATTTTATAGCATTTTGTATGTGATTCTTTAGATTGATATATGATATACTGTTTTGTTTATGAACCGATTGAAATAAAACAAACACTAAATGTTAAGTGAAGTAAACCGCAAGGTAATAGTGAAAACCACATTCAAATCGGTTAACCCGTTTCTGAGATTATCGTGCACAAACGTACAGACAGACGGACAAAATTTCTAAAAATCATTGTTTGTTATATGTATGTATTGATGATGTGAAAGTGAGTTTGTTTGTTATCCATACTGTATGGGAAATAAAGATTGAGTAACCCATAGATTAAGGATAGTTCCGGTCCTAATAAGTTAGTCACATATTGACAGTAATAAAAAGAGGCACAATTTTTAATTTTTTTTTATACAACTTGAAATGGCAAGCAAGCTGATGGACGGCCCACCTGATGGAAAGTGGTAACCGTCGCCTATAGACATGAGCAGTACCATGGACATAACAGAGTATACTGTTTCGCCCATGATACCCCCCATGCGTTGCCATTTCCTGAGGACTCAGGTGTTATTCCTCTGTACCCAGTAAATTCACGCCATATCCCACCCTTCAAACCGAAACACAGCCATGCAAACACAACTGCTTCACGATTGAAACACGAATGAGACAGAGGTACCCAAGCAATCGACTTTTGTACAAAGTCTCCCTCTGGTTCATTTAGGTTTAATGTAGATTTAACGTAAGTTATACTGAAGGAGAGTATAAAAATGTTTGCAGCGGAGCGCGTGCGGCGTATAGTGGGTTGCGGGCGGCGGTCGTCGCGGATTTGGGCGGCGGGCGCGCGGGACGCGGGCGCCTGGTGCCTCGAGTCCACGCAGCGCACGCACGCGCTGTGGCCCAGCACCAACGCACCGCAGCCGCTGCACTACGCGCAGCCGGTCAGTAGCATGTGCACGTGCACGCGTCACGCATCACCTTACATGACTACACGCGCCTACATGTACACGCATGATTGCACGCGTACACGCACGCGCCTACATGTACACGCATGATTGCACGCGTACACGCACGCGCCTACATGTACACCCATGACTGCACACGTACACGCACGCGCCTACACGCGTGAATCGAGTAAAAAATATGTTTATTACCAAAAAGATGTAACAGAGGCTTTGAACACAAGTATCATTTATATCTAGTTACGTTACGAAATGTCTGTAGTAATAACAGTCCCCAAACTAGATCAGACCTTTGTTTTGGGGACTAAAATAATTATTATTTTGATGATCTTGGTAATAATAATAATAATGGTTAAGACGGACAATTACTGAAAATCACATTCTGAAGGACGGCACTGAGGACATCTGTCGGGGATGTCGCCATCCCGGAGAGTCACTCAGACATGTGCTTTCGGGTTGTTCAGCTCTTGCCAACACTGAGTACTTGCACGGATACAACCAGGTAGCCAAAATACTCCATCAAGAGCTAGTTCTGAAATACGGCTTCGCGAATGAGAGGTTACCGTACTATTTCCACTGCACAATGCAAAAGTTAGTTTATAATTCGTGAGAATTTAACTACACGTGTAGATGAAATTGATAACGATGTAGGCGTGCGTGGCACCGTCACACAGTTGCAAGTAAGGCACCGAAGCGAACAGTCAGATTCGCCCTCGTGTCACAGCCGCTCATGATTAAGGGTCACGAATTGGTCCCGGAACTAGTCGAACTTTCTCGATCTAATTACACGGAAGTTAAAGCAGTAGTTATTGCATTAAAATATATGTGTTTACGAAACTTTAAACATTAAACTTTTTTTTTATACAACTTAGAATGGCAAGCAAGCTGACGGCCCACCTGATGGAAAGTGGTAACCATCGTCTATAGACATGAGCAGTACCATGGACATAACAGAGTATAATGTTTCGCCAATGATACCCCCCATGCGTTGCCATTCCTGAGGACTCAGGTATTATTCCTCTGTACCCTGTAAATTCACGCCATAACTTCGTAAATGTAACTGTTTGTATTGGTCTGGGTGTTTTAAGTTTACTTTTACGAAAAAAAAAGTATTTATGTATTCCTATAATTTATCTAATATCCCCAATATAATCTTCTTCTGATCTTCACACTAATATACTCTATGTTTATACCCTCTTAATTTGGTACTTAACCCTTAGGTGTCGCACTACACAAGCGCAGCTTTCTATGGGTCGCGCGACGGCAACCAGTTCCTGATTACGGGTGGATCCGACCAGCGCATCCGGCACTGGGACCTCGAACACCCTGAGGACTCTTACGTCTTAGTGTACGCGCACTCCGACCAGCTGCGGCATACGCCCAACGCTCTAAAGTACAGGTATATCTTTAAAATATGCTATTATGCGTACAAAATTAGCGATATGTGATTTGGCAGACTTAACTTCAGCTTCATTATAGCCACCAACAGTTGTTACTCTCGTAGGAGTTGTAGTATTGGCGGATTTGAGAATATAAACAGTGTCACTTTAAGAAATGAGATTTTTGCTCTAATAAAACAATGTAAATAGTGTATTTTATGAATTCGTCTAATTTTTTATACTAAAAATACCAAATAAGTTAGCGACTCAAGCATTGGAAGGCGGTAACTGTCTTCTAAGGACAATAAAGTGATGTGGTTAATTTTAAACTTTCGCGTTGTTACACATATTTTAAATACATATCGAAAATAAAATAAAAAGACGTCGGCAATGAAGAAGCAGGTATGTAGGTATTATTTTACCAGTAAAAGCTTTTTCGTCGCGTTAAGTCCCGATTATGTATTTAAAATATAATAAAGTGATGGTCAACGCTAAATACAGATTCAATCATAACTAACGCAGACTCTTTCCGTCAAACCACTTTTCGTCATTATACAGGGTCATCAAACGAGATCTTTTTTTTTGATGGGTGAAAATGGTATGGTAACCCTGCCTGCGCTAACGGGATACGCTGGCGGAGCACCAGTGAAGGGTGATAGATGAGAATGAAAACAGGCCAGTTAGCCCATCATGATGAATTCATCAGGAATTAAATATAATAGTTTCCGGGGGGAACCGCGAGTAGGTCGACATGGTTGGGTATATTGCTAGCAATGGCATTCTCAGTCTCCATTACTAACAATCCCTTTCCCCCCAAACGAGATCATTATATAGTCACCAAACGAGAATCATTCTTCATCTGTAGTTACAATTTTTAAGTTTGGGGTTAAAACAAATTATTATTATTAAATTATAAAAAAATACTAAACATAGCATTAAATAAAGAAATATGATTTTTTTTTATACTGCAGGAGTCGTATTATAGACGGTACAACGGTGATACAGGAGTGCTGCAAAGTTAACGCCAGTTCGTCGCCGTCATTTATAGAGGACAACGTGTACAGAAGTGTGGAGTCACGCTCGTTCTACCATACCGCGCCCATCACTGACGTCACTATGGTGGAAGGCAGCAAGCATTATCTAGTCAGCTCGTCCGCGGATGGAGTCATTAATGTTTGGAAATAATTCAGTAAACAAAATTTCATACCTGGATATACACAGCTTCATCTAGTCCCAAAATAAACTGTGCATACTAGACGACTGATAGGTAGTTATACTTTCATTATTTTGTTATAATACATAGTAAACGTCTAGATCGATACAAACAAATATACTTGTGAATTACAAATATTTCGTATTGTGCGAGGCTTGAGGCAGTAACTTTTAGGAAGGTAGGGATTTTTTTAAAAAAAATTATTATTAAAAATTTCATGCTATAACTACCGGTTTAACTTAGATGTTATTAGGTTGAGAAAGTTCGACTAGTTTCGGGACCAATTTGGGACCCTTAATCTTTAGCGCCTGTGACGCGAGCTAATTACACGTAAGTTAAACCGTTAGTTTACCGGTAGTTACATTCAAGTATTTATTAATTAGTTCGAAAATCCTAGTCCCGGACCCTATTTAAATTTTTTTTTTAATTAATGATAATGGAATCAAGAATACACTGGAGAATTAACCATTATAGTTTTCAGATAGAGCCGCGTGGAGGTCCACTTGATAGCGTATATTGCTAACAATGGGGTTATTAGACCCTATTTCTAACGATCCCATTCTCCCCCGCTCACATCACTTTCATTCATATTGAACATGTATTTTAGATAGAAAAATTCCTCAATCAACAGAAGTAAATAATACTCGATTGTTTATATCTCTCACAGGTCACTTAGTGTGTGATATACCTTATCATCTTTTTCAATGACCCATTATATTGTTGGCCATGTAGCGTATGAAAGAATTAAATTAATTTTTTACCAAGTACACTTTAAGCATTTTAAAATAATTATTTTTTTATGATTCTAACGCTCATTTGGAATGCAATTTCAGCCGAGAGGAACTCTGCTTTCTTTTTTTTTCAAAAATTAAAATTTACTGGTTATGAATTTTTATAAATACAGTCTACAAGGTCAAATATCAAATCATAAAAAGTAATTTATTAACATAATAACCAAGTAACAAGTCAGTTTTAGTGATCAGAAAAAATTAGTCCTTACAAACTGAAACCGTTCATGAGTATGACTGATGTGGGTTGTTATTTACTTTCAAAATGTCTTTTTTTTATATAAAAATAAATAAGCTCATAACTATAGTCTCTAATTAGGTAGTTTTTTTTAACTTGTCACTTTTAGTAAACAATCTTGGCGTGTAAATTGTGTTATTTATTGAAACTACAATACGAAAAATAACCTAACATTATTTCTTTGTCTGTCTTATTTTTTAATTGCCAATTTCGACAAAAAATATGCCAACAATATGTACCGCTATTTAGTGGTTAACTTATTAAAATTGATATGATAATAATCATAAAGACATTGCAAATAATTTGCAGAAAAGCTTCCTCGTTGGAAATCATAAATATGACATAACATTCATCTAGTTTTAAAAACTTTGATTATTGTATGCTGTGATTTTAATTAGCTAGCTACTTTTAACAAATAGCAAGCAAATCTTTAGGTAGGTATAGAATAATAAGACGCTACACATCAATGTCTCGTTCTATCTTATACATGTAGTAGTGAAAACGTCTCTATCGACAGATTCGTTTGCACGTTATTGATATATTGTTAATAATCGTATGTTAGTAATATCTGTAGGTAGTTTAATTTTTTTATGAAACTATCAAATTTATTATGCCGTGTACATTGTTATGTAAAAAGATTTGATATTTTGCCATAATAAAAGTGGTTAAATATGAAGGTTGAATTTGATTAATTTTAGTATTGACAGCATATGATTTATCCTTAGTGGAAACTCTGTATATGTTTATTATACAATGTTTAATGTATTGTTCTTGTCTATGGTCGCGCTCCATCAGACAGGTCGTAATTTAATTTATCATTCTAAATTTAAAAGACATGTTTATATAATTCAAACCCGTATGTTCCTTATTCATTTGTGATAAAACTTAATGTGCAATTAAGAAAAATAAAAGCTTCTTTGTTGCATGTAATCTTTTTATTAAAGCTGTCTTTGGGATCGATTCTGATATGTCATTCTCTATCTCTGAAACTCTGTTGTTTGATATTAGAGATTTTTTTTATTGGGTAAAAGGGGCGTTCAAGCATTAGCTAACGCAATTTTTAAAGAATTTTTCCCCGCAGGTAAAATCTTAATTGAATCAGAACTATTTTATAACTGTCAATTTGAGTCTTACAGATTTAAGGAATGGGATTTCTGAATCGACTGCCTACAATATGTTTTTTGCAATACAATGTTGATTTATTATTGTTTGAAATCTGTAACTCTGTGTGTAGCATGTGTTCAATTTCTTATGTGTATATATAAAAAAAATCGAGTATTGATTGAAAATATAGGTTTGAAAATAAAATGACTGAAGTTCCTGTAAATAAAATACTTTATTTTCAATATTTTAGCTCATTTTAGCTTTATACTTATAAATTACATAGTAGATATATAAGAATCTATTTTTTAACAATAAATATTACAATGTTCTAACACTTTGTTTCAATTTTCTCCTTTATAAAATGTACTGCAAATGCCAGACATTTGTGAGATATGGCACACTTCTATTATGAGAGAAAAGTAAGTACCTATATCATAATGAACATAGTATTAGGGAGAGTTAGTGTAACAATAATATGCCTATGACTTACAGTATCTTAGAACATTTCAATTAGCAATGCTGATCTTTTACGTATTGAAGAATTCATTTCAGATATCTGTCACTAAATTTATGCAATAAATTACATAAATGTCTAGTCATTAAAAAAATCATCACAGAAAAACAATACATTTTACCAAAATGCAAGTAAATGAGAATTTGCAGTAAAATCTGTTTAAATTTACTTAATTCTAAATTACATTTATATACATATATTGTCTAGGTATCTCACACTACATTTCAATATCCAATACAGCTGCTGAACACAAATAGAACTTGGTTTTTGATTATGATATATGAGCGCCAGGTAGGTGCTTGTCCATGGTCAAAATATGTCAGTATTCTAACACTTAACATAGGATATAAACTATGGATACAGAATAGTATTTATGGAGAGTTGCAAAAGTTGAGTTTAGCTTGCGAAATATGTACCATTTTTATACAGGTGAAATCTAAACTGTAGAGTACTATAATGGAAAATGAAAATTTTCCCCCACAAAAGATGAGCTAACAAACTAATGGTACAGCCAGTATGGAATGCTCAAAAATTTGATTACTTTTCGATCTCTAAATGCTGTTAGCTGCAAAGGGCATTTATAGCTTCACTGGGCATATGCAGGGACAAATGTAGATGGCACTCCAAGACCACAAGGGGGGAGTGATGAAGTGTTGACTCTTACCGATAGATGTGGCATACATTCAAAGGTGACAGAGCGGCTTGAACCTCGGCTTAAGCCACCACACTTAGACCCCATAGAGGATTGGTTTCATTCAATTGGAAAAGTTTTGATTTACTGAATTTTTCTCTTAATATATTCTATAGCTTGGGTAGATTTTTAGTTTTACATATGGCTGGAGATTTTGATTACAGCCTGTATATGGAATAGCAAATTATTCACACAAGATTGTGTGTAGATCAATAATAACATCTGTCTCTTTCTTTAAGAAACATATATGGCTGTTGAACACTAGAGTACCCATTACTAACTTAAAGAACTATATTTACCCAGTCATTTGCATAAATCTAGTTATCCAATCATTTTTTACTACTATTTTCTTGTTCCTTATCTGGGACATCTTCTAGAAGCTTCTCCAGGTCAATACCTTCAAATTTAGAATTCTGTGTATTTGATGCATGTGCCAAGAAGAGTTCTTTTAGAAATTGCAATTCTTTTGTTAGGGTCTTCACTTTCTCCTCTAACACTTTATTTTCTTCTTTCAGTTTGCTCACCCTTGTGAATGTTTCTTGTGTACGCTGCTTTGACTTAAATCTGCTCTTTTTTACTGCCTGAAAAATATTTAATAAACATTTTTTAGTAATTTTGTATAGAATTCATATGCTTAAATACTTTTGTTTCAATCAATTAGTCACCAAGCTGCTATGCTTTTTTTAATAAATGATAATGGAATGGTTACCCCACTTACGCTGATGGTGATTGCGGCGGGGCACCAATGAGGGATGACAGGGGAGTTGAAAAGGCAGATTAGTTAGCCAATTGTACACCAGGAATTCAGCACAATTTCCAGGGGGGACCATGTGGAGGTTGACCTGACAGGGCATATTGCTAGCAATGGGACTGGTACTGAACATTACTAGCAATCCCTTTCCCCCAGCTGTGGTGCTTGTATGACTGTATTTTAGTCTGAAGAATAATTTGTGCTGCCAGTTAGTCCATAGTTAGTCAATCAAGTAGGAGATCAGCTTTTTCAATATTTCAATTTACATAAATTATTGTTTACAAAATTAAATTAGCTATACTGGTCACCACTGTTTTAACTATTGGCTGTAAAATAGCAATTGCTGTTTTACAAAGTAGAATTAATTTTAAATTTTACTAGTAGCTATTTCTATTTAAACATATTCTGTGAACAAGTACACACGTGTCAGATAGGGGAAACTGCAATTAAAAAACAATGCCGTGCCATCTAATCAGCAATATTAGGGTATATTTCATCTCGCAAGAATAGATTCTATACAGCAGTAAGACAATAATAGTTTTTTAGATTAAAAAAATACCTCGTTGTTTCTATCCCTTCGCTTCCTGTAGTCCTCGTCTTCATCACTGCCATCACTCACTCGTTTCCCGCGCTTAGGTGCCATATCAATATATTCTTTTAATATCATTAAAATGCTTTTAATCCACTATTAACCACACGTGTGGTTACTTTTCAACAGTAGTGCGACAGTCTACGACACATAAAGCAATATTTCACAACAATTGCAAATAAATTACACTAGTTTTTTAACTGGAAACAATGACGCAACATTTATATAAAATTAATCAGTATGACCTAGTGAATATAAAACACAGTTTTCGTATGAATTATTTGTAAAAGTGAATATTGGTATTATTATCTAAATTTATTCTGTTTACTAATAAATTAATTAATTTTAGAAAAATATATATATGCGCAATATTAAAAATAAATATTTTGATATTTACGCCACACAAAAACAAACCACTACAGCTTAGATTAGATTATTTAGACTCAACACCACTTAATATTGATAAAAATGAAAAATTTATGCAACCATTTATCATGTATGAGAACAATAAAATAAGTGAATGTTCAATATATTGTACTACTGTTTATAATATACTTTTGTTTAAAATATATTGATATTGATATATCTCACAAACAAAAGATTCAGCTACTTTATAGTACTTTACAATAAATACAATTAAGTGGTTGCTTTTTTTTTTTTTTTTAGTACGTTTGTTCCGTTTGGAACAGGCTAAGGTCGGAGACCATGCTGCCTAGTCTTCAAAAAGATAATTTGTCTGGAATTTAAGTGGTTGCATGGATATTATACAAATGTTTTTTATTAAAAGAGATACAGATCTACACAATATGTGGACATACACAATTAAATAGTATCTTACAGCGCAAGTACTTAATCTATGACATTTTCTTTCTACGCGAAGAGCCCATAGCCAATAATAAGCCAATAGACATAGGCACATAGATGCTAGCCAACGCATCGAATACTTTGATGAGGTAGCAACATTTAATGTTTTGTTCTTTCACATGAAGGCGCGCGCTAAAGGAATCTACAATATAATCTGTCGAACCTAACTTATCTTCTAGTTACTCAAACAATAGTTTGCGTAGACGTCAATAAATTTGTGTCTAATTATGTATCAATTTTCCACTTCAAAAACAAAGATAGAGGAAAAGACAATCTAAAAAAATAACCTAATTACTCTTTACAATTTTCAGTCTATGTTGTATGTACTCATGTTACATGTTTATCATTAATCACCATTTTTAGACTTCCGGTTCCTGAGACACGGAAACAATAAGTAAATTTCAAATCAATTATATTTTCTTACATATTATATTTTCTCTTTATTTATTCTTATTCGTATTTATTTTATTGAATCATATTAAAAGTTATACAGCAAAACACAAATATATGTAAATACATAGCAGGAATGTTTAACGTTCCAATCTCCTCTTGTTAGAATGAACGGAAATATAAATGTATGAATATTGGCTGTTTAATTTAACACCTATTAATATTTAATAGCTGAATTTCGTAGACTCGCCCTCGTGATTCAGAATAAAAAGTATTCTATATTTTAGAATATAACTATTCGTATACTAAACTCTATTCAATTCGTTCAGTCGTATTTGTGCGAAAAATTAACGTCTATCAATCATACATCCTGACAAACTGTCGCATTTATAATAGTAGTAGAATAAAATTAAATAAAATCTCAGAGATACCTAAAGTCAGAAATGGAAATTTTAATAAGATTTTTAGTAAAAAAATATGTAATATCTTCTATTTTTCCCAAGTGTTTGAGTACGAGTACACATCTCAATATTATTGCGTTTTAGGAGATTTTCATTTAAAAAAAGAAAAGAAAAACCGATTTTTAAATATTTTCATTGTTTGATTTATGATTTATTATATATTATAAACGTGAAAGTGAGTTAGTTTGTTACCTTTTGGTGCCTTATAAGCTTAACTAATTAATATGAAATTTGATATACACGTACTGTGTGGGGCGAAGTAGAATAGTTATAGGTTACTTTTTATCTCGGTTAGTAAATATATTTCGGTTACACGGATGAAGTCGTAGGTAAGAGCTAGTAATCTTATAAAACAAGCTCTTATTTTTCTAAATATTAACCTTTCTACCATAAAGTAAGTAGTATTTTTTTTAAAAAATAGCAGGAAATATAAATAAAACAACGAATTTCATCAGACCACAATAAAATTCTTTTTTCGCGATAAAATCTAACAATATACGTAAATTTTATTTACACAAATAATGGAAGCATCCAATACTAAATGACCTATATTGTTATACTAAACTTTAGATGACCGTTATCTTTTAATAAACACAATAACATAGGTAGATTAAAACATGTCAAAGATACAGTAAGAATATGACGAGTATTAGCAATACAAATGTAGGTAGGTTATTTTAATCTGTACCTATAGGTTTATATATTACAATTAAGGTACCAGACTTTGGTGTGCAGTAGGTTGTATCAGTCAGTACCAGAAGTTATTTTTTTTCAATTTGTCAAAATCAAAATTACAAAGTTACCTTCTTATTCATAAAAATCAAAACGTCTTGCAAATCTATTTTAATTATTAAAATGTTTCGTCACTGTCTTTCAAACTGAGAAATTAGCACAAAAGAGAAAGAGAAAACAAATCAATAGCTAAATTAGGTTTTTATGAATAAGAGGGTTAGAGGTTAAAAGTAATATCAAGTCAAAATACGATTAATTTTCTATAACCCGACAATGAGGCTATGTCAGTTTGTTGATATTGCGTCTATAGCCCAAGATGACTATTAAATTCGGCGAGTTAATACACGAAATGAATTGTATATGCCCATGTTAGTATATATATGAATTAGCTGATTTGCTAGGTATCCTAGTTGAAAAAAATCAGCTAAATCATGGTACTCGCATAATATGAAACGCACTTTACTGCACACTTTTTTTTATCTTGTGTTCTATTTAGGTACCTATTAAATATCAATAATACAACAAAATACATATTGTATGATGCTTCATTTTTAAATGCAAAGTTTATACTTAATTTTAGCTGCATTCACACATATTCACACAAAACAATGTACATAGGTATATATTTTTCAAGTTATTTTAGAAGATAACATATAAAATTACAAACGATAACTTCAATATCAAAAAATTCTTAAATGATGAAATAAATTATTCATCATAATAATTTATAAGTAAGTTTTTCATTATTTGGCATAATTAATAAATAATCATAGTATGATTTTAACGTATTTAAACATTTAAAAAATTTAAATTGTGTTCTATTAAATATAACCGAGTTCAATTGGGACAAAACCTGTTATTTATATTTCAAAACTAAATCGTTAAATCGTTTTTGATAAAATTTCTATAGGACCAATCTGTATGTATACTTTCAGGTAAAAAAAGAAATTATCAAATCGGTAACTGACCGAGTTATGACGTAACAAAAAAAAAGTACAACCGAATTGAGAACTTTCTTCTTTTTGAAGTAGATTTGCTATGTCAGTATAGAAGTTTAAAATTTGACATTTTTCGACCCATATTCCTTTGGGTAAAATGTTTAGTTTCATTACTAGAACATTCCATTAGAAGGGATCAAACGATGTTCATTTCACACTGTATCCTAACTAATATTTGAAAGTGAGTTTATTTATCACCTTATAACTTAACCAATCACTACGAAATTCAGTATACACACACTATCTAGAATGGAGAAGGATATAGGCTACTTTTATCCCAATTAACATATCTCGGTCACGCAGGCAAATTCACGCGTAAAAAAAGCTATTAAATAATAAATACAAAGACCTTTATATCGAGCTGTTTGTTTACTTTATGAATTGTTATTCTGATAAAAATTAACCAAGATTATTAATTAATTTTACCAAGTATATATAATAAGATAATATAAAACACCCCCGTATTCATAAATACATCAAACCTCTTATAAATCCATTTTAGATATTGAACTTTTTGTCTCTATCTTCGGTGCTAAAATCCTAATTTGAAAGAAAGCGACAAAACAGTGTAATAGTTAAAGGAACTCTCTAGGTTTTAGTCTTTATGAATAAGGGGAAGAGATTATAAATTATATAGAAAAGTCTATAACACCGAGAGAACGACATACGTACCACTCACGTAATATATTTTGATTCTATCATTCATTATCACAGAATATAAAAACCAATGACAGTCTTTTAGAACGAGAAATGTAGAGACCTTTATTTGATTATAACGAAACAAATTATTACAATAGACTAATATTTTTTTTTTTTAATATTAACCAACAGTTACATTAATATTGTAATTCGTAAAATATAAGTTTAAATGATGTAATCATCAAGAGGTTATTACATTGAAGTACTTAATACAATAAGTTTGAGATTAGAGCAGTCTAACATTTATTTACACAATGATTAAATATATGTACTTTATTGATTGTTGCGTTACATTCGGAACTATTTTATTATTTGTATTTTAAGTAAGTATAATTAAAATATTATTATGCTTTATGACATAAATATTTTTCGTTTTTGTAATATTGTCTGTATTATATTAATGTAACATGTATATTTATTTTTGTACCTATATTTAGTTTGGCATGTAGTTACTTAAAAATTGATAATAAATAATTTTAATAAATATATCTTATTATTTTATTTATGTACAGTACCTACTATAATTAAGGAAATCTGATTAGAATGGAATGGCCCACCAGAAGAGCCGACTAAGCGAACTTAGTGGTCGAGGGATGAGTAGCAACACTCTCTTAAATCATCACCAAAGCTTAATTGGTTGCTAACCCGCCTGCCAAGCGTGGCAACTACTGGCAGAACCACCTTTTATACGGGAGGCCTATATTCAGCAGTAAATATTTAACAGCTTATATGATGATGATGATGATAATGATAATGGATTAGCTAGATATGCAGAAAAGTAGTTACACTTTATCCAGAAGAAGATATTATTAAGTCCACATAATAATGGTGACGTCTATGACTGCAAAAAGACGTCATTATACGGTCATTTTGGGATGGAAAACGATCAAAGAATAACGTTTCGTGATATTTGGGAAACAGGTATTTTTTTATGCAACTTAGAATGGCAAACAATCTGACGATCCACCTGATGTAAAGTGGTGACCGTCGCCTATGGACATGAGCAATACCATGGACATAACAGCCTGTTTCGCCCATGATACCTCCCATGCGTTGTCATTCCTGAGAATTCAGGTGTTATTATATATGTGTTCCTCTGTACCCTGTAAATTCACTGCCATATCCCACCCTTCAAACCGAAACACAGCCATGCAAACACAACTGCTTCACGGTTGAAACACGAATAGTACAGAGGTGCCAAAGCAAACGACTTTTGTACAACGTCTCCGTTTGGTATCTCTGAATTAATATAAGTACGTACAAAATCTTTACATATCAAGTAGATTTATAGTGGAGTAAAAATAGGAAATAAATAATATTAAATACATATTTTCAAGTAAATACATGCACAAATGTATTCTAATTGTAGAGGAACATCAGAATCTAAACAGAGACAGCAAAATTGCGGGTAGCAATGTTGACGACTAAGACTCTAAAAGGACGTATTTTTTTAGTCATTTTACGGTATATAATGACGTCCTTTTTCGTTAATGATAGTTGTAGACGTTGCAGTTTCTGCAATTGTGAATTAAAACAATTGTTTGTTCTGTTGCTCCCCTATATTTAGAAATTCAATGTACAGTCATGTGTAATATTATATATGTATTTACTGACTTTTAAGGTTCTATACAAAATATGTATAATCTCTTATTTTGCAATTTCGCCCGTTCGACTGTCACAATGCAATATTTCAAGAACAAGTGTCCATTTAAAAAATGGAATAGTTCCAGTCCACCACCGATTGACTTATCATTTTATTTTCAAACCAATAAAAATTCATTATTTAAAAAGAAAATAAAAATGTTTTCTAAAAGTGTCTAAAACGAGATCTCGAAACTTTAAATTATTATTAGTTATAAATTATTGAATTTCAGATGTTTATTTCATAGGAAACATAATAAACAAACTTGAAAAATTATCATTTACATATAATTTTAACATGGAACCCTTGGTGGTGCGATAACCAATTCATCATAGTAGGAGGCTTTTAGTCATATGTTTATATATTATTATTCATGACTGTACACAGTAAAATTTAAAAGATGCACACCCAACATTTATTTTTAAGAAGTATTAATTATATTAGTATTATGTACTTATTATATTTTATCTAATTATTTTATAAATAAGTACATTAATTACTATTTTCCATAAATAAAGCTCTGATAAAGTAAAGATTTAAATATATATAAACGTATTAAAATAAAAAAAAAATTATACAATCGGTTCACAATTAGGAATTAAGATAAGCATAAATCACCTACATTGAAAATGAGTGTAAAAGGTCAAAGTGAAAAATAATATTCTTATGAGCAACAGTATATATAATACGTGTAGATACAAGACAAGATAACCATTTGAATACAAACAAAAAACATATAAAAAAATAATATCAACATATATATGTGGCAAGACTTAAATTTACATCATGACCACAAAGAAGTTTCAATAATGAGAACCTCTTTTTTATAATTCGGTTAAAATATCGGACGTTACAGTAAATTAAATAAAATTAGAGTAAAAATTCAGGCTGTGAATCTTTTAAATTAAACTCATTATAAATGGGCTAAAACTATTAATTACAATGGTACAATTTGGCACAACTTAAATAAGTATATAAGCTAAATTTGATCCATTTTGTGCTCCCAACATCACATGAATACGTAGCTACTGCAATGAGCTGACACTAGCATCAGTAAGGTGTGACTTTCTTCAAACAAAAACAGCGCCATCTAGTATTTTTAATTATCTCTTTGTTTATGGATTTTAAAAATATACATTATGACTGGGGATTCGTCCTGAATATGAGGCGACGATGAATACTGACTCTGGTAACGTGACTTCCTGGTAACGTGTTAGGTAGGAAAAGCAGTAAAAAAGTGCATATTAAGGGAGCAGATTTGAAATAATATTTAACTTATTACTTAAAATTAGATGTATTATTACAAGAAATGTAAATATAGGTATGGATATATTCTCAACCGACTGGGATAAAATTTTATATACATCTAAATTACTTCATTATTTAATATCAGTAAAATATCTAAATATATTTTTGAAATCGTGAGATCACTTTATTCTTTTCAGCCTGTATTTAAAATTTAAATATACATCTACATATTTGATAGTGTAATACGGTCTTAATACAGATAGATCATGCTCTATGGTCACACTGACGCAACATGGCGCCATTTAAAACCATCAATTACCTCGTATTTAAAATTTCTTACATTATTTTGAACCTTTTTATATAGGTAGGTACAGATTTGGAAATATACTAAATATGTGTTATTAACAATGACAAATCCATTAACAGGAACATTATTACTTACAAATATTTCCCTTCACCTTATTGGTTTTTACTGCATCTACGAAAACTTGTTTTCGCCAGCAAGATGATTAAATACATAAGACAGAAAGAAATGACGATATCCGGTGTCTTGTTTTTCACATATAATTTTCAATTGATTGGATGAAAACGATATGACCAGAATATTGTAATTTTTTTATTATTTTCTTTATGCAAATTCAAGACACAAATTGTAGATTGGATAATAAGTAAGTGTCCTAGTATATGACAATGTTTTATATACTCTTTGTCCTATAAAAAATCATATTATCATTAGCTTGAATAGATATCATAAACAGATTTTTTATAGATTCTAAAAGAATTACATTCCAAAGAAAAGCTATTTTCTATAACTTTTTTATAACTTTCAAGAAACCCATAGATAAATTTCTTTATCTTTTTTTTAAATAAATATAATAAATACAGTAATAAAAATAGTTTATAATAATATCATTTAATAAACAACTTTTACTAGTATTAATCAGGTTGTATTTATATTGTCATATATATGCATATACAGGAATAAAAAACCTAAATACTCGGTTTTTTATTCCTGTATATACATATATATGATTTTCAATATAAATACAGAATATTGTAATTTTTTTAATTTTCTTTATGCAAATTCAAGACACAAATTGTAGATTGGATAATGATTAGTATACTGTCCTATAAAAAAGTAAAGATATCATAAACAGATTTTTTTGTTTATTCCAAAGAAAAGCTATTTTCTATAACTTTTTTAAATGATATTATTATAAACTATTTTTATTACTGTATTTATTATATTTATTTAAAAAAAAGATAAAGAAATTTATCTATGGGTAATATTGATCGATACTTTTAAAAATGTTCCCAACGAGGGTTGACGTCATACAGGTGGCCGGTCGCAAACCTAAGCCAAATCTTTTTTTAATATGGATATAAAACGTATTACTCCAACCCAATGTAATAATTGGGATAAGGGTAGGAAAAACAAGAAGACTTAAAAATGTATAATGTCAATGAATAATAAAATAAAAAACTCTTCGTTCTGAGTATTTAGCACCTAATTTGATACAGTAGAAACCAATAAGGGAATTTTTATAATTCAAAATAACGTGTTTTTATATCTTACGACTAAGCTCACGAGTTGTACATAGTTATTATGAAAAATATATATTAATATCAAGTAGGTACTGAATTCAGATGTTTGAAAAAAAACGAGACACTATTATTACACAACTGCGCAAAAATTGGGTATTGTTTTATATGTGTACATCTACAGACGTATGTTAACTTCGGTAGACGGTTGTATCAACTAATTTGACGTGAGGTGTCTATCATTCAATAATTTTTGTATCTATTATTGTTAGTCCTGCACTAGTTATTACCTATTTAGAATTTCTTTCATAGATTTTTAGGTTATGTGACGTCACGTCAAAAAGAAAATGGCTGTAAGAACGCGCGTTACGTACATTTGTCGCTGCATGCTTAGATCATACGATCTAAAGTCATATTATGGAAGAGCGGTATAGATAGGTGTTACATATAAGTATATAGGTACATAATTATGTTGTGGTCCTTTTATTATTGGGTGTTATTTATTATGTAAGTATAGCTAATATTGATACATCAATACTTCGTAAGAAAAAAATTTAATAAAAAATTATAATATCATATTGCGTCTTTTAATAGATTCGTCTGTTTCTACATGTACAGTTCATTAGCTTATATTAATTATTTAATAATTATATTTAAACTACCTAATGAACTAGTATCGCATTACCAGCAGTCGATAGCTTTGCCTTTAATATTTTTTGCTTTGCCTTTAATTGTTTATCGTACTCGATTTAGTATGATACTTAATCGAGTTATTATTTTGAGAAAAAGGATACTCCAATGTCTCTGCCAGCCATCTGAACACATTTTCTGTTCAACAGAAGTAATCTACTATATCAATATATTTGTTTCTATATTTCACTATATTTAGAATACTAACCAGTTCGAGTTGACTAAATAGGCGAAAGATAATTTTGTTTAAATGTTTACTTTTAATTAGTATTAATTAGTTCCTTCATTTATTTATGTGTTTTTTTTTTATAGTCGCGCACAGAAAAGAATTTTAGTCGATATTTTCGTAGTAGACCGAAAATCGTAGCATGTTCGATACGAAGTTTCTCTTAATTTCTCTTAAAAAAAAATCGTTGACTAAAGCGTAGAGTATAGTTGTCATTGATAAAAAATAGTTCAAAAATAGAACGTCTTATTTTGGTACCGAAAAAATTACATTATTCTAAAATTTAACATGGATCAACTTTAAATTTTTTTTAGTCTATGTCATTGGATGATGGTCTCTGGCCAAAGCTTAATAAATGAAAAAGTCTATGCCATATAAATGTTAAGTGGGGTTATTTTAAACTACTGTCTTGATTTAGTTTCATTGCGGTTGCTGCATCTGTGTCTTTCGGCATTGGCAGAGCCATTTAATAATACGTGCGTTCCTCTCCACCACACTAGGGGGCTCTGTATTTCTGTAAATTTGTTTCTGTACAGTTGGTCCTTGTACCTGTAAAAAAAATCATATACTTACTACTTGGCCAGACCTTTTTTTTATACTACAAAGGTGCCAAAACAAGCATACAACCCGATTGATGTTAAACGATTACTGTAGCCTATGGTCGCCTGCAACAGGGGTTTAACGTGCGCATTGTCGACTCTGAAGAAACCTTAATATATCCTTTTTAAAGAATTCCATACTGTTGTAGTAGACTCTAGGGAAAACTTCGACAGGGAGCTCATTCCATAGCCTAATAATTTAAATTATAAAATTAACAACATTGTTTCATGAAAAGGTTTAAGTTTAGGTTTAGGTTTAGGGTAGTAGACCTAATATAGGACCACTTACAGAAATTAAATCTTATTAAAATTATATAAATGAAAGTTTATAATGACAGATGGATGGATACTCTTTCGACGAAAACTACAGAACGGATTTGAATTGAAATTAATGAAATTTGGTGCATGGGTCGGTTATAACTAAGCAATTGGGATACTTTATCTATTGGTTTTCATAAATGAAGCTATATCCCATAGCTTCATAGCTAGTAATTGTGTAACATTGCCTAAGATAAGAAAATTTAATTTTAATAAAATTAATAACAAAAAAAAATGGATTCTCAAGGTTGACTGGAAAAAATCCCATTAAGGGATAATAACTCCGCCTGTGTGCATTTTTGTTATAACTTAATATCTATATTAAAAATGAATATACAAAAACATAAATAAATAAATATGCAACCTACTTTTACCGTACCTTATAATAAAATAGGTACAGACTCAAATGAACAACAATATTTTGCTGTTTACATTTTAAATTTGTAACCATAAAAAAAAAATAACAATATTACCGTATAATCCGCGGCGGCGGCCAACTGATTAGAGTCCACCGTGGACGCTGATGAAAAGAAAACAGGACTCTCAGAGGCCGAGTCCCTGACAAGAGCCTCGTACTGTCTCGCGTCGAGTCCAAGCCGCTCGAAGAAGTGCTGTAGTCGCGTTGACTCTTCTGACGGGCTGTCGGGGGAGTCTTCGCCTTCGCAGGGAGCTGACGCGGGGCTGCGGCCGTCCGTGCGCCTATATCTGTAACATTTATGATTTTGTGATAGAAACATAAAATATCACTGTTCAAAAATACTTGCACTCATAAACTCGCACTACCATTGTTTTCTCATTGTGATTATTTCTTGTAATTATTTATATTTATAATAATTTTACTATTGTAATCTTTTGGAGGAAACAATAAAGAGTATCTATCTATCTACCTTTTTCTTCGCAAAAAAATAGCACGCAATAATTTGTAATATTTGATTTTAAAACACATAATCATAGATTTCGCTTCACAACATAGATTTAAGGTAGTTTTCTATACTTCACAACAAGCAAAACTGTCAATATGTTTTAAAAAGTCCACCTTACACAAATTATAACAGAATTTGTTTCGTTTAATAGACGTTCGCACTGTGAACGTGACATTAACGGACACATTCACATTATTTTGTTTTCATATTTACAGTATCTTGGGCATGTACTTAGACACGACAGATATCATTGTTTACACGTGATTATAATGGGCAAAATTGCTTAGAATTGGTTTATAATTAGTGAAGTATTAGTACAACGCCCACAAAAATAGCAAAATTGAGAACTTATTTATTATTTTTGAACTCACCTATCAGAGATATCGGATTTGGAACGTAGTATTGGCCTTGGTCGACGTTGCTTGTACCGCAGGCACCGTTGTCGTTTAAACGTACCAAGCGGTGACGTCACCTCCTCCGGTGGACATATCTGTAGGTATAAAAATATCATAGTAACGTTTAATATTAAATAACAATAAAAAAATATAGTTGCCTGGAATCGGTACATATAAATTGGTTTGAAGATTAAATTTTGGAAGTGTCGGTAGACAGAAGGACAAGGAACAAGGAAAGGCCATGTATTTTTTTTTTGGTGGCTGTAAATGGTATGATAACCCCGCCTGCGCTAACGGGATACACTGAAGGGTGATAGATGAGAATAAAAACAGGTCAGTTAGCCCATCATGATGAATTCATCAGGAATTAAATATAATAGTTTCCAGGGAGAACCGCGAGGAGGTCGACCTGGTTGGGTATATTGCTAGCAATGGGATTCTCAGTCTCCATTACTAACAATCGCTTTCCCCCTCAAGCCACATATTTTATTTAATAAAAAAAAAAATAAAAAAATTACGTGCATTAATTTACCCTAGCGGAGTGGGTATCTCGCTGTGTGGCCCTGGCATAGAACGGGCCACCCTTCCTTTCCTGTGAGTATCGTAAGAAACGACAAAAGGAACTTAAGAAAAATGGATGTCCCCCTTATAAAAGAGTTTTCGAAATCAGTTAAAAACTGACGGAGTTAAGAGGTAACAAATAAAAAAAAAATACAAGCGAATTTTGTACCTCCTTCTCTTGAAGGAAGGAAAGTTGAAGAACTTCTTTAGATAGATAGATAGATACTCTTTATTATTTCCTCCAAAAGATTACAATAGTAAACTTATTATAAATATAAACAATTGCAAGAAATAATCCCAATGAGAAAACAATGGGCGGCCTTATCGCTAAAAGCGATCTCTTCCAGGCAACCTTTGAATGGAGAGGAGTAATTATAAACAGTTTGATCGGAGGCACGATGAAATTCAATTTAAGATTAGCTCATCATCGAATCGCCCGAGAAATATATTATTAACCCTCTCCACACCCCGCCTGCGAGACATCATACTATCCTCGGTATCACGATTTAATAAGACCAACGCAAATGAGCCGCTTAGCTCTACTCACTTAGGAGTTTCTGGTGAGACACGTAGAATATATATCGCTGAACACCTGTCGCCTGAATGCAAGTCTCTGCATACTAAAACTAGAATCGTCGCAAAGGAAAAGAAATATAAGTATGTCTGGGTGAAATACGGTCGCATTTATGTGCGTAAAGACGACAACTCAAACTGTATTTCGATTAAAAACGAGGATTCATTGGCCAGGTTGTAATTCGGTCACTCCTCCACGTTTATTCTATAATTATTATATCGTTATTTTTTATAAACTTTTGTATTTTTTTTTTGTCATATTAGCATATTGTAACTCTGTTTTATTTCTTATTTTAATTATCTATGTTTGTGTACTACCAAAATGTCAATAGGATTAGATCTAAGCTGGACGAATTGTATATTAATATTTTAAATTCTAATTATGATGTTATCTGCTTGACGGAGACTAATCTGAATAGCTCTGTATTTGATGCTGAATTTCTCGATACTCGGTACAATGTCTTTCGCAGAGATCGTTCCACAACTCTTATCAATAAAACTGAAGGGGGTGGAATCGCAATTGCAGTAAAAAAGAATCTCAGATGTGTCCGTCAGGTTTGTTGGGAAAGTGGAGTCGAGGATTTGTGGTTAAGTATTTTTCCTAATAATTCAAAAAATAAGGTGATAAATTTATGTCTGTGCTATTTACCTCCTGACTTAATAACAACAATGTTGCAAGAATTTTATAATAACATTCAGAATATAATGTTACGCTCTAACGAATTGAGTGATTTTTTGTGTATTGGTGATTTTAATACGCCTGGTATCTTATGGTCTGGATCACCTAATTACGCGGCAATGACACCGAGTGATCCCCAAGATCGTAAAGCTTGCCTTCTTATTGATGTTATATCTTTGTGTGGCCTAAACCAATTCAATAATATACCAAATAAAAACAACCGTTACTTGGATCTTGTACTTTCTAATTTGCCAACCCTACAGGTTTATGCAGCGAGTCCTCTTATTCGAATCGATGAACACCATCCCTGTCTTTGTATAGATATACACACTTCAAATAGTTTCAATCCTCCCAAATCTAAAATATGCCAGCGTCCGAATTTCCGTAAAGGTAACTATGAAAAAATTAGAGCTGAGCTTGGGTGCATCGAATGGTCAAATGTACTGTCATATGCAGACGTTAATAGTGCAACTGAGACATTTTATAAAATACTTGAAAATTTAATAAGTAAACATATACCGTTAACAGTAGTTGGTTCACATTCGTACCCTTGTTGGTTTAGTCGCTCGTTAAGGAAGTGTCTGTCTGAAAAGCATAAGTACCATAAACGATATAAAAAATTTGGCAATCCCCGGGACTATGATACTTTCGCTCTTCTTAGAACTCGATGCAAAAGACTTATTAATGAGTGTCATAAGAACTATTTATCATCAGTAGAGGAATCTCTTATGTCTGATGTCAAGCACTTTTGGAGATATGTTCATAATAGAAAATCTTATTATGCCGTACCGCCTACACTTAAATTTAACGGTTCTACATCTACTAATTATAATGAAGCTAGTGAATTATTTTCCAGTTATTTCAGCTCTGTATTTGTCAATCCTTATAGCGTAACGAACTCGAACTCTTATAAAGCTACTGTACCGAACTACCCAATTCACATAATTTCTTTCACTGAATCTGATATAAGGAGTACAATAAAAAAACTAGATCCCAACAAGGGAGCTGGACCAGACCGCATACCACCTTTCTTTATTATCTCCTGCTTTAAAGAACTTGCTGTACCCCTTTGTATTATTTTTAATAAATCATTAGAATCTGGTACTTTTCCTACTTGTTGGAAAATTGCACACATTGTACCGATTCACAAGTCTGGTGATATTACTATGTGTGAGAATTATAGACCGATTAGTAAATTGTGTAGCTTTGCCAAACTATTTGAAAGTCTAATTTACGATGAACTCTACTATCACGTCTCACAATTTATAACACCTAACCAGCACGGTTTTATACCAAAAAAGTCTACAATAAGCAATCTCCTTGAATATAAAGATTTCCTTTGTAGAGCATTTGCTACCCGAACTCAAGTTGACTCTATCTACACGGACTTCTCCAAGGCATTTGACAGGGTTCACCATTTGACTCTTTGTAATAAACTTAGACACTTCGGTATTCATGGTAGTCTTCTTCGATGGTTCGAGTCATACCTCGCTAACAGAAGCCAATTAGTTACGCTCAATGGACACTTATCCTCACCTGTTCCTGTAACCTCAGGAATTCCTCAAGGTTCTCATATTGGTCCTCTCTTATTTATTATCTTCATTAATGACCTCGTAGAAAAACTAAGGTGTCCATCGCTATTATATGCCGATGATTTAAAGGTTTTTTGTACCATAAGAGATTTCAATGATTCACAATTGCTTCAATACGATTTAGATACAATATCCGAGTGGTGCATTAATAATTTAATGGGTCTAAATGTACGTAAATGATTTGTGTTGTCTTTCACTCGCAGATCACAAAAATTAATTTATAATTACACTATTAATGGACAAATACTAGAACGCAGAAATGTCGCTAATGATCTGGGTATTATTTTTGACGACCAACTTTCTTTTAAACCACACTATGAATGTATTATAAACAGAAGCAACCAACTGCTGGGATTTATTACTAGATTAACTAAAAATTTTAAAAATCCTAGCAGTTTTCTTTCTCTATATCAATCACTGGTGAGAAGTATTCTGGAGTATGGCTCGGTATCTGGTCTCCATTTTATAAAGTACATTGTGATCGTATTGAGAGTGTTCAGCGAAAATGCCTTAATATACTCGCGTTTCGAACGGGCTTGCTTCGCAAACTGAGCTCTTATGAAAACAAGCTTGAACACTTTCATATTACATCTTTAGAGAGGCGTCGTCAGCGTAGTGACATACTATATCTGTACAAAATCATCCATAACGTCATAGATTCTCCATCTCTACTGCTTAATTTAAATTTTAATACGAGGTACAAAGCACGTAATCCCACTCATAAATTGTTTACATTGCAAGTGTACAAAAATAACACTTCTTATTACAATCCTGTGGTAAGAATGTGTCGTCATTATAATGACTTACTGCTCGACCACAAATCCATCGACATATTCGGTACAAAATATTTGATATTTAGGAAGAACTTGATTTCTATTATGTAGAACACGATTGAAAATATGTTTTTTTTTTATATATAGTTTTATCTTTTATATATTTATATAACATTTTAATTATTTCTTTTTATATTATGTGTTTGCTTTTAATGTATTACTCAAGCTGTGCACATAATATAATCGGATTATAACCTAGCCGAATCACAAATGTAATTATTACTTAAGTTTCTTATGGTTGTAATCTGTTTTATGTGTCAATAAAAATAAAAAAAAAAAAAAAAAAAAAAAAATATTTCTTAATATACAGATATGATACATGTAATAATGTAAAATATATATCCCTACTCATTATATACACTTATATACTATTATATATTATTATCGTAGTTAACTTATAAAGAATACATTGCGATAGGCCAATTGGCCTGCTTTCATCTTGGCCTATTACTAGGGCTCTGCCAGCGTATACCGATAACATAGGTGCGATATATATTTTTTAAGTTGTTATTACTTGCAATCTAACTATATGTAAGTGTTGTGGATTATTGAAATAAATTTTCATTCAATCATTTATTCAACAAAGATTCTGGAGACTTCCATTTTAATGTCTTCAAATAATAGATCAGTGCGAACCGGGATTTAGGTCTTCTTGAGTGACAAAGTAACTGATATTATTGTTATTACCGCACGTAACAGAAAAAATATCATCATCCAGATAAAATGACTCCAGAAAAACGATTTTATGGGATTCTATGGGCCTGTATAGTGTACATACCTGTGTAGTGTTAACGTACTCCTGGGTATCGTCCGCGCGCGGCCGCATGCGCACCTCCTGGTACTGTGGCTGCTTGCTTATCAGTTCCGTGCTAGGCTCGTGGTACCTGTATGCAAAAATAATAATAAAACAAATAATATGAGGACAGTAAAAACATAATAAAAACATACACAAACCCATACATATGCATTTATCGCTATATAGTCCCGGTATACAATGGGTCACCCCTTCATTTCCCATGGGTGTCGTAAGAGGTGACTAAGGGAAATAAATGGTCTAGGGATGGGCAGTAGCGTCTCTCTTAAAGCATCATCAAAGCTTAATTGCGGTTGCTAATCTGCCTGCTAAGAGTGGCAACTACTGGCAAAACTCCCCTCTTATGGGGAGGCATATGTGTAGCAATGGACAGTTAATGGGTGATTTATTAATATAAAAAAAAGTATTTATAAAAGGGACACAATTTTCAAACAATAAATTACTCCTTTCCATTCAAAGGTTGCTTGCGAGAGATCGCTGTATGAGACAAGACCGCCTATTGTTTTTTAGTGTGACCTGAATCTATTTAAACCCTATTTGAAAATTTAAAATACATTGCGTTATTTAAGATTTTTTTTTTTAGAAAGAAAAATATAGTTTTTTATCGTGATAAAACCATTGAATAAAGGAGGGGGGGGGGGGGTTGTTAGTAATATGGACTAGTCAATATACCTTATCAGGTCGATTTTTACGTGGTCCGCCCTGGAAACCATCGTGCTGAATTCCAGGTGTATTCGTTACGATGGGCTAACTGACCTGCTTTTTCATTCTCACCTATCATCCCTGATGCCTCGCCAGCGTATACCGTTAGCTCAGGCGGGGTTACCATTCCATTATCATAAGAAAAAAAAACACTGAATAAAGTGTACACTAACCGCAAATGTAAAATTCATTTGTCCCCTGCGTTATACACTAGAGGAAAAAATTAAGGGATAAAAAATATGCAAAATTTTTTTGATCGGATAGCTTGTTCATTCAGCTTTAAAGCTAAATGATCAAGCTATCCGATCCATATAGTGGTTAAGTTAGAAAATTTTTTTCCAATTTCGTAGACCAAAAAAAGAACCAATTTAAAAAAAAAATATTTTTTCGGTATTCATTAGGATTGAGCGGAACACGTTGCTTAAAAAATGTTTTTATCATAAGATCTCAAAAGTAAAAACTTTGAGCTTTAAAATCCTTTTTTTAAATTCCAGTACGACCTTTTTAAGGAAAATACAGCTACTTGAAAAGCCTCAAAAAATTTGGCATTTTTTTGGATCCCATAGTTTTTTCCTCTAGTGTATAACACAGGGGACAAAAGAATTTTACATTTGCGGTTAGTGTACATATATACATTTGTGTATATACAAAAAAAAAGAAAAAAAAAAACTAATCAGGTATACGAACTAACCTGTTGTAATCTCTAGAACTGTATTCCTTCCTGCCGACGGTGAGGCACTTGAGTGGCGCCTTATAGGTGCACTCGTAGTCTCTATAGTCGTACATAGGCGGCTCGTCTTGGAACTGAGGGGGAGGGGCGCTCGCCTGTATACCACAAGTACGTTAAATTACTATTTATTACCGTTCCCATTACCATCTTTTTTCCATTTTAGAAAACTACTACATTATAGTACTTAGATGTAAGGTGCGCATAAGATTATTTGCACATGTGTTATTAATATGAGCATTTTTCTTTTTTTTTATTAGTTACTTCTTGCGCCAAATAGCTACCGTTTTTTTTCTTTTCTTCTCCATTAGATAGTTGTCTGGAAGATATATATATATATATATATATATATATATATATATATATATATATATATATATATATATATATATATATATATATATATATATATATATATATATATGTGTGTGTGTGGGTTTTTTTATATTATATCCAAGTACAGAACACTTAATTTTAGCTAACTACATTTAGTTAAAACTAATTCCTCTTAAAAAAGTAAAACGAACTTATTTTTTTCATATTTCTTCCAAATCAGCTATGAGCTTATATTGTGTGAGTGACAATTATATATATATATATACATATACATATATATATATATATATATATATATATATATATATATATATATATATATATATATATATATATATATATATATATATATATATATATATATATATATATATATATATATATATATATATATATATAATTGTATGTATGTATGTATATTTGTATTATCCTTTAAGTGGTGCAATTAAAAGTAAATAAATAAACCATAAGACTGCAGATTATATAGATAGAGCATTGAAAACGGGTCAACTTTTTGTCAGCTAATTATGAAATTAGCTGTCTAGTTTTTTATTAATGTTCTATTTACATAGGCACACAATGTATCTATATTCAATTATTATAAAAAAGTGCACAATTTACAAGACAAAATAAATATAGAAGTTATAAAGGGAACACTCATAACTATTTATCACGCAAAATTGTATGAAAAAGTTGACCCGCTTTTCTCGAAGCATTTGTATGGAGACACTCTATATAATCTAAGGACATGACGTACACAAATCCATCAATAAAACATGACTATGATGTTACTTGGAAGTGTATCCCGACGGTGGGCTGCGCGGAGTACACTGGCGGGTGGTGGGCGTGCGGGGCCGGCGGCAGGGGGTGCGGCGGGTGCGGCGGGGGCGGCGGGGGCGGCGGCGAGGGCGCGCCGTCCTGGAACTGCGGCGGCGCCGACACGTAGCACTCCAGCTCGCCCTCGGCGCCGCCGCCGCGCCCGTACTCAGGGTAGTACGAGTTGTATCGACTGGAAAATTTATATTACATTTTTTATTTACCTTACCTCTGGTTTATTTGAATAGTAGAAATATTTGTAGTAAAAATATAGATTATATGCCTCCGGTCGAACTGTTTATAATTATTCTTCCTCATCCAAAAGTTGTCTGAAAGAGATTGCTTTTAATAAGGCCGCCCATTGTTTTCTAATATGTCATCTTTTCTAGTAATCATTTATATTTATAATAAGTTTACTAATATAATTTATTTATATATTCATTAGTACATACATGTGTACATGGCGGACTTAATGCTAAAAGCATTCTCTCCCAGTCAACCATAGGGAAGTGTCAGAATACTCGAATGCGGTACTAGTAATTATTGATATACATATATACTAAAATTACATATATAAACGAATAAATATATATAAATAACAAATATACGTACACATATATAACATATACCATATTATACACGAAATTGAGAATAATATAACGTACTATAATCTTTTGGAGGAAACAATAAAGAGTATCTATCTATGTACATCTGAAATCCACGCGTACGAGGTACCGGGCAAGAAGTTAGCACTGTTATCGAATAGAAAAGTGAGTGCGTACCTGGCCTGGTCGTGCTGCGTGGAGGAGCCGGAGTCGGTGCGCATGGCGCGTGCGTGCGCGTGCGCGTGCGCGTGCGCGTGCGGCGGCGCGCTGCGCTGCGTGTAGTGGCCGCTCGAGCCGCCCGAGTCGCGCGCGAACGACGACCCGCACCGGCTGCCCAAACACGTCGCACTCATTACTTTGTATGTATGTATCAGCAGTTAACTGTCCACTGCTGAACATAGCCTCCCCCATAAGGACAGTTTTGCTAGTAGTTGCCATGCCTGGCAAGCTGATTGACAACCGCAGTTTGACTTTTGGTGATGTTTTAAGTTGGATTTAAGATCCCTCAGTTACCTCTTACGACATCCACAGGAAAGAAGGGGGTAGCCTATTCTATGCTGATTTACATGGCCTATATGACCTACCACGACCCTTTACCTCATTGGCATATTTAACAGCGTTCATGACTTTCGCTTACCGAAGTGAAGAAACGTCGCAATTATTTGACAATTATTAAAAACTATTTAACAATCGTTGATGTTATTGACTGATTATTTAAAAAGTTATTTACTAGCGAACTGAAACGTTAAAAATACAATATATAATATTTTTATTAAGCTGTCGGTAGAAATTTGGATTTTGATAGCAAAAATGTATTAAAAAATTTTGAATCAAAATATGAAGTAACGGACTTCAATTTTTGATTTAAAATTTGAAGACAGTTGCATAGTTTTTAGTGAGCAACGTATTCTATGATTATTAACGTTTTAGTAATATTAAAATATGTTCAATTGTTTTGCAATTCTCAGATAAGCTAAAGTATGAAGCTGAAGATCAAATAGATTTCCAGTGAAGAACCGGCAGGGAACAGGGGTTGTCCGCTTCGAGGACGATGACATGTACATCTTGCTAGCAGCCCTCGATTGTTCATTTTTAAATAATGGTCTTTTTATAATTTTATAACGCTCTAATAACATAGTGTGCTTATCATAAAAGGTATCCACTGTGACATGGAGTCACTATTATCCAATATCGAGGACAGGATGCCTAAAGAAAGTAACACCGAAAAAAAAAACATATCTAGGTTTTAGTGGTTAAACAGTGTTACCTGTTATACGAGTGATAATTGTCGTCACCAGGCGAGGGGTGCTCGGAGAAGGCCTCGCACGAGGACAGCAGCGAGGAATGGTTGGATCTGGTCCCCTTGGAGGAGCAGGACGCGGTGCGCTGGTGGCCCGAGTGGCGGCGCCGCCGCGGCGACCGGCCCATCGACCCCATCGTGTGGATTTCACTCGTATTCATGCTGAAAGCGAACAAGATTCATGGAATTATCATATTCATATATATATATATATATATATTGATGGACTCACGTATGTGTGCCTCGGCTACGCCTCGGCCCACATTTGCACCTTTCCATCAATGCCTCAGTTGCTGGCCGCTGCACTAATGTACTATTGTAATATCAAGACAAGCACCTAATTTATCAAAGAAGCAGATTCTCAATTCGGTTGTAATTTTTTTGTTTGTTACCTCCTAACTCCGTCAATTGTAAACCGACTCGGAATTCTTTTTATCTGAATGGATATACTTTCAGATTGTTCCCATTCCATACAAATTTTATCAAAATTGGTTCAGCAGTTTGGTCTTCAAATCACAATGATTGGTGAATTTGGTGAATCTGGAGGTGGCTTTTTTTGTGGAACATTTTTGTCGAATGTTTTTCTTTTTAAAGTTCTTTGAATTGTATATAATATTACACTAACTGTTCAGGGTAACAGCGCGTCTGCGTGTGTAGATCAGGCAAAGATTTATGGCTGTTGATATTACAGCTGTCCTCTTCTCGCACGCTCGGCTGCGAGTGGGAGTTTGACCTGAAACAATAATGAATCATTACAAATAACAACCGTCGTGAGGGAGGAGATTATTAGTAATGGAGGTTTTATAAAGTACATATATGTAAGGCGGGGCATCAGTAAGAGATGATAGGTTAGGGTGAGACTAGGTCAGTTAGCCCATTGTAACGGATCAACTAGAATTAACCACGTCGGTTTCCAGGGGGGAACAAGTGGAAGTCTTGGTGGATGTTAATGGAATGGTAATCCCGCCTGCGCTATCGGTATACGCTGGCAGGGTACCAGTGAGTGGTGATAGGTGAGTATGAAATCAGGTCAGTTAATCCATTGTGACGGATTCATTAAGAATTAATCACGATGGTTTCCAAGGGGAACTGCTTGAAGTTCGACCTGACAGGGTATATTGCAGCAATAGGGATTTTTTTTAATGGATGATAGGAAATGGTAACCCCGCCTGGGCTAACGGTATACGCTGGCGGAGCACCAGTGAGGGATGATAGGTGAGGATGAAAAAAAGGCAGGTCAGCTAGCCCATCATAATGATAATAATAAAAACTCAAATAAATAATAATCACTTAGAATTCAGCATGATGGTTTCCAGGGGGGACCACGGGAAGGTCGACCTGGTTGGGTATATTGCTAGCAATAGAGCTCTTAGTCTCCATTACTAACAATCTCTTCTTCCCCAGCAATAGGGATTAACGTCCCTATTACGAACAATCCCTCTCTTCCCACCGCGTGGAGGTCGCTCTGATGCGATATACTGCTAGCCATTGCTAGGGCTGTTGCCCTAATAATCCCTTTCCCCTGGAGATTGTTGATAAAGGAGTCAAAACAGTCCCATTGCTAGCAATATAGGGTATATTGTTAGGGTGGGCACAAGTCATTCAGGGGTGGGCATGAAAAAAAAATGCTTATGTATGTTACCTGACGTATCTGGGTGCGGAGTGTGCGTACTGCGCGGGCGGGCTGATGGCACCCAGCTGCTCAGCCGGCGAGCCCTCGCCACTCATTACCGGCTCTGGCAACTCTATGTTTTGTGGACTCGAGTGGGAGCTCGCTGTGAAACGATCATAAAGTCACCACAATACCAATCTATTAATTTTTTTATTCAACTTAGAATGGCAAACAAGCTGACGGCCCACCTGATGGAAAGTGGTAATCGTCGCCTATAGACATGAGCAGTACCATGAACATAACAGAGTGTACTGTTTCGCCTATGATACCCCCCATGCGGCGCCATTCCTGAGGATTTAACGTGACGTCTCTGGTGTTAAAGACGTCCATAGGCTACAGTAAGCCCGTTTACCATCAGACGGGCCGGATCCTTGTTTGCCACTAAAGTAGTATAAAAAAAATATTATTATACACTATATCTTGAGTTTTCTAAGTGGTAAATTGGTGATAGAATAAGAATACCACTTGCAGTAACTATTTCGTAATATCTATCTTGTAGAAACCAGGAGAAAAAAGTAAAACAGAGCCTTACCAGAGAAAAAAAAATTCAGATAAAATAGTATGTGAAGTCATTTATCCAGAATAGTAGTAGTAGACTTATATCGCCATAGTCGTAGAATACTGACGGATCTATATATGTAATATTTGTCAGATCCGTCAGTATTCTATGATTATGACGATATTTAATTTGTTATGAGGAGACTCGTGCCTCAAATCAAGGCGTCATATCAAACTCTATTCTGCCGCGTTACTCGAATCTCTCTTATTTTACGCGTAAGTTACATGAATTACGCATCAAGTCGGCGTAAGTTTCAATTTTTAAGCTCCAATGTATATATGTATATGATGTCATTGTTTGATATTTTTTATTATTACATTAGATATTTATACCTTTATTCATAAAAACGTTAAACCTCTTATAAAGCTGTTACATTTCTTTGTAGCTGGTCACATTAAATGACCGATGTGAACAACGCACGATTACCTACCGCTGTTAAACAGCTAACTTAAAGCGAGTAGTCCCGTCACCGAGTACAAGAAATTGCACGTCAGACCTACCCACGTGTAATTGTAAATACTCTGATAATTTAAGATCATCTGTTCCACATTATTGGTGACCCCGACGTCGGGGACTACTCGCTTTAAGTTAGCTGTTTAACAGCGATAGGTAATCGTGCGTTGTTCATTTCGGTCATTTAATGCGACCAGCTACATCTTAAACTATCTTTGTCTCTTTCTTTTGTACTAAATCCTCAATTTGAACGAAAGTGACAAAACAGTGTAATAGTTAATTTAGTTTGTAGGAGGATTTAGTTTTTATCAATAACGAGGTTAATATGTAAAACACATATAATTTGATTATATGTTTTTTACATATATAATCAAATTATAATTTGGTAATATTAAACTTCAAACGCATTTTTCTGAAAATTATTTACACGACAGACATGATACGATAGCGTTACTTATATATTATGTAAAGAATCTAAGTACACATATACGTATATGCAATACTTACGTATAGAATACGCACTCTTAATAACAACTTCGCTAGGCCTCTGACGGGGTATGATGAACGACTCAGGGAAAAAGACCCGAGCATCTCCAAAACTCAACGGTCTGTTAATCTTTTCTCTATGATCTGGGTCCGATTTGTGCGCTTTAGAACCGGACGTCCCCGAGGATGACGTGCCGGAAAACGTTCCCGAGTATGTCCCCGAGTTGTGTTGTGACCGAACATGCTCCCGTTCGGGATAGGAATCTTTAAGGCGTCTCGTGTCAGCATAGATTTTGTGGGCTGAAATCATAAATTGACTAAGTCGGTTTTTTGTACTGTCGAAAATGATAAAAAATCAGAACCCATGTGTTAGAAGGTAGTGACCGTCATTTATATACCTGAGCAACAACATGTATACTTAAATATATGTAAATAAGTAAGTAATAAATAGTAAAACAGGGCAGGTAAAGTCGTTATCCGATATGCTACATCACAGGTTTTTTAAGTTTCGAAGGCGACTTCAAAATCTTTTATTTCAGACGGTGCTAACCCTACACGAGTAATACTTTTTACAAATCCTTGAAACTGTGTTTGCTATCTATTGGTGCCTTAACGGTTCAACCGATTATTGTGAATTTTGGCATACCTATATGTATGTAGTATTTGGCATAGGGAAGGACATAAGCTACTTTTTATCCAGGGTAATCAAATCAATCAATCTTAACTACACGGACGAGGTTGCGGGTAAAAACTAGTATTACAAAAATGATGTGAGTACTCACAAACGTAAGCAGGCGAGTAGACGTTCTCCCTACTGTCCGCGTGCTCCAAGAGCCGTCTTAACGTGTTCTGGAGTCCTTCGCCCGCGCTCACAGCCCGTCGTGTACTACTTATACTTCTTGTCGTTGCATCTGGAAGTTGTAAAAATTAGAAATAACAAATAAATTTTTTATGCAACTTAGAATTGCAAACAAGCTAATGGCCTACCTGGTAGAACCGTCATGGTAACCGTCGCCTATAAACATTAGTAGTACCATGGACATAACAGAGTATACTATTACCCTATGATGGGGTATCACGGGCGAAACAGTGTACTCTGTTATGTACTATGCGTTGTCATTCTTGAGGACTTAGGTGTTATTTCTCTGTACCCTGTCAATTCACTGCCATATTCCATCCTTCAAACTGAAACACAACCATGCAAGCACAACTGCTTCACGGTAGAAACATGAATTGGATAGAGGGGTCCAAGCAAACGACTTTTGTACAAAGTCTCCCTCTAATGCTGCCGTTTTATGATCCTTATCTGCCAAGAAAGTTGACAGTTGATTTAAAAATATGACCATTATGAGCCAACTCACAGGGGTTACAGCAAGCGTCGTTGTTGAGGGTTCCAGAGCTGACTAGGTGGCAGCCGCCCGCGGCTATTGCCTGACCTAGTCCGCTACTCATCTGGAAAGAAAAACATTTTAATTACGTACAGAAATGTTTAAGAATAGGGATATTAGAAGTAGAAGTAAGGCACTCCTAGTATTGCAGGCGTCCATAGGGTGACTTGTTTGCCACCTTTGCGATATAAAAACAACCAAGGAGCATTTATCTAAATCTATTCTGTTTAAGGATCATATGCGCAACACATGACTTTATTTTAAGTTACTGGGCATTCTTGATATATCTAGAATGCTATCCATGTCTATCTTCTATTTTACATATTGGTTAGAGCAATAAATAATAACCACTAGTCTTAAACTATTGCGTTGCCTGTTTATTTGAGATAAGTATCCCATATGTTAATTGAAGCCCTTTGGAGTTGGTATGTTACACAGAAAGGTCTCTGCTCGTACATCTTATTCCGCTAACAAATTTGTAAATTCCAAACTTACCCTCAACGGTAACTCTTGTTTCCGATCCAGCACGGTTTCGGACTTAACGTAAAATGCTTTGGTCTCTGCTAGCAGCTCGACGGCGGACTTGCGTTTTTGCTGCGGTTGCGGCGCGAGCGAGCGCGGTGCAGACATGCCGTCCTTCTTGCGAGGTAGCTTGAAGCTTGCGAACAGGGAGTCAGCCAATCGACGTCTGCGGTATAAGATATTAATGTTATGTTAATCACCACCAAAGACAATCATCATTCCCAACGGAAATTTGCAGAAATTCGACTGCTGTATCACTTACTGATTCCATCATTAAATAGGGAGAAATATGAGTGAGATATAGATACTAAAATTATTGGTTACCTCTTGTCATGTTATAAAGTTTAGTTAAAAAAGTTAGTTTTACAATCAAATGGATTATATTTTTTACTGCTCCATCGTAGTAATTATAAAAGCAATCAAAGTCAGAATGCAGAATTCTATGAAAGCAGTAGACACATATAACTAGAAATACATAGAGAACTATAAAAATAGTCAAATTGCTAAAATTCTGACGGATATATATAAATCAATTTCATAAATCAGAGTATGTAGAAGTACAAACTATTGTTTGGTTTATGTGTTGGAGAAATATTTGAACACATATGAGAGTACAAAATCCATTTTATGGTAAGGGGTCACTAACTACGGTAGTCGATTACTATCACCTAAGATATTAATCTTAGATGCTTCAAGCGCGGGAATTGCAAGAAGAAGACATTTAGTAACTGCACTCAATTTGTCATGGTATTGGTACCGTATTTATTTTGTTAAAATTGAAATCGATCAAAAATTACTCACCTTGGAGGTGACTCGAAGGATCTAGAAAATGAAGTCGCCGTGGCCACTCCCTCGAACTTCTTGCGGACCTCTTCGACTTTCGACCAGCCAGACTCAACGTTGAGCCGGCGGTTCAGCGGTAGGGTTTGTGACGCATGCTTGGCAAGCTCCTCCCTCGTCTTCTTTACAGACACTTCAGGGATGATGTCGCGGTGACGCACTCCGCGAGCCTCGTGGCATCGTTCGATGAACTGTTGGCGGCGAAGTGATAACGTCGCTGATGTCTGCCGACAGTCTTCCTCGTCCAGACATCTGAAATTTAAAAGCAGTCATCTATTTTATCTATTTATATATTTATAAATATATTTACCAGAAAAAGATTTGGTACAAAAGCCATCTGTCTGGGTGTCTCTGTCATATTAATGTTTCTGTCATAAAGCAGGTGAGATATGGCGTGGTGAAATTATTGTGAACAGAGGTATAAAACTGCAGTTCTCAGGAATAGCAACGCATGTAAGGCGATATGGGCATCTGTTAGCTAGCAACACTTAGATTATATTTTTATAATAGCAACATTTTTGTACTCTCTTTCTCACAACAGATGTTGATAGCAGTAAATATATATCTCCTTGTTTATTTTTCATATCCACCTCAGCGACCATAGTAACAAGATACTGTGCACAACAGAAGCTTCATATTTTTTTTGTTTTTAATGGGTGATAATGGAATGGTAACCCCATCCGTGCTAACAGTATACATCGGCGGGGCACCAGTGAAGGATGTTAGGTGAGGATGAAGCAGGTCAGTTAGCCCATCGTGACGAATTCAACAAGAATTGTTCACGATGGATTCCAAGGGGAACCACGTGGAGGTCGACCTAGTAGGGCATATTGCTAGCAATGGGGCTGTCAAACTCCATTGCTAACAATCCCTTTCCCCCCAGAAGCTTCATATTGTCACAATGCGTTCTGTGATATCCATGTCGCAGTTCATGTTTATGGGCAACGATTAGGTACCCGTCATTTTTTATCTTTAGGGGCGAAAGGAATTACTAGTAATGGAGATCTAATAGCCTCATTGCTAACAATATACTCTATCAGGTCGATTTCAATGGGATTCACCCTGGAAACCATTGCGGTTAATTCTTGTGAAATTTGTCGTGATGGGATAATTGGCCTGCTTTCATCTTCACCTATCATCATTGACAGGTGCCTCGCTAGCATATAACAATAACGCAGGTGGGGTTACCATACCATTATTATTTATAAAAAACAAAAACCACTTTACGTCAGGTGGATCGTAATCTTGTTTATTAGTCTAAGTATATTAAAAGAAAACGGAAGCTGAACTATTGCAACATTACAACGTTCAGCTAAAACTGCTGTAGATGATTTAAAATATTCAAGTGACTTGGTAAGGGTAGGTTTTATGCCTTTATATTTTCCATGTTATAAGCAATTACGACGCCAATTTCGAACAGATTTCGATAATTATTTTCACAACTGATTTGGTTCACTCCTACGTCAGTTCATTTTCGTCCATTTATTAATACATAGCATTAATTTTTATCTGGTTTTAAGGTTATTAATTATCTATAATAAAATATTCTACAATAACAATATTGCTTATAACGGCCAATGACTAAAAAGCGAACGAGCTGCGAGTAAAATGTATTTTGACTACATTAAAAGCACAACAACTCTGTTTCTTTATTATAATTTTTTTTTCTTTATCTTTTAAATAACTTTTGACCAATAGAGAATATGGTACAAAAGACGGACTTAATGCCACTAGCATTATCTACCTGTCAACCTTTGAGATGAACAGTGAATCAACAAACGCGGTACTTCATTATTGGAATAGGTAAAGAAAATATAAAACAAAAGAAATCTCTACGTTTTAGCGATAAAACCTTAGGCATAAATATGTAATACTCTTTTTTTTAATTCGCTCATAACAGCCGTTAACTGTCCACTGCTAAACATAGGTCTCCTCTATGAAGAAGGCTTTTTTTCGCCGCATAATAAAATTTCTGTTTTTCCAAAGGTTGACTGGGAGGGAATGCTATATAGTATTAAGTCCGCCTTTTGTACCAGACATTTTTTTTTTGTAATGTGGTCAATAAAGCATAAATAAATAAATAAAATAAATAAGGCTTTGCCAGTAGCGCCACGCTTAGATAGTCTTTGGTAACGCTTTAAAAGAGACGCTGCTGCCAATCTTTCGACCATTAAGTATCCCTTAGTCGCCTCTTACGACACCCACGGGAAAATTACTCTTGTCTTATCTACAGGCAATAGTTTTCATAAGATTTTTTGCCATTACATGTTTTATAAATATTATAAAGAGAAAAGATTTGTATTTTTGTGTGTATGTATGTTTGTAATGAATAAACTCAAAAACTAATTTTCCAATTAAAAAACATTCTTTCACCATTAGAAAGCTACATTCACCCTGAGTAAAATAGGCTATATTTATTGCTAGAAAAAATTAGGGATCATTACTAAAACTTTAGTAACGTAACTCGAGGTGTAAAAAAATGCTATAAAATATCTTTCGTCGCGTGCGCTGTGGAAACTTTTGGTGTGGTGATAGAACAAAAGTATGTTCTACAATATTGAAGAAAATATCATACAAAAAACTTCTCAATATTATATGTCCAACTATTATCATTATGTCACAATAATCACTTTTAAAAATGTTGTAGAAGTGTCCATCCGTACGAAGCCGGGACGGGCCGTTAGTGTTTTATAAAATAAATTACATTAGTACCTAGCGGGCTGCGCGAGGTGCGAACGGCACGGCTGGTAACAAGAGAGCGCTGCCATATCGGCGGTGCCGGGCGCTGGAGCCGTCGCCGACCCCGTTCATCATTCGATCACCGCCAGCGCCGCTAATCACCGCGATTAGGCCACGCGTAATTAATCTGTAACAAATAGAGGGCGCAATTAACACAACAGTTTTAATTGTTTTAATTACTGTAATACGGAATTACATAATACCTCGTATTAGAAATTTGCATTTTACAATTTTATTAATTACATCAAAATAGAAGGAGGTTCTGAATTCGATGGTATTTTTTATGTTTGCTACCTTATTACCTGTGTCAATTGTAAATCGATTCGATAGATCGATAAAGAAAACAAACAATGATAAAAAGTATCCTTTCTGGGACTTTACTGGACTCATAGAAATTTAATCAAAATCGGTACAGTGGTTATGAAATCAAAACAAAATGGTTTTGCCATAAATGAAGTTAACTCAACTTCAATTTTTAATTTTTAAGGTTTTATAGAACACGATCTTAATTCACATAAATAAATTTGTCAGTGCTAAAAAATATTTCCAAAAGGAAATTAGTAATATATAGTTTTATATATGGCATGTCCAAATTTTTTTATATTTTGACTATAAAAGTAAAAAAAATTGAACAGACTTCAAAAAGAAAGAAGGTATTTTTTATGTTTGTCATCTCATAACTCTATCAGTTATACATCGATCTGGAAAATTCCTTTTTGATCTGAAAGGATATACTTACACTTACTTACGGTCTCGTAGAAATTTTATCCAAATCGGTCCAGTAGTTAAGCTTTTAAAACAATATAATTGGTTTTGTCACAATGGAAATCAGTTCTTTTTTGTGGGGCACAATCTTTAATTATGCGAAACTGGAATATTAATTTTATGCAATAACCTTCTTCGGTTAGAAATAATCAGTGAAATAATTGACGTGAACCGACTCCGTTTCTCATCCGGAGTAGTCATGACAGTTATACAATATCAAACAAATTTCCGCTCAATGGTTTCCGCACTTTCGCTGCACGTGTTGTAATGTTTACAAAAACTTCATTATAATGGATCTGTTTATGGCAAAACAATGGGCAAATCGTAGATAACAGTTGTTAGGAGTCGTTAGATACACCTTATTGAGATTCACGCTTACCTTGCCTTACATAATAAGGCATAATTTACCGGTTTAGGTTATCGGTATTTTCATCGTTGGAGAGTTAGCCGGAAATTTAAATTAAACTTCTAAAGGTTGTTTGCTTGGGTATCTCTGTCCTATTCGTGTAACTGCCAGGAAGCAGATGTGCTTGCATGGCTATGTTTCTGTTGTAAATCGTCAATTATATAAAGTGATTATTATTTATTTTTTTATTTTTATTTTATCTTATCTTTATTTGGTCTCCTAACAATTGTTACACTGATAAGATTTAATATTAAAATTACTGTCTATTTATAGATAGATAGATAGATAGATAGATATATTGTTTATTTGTTTGTTACTAATCACACACAACATGTACATAAGAATAGATAATACATAAAACAACATAAGATTTATAAAATTGTGTTATTATGTGTGATCTGCAGCAATACAAAAAGGTCGAAGCTCAGCGTGTAACATTGTTCAAGGAACAAAACACTGATTTTCAGCTTTAACCCATTTGAGGGTACGTGAAAATAATAATTAAAATAAATATAAAATAAAAAGAGACAGACAACAGATATAAATATCACAATGAAGTAGCATAATGTCGGTATTAACTAGTATTTTTAAATACATTTTATAACCGACTTCAAAAAAAGGAGAAGGTTCTCAATTCACTTGTATTTTTTATGTTTGTTACTCAGAAAGTCCTTTTTTTATACAACTTAGAATGGCAAACAAGCTGACGGCCCACCTGTTGTCTGATTGTCTGTGCAGTGTGTGTATAATAAAAATAATGTAAATAGTTCAGAGTATAATTTGATATAATTTTAACTGAGTGGTAAGGATAAAGATTATACTTAGTGTACAATCATTTTAAAGGAAACACAGCATGCTAATTAACAAATAAACAATAATATGGTATAACAATCTCTTGAGGTATTTGATATAGGTACAGTTTTTTAAATTCAATAGATGATTGCTATATATAAAATATTCAATAGATTATTAGAAAGGAATAATTTATTCAGAGAGAATTTTGTATTTTTAATTAATTAATTTTTAATTTTATAATTATGTCCAAGTCTATATATCGAAATATTTCCAGCCAATATCAACAATTTCTGTTTAAACTGATGAGATAAAAATAAACATCGCTACAAAGAACATCTTAAAATTCATATCACTGATAGGAATTAACTGTGAACTTTAAAAAAGGGCGAGCACAAAAGTTTATATAGAAAGGTCGCAGTGTCACAGGTATTTCTGCCTCTCAATAATAAAAATCTGTGGTCGGAACAATTATTCGTTTGTTTACATTTTCATTAAATTCTATTAAAACTGACTATAATTTGGTTTGTTATATACTCGTACTCGTAGAGATATCTAGATCTAGATCGCTTTAAAAGAATTTTTTTTTAATAGGTGACAATGGAATTGTAACCCCGCTTGCGCTATCGGTATACGCTGGCAGGGCACCAGTGGGGGATGATAGGTGACGATGGAAGCAGGTCAGTTAGCCCATCGTGACGAATTTCACTAGAATCTACCACGATGGTTTCCAGGTGGAACCGCGTGGAGGTCGATCTGATCTGAAAACAGGCCAGTTAGCCCATCATGATGAATTCATCAGGAATTAACTGATAGTTTCCAGGTGGAACCACGAGAAGGTCGACCTGGTACTGGTACGACTGGAATATACCCAATATTGCTAGCAATGGGTTCATTAGACCTCATAACTAACAATCCCTTTCCCCCCAATCTAAAAGAAATTAGTAACTTATTGAAACATTTAAATAGACAACCAATATTTTATTCGTACTACTTACTATTACATCAGCACACTCTTTAGTTGGGTCAATTATAAATTTGTTTACATTTTTATTAAGTTCCATTGAAACAGACTATAGTGCTATATAATTCTAAATTAGACGTTAACCGTTATTTCTAATGATTATGTCCGTAACAATAGAATGCGCCATAGTTTGGTTATGAGGTCGTTTCACTCTAATACTTAATACGAACACATTTCATTTACTAATTATACTATGTAAGCATTAATTAAAAATATGTGGAACATACTTTATTATTTTGTCTTATTTTTCATACAACTTGGAACAGTAAAGTAAATCTATTTTTAAAAGAAGACTTGAATTACTTGTTGGGTCAACAAAACCAGCTCTAGTTATAAATTACCCAACTGTTTCTACATCTCATAATGCATATATTTTTATAGTTTTAATATATATATGTATATCATATATTAATATATGTTAAAAGTAATGATTATGTATTATGTGTAAGTCTTAGATTATATAGATAGAGTATCTGTATAGAAATGCTTCGAAAAAACGTGTCAACATTTTCATACAATTTTACGTGATAAATAGTTTTGAGTGATTCCTTTATAACTCCTATATTTATATTGTCTTATAATTCCCGCATCTTTTTAATGTGTAAACACTCATTTAATTAATTAAATAATACGTTTAAATACATTTTATGTGTAAGTATACCTATAGAACATTGATAAAAAACGAGTGAGTTAATTTGACAATTAGTTGACAAAAAGTGGACCCGTTTTTGAGGCTCGATGCTCTATTTATATAATCTAAGGTGTATATATATACCTTAATATGTTATAATATTTATATCAAATTTTTTTCACCACTGCCCTTTATATGCTTTATGTCTTTACCTAATGGTTAGCTGATAGAGAATGCCGAATGGCATTAGGCTCGCCACTCATACAAAGTTCTATTTTGCAATAAATAAATAAATAAAGAGCGAGAGAATTACAATTTTTTGTGAAGAAAAATAGTAACAGTTATTTATAAACACGCTGTACATATGGTCTCTATAGCTCAGTCAACATAGTACATACTGTTATACCCTTCAAATCGAGAGCTGAATTAAAGTGTCTCGTATGTTAAGAGCATTCATAATGAAGTGTGGCTATTTTAAAAAACAATTGAACATTTTTCAATGTTTATAATGGATTATTTAAAAGAAAAAGTGCTTTGCTAGCTTACAAAACATTAATAATATAATAATATTTTTATTAAGGTGTCACTGAAAAATATGTGACTAAAAATTCTAAAGCAAAATATAAAGTAAATGTTGAACGTAATTACGCAGAGCAAGCTTTATTCCGCTGACCATGTTGCAAAGCAGGAACCAGAGAGGGTTTTAAAAAATACAATCTACCATAAACTAATACATACTTAGTCTATGTTACAAGTCACAGATTATGAATAGTGTTCACAGTTAACAAATGTAAAGTTCTTAGTGGTACATTTATATGCAATATATAATATGATTAACGTCTTAGTTCTCTAGCGGAACACTTTTTAAACAATCAGTCAGAAACATTGAAAAATGTTTAGGAAAAATCTTACATTATTTTTTAATGTTCGCAGATAATTGTGACGTTGCAATTCTTTGTTAAGTAAAAGTAATTACCGTGGTCGACACGTGTAATAAATTGCATTCAAGTCTGTTCAGTGTGATTGAGCATCACATATGATGCGCAATCTTGATGATGATGATCTTTACGAACTTTTAATAATACATATTTAATTTTTTTCCATTTTCCAATTTCCAATCATACGGGCCAAATTATGCACAATCATTTCATATTTTTCACAAAAATATTTCAAATTTCATACTTTCTCTTTAGTAGGTAGTAACAAGATGAAAATAAAACCATGAAAGTGAAAATATTTTCCTTTAATTCAGTTCGCAATTGAAAAAGGTAACATGTACAAAAAGGCAGTTAAATACGTTATATCATGGATGTCAAATTAATATAAAATAAATAAATTAAACATACAATAAGATAAAATATTTTTTTTTACACACAAAAAAATGTAAATAACTGGCGCAAAATGATGCACTCATTGTGCATGTGTGACTTCATTAAAAAATGTCATAATAGCGTATAATTAGATATCAAGTCTGGTTCCAAAGAAAAACTTAATGCCAAGAACACTTTCATTTTCTCGTGGCTAGACAACTTTCTAGACTTGTCTATTTAATATTAGATATGTAATAAATGTAACTGACGTGCATTAGATACCTACCAATCATATTATTTTGCTAATATAATAAAATTGGAACTAGACGACGTTTACACATAGTAAATATTTAAGGAAAAATTAATAGAAGGGGTCTTAACAACAGCAGTAGATGTCAAAATAGCATTTTTTTAGAAATCGTTCAGGAATATTAAAAGAACTTTAATTAATTTTAAAAATAGACGTTGCCAATTGCCTCAGTTAGGGTCTTGCGTTGGTTACTTTGTCAAAATTGTATTTCTTTTTATATATAAAATATCTTTAATCACTTATTTGTAATTGTATGTGTATATGATTGTTTATATGTACATATATAATGGTATATGTGTATTTTGCCGTGTGGTCCCGGCATAGAATAGGCCACCTCTTCTTTTCCCGTGGGTGTCGTAAAAGGCGAGTAAGGGAGGGCGAGAGACGTGCAGCAGTGCCCTCTTAAAACATATCCTAAACCTAACTGCGGTTACCAATACGCCTGCCAAGCATGGCAAAACCCCCTAAGGGGAGGCTTATATCCAGCAGTTACCAGTCAAAGGCTGATGTGATATGACTTATTTGTAAATGCAGTGAGTGGCTCATGTCTTAGAACATAATTAGTAGTACCGCATTCGAGTATTCTGACACTTCCCTATGGTTGACTGGGAGAGAATGCTTTTAGCATTAAGTCCGCCATGTACACATATTTGTACTAATGAATAAATAAATAAATAATGACTCTAAAATAGAAACAATAAAATATATACATTATCTTACTTACCTATTATCTGTAATAGTGTAATGCAATTAGGATTAGATAATGTGATTAATCCATTATTATTTCATCCATTATAAATTTCTGTTAAACCTTATTCAAACAGTCACATTAAAACTTTTTTTTATAAAACTTCACATTTATAATATTAATAGAAGTAAGACAATTTAATCACTATATACTAGATATTATAAATACTATATTTCAATAACATAATTATATGTTAAGTTGTATGTCAATTAAAAGAAAAAAAACACCAAAATACCGAGTATTTCTAACCTCGTAAGTAATTACCGGTTGATTGCATTTGAGTTGCAATTATCAACAATCACTGTTCTAAGTATTATACATGCATTGACATAAAAATGTGTGATATACGATATAAAGTGTTAGATTACGTTTGCGAATTACATATAATATGACGTGTAAGCGTAAGAATATAGGTGTAGCATTATATCACGCCACATTTTGTGGTGTTAAAATAGGAATTTTATTGTAAAAGCATTATTTGGTATCAAATAACGTAGGTACATGTTTAAATAATCCTATTTATTTATTTTATTAATTAAACAAAATATTTTGCATACAGTGTTTTCTTTTTTCTACTTGGCTATATTTTGTAGACACTATAACTTCTTTTTTATTAAAATTAAATAATAATAAGTAAATCGAAAAAAGAGTAAAAAGGTAATATAATTGACTAATGGCAATAATAATTGATAACGTATTAGTTATTATTTTGATTATGCATTTTTATACGGTCGCCAACGCGCAGGCGACACTCCTAGTGTTGCAAGCGTCCATACGCTATCGTTTAACCGTTTACCATCAGACGGGCTGTATGCTTGATTGCCAATTTGTGGTATAAAAAACTTATTAATAACTAAGTAGTCCTTGTTTTCTTAAGAAAAAGACAATAAGGAATAATAATAATAATAATATTTATTTAAGAAAGATACAGTTGCATAAGGTACAATTTACAATTTTTACAATTTATATTCAACGAGGAAATATCTGCATTACCATCAGTCCTCATCGGACAAAATAATCTTATTCTATTATGAAAACAAGCTTAACAAAATAGTCCACTAAATAAAACATAATAATAAACAAATCTACTTTAATACTAATTCATAATTACACTAACTGACTATGCAATTAAATATTGTAAATAAAAATTGAATCATTAAAATCGGTTCAGTATTGAAGTAGGTACAAAAAAACACTCGAATTGAGAACTCTCAATTTTGAAATCGGTCAAAATAAATTACAAATATCGCATGCATCGACATTTCATAATCATTTTCCTAGACATCAAGTATAACATATTTACTCGTCTTATCAATGATGTCAATTTTACATGTCGACTTATGACATTGTGAACCTTTGGTACAATTTGAAACTTTATATCCATAACGTGAGGTTTAATTTTCTATGATTTATGCACGCCCTGAATGATATATGTGGCCATCAGTGACAGTATCTCGTACTTGAATGCTGCAAATGAATTACACATGTGCAGTGTTGTGCAAGATTTGATATCTCTTCACAAATGACGCTGTATCTACTGCTTATAGTTGATATTATTATAGTTTGTTAATGAGAAAATAACCATGTTTTGTTGGAATTCATCAAACTACTCATATTACAGGAACACTCTGTAGATAAAATTATTATACCTACTACTGTTGTAAATAACAAGTGATTTATTTTATTCATTTGATTTAATTATACACTATATGTTTTAAATTTTATGATCTGATACTGCTTAGTAGTTTGTATTCACACAAATTCATTATTTATGTAATTCAACTTTTCGAAAAACACAACAGCTGAGTTTATTGTCCGTTCTGCTTGACTGAAATTGGGTTTCGAGCAGGCGGAAATGAAAAAGAAATGTCAAAAATTGATAATTATTCGTAAATCATTAAAAAAAATTTGAAGAAGGTTGTTGTTGATAATGAAAGCTTTTTTATGTCAAAAATATAATAAAGTAGATAGATATATAGACAGTTTATTTGCATTACTTACAGCACACAAACAGACATAGATAGACATGCATAGTGGAAAAAGATAAAAGAATACATATACAAAATATAAAAAAAAAAATGCATAAAAGAACTAACAATTTTCCCCTTCATGCGTGTGTCACAGTAACACAAAATGGTCACAATTCAGCTTATTGCTTTGCCTTCAAAAGTGAAAACACTGATATTCTGTTGTGGCCAAAAGCCAGCTGCGAAATTTCTTAGAAAAAATAAAAAAGTACTTAGTGCTGAATAAAAGTATAGCCTGCAAGGAGTGTCATATGCGCATGTTAACAAACTTCATGTTAGTTTCTAAGAAAAACCTCTACAGAAACCCTCACTCCACGGACTGAGGGTTTGCGATAGGGAAATGTTTCAGAAAATTTTATGTAATGTTGAATTGAAATATTGATTTTGAAGTTTTCCCTTGATGTTAGCAATTGAAGTTATGGCAGCCCTATAGTGTTTGTACCGGAAGGACGAAGGTCGGAATACAAAATAATTTATGATTCTTCCTACATACAAATGGGGCATCTACGTGATCTATTTAATAACGCGTAAGGTACAAAAATATTTTCATATCTATACTGTTGTTGAAAGATGTTCAGTTCCACAAATACTATCTGTTGAAGAAAAAATTTTTATGCAATAAATTAATATTCCATTTCACCTGATAAATAAATAAATAAAACCTTTTTACTTCCATAGGTATATACTCATAATTTACAATTAAATTCATTAGTATAATGTAATTTTAATTAATTATTATTTAGATATTATAATTAAATAAATATATATAGACATAAATAAATATAAATACATGTCTCTAAAATTATCTAGTATTTATTTTCATTAATCTTTCATAAAATTTTGTTTTATATTTACGTAAAGTAAAAGCAGTGTTTGTCGTCTATACAAGTGAATTGAAATCTATAGCGTAAAACTATACAGACAGAAATATCGTGAAAAATATGTTGCGTTTTTTATACCACAATGGTGGTAAACAAGCAAACAGTCCATCTGATGGTAAATGGCCACTGTAGCTTATGGACGTCTGCAACACCCCGAAAAACCTTAATATATCCTTTTTGAAGAGCCCAAACTATAGCTTTTACGTCGATGTAGCTTCTCGTATAATAAGTATTTTAACAGCTGAATGCGTCGTATTTTAAATCATTTTTATTTTTGAATCATACTTCTTTGATGACTCCATTCAAAGTAATGATTTCTATTTTGTCCTGTAGTTATGAATATCACATCACACCTTTTAAACCAAAAGATAGCCAGGCAAGCTGCTTAGCGGTCGTAACATGGGTGGTACAGAGATATCAAAGCAGACGACTTTGTACAAAAGTCGATTGCTTGGGTACCTCTGTCCCATTCGTGTTTCAACCGTGAAGCAATTGTGTTTGCATAACTGTGTTTCGGTTTGAAGGGTGAGATATGGCGTGAATTTACTGGGTACAGAGGAATAACACCTGAGTCCTCAGGAATGGTAACGCATGGGGGGTATCATGGGCGAAATAGTATACTCTGTTATGTCCATGGTACTGCTCATGTCTATAGGCGACGGTTACCACTTTCCATCAGGTGGGCCGTCAGCTTGTTTGCCATTCTAAGTTGTATAAAAAAAAGACAACTTTTGTATAAAGTCTGCCTTTTGTTTTTTCCTTCTAAAGTTCAGTTACATGAATACACGCATTATTGTTTCGAGTCGCTATACATTTTTGTTTAAAAGCCTGGAAGCGGAGTACCACTTTATTTTACATTTTCCTTTTGTTTCCAGTCAATAAGTATACTGACTGGAAAATTGTACCTGCTATTCGAGCACATCGATTGATAGACCCTGGAAATGATTACTATTCACAATAGTTCAAAGAGAAATAGAAGTTCAATAGGTTCAGTATTTTAAAATTATTAAATAACATTTATATTTAGAATACATATTGTGAAGTTACGCCTTCAAATATTCCTTGTTAGGTTATTATATTATGTACCTACTCGTAATGTACGTATAATCACAGCTTGAAATTCTCTAAATCAACCTAATCGAATAGAGAATAATCGAATAATTTCTCATTAAAATTAACTGTATTTACTATTATATAAATGGTGCAATAAACTGTAAAATAAATAAATAAATAATCGAATCTAGGTGCTCACGTAAAGCAATGTACCTATCTAACTACTGAGGGCCTACCATAAATATTTTTAACTACTGAGGGCCTACCATAATATTTTATAGCCAAACAACTCTGAAATTTCGAAAAATATTTCATGGTAGGCCCTCAGTAGTTAGATAGGTACATTGCTTTTGATTTTTTAAACAGAAATTTGACGTTAAAATTACATAATGTACATGCCGTTTGGAAATATTAAAAATGTTAAAATATTGTTCCTTTGGACTTTTATAAGAGGATGTATGACGAACGAAATGTTAAATTCCATTTATTGATCCGATTTTGGTATAAACAAAAACACGAAATTGAGTCCGAAATTTCATTTCATGGTAGACCCGCTGATCTACAAAGCTCGATAACAGCAAATTGCATAGACTTATTGTTTATTGAATATTAATCATAAAAAGTGTATAGTGTATAAGAAGTATGTTGCTAATTTATCTAGGACATTGTCCACTCCATAAATCTCATTCTAATCCATCCACGAGACTGAGTAACGACGTAAACATTATTTGCATGTTTTTTACACGAGTAGTTTTAGTTTTACCTATTTTTTTTTTAATGGATGATAATGGAATGGTAACCCCGCCTGCGCTAACGGTATACGTTGGCGGGGCACCAGTGATAGACGATAGGTGAGCATGAAAAGGCAGGTCAGTTAGCCCATTGTGATGTATACACTTGGAATTCAGCACGATGGTTTCCAGGGGAGACCACGGGGAGGTCGACCTTGTTAGTAACTGATAATCCGCATTACTAACAATCCCTTCTCCCCCTAGTAGCTAGTACCTATTGGATATAAGTATTACGCTAAATACTCGTAGTTACCGCCTTTTTCTTTTTTCCTCTATCCAAAGGTTGTCTAGAGGAGATTGCTTTAGCAATAAGACCACCTTTTGTACTTCATATGTATACATATACTGTTGTGTATTATTCTTTAAGTGGTGCAATAAAGAGTAAATAAACAAATAAAACGATCTTTACAAACTTTCACATTTATAATATTAGTAATAAAACATAAAAATAATGAAAGTACTTATCGTTAAATGTAAATAAAAATTTGTTTATGAACAGTAAAACGAATGTTGTATAAAAATATACCAACATGCATTAAGGGGAAATGGTTTATATTCTATAATATAACATTACCTACATAGGAAGTGGAACGTGAATTATACACGTACTTATACTCAGATTTAACACTTAGGTGAATGCACTTCTTGTAAATATATTTAAAAGATTACTTGCTGGTTAGGTTTTTTTATGGGTAAAAATGGTAAGGTAACCCCGCCTGCGCTAACGGGATAAGCTGGCGGAGCACCAGTGAAGGGTGATAGATGAGAATGAAAACAGGCCAGTTAGCCCATCATGATAAATTCATCAGGAATTAACCATGATAGTTTCCAGAGGGAACCGCGAGGGGGTCGACCTGGTTGGGTATATTGCTAGCAATGGGATTCTCAGTCTCCATTACTAACAATCCCTTTCCCCCCTGCTGGTTAGGTTAGGTTAGGTTAGCGTTAGGGGTGTCCTGTAGAAATCTGTCCGATTCTAGAATAAGGGCATACGGATATGCGACCCCGGCCTCCCGAGCCGTTGCAGTGTCCCAGTTCTTTCCGAAACTGCAGTGTCCCCGCTTTCCTTTCCCACATAAGTCCTTTATTCCGCTTATTTACCATTTTCTTTACGCATTTCCAACGTTCCTTTCCTTTTTTCCTCAATCCTTTCCTCCATAGCGTATGTGGCGGAAACCACCAACAAATGCATTCCCAAAGAGGGTTGACGTTAGACAGCCGGCCGGTCGTAAAGCTATAAGCTAAAAAGATTTGGCTTATAGTTTTTAATATGAATAAAAAAAAAACATATTACGCCGACCCCAAATAATAATTCGGAAAAGGGTACGAAGATGATGATTTACTGGTTAGTAGATTTAAACTATTTTGTTTAATTCCGCTACTATTAGTATGGGTGCGATTGCCAACATTTAAAACATTTTATTTTGTCGCATGCATACTAAGGTAGCGGAATGAAATGAATGGAAAAAATTAAAAAAAAACAAAAAAGTTCAAATAGACTAACCAGTGAAATTCCGCAAAATAACATCTAGTTCAGTAAAAAAATAATTTCTTTACTATTTATCAAATAAGAGATATTATGAGTGGTAAGAATCTGGTAGAGTTTGTTATGGCACTCAATCTCCTATAAAGAAATACTTTGTATATATATTAATTAACCAAGATAAAATCTATTTCACATGAAAAAGGAGGCAGTTCTCTGTATTTATTTCTTGTTTAATGTATGCAAGCAATATTGGCGTAAATTCTGAAGTTAAACTAAATTTTAGCAATATTTTTTATTCAATCAGACTGATTGATTGTGTTGATTCCATATTGTTATTATATCAACCTTTAACTGTTCATTGCTAAACAGAGGCCTCCCACATAAGGGTGGTTTGCCAGTAATTTCCACGCTTAGCAGGCGGGTTGGCAACCGCGACCAGGCTTAGTTTTTTTTTTTAATTTCATATTTGTTTTATTACAATTAAGTTGAAAATTTAAGTTTTTATGAAGATGAAATTTTCAATGGCCTGCAATTATTCCACGAAACACGAGCCATACAAAAAGAGTTTACTTTTTGTAACTAATTCTCTATAACCATCAACGCCTGTGATATATATATATATATATATATATATATATATCTATATATATATATATTTAAGCTGATACTGGCTGGATTCAAAACTTATGAAATCTGAGCACTATAAAAATTTAAATTTTTAATTCTAATTTTCAACAATAATCGAAAGAAACAAGTTTCATCAGCAATTGACTGAAGCTTATAAATCTTGGGCTTGGACTTTACAAAGAACAAAATAACATTTGTTTATTAAGCTTTTATTGTACCAAAGACAATAAAGTGATTCTTCTTTAGAATACTAAATAACAAATTGATCTCATTAAATACTTCTGTGTTATTTTATAACACAATGAACTCACAGATCAAGATGTAGCAAGAGATTTAAGAATCTAAAAATAGTGTGTCTCTCACAACATCGTAAAAGTCGTGACTGAGTGAGCAATAGAGAGGGAAGAACACCAAGTAACGGGCAGAGAGCCGATGTTGATAAATGAATGGACATAGATCGATATCAATGGGAAGGCGTGAGTCCGTCTTCGGTGCGAGGATTAGACGGTAGCGGGTTAGAATATTCGTTTTTCTTTTTAGTAATTATATAAAGAAAATTGGTGACGTAGAACACTTAGTGAAACTAATAGTAACGTGGGTCTAAAAATGAGAAAAATTTAGAACTTTTCATATCTACTAACAGAACAGTAGGATATAGGCTTAAATTTGTTTATTGCATACACAGATATATACGATATAAGTACCTCGCCTATAAGTGAAAATAATTCTGCACTACTAATTTACTTGCGGTGATGTTGCAAAAGCTAACGAATATGTTCCACATCAAACTCTACTATGTACCTGTAATATTATTGAATGAATGAATAAATGAGTATACTTTATTTGCTTTATACAATATAGGAAATAAACAAGACAATTTACAAACATAACGATACAATTGTATAAGTACAGTAAGGCGGTCTTATTGCTGAGAGCAATCTTTTCAAGACAACCTTAAGGTAATGGAGTAATTGTTGTACAAGTAGGTATAATAGTGCTTTATAATTAAAAAAGCATCTTTTGCAGATTAAAAATATATAAAAATTATATACATATATACACACATATATACACAATCACATACATATACATATCAATCAAACAAAATTATATAATCCCATGCATATATGTTAAATATGTACCCAATACTAGGATACATATTAATAATTATAGGCATAAGGAAAACAAACTATCATAAAATAAATAATTATATAAATACATAAATAAAGAATGCCAATTATTTAAATGAAGAAAAAATCAGATAGAGAAAAGATAATCTTTATTATTTTTATCAATACTAATTTATTTTTTACATAAATCTCTTTTAAGCCCTAAATGAGCCATGTTGCTTGTTTGTATTATATGTTAAATATTTTTATTTATGGTAAATGCACTGATTATGTGTTATATTGATTGTATTCATACAAAATTTTACTTTTGTATGATCAGAATCTCTTACACACTTTTCTTTAAATCAGCTCTTCTTTTGAAAAATTACTGGTAAAACATGCAAACGCGAAGTAAATGCAAAAGCGACATCTATTTTAGTTTATATATGTGTAATTATAATGGAAATTTGATTTCGCTGCAGTCTATGTTTTAGACCATACCATAATCAATGTTCCCGTTGTGTTCCACGCGTGGGAGTGGGTCGCGGCTCTATTGATGAACAGACGTTACATACGTATGCCCGTAATATTGTAATACTTTTAGTATTATATTAACATTTTGTATAAGTTTACTTGTCAGACTCGATTATTTTGTTATATTGATAATCCTACTTCTTGCTAAATAAATAGGAACGTTTGTCAAGATGTTTCTATATTTGGGTGTAACTTGTTCGTTTAAACGACTATAAGAACTTAACCTACTTTATATATATAATATAACCTACTTTAATAGTAGGTTATTTAATCCAATATACATTGAATTTTTTATAGAGGAAAGCAAGGGATATCCTAGTAGCAAATTATATGTGTTACAAATATATTTTCAGCGAAAAATCACATTTAATACGAGAGAAACCCCCAAAAATGTTAATATATTGAGAATCTCCTTCTTCAGAATAAAACTTTTACCTAGTAGGTAAAAGTTACCTACTACTGCTACGATAATATTTACTTTTTTATTTTTAAAACACAACATTTTTTATAAGATAAATGTACCTAAAACAATATTAGTAAATATATTATTTAAATAAATAATTATTTATTATATTCTTTATTACACTTGGAAAAGAAGATATAGCGATTAGTTTAACAAATTATTAGCAAGGATGGGCTTATCTCCGTAAGAGATTTCTTCCAGCTGATCCAGTGCAGTAAGAGAAAAAAATGATTAGCGGGTAATCTAATGCAGGAAAGATACAAAAAAGGAACGTAATTTAATTTTTAGATAATTACTTATTTACAATAATAAATATGAATATAATAACAATTTGTACGTTATAACTACGAAGGAAAGTGATTGAAATAGATTTATTAATATCGTAAAGAAGTGTAACCCAAACAATACTCAACGGAAGATACAATATTATAGTAATTTATTAAAATGTCCTAATTAAAAGGACCTCATTTTTCCTTTGTATACTCTATTATAAAATCACAAGGTTCAAAATGGAATGGAATAGGCATGTTACAAAGACCTATTTAATTGATTTTTAAGGGATCTGTTTCGGGGAGGGAATTCTCCTAAATAAAAATTTAATGAGCATCAATAATCATAAATTAAGACAACTAGTTTGTCTAATTTTGGCTACGTTTCGTTATATGAATCTTTTTATAGCGCATTTCATTGCCGTTCCCGCCCACAAATTAGAATTATATGGTATGAACATTAAAAGTTAGAGAAACATTTATAAAAAAATTGGTTCTAGGCATTACAATGTTCCAATTAAAAACGGTCAGCTGACTGTTGGCTGATGCGTTGTTTTTTCATACTGAAATCTGATATTAATAATAATATTTTATGATAAATATAAACAAATAACGATCCAATATGTGGAATCAAAGTCATCAATAACAAAATCAATACGATTATACCTTATGAAAAAATGAAAAGCCATTTTTTTAAAAAGTTTCATCTGGAATATATAATCTTAATAGATACATTTAATTTAAACATACACATACTTATAAGAGAATTCTTTTTAGACTTTTAGACCTTATTCCTATTATATGGAAAAAACAATATTTAATTACCAATTTTGGGAATTATTACTTTAAATTTTAATATCAGAAAACTATTTCCTTTCCAGATAGTACTGATTTAGAATGCCCATCTACATTATAAAATGTGTTATTTATTTATTAATTACTATAGATGCATTGCACATTATGATAAAATATATTATTTTTTATACAACTTAGAATGGCAAACAAGCTGACGGCCCACCTGATGGAAAGTGGTAACCGTCGCCTATAGACATGAGCAGTACCATGGACATAACAGAGTATACTGTTTCGCCCATGATACCCTCCATGCGTTGCCATTCCTGAGGACTCAGATGTTATTCCTCTGTACCCAGTAAATTCACGCTATATCCCACCCTTCAAACCGAAACACAGCCATGCAAACAACTGCTTCACGGTTTAAACACGAATGGGACAGAGGTACCCAAGCAATCGGCTTTTGTACAAAGTCTCCCTCTGGTAAAATATAATATGATAAAATATCTTACAAACATTACAAAATACGACATAATATGCATCTATTATTAGACATAACAACCTGGGGAGAGAGGCAGACATTATATTAATTTATCCTTTAGATATTCGTCAATAGATTAGGTTTTTTTTTTTTAAATTAGAAGCTGTTATAACATGCTGATAAATTTGTTTTACTTATTTTCTATTTTTAAGTTATTTGGCAATTTATGTTCTATTGTTATATAGTTATTGAAAAAAAAAACCGCTAAATTCCAGAAACTTTCAACAGCAAAACAACAATTATAACCTTAGATACAAAGTGAATTTAATTGTCTGTCTACTCTAATTTCACTGACGTCGGCACACGTGGTATTAATTATGATATAAAATCGTAAAATTAATGGTGTTATTTGAGCCAAGGTAAATTTAGCCATTTTGTATTTGGAAAATATCATTTTCACTCGCGAAACAGGTTTTAATGGCCAGTGTTTTAAAACGGTCAACTTTGAACCTTTTTAGACCCATATTAAAGCGACAATTTTTAACTTTATTGTCTATACATATTTTGCTATACATTTATCAATTTTGAGCCTATTTTTTTAACGGATGAAAATAATATACTAACCATATCTGCATTATCGGTATACGTTGGCAGGATACCAGTGAGGGATGACAGATGAGGATGAAAGCAGGTCAGTTGGCTGATCGTGACGAATTTAATAATCTGCCACGATAATTTCTAGAGGACACCGCGTGGAAGTCGTCATGATAGGGTAAATTATTTGTTAAAAGGCTGTTAAACCCCATTACTTAAGATTGTTAGGTAAAAACGGGGAAAGGGATTCTTTCCCCTATTTTTGAGCATATTTATACTCAACAGAGGTAAAGTTCATACAAAATTCGTTTGCTTGGGTACCTCTGTCCCATTCGTGTTTCTGCCGTGAAACAGTTATGTGTATATATGTAGTTGTTTCGTTTTTTTTTTTAATGGGTGATAATGGAATGGAAGCCATGCCTGCGCTAACGGTATACGTTGGCGGGGCACCAGTGATTCAATTAGGCTGTCGTGATGAATACATCTGGATTTCAGCACAATGGATTCCAGGGGGGACCACGTGGAGGTCGACCTGACAGGGTATATGGGACTGGTAGTCCGCATTACTAGCAATCCTTTCCCCCTGTTTTTTGGTTTGAAAAGTGGTATATAGTATAAGTATGGGAACTATCTGCACCTACTTATCTAAAGGGGTCGTTCTATACAGCATTTGTTTATATGGAGTCACAACTCAAGTTCATTCATTTAATGGCCGATTGGTTATAACGTCAGCTTGGATAAATATTAGAAATGTATTAATACTATTATATATTGACACATCGATTAAACAGTTTACGTTATTTATATTTCTCACTAAATATCACTAGTTTTCGACACGATTGTTTATTTAGACAAACATATTTATTAATGGGCTATCAACTGTGTAGATAGGTACTTTACATTTACATTGTTGGAGATAGGGTTGTTACATAACATTAAATATAAAAAAAAGATTTTAAAAAAATTGTATGTACATTACTTTGATGGACAGTATAAATACTCATATTTATTTATATTTTTTTTTGTTTCAATTAAAACATGTATATTTATAATTTTGTTTTAACAAAAAAAATTGTTATACTGAAAAATGTAATTGAGAGTTATAACTCTGTCAATAGTAGTAGTAGCACAATAAATCGACTTGGAAAATTATTTTTTCGATTTTCGATTTATTTATCAATCGATTATTACAGAATTGTCACACAGAAATTCCATAATAATCGATTCAATAGTTTAATTTAAAATCAAATTAACTAGTTTTGTCATAGTTGAGGTAATTTTTTTAATTCAATCGCAATTTTTTTTTTAATTTATTCATTAGTACAAATATGTATACATGGCGGACTTAATGCTAAAAGCATTCTCTCCCAGTCTACCATAGGGAAGTGTCAGAATACTCGAATGCGGTATTAGTAATTATTGATATACATGCATACTAAAATTACATATATAAACGAATAAATATATATAAATAACTAATATACTTACACACATATGACATATACTATATTATACACGAAATTGACAATAATATAAAGTACTTACTGCTCGAATAAAATAAAAAAGTAAAACTATCTTATAAATAAAAACTTGCACTGTTTCCGAACATAATACGGATATCTCTGAGTAGAGCTGTAGATAGTTTTATTAAATATACATGAAACGCTGTTTCCGTTTTCAAGTCCCAAATAAATAAAATTTGACCGCATCCTTCCCGCGGGCAATATTATATGAAGCAACCCTATTTTATCTGAGCAACAGTTGCAGTGCGCGATACGATAATACTCGTATACTAACGAATGACAAAGTAAACATAAATGTCACTATATAGCCGGAAATGCTAAGCTTATAAAGATTCAACTGTTACATTATGAATAATAAATACGAACATTATAATAAAAAAACATTTCACACAATTATAAAATTAGAAACAGTATTAATGAAATATTAACTTCGGTTTAAGCAAATTGTTGCATGTATATGTACTTTTTATCTTCGGTTGCTAATCTGCCTGACAAGCGTGGCAACTACTGGCAAAACCCCCCCAATAGGGGGAGGCCTATGTTCAACAGTTGATAGTTAATGGATGATGATGATTATAATGACAGTGATGATATTTAATTTTTAAGTAAAACTATAGTCTAAAAAATATTTCCCTAATAAAACTGCAAATAAAGTCTTTGAATAAAATAAGTTCTTTTTATTTAGATGATCTGTGACGGTTAAAGGAATTCATGATTTTTTTTCCAGGTTATAGCTTTATTAGAACTGTTAATCTATTAGAATTGTGTTGGTGTTGTTTATCACCACGAATATTATAGAATACACTGTGATGTCCATGGTACCCCCCTCACAGGGGGGAAAGGGATTGTTAGTAATATAGACTGAGAATCCCATTGCTAGCAATATACCTAACCAGGTCGACCTCCTCGCGGTTCCCCCTGGAAACTATCATGGTTAATTCCTGATGAATTCATTATGATGGGCTAACTGGCCTGTTTTCGTTCTCATCTATCACCCTTCACTGGTGCTCCGCCAGCGTATCCCGTTAGCGCAGGCGGGGTTACCATACCATTTTCACCCATAAAAAAACCCCTCACACGCTATCACTACTAAGGATTAAAGTAATATAGTAGTACCTATATATTGTATACATATATTGTTGTTACAATATCTATATATTGGCCGAATAAACGATAATTTATATATCGTTTGTTTAGTCTTGTCTAATTTATAAAATACCAAAACGATAATAAATTAGAATAGACTAGATAGATTTTATATAGTATAATTACAACATATGTACATCTTATCCATAAATATAGTGCATATATAATAATCTATGTTTAATAAACTTTCAGATGCTTTCTTTTCACGACACCATTCTTAAGTGATCAAATGGCGCGCGACCAAAATAAACATAACCGGACGTTGACATATGCAAGCACTTCGTTTCCTAGTCTATTTGGTTATAGATAAAATATTTTTTCCTAAAAGTATATGGTATATAAATATAAAACTTATATATTTATAGATAAATATATAACTTTATTGTATATAAACTATTTGTTAGTAAATTAGTGGAGTATACGTAGTATCTTTAATTTCAAAAATAGCCAAATGATTTATTGCGATTTTTTTTTAAATGAACATAAAGTGTATCGAAATTAAAAAAATACTATATATTTTTTGCATTCGTGCACACACTTCTCTTCAGCTGTAATACATATGGTTTACGATACAAACGAATTTATTTAGAAAGGATAAAAGTATGGGATTTCTTGACGAACTGTTTGGAGAGAGACATGTTATTAATCTATTAAATACTTTGAGCTTAAGATAATTAAAGCTAAAAATTTACAGGAAATGTATGCAATTGCAACATATAATTAAAATTACGTCTGTTACAATACAATCGTACAAACTAAACCTTAGAATATACATATTTGTATGTATGTAGATAGAGGAATCGAGTGTCTAAAATGTCCAAAGTGTACACTTTGAATATAGACATAAAAACATATTTTATACCTATGTTCAGATATAAATTATAGTAATCAATAAAAATAAACATCATTACAAATCATTGTGCACTATTTGTATTCTCTTATAAAAATATATTCGATAAAATTTTATATCGTTTTTATTTTTCAATTTAATTTCTCAATGTAATTTCTCTATTGTACAGAGAGAGTATATAATTTTTTTAAAGAATGATAATGGAATGATAATCCTGCCTGCGCTAACTGTATACGCTGGTGGAACACTAGTGAATGATTATAGTTAGCCCATCGTGATGAATACACCTGGAATTCAGGACGATTGTTTTCAGGAGGACGACGTGGTGGGCGATCTGACAGGGTATATTGCTAGCAATGGGACTGGTAGTCCATATTCCTAACAATCCCCTTCCCCCGCACCAATGGTGTTGGAAATATAAATAAAACTTTTTATCTGCTGCAGCTAGTATAGTCACCGGGTTTTATTATAACGTACCTGTGAACAAAAATAAAAGAGATTTGAATTAATAACATTTATAACTGGAACAATTTAAGAAACAGAAAAAGTGATAAAGTTAACAATAATACAGCAATACGTATGTATTCCCGTACTAGAATTGTGAATATACATATATACACATTAGGTGGATTTAACCCTCCTTTAAGAGTGTGCTAAATGAATCTAAAAATTTAATTATTTTTCGGTTAACGCATTAATGAGAAAGAACAGGACAACGGGCGTCGCTATCTCTTTCTGTCTCATGGATTCGGTAGCGATAACATTCCTATCTATAGATTCTTTCACTATGTCTATACAAACTGAAATGTTTTAAAATTAACAGGAAATTAATTTAGTGCTTACATACAGTACCAATTTTACAAGAGACGAGCTATATGTCTTATTAAGACAGTGGGCGAAGTTCAAAAAGTTCGAACATGTAATAATGTGCATACAAACAAAGAATGATTGAGTACAGAGTACGGTTACAGAGACAAGTGTTGGCTACCAAGTCTTACCAAGTGATGAATACAGTATATGCAGTGGCCGTGCAGTGTGAGTACACTCAGCTACATAATTAAAGATTGTGTCTCACAAAAAAATCCACTTTTACTCGTAATTGTAACTAAACCAAATATTTTAATCTAAAAATTAAACTATTGAACCGATTTTGATAAAATTTCTACGGGACCAATCTGTAAGAATATCCTTTCATATAATAAATAATTTTCCAAATCGGTTTACAACTGAACTGACGGAGTTATGAGGTAACAAACATAAAAAAAATACAACCGAACTGAGAGCCAACTTCTTTTTGAAGTCGGTGGAAAATAGAATTAGCTTAAAAAGTATCTATGCTACTAGACAGACAAATCCTTACTAATATTATAAATATGAATGTGAGTTTGTTACCTTTTAGGACCTTAACGACTTACCCAATACTAATGAAATTTGGTTTACACGTACTATATGGAATGGAAAAGGATATAGGCTACTTTTTAATTCGATTAGTGATCATATCCCTGTCATGAACGCACGCACGTACGCATGCACGCACGCACGCACTCACGCACCCACGCACGCACGAACGCACGCTCGCACGCACGCACGTACGCACGCACGCACACACACACATATACACACACGCACACACACACACACACGCACACACACACACACACACGCACACACACAAAAGCGAAGTGAATAATGCTATTTTATCAAAATTAAAGTCATCTGTCTCTTCTTCTGTGTTGTCGTCTTAAATTAAAATTACTTAAAAGGGTCAAAGTTGTTTTAATACAAAACTATAGGCCCAAAACAGATAAAAAGGGGAAAAAACCTAATCGAGTTAAATAAGTCTTTCAGTATAATTGAGTCTCGAAACTTGTAAAGCTACAACAAAGTTGGTAGAATAGAGGATCCCTTTTTAGCACCGTTAGTATGTAAATTCAATTTGGACATCTTTAGTAAAGTCTTGAATAATTATTTATATTGTTTTGACTTGCAAACGTTTACAAGTTTCCTCGATAGAATGTTTACACGAAAAGGAGAAATTATTTTTAGCGTCAATAACTAGGTAAGACTAGTTTGTTTTTGTTTCTGTCTGTGAATGCGTAGTGAGGAAATTCTTGAAGATGTGTTTAGGGAATCGAAAATGTGTTATGGTGTTAATAAATAGGAATGTTCAGGTTACAGAGAATGGTCTGGTACGACTTCCCTAGGTGGTAAAGCATACATGTTGTAATTCATGTTGTAAATAAGTAAATAGTCGTACATATAGTAGATTACGATAGCTGTTAAATGTCCACTGTTAAACATTGGTCTTCGCTGTTGGGAGCTTTATCAGTTGTTGCCACGCTTGGCAGGCGGGTTGACAACTGCAGTTAGACTTTGGTGATGTTTTAAGAGGGATGCTACTGCCCATCCTCGTCCATTAAGTTATAGACAGAGTATTATTTCATATCTTTTCAACCGTTGGCTGTCCACTGCTGAATATAAGACTTTCCCATAAGGGAAAGAGAGTATGAGAAAAAAAAATAATAGACACAAAATTTCACAAACCGACTTCAAAAAGAAGAATGTTCTCAATTCGGTTTTTTTTTTATTTGTTACCTCATAACTCCGTCAGTTCTATACCGATTTGGATAATTATTTTTTATCTGAAAGGATATACTTACAGATTGGTTGCATAAAAATTTTATCCAAATCCGGTCAGTAATTTAATTTTTAAATTAAATTAACTGTTTCTGTCATTATTACTTGTCATTATTATTCACCAGAGGGAGACTTTGTACAAAAGTCTTTGTACAAAGATTGCTTGGGTACCTCTGTCCTATTCGTGTTTCTACCGTGAAGCAGTTGTGTTTGCATGGCTGTGTTTCGGTTTGAAGGGTGGGATATAGCGTGAATTTACTGCGTATAGAGGAATAACACCTGAGTCCTCAGTAATGGCAACGCATGGGGGGTATCATGGGCGAAACAGTATACTCTGTTATGTCCATGGTACTGTTCATGTCTATAGGTGACGGTTACCACTTTCCATCAGGTGGACCGTCAGCTTGTTTGCCATTCTAAGTTGTATAAAAAAAAATATTAGATCACATTTTACATCTTATATTACATCTTTAATTATTAGAGTTACAGAAAGGAATAAAGAAAGGAACCTAACTGATGGTATGTAAGTAAAAACAGTAACTTTACTCGTAAATCTATGTCAATCAAAGTTGAAACATATCCAGCCAGTATGAATATTGTGGACTATACAATATGCATCAGCTTTCTACTACTCGTAGTTGATGAACGACATGGAATACGACTGATATAATCGTAAGACAAATTACTGTAGTCTATTTTAATAGAACGTAATGGAAGTTTAAACAAACGTATAATTGACCTGACCATAAGACAGTCTGACGATTACCACTAGTTCTAGTTCGATTTTTTTACTGAACTCAGAGATTCTGTGATAATTTCAACAAAACTTGGTTACATTTTCATTGATTATATTGATACAGAATATATATTTTTATTTTTCTGATCTTTTGATCTTGGCATAGAGGCTACGAGGAACTCAATTGTAAAGGAATGGGCAGCAGCATTTCTCTTAAAACATCACCAAAATTATACTGTAGCGGCCAACCCGCTTGCCAAGCGTGGCAACGACTGGCAAAAACCCCCTATTGGGGAGGCCTTTTTATATGGGTCAGTCTCACCCTGGAAAATAATTTTAAATAAGTCAATGATAATGAGACTTTATTATGTATGTCGTAGAGTTCATGCCGAAACTTGCCGTAGTGTAGCAATGTCAAATTTAGCCATTTAACAATTTTTAGTAACAGTTGAATTATTTTCAATATTACTGCGAACATACATTATAGAATAAATTGCACGTAAACCTATCATCAAAAATTTTGCACCTATTTCATATTTTGTTATCTGGAGTACTGGAAATGGTTACCTAACTCCAAGTCGACGCGTGCTAATTTGCGGGCAAAAGCTAGTTTGCATTTAAATCGATTCAACATACGAGTCAAGCATTGCATTCACCGTGACACATAAAAATACGGACGAATTTGTAATCTCGCTTTGAGTCATTTAAAAATTCGTCATGAACAAGAATAATGGGCTTGAAATTAAAAAAAGTCATCTATAGCTCTTGTAATGACTCTTTAATCGGTTTTATCATGCCACTATCATATAATTTATTGTGATGTTATCATTAATTGTCCCTTAAATTAATGTTTAATGAGTATTAAATTATTTTTTATAAGATTATCCGTGCTTTGAAGAGCAAAATAATTGCTAAATCCTGCTTTATTAGAACAATTTAGCAATTATTTTGCTATTAATTAATTATTTTGCGAAGGCTAACCTCATTGAGATAATTAAAAAAGCTTATAACGATGAAACAAATGTAGATGTTCTATCTAAAAAAAAGGTAGATTCTTACTTAGAATTTTGATTTAAATCAAAACTCTTCAGCGTGCTTGTACGAAACTAGTTCTGAAAGTGGACGAAGCAATAGATGTATGTAATGTAAGCTGTCTTTAGCATTCCGATCTCTTTATCTGTTCCTCATATATTATTATTATAACACAACCTTTTTCCCACAACTTTGTACGCGTATATTCTGGATGAAAGTAAACACTTTAATGCCTATTCCTAGCCTTATCCCAATTATTATTTGAAATCGGTGTAACATATTTTTCTCTTTCATTCTTTTCTATTCGCATTCATTTCAGCATCATGATAAAACATACGCCAGATTTTAAAATAGATCTTTAAGAACACAACTGTTAAAACCACATTCAATTTGGTGTAGCAGTTTTGCTAGAATTATAATGCAGATAGAAAAATAATTCTTCAAATTATTGTTCAATTGCTCTTAAGTAAGACCCCTCATGTCAATTTTTCTTAAATATGTGGAAACATTAAATTAACATTTTAAAAGTGCTTATAAATAAGTCTATGTGAATAAAGACGATTTAAATTTAATTGTCTACTTACAGGGCCGTAGATAGATCCAAGGTTAAGGTTGGGCAAAAGAACTTTTTGGTAGGGCATAAGCCATAATTAAGTGACTTCGAGAAAACCAATCTGTCTAATTTTCTTGCAGCTTTTTATATTAAGGTAGGGCATTGGGCCTTTTAAAGTAGAGTATGACCCCTCAATGTCCCCCCCCCCCAGCTACGGCCATAATTAGTTACAATTTTATTGTATTAGTAAAGATAATTTACTATATAATTAGTGTAAGAGTGACTAACTATGCTCGTCATTATGAAAGTTGTGATATATAATGGCAAAGTGCATCGTACACGTATGTGTGTGTGTGAGTGTACTATAATTATTTATTCAAGGCACGACATCGGTTCGTTCACATTGCGAGACAAACATGTGTTCTGATGTGGACCACCGTTCACGTCGTATTTCGTTGTCTAAAGCTCAAGACATAATACACATAGCGTAACGTCACGACTAGCGATTTAAAAAATAAAAACTAATTACAAGTAGGTATGATATTTGACAATAAGTATTTTTATTTGCTGCGTAAAAAACCCAGGGATTTCAATTGTCTATACTAATATTATATCCGATATAAGGTTTCCTACCTTTCATATTTTTATATATTTATTTGTTTGTTTGTTTATAATGGATAAACAAATAAACCACATAATAGATTTTAAAAATCTTTCATCTATAAAAAGCTTCATTATCAGCGAGTAACGTAAGTTATAAATTATTTTAAAAAATAAATAGAGATCCTACGAAAATTACAATAACCAGAAGTATCAAACATTTACCTATTAAACCTAATAAATAATAATAATTTATATTTATTTATCTACCCGCGTGAAGCCGGGACGGATTAATTATTTTTAGTTAATAAATTAATTAAAAATAATTAAAGGCGTGTCTTCAATCATGTATTTATAAATAAGTTTTTTAAATTATATTTTTTATGACATGAAAATTGATTGATGCGTCTGCCTAAGCCACAATGGCGAGGGCCTAGAAATATGAAGGATAAAACGATGAGGATTATGGCAATTCAGCCCATCGACAAATTCACTGGGTAATTCCCAATTTTTAAGTTAGACCTTCAAGAATACAACTGTGGAAACCACATTTAACTTGGTGTAATAGTTTTTGCGTGATACCGGAGCAAACATACAGATAGGCAGAAACAAAAATTTGTTTTTATATTATTAAGATTTTATTGCTCTTATATATTTTTTTCTTAAATATCTCCCATGTACAGAATCGTCTTGTTACAATTTTATTATATAAGTAAGATATCTACTTGAAGTACTTATATATTTTTATCGATATGAGAATTCAAATCGCTCAATAAGCCTTCCGCTAATTATGACTTAATGCAATCTTAGCTTTAGACTACAGAAGAGGTGACAACTTCGTGTATGACTAACAGACACTTATGTTTCTGAAATTATGTGTATTTTATAGATATAAGTAGGCACTTATACTTTCTTATAGCAGACTTATATAATTTTACTTAGCACTGATGTAGTTTATTGATTTAAGTAAATAAATAAAGGAGAAATGTTGGCGTGGCGAGTGTTACATTTACCATGACAAATGCCTCTGACTACCCTATCAAGGAATTTTACTATTTTTTCTTTTTATTATTTTACTATTTAACCATGTGGCTCCGGCATAGAACGGGCCAGCCCTCCCTTTCCCGTGAGTGTCGTAAGAGGTAACTAAGGGAATTTAATCATCGAGGGATGATCAGCGGTTTCCTCCCTTAAAACACCATCAAAGCCTAACTACGTATGATAACCCGCCTCCAAGAGTGCCAACTACTATTTGCAGAATCCCCGTTACGGGGAAGGCCTATGTTCACCAGTGAACTTAACGGCAGATATGATGATGATTAATTTTACTATTATTACCTTAAGCTGATAATCTAGTAATTACGAAATATTCTGGTGCTCAATTATCAGTTATCCCACCATAGCCCAATCCCCATAACCAAACGAAACAGCAACGTCACGTCAACAGAAAGAGCAAAATAAAAAATTTTGCTATCTTAGGTGTGTGCCAACGAAAACCTGTCTATCGATAGATTTGTTGGCAATTTGTATTTTTTTTCTACAATCGATTTTGAATCTAGAATCTTTGAAATCGACTTCTGACAAACGTTATTAAAATTAATACTTGAACTAGTTTTCAAACAAAACACGCGTTTAATTCATTCGCTTGTAAGCTACGGTGGCACTGGGTAGAGGGACAGACAGACAGACAAAGGTTTTAAACTTACAATAGCCGTCCCTTTTAGTATTATGTAGATTATGAGGGGATCTCTTCTTTTTGGAGATTGTTCTTTGTTTTTGTTTTGGTATTATTCAGCAGACGATATGGTTTAAAATTTTAACATGTTCAGTAGTTTAGTCTTCGCATGTATGTTCTTATTCTTAATAATATTATATAATTAAAGATTGTACACCACAAGAAAAAACCGACTTCAATTTTTTTTTACAACACAGGGGGCAAACGAGCATGCGGCTCACCTGACGGTAAGTGACTACCGTCGCCCATGATCACCCACAACACTAAAGGCATTGCAGGTGTGCTGCTGGTCTTTTAAAAAGGAATATGCTCTTTTCTTAAAGGGTACAATGTCATATCGGTTTGAAAATTGTGACAAAAGCAGTTATTTGGATCTAGAAACTAAACTACGTACTGAATCGATTTTAATAAATGTCTATGGGTCTAATCTGTAAGTTTATGCTTTAAAAAAAAAATAAAGAATTTTCCAAATCGGTTTATAAATGATGAAATTATGAGGTATCAAACATAAAAAAAATACAGCCGAATTGAGAGCCCCTTTCTTTTTGAAGTCGGTTGAAAATACTTTGTGGATTTTATAATAAAGAAAACCAAAAATAGGCCACTTCTAGATTTTAAGATCAACCTTCAGGTTTTTTTGTTTATACAACTTAGAATGGCAAACAAGCTGACGGCCCACCTGATGGAAAGTGTTAACCGTCGTCTATAGACATGAGCAGTACCATGGACATAACAGAGTGTACTGTTTCGCCCATGATACTTCCATGCGTTGCCATTCCTGAGGACTCAGGTGTTATTCCTCTGTACCCAGTAAATTCACGCCATATCCCACGTTTAAATATGTGTCAACAACGGGAAAGTTTAAAATTAATTGTTGTAATATACCTATTTTGTAAAATATTCAAAAAACAAAAAATCACTAAAAGCTTGTTAAAACTCAACCCATTTCGAAAGTTTCAGTCGCACCACATCATCATACAAAAATTAAAAAATCCATACTTGGAATAAAGATTGAAAAATATAACTTTCCGATAGCTTAATTCGACTATTCAAAGAGCTAACTTCGACAGGATTTGAACCCGCATTTCTCAGTGTACTATAATTATCTGGATTTCTAATTAACCCTTCCCATTAATTACGCCTTGTAAAGTTACATATACAAACTCACATAGCAACGGCGTAGTTCATTGACCCCACTCATTAGCATCTCCAATCAATATGGCACATTCGCTACGGAACATAATATATTGGCGTTCCAACGGACCACGCTGTCTGTGTGTTGCAGTGGACGAATGGTAATGGTAGTGACAGTACATTATGACCGGAATTAATTTTAAACAACATTCAAGATGTAGAAAGTATTTTAGTTATTTTTTTAATTTACTTAAAACTGTATCATTGTATTGCATTATTTTATATTGTACGAGTATCATTTTTAATTTGACAACATTATCTTTGAAAATATATGTCCTCTATTATAATTACGCTTGACTTAATGGTCATGTTCCAGAGAAATTTTCTCCCAAGAACGCTCAGGCTGTGGAATGAGCTCCCTGCCGAGGTTTTCCCTAGAGATTACAGTATAGGGTTCTTCATTTCTTATAATTCTATAATCGTTTTGGAGAGATACCTGTTGAAATGAAACTAGAAGAAACTCAATAGACAATTAATTATTTTATATCTCAGTTATAAGTATTTATTTGTAAATGTATTTATTGTATCTAAAATAACTTTGTTAAATATTTTAAAAACATATAAGATCGACTAACATGGTTGACATTTATTGCATTTTATTAATTATAATATTAAAAAAAATAATATGATTATTAGTATATATATGATTAAAATGGTTAATTAGTGTTATAAAATCACATATATTTAGATTAATCAAATTCAGACAATGTCATAGACTTGAGATAGTAAATCATAGACAAGCGCTTTTCCGATAACGCTTGTATCAAAAAGAATAAGATAGAAAGAGATGGCAACGTCCGTTACGTTGCCATCTCTTTCTACCTCATGGCGTTGCTAACAATAACGACTCTATCAACAGATCCATTTGCCACTTGTCTAAAAGGGCTTTTTTAGAAATGATCCGGTCGTGAATGACTTCAATTAAGTCATCATTGGAGCACGTTACGCCCTCATTAGGGTACTGGAACAATATCGTTTCATGGTAGTTGTATAAATTAATGGCTGTTTGTTAATTGCTATTATGATATCTATAGATTAACTGTTATTGATTGCATCACACAATGACTTCAAGTTTTCAAACAGTTTAAAAAAGGATTTTTTTTTATACAACTTAGAACGACAAACAAGCTGACCTGATGGAAAGTGATAACCGTCGCCTATAGACATGAGCAGTACCATGGACATAACAGAGTTTTTTTTTTGATGGGTGAAAATGGTACGCCGCCTACGCTAACGAGATACACTGGCGGAGCACCAGTGAAGGATGATAGATGAGAATGAAAACAGGCCAGTTAGCCCATCATGATGAATTCATCTGGAATTAACCATGATAGTTTACAGGGAGAACAGCGAGGAGGTCGACCTGGTTGGGTATATTGCTAGCAATGGGATTCTCAGTCTCCATTACTAACAATCCCTTTCCACCCGACATAACAGAGTATACTGTTTCGCCCATGAAACCACTCATACGTTGCCATTCCTGAGGACTCGGGTGTTATTCCTCTGTACCCTGTAAATTCACGCCATATCCCACGCTTCAAACCGAAACACAGCCATGCAAAAACAACTGCTTCACGGTTGAAACACGAAGTGGACAGAGGTACCCAAGCAAACGACTTTTGTACAAAGTCTCCCTCTGGTAAAAGGATATTGTCAGTTCGATTGTATATTTTTTATATTTGTTACATCATAAATCCCTTATTGATAAACCGATTTAGAAAATCCTTTTTTTTTAATATAGTTTCACTTCGGTTCTATAGATGAATAAATTTCTATAGGAACATTCGCTGCAGAAATTGAGCGAAATCAGTTCAATAGTCATAATCAAACATGATTGATGTCGGTTTTTTTATTATAAAGCAAATATTTTAAATTACATATATAACTAGCTGACTCGGTAAACGTTTTACCATATACATTATTTCGAGAACTATACATGAAAATTTCTCGTACTACAATTACTATATTCGATCGCCATCTTGCAACCCTATTGCGGCATATGAAAATCGCGATTAAAAAACAGGGATTGATCGTAAAAGGGTGAAAATTTAAAATTGTATGTATTTTTCAATGCTAAATCATAATAAAATAAAAATTAAAAAAATTTCTTAAAAAAATATATTTAGGGGTGGGTCACCCTTATCATTAAGGGGTATAAAAAATAGATGTTGGCCGATTCTCAGACCTACCCAATATGCACACAAAATTTTATAAAAATCGGTAAAGCCGTTTCGGAGGAGTTTGGTAACAAACACCGCGACACTAGAATCTAATATATAAAATTCTTGTAATACACTCCAAATTTTCACCATTTTACGATCAACCCCTATTTTTTAATCGCGATTTTTGTATTCTGCAATAGGTTTGCAAGATGACAATCGACTATAATAATTGTAGTACGACAAATTTTTATGTTCTAGAAATAATGTATATGGTAAAACAACGTTTACCGAGTCAGCTAGTTTTATATATAAGATAATGTAAGAGTATATAGTAGGTCTTTAGTTTACGATACATATTTTGGGTCCTGATAATAAAGACAACAAATATCTGAGAAGTGCTACCAGAACACTAAGAATATTTGTGTACGTGATTTGTTATGCATAATCCGCCTATTTTAAATAGGCCTCTCACGTTGAGTTGACTAATATTATATAGTATGGGCTAGTACATTTACATCGACGGGTTATACAAAGTAAATCCTATTATGACTCTTGTGTTTTTAACCCCAGATAAACTATTATAATTTATCTAAACGATCGCGTTAATTCCCTTCTAATATTGTAAATGTGAAAGTGAGTTTGTTTGTTACTTCTTAGCACCTTAATGGCTTAACCGATCACTATGGGAGGATTGTTAGTAATGGAGACTGAGAATCTATCTGAGAATTGCTAGCAATATACCCAACCAGGTCGACCTCCTCGCGGTTCCCCCTGTAAACTATCATGGTTAATACCTGATGAATTCATCATGATGGGCCAACTGGCCTGTTTTCATTCTCATCTATCACACTTCACTAGTGCTCCGCCAGCGTATCCCGTTAGCACAGGCGGGGTTACCATTCCATTTTCATTCATCAAAAAAAAAACCGATTATTATGAAATTTGGTATACACGTACATGGTATATGGGATGGAGAAGAGCATAGACTATTTTTATCTCGGTTTTTATCTAAGGATAAAAGCTAGTAAACCATATATCGCTCAGCGCCATCCAGTCTCAAACTAAATAGAGAAGTATGGTAAATAATATCCACATCTTCCGTCTAAATTCGTTCAGAAATCTTGAATATTAGGATGTTTACAAGTTTCATTGTATTCGTCCTATTTATTATTCAAAGCAAGTTGTCGCCAGCGCGCCGATAGGAATTTGCATAAGTACTTTACAATCAATAAACCTAAGTATAAATAAATTCAATTTGTTTAGCATTAGGCAATCTACTTTGTTTTCTTATAATTTAGAAAAAAAAGTGTTTTCTTTTTAATTCGTACATGTTACCCAACCACACCACCCAGGACAATTTGAAGATTTTGTTTTAAAATTGGAATTGTGTTTGCATGGATGTTTTGGTTTCATTTGAAAGCTAAGTTCTGGCAGTGAAACTATAGGTTACAAAGCTATAGGCTATAACACTACATTGCTATATGGCCATTCTTAAGTGCTACCTCAGGAATAACCATACCGTGAGTATCAGACAACAGTCTGTGATTTTTTTTATGTAACTTAGAAAGGTAATTAAGTAGAAGCGACATGAGCATCATGGACATAATAGAATACGCCCATGATATCCTCATGCGTTGCCATTCGTGAGAGCTAAGGTTTTATGGCTCTGTGCCCTGTGATGTCATGAACAGCACCATAAATATCATAGAATAATAAAATAGACGAGTAATAACGCATATTCAGCACAGTGATAAGTGAATCAGCACAACGCATATTCAGGTGGGCCGTCGTCAGCTTATTCGCCATTTAAGTTGCAAAAAAATATAGTGAGAACAGCACATCACTTCAATGAAGTGTGTGGTCTGTGAAGACTTATAATTACAAGTGAATATTGTGTACACTTTTTCGCGTAATAAACTTGTTTTTTAAATAGATTTACAGTTATATCTTATTTACGTTAATTTTATTCTAGTGAATAATCTTGTCGAAGATTTTATTGATTTGATCCCGTATTCTAAAATATTATGAAATTTATATAAAGCTGTTTTTGAACATGTCATTATTATTAATAAATAATTAGATATGTAAACCAAGTAGTGATATAAAAACATCAGCATTGAAATGCAACAACTCTCTTTTTGAAAATAAAAAAAAAACAAATAAGTTGTTACCTAAGAACAAGGAATTACATAGAAGGAGTGATAAAATTGTCCATTCATAGCATGCTAGTGTATAGATAATATTATACGGCTGTATAATCCTACCAAATTCAGATACAACCTGCTTGCATACTTTCTACATGAACTATGTTGAATATATAATCTAGTAATGTAAAGTTTGTCATTGACAAATAATTGACATGTCAAACATTTTCTGTACACTAGCCTGCTATGAATTGAGAAAAATAGCAACCGATGGTGTATCTTTCGTCCTCACTTTATTAATCATATTTGCATAAGAAGAAAGGAGGCAACCATATGATTTACAGTTTTTATTTTATCATTCCTTCTATGTAATTCCTAGTTTTTAGATTGTTACTCAGCCGAACGAATGTCCTATGCTGGAATTAAAAAAAAAAAAAACTAGGAGCCGCTACTATGTGTATAAATAGTTCCATCTTTCCTTACGAGGTAGACAATGCTGGCACTTGTTTAGTATCGTACGATTCAACGTATAAGGCGATAGTTTCCGTTCATTATTTTATCACAGCTGCAGTCGCCATCGACCATCGGATGTTATTGCCATAATATTATTTTTATTGTTCTTTTTATTGCATACAAGTATTCAATTAATTAACTTTTAATATATTAAAGCCAATTATGGTATAGTTATACGAAGAGAGCTTATAACACACTGCGTGTGCAATACAATAACGCATTCCGAGCGATGCTCAACTTGCCATGGCGGTGTAGTGCGTCTGGCATGTTTGCAGAGAACAGGGTTAATGATTTTGTTGCTATTTTACGTAATTATAAGGCAAAATTTCATCTAAGATTAATGACAATAAGTAATCATATTGTAAAGACTGTATTCCTCACTGCGTACCTGACGACAAAAGATTTAATAATGAAATAATTTAAATTAGTATTTTGTAATTAATGTGTATTTTAAAAATAATAATAATAGTTTGTATAATTAATAATGTACTGTAAACTATGGGTTTATACCTGAAAATAAAGATTTATTATTATATTATTAAATAATGGGTAAGACAATAACAGTTAATAATTATTATGTATTGTTTATTGTAAGGCAAAAGGTTATTTACCAGTATCAGCATATAAGCCGTTAACTTTCCACTGCTGAATAAAGTGAATACTTTTTTTTATCAATATTTTAATTGAAATATTTTTTTAACATTAAAACAAACAGGAAAATCTTGTTCTTACAGTTTACTCCACTATAGGGCTTCCAGCTTCCCAGTGGTAACACGATAGGATGCGGTAACACGATAAAATCATATCAACTTTCTTAGTGTTATAAAATTTAGCTGAACTAATATTATCCTATGTAATGAGGGTTGAGCGCTGTTGTCTGAGATACAGGTTTTATAACCTAGTTCAGACACAGATGTTTAAACTGATCCAAATGTGCAAATGAATTCGTACCTACTTTTACTGTAATTTCCAGTACTGAGTTTGTTACAATCATGGTTATGCAATAAAGTGATTATTATTTTTCAATTTTTACACAAATTCTCATCTCCCCTCTTAAGGAGAGGAGATGGCAACTAACCTCCGGCAGAAGCCGGCCGGGGTTCAAGGCTCCAGGGAGAGAAACCGGCGTACGATACGGGCAGTATCTAAGAGCACCGCTTTCTGCATCTTTCCCGGGAGTGAGCCGCCTCGGAATCTCAACCGTTTGAGATGTTGTTCCAGACTGGTTGGGATAAGACCGTTCACCGACAAAACGATTGGAATGATTTCGGTGGATTATATTAATTTATTATTAATATAATCCACCGAAATTATTAATATTATTATTATACATGTATTTTTTTAATTTTATTCTTTTAAACTTTATATATTAATTTTGCTAGTATTTCATTGATTTATTTTTCATATTACTAGTTTACTGACAACACTGATTGTTTATATTTTGTAAAAATAAATACCACTGTGGTATATAACGATAATTAAAATTGTAATACGATTCACTTTATATAATTCGCCCATGAAACTGTACTAGTTTGTTAGTTCTATGCCTTCAATCCGAGACGCCTATCAAACTCGGCGGGTTATATGCAATGAATCTTATATATCTACTAGCTTTTACCCGTGATTTCGTCCGCGTGACCGGGATATGTTTACTGACCAGAATAATAAGTAGTCTATATCCTTCCCCATCCCATTATAGCACGTGTATACCAAAATTTCATATTGATTGGTTATACCGTTAAGGCGCTATAAAGTAACAAACAAACAAACACACTTTCACATTCATAATATAATAGTAAGTATAAGAATATTAGTAAGGATGAATAGAATGGAATGACAACCCGCGCTAACGGTATACACTGGCGGGGCACCAGTGAGGGATGTCAGGTGAGAATGAAAAGGCAGGTCAGTTAGCCCGTCGTGATGAATACTCCTGGAATCCAGCACGATGGCTTCCAAGGGGGACCACGTGGAGGTCGACCAGACAGAGTATATTGCTAGCCCATTGACCTATTGACTGGAAGTCCGCATTATTAATAATCCCTCCCTCTCCTTGTTCTGCTTAGTTTCAGAACTAGATCACGTTGTGTGATACTTTTGTTCAATAGTCATTTCAATGGTTATAATTTACATAACTGCATACCTAATCTTTGTACTACTATAATGTTGTTTTTTATTATTATTATTTCAACTGCTTGACATAAGCTTTCCCCATAAGCGGAGTTTTGCCAGTAGTTGCCACGCTTGGCAGGCGGTTTGGCAACCGCAATTAGACTTTTGGAGATGTTTTAAGAAGGGCGCTGCTGTCCATCCCTCGTCCTCCTTTAGTCGCCTCTTACGGCCACCCACGAGAAAGGAAGGGGTGGCTGTTCTATGTCAGGACCACACGACCAACCTATAATGTTTGTACTAGTATAATGTAGTTACTCTAAAATTAATTTAGTTGATTGTAAGTACTAGTAATGCGATATGCATTTAATTAAATCGTGTTTTAATTTGTAAAAACCTGAACTGACTTTTTTTTTGTTTTGTTTTATACAACTTAGAATGGCAAACAAGCTGACGGCCCACCTAATGGAAAGTGATAACCGTCGCCTATAGACATGAGCAGTACCATGGACATAACAGAGTATACTGTTTCGCCCATGATACCCCCCCATGCGTTGCCATTCCTGAGGACTCAGATGTTATTCCTCTGTACCCTGTAAATTCACGCCATATCCCACCCTTCAAACCGAAACACAGCCATGCAAACACAAGTGATTCATGGTTGAAACACGAATGGGACAGAGGTACCCAAACAATCGACTTTTGTACAAAGTCTCCCTCTGGTGTCTGTTTTTTTATTATGAAATTTTATAGCTGTTGGTTTTTCTTTAAAAAAATAAATAAAAAAAAAGCTAAAATTCCTCTGAGCAGTAAGTAGATTAATAAGTGCCTAATAACAATGTAACTATTCTTATTATTATAGAATAAGATATCATATCCTTGACATGTTGTTAGCAAAAAGACACCTACGCGGCTCGACACCTACACAAACTGTCAAATACACAGAATTTCACTTGCATCGACAATATCATGTTACTAAATAAGCGATAAACGAACATTGTTCAATGTAGTTTGCGAATAATGTGACTGTATTGCTTAAATACCTACAGACATTCGCATATTTTTTTTATTGGATGAAAATGGAATGGTAACCCCGCTTGCTCTAACGGGATACGCTGGCGGAGCACCAGTGAAGGGTGATCGATGAGAATGAAAACAGGCCAGTTAGCCCATCATGATTAATTCATCTGGAATTAATCATGATAGTTTCCAGGGGGAACCGCGAGGAGGTCGACCTGATTGGGTATATTGCTAGCAATGGGATTCTTAGTCTCCATTACTAACAATCCCTTTACCCCCTAAAAAATATTTTCTAGAATAGGCCTTTTTTATGATGAAAATGGAATGGCAACCCTGCCGGTGTAAACGGTATACGCTGTAGGGAAAACAGGCCATCTTGTTAGCCTATCATGATGAATTCATCAGGAAGTAACCATGATAATTTCCAAAGTGGGCAGTGTGGAAATCAACGTAGTTGGGTATATTGGGATTCTTAGTCTCCATTACTAACCAAAAATAATTTTATCAGTCGATTTTTTCTATTTTGGAACACAATTTTTCAATTTTAACAATTAAAAATCACATTTGAATTAAGAACAAGTTAACTACGCCTACTGATTAATACACGGCCGATTGAGTGTCAAAACAAATAGGTATTAAATTATATACTAAAAACCGTCAGCTATAACCGAAACCTAGCTTAATGGATATCAGACCATAACCAGAGAGCCCACACACGCCCACAAAAGTACAGTTACTTGCGAAAATATGAACGCTTATTTGGGTATGCAGGTACGAATAGAACATTGCGGCAATCCGAAATATAAAAATATGAGTATACCACATTTTGTTGTATTCATAATGGCATACAAGCTAACTATGCACTTGATAGAAATTGTTAACAGTCACCTACAGACATGAAAAACACTATTGACATCACAGAAGAAATCGTAATACCCATGGTACCACATATACTTTGCCATTTCTAAGTACTATGGTATTTGTTAAGCTTCGATACTTTGTAATTTCTTGATATGCGGTAGTGTGTCCAGCCAAGTTCAAGAAAAAAAGAACTGGTGTGGCAGCAGCCGAGTGTAACAATACACGAACCATTTCAAGCTACTTCTGATCACAACTCGAAACCTGTTTAACCCACATGCATGCAATTTGGTATAGTTATTAAAAATCCTTAGTTTAACTAGAGTTCTTAATGTTGTAAATATTGCCCAAATTTATTTGCCAGTTTAAAAACAGGTATTTTTATAACTGACTCGCCGACTAATTTATAGATCAAAAACCTAACCCACATAAAATGACCTAGAAACTTAATATTTGGCATATAGGGAAACTGTAAAGCTTATAAAAAAGAAAAACTCTGAAAACTGAAAATTATTGATAATAAGTATCAGCAAAGAAATAACAAAGTTCAGTATGAAAGTAGGTGAATATAAAATTACATATGAAAATTCAAATTTAACAAATATTTCTCTAACAATTTGTAACTAGTAACTTTCCAAGTTACTATTTCTTTATTATAACAGATTGTGAATTATTAATCTTTGTTGGGTGCCCACGATACAGGTTTGCCTAGTGTGGGGCCCATTGTATCTTGTGTTTGTAACTTTGTGTCAAATAATACATTTATATTCTGTAAGTGTACAATCATATTTTTTTTATATATTTTTACTAAACTATTTTTATTCATTAATTTAATACGTCATTTTATTTGGCTAATTATTTAACGTTATTTTAAATAAGACTGCTAATAAAAATAAAATATCTTTAAATAAAAAAAAAAACTATTATTATTGGATGCAATAGAATAGAAATTGAAAATTGAAAAGACTTTATCAAAAAAATAAAAATATCGTTTATTTATATATTTTATTAATTAATTCACTCTTTTACACACATTAAAATATATATTCAAGATGGATTTAATACACAAACTGTTAACAGCAAAGGCAATTTATTAATAAAAAAAAACCGTACATATCTAGACATCGTTGCATTTACATAATTATACAAAAAAGGAGAGCAATTTAATGCTTTTACGCACGATTGAGCCCGCACGTTGCTTTACGCAAATTATGTCCCGGATTCGAAATACTATTCTTTATTCTACCTATAAATTGACAATGCAAAAAGCAAAGATCTTATAACGAAATAATAAGATTTTAACTTTTTTTTTATGCAAATTTTTTATTTTATGCAATTGTTTTATGCAAATAAGTTGACAAAAAACAAGTAACACTGCACACACAAGTAACTGCAGCAATGCATAAGGCATTGCTATTCCTGTGAAATAAAATGCTATGTCTTTATACCTGGTAATTTTATTGCCATATCCCACTCTTCAAACAAATAAAGATAAATATTGAAATACCTTGGGAGGAAGGGATTGTTAGTAATGGGGACTATCAGCTTTATTGCTAGCAATATCAATCGACTTCTGTCTCTACCCTGCCAATCGACCTCCGCGAGATTCCCTTTGGAAACCATCTTGATTAATACATTGTGAATTCGTCACGATGTATCAACTAGCCTAACTTCCTCACTTATCATCCTTCTTAGTGCCCTGTCAGCGTAATACAATAGCGTGGACGAGGTTACCATTCCATTATCAAACATATATTTACAGGGGGGAAAGGGATTGTTAGTAATGGAGACTGAGAATCTTATTGCTAGCAATATACCCAACCAGGTCGACCTTCTCGCGGTTCTTCCTGGAAACTATCATGGTTAATTCCTGATGAATTCATCATGATGGGTTAACTGGCCTGTTTTCATTTTCATCGATCACCCTTCACTGGTGCTCCACCAGCGTATACCGGTAGCGCAGGTGGAGCTGCCGTTTCATTTTCATTCATAAAAAAAAAACATATATTTACATATATATATTCACATGTTAATTATGGTACAAAAAAATTGTGTACAATTTTCGCACATTATCTTTACAATGAAATGAACTCATCAAAATAAACACACATTTCATGGTATTCTTGTAAAAACAAATTTATCATCAGTCCAAACATTACTAAGTTGTTGTTACATATAATATTATATTACAGCCAACTGTACCTGTCCACAGATGTTGAAATATTTGATGTATACTCAGCAATTAATCCACGCCCGAAATATTGCTGATATTCATAGTGTATTCAAACTACAAAATCTAAACAATAACTTTGTATAGGTACCTGTACCCACTCACAATAACGGTTATAAAATATCCAAGAATGCAACAATACAGAAGCACAATAAATAAAATTATACGTATAAACAAGAAAAAAAAAGATGTAAAGGTTTAGTAAGTAATCTATAATGAAAGAAAGAAAGAAAGAAATATGTTTATTTAAGTAGACTTAGATTTAAGCATTTTTGAATTGCTTTTTTTACCGCCTATTAGGATCACAATTTCAGCCAAGAACGGACAAGAAACTCAGCTGTTGCTGCAATAAATAATTTATTAGTGTAAACATAATGTACTTATCTATGTACAAACAGGTATTATCATCGTCATCATAATTGTTGGAATCAAAATGCGCTGAAATTATTTTAATTAATTAATTTATTCTACAAGAATGAGAAATTCACAGTGACCCGTATGAAAGTTGATGGAGGAAGCCGAAACGGAAACAGATCGCCGTGTTACAATGCTACATTAATCAGTGTTTCCATATACAAAATTTACATTGTTACTTTATGGTTTTAGAATAAAAAATATTTTATGTTAAGATATAATATTGGATCTTAACAATCATCATCTATATATCATCCGTTTACTGTACACTGTTGAATATAATGAAGGGTTTACCAGTGGTTACCACGCTAGGCAAGCGGCTTGGTTACCACAGTTAGGCTTTGGTAAAATTTTAAGAGGAATACTGCAGCCTATCCATCGCCCATTAAGTTCCCTTAGTCACCTCTTTCGACACCCACGGGAAAGCAGGTGGCCTATTTTATGCCGGGACCACACGGCCAACATAAACAGATATAAAAGGTAGATGAATTATTACATATATCTAAAAAAATATTATATTGAAATATTAACTCTTTTACCCTCTCTTGCTTTATGCTCACCCTATAATATTATCCAGCCCATATTGCAATTTTCAATCTTATATTGATCGGACTATTACGAACTTTGAAACAAAATTAGATAAATCGGTTCAGTTATTTTTTTTTATGGGTGAAAATGGTATGGTATCCCCGCCTGCGCTAACAGTCTACGCTGGCGGAGCACCAGTGAAGGGTGATAGATGAGAATGAAAACAGGTCAGTTGGCCCATCATGATGAATTCTTCAGGAATTAATCATGATAGTTTCCAGGGGGAACCGCGAGGAGGTCGACCTGGTTAGGTGTATATTGCTAGCAATGGGATTCTCAGTCTCCATTACTAACAATCCCTTTCCCCCCTAGTTCAGTTATTTACACATATACATGCTTACAGTATTTACTTTTTATTTATATAGCTGAGAGTATAAATCAAGTTTAAAATACTGTAAGGCAAGTTAATTTAAGTACATTGTTATTATAAAACGCCTGTTGTACATACAACGGGGATGTTGTTTCTAGCTGAAAATGATTTTTTAATCTTTAGAGCAAACACATATATAACAAAGACGATCAACTACTTCACAGTGAAAATTAATAAGATGTTCTTTATTGGGATAAGTTACATGTATTTTAGACGAGTTTTATTTAACCAGAGGGAGACTTTGTACAAAAGTCGTTTACTTGGATACCTCAGTCCCACTCGTGTTTCAACCGTGAAGCAGTTGTGTTTGCATGGCTGTGTTTCGGTTTGAAGGGTGGGATATGGCGTGAATTTACAGGGTACAAAGCAATAACACCTGAGTCCTCAGGAATGGCAACGCATGGGGGGTATCATGGGCGAAACAGTTTACTCTGTTATGTCCATGGTACTGCTCATATCTATAGGCGACGGTTACCACTTTCGATCAGGTGGGCCGTCAGCTTGTTTGCCATTCTAAGTTGTATAAAAAAAGTTAGTAAACTAGTCGAGCTTTCTCGACAAAAATACACGTAAGTTATACTGGTTAAGTTATTACTATAAAATATAATGTGTACTCACAAAACTTCTAACAATAAAAGAGATGTTGTCTATTATAATCTGTAATTATGTATATATATAACTTCATACGATGAGTAAAATAACACCTCCACTTCGCTTCAATGATTTGGCGGCATTTTATAAGTTTCATGTTTTTTTTAATGGGTGAAAATGAAATAGTGACCCCGCCTGCGCTATCGATATACACTAGCGGCGCACCAGTGAGAAATGATAGGAATGGATAAAAGCTGGTCAGTTAGCCCATCGTGACAAGTCCACAAGAATTAACCACGATGGTTTCCAGGGGGAACTGCGTGGAAGTCGACCTGATAGGGTATATTGCTAGAAAGGGTATATATCAAGTTAAACTTCACGCAGTTCCCCCTGGAAACCATTGTGATTAAGTTTTGTTGAATTCGTCACAATGGGCCAACAAACCTGCTTTCATTCTCACCTATCATCTCTTCTTGGTGCCTCGCCAGTGTATACCGATAGCGCAAGCGGGGTTGCCATGCTATTTTCACCCATAAAAAAGCTTTACTACAAATTAGAAAGCAAGTTTGTTGGTTATTTTTTGAGATCATGAACGTTTAACCACTCGATATGAAGTTTGATACACATTTACTATTTGGGATGGAGGAGTTAGGCTATATTTTCACTCGAAGAAAGTCGCGTGTTAAAATTAGTAAGTACCTAACAATTTTGAACTTTATTCTTTTATCAAATGCTCTTTCTGTATCAGTTAGTAATCAATGTTTTTATGAGACACGGTTTTTTATGTCTTATTGTTTTTGTTTTGTTACGTATTCCACAAAGTCAAGATGGATTACTGTATCTAATTGAATTCGCTGTGGATACAAATGTAGTAGGTTTTTCTGCAAAAGGTGCATGGGCTTCATGACAATTTCATTGCTAAATTTTATACTCGTAGGCATGGGTAATATGGGTGCCGATCCTATATCTATATATTGGGCGTCTCTGGACATTCATGGCGGAAAAAAGGTCATCACTCATTTCGATATCACCTAATCGGTCGGATATCTGTTTTCGAATACGTTAAAAGTCTGTTATCCAATATTATTTTTTGGAAAACAGACTTTTAACATATTTGTTATGGACCAGTATATATTATCTATCCCTAATACTCTAATAGGATATTTTTTATGTTAAAATACAGTTAAACATAGAATCTCTTCTTTTTGGAAGTCGGTTAAAGGTGCCACAGGCCTACAAAGCATACAGCCCGTTTGATAATAAACGGTTACCGGATTAATGGAATGGTAACCCGCTGCGTTATCGGTATTCGCTGGCGGGACAACCAATGAGGTATGAGGATCAAGTCAGAACAGTTGGCCTATCATGGCAAATTCAAAAAGAATTAACTACGATAATTTCCAGAGGAAATTGACTGGAGGTCGACCTGATAAGGTAAATTGCTAGCAATGGAGCATTTTGGCCCCATTACTAACAATCCCTTTCGCTCCGCAACACCAGGTGCGTCATGTGCGCATAGCCGACCCCTACATCCTTCCTGAAGATGCTGTAGTCTATAAAGAAAATCTCGGTAGAGAGTTCATTCTAAAATATAATTGTATTTTTAAATAATTTATAAGTAATGTCCTTTGTGTGTATAAGCCTTGCTCTTTAGGGAAATATCTAATTTCGAAAAAATATAATTTCAAAGATAGTAATTATACGTTAAGATTAAGTCCAGTTTATCAAAGCCATCAGAGGTTAATAACGGTAAGGTCGCATTGATCGAGATCTCTCGCGTTGTTATTGGCAACCGACATGAGTCGATAAGGTAGTCTTTGTAATTTGATTCATAGCTATCTTTATAATAACGTATATCCAAAAGCCTTTATGATTGAAAGCATAATATGATTTTTAGATAGGCAGTAATAATAATATATTAATACAATAATAGATTAATCGAGAATTATCCACTGCTGAACATAGGCTTCTCTCTATTGGAGGGGGGGGGGGGGGGATTCCAGTAGTTGCCACGCTTGGCTGGCGGGTTGGCAATCGCTGTTACGTTTCGCCGATGTTTTAAGAGGGACATTAGAAACATAAAATTTTGCACAAGACTTCTATATAATATTGCACTAAAAGAGGAGATTTATGAAATTACGACAATATCGGTAGGTGATGGCTTCATGCAGAGGAAGTTGGAAGAAATAACTAGTGTAAAATAAATATACAAACTGAAGTTATAAAAATCACAGGCTTAGTAACAGTGATGTGTTTATTTTATCCATACTCGTACACTGTCTGAATCACACTTTGTCTCAGAAACAAATTGATTCTTCTCTAAAACATTTTAACTGAAACAGCCATGTTGTCGTTTGCTAGGGTTGGCATATATATATATATATATATATATATATATATATATATATATATATATATATATATATATATAATATATATATATATATATATATATATATATATATATATGTATATATAACCCGGATCCCCAACACTGGCGCGGCGAGGGATGCCGTGGTGGTTTTAGCCGGTAGGAGTCCGGCAGTACCGAAAAAAAAAAGGGTTGGTACATATATCTTTTGGACATTTTAAAAATTGCTATCCAAAATATTGAATACCACATTTAATGCTAATTGCAAAGTAGTTTAATAAAGATGTTTCTTGTATATATTAATTAATGTTAACTATTTTTTTTACAATTTGGAATAGTGAATAAGTTGACAATATGATCATAATATATTTTGAAGAGATAACAAAATAATTTCCTAATGGTTTCCATGATTCCAAAAGTTGACCTAGAAGCAGGATAATTATTAGATTATTATAATTATTTCCTCAATAATGATGAAAACGACGCGAGGAGCAGGAATAATTGAATGGAGATGATGGTTAGAGGTGTAGGTATATAAAAATGTGTATATGTATATATATTATTATTATCAAGAAGAAATTGCCCATTGTAGTCCTTTATTTGTATATTTTTGAAAATATTTTAAATGCGTAACCTTACAGTTGCGAATCCTAAATTTTAATAGGTTAAAAACTTACCCAGAGATATAACTTTTAATCCTGTCAGACCGAATTGTCGGCAAGTAAATTTTCAACCTATTAATAATCTACCTGTAACTAATAATTTATGATTAGATAAATATATAATCATTTGATATTATTTAACACTCACCCAAAAATCATTTGGGTGGCAGCCCTAGCGGGCAATGACCTAACCAACAGCGCATTTGACTTCTGTAATAGCCCCTATAACTGCCTCGTAGCCAATTGTGCTGATTTTGCTCAAAGTATCTTTAAACACACAATCTATATTTAGAACCCAGAGTTTATCCTGTTTGTTTATATACATACATACATATCTGTCACGCCTGTCTCCCATTAGGGTAGGCAGAAACAATGGAACGCCAAATGCTTCGATTCAAACAAACCTCTTTCGCTTCTTCCACATTCATCAATCTTGTCATACACGCTCGTCGGTTACGGGTACTTTTAATTTGGCCCTTCTTCAGCACGTCGCCTATTTGGTCGACATACGTCCGTCTAGGGCGGCCCCTACCGACATCTCCATTCATTCTTGCTCGATAAATCTCTTTCGTAATTCTTCTTTCATCCATCCTCTCCAAATGACCAAACCAACGCAACATTCCTTTTTCGATTTTGTTTATATATCGCCAACATTATCTACAACAACACGCTTCGAGTTGGAATTCAAATCCTAGACCAGTGATTCTCAACCACTGTGCCTATAACGATATTTAACGATTGTTCAACGGCTATCGACCGAATGTTTTTGCTACAGTTCGTGGTCACGTGTCGCTCGCACCCAGTTGCTGTGATCGGTGGCTTTTTGCACCGAAAACGTACTTTATTGTATTAAGTAAAGAACCGTTGAGTGAAACGAATTTGTGGATAGATAACATTTTAATTTCAAACTATATTGCGAACTAAAGATCCGGCCCGGTTTCACACGGGGAGATAATATTTTCGTATATATATATATATATATATATATATATAATAGTATTTTCGAATATAATATATAGCTTATGTTACTCGCTGATAATGTAGCTTTCGATAGGTGAAAGAATTCTTAAAATCGGTTGTGTAGTTTTTGAGTTTATCCATTACAAAAAAAAAAAAATCAAATCATTCCTCTTTATAAATAAGCGTTCATAAGCTGTAGTGATTGCTGACCATCGAGAAATCCGTATGCTTGTTTGCCACTTCAATAGTATAAATGCTACCAAAAGAAAAATCCTATATTTTTTGAGGATCTTACTCGTTTATCTCTTTAGGTTGGCAACCCTACTGAGTAGGTTGTTTTAGTGGAAATTATAGAATGGTAGCCTCATTTGTGCTATTGGTCCATGCTAGCAGAGCATTAGTAAGTCCACCGTGATGAATTTAAACAGAATTAACTACGATGGTTTCCAGGGGAAACCTTGGGGGTCGATCTGACAAGATATATTGCTAGCAATGAGATTATGCTAATTAAGGTTACCTACTAACAATCCCTTCCCCTCATCTGGATAGAGATTAAGATAACAAAATTATTGGATTGGATACTGCTGTCGTAAAATGCTGCAATGTATTCATTATCATCAAGTTGACTATATACTTAATTTTTACTCATATAAAAATATTATCATCTTCACCTAACGCCGTTGTTTTAGTTTGAATTCCTTTGGAAGGGAATTAGCCAATACAATATCTAATATCTATAATAGAAGAATTGAATATGACGAAAATTCTAGACAGATAAAATGACGCGTGGGTGAAAGTACATTAAACACATATATGGAATTTATTTTTAAACTTATGTTCATTTTTTAATGATGTCTATATATATACAGAATTTAATGAATTTACTATGTAAAATGTACCTACATAAATTGCATGTATATCAAAGGACTTAAATTCAAAACACGAGTATATAAATGTGCCTACAATGACAGAAACCATAAAGAAACAAGTGATTATTTTAGGCCAAATAGTTAAAGATAACTATCATATGAATGTTATCTTGAACTACTATTTCATATAGAAGGTATCTTTAACTATTTCGCCTAAAATAATCACACTGCAAAACGCTACCTATTCTTTAGTGAAACGACGTATGACTCAGGATATTTTAATGGGTTTGACTAACACTACGGTCAATAGTCAATATTTAACTACATATTTAAAAACACAATTACTCGTAATTTTTTAGAAAACTGCAATAATCCACTTTAGGAAAGTTTTCGCTGTAAGATTGGCAATGTGTGTATTTATTATATAAACTAATATTACAAAGAGACAAGATTGATTCTTTGTTTGCCTAATAGATAAACTCAAAATAAACTGGATCGATTTTTAAAATTTTTCATCTTATAGAAAACTACACTAGAGGAAAAAATTAAGGGGCAAAAAAAAATGACAAATTTTATGAGGTTTTCTCAAAACTAAAAACTTTGAGCTTTAAAATCCTTTTTTTTTAAATTCCAATACGACCATTTTTAAAAGAAATACAGCTACTTGAAAAACTTTATGAGGTTTTTATATATTAAACATTATTTTTTTATCCCTTAATTTTTTCCTCTAGTGTATATTATCAGCTAGTCTTGGGCTGTATTTTATTAAAAAAAAAAAGTGCGAACCCAAACCAGTCGCAGGTCATAACATAAAGATACATTACTATACGATCATACAACTTCACATACTAAACATACTCAAGATCATCCAAGAAAACAAGGCACTTGATAAAAAAATACAATCCTAAATGAACCAAGCACCTACTGAAAAAATACAATCCTAAATTAACCAAAATTAATACTCCATATACTAAACATACGCAAAATCGTCCAAGAAAACAAGACAATTGTATTCGCTAAAGTAAGTCTTAAGTACATTGTCCGATAATAATCTTTCACATTTATTATTGTAGAAATAGGAGGCTTAAATATGCCGCTGTACATGAATCATAATAGGAATCACTTTTTGCAATTTGCCAATGTAAATGTATATCATCATATCAGCCCTTAACCTTTCACTGCTTAACATAGGCTTCTCCCTATTGGGGGGTTTTGCCAGTAGTTGCTACGCTTGGCAGGCGCGTTGGCAACCGCAGTTAAAGTTTGTGATGTTTTAAAACAACATTAAAAGAAACAATGAAGGATGCCCGAATTTTTTAAAAAAAATGGACAGATATTTGAGACATAGCCATAGATATTTGATCATACCCCCACCTGATGGTAAGCAGATAATGTTCAAACGTGAGGAGCACTATGACAGCAATTTATATTATGAATGCTCTTAATTCCAAAAATATAGACATTGCCGTTTGCCCTTTTACAATGTTCCACGCTCTAAGCAACTGAAGGTACAATTCTACCATGCCCTATTGACACATTACACGACAGTGAACAATTTAGGATCCTTGACGTCAATTGATATCATGACGGCTCAATTGTCTCGTCCAATGCGACAATGACTGGCAAACTATTTTAAATTCTCAACGGACAGATGCCGGATTTTGGTCAAGGTGGAAAGATGCATATTGTAATTAGAGATATAAAAATCAGTAAAAATGTGCTTACTCATCAGTCTTCACTGGTCTCTCGAATATTTAACGTGAAAGTGAGATTGTTTGTCTTGACATTTCGAACTTGAACAGCTCTATCAATGGAATCTGAAATACACGTAGTATTTAGAATGGCCGTGTGGTCCCATAGAATTGGCCACCCTTTCCTTTTCCGTAGGTGTTGTAAGAGGCAACTAATGGAGGGCGAGGGATATGGGCAGCAGCGTCCTTCTTAAAACAAAACTTAACTGTGGTTACCAACCCGTTTGCCAAGCGTGGCGAGTACTGGCAAAACTCCCCTTATGGGGAATGCTTATGTCCAGCAGTGAACAGTTAATGGCTGAAATAATAATTAAGAATGGACAGAAAGACAGCTAACTTTTTATGCCTGTCAATCAAAATCTCACGGTTCATAGTCTATGTAAATTTAAGGAAAATTTGTAGTAATCATAATACTTTATTATAAAAATACAGGGGAAAACTTACCAGAATCCGCACGAACGCTGCCGCATCATTTACTTATATTCATCTGTACATCGCGATTAATTCACAAGTTATTCACTCGAATAATAGCCAAACAGAGTGCACTGACCTCGAGTTGACGACGGGAATTTGCTTGTGCCAAGCAAAAAACTCGGAAGTCATCACGAACTTTAAAGTTAATAGATTGGCGGCTCAGTGGAACGTAATTGGAGTCGTTAAAAGCAGATGATGTACGGCAAATGCTAAATAATCTACTGCCATGACGTAACACTTGAAGTTACAAATATTTCATTAAACTCATCTTAATGCAATTTGTAAAACTAGAGGTTGAGGCAGGGGCGATTGTTAGTAACGCGGACTACCATTTCCATTATTACTAATATGGCTAACCAGCTTGATCTCTACGTGATCCCCCTGGAAACCAACGTTCTGAATTTCAGGTGAATTCATCACGATGGGCTAACGGACCTGCTTTTTTATTCTCACCTATCTCTCTCACTGGTGCCCCGCCAGTGTATACCGTTAGCGCAGGCGGAGTTACCATTGCATTATGATCCATTTATATAAAAGGTGCAAAGTCGAAATCTAGTGATGATATTTATTTTATAAAACTTAATAACTGTCTAAGGGAAATATAGATTACAAAAATAACTTTCATACTAACTGTAGCCTGTGGGTTACCTTCGAAAATTAGTATACAAGTATCCTATATGTTAATTTCCATCGGCAGAAAACATTTAATTTAATCACTGGGTCTACAGTGGAACCGAATTTTCTGATTCCTGGATGGTCCCTCTTAAAATATCACAAAAGGCAAAACCCTCAATATGGGGGAGACCTATATCCAAGAGTGGACAGTTAATGGTTAATATAATAAAAAAATAGGCCGACATACCTACACATCTAAACATGTCTTAAACTTTTATGTTTACATACATTTCATAAATACTCCTATAGGAGTACCGTAAACATACTGAAAGCCATAGCTTGCAGGCGGCTTTATATAGGCATTGCCATACAATTAATAGTAGAGTCCATTACAACTAGTTATTTTCTTTGGGTTTACCTATTTAACAATTTCCAGTTATTGATCATGTTTATAACTTATGAAATCTAAGGATCAAACAAAGCTATTAAACAACTCCGAACGAGAAATATCAACCGTTTACTTCCATGAAGCAATACCATGTAACCGGCCGGCAGTCTTGTGTTTTCTCAAACTAGCTATCAAAGATGCGAGACGTGGCTAGTGCGCCTCTAGTGAGATTAGCTCACTCACGCCGACCCGTGCGATGAATCATTCGTGCATCAATCTTAGGGATTCCAAATTAATATCGATATATCGATATATCGATATATCGATATTTTTAAGATATGTTGATAAATATCCATCTCGAAAAACGATATCAAATTTTTTTTTATCGCCTACCTGATGGAAAGATCGATATATTAAGATATATCGATAAATATCCATCTCGAAAAACGATATAGCAAATGTCATCCTTACATTTATAGTCGAACTGGTTTTATTGTTAGATTATTCATCAATATACATTACAAATTGTCGTATATTCTTGGCATAGAATAGGCTATCCCTTTCCCGTGAGTGTAGTAAGAGGCTACTGAAGGAGGACGAGGAACGTACAGCAATGTCCCTCTTAAAACATTCCAAAGCGTGACTACGGTTGCTAATCCACCTGCCAAGCATGGCAATTACTGGCAAAATACCTCAAAGGGGAGGCTTATGTTCAGCATTAAATAATTAAAGGCTGATATGATGATGATGGATTACAAAAAATCAAAATTAATCTTTTAAACGTCGATTAATTTCAGACTTCCCAATTCAAATCGATACCGAAGGTATTTTGCCGACGCCTGGAAACCATACTCAATCCATGACTCAATATCGATGTGATTTTAAACAAATCGTTCGACTAGATTAAACAATCGATACCGTCGACATCCCAACTTTTATTAGAATGGAAATCACGTGTAACCTATAACCCACGGCTTTGCTTATTATAACAGAAGGTGTCCTGATATTATCCATCTGTATACCGAATTTCATTTAAATACGATCAGCTGTACCGTCTTTGTAGGTACTTTTCAATCGACTTGAAAAAAAGTAGGTTCTCAATACGATTGTATTTTTTTACGTTAATTATCACATAACTCCGTCTATTATAAACCGATTAAAAAAATCTTTTTTTTTTTCTGAAAAGACATAATATACAGATTATTTCTATAGAAATTTTATCAAAATCAATTCAGCATTTTAGTTTTTAAATTAAACTAACTTGTTTACCACAACCGAAGTTGGCTTTTTTGTGAATGGCAATCTTAAATTATTTACAAAGTCACTTGAAGTTTATGCAAGCTAAGTATCCAGTGTTTCTTACAATTAAAGTGTTAATAACAAAACTTTTAAAAATAAATAAGTCTTAAGCGTTCTATTTTTAACTATTTCTTATTTGAGGAATAAATCTAATTATAAATATTATTGTAACATCCTATCTCCGTATCATGGAGTGTAGGTTACACTGTGTAACGGCCCTCTATCCATAATATAAATATATTCTATATGGCACTTGTAAATTACAAAGATAACACATTTGTAAATATTGTGAACAAGGGTGGATTTATCTCTGAAAGAGATTACTTCCGTTCAACTCAATACAGTTGGAAAGCATGTCGTTAGTGGGCAGCTATAGTGTACGAGTATTGTATGAACAACATTAATACTGTCTATTCAATCAAAATATCTCTTGCTTTACTTGTTTTTCAAAACTAATAATATGTAGGTAGATTTATCTAATTATTTAAGAGCGTTCATACCAAAGCTCACCAAAGTGTGATCACGTCGAAATTAGCTGTAAATTTTCGAAGATAATTTCCAGTATTTTTCATTGATTGTGCTTTTGCACAAAAAAAGTGGTCTGTTAGCGAACTAAAAGTATTGCACAATAAGATTCTCATAAGCTTTCACAGAAAATTTGAATTATGATTGTAAAAAAGTATTGAAAAAAATTCGAAGCAAAATGTGAAGTATGTGCTAGATTTACATGGTACTTATTCTATGATTAACGTTTTAGTTGACTGTTAAAGTATTTTTAAATATTTAATTAAATATATTGAAACTAGCTGTATTCTGCGGCATTGCCCACGTCATCATTATTTCACTGACGGACATAAGCCTCCCCCATAAACTGCCATAAAGAACGGTCCTGAGCTAGCTGCATCCACTGACTCCCTGGAACGCATTTCAGGACGTCAGTCCATCTAGTGGGGGATCGTCCTACACTGCGTTTACCCGTACGTGATCGCCACTCAAGAACCTTTCTTCCCCATCAGTTGTCGGTCCTTCGAGCTATGTGACCAGCTTATAGTCACTTCAGCTTGCTTATCCTTATCTACTTATCCGTCGCCCACGTGAATTCTTTAAAAATAAAAAATGCGAAAGTTTGTAAGGATGGATAAGTGCATGGATATTTGTTACTCTTTCAAATTAAAATTTAGTAAACGGGGGGATTATATATTTGAACTTAGCACTTAGAGTAAACTAATTCACGTGAGTGAAACCGCAAGATAAAGCTAGTCAGTACATAAAGCATTCTGTATATACTAAGTTAAGTAAAATATAATCTATATTTGTTACGGGTAGTTATATATAACAAAAGCTGCTGAACTTCCGTAGTTTTTAACTGACTCCAAAAAGGAGGTCTTAAATTTGGTTGTATTTTTTTTTATGTTTGTTATCTTATAACTCCGTCTGTTATTACAGACAGACATACAGACTGGTCCTTTTTAATTAAATTCTTTTTAATAGTTTAATTTTTAAATAAAACTACCAATTTTGCCACGTTTGAAGTCTTTTTTTTTTGTAGAACACAATTTAAAATTATTACATAAAAGATTAACGAATATGATGGATATTCATTCAAACATCCACACAAAAATATCAATTGTCAACATGTTATTGAAAATTGACAGGTAACTCGGACGTCATACTTTGATGCGTTTCGGTATGAACGCTCTTAATCTTCATGCAAATGTAGCTTTAGAAGCTTGGCAGCTTACTCAACATTTTCAGCGTCGAATGCAACCGCGGTGTAGCGGCGATGGTCACCGTCCGTGACTGTTTATGCAACCAGTTTATTATAAAGTAAGGTGGATATATGAGTTACAAAATTGAGGACTTTCAAGGTGCACCCTTGAATTATTGTGTTATCTTATGATCTATGCGCACTGTAATAAAATATTTATCACGATTACTTAGATCTATCTATAAAATATTGGTTCACGTCCTTGATGATGCAACGATTCAACCTCAACCATCGAAATGCGAGGCGGTATGGTATTTTAGCGGCCTCACTCTTCGGTAGTCGAGGTTTCCATCTCTGTTCAATACATACAAACACTATCTATTTTTTATATATATAAAAATCAATTATTGCTGTTCGTTAGTCTTTTGAATATTTTATATATCAAAAATGACTTTTAAACATTTTATTTATTATGTTTTGTTTGTTATAATACAGAGGTGGTTTAGAAGAAAAAAAAACGAAAGTTTAGCTGAAAAATAAAAATAATTTTGTTTTTAATAGCTTAATAGACAGTGTGGGGTCTGGGAAAGGAAGTGAGGAAGCGATAGTTAGTAATGTGGACTACCAGTCCTATTACTGGCAATATACCTTGTCACGTCAAACTCCACGTGCTCCCACTGGAAACCATCGCGCTGAATTTATAGTATATTTATCAAGATGGGCTAATTGACTCGCTTTCATTTTCACCTATCATTCCTCACTGGTTACCAATTCATTACCATCCCATAAAAAAAATATGGTATATCTAAGTTATTTTAATTTATAGATTAATAAGATTGGTCTAAGAAAAAAAGGATCTCCTTGATAACGAAAAAGTCTTATAAAAAACAAAGAATAACGAGAATTCTCAACAGTTTAAAAATATGTAATACTATAATTTACGAATAATAAAAAATAGTAATTTATTTTGTCCTCATTTTAGTCATATAGTGACGTCACCCTTAACGGACCACGGTCTGTTGCGTCGCCAGTTAGACGTGTGGTCACACCTGGCTAAGACCATATGCCATAAGCTATCATAAGAAACAATACAGTAATTTAGTATGATTGTCTTAAAATTGTTCATATAAGTCACTCATTACCTTTAAGGTAATCTAGTTTCATTGTGAAAATTTGTTCATACTTATTTAGCTACATTTTGGGTCATATTGTGCATTGTTCTAAGGTAACAGGCTGTTTTGGACTCATCCAAATAAAGTTTATTAGTCACCCGCCCCGGCTTCGCTCGGGTAGTAGAGCATATATGGTTACATTTTTTGAATCAGCTTGTTGCATCGAGTATGAATTAGATGGATGAAACCAAGGAAATAGACCATATCTAAATATTTATTTATTTATTTAGGTTTACCGATAATTGTTTCAACGAGATAGTGTAAGTATTTATACAATCATGGAGTAGAACTAGGTGTAATAATAGATGACGAATCACAATAAAGCATACACCAGATTTTAAGTTAAACCTTTAAGAACACAACTGTGAAAAGCGCATCCAATTTGATGTAGTAGTTTTTGCATGATGCCGAAACTAACATATAGATAGGCAAAATTATGAAAAAAAAATTGTTTCGACTTCTCTTATCGTTATAAAAATCCCTTATATCAATTTTCCTTAAACATCTCCCATGTACAGACATCGTCCAGTTACAATTTTATTATATTAGTAAAATTATTTATTTAATAATTTTTATTGCACATATTTAATTCAATAAAAAGATCAATAACTCCTATCTCGGTCGAACTGGCGTCAAATTAAAATAATTCGTATAATTTAGAATACGAACCTGACCTGACCGAAATAGACTCCGCAAACTCATTTGCACAGACTACACCAAGAGTTAAATCCGAATCGATCACGAAAAAGTCAATCGATCACGTATACATATCGAACACGAAAGTAGAAATAAGACTTTATCGTAAAACAATCGTATTTTCAAAGTACCACAAAAAGTAACATAACAGTCGACCGAACAACACGTGGGCAATCATTGACGCGTGTGCTGTATCTACCACAGACATAGATTTGAATAGACATCGCAAAATATCAATATGCAATAATACAGTACTTTACGTGTTAATTTTGAAATTCAAAGTCTATTATTATATAGACTGCAGGTAAATTTCTATTCAGAGTTACAGAAATTGGTAAATATCGAAAAAGTTCAAAAAAATTCTAAAACTATATTATGACATCATAATGTAAGGGAACTCCATTCTCCACATTCAGCCCTGTAACAGATGTCATTTACATAAAAAAAAATCCTAAAAACAACTGCGATTGTGTCAAAATTAATATGGAACCAACATGGGAATAAAAAATTATTATCAAAATCGATTTAGTTTTACCAAAAATATCATGTAATGTACGTAAAAATACCCTTTTAAAGTTACTTAAAAAGTATTTGATGCAAAAAGGGAACTTGCTCTCAATAAATAGTTTGTTATAAGTTATATTAAGTACTTTAGGATTCCTTTTAGTTTTTTTTTTTTTTTTGTTTGCTTTATCTCTGTTTATACTGTGATATCTACCACAGATATACCATTGCATTATATAATAATAACAATTTTATTTGTCTCTTAAACAAATTTACAATTTTCTAAAGTTACCAAATTTTTTTGTAGCAAACGAAATAAAACAGACTTATGTTACTTTCAGTATAAGCAATAATGTGAAAAAGATTTATTATCATTAAACAACTTTTTCACAAACATCACAGTAGGCAAGTAGTTCAATAGTGATACTTACCGGCGTCATCTATAACTATTCACGTCCGTGGCACCTACCATATACCATTATAAATGTTACTTTCCACTTTCAATATATATCAGAGCAGAACAATAACTTACAAATTGGTCGATGCACCAATCACCTATAATTTTAGAGCATGGAAATCTATAATTTAACACATACGGTACTTTCGATACGCAGAATGTGGTAAGCCGATGAATCTTTTCAATGCCTAGTTCACAGTTTTAGTAGTTTAGTGGAGCAAGTAAGTTAGCAGCTAAACGTATTTGAAGAATTTACTGGGTACAGAGGAATAACACCTGAATCCTCAGGAATGGCAACGCATGGGGGGTATCATGGGCGAAACAGTGTACTCTGTTATGTCCATGGTACTGCTCATGTCTATAGGCGACGGTTACCACTTTCCATCAGACGGGCCGTCAGCTTGTTTGCCATTCTAAGTTGTATAAAAAAAAAAGAACATTTTTGTGAAATATGATAGGTTTTTGTTTTTACTATGAAAGTTTTTTTGTGGATGAAAATGGAATGGTAATTCCATCTGCGCTATCAGGATGCTGGCAGGATATTAGAGAGTAATGATAGATGAGGATGAAAGTCAAAGATCGTTGGCCCATTGTGATGAATTTATCAAAAAGTAAACACGATAGTTTCCAGGGAAACCGTGTGGAGGTCGACCTACTCAAATAAATTGCTAGTAATAGGGCTGTTAGACCTAATTACTATTCCATTTTCATCTATTAAAAAACTCTATTCACATGGGAACATAGATAGAAAGATGTATTAGCATTTTATTTCATTTTCATCCCAACCATCTGGACGAATGGCGGTCTTCCACCGTGCGTTTTTCAAGGCACTTTCTTTCACACACAACCATTCTTTGGAATCAACTTCCAGCAGCAGTATTTCCGAACCGATACGACATCATAACCTTCAAGAAAAAAGCATATTCCTTTTTAAAAGGCCGGCAGCACACCTGTAATGCCGTTGGTGTTGTGGGTGATCAATGGTGGCGGTAGTCACTTACCATTAGGTGAATCGCATGCTCGTTTGCCCCCTGTATTGTAAAAAAATAGGCTAAATTTTGATACCTTGAGTGAATTGTAATTTTTTAATAATGCACATATAGCTTATGTTACTCACTCATATTATATGTTTCTATAGGAGGAAGAATTTTCAAAATCCGTTGAGTAGTTTTTGAGTTTATCCATTAGAAACAAACATAAAAAAAGTCATATATTTTCTCTTTATGATATTAGTATAGATATTCTTATATTGTTTATTGCATCCATAAAAAAAGGTATATATACAGCAAAATTACTTTTTTTTTTAACAAAATTGAATTTATCTCTGAAAGAGATCTCTTCCAGCCAATTTGACATATGCAATCAATTAATACACAATGAGCGTAGGTTACACGCTAATGGACTTTTTAAATATTATATATTATATATTTAATTTATTTTTAAATGTTACTCGTTATCGAAACGTCAACTTACGATAAAGATATCAAATAAAGAAAGCAACTACCTACCGGTAGCTTAACATAAATAATGTTAACAGATAAACGGACATTTTGTAATGGTGTCTCCATTAAATGACCATTACACACAAGAGTGTACCCCCCTCCCCCCCACTTCCATATTAATAAAAACTAAAACCTTTCACAAACCTATTTTAACTATTATACTTGTTTTGTCACTTTCTTTCAAATTGGAAATTTAGCATCAAAGGAAGAGGCGAAATAGTTAAATAGCTAATTGTTTGCCATTCTAAGTTGTATATAAAAAAAAAGAGTATATGAGAGGTTGGACATTATAAAAAGTCACATTATGTTATTCGCAATATATTTATAATATCCCATAAAAGACTACAGTAAATGCGGCAGGATTTCTGATTTTACATAACCTGTAGGCTGTAGATAGGCGTTCAGTTACGCAATGATATTGGCTGACCGAGAACACTAACAAATTACTATCTACCTTAGCTCAATTTCTTTATGCAATTCTATTGCTTTCTTGATAGATATATAATTTATTTGCATTACTTACAGCACACAAATAACAACAGATATAGATAGACATACACAGTAAAAAGAGATTAAAGAATACGTATAAAAAATAGCTAAGTACATAAAAGAAGTATTTTTTTTCCTTTCATGCGTGTGCCACAGCGTGAAACACAAAATGGCCACAACTTAGTTTAGTGTTTTGCTCTCAAAAGAGCAAAACAGTGATATTCTGTTGTGGTCAAAAGCTTACTTGCTCTAAGTCATAATATTTAACTCAACTGATTAATTAAACTATATAAATAAAAAAGAATTGCCGAATGTAAGTATGTAAATGCATTACTTCGGTGAAAAGAGATTGTTAGTAATGAGATTTAACAGCCTCATTGTTAGCAATACACCCTATCAGGTCGACCTCTACACGGTTCCACCTAAAAATCGTAGTGGTTATTTTTTGTTCACTTGGTCACTATGGGCCAACTGAGCTGCCTTCATCCTCACTTGTCGCCCTTCACTGGTACCCCGCCAGTGTATACCGATGGTGCAAGTAGGGTTATTATTCCATTTTCACTCATTAAAAAAGTGCATCACTTCAAAATGGCTGCATCTATTTGACTAACTGTTTTTTTGTTGCGTTTGTATGGTAACTGTCAGGGTAAGGTTTGCATTAATTCAATAAGTATCACAAACACAACTGTTTCACACGTTGAAACACGAATGGGACAGAGGTACCCAAGCAATCGACTTTTGTACAAAGTCTCCCTCTGGAGACTAAATTTCATTTCATTCTAAAATCAGTAGGTATAAACCTACTTCATTTTTTGTGACAAACTTGAAAAACGCTTGAGACTCTCTATTTACTGTCACCGCGTTTCACCATTGAACTCGTCTCCATTATCTTGAGAGTAAGTGTGTAATTAGACATAATTTGTGTGGTAACTGTGTAAGAATACGTAGTACGTTATACTATATCCTTGGTAAAAATATAACGTTATGTTACCATTTGATTCACCATTAGGATATCGTAAGCAACTATGGGGAAAAATAGTAGTAAAATACAATTCCAATATGGTTAACAAACAAATCTGTTTATTAGTTTAAATATAAGGAGATTATATCTATTCACCCGTTCACTATCCACTGCTGAACATAGGTCTTCAACTATTGCGGAGTCTACCAGCAATTGCCACGTTTGGCAGGCAGATTAGCTATTACAGTTAGGCTTTGGAGATGTTTTAAGAGGGACGCTGCTATCCATCCCTTGAACATTAACTTCCTTTAGTCGGCTCTTACGAGACTTATGGGAAACCTGGATCCTCTTATCACAAGATATCGTAGCTCGAGAACCAGGCTTTTGGTATGATCACCGTAAAAAAAATGGTGTGATAGAATTAAGTGTACATATTATATTTCGTCATTCCATTCTATTTCTAAAATACATCGCCATCGTTCGGCTCGCTATCGACAGATATTTCATCCTCATGTCCTACAGCCTAAATGGTCGCGTACAGCGCGGTTTCAGAGATGTTTCCTCCCACGAACACTCAGGTTATGGAATGAGCTCCCTGCCGAGGTTTTCCTAAGAGACTACAGCATGGGGTTCTTCAAAAGGGAGGTAAAGCGGTTTCTTCAGGGTCGGCAACGCGCGCGTAATACCTCTGGTACTGTAGGTGTTCATAGGCTACGGTAACCACTTACCATGAGGTGGGTCGTATGCTTGTTTAATAGCTTACCCGTAAATATTAAATTTGGTTGGCTACTCTTTATTCCGGTCAGTGAACATATCCCGGTTACGTGGACAAAGTCATTGGTTAAAGCTAGTATTTACTACTAGCTTTTACCCGTGACTTTGTCGATTTATCGTCAACTTATTTACTTAAACTTCAATGCACAATTATATAATATAAGTAAGTGTACATTATGGCATTCTCTTCCAGTCAACCATGAGGCAAGCAGAATACGAGTACGCCTGTCTCCCATTAGGGTAGGCAGAAACAATGGAACGCCAAATGCTTCGATTCAAACAAACCTCTTTCGCTTCTTCCACATCCATATATATATATATACATAGTTATGGCAAGCAACATGCTTTAAATCGGATATTAATTAACACAAATGGATCTAAACCCAAACCATACCCAGACCACACTATCTTAATTAAATTATCGGCAAAGGACTGTGCTCTCCAATGCCTGTAAGCTATATAATTAAATTGTATATATAACGAACCATGAGAGCAATCTGAACTCCACAGGAAGTGAAAGTACGTGTAATGTAATTATCAAGGTGCACTTAAACGTAAAACTAATTAAATCATTATCTACGATGACATACCGTTTTGTGCGCGAGGAAAGCAAAGAAACTAGTCGCATAGAGATTATTTATTATCTAATCTGTTTAAGAGTCAAAGGAAGCTTTTATATCTTCAGATACCTTTAGGGGCAGGCAGAGAGAACATTGTCAACGGCCTTTATTCCTTATATCTTTTGGTTAGTTGACTTCATATTGTCTTTTATATAAGCTATTTATTGTAAGATTAAAGAAGGAAGTGATGTCATTTTCACCTATCATCATCATCATTCACGTGTAGTCTATTATTCTAGCATATTACTTACCATTTAATTTACATCTATTAAAAAAATGTATTTATCCAGATAATCCTATTAAAACTCATATTATAAAGAGGAAAGGATAAATAAAAAAAATAACAGATTTAAAAAAATATTTCACTATTTAAGCTACATACATAGCTAGTTACATGTGTTGTAAAATTGATATCAGGGGTTTTATAAGAATAATAGAAGCTAATACAGTCATTTTTTGGAATTTGTCTGTCTGTATATATGTTTTTTTTTTGTATCATGCAAAAACTACTGCGCCAAATTAAATGCGATTTTCGCAGTTGTGTGTTACTATAGGTCTGTGTTAAAACCAGGTATACGTTTTATTTTGATACGCCATCTAGGAGTAGGTACATACTATTAAAATGCACGCATACGAAGTAACGGGTAAAGACTTGACACTTCCAGCATATCCAATAAAAAGAGAGATGAAAAGCTGAATAAACAATTCTACCTATATACTCGTAGTGCGGTTAGCTTTCGATATTTGCATTGGAAAGGGTAAAACAGATGTTTTGAATAGGCCTCGTAGACAATAAAAGCGACAGTCCATAGATGCGACAGGGCCTTTATTGAACGTCTTTTGTCCATAGCAACAATGCAAATGGCAGCAAGTCAAGGTTGACGGCCAGACTGATAGTCGCGGCAACCCACAAGTCAGTCAAAGGAGGCTGAGGTACTTCGACACGTCAATTAGTACGTTATGCGTTTGATTTCCAAAAAAATATTGTCCATATTAATTTCGTAACAATTAAAACATTTTCATTTATACAATTTTGCATTCTAAATTCAAATATTCCATTATATACTACATTTTTCCCGCAATTTTTTACTGATGAATTTTAGAAATAGGTTAACCACTTTAGGATGGCGTATCAAGATAAAATATACAAAATAGAGCTAATAAAAACATAATTCCTTCACCTGTTTCTGTAAACTAGATGTCGTAAATATTCGATGTAAAAACCCGACAATGCTAACTAGAAACCATTAAACCATTGCGGTGTTCTATCAATTGAAATCTCATGTGGAAACTGTAGATATTTTTCTCACAACCCACTTACAGTCAAATTTACAATACATCGATCATATTTCTTTGAAAATTATAGATACAACCAGTGAAAAAAAGGTAAAAATATTTTAATTGTCAATGTATATTATGTATTATTTTCCGTGACAAAAAAAAAAAAACAGCGAGATTATAAATTAAAATTCATATGAGACCAATATATATAAACGTTATAAATTGGAGAAATTAACTTAAAAATTCGTAATATATTGCATAACACACTTAAAAAAAATGGATATGGATCTGACATGGGCGAATTCATCACTTCCTGTTAGTGAAAGTCATTCAAAGAAACAGCTTTTTATAAATTGTAATTAATATAAAACCAATACAAAAGTGGTTGATATGAATGTTGAGGCGATGTTAATTGTAAAAATAACAATTATTATTTAAAATATTGTTCCACAAGAAAACACCGACTTCATTTGTGGCAAAATCAATTATTTTTCTGTAAACATGAAATTATTTATTTATTTTACGCTTTATTGCACCAAGTAAAAAGAGAAATAACAAATATAGTAAATATTAATGAGAAGTGATACAAAAGGCGGCCTTATCGCTAAGCAATCTCTTCCAGACAACCTTTGGGTAGAGGACATTGAGCAAAAGACAAAGGGTAAGTGGCGCATTACTGAATTGACTTTGATAAAATTTATATAGGATTTATAAAATTATACAGAATGTTGGTTGAAAATTGGCAAAATTATGTAACGCGATATTTTCGAACCAGTTTAAAAATATCTGATTAATTTGAAACATTAGATTAGGCACTACAGTATAATAGGATAACTGTATACTTAGATTGCCATGTGACCCCAGCATAGAATGGGCCACCCATTTCTTTCTCATGGGTATCGTAAGAAACGACAAAGGGAACTTAACGGTCGAGGAATGGGTAGCAGCGTCCTTCTTAAAATGTCTTCAAAAACATAACTGCAGTTGCCAACCTGTCTGCCAAGCATGACAACTATTGGCAAATCTCCCAATAGGGGGAGGCCTATGTTCAGCAGTGGATAGTTATCGATATGATGACGATGATGTATACTTAGATACTACAATGTAATCAAAGTTTGAAACATTACAAAATCATTTTATACTAAAGTAGGTAGATTGTTTAACTAGACACGTTGATACTATCGTCTGCTATGACACTGTATAAACAAATTGTAAACATTTACGGCAATGTATCTACGTGACGCGTCCATAAACTTATACGATTCCAAGTAAAACAAACAATGTTTTTAAACATGATGAGTGTATCTCGAAGCATCTCAAACATTTATGATAGTTCTAAAGATAAACGTTAAAAAAAGTAATCTCATCCTGTTATTTATATTCACGGGATAGGAAGCGTTATATCCTGTTTAATACATATCACTGTAAGTGATAATTATATATTTGATCTAGATAATTTTTATTTAGATATCATTGACGTAGGTAAAGAATAGGCCACCCCTTCCTTTCCCGTGGGAATCATAAGAGGCGACTAAGAGAGGGCGAGAGATGTGCAGCAGTATCCTTCTTAAAACATCTCCAAACCTAACTGCGGTTGCCAATCCGCTTGTCAAGCATGGCAACTATTGGCAAAACTCCCCAAGAGAAGGCTAATGTTGAGCAGTAGACAGTTAAAGGCTGATATGATGATAATGATGACTGGCGTAGGTAGACTAAGTAATTCAATTTTCATAGTTTCAAGATAATTCTGAATGACAAGGATTTACTGTGGTTTCTAGGTTTTCCTTTTTTTAGACCTGATATTAAGAGTTCCTTTGCCTAATTACAAAGATCTAACGCATCTAATGTGGTTTATTGTAGATGCTTTCTGAACCCTCCGTAACACGACGAGTTTTTATGATCAGTGGGCCTACCATGAAATGTTTTCCGAAATTTCGGAGCCAAACAAAACACAAATTTGATGTTAAAATTACATAATACATGGCGTTTGGAAATATCAAAAATGTTAAAATATTGTTCCTTTGGACTTTTATGATAGAACGAAATGTCCATTTATTGGTCCGATTTTGGTATAAACAAAAACACGAAATTGAGTTCGAAATTTCATTTCAAGGTAGACCCGCTGTAGTATTCATAAAGTAGGTGATATTAGGTAATTATTAGATTCAAAAACATATAAAATAACGTAGTAATTAATAGGACTGTGACGTGATTTTAAAAACTCTGGATTTTGGATGTTTCACAAACATAGTTGCGGCTCTGATTAGAAAGCTGATATATTATACATTTTCAAATATTAAATATATAATATAAATGTTTTTAATGCAGCAAAATTTAAAAAGACGTAAGCAATGCAAAAATAAACAAAAATGTATTAAATGTACTGCACGTTACTTTTTAACAATTAATTATATTTATCATAGTTTCAATTTACTTGCAAGTCGAAATAAATTTAAAATACTAGTTATAACTAAAGATATTTGCCTATAAATCCAATATTATGAAAATATCTCCATCGATATAATGGAAATGCATTCAAACTGTATTCATGCTACCACATGCTTATAATCAACTGAATCTATCGACATCATTCCCATAGGACGAGCTTGGTCTCTCAACATGTAGGTACTTGGATAACGGGAACAATGTGCGTCGACTTTCAATATGAATGCAGCTTGTTTCTGTGTTTATATACAATTGTATATTAACATGATTTGTATAAAATTATCTCAATTTCAGCTGCGAAGTGTGACAATTATTTAGCCATATGACATGTCATATTTATAGAAAAATGTAAGTGACTCTAGACAGATTAATTGTTAGTAAAAAATGGAAATTTTAATCTGGTGCAGTTTATTTTATTAATACTTAGTTATTAATACATTGATTTATTAAAGACTATTAAGATATTAAAAATTAATTTTAAATTATCAAGTTATTATTCTGATAGTTTCACTTGTGCTATTATAATTATTATACATATATTTATTATAAGTAAAAAGTATGATTAGACTTAAAGAGCATCTTCTATCTTTATTTATCTATATATGCAAGTATATTATATGTATATGTGTATGTAATTATATGTATATGTGTGTTTGTACGATTAAATATAATATAATTAATTAATTTAATTTTGTCTGCTTAAAAATTGTCACAATATTGTACATTGCTCTATCCGCAGACATTGACGCTCCTTTCCACTTTGGATTTGCTGGAAGAAAACTCTGTTAGAGTTAAGCTCGCCTTTGTACATTTGATTACCTCTGTCATATTCTTATAATTGGTGTGTACAATAAGGAATTAAATAAAAAATAAATAAATAAAATAAAATTCATTTTCATATACCGTAGACCCCTAGAGACCTTTATACCTGCATTTTAAACGTGATGGATAAAAATTTTCATGAATTCAATTAATTTTATTTCACTTATACAAAAACCATCATTGTGATTTATTATATGAAAAAAACCTTTAAATTTATTTTCTGTTATTAAAAAAAAACCGGAAGATTTTTTTTTTAATAAACCATCCTAATTTGATAAAGCTAAATATATCGTTCGTTTCCTCGAGAGTAAAATGAAAAATTGTGCCTTCCAACTAGGTCACCGGTAAACAGAGGCGCGTGCACGCAAATTGACTATTACACACTAGACATTAAATATACGGCCGCGGCCCATACGCCATGATGGTTAACTTTTTGGCGGCAAAAGGAATAATTATATACAACTAACAATCCTCTTCGGCTTTGCATGATTTTTAATAAAATTTAACAGACGTTATTCACTGATAATATAAGTGTTTGTAGGTGTTTTTTTTTTTTTAATAGGTAGAGTATTATTTGAGTTTATCCATTACAATCCATATCAAATTTTGCATATTTATTACATTCATTTAAAAGTTTAGACATTATACAATTATACGGATAAAATATTTATTATTACTTATTAATTTATACTTTATTGAAATTAAAAATCACATTCTTATATTTTATTTTGAAAAAAGATGCAGAACGGGCAAGTTTAACTTTGTAAGAGTTCTCTTCCAACAAATCCTGAGTGGAAAGGAGCATTATTTATCAGCGGGCAGTATGCAGCAGTATATAATAAGAAGAGAAAACAGTAGGGTTGTTTCTATTAAGAAATAATAAATACGCTTACCTAAATATAAAATAACTCATATACTTATATTTAAAATACATACAAATCTGTATATATTAATACATTATCTCTATATATGCAAAATACGTACATATACATACACAAACACAATAAGTTTATTGTTATTATTTATATAGATACTCCTCTTCATCCTAGAATTATAATGAAGAGATAGCCTTAATGATAAGGTCATCCATTGTTTTTTAGCGTTTTCTTGTGATTTTTGTTTTTACTAAGTTTATTGTAATCTTTTGCAGGGACAACATAGTAATGTTTATTAACACTATCCCTTTCTATAGTAATCCATTAATGTGTCGCTGTTGAGCACTGATCTTCTCATAAGAGGAGGACCCTGGTACAGGGTTTTATTTCGAACTTTCCAGAGTTTTTCCGGCTACCGTTAGCGCACAAATAAAGCTTAATTATTTGTATACAAAACTGCAGTTAGCTAACATAAATTTCAGCATTGCCTTACATTACCAACCTTCATAAGTTAACAACGTAAGGTCCCACTTTTAACATTAATATTTCTGATTACTGGGCATGAGTTAATTCCCATAAAAAGAGAGAAGGGATTGTTAGTAATGAGGATTTGCAACCTCATTGTTAACAATATACCCTGTCAGGTCGAGCTCCACGTGATGCCTCTTGGAAATCATTGTGCTGAATTCCAGGTATCTTCATCATGATGAGTTAACTAACCTGCCTTTTTCTCACTGGGGCCCCGCCAGCATATATCGTTAGCGCGGGCGGGTTTACCATTCAATTATCATGTATTAAAAAATCCCCATAAAAGGGGGGGGGGGTCATAATACCTATATCCCACTAGTAACAGTTTGGTTTAGGTTTTTACGACTATTTCGAGTTGCCTTCTGTTATACTGGTAGAGTGTCATATTACGCTTTGTTTTTTTAGTCACTTCTTGTGATATCGCGAGGATAAAAGAAGTAGTGACACATTTTATATTTAGTCTATTATCACACAAAAATTTCGGTATTATTACAACTACTGTCTTACATATTTATATTAAAATATAATCATAATTCTTTTTATATAGATGTACGTAATTTATTTGTTCATCCACAAGGTTCATTTAAGTCAAATTATTATAATTATTCATGTTAAAACCCAGAAATGACCACCTCACATAAAAAAAATGGGAGTCTCGTACACGTGCCAAAGATATTATCATCGAAAACATAATTTAAAATGACACTTGTATAAAAAAGACGGGTCGGGTAGCAGGGGATGTTGACCAAAACCAGGCCAAGGGCGGTCAAACCAGCATATTTAAACAGTTTCGTGTCATATTATTTTATCTCTTATTTCCATAGTACATTTTTAATTATATTATATTCGTATTATATATAAACTAGTTATATATAGTACTAGTTTTTTGCCAGTTATGTAGTACACGTGGATTTTGAAAATAGAATAGATAACAAAATAGACTATTTCAAGATGTTTCATTATAATATTAAGATTATTACTTTTTGGAATACTAACCATTATTCTCTACAGGTGAAAGTATCTGAAGAAAAAATATGAATATGAAGGTAATGAACTGGTAATCTAAATTATTCTATCATTATATTTAACATAATAACTGTAGTGCTACGGTACAATATCTGATCACATTTTTCTCGCAATTTTGTATGGATTTAGCATAGAAGTAAAATCTATTCTGAGACACCATCTACCAGAGGGAGACTTTGTACAAAAGTCGATTGCTTGGGTACCTCTGTCCCATTCGTGTTTCAACCGTGAAGCAGTTGTGTTTGCATGGCTGTGTTTCGGTTTAAAGGGTGGGATATGGCGTGAATTTACTGGGTACAGAAGAATAACACCTGAGTCCTCAGGGATGGGGGGTATCATGGGCGAAACAGTATAGTCTGTTATGTCCGTGGTACTGCTCATGTCTATAGGCGACGGTTACCACTTTCCATCAGGTGGGCCGTCAGCTTGTTTGCCATTCTAAGTTGTATAAAAAAAAAAAAAAAACACTATTCTCAAAATATAATTCTAAAATTTAAATTGAATTTGATAGTTCTACGAAACTTATGTACCACATAGAATAAATGTAAAACAATTCTAACTTAATTCTATTATAAAATTAGTCTATACTAAACGTTATAAACTAAAACTTTTAGTTTCAGAAATAGTGCTTTAAAATCGATATAAAGTTTAAAATACACAACTTTTATATAACCTAATATAACATAACTAAAAATAACAACCGACAAGGAATAAAATATATCGTCTATAAACTTTGGACGCCTATGTATACGCCTAAGATTAGTTTCACTTAGGTCCCAAGATCTTACTAAAGTTGGTACTAGGGACTAGTCTTAACTCTTCACTAGTTTTAACATAGACGGAAGCTTTTCCAGGGAACTTGAATTTGGTCAAATTGGAGCAAGGACTCCGGGCCAAGGTCACAAATGCGGCATGACGTTAGCTAGTGGGTGTGGACTGCAGCACACAAGGTGCGATATTACCAAACTTTATACAACATCTACCTTTTAAACTGTTGTTAATATTCATTATGCAATAATTAATGCAGGGAGACATTCTCTTTTAGGAGATACGACCACTTTTCTACATATTCATTTATATACTATACCAGACCAGTTTATTATTTCTTTGCATTCATAAAAACATTCTACTATGCCATAAAAACAGATAGTATTTACATTAAAATAAATTTAATATTGATTTTAATAAAAATACTCATGCAAACAATAAAAAATAAAGAAAAACAAATCTTAAAATGAAGTGATTTATCACATAATTAATAGCCTTACACAATTTAAATTAGTGATCAGTGATCGTAAATAGTTTTTGCTCAAAATAAACATTGATCTCAGGTTTTCACGCTTAATCTTTATTAAAGCATGCCGTAATATTAAAATACTGCTTGAAGATATCATTTGATATTTTTTATTTCAGTACTTACATAGTGTTCTGTTTTTATTTGTTTACTTATTCTTTATTGATTACATTATAAAAACACATTGGTTTAAAAGAACATCATGCTATTATACAGCATTCTCTTCCAGTTAACCTTTGACAAAATAGAAACGTAATTTTGGCATTTTTTAAATCTCTTCTAAATTACAGCAAATAATGAAGCATATAAAAATAACAAATCATCAGTTATAAACATTTATTAGTAAGTATTACAATAATGATATATAAAGCAAAAAAAAGCGTAATAAAGCAATTTTCGGCAATAACAAAATTTGAATGTCATGCAAAATATATGCCATGCAAAATGTTACCATAAAATGCAAATTGTTAATAATTAGTTGACGTGCAGTTCATGCTAGTTCGTGCCAAATGATGTCAGCCCAAAGACAACCTGTTGGCGAAAAATTATGAGCGCATTAAAACAAGAAAACACCACATGCGAAATGTATATATTAAAGACGTTAAAAATGTAGTTATGTACGTTAATAGATGATATCAACAAATAAAATTACTAAAACTGTTAGATATCTTTAATATTTAATCGATATTCGATGATCGCAACGAATGAACAGCCTTAGGTCAGTTTAGGTCAGTGACAAGATTTCAGGATTGACTAGACATGTCCAAAAGCGGCATGTAGCTTCGATATATATAATGATATATCATTTTTATTCAAATTCACACAGACAACCTAGCCTGCTAGTAATAAATATTATTTTAGAGACACTAGCTTAATACAAATAATATTATACTATCATTCCTGTATATTTAATCACTTTTGAGCAACTTCTAAAAAGGAGAATCTCAATTCATCGATTTTTTTGTGGCTACGTTACATGATTACACTGTACCATTCCTAAACTGATTTTGACTGATAATTATTTTTAAGATAAGACTACATTAAAGTAATGACGATTAGACTCGCCTTATTTGTAAAACAAAATCTCGTTAAAACGTGTAACAAAGAAAAATTGTGAGCATACGATCGAGCGTTATGATATTTAATACTTTCAATGTAATATAATTCAGAAATAATTATTTTACAATTGTAAATATATAAACGTGTATTTATAATTAATTAAACATAATTTCGAAATTGTTTAAAAATGTTTTTCCACAATTGTCGCTGCCCTGTTTGGAGGGGAGTCTAATTGGGGACATATTATGGTATAACAGTAGAACAATTATTAATAATTATAAAACATTTTAGATAAATAGTTAAATTATACGAGTTACAGTATATTATAAGAAACAAAAATTGATCTACAAAGATACTAATTGTGATATGTGATGTAGTTTCATTACAACCGGTTATTAGAATTGACTAGATTGAGCAACATAATAAACCATTATACATAAGTTATTACAAAAGATTCTCAAGTCCGTTCGTGATTAGGTATCACACTCATACACGTTATCTACACAATCTATAATTTTGTAAGAAAAGAGAGATCAGATATTATGTGTAAGATAATGTTGAACCCAATAACATATAATAATAAGAAAGTATAAAAAAACAAACCTAGCAGATTTGTGTTGCTAAATTCCTACAGATATTTATAAGTATCACATATAATAATTACTATATTAAATAATATGACTTTCATCATTGTGACAAAAACGTCCAGATCTATTAAAATGTATATAATTTCGGATTTTAAAAACGTTTTATCTTAGATATCTAGATATTTGGCATATTTAGTAAGTAATCTTGGTACGCATTTATTTGTCATTATCATTATTTTTATTCAATATAAAAACACGAAAAAATTTACAAAATTTACGTATAATGAATCGATTGTTGGAATAAAAGGGAATATTTTGTTTTGTAAATGACTTAGGTACGTAAGTAGTTACATATTTTTTAATCAGAATACAATGTGTCATCATTCATTTTTATTCCCAGAATATTGATTAGGGAGCAAAGTACAAATACGCTAGTGGAAAAGAAGGAACAAAGAAATATATCTTTTTTCTAACTTCATTAGAATTTCATAGGGGATTTTCAACTGAATTTAAGAAAAAAAAAATTTCAGGTTGGTTGTATTTTTTTATGTTTGATACATAATAACTCCGTAAATTAGAAACCGATTTGGAGTATTCTTTTTTATCTGATAGTATATATTTATAGATTAGTCCTATGGAAATTTTATCAAAATCGGTTTAGTAGTTTAATTTTGAAATCTGAATTTGGCCACAAATGAAGTTGGTTTTTTTGTGTACACAATCTTAATTATTTGAATGAGTTATAATGAGTGATAACGCCGATTAAGCTATTGGTATATGCTGGCGAGGCTCCATAAATGGGGCTCCAGTGAAGGATGATGGAAGTGGATGAAAGCAGGTCAGTTAGCCCATTACGACAAACTCTACAAGAACGAACCAAGACGGTTTTCAGGGGGAATCGTGTGGAGGTCGAGTTGATAGGGTATATTGTTAGCAATGAAGCTGTTTGGAGAATAGGATTGTTAGTAATGGAATCTAAAGTTAAATAGGTTGTTACGGTGTGAAGTGGTATTTTGAGTTTTACTCTTAAATTACTAGTTTTCTTTTTTACTGTTCTCCCATTAATAACGAGGGCAAAAGGGCTGAGCTCATACAGCTATTGTCTTCAGTAAATTTCTGATATTTTTTTTTCTTTTAGTTTTCGTACAACTAACTTATTATATTATATATTAAATTATTTATATTATGGATTTATATATTTCTTTGTTTAACAAACTCTAAATAGAGCGCATGGTATCCATATTGTTATAGATATTCATTAATTTGTCAATAAGTATACAAATACTACAGGGCAAAATGTTTATAGGCAAAAAACAGGCGATCCAGTGACTGTACTTCATCAGCCTAACAGAAGTTACACGTGGAGACCATTTTTAATAGTAGTAAAATCAATTTATCCACAATGGAAAAGGCAAAGGAACTAAATCGGGATACCATTTTTATTTCGAAAAGGATATGTGAATCTTCACATATTTTATTTAGAAATAAAAATGGTTTAATAAAACTCGCTGAGAACGAGTAATTATAACTACCCCGGTAAATATAATAAGGATGTATTTACATTAAGTATAACATTAGTAACTGTGCATAATTCATGGAATTATTTGAAGTTAATTATCTCTGCTATAATTAAATAAAATTATCATAATGTGCAATTATTATTATTTAAATTTAGAATAAAGATCTGCAAAAAAAAAAACAATATTGCAGAAGTGCTTAATACAACGCGAAAGTGTCGCGCGGTGTCTCTCTATACTTGCATAATCTGGTATGGTTTGTTTGTGTGTACACTGTACAGGGTCTATGACCACTCACCATGCGGAGATGACTCGGTGGCAGACACTTGCATCCACTTCCAGCATCATTAACGGAGCACGATCACTCGCGAAACTATACGTACTTCACAAATATACATAAACACAAAAAAGCCAACCAACGGTTCACAAACCAGTTTCATGAGCACCAACACCGGACACTACGGCACTTGTTGCAAAACTAACAGTTGATTTTCTTCACGAAAAATCAAATAAAAAATGCACAGTCGTTATATTCAATCGATTTTTTCTTTATTTTTTTTTAACAACATCCGACTAGATATACTCAATGTCAATACTTAGAACCACTATTCAGTAATAAAGGCCTAAGTTTGTTTTAATATTTGATTTAATTTTATTATATAAAATAAATCGTAAATGAAATTATTTTACTGAGCTGTCAATGTTCATTCAGCCACCTCACAGCTGCGCGCGCATGCGTGACGGGTATAAACCGACAACGCCACCTGCGCAAGCCAAACTGACGAACGAAACGAAACTGACATGGTTGACGGGAGTAGGGATGCCTACTATTGAAATTTAAAACTTCTATGGAATATGTTGCCAGTATTAAATTTACTGTTATATTATTCTTTATCATTATCAAAGAATATTGACACAATAACAGAAGAACTATACAATCTGCAAAGCATGCTTAACTTCTCTTATAAGTATTAACTATTTAACAGTATAAAGATTAGAAAGACTAATTACTACCTTTATCTAACTTTTATAATATAATAAAAAACATGTAACTAGATTATGTCTGTACATGGGAAACGATTAAGATTTTTCTTAATCGTTGATATGAGGGGTCTTATTAAGAGCAATAGATGCAAAAAAAAACAATATTTTTTAGAAATTTTGTCTGTCTGTAGGTATGTGTGTTCCAGTATCACGGAAAAACTACTTTAACAAATTGGATTCTGTTTGCATAGTTGTTCCAGAAGGTTTGACTTAAAATCTGGTCTAGATGCTTTATTTTGATACGCCATCTAGAAGTAGACTATTCCATGGTTTTCTTCCTTATGAAATCTACGTGTACGAAGTCTAGCGGACAAAAATCTTATCACATAATAAAAAAAAAGAGTATTTTTAATAAACATTAAAGAAAAACACAAATTAACATCCTATCATTGTTCCTAGTTGCTATCAGTAAGCAAAAATCAAATTTTTTACAAAGAAGTTGATAAAATAAAACCTCTAATTCAGCATTTGCCTCAGCCAACGCGATGACATTTCAATCAGTCATACGAAATTCGAAAAACAATTTGAATTAAAAGAAAAAAAATATATCATGATATCTATCAAAAAAGAGGAAAATTTTATTATTGTAGATTTAACCGCCAATGTATTTCAAATTGTCGTCATTTTTATTAACAGTTTTATCGTTAATTTTTCTCTGGAAATTTAATTATTTATATATTAGTTTGTTCCTTACAGTAAAAATAATTAATTGTATGCATGGGATGTCACATTGAATGAGCTTCGAAGTGGATCGGTACTTAGCTTCGTGGGCACACATAGCCCTATGTGCGGATCTCACATGGGCTGCAGAACCCCCGGACGAATTTATTATCGCTAATCAGGTATTGAAACCAATAATTTCATTTAGGGAGAAAAAATAAAAGAAATTAATCGGAACTGTCAATTTTGCTACAAATCAGCTGTATTTTTGATTGGGTTAAAATTCTTATTGATAGATATTCTAATACGCAAGCAAAATTTATTTTAAAATAAATATTGCACAAATTGAATACGCCTCCAAGTTCTTAGATTTTTTTTTTATCTTTTTTATTTAGAGGCTTTTTTCCTATAAGGATATATCAGCCTCATCGTACCTTAATCTTAAAAAATACTTCACATACTTAAAACATTAATACATAAATAAATAATACGTAATATCTTAGTAGTCTATTTTATTAAAGGGAAAAGTTCTTAGAATTAAAACATGCAGGTTAAATATCAAGTAAATATTCAAGGTAAGCTCGCAACAAATTCCCATGTTCTTTCATCACATCATTACTGATAATTCTACCAGCCAGAACCAGCGGCATCGTTCCATGAGTAGAGTTCATTAAATTCTCCGGTAATAATAATTACCTAACATGTTTGGACATGTTTTTTTTATTTTCGAATGGGTGATAATGGAATGGTAACTCCACCTGCGCTGGATAAAGGTCTTAACAGAAGGACGGATAGACAGACAACAAAGTGATTCTATTAGGGTTCCGTTTTATCTTTTGAGAAAAATACTATAATATTCCATTAAACGTTCACTACTGCGACTGCCAGACACATATTTTATAAGAGAATGATATAGCCTACTACATATTACTGTCCATGTAATTTAGTACAGAACTTTATTTCGAGTCTTTTTTCTTACATACATATCTGTCACGCCTGTCTCCCATTAGGGTAGGCAGAAATGCAGATCTTTCTTCTTCTGTTTTATTCTCTTAGTCACTTCTTATGGCAATATAGAGAATATGGGGTGACACCGTAACTACATAGCCTACATAGAATATAAAAAGTACTTAATATCACTTTCCAGCGCCTTTGGGCACAACACTGCAGAATTTCTCAAGTGTTACAAGAGACAGCGTTAGAATCGAATCATAGTATACAAGCGAATAATCAATTCGAAACGACAGGTTAGTTGGGAAATTCACCGCAGATATAGATGAAAGGCGTTACGGGAAAGCTATTTGACACTCACGAACCGTGTGTTAATAATGTCTGATACAGGAGTCAAGAGTTTCTGGAACTGACATGAATGCATGTTTTATGAATTATGAAAATAAATAAAATGTATGCAAGTATCGAATTCTCTAGCTTTTAACCTTTAAGGCTTAATATAAAGATAGATTTTCAGTAGTAGAAATCACAGAAAGAATTAATCATAATTAATTCTCTTGTAACTCTGTCAATAGATACAAATCTTGCAGATAAGCGAGCTGCCGCAAACCAAAGTCCAGAAAATGGAGGCAGTAGCGGCCGACGGAGCGTGAAAGACGTCATTCCCGAATCGAGATTAGCGCAATTTTATGGAAATTTCTATTACGACGAAGCCAGGTAATTTGTCAAAGACAATATTATATTAATACACCGATCAATAGGCAGTGCCGTTCGTCAGCGAGTAAGGAAAAATGTTTTTAGGTAATTTGCTGACAACTGAACGTTTCTAGAGGAGAAAACATAAAGAAAATTGTAACTTAAACATTTTTAATGGTTTACTTTGGGATGGTGCATCCGTCTGTATCTTAATAGTATACAATGACGGCGGGGCACTAATGGTGAATGAAATCAAGCCAATTGGCAAATCGGGACCAATTCACTGAGAATAAACAGCGAAGGTTTCTAGAGGGAGTCACGTGAAAGTTGATCTGACAGAATATATTGCTAACAATGGGGGTTAATTTCTCCATCACTAACATTTTAGTCTCCCCTTTACATATTTGAATGGTTAAATAAACGATATTACTTACTAAATCAGATTTAAGTGGCTAAATGTGTTTGGGTGAGATAATTGAACTTCCATCTTGAAAATCACATATTACGGGGTTTATTTTTTTCTTTTCACAGTTGTTAGTAACTTATACCTGCTTAGGTATATTATACATTAGTGTAAGTGTAACAAAATAAGTACCGATGTAAGTTAAAGTTATATTACTAGTGTCCCGGTAGTCTGCAATGAAATGATAAATAAAACTTTTAGCCAAACTTCAAATATTTTCTACTACATACTTGTTAATAAATTGTATAATGTTTTTGTTTGCCCTCCTTCCAGAGAGAAATGTTATGTAAACGCGAATGAGAGAACAAATGCGCGTGGATATAATGGACAGGGATGCGAGAATTCAGACCTCACAGAATGTTGGATGTTGCCTGAGGTATACACCACCTTCCTAGCTGTATATACAAATATATACGGCTACGGTAACCGCTTACCGTCAGGTGGGCCGTATGCGTATTTGCCACCTCAGTGCTATAAAAAAAATAATATATATTTATTTATTTATTTTATCAACTGAGTGAGCTTTAGTTTGCCAATACGTTCACCCAGGAAAGCATCAGTACAGTAATTAAGACATGTATAATTAAATAAAATAATACTAATTAGACTTAAATCATAACATAACTATAATAGAAATAACATCTATATCTCTGAACACAAACATTCTGTGGTCATCTGACGAAACTTCAGCATGTTTTTTTTATCCAACTTAGAATGGCAAACAAGCTGACGGCTCACCTGATGGAAAGTGGTAACAATGATAATCAAATTACGTATACCGGTTCAAAACATCAATGAGTAGTTTCAATGCAAAAGAGAGGGGAGCTTGCTTAGTCAACTTTGTTCGTTCTACGTGCTCGATTGTAGTTCGACTAGTTATTACACTCCTCGCAAAAATTAAGGGAACATAAAAATTTTTGAAATTTTTGGGTGATTTTCAACAGGCTGTATTTCAGTGAAAAATAATCGTACAGGAAATTTAAAAAAAGGGTTTTGAAGCTTGAAAACTCTAGTTTTCAGATTTTTTGGTGAAAAAATTTTTTGAGCTCCGGTTTCCATGCAATTCTTAAACAAAGCTGAAAATAATTTTTTTCTAAATTTTCTAGGTTTCGTTTTTCACTCTATGGACATGGAAAAATTTTTTCGAGCTACTCCATTGTATAGGTCTCTTAGCGTGTTTATTCAGCTTCAAAAATCGCTTTGGATGGCTCAATTACGACCATATGTCTCCGAGATATCGAACTTTGAATGCAAAAGCATCCTTTTCCATTCAACTGCTAATATCTCTGGAACTACTGGTCGCACAGCAAGCGGGCGCCGAGTTTCTTTATCTGCATAAAATTTCCAATTAAGCACAGTCAAGAGTTAGTGAAGAAAAAAAATTTTTTTCCACCTCTAACATTGAATTGAAAAAAGTGGAAAAAAGTGACTTTTTCTCCTTTTTTGGTTACTTGGCTGTATCTTCGCTAATATGGGCGGGAAAGCTAAGGTTTGAGGAAAATTTTACAGTCTATTGTTCCTTAAAGAATCCCCTAAATCCCTGGAGCGATCGGTTCAACGGTTTTTCCCGGACCAATTGATTGAAATTTTGGAAAAAATAAGGGAACAAGGTTTTTGTCCCTTAAACTCACCCTAATCCACCTTGCACGGTCGGATTTACGCTTCTTTTGTGCTTATGCACGTAAATCCGACCGTGCAACCTCCACGTGGTATGCTTTGGGTAACGCTAATGCCGGCGGTAAATCGATCATCAATCAAAGTTTTTGTCAAAAACTTTGATTTCCTTAAAAACGAAAAAAAAAATTTTTGTAAACTTTTTTCGACTTTTCAAAAAAAAATTTTTTTTTAAAAATTTCTTGATTTTTTTCGATTTTTTCTGATAATGAATTTTTAAAAAACAAAAAATTGAGTAAAAAGTGAAAAACAAATGAAATTATTGATTTTTGAATGGATTAGGGTGAGTTTAAGGGACAAAAACCTTGTTCCCTTATTTTTTCCAAAATTTCAATCAATTGGTCCGGGAAAAACCGTTGAACCGATCGCTCCAGGGATTTAGGGGGTTCTTTAAGGAACAATAGACTGTAAAATTTTCCTCAAACCTTAGCTTTCCCGCCCATATTAGCGAAGACACAGCCAAGTAACCAAAAAAGGAGAAAAAGTCACTTTTTTCCACTTTTTTCAATTCAATGTTAGAGGTGGAAAAAAATTTTTTCTTCACTAACTCTTGACTGTGCTTAATTGGAAATTTTATGCAGATAAAGAAACTCGGCGCCCGCTTGCTGTGCGACCAGTAGTTCCAGAGATATTAGCAGTTGAATGGAAAAGGATGCTTTTGCATTCAAAGTTCGATATCTCGGAGACAAATGGTCGTAATTGAGCCATCCAAAGCGATTTTTGAAGCTGAATAAACACGCTAAGAGACCTATACAATGGAGTAGCTCGAAAAAATTTTTCCATGCCCATAGAGTGAAAAACGAAACCTAGAAAATTTAGAAAAAAAATATTTTCAGCTTTCTTTAAGAATTGCATGGAAACCGGAGCTCAAAAAATTTTTTCACCAAAAAATCTGAAAACTAGAGTTTTCAAGCTTCAAAACTATTTTTTTAAATTTCCTGTACGATTATTTTTCACTGAAATACAGCCTGTTGAAAATCACCCAAAAATTTCAAAAATTTTTATGTTCCCTTAATTTTTGCGAGGAGTGTATATTCGACTAGAGATCCTTCTTCTTTGTCTTCTTCAAAAATTCGGCGTTTAAAAATAAAATACAGCACATGTTACTCGCTAATAATGTTACCTTTTATAGATAAATTATAAAATGGTTTAAATATTTTTTAGAAACGAAAATAAAACAATTTTCTTCCTTATAATGTTTAGATCACTAATCCCTGAAAACGCACAACCGATTTATGTATTCTAAATGTGTAATGTATGCCTTAACTTGAGACCTGGTAGATAGCTGTAGGGGACAAAAGAGTTTACCGATAGGTTACAGGTAAGCAAGCATACGAGTACAGGTTATTATGGGTTCTTAGTAACTTGAATAGGCTTTAATGCTCATGAAACAAGCTGTATTCTTTTTAAATGGCTCTAACATTAGTATGAAAAATTTATAGTTCTCGATTATCTCGACTCCGTGATGTTACAGCTACAATTCCAATCTGTCTAAAGCGATGTATTTAGTCTGAGTAGAATATATATTATCGTCTCATCTGTTTAATGACCACTGCTGAACGTAGGCCTTGCCCATAGACTGTTATAAGAAACGGCCCCGAGCCACGCACCCACTGACTCCCTGAAATGCATTTGAGGTCGTCGCTGTATCTAGTGGCGAGTTATCCTACTCTGTTTGTCTGAATGGGATCGCCACTCAAGAACCTTTCTTTTTCAACGATTGTCGATTCTTCGAGCTATGTGACCAGTCCATTGCCACTTCAGTTTATCCTTCTGGCTATGTCAGTTACTTCGGTTTTTCTGACGTCCTTTCGGATCCCGTCACACAAAAAAACGCCCAGCATACCTTCTTTTTCATAGAATATACATACAAGATTTAAATTAAACATTACTTTTTATTTTTAAAAGCATAATATGTACATGTTATAATATGGTTTGTGTAGGTAGAATACTGGTTCCGCAAATTGGTAGACGACGCGCCGGATCGGAGTACGGTTCCACGACGCCGGAGACAGTACAGAATGCTGCCGGATGACGATTTGTGCGTATATCTCTCTAAAACTATTTAACTATAAATATAATAAAACCGGGAAGGGAGAATACTAACCCAACGGTCCAATTGCGAGCAATATAGGGTGAGGTACAAATGGCACGAAACTGTCCCAACTAGTAATCCTTAGTCTTATAATAATCTTTGATTACACCAAAGAAAGATTTGGTACAAAAGTCGTCTGCATGGGTATCTCTGTTTCACTCATATTTCTACCGTGAAACAACTGTGCTTGCATGACTGTATTTTGGTTTGAAAGATGGGATATGGCAATGAAATTAGTTATTCTTTAGGAATGGCAACGGCAATAGTATATTCTGTAATGTCTAAGGTGATATTCATGTCTATAAGCGATGGTTACCATTTTCCAACAGGTTGGCCGTCAACTTGTTTGTCAATCTAACTGTGAATAAAAATTCACTTTTCAGCCTAGGCACCATCCACTTTAGTCTTCTCAAGTTACACTTTACTAAGAGTACATTTTGCCAAAAAAATAGTGTTTTTACCGCCAAGGTGACATAAGGTCGGAAAATTATTTAGTATGAAGACATGTCACCCAGATCATTTTTTTTTTTATGGATGATAATGAAATGGTAACCCCGCCTGCGCTATCGGTATACACTGGCGGGGCACCAATGAGGGATGATTGGTGAGGATGAAAAGGCAGGTTAGTTAGCCCATCGTGACGAATTCAACGAAAATTAGTCATGATGGTTTCCAGGAGGAATCACGTGGAGGTCGACCTGATAAGGTATATTGATAGAGATGGGGACTAACCTCTCCATTACTAAGAATCCCTTCCCCCCACCCTGATCATCAGGAGTGATAAGGTACTATAACGTCAGCAATCTCGTGATATAAATGATGGTGTTCATATCCATAGGCGACAGTTATGACTATCTTTTAGCCATCAGCTTGTTTGCCATTGCAAGTCCAATAATGAAGTGGACAATATCTGCATAAGTATAGAATTAACGGGCACCGATCGGCAGCTAGCGAGCGCTGGGGCCCGGCCGGGGTGCGTGCGACGGGGGAGGAGTCGGCCCTGGCTGCGAGAGTGCAGAGCGTACGGGGGTTGTGGGCAACACCTGCCCCCGCCCGATCTCCGCGAGCCCCTAGTCCGCCCCCTGTGCCTCGCAAGATACGCGCACGACGGCGTCAGCCCCGCAGACTCGCATTGGCGCCACCTCTACCAGCGTACTGCCTAGAAATGCCAGCACAGCTCTTTTGTGATCCAACTTGCAAGGTAATTTTGAACACTTGGAACTTGTATGTCTCCCATGACAATTTAAAAAAAAATCCAATAAGGTACCTTGAATGGAATTTATTAGCAACTGAGTTATTTAAGTCCCTTGATGCACATGGCCAACCATCGGATCAAATGGAAGATCCATGTAGATGTATATACACAACAATTACAATAATGTAACAAAGACTTTCTCATGTACATGAGCCTGTGATAAGTCCCCTGTTTGTCTTCTCCCAACCCCTGTAATTCCTCATTTGCGCACATTATCTTTCTAACTACTTCTTCAGGACTCACTTACCTCTTTTTGCTATTATGTAGCGTTGACGAAATCAAAATTGTAAACAGTACATAAAACAATTTACCCACGCTATAGAACATGATAGGAGACAAATTTCGTAATTCAAAAACGATAAAAGATTCTTCCATATCAACAATGTGCTATGGCAGACTCAATATTATTTGTTGTTTTACGACCCATATTTTTTTTAGTGAAATTGTTTCATTTTCCTGGTAGAATACTCATTTCAAAGAGTGCCATCGATTTTTACTTCAGCCTGTAGATAGAAATATTCATATGAACAACGTTATACTTAACGCTTATTATGATAGTTTCAGTTTGATCCGCCGAGACCGCCTCTTTTGAACGTGGCGGAATGTCAGCGCGCAATGGGGAGAGTGTCAGCCAGCGTGCAAGCCGTGATGAGAGCAACCGCAGCCCGTTGCCCTCTATATCGTGGGACCAACGTAAGCAGATACGCGCCCACCGGCCAACGACCCGCTCGCTGTCCCGAAAAACGGTACAGTGTCTGGTGGCCGAGAGACCATCCTTCGCCACAACTTAACCATCGATTCCAACTCACACATACACAATGCAACGAAACCCAAAAAGTAACCCCAAAAATTGAACAAGAAATTAAAGAGCCTTCAGAAGATAAAACAACTGAAAATACACCACCAGCTGAATCTCAACAAGCGGAGAAAATAGATCAAAAACCAACAAATAATGTCACTGTCGACAGCCAAGTACCATCTACAAGTAGTGCAGCTATTGAAACTGGTTTGCGAAAAAAACGTCTGTACAGTACTGTTCTCAGTATGAGCGCGCCCAATCCGATAAATTTAACACCGGTAGGATGCGTCAGGTTGGCTCAGAAATTAACGCCAGGATTAATAAAGCTGAACCCTAAGATTGCGCTACCAACAACTAGACTCCGATCGAAAAACGTAGTTGACCATAAATTTGAAGAGCTAGAAAAAGAGGCTTTAGAACAATACAAAGCTTCGGACGAAAGTATAGATACAAAGTTTCGTGAACTAGAAAAACAAGCAGTAGAACAATATAGTACAAGTAATAGTAACACCAGTTGCAGCAGCAGTAATTCTGCAGGGAAACGTACATCTAGTTCCCCGTCTGTGTCGGATGATTCAAAAAGCAAAAGGCAAGCAGCAAAATTTCATAAAGAGAAAGTTGACAGTGTCGTGATATATTCCCAAAACTTCCCGGACCTCAATACAAAGTCGCATACGAATATGAGTTTAAAAAACTTCCACATCCCCCCGAGGGGGGAAAAAAAGGAGCAAACACATAGACCAAAAAGAACTCTGAAGAGTGAACAGAGAGCGGCTTCTGATACTGATTACGAGGCTAAAGAAGCTGCGCTGAAATGCCATAAAGGTCCTTTGCGTTGGACCCTGCATGTGATGCCACCGAAGAAGCGGCATTTGACCTTGTGCGTGTCGGATTGTTCCTCTGATGAGGAATTAAAAGATGCTACTGGTTCCATCAAAGATGCGGGGCCTTGTATAAGACGACATATCTCTGGAAAGGTTAAAATGTCCGCACACGGTGGGGGCGACTTACGTCCAGTCATGAGAAAAACATAGTAAATATTTATTGAAAGATCATGAATGGGTGCAAAAAAACTACTGTATTTACACTTTACCACTGAAAGTTGCGGATCGAAATTGAGAAATGCGTATAAACAAGTCGAAGTGTGTATTTAATTAAATTATTGTGACGTTTATTTTTTTGAGCATTTTATACGATCGTCAACTTTTAGTGGTGGAAATTTGTTTTTGATATAAATATTGTGGTGAACAAACAGTGAACATCGTAGTGTGACGCGAAGGTGTACCGAACTGTGACATCACTTATGTGACAAAGCTATTTTAGCAATGTGCTCATTTTACTAGTCATAAATATTTTGTATATATATATATTTGTATTTTTTGAATTTATTAATAAGACTATCTATTAAGAAAATTAATTTCAGTTAAAAAAATTTACAAACGTAAATTCTCTAGGTAACTAGCAAAGAAAAATAAATTTTATATGAATTGTTATAACTCGAGGCTATTATTTGTGGCTTCTACTTGGCAGCACCAAATAATAAGGTGATATGGTTTGTTATTTAACACCAGAATTATAAAACAAATAAACAGTTCTAATAAAACAACAAATGCTGAAATAACAAGACTACAAGGGCTATGTATTTTAATTAGACAAAGAGGAGTTTAAAAAAAGAGATATATACAAATTCTTTTTTTGAACTGCCACTCATCCAGATGATTGGAATAGAATTTTAATTGATGCCGGGTTGTAAGGTGGTGAAAATCAACAGCAGGTATAATCTGAACAATTCCTTAGAGCACTCCCCATGATATATACAACAATAGATGCATAGAAATGCAACATCTCTATGCAGTTTCAGTAGATTAAGTCGGAATGTAAACATCAATAATTTAAGTCGCCCAACTTTGAATGCAGTCAACAGATGGAGCTGGTACTGTGGCGCTCCTGCCCATAATAGAGAACAGTATTCCATAAATTACCAAACTAACAATTACAATAAAAAGTCTTATTATGATAAAATATCAACAAAATTATATTTAACATTGGAAACAGTAAATAGAATTCTTATTATTAATAATATTAAATATTATTTAAGCTCTAAATGATATCACCATAACCACATCAATGTGACAACTTGTCCAGGAATTTCTCTAAATCAGAACCATCATCTTCCAATTCCACTTGCTCTAAAGTCATTCTAGGTGAAGATGGTGGACCTGAAAATGAGAAAAATACATTTATTACAACTTACAATCTGTTTATGAATATTAAAATTATTTTCCAGGCTGATTATTTAAAAAAGGCATATTATATACTGTCAGACATGTCTTTGTTAATTAAAACCTACACTCACATTCTGGTGTGGGCACAAGTCCTGGAGTAGGCATACTCCTTAAATACACCTGTATTTATGATTAATTATGATTCACAACCAAATTAATATTATAACACCATACATTACTTAGCAATATTTTTTTTTGCAATAGCATTGGGAACATGCTGTAGGTACATCTGATAGTAAATGGTGACCTTCATCTAAAAACAAACACCACCATAAATATCCCAAAAGACATTTCTAATGGATCATATTCCTACAATGGCATTCCTGAGGATGAAGCCTCTGTAAAATGTTAAATATTGAATTGAATGAAAGAGGCAATTGACAGCTTTTTTTCTCTTACATATGTTTAGACAATATAAATTTTTCACTGCTTGACTTTGTAACAGTTGCCAGGCTTTTAACACTGCAATTTAATAATTGTACTAAATAAAATCTGCAATATTATAAATATACTAGTTATTGTTTGGTATTCTGATCTCATGCAAAGCTGGGACTTAGCATGGGTAAATAGATATTGGACCTAATGGAAAATAGTCATCTCAGAACATACTCAGAAATCTGACTGCTTTTTACATAATTAGCTCCAATTCAACTACTTACCACTTGGGCCAACTGGCACAATACCACTATTCAAATATCTTGCCATATCATTCTGAAATGCTACAGAACTGTTTTCTCTCCGTGCCTGCAACTCTGCTAGTTCCCTTTTCTCTTTCTCAAAACTCAGTTCTGTATTATTTTTAGCTAACTGATTACGGATATCTTCGAGGGCAGCTGAAACAGGTATAGCAGTGATATTAGCAGACCAAACATTTTTTTACTATCAATACACCTTGATATCTATAGGTAAAGTTTATCAAATCAGTTTAGAGACACCTTCACTCACACTTCACCACAACTATGACATTTCTAGGTATATTGAATAAATATTGATGAAACACAGGAACTTGACTAAGTTGATTCAATATTTGTTTTGTCAAAATTTAATATTGATACAGTACAAAATCTTATATTACAATTACAATACAACAAAGTATAAGATGTTAATTGTTTTATATTATACCAGCTAATATGACAAATATTATCCAGTCCAAATTTCATTTATTCTCAATAACTTTATAAGTAAATGTTAAAAATGATTCCAAACTAGTTCAGCCTTTCTTAAAATATGCGGAAACTTACCCATTTTCTTTTCCTTATATAAAGTGAGATGATAGTGATGGTCTAACTTCCACTTTTCCATAGCTCTCCTTTCAACAATATCCTCAAATTCTACCAGATCATCCTCGACAGACTTCAATAAATGTTGAACATTCTTTAAGCTATCCATACACTGTGCAACAGCAGCAGTCAAAGCTGGTATCTGCATTAAACCCTGGCTTAATGCATGTGCATTTTGTAATTTGATTTTAGTACTCTCATGCAATTCTAGTATTAATTTATCAACTTCATCGGCAGCTTTAGCGTTTCTGTCTGCATTCTGATGTAGTTCAGCCCACTGTTCCTGATATTTCTCGAGTAATGCACCTCCAGCACCATAATTCACTTTTCCATCGCTGTTTACTTTCTGTTTATCTTTGAATATATTTTTTACCTTCTGCACTTCTTGTAAAGTTTGTTTTAAATTGTTATTTGCACTTAATCCATCTTGTACAACAGATATAAATTCCTTTAGATTCCCTAACATTATAAACAAATTAAAAGAAAAAAATATCAACAAAAAATTGCAATCAAATTAAAATCACAGTAGTAGAATATAAGACAGCAACAGATCAAGCAAGAAGAGACTATTGAGAGACTACTCTATAATGAGGACTGGTAGATTTTATATTTCTACCTAAATATAAAATATTTTCCTTGTTAAGTTTTCTTTTACTTTTGGTTAATCGCAATCATAGTTTTCTAGCTGTTTAAGAATTATGTAAAAGACGACTAAAAAAACAACTAACCCAACACTTACTATTATATATTGTTATAATTATTCTATATATGATTTGTAAATACTAAATCTCTAAAAAAGATTCAGACTTTTCCATACCCAATTATTTTTCCCCAAAACTCCAACTATTACTATTCCCTAAAAATTCTTACTATAAATTGCGAAAAAATACTCTTAACGTAAAATACAATTAACGTTGCCACATTGGCAATGTTATTTGTATTTTACGTTTGCCAATGTGGCAACGTTATTTGTGACTGTCGTGTCACTGTCAAATCTGACCTCTGTCAATAAACAATAAAATAAATGTCAATAGTTTGAATTTGAAAATGAAATGTCGGTTTGTTCATTTTATAAACTTTAATTTTTTTTTATTTTCTTCAGTTTCTTATTTATTATTAATAAATAAATGTTATAATGAGTTCTGAAAAATTGAGCAGTGATGAAGTGCCATTACATTTCACGAAATGGTTGCTAACAATGGGCTGCCCACCAGACACTGTGCCATCAGTTGAAAAAGTAGCTGAGTAAGTGACCATGATTTCCTAATTTCATCAGCCCTATAATATAATTAATTAAGATCAATTTTTAAAAACCCTACCCAAAAATCTCTTGGTTTTTGAGAACTATAATTTGTTTTGAAACTATATTTCCATCAGTATTATTTAATGTGCTGCAAATGCAAAATTAAAAAATATATATATAAAAAAGGCAAGAAATTACTATCTTTTATAAAGCTCTCCAAGATTTTTGTTTAAATTCTATTACTTTTTAACTATAGTCTGAGAGAAAACAATAAATGTTTATAAATCTATATATAAAAGTAAATACTGATTGATTGACTAAATTTTAAAAACTCAACCCTTAAGAGAGTAAAACTTCCAAAGTCCATACATATAAAATTGCAGGCAAAAACTAGTCTCTTTATAAGTATTTTTTTTTTTACTTGTTATTTTAACCACTTTTTAAAATACTTTTGTCTGTAAGAAATTATACTATAAACAAATAACTTTTATTAATCAGGATGTGCAGAGGTCAGTATTATATGGTGTGGAGAAGTCTTATGGAACATGTTCAACCCAAGAATGGCATCAAACAAAAGAGGCTACAAGTGTTCTGTGATGATGTGCAGAAGTGGCGCAAGAAAAGTCCCTTCAATGAGGTGAAACATTATTATTTTAGATGTTTTTTTAATAACTTAACCTTTATTGATTAATTAATATATAATAAAAAGTATTAAACATCACCAATAGACTTGATTAACATCATAGACATCACAACATACAGTGACAACTACAGTACCTCTCATGTGTTGTGGACCTTAAGGCAAAAGGCTTTATGCCTTGGTATGTACTGTAATTTCTATGACTACATTTTTATACTTGACTTTTTTAAACAACAGCGTAATATAAATAACTAGTTAAATTAAAAATGTTTTTCTATTAATTTATTACATTGTTTAATAAATGATTACATTCTAAAAGAAATTTCAACTTAATACTAAATTATATACAAATTTGTCTTAAATTTGGTGCTTTACAAATTTTTTTTCACTCTTGATAAATTTTACATATGTGTATACCTCTATGATTTAAAGCCATCAATGTAGTCTAATATTTTTTCTATTTTATTTTATGGTATGTTGTTACAGCAAGATACAAATGCTGTGATGCCTGAAGAGCTTATGCTTTGGCATCAGCAGACTGAGTTAAGGGACAAAGTAAAAGCAGCTGAAATTAAAAATGCTGATACACATGAAAAACTTAAGCAAATTACTGACAAAATAACAATAAAGAGTAAGTATATTCACAAATAAATAAATAGAATAATGCTTATTATGAATTATACACTGTGTGTGCCCTGTCATAGGATAGGCCACCTTTTCCTTAACGGTGTCGTAAGAGGTAACTAAGGGAGGAAGAGGGATGGGCAGCAGCTTCTTAAAATATCTAATAGCATAACTGTGGTTGCCAATCCGCCTGCCAAGTGTGGCAACTACTGCCAAAGTTGCCCTTATGGTATGTTCAAAAGTAAACAGTTAATGGCTGAAATAATAATAATGAGTTATACTTTATTATAATTATTTAGTACTACTTATATAAGCCCTTTTACTCCGAATTCACTATAACCCTAGTAAGACATATTTTCCCTTTCTATTTATTATATTTCACAATTCAGTGTGCCTCCTGGCATAGGCCTCCTCCAGCTCTCTCCACTGAACTCTATCCTCTGCCACTCTACTCCAGTAAGGCCCTAAGGTTTGACGGATGTCATCTGTCATATAGATATATTCTTTTCTAAAATTTTATATTAGTATAAAACTGTTGCATGTACTATGCTGTAATGCACAAAATATAGTCTCCTAGCCCTTCATGACGAATTCAATAAGAATTAATCATGATGATTTTCAGAGGGAAATGCGTGGAGGTCAACCAAATATGGTATATTGTTATCAATGAGGCTGCTACTTCCTACAATTAACAATCCCTTTTTTCCCCGAATTAATGCTATTAAATATTATGTTTCAGTGGCCCAACGCAACCTCTCTGTTCGTCGCGTTCAGGATCTCCAACGGCGCGTGTGGCTGCTCCAGCAAGTTGCAGAGGAGTTGAAAGCTAAGAAGAACAATCTTCAAGAGACCAAGACAATAGCTGACTCATTGTGCTCGTTTGATGAAGAAGTCAATGTTTCAGTACGTACATAATTAAAAACATGGATACTTCTATCTCTTTTATTCCCATTTTTACTTAATGGCAGTACTCGAATTTTGTTTTGCTCTAATCATCATCTTTCTACCCTTAATCCAATTATTATTTGGAGTCAGCATAATATGTTTTTTATCCATATTACAAAAAAATGTGGCTTATAGCTTTTACGACCGGTCGCCTGCCTGACATCAACCATCTTTGGGAATTCATATTTTGCTGTAATACACCTGTAAAATTACAGCATATATAATAACTAATGCATGTGTGTTGCCTTTGTCATTTTATACTAGCTACATCTCGCAGCTACGTCCACATGAATCTGTACATAAAGCATCCCAGTTGCGAAGTTAGGATATAACATACCATTCAATTAATATAATTAATCATTAAATAAATATCATTCAAATCCATTTTGTACTTTTTGCTTGAAAGAATAACAAACTTTCGCATTTATAATATTAATAGGACATATTATTGGACTGGCAACACATAAAGGATGCAATGGGATACACTAAACATAGTGTAATGTTTATAATTATTATTTATTTATTATTTTGAGTGTGTAGTATTTACTTATTTATTATTGTAACATATATACATATCTGCTATGCCTATCTTCCATTAGGGTAACCAGAAACAATGGAACGCCAAATGCTTCCATTCAAACAAACAGTTCTATTTACAGTAACTCATTTTGTTAGGAGGACTTAGTCTAAGTTAAAGCAGAAAACTATCACTACTGGATTAGTACAGTTTGCCGCATTTGAGGATATTGGAAGAATCTACTCAGTCCTATCATTTTTAGAATATTATTATTATTATATATGTGTTGTGTATATAGTGACGAGGTCTTTTTACTGCTAACACAGATAAAACAAGTCTGTTTATTATCCAGGAGAAACTGGAGAAATGTATGACACTGATGTGTCAGCAAGGTCAAGGTAATCCACCAGTATCTTCATGCTCGCTTCTGTCTGCCGCGAATCCAGTCGCGTGTTCATCAGTTGTATCCACACAGGGGGACAACACTGACACCGGTAAATACAGAATGTTGATTTATCAATATGTTTATATTGTTTAACTGTGGTTGTATCAAAATTTAGTTAAGTTAGAGGGTATAGAGATATAATAATAGTCTGTATAATAGCAATAACAAACAAATAAATAATATCTACATAACTGCTTCTTTATTGCCGACATTTCGCCGTGGATTGCAAGACGCCACTCACTTCATTCCTGTCGTGACCACGACGTTGTGTAGTCCACATCGAAACGTCGACAATAAAGAAGCAGGTATGTAGGTACTAGTTACCTGTGAAATTTTTCATTGTGCTAAGTCCCAAAAGTATATTTAAATATCTTCTATGTACTGTTGTGTGATTCCGGCATAGAATGGACTAGCCTTTGCATTCTCTTAGGTGTCCTAAGAGGCGACTAAGGGAAATTAATGGTAATGGTCGAGTGATGGACAGCGGCGTCCTTCTTAAACCACCACCAAAACCTAACTGCGAGGGGAAAAGGATTGTTAGCAATGGAGTTTGGCAGCCCCATTGCTAGCAATATACCTTATTAGGTCGACCTCCACGTGGTTCCCCCTGGAAACCACCGTGAACAATTCTTGTTGAATTCGTCACGATGGGCTAACTGACCTACTTCATCCTCACCTATCATTCTTCACTGGTGCCCCGCCGGTGTATACCGATAGCGCGGGTGGGGTTACTATTCCATTATCATCAATTTAAAAAAAAAACTAACTGTGATTGCTGATCCATCTACCAAGCATGGCAACTACTGATAAAACCCAAGGGGGAGCTTATGTTCAACAGTTAACAGCTGATATGAAGATATAATGATCTATGTATAGACATCGTTTAGTTCCAATTTTATTAGAAAGATAACGGCTATCAATTTCTATCTAGTTGGCTATTAGCTTACCATTCTAAGTATCTAAATGTAATTTAGTTGTAGAAGAGCACGTGTCGTCGCTGGTGAAGTGTCGCGGCGACAGTCTGTGGCGGCTGCTGTGCGAGCGCCGTGCTGCCGTAGCGGCTGCACTCGCCTCCGCCACGCCGCACGTCCTCCCCCGCGCACCTCCTGTTGGGTATGTTCCTCTAATACGTATTGTTAGGGAGGAGACGTGATTGTTAACAATACTGATTACCAGTACTGTTGCTACTCGTAGTATAATATCCCTTGGCAAGTCGATTTCTAAGTGGTCCCCTCTGTAAGCCATCGTGTTGAATTCCAGGTGTATTAATCACGATGGGCTACACTGACCTGCTTTTTCATTCTCACCTATAATCTCTCAGTGGTTCCCTGCCAGCGTATACCGTTACCGCAGGCAGAGTTACGCATAAACGATAAGCAATCATTTCCTCCGCAGAACTAATCCACAATCGGTGCTGGCTAACACGGCAGCTCTACACTGCACCCTCGGCATTGAGACTATGAAGAACCGCGTGCACATCGAACAAACACAAAAACGATTCGTGGCCGCACTCGCTGACCTTAACGTGAGTGTATTTTATTTATTTATACTTTATTCATCATCATTATTTCACCCATTATTCGTTATTTAACTTATACTTTTGTTTTATTACAAATAGTTAATTTTAAATTTTCGCGTTGTTAACATATACTTTAAATACACTATCGGGACTAAACGCGATGAAAAATTTTTGCAGGTAAATAATACCTATATACCTATTTCTTCATTACCGACGTTTCGTCCTGTTTATCATTGCGTTAAATCCCGGTAGTGTATTTAAAACTGACAAATAGTTCTGATGTTCACATACTTGAGTATGAACACCCTTAATAAACTTATTAAATACATAATCATAATAAATAAATGATGTGTGCGCACATTAACTGCTGTTTGTTTATAGAATTACCTGTCAAGCGCAGAGGAGCACGAGTTAGCGGTAGTGAGGTGCGAACGTGCGTACGTATCGGCTCGCGCGGCCTGCCTCGCGGGGCTGCTGCGTCGCCTCGCCGAGCGCCAGGAGGAGTTCGCGGGAGCCTCTCCTACACCCGCCTCCTCCGCTCCCACTGACCGCCTCCTACCCGCCGTGGACCGTGCTATCGTGAGTATTGTGATAAATTTACCAATGAATAGCACGAGTTTGCGATATTTGTATCAAGTGCATATACATATTTAGAGGGAGAGTATAGGCTAGGATTCCACAGCAGAGCTAGATTTTGTGCTAAGAAATTTGCACCTCTGTCTCGCCCTATTAATTCTACTACCATACAATTTTGGTAGAGAATAAACTGTGTAATCGTGAAATCAAGATCTCTGTGTCACAAACACAATGTATATTTTTTATAATATTTACCATTTGTTGTCTTTTACTCTAAGATATTACGTGTCAAATAGCAATGGATATATTTTCATGCATCTCATATTAAAATGGGCGTACCTCAGGGCTCTATTGTAGGTCCCTGTTTTTTTTTTTTTTTTTTTAATAAAAATCACGTGTTTTTATTAATTAATTGCTTAATATTAATTTCTTTCCTTTTAGGAAAGCAAGAGAGAAGAATTGAAAAGGCTGTTAGTGGCGTTAGCCACCACAGAAAAAAAGATATTCAATATTAAAGACTGTCTTTTTAATATTTTCGGTGGGTTCCGCAAGGATGTGCAAATAGATGAAAATGAAAGGTACAAAAGTAAGTAATAATGAATAATTTATTGAAAAATTCGTAATATTTTTTATTTGATTAAAAAAATCTATTTGGTTTTTAATAGGTGACAAAGGTAGTTAGGCTGAACAGGCTATGTCCTTTTACAAAAATTAGAAAAGAAAGATTATTAATGAACCTTCATACAACATTGCTTACTTTTTTCTCAAATACACAATCGGACCTTAACGTAATGAAAAAACGTTTGCAGGTAAATAGTACCTCTATACCTGCTTTTTTATTGCCGACGTTTCGGCAATAAAGAAGCAGATATGTAGGTTTAAAATTAACTATTTTTACCTATCGTGATGTTTCTGTATGAAAAGGTTGGAATTAGACTATTAAACTTTTTTTAGACTTTCTGGACTTCCCTCAAGAATCAACAGCTACTCTTCGACAATTCTACGAAGCAAGACGCGAGCAGAGACGGAATAAATTGGATTTAAGTTTGAATTTAGATGTATCCGAAAACTGTTCCTTCACGTTGGCAGCAGGTGAGGACTAAAACAATATGACTGATTACTCAGCCGCCATATATTGATATTTTTAATGACAAATTAAATAAATTTTCTAAATGTTGTTTAAAATTTTCATGTTTGTAAAACGTAATTTATTGGGGAGAACGGATTGCTAGCAATATATCCTGTCAGGTCGACCTTTATTCTCACTTATTACTGCGCAGGGTTAGCAGTCCATTATCATCCATACATAATTATGGTTCACTACCTGTTTTGGAAAATTGTAACTAAAACAAACAATGCCCAAAAATTATATAAAAGAACAAGTTCACTCTAACTTGATCGTGTCTGCATACCTTTTTAATGTCCATTGCAAAAAAAAAAACATAGCTGTCAAATTTATTTTTTTAACCATTTTTCCTTTAATGTTGAACATGAATTATATCACCTTGATTTATTTCACTAATAAAAAAATCGTGCAAAGGTTTACCATAATTTGTTTGTTTAATTCCGTTACCATTAGTTTGTTACCACCACTGTTACTATCAGAAGTTCCGCAACCCTCCATACAATCTTCGACCGCCATTTTGTTCGCACACGTTTTGCAACACGTGTTTCATCTCTAAACGGGACGGCCTACAATGAAATGTTATCTGAAATGTCGTAGTCGAACTAAACATAAATTTGATGTAAAATTACTAGATACATACCGTTTTAAAATATTAAAATATTGTCCATTTGGACTTTTATGGTATGACTTATCACGAACGAAAATGCTTTATTTACTGAAAAGATTTTGGTATTACCAAAAACACGAAATTGAGTGTGAAAATTCAGAATTTCATTTCACGATAGACCCCAAAGCATCTTCAGGCAAATTAATAGATCGTTGTTCTGAGCCTAGTGCTAACCATTCGGCACCCAAACTATGATATCGCAGTACGAACGGCAATTTTAATCAAATAACCAATGATATGAACTTCCGTAAGATAACACCTAGTTTAGTAAAATACGCACAGTTAACACGCTTTTAATTATTATAAAAACTTCCTATAATGCTACGCTTAAAATAGTATATTCATTGAATTTATTTTACAGATATATAAGGCACTAAAACTAGTCTTTAATAGACCAGAGGGAGACTTTGTATAAAATTCGATTGCTTGGGTACCTCTGTCCCATTCGTGTTTCTACAGTGAAGCAGTTGTGCATATGTTGCACGGCTGTGTTTCGGTTTGAAGAGTGGGATATGGTGTGAATTTACAGGGTACAGAGGAATAACACCTGAGTCCTCAAGAATGGCAACGCATGGGGAGTCTCATGGGCGAAACAGTATACTCTGTTATGTCCATGGTACTGCTTATGTCTATAGGTGACGGTTACCACTTTCCATCAGGTGGGCTGTCAGCTTGTATGCCATTCTAAGTTGTATAAAAAAATATATAAATGTTATTATATTATTATAATTGTGTTATAAAAAAAAAACATAGTTATGTCATTTTTAATATTGATGTGAAAATTTATAAGTGTCTCCATACAATTGCATTAATTTTGCTCTCCTTTACTGACATGAATGATAAAGTTTTTTTTTTTTCTAGATAATAATCCAACGTATACGGATGAGCTGAGGATTTATATGAAGAAATTTAATTTGGAGAAAAATAGAAAACTTGTGTTTGAAAGGTACTATAATTTTGTTATTATATTAAAATAATTAATAATTATTGAGTGGCGACTCCGTAGGGGCAAACGCAGTGTAGGACGACATCCCATTAGAGGAGAAAAAGGAATCGTTAGTAATGGGGAGGTTAGTCCCCATCGCTATCAATGTACCTTATCAGGTCGACCTTCACGCGGTTCCTCCTGGAAACTATAGTGACTAATTTATCGTTGAATTCGTCACGATGGGCTAACTGACCTGCCTTTTCATCCTCACCAATCATTTCTCACTGGTGCCCTGCTAGTGTATACCTATAGCGCAGGCGGGGTTACCATTCCATTATCATCCATCGACCCTCCACTAGATGGAGTGACGAGCTCAAATGCATTGCAGGGAATCAATGGATGCAGGTGGCTCAGGAGTGATCCTTATGACAATCTATGGGGAGGCCCATGTCCAGCAGTATGATGATTATAATAATACTGGTACTTTATCACTTTCACTGCTAAACATAGGCCTCGGCCATAAAGAGGTTTTGCCAATAGTTGCCACGCTTGGCAGGAGGGTTGGCAACTGCAGCCAGGCTTTTGGTGAAGTTCTAAGAGGGACGCTGCTGTCCATTCCCCGACTGTATGTTTCTTTTAATCGCCTTTTATGATACCCACGGAAAAGGAAGCAGTGGTCCATTCTATGCCGGGACCAAACGGCGTGTTTTTTGTTACTGCTATATAATTAATAAACTAATTTTTTAATACAATTACGATAATAGACATATTTATTTATACTAGATTTTATATTAAATACTAGATGATACGGCAAAAATTGTTTTGCCCCCCCCCCCCTCCCAACGCCATTTACTGGACTTTTTTTAGTCTTATTGATTTTTAACCGATTTTAAAAATAAGGTGAACAATTCGGTTGTATTTATTTTTAATGTTTGTTATCTCATAACAGTATAATAATAAAAAAAAAAAAAAATTTCAGGTGTAAACCAATTTAGAAAAATATTTTTTTATCTGAAAAGATATACTTACAGATTGGTCGCATAGAAATTTAACCAAAATCGGTTCAGCTCTTTAGTGTTTATATCACAAAATACATGATTTTGCCAGAATTAAAATTGTTTTTTTTTTTTTTGTGTGGTACAATTTAATTATTTCGTATCAGGATAAAAAGTTTCGTATCTTATTTAAGTTAGAGAAAATAACATGTAATTTGCAAAATGCCATTAAAATACCGTTAAACAATTTCGGAAATTAGCTCGAACGAACGTTATGACACGGAATTTTGATAAAAATATTTCTTACAGCGGCGAGAAGATTTGGATCTTCGAGACCCTCCAGTCGGCAGTGAGCCGTCTACACACAAAGTGGCAAGGCTGCGAAATCGCTTGTCCCCTTGTCTGTCCATCTGTCACGCTGGCTTGCAACTTACGGCAGCTCGTAGACGCCGTGCATACTAGAGGTATTTTAGAGGTGACGCTTCGTGGGATGGAAGGTGAAAGAAAATTGGACAGTGCTATAGGTATGATAAAAAAGTACTTAATTACATATTATTTTTAACTGACTTTAAATATTAATAGTTTCCTAAATTACACAATTTTTAGTCCATATTTATTTTATTCGATGACAATGATTTTTTTAAACAAAACAAAGCGCGGCCTTTTTTTTTTTATTAAATCCAAATTAATGAAATAAATTTTTAATAAAGGTATTAAATTCAAATATCTCGTCACTAGATATTTTTTTCATTATTTAAATATATTGATAATTATTTCTTTTGTAATTTATTATGCTATATGCATATACATATTGTAGACAAATTGATATAAATATATGTAATAATCATGTGTTCCTGTTCACATTATATCAAGTTTATTTCATAAAAAAATTACAGTTGTTTTTGACTAATGAAAATTTTTATAGCAACCTCAGTAATCTTAACACTATAAAAATTCAAGTTTAGTGTTCCGACGTATTGTTAAGTAAAAGTTAATACGTTTTTTATGGGAACGGGCATTAAATATTATAATAAAATACCGAAGGATATTTTGGATCTGCCTTTTAATAAATTTAAAACTGTTATTAAAAAACACTTATTGAACAAAGCCGATTACACACTAAACGATTACTTGAATGACAAATGTTAGTCGATCATGCACGGCCTTTTAATTAACGCCATGTAATTTTAAACATTGTACAATTAAATAAATACACATAATGTTAACAGAAATGTTAACACAAATTTAAAAGATTTAATTTAAACTTTGGATTCATAAAAAAATTACAATTTAAAACTGCTTGTAAACAATTCTATTTAAATAAAGATGATTTGAATTTGTAATCTGGTTTCCCTATTTACGCATAAATTGATAAATCACTTATGTATATGATACAAATTCACTTACACAAGAAAAACGGGAGATTGTTTTTGGTAAGCGTTATACTGTTTAAATGTGATTAATCTAAGTTTAAATTATTTGGACCATGTGTGTTACAATTTTTTTTTTTTCTCATTAGATATTTCATCAAGGACTAAGGAAGAGGAGCAGACCATAGACAAAATAAAGAAACGACTCAACGAGAATCTTCTCAGTTTGCAGAAAACTATTAAAACTCTCGAAATAGGACAAGAAAACTTAAAGTTTTGGTCCGAGAATCGTATAAAAGAATATCTCTCGTCAAACAGAAAGTGTAATGGTAGAATTTATAAAGATTATGAATGTTTTTATATTGAGAAACTAGGTTTAAATATTGTATGATTAATTTTTTTTTTTTCATCAGTATCATTTAACAGGCTTAGTTGAAAAATCGGTACTGAACTAAGAACCTCAGAAATAATCGTGAAATTGATTCGTCCGGGATGATATAAACTTAATACTGTATGTATCGTATTAAAGCCTATTATTATATTTGAGTATTTTTATAACAGATCTATAAACTAACTATTGTATTTATATTTCTGTCAGTGAAGTTTATATTGTGATAGTGAGGTCCGTAAACGGTCAAGCAGCTTTAAAACGCCATTTTTTACTATTGAAAGCTCTCTCAATTGATCCCGATCGCACCTGATGGACAGCGATTAATTTTAAATCGAATAATACGCGATGGATTGTCTATATAAAAGAAATTATAGTAATTATTTATTTAAAAAAGAAGTTCGCTATAAAAGCTGAATAATTTTTATATGGACGTGACACGATTTCTTCAACAATTCTGTAAATATATTTTTCTAATTATTTTTGCAATAAAAAAATATTTATTGTACATAAAGTTTATACTCATGTAATGACATGTACATATAGTACATGACCAAGAAGGCAGGTAGGTAAGTGTTTTATTCAAGCCGCTTAACCGTCTACAGATCTCGAAACCGCATTGTTTTAATAACATACGTATGAAATAAATTATATTCTACATAAATGCCTACTTTTTATTCTAATATCCCAAAAATATGATTGGTTCTTTCATCTCGTATTTATAATAAATTGGTCAATTTAAAAGTTTGATACGTTTACAATATTTATATCAATTTACAATACAAGACCAGAGGAAGGGAGCAATGGATTATTTACCTCGACCCGATTTCCTTAATTGATGACCGCGACGTGACGAACAATACATTCATGTCTATACCTTAGAACAAAGAATTACATAGAAGGAATGATAAAATAAAAACTGTAAATTATATGGTTGCCTCCTTTCTTCTTATGCAAATATAAATAGTAAAAAGGGAACGAAAGGTAGATCATCAGTTGCTATTTTTCTTAATTCATAGCAGGCTAGTGTATAGAAATACCGGCGCATCCCTTGAGTGGTAGGGTGAGCACGCCATCCACCCTATCTTGAGAGAAGAGACCTGCTCTTACCATCTGGGGGCGGGTCGCTGCCGTCGGAGATGTGGTGAGTGCGAAAGCGAACCCATGTCTCCGACATATGGCACCTCGAGGGTATAACGTCTGGTTTTTGGTGGGTACACCCCCATCTTACGGGGGGGATTCTCACAGTACCCATTCACCTCCCACAAAGTGTATGGGTCTGCATAAAGCGTTTCCCAGACGTTAAGAAAAAAGACAATATATAGAAAATATGTATGTAAAATTTTTGTTCATTTACATTACTAGATTATATATTCGACACAGTTTATGTAGAGAGTATGCAAGCAGGTTGTATCTGAATTTGGTAGGGTTATACGACCGTGTACCATTTTCTTTACACTAGCCTGCTATGAATTGAGAAAAATAGCGACTGATGGTGTATCATTCGTCCTCTTTTTACTATTTATATTTGCATAAGAAGAAAAGAGGCAACCATATAGTTTACAGTTTTTATTTTATCATTCCTTCTATGTAATTCCTTTTTCTTAGGTCTGTACGCGACGCGATCGGTCTCTACTGCAATACAGCTAGAGAATACGATCCCGACTGGTTTTTTAATCCCGGGATTTCGGGATTACTAAAAGATAATACCGGGATCTCGGGATCAATTTAGGAATGCAGTGGCAATAAAAAGTTAGTAAATTGTTTTCAATAATTCTATTTTGATTTTGGTAATAGGTAATAATTTCATTTAAAGGCTATATTAAACAAAATTATGCTTCTAATTTCGTTGAAGACAAATATTTGTAGTTTACAAATTGTAATACATACTTACTAAAAATTAAACTTTGAGAAAATCAACTTTGTTAGACTCACTTAAAGAAACCTAAAAAAATAATTAACAATACACAATAATTAGCAAACGTATTTTGTTTTATTCTAGAGAGATCAGTAATCACGTTTTATATTTAAAATAGACTACTTATGTATTATGAAAATAAAATCTTAAAAATAATAATGCGTCTAATGTTTCATTTCCAAGCCTGCTTCTGAGTTTGTTGGACATATATGCAGAATCTGAGAAGTGCGTTCAGGCCATTATAGGACGAATTGTCAGTAAATATTTATAAGCTTGTTCTGAATTGTAGCCTCGAGAAGAACTTGCCTTAAGTAGATTCATTTCCTTCTTAATAATTTTAGAAATGTCGTTATCCTGTTTTTCGACTAAAAATGACTCCACAAAGACAAAACATTTCCATCTTTTTTGTGTCTGATATAAAAACTTTCTTGAGACAGCGACATTTTAGTAGCCTAAAACAAAAAGAAAAATTAAGACCCCCAATAAAAAAGAGGATACAAGAAAAGAAATTAAATAAGATTAGGCTATATGGATTTTAGTTCCCCACTCTACGCCTTTCACTATGGAATAAATTTAATAAGAACAACATAACCTAGAAAATGAATACTTGTTGTTTTTAACATGTTTGTAATACAACATTGTTTCGCTAATTAATGCCATAACAATATAGTTTAATAATACTTACATACACACAACGCCGTGAAGACGAACTTTTGTATACATTCACAAATAACGCCATCACAAACTAATTCAATCAATCAGCTTTTTATCCAAGATGACCAATAAATTAATATCAAATAGACATTAAATGGATTTCATTTCATGCAAAAACACTAAATATATTAATTCGTACAAATTTTTGTTAATCCCGAAATTCCCGGGATTTGTTACATAAAATCCCGAAATTTTCGGGACCGAAATTTCATCCGGGATCCCGAAACCGGGATCCCGGGATCGAGTCCCCTAGTTACAGCTGACGCCAGTCATAAATCTAATGGCGACGGTTGCTACCTTCCATCAGGTACCTGCATAAAACAAACCTATACCAGCTTATTCTTTTTATATATAAAAAAAAGGTAGACCTTAATAGCCATACCATGCCTCTACCGGCCTTCGCATTTTTACAATTTCTTTTTATTTTTTTAAAAATATAAATGACATTTCGTTCTCGAGGGATTCGTCAGGTAACGTAAGTTTTTTTTTTTATTTTTCTATTCACATAAATTGATTATTTATATAGTTAAACTTTTTGAAAAGAGCAACAGCTAAATTTCTTGCCCGTTCTTACCGTCATGACTTCTATACTTATAAACCCCATAATAGAAATTACTAAATATACTGTGACATTTATACTACTTTTTATATTTGGCAAATATGAAAGACTAAGGTATTTTTTTTAATGGGTAATAATGGAATGGTACTCCGGCCGTGCTAACGGTATACGCTGGCGGGATAACCATTGAGGGATAATAGGTGAGAATGGAAAGGCAGATCAGTTAGCCCATCGTGCTGAATACACCTGGAATCCAGCACGATGGTTTCCAGGGGGGCCACGTGGACAGTCGACCTGACAGGGTATATTATTAGCAATTGGACTTGTAGTGCGCATTACTAACAATCCCTTCTTCCCCAAAACTAAGGTATTACGTATTAATATTGTCCAAATGCATTTAGGAAGTCAATAGATGCAGGTGGCTCAGGATCTTTTCTTTTCGTAGTCTATGGAGGAGGCCTATGTTCAGCGGTGGACGGATGATGGCTGATATGATGATGATGATGATGAAGTTATTATGCCACCGTAGAATTGCCACAATTTAATTGCAAATTACTGCAAATTTTTAGTCGGAAAGACAATACAAAAAAAAAAATCGGGAAAAGGATTGTTAGCAATGGAGTTTGACAGCCCCATTGCTAGCAATATGCCCTATCAGGTGGACCTCCACGTGGTTCCCCCTGGAAACTATCGTGAACAATTCTTGTTGAAATCGTCACGAAAGGCTAACTGACTTGCTTCATCCTCATTTATCATCGATAACTAGTACCTCGCTAGTGTATACCGATAGCACAGTCGGGGTACCCATTCCATTATCATCCAAAAAAAACCTACCAAAAGTACACATAATCCCCTATTAGTGTAATAGGGGATTATGGTATAGTATGGATTTAGAGGGAGACTTTGTACAAAAGTCGATTGCTTGGGTACCTCTGTCCTATTCGTGTTTTAACCGTGAAGCAGTTGTGTTTGCATGGCTGTGTTTCGGTTTGAAGAGTGGGATATGGCGTGAATTTACTGGGTACAGAGGAATAACACCTGAGTCCTCAGGAATGGCAACGCATGGGGGGTATCATGGGCGAAACAGTATACTCTGTTATGTCCATGGTACTGCTCATGTCTATAGGCGACGGTTACCACTTTACATTAGGTGGGCCGTCAGTTTGTTTGCCATTCTAAGTTGTATAAAAAAAATCAATATAATAATGATATCGGCTGTACGAGGTCTGTCCGGAAATTTCGTATAAAAGTGTTCTGGAATGCGAGAAAGAGGAGTGGGGAGGCCAGGTAAGCGCAGGACCCCTTCCTTATGTCCCTAACAATGCTTCAGTTCTGGTCTGACCGCCGTGCGGTGCGAACTGGCTTGTCACGCCATCTGTGAAGTTACCTCTTAACGAAACCCCGTCGGCATGGAGCCCGCTTCCGTTGAAGAGCAGCGCGTCGTAATCAAGTTTCTCTCGAAACTCGGCAAGAATGGCCGTGAAAGCAAAGAGTGGAAGACATCCGGGGAACCACGAACAAAAAAATCAAGAAAATCCCGCTCAAATGTCAAGACAATGTTGATTGTTTTTTTCGATGTTCGGGGGATTGTCCATCAAGAATTCGTCCCTCCAGGCCAGACAGTTGATGGAAAATTCTACGTCGATGTGCTCAGACGCCTCAAAGCTCGTGTGGCACGAGTTCGTCCAGAATTGGCGCGAGAGGGGCGTTGGATTCTTCACCACGACAATGCCCCTGCCCACACCTCTCTTGTTGTCCGTGAGTTTTTGAGTAAAAATTCCATTACGGTGACCGAACACCCCCTATTCGCCGGATTTGGCCCCGTGTGACTTCTTCTTGTTCCCAAAAACCAAATTGGTACTTCGGGGGCGGCATTTGGGGGACATAAATGAGATAAAAAAAGCTACGACGGGGCAGCTGAGAAACCTACAACCAGAGGACTTTCAAAGAGCCTTCTCACAGTGGAAACGGCGTTGGCACAAGTGCATTATGTCACAGGGGGAGTACTTTGAAGGGGATAAAATTGATTTACCTGAATAATTGTAAAATAAAATTTTTAAAAAACTTTTATACGTACTTTCCGGACAAACCTCGTATATATTTTTTTTAAATCCCATCCTTTACAAGATGATGGAGATCAAGTGAATTCCAAGTGATATAAGGAACGGTTGAGTAATCAATTTGTTTATGAAATAAACTGCGTCAAGGGTCTATCTGATTGAAGTGCCGTTCCTTTATTTTCTAAATTAAATTTTTGAACGATTTCCAAAACAAGTTCAAGATGTGCCCAATTCGTCTGAATATTTTCTCCCCACCGTAAAACGATTCCGTGAAGTCTGAATCGAATTTCACAATTAACTTGGCAATCGATACGGATCACTCCCGAGTTGGTTTAATATTGATATTTTGATAATTGAAATATTATGAGGAATGATGCAGGTTTTTTTTACGTTTCGTTAAAAAATTTCTGGTGATATATTTGTATATATATGTATATATATATATATATATACATATATATATATATATATATACAATGATTAGTTTAACAAAAAAAGTTGAAAAAGATCTCTCTTGTTAATTTGATACAAAATATATATGTATATCCTTTATCGTCTATGCTTCTAGATTGTGGATTTCTCTTCCCATGCCTACCCGTGGGAATCAATTGTTAAATATTTTTAAGGCAAGATTTAAAGATCATCTTCTATCCTTATAAACATAGTTTATTTGTGTGTGTAAGTATGTATGTGTAAGTATATATTTATGTCTATGTGTATATATGTATACGATTAAATATAATTGGTTATGTATAAACTTAAATTTGTCTAGTTTTTTTTTGTTTGAAAAATGTCACAGTATTTACCTTTCCACTTTGGGTTTTCTTTCAAAACTCTTTTAGAGTTAAGATCGCTTTTGTATATTTGCTGTCTCTCTCTGTTATATTTTTTATGTATTATTAAATAAAAATAAACACACTATTACACTATAAGTATTAACGTACTTACCTTCATAATAATATTTAGATTAGATAGATAGTCATAATTGTTTCCTCCAAAAGATTACAGCAGTCAACTTATTATACATGCAAACAATTACAAGAAATAATCACATTGAGAAAACAATGGGCGGCCTTATCGCTAAAAGTAATCTTTTGCAGACGACCTTATACATAATTATACTTCAACTAGCTTTTACCCACGACTTCGTTGGCGTGATCGGCATTCGTTTAATGACCAGAAAATTCCCTCGATAATGCAGTTCATGAAGGAAACGTTTACGCTACTTCTTTGTTGTCCCATCCGTGGTCAGCTACACATCCAAGTAGAATACCCCCCCCCCTCCCCCTCCCTCACGCGATCGCCCAAGGCATATGCTTTTAGACCCAAATGATCTAATTACTTTGGCAAATACCCACTGCGGAACCTTCGTCACACTCGCACAACGTACATCGTCCCCGCCGGGAGGGACTAAGACCCCCATCATACCGTTCGCGCATAATGGGTACGCATCTGAGCACAACTCGCCCACATCTCCCCCCTCGAAGTCAACCGACTCTCCGTCCCTCGACGGGGGTCGAAGTGTGGCGGCCTAAGCCGACGTCCGAGCCGCTCTGGCGCCTTTGGGCGTACGCCGCAATCCATCGGTAAGAGTCAACACTTTGTCGCTCCCCTCTCGCTGACTTGGAGTGCTATCTACACTCGCCCTTTACACGCGCCCGGTATAAAAGCCATCTGTGGCCAACAGCAAGTACAGTTCGAAAAAAAGATAAAAATATACGAATACTTTTAAGGATTAGGCTATGAATTGTGAAAGGGATGGAGCCTTCCCCATCCTTTATATTCAGAGTTGCCTGTTATTTAGTACTTTATCGACCCGTTCGGTATTTCCCTACTGTGTTCGGTATGACAAAAATATCTAAGTATTGTCTATTCTGTTTAATTGTTTCTGATTTTTTTTTTCTTTAACAATTCAATTCAACTAAATTATGCATACGATGCAATTTCAGTTTGACATCCACCTGTCATGGTTGCGAAATGCATGAGCAGTTAAGGAAAATAAGAAATCGCTAGAAGCGTGCATTAATGACAAAAAATATAATTTTTATTTGTTTTTTTTTTTTTCTTTATTCCTGAATACTATATGATAAATGAAAATAATAAATGCAAGTGAAAAATAATATGACTGTTATAATATTGTTATATTAACTAATCGATCTTGTGTACCATAGTACTTTATATTTCAACAATAATAAATAAAAGATTAAAACTTTTTTTTTTTCATTGTTTAGTATTTTTTTATTGACATAGACTTAGCAACTCTGCTTATATTATGTACTAAATTTCATAGCGATTGGTTAATCCGTTAGTTAAGGCGGTATAAGGTAACAAACAAACAAATTTATTTTCACATTTATAATAAAAGTATTAATATTAATTGGTATACCTATCTATAGGAAAGAAAATGAGTATGTATGTCGGTATTGTCAAAAATTCACATCGAAGGCCGTACCTCAAGACGAAGGACACACAAACACAAAGAGATATTTTGTCTGCGGACTAAATGTTCTTCTTCTAAGCAGCTTATGTCTATGCTGGCAGTACTCTGCCAGTATTGAGAGATGATTAAGTCGATTAAGTGAGATTAAGTCGGTCCAGTTCACTCATCGTGGCGAATTAACTAGAAATTATCCAGTTTCTAGAGAGGACCGCGTGGAGATCGACCTGACAACGGGAACTAACCTCCCCATCGTTAATAGCCGGCTCACTCGATAGCCCTGGTGACCTTTATGTCTCTCATAGTAAGGGAACGCCGTCAAAAATTCTCGGGGGTATTGACCCTTTATCCCATTAAGGGTGGAAGGTGGTAGCGCACGGTCTGTACAATAGGGATTATAGTTTATGAAGAGCTTTCCCATTCCCGCCGGGAACGATTTCACACGGAATTATGGCGAGGGACAAACGGCCCTCTTTGTCTATGTAATGTGAGGTTGAGTTAGTGCTAGTACTAGCATCTAAGCGGATAGGTTCTTTGTGTTCTTAATATATGTAGAGAAAAGGAAAATGTAATTTTCTCAAACATTGGTAATGTGAGCATTATTTTGACAATCTTCTTCGAGATTCTTCTTCTAATTAAAATTACCGTACTGGTCAGATACATGCGGGCAGTGGTCTGCAAAAATTGTATGAAAATCCATATCTGTCGTGTTTTGCGGCCAGATAAATTACTATGTAAACTCATATCTGTCCTGTAATTTAAAAATGGAATGACCTTTTACTTCGAAACATGCCTCCCAAGGAGGTAACTAATAAAAGGTTTTATTTAAATTTCGAACTGGCTTGCAAATAGAAAGCTGTTTATTGAAAAAAAAAAAAAACAAAGGAACATTATGGCGCGTGAAAAATTATTATTGTTCGTTATTCGTGATTGAACTTAAAAAGTAAAATTGTGTTTTTAATTTCCGCGCATTGTTTGAGAAAAGTACTATACAAGCCTTGGCCACAACTAGGCATTGATGGGCTCACGTATGTGTGTCTTGGCTACGCCTCGGCCCACATTTGCACGTTCGTCCATCAATGCCTCAGTTGCTGGCCGCTACAGTAATGTACTATAAGATAAAGAGTGTTCTAAATCCAAAAGTCAATCAGTTTTTTTAGTTAATTTTAAATTTTCACGTTGTTTACACATATTTTAAGTACACAATCGGGACTTAACGCGATAGAAAAGCTTTTACACGTAAATAGTACCTACATACCTGCTTCTTTATTGTATAGGTACTATTTACCTGTAAAAGCTTTTATATCGCGTTAAGTTCTGATTTAAAATGTTTTTTTTTTATTTTTAATTATATTGTTATACTTAATTTTTTCATTTATGCTACTCTGTGAGTCGCATGATTCTATGAATAAATTCTTTATTGCTTTCATTCTTCTTTCTTCTTTCTTCTTTCTTCTTTCTTCTTTCTTTCTTTCTTCTTTCTTTCATCTTTCTTTTTCTTTCTTTCTTCTTATTATCAGTAAGTGATGGTAGGCGAATATGAAAACAGGTCAGTTGTTAACTTTTAGACTTTTGCGTTGCATAGTGCAGCAACCCTCAATATACACAATTTGTATGATGTGAGACAATGAGTGGGTAGAAGACACCAGGACACGGAAACACGGAAAGTGGAGGTATGACAGGCCGGCCGGCCGATGTAACCTGGTCGAAATGTCTGGATAACTCAGGTAAATTATCATTGTTTACAAATGACGGCTTTTATTGCCTTTTTTATAAACCATAAACAAGTCTGCCAATCGCAATAAATTCGTGTAGAATTAGCCATGGTGGTTTCCTGGGGAAACCGCGTGGTGGTTGACCTGATCCTGTATATTTTTAATAATGGGGACTAGCGGCCCCATTACTGAAAATATACAGGCTTCAACAATCCTTCTCGTGACCTACGAAGCTGGGATAGTATAGGTTTTTTTTTGAAGTCAATACTACCTCTACCGATACCGTTTATATAAACTCGAGCTGCTGTAAAATCCTCTGTAATCCCACCTACTTCCCTACACTGCTACACCCTACGACTGACAAGGGTGGACGCAGTGTGTTCACAGAGCCGGCTCAAAGAGAAGAGTAGATTTTGATCGCATTTAAAATAGAGTTTTAAGTCGCTGCAATAAGATTTAATTTTAAATTTCCTTTTTTTGGCTCTCGAGCATTCTCATACAACAAAAGAGGTGAAATGTAAAAATAGACCTTATTTCAGTATCATTAAAATCCTATTTCAAATGCGACCAAAATCTGCTCTCCTCTCCGAGGCGGTCTAATAATGGAGGACCGCTTTTAATGGCAATCTATAGTACCTATGGGAAATTCAAAATATATTCCAACAGTGGACAGAGTATCTAGGTACAGTCAGCATGAAAAGTCGATGGACACGTCAGCAGTTTTGCATTTTTCATATATTTTTTATTTTACCAAACAGCACAAGATCATAAAACATTAAAAATATATTAGTTACATTTCCGTTTCCGGTTCACTCTCGTTCCGCTCTCAGTATATCAATGGTCAGAATGAACAGTTCAAGATGGGTCGAAAGAGATTGTTAGTAAAGGGGTCTAGCAGCCTATTTGCTGTTGCTAGCAATTTGACGCGTGTTGGTTGACGCTATCAGGTTAAACTCCACTTGGTTCCTTCTGTAAACCATCATGGTTGACGCTTGAATTTGTTACAATGGAATTGACCTACTTTCAGCCTCACCGAGATCCTTCACTGGTGCCCCGCCAGCGTATATCAACCGAGAGCTCAGGCGCGGTAACCATTTAAAAATATATGGTTGAGCACAGCGGAATTAGTTTTTTTTATACAACATAGAATGGCAAACAAGCTGACGGTCCACCTGATCGAAAGTGGTAACCGTCGCCTATAAACATGAGCAGTATCATGGACATAACAGAGTATACTGTTACGCCCATGATACCCCCCATGCGTTGCCATTCCTGAGGACATAGATGTTATTCCTCTGTATCCTGTAAATTCACGCCATATTCCACCCTTCAAACCGAAACACAGCTATGCAAACACAACTGCTTTACAGTAGAAACACGAATGGGATAGAGGTGCCCAAGCAATCGACTTTTGTACAAATTCTCCCTATAAATATAAAACAACATTATTGCTCTCCCGTAAAACTCTACATCCATCAGGGGTAGTACTTAATTTATATAATTTGTTTAAATAGAAATTAATGAACATGTAAACTAACCTAATTGCCCCAACCAGGGGAAATGGATTGTTAGTAATGCGGACTACCAATCCCAATGCTAGCAGTATACCCCGTGAAATCGACCTCCACGTGGTCCCCCCGGAAACCATCGTGCTGAATTCCAGGTGTATTTATCACGATGGGCTAACTGACCTGCCTTTTCATCCTCATTTATCATTCCTCACTGGTGTCTCGTCAGCGTATACCGTTAGCGCAGGCGGGGATACCATTCCATTATCATCCGTTAAAAAAAAGACTTGCTCTTTCATTCTTTCATTTTTACTTATCATCCCTCACTCTTGCCATGCCGGTGTATAGCGGGATTTTTTTTTATGGATGATAATGGAATGGTAACCCCACCCGCGCTATCGGTATACACCGGCGGGGCACCAGTGATGGATGATAGGTGAGTATGAAGCAGGTCAGTTAGCCCATTGTGACGAATTCAATAAGAATTGTTCACGATGGTTTCCAGGGGGAACCACGTGGAGGTCGCCCTAATAAGGCATGTTGCTAGCAATGGGGCTATCAAACTCCATTGCTAACAATCCCTTTTCCCCCGGTGTATACCGGGTTAGCATTCCATTACCATTCATTAAAAAAAAAAATTGACATGAGCACTGCTACTACACAATTTACAGTTACCGTTTACCATCAGACGGTTTGTATGCGTGGTAACCTTTGTGCGGCTACCTTTGTGGTAAGTATAAAGAAAAAAAGCAGACTCAAACCAATTGTAATACCCACAAATTAAAAAGTAGGTACTTAATTAATTGATTGTTTCGATTTGTTACTGATATAAATTAAACAAGCTTGAGCGTCTTCAAAATTTATGTATTCGCTTCATATTTGGTCTTCGCAAGTATGATCACATTTCTCAATTTCGTACTCAACTCAAGTGGCTCCCTATCCGTTTTCGTCGTAATTTACATATCCTATCTCCTTTACGCGATTCTTTTTAACCCCATTGTTCCTGATTATCTTAAAGATTGATTTGTGATTGGCCAAACTTCACGCAGTGTCAATAATCTCCGTCTCAAATTTCCAACTATACTTCCTTTTATTATATGTACAGGCAGTTCGCCTGTGGAACTCACTACCTACCTCTATACGGTGCGCTCAATCTCTCGCTAGTTTCAAAACCTCTGTTAAAGTCCATTATCTCTCCCTTTAAGTAACAATTTTTTCCCATGTTCTATCTTCATCTTCCAGTGTCACTCTCTCCTGTTGTTACTCTTATTACAGTTAAATGTGTTTACTATTCTATAAATGGTGCAATAAAGTGTACATAAATAAATAAATAAATAAATAAATTTAAAGAGTGTTTCTCTGATGCTTACAACGCAACTTGGTTACTTTTTAATTGAATTGTGTTTGATTAGACTATATATTATATATTCCTTGGGGGAAAAGGGATTGTTAGTAATGGAGACTGAGAATCCCATTGCTAGCAATATTGGGTATATTACCAGGTCGACCTCCTCGCGGTTCTCCCTGGAAACTATCATGATTAATTCCTGATGAATTCATCATGATGGGCTAACTGGCCTGTTTTCATTCTCATCTGTCACCCTTCACTGGTGCTCTGCCAGCGTATCCCGTTAGCGCATGTGGGGTTACCATACCATTGTCACCCATAAAAAAAATATATATATTTCTTAAATTATATAGATAGAGAGAGCGTCGAACCTCAAAAACGGGTCAACTTTTTGTCAACTAATTGTCAAATTAGATGACTCATTTATTTATCAGTGTTTTATGTACTTACGCATAAAATATTTATCGACGTATTATATAATAAATAAAATGAGTGTTTACGCATTAAAAAGATACAAAAATTTTAAGACAAAATGAATATAGATGTTATAAAGGTAACACAATACTATGTATCACGTAAAATTGTATAAAAAAGTTGACCCGTTTTTCTTCAAGCATTTCTATGAAGACACTCTATTTATATTTTATAATCTAAGACTATATCTTACTTAGTACAAATTCCATTTATATTTTGTATCTCTAAAGAGATTTAAAGTACCTATTAAGATAAAATAGCTGAGTTCGACCAAGAATACAATATAAGGTAGACATAGCTGTACTTATCAGCTTCCTTTAGAGGCATCGACAATACACTGGGGAGTTCTTTGTTAGCATTCCTTAGGTAGAACATTGAAGTAGATATATTATATATACTAACTAAATATAGAATGTTTTGCCAAGAATAGACTAAAATAAAGCAATATTAATACTATCATTTATGTTATTTATTATTATATAATATACTAGCGGCCCGTCCCGGCTTCGCACGGTTGGACATTTTTATAACATTTTACATTTTTATCTGTACCTACCTAGCTCTTCTGCACCGCTAAAATAGGTACGAATAACGTGTACAACGCGACACCGTTATTTTTCTATATCTATGAATTATTAAATTCGTAATATCTATTGAATGGAATAGCCGATTTGAACAATAAGTTTAAATATATATCTTAAAAAAAGTTTAAATTTGACACCAAAATCTCTATTAACAAAATAATCCGCCCATTATTAAATTTATTTGTTACAAAAAATGTGATAAATGAAGAACCGCTCGACCGATTTTGTGCAAACTTCACATAAACCATCTACTAAATAGTCCGAACAAAGCCTAAACATTTGGTTTGGATATGTGAGCCCGTTCTTGAGTTATAAAATTATAACGAAAAGTGGCATTAATTTTTATATATATAGATGTATGTATATATATATGTATAATGTTGGTAATATGAGTATAACATTTATTTCTTTTTAAATTACTATTTTAATTTAATATTGTTCATTACGTTGCACCGTCAATTATATTTTCTGTTATTCCTGTCTACGGTTGACTGGTAGATAATGCCCTATGGTGTTAATTCCTCTATTTGCACTTTCTAGGTGTATTAAAGTTTAATAAATGAATAAATGTATGATTTTGGTAAGTTTCATTGTATAAAGATTTATTTGTTTGTAATGAATAAATTTTAAAAAAATACTTTACCTTTTATTTACTTTTTAAAAATTCATTTTACAAAATATAAGTGGAAAGCTACCTTGGGCTGTAGCCTACAACCTGTAGGTATTCTATTTTCAAATAACCTTGCGAAGCATTGGCGGGTCGCTGAATTAAGCATAAAGTATATCGCGAAATGTACACACAACAAGGTAGCTGCTGTGAATCGTTAAGGAGTTCCCTCGACCGTCTCTTGGCTCATCCTCAGATCTACTCCAAAACTTTATTAAATTGAAGTGCTTTAAATTAAAATACTTATTAATGAAAAATAAACGCACTAGCCACCCTTACGATTTTTGAAAGTTTCCCTCGATTTCTCTGGTCTGCCATCAAAGCCTGATTTCCTTATCATGGGACCAGCTTTGAAATATCTTCTTTCCAACAAAAAAAAATGATCATTAAAATCGGTTCATAAACGACTAAGTTATCCGCGAACAAACAAAAAAAAACATATACGGTCGAATTGAGAAACCTCTTAACCCTTAAAAGCCTTATTTATTACATCAAATTAAAAAATATATAAGTGTACCCTTTACTGTGTTTACTAATGGGGAAAAATAGTAAAAAAAAAAACAAAACGATACTTTTATATATTTATTAAAAAAAAAAAACATTTGGTAACATGTAAACAGCCAAATATTAAAATAAAATCGATTGTAGGCGCCCAATACGATTTAGAATCCCGGTATCAAATTTGAAACTTCAGGTATTTAAGGGCAATAGTACCTACGTATCGTGAAAACAAAATTTATCAAATATAATAAATATAAGAGTATCATTACTCCTATCATATTAGCCGTTAACTGTCCGCTGCTGAACATAGGCCTCCCCCTGTTGGGAGGTTTGCCACCCGCAGTTAGGCTTTGGTTTGATAATGTTTTAAGAGGGACTCCGTTACCCGTCCCTCGACCATTATGTTCCCTTAGTCGGCTCTTACGACACCCACGGGAAAGGAATAGGTGGCTCTCTCTATGCCGGGACCACATGGCAACAACAATAATAAATATTTAGCACAGGGAAAATTAAATTCAAGTAGAAACAAATGTTGCAAATTTGAAACTTGGCAAAGTTATTTATTAATAAAATAATAATGTTTATTGCCATTTTTTTACAAATACGATATAATAATTAGTAGTACATATATCGTCATAATCGTAGAATACTGACGGATCTGACAAAGATTACATATAAAGATCCGTCAGTATTCTACGACTATGACGATATGTATTAATAAATACATTGTAAACAGTGGCGTAGCTGCCGGAGGGTTAGACGGGTCAGTGCCCCTGGGCGGGGGGAAAGGGTTTGTTAGTAATGGGATCAAATAGCCCCATTACCAGTAATATACCCTGTCAGGTCGACCTCCACGTGGTTCTCCCTGGAAATTATCGTGGTTAATTCTAGTTGAATTTATCAGGAAGGGCCAACTGACCTGCTATCATCCTCATCTATCATCTCCCACTGGTGCCCCGCCAGTGTATACCGAGAGCACAGGCAGGGTTACCATATCATTATCACCTAATAAAAAAAACGAGTTACAAACTATATATATGGAATATAAATAAATCAGGTTTATTTAAATGTTAACTACATATTTATATTTTGACTTGTATTGTATTGTATACCATATCATAGACATAATAGCGAATAGTGTTTCGCTAAAACCCTCCATGCGTTGCCAATCCTACGGACTCAGGTGTTATTTCTCTGTACCCTGTAAATTCACTGCTATATTCCACCCTTCAAACCGGAACACAGCCATGCAAATATAATAGCTTCACGGTAAAAACACGAATGGAACAGAGGTGCCCAAGCAAATGACTTTTGTACAGTCTCCCTTTAGTAAGATCCATATATACATCAGTTGGTGTTTCTTATGAACTGTTACGCTTGTAGTAAAAAAAAAAATATTAACACATTTTACAGGATTGTAAAAAAAAAGGAGATAAAATACGCATTATTATTAGAAAACCACACATATTGTAGTAGAGTACATATATACATATATATGTACTCTACATATATACACGTACATACATATACGTACATATACATGCACTATATAACGTTTTTTATTCAATTTCTTCGAGTATCCGCCATTTTGAAAAATATGCATGATATGTGCGTAATTAAGCATTCCAAATTTAAAAAAACGTCTATTACGGGCGTGGCTTGAAATAGAGCGTTGTTGAAGTTTTCTCGCATTTTTTGCCAATTTCTAAAGAGGTAATGAATTAAGAACTATTACTGCCATGTGCAGAGAAGTACATTAAATTAATACTAATAAGATGTTAGTTAATGATAATTAAAATTGTTAATTGCCAGAATCATTAACTGACTTAGAGAGGGATTTTTTAAATCTAGTATAAGAGTTACTTGAGTAATCATTAAACAACTCTGAGTTCGACAGTTACTGCTTATTATTTATTGAGCTTGTTATAATAAATCTTCTCTAGCATCATCATCAGCATATTAGCTTCTGGCTGTCCACTGCTGAACATAAGCCTCCCCGATGGGGTTTTGCCAGTAGTTGCCACGCTTGGCAGGCAGATTAGCAACTGCAGTTAGGCTTTGAAATGTTTTATTAGGGACGCTGCTGCTCAACTTTCGCTCTCCCTTAGTCGCCTCTTACGACACCTACGGGAAATGAAGAGGTTGCCTATTCTATGCCGGGACTACACGGGACAAATTTCTCTGTATAATAAATTGTTAATACGTTTACATTCATTTTTGTTAAAGTCTTGATACTTGTTATATAACGACATGATGAACATTGCAGTAATATTTTGCATGTAGTGTAATTGGAGAGAAGTGTGGACTGAAAGACAATGTAGCAACAAATTTTAAAAAGGGAATGTTGCGTTGATTTGGCCATTTGGAGAGGACGAATGGAAAAAGGATTACGAAAGAGATTTAACGAACATGAATGAATGGAAATAACGGTAGGGGCCGCCCTAGACGGACGTATGTCGATCAAACAGCTGACGTGCTGAAGAGGAGCCAAATTAAAAGTGCCCGTAACCGGTGAGCGTATATGAAAAGATTGATGAATGTAGAGGAAGGGAAAAAGCTCTGTTGGAATCGAACCATTTGGCATTACGCTGTGTATGCCTACCCTAATTGTGTAGGCAGGCGGGGGAAAAAGATTGTGAGTAATGCTGGCTACCAGTCCCATTGCTAACTATATACCCTGTCAGGTCGACCTTCACGTGTTTCCCCCTGGAAACCATCGTGCTGAATTCCAGGTGTATTCATCACGATGGGCTAACGGACCTGCTTTTTATTTATTCACCTATCATTTATCACTGGTGCATCGCCAGCGTATACCGTTAGCACAGGCGGGGTTACCACTGTCATCCATAAAAAAAAAATAGGAGGGGAATTATTTATTTATTACATCAACTGTATGGAGCTTTACAGTTTTCCAATACGCTCACCCAAGAAAGCATCATTATTTACATAAAGATTTTGTCCACCTTTGATTCTTTGGTCAGAGGTGGACTTTTTTACAAAGTTATTTTAATTCAATAACAACCATGCTAAGTTTCAGGCGTGCACCAATTTATTCCATTTTTAACTTATGATGATATTAGTTTCATTGGAGTAATATTATACAATCTGAAATTAAAAACCCCGGCAGCCTTATAAAAAAAATAGAATATGTTTTTTTTATACAACATAGAATGGCAAACAAGCTGACGGCTAAAGTGGTAACCGTCGCCTATAGACATGAGCACTACCATGGACATAACAGAGTATACTGTTTCACCCATGATACCCCCCATGCGTTGCCATTCCTGAGGACTCAGGTGTTATTCCTGTGTACCCAGTAAATTCACGCCATATCCCACCCTTCAAACCGAAACACAGCCATGCAAACACAACTGCTTCACGGTTGAAACACGAATGGGACAGAGGTACCGAAGCAATCGACTTTTGTACAAAGTCTCCCTCTGGTATGGTATGTTATATAATACCAAATAGGTTTTCGCTACAGACTATAGCATGGGATTCTTCAAATAGGGCGTAATAAGGTTCCTTATAGAGGTGAGTATTATATAGCAATATCTGTATATTTTAGTTACAATATCTATACACTAGTCCAATAAGGAATATCTCTGGACATTGATGGCGTAAAAAGGTCATTCGCCCAATTCGATATCGCCCATATCGAATATTATTTTTTGGATAACATATTCGAAAACAGCGGGTCTACCATGAAATAAAATTCCGAAATTTCGGACTCAATTTCGTGTTTTTGTTTATACCAAAATCGGATCGATAAATGGAGTTTAACATTTCGTTCGTCATACATCCTATCATAAAAGTCCAAAGGAAAAGTATTTTAACATTTTTAATATTTCCAAACGGCATGTATTATGTACAGGGCCGTGCCTGGGTATATGGCCGCCTGCGTGCCAGTCTGTATGGCCGCCCCCAGGATAACATTAAAAAAAACTACTTTAATTTTTAATGTTTATTATTATACACAGGGCATCAAACCGGGAAAAAAATCAGTTTTTGGTTAACCGAAATCGGCCCAGTAAACAACTTGTAACGATTTGGCCGCCTGCGTGCGGTGCACGCAATGAACGCCCGTCAGGCACGGCCCTGATTATGTAATTTTAACATCAAATTTGTGTTTCATTTGGCTCCGAAATTTCGGAAAACATTTCATGGTAGACCCTTAGATATACGACTGATATGGGCGATGTCGAAATGGGTATGGCGGGGGAAAGGGATTGTTAGTAATGGGGTCTAACTGACCCATTGCTAGCAATACACTATCAGGTCGACCTCCACGCGGTTCCCCCTGGAAACCATTGTGGTTAATTCTAGTGGGATTCATCATGATGGGTTAACTGACTTGCTTTCATAGTCGCCTATCATTCTACACTGGTGCCCCGCCAGCTTATATCGATAGCGCGGCTTACCATTCCATTATAATCCATTAAAAAAAACATAAACATGGAGAATAATTACGATGACTGTCAACCTCAAAGAAAATGAGATAAAGTGAGATAGAAAAAGAACTTAAAATGGTAAAAAACTGACGGCCCATGTTGTCCACCTGATGGGAAATGGTATATGGTAGTTTTTTTATTATTACATAGGTGGAATATTACACGCCGCAAAAAACAAAATCCTTATTTTTTAAAATATGATTTTCAAATTCCAAAACCAATTTTTATTTTTTTTTCTTCTTCCATATGACCTTAAGAAACGCTAAAAATGGATTTTCCGCAGAAAGCAAAGCCAATAGATGGTATATGGGCAAATTTTATAGGGTTCTAATATTAAAACAAATCCCTAAGTACTTTTATTAGATACAAGAATCTCTAAAGAACTAAAATATTAATTAAATAACAATTGTACATGATTAAAACATTGAATTAGATGATAAAATTTAAACTGAAAGCTCATTTACTGTCCAACCTTGGTAAAACAGTAGAATATTAATGTAAATAGTGATATTTGAGAACCGAATGTAAAGTATCACACACAAGCCCGAGAGGTTTAAGTGGCACTAAAAATCCATTTTTTGAATGTATTTATGTATGATAATTAAATAAAAAAAAAATTGTTCTTAACTCAATTATAATTTTATATTTAACAATCACTACGATAAGCGCAAACGTTCATTTCACGATTCAATGCCCCAAAATTTCAAGGAATACCCCAAAACCCCAATTTCAAGGAATGCCTTAAAACCCCACAAGAATAGAGCAACAGTGAGCACTAGTTTCACACCGGACGTAATTATAAACAAAGATTTTGGTAACAAATACGTAGAAGGAACGTTACGAGTCATTGTCTCTGTAGTTAAAACATCTCGTTATTATCGGGGCCCAACTTAGAGACCCGACAATAGGGTCGCTGTTGTTTCTTGCTCTGCCGTCGGTATGCGGTGCTTTGATTGCCAACACTTTTTTTTACTGTTATTACTAATCTAGGTTACAACATAAGTTATCTACTTGTCATACTTTTTAATAGCATTTCGTTATCCTTTTAAACTCGCTGACACTTGCTTCTTAAATGAATCTCTAGCTTGCATTAATTTCGCTTGTAAGTAGTCGTTCTACCTAGTTATGAGGCGAGGAGTAAAAAAAAAAATATAGAAGGGGCATAGGGGTCGGCATAAAACATAGAAGGTGATTCCTTGTATTATAATAATAATAACTAAATACGATGGATGCTATTATAGTACTTATATATGAGCAGTAAGGTTCAATTAGGCTTGAATGTATTACCTTCGTACTCACACATATTATCTTGGCGTACGACCGAGTGAGTTGGCGATGGCCCAAAGTGTAGAACGAATGTTCACTCGTCTCTACTTAGCTGTTTTAAATCGTTATTTTCTTTTACGAATTTCCGTTATCCCTAAATTTGTTTGTCTATCACTCAAAGTGAATTTGTTATCTGTTGCTAAAACCGGAATGCCGCAACACACATTCAGATAGGAATCAACAGGATTCGTAATTTTTATTACTGCTGAATATAATGTTGAACTGCAAATATGCAGGTAGGTAGGTGATATAGTGTAATAGTAATATTTGTAACGATTTAATATTGTTTCCATTATCTGTGCCTATATACATATTATAGTGATAACGATAATGTTACTAACGATAACGATAATGGTTTCATCATCGGTTCATTATTAATAATCGTTAGTACGGATAGCAGCTTACCTGCCTATTAAGTTACAGAGATTACTTAGGTATTGTTTAAAACAAATACATATTGTAACTATATATATAATACATAATATAGTTACAATATATATTATAAATATAAGATATGTCAGGAAAATAAGTAACTATGTAGTTTAAAAGTAAATAACATCGTTATTTTTACAAGTTAACAGTAAAATCGGTAAGGTATAGTAGAGAGTTAAGTCAGGTAGTGGCTAAAATTAGTGTTATTAAACGCTGTGATAGAACCATACAAAAAACAGAACTGATAAATATTTTTGAGTATGTAGTATGTGAAAGGAGAGAGAAAAAGAAAATGTGTGCACGCACGCTAGTGTGTATGTGTGTATCTCTCTGTGTGTGTTTGCGTGTGCGTGTGTGCGTGCGTATGTGCGTGTGTACGTGCGCGTGCGCGCGCGCGCTTGTGTGTGTGTGTGTGTGTGCGTGTTCGTGCGTGCGTGTATGTGGTATTGTGTGTGTGCGTATGCATTTAAGGGAAATTGTGTACTTTACTAATAGGTAATTATGAAACCGGTCGGAACCACCTCGATTGCGCTTTATTGCGCATGCCCAAAACAAACACATACACACAAGCATGCATGCATAATCATGAATGGAGCGAAATATGAAACAATAACATGTATTATTATATTATACACACTTTACACAGGCTGTATTTGTAGGATTTGGCTTGAAAACTTTAGTTTTCAGATTTTTTGGTAAAAAAATTTTGATCGTTTCCATGCAATTGTAAACGTTAATCATTTTGTTTTGTTATAATAAAAATAACTAAAGGTTCTTTTTTAAAGACCGAGATATCGAACTTTGAATGCAATTATTCATAATAACATAAAATTTAGATTTATAGTTAGTGAAGAAAAAATGTTTTTCCACCTCTAACATGAATTGAAAAAAGTGGAAAAAAGGTGGGTATCTTCGCTAATATACATAGGTTTAACTGATCGGTTCAACACCAATTGATTGAAATTTTGGAAAAAATGTCCCTTAAACTCACCCTAATCCATTCAAAAATCAATAATTTCATTTGCAATTTTTTGTTTTTTAAAAATTCATTATAAAAAAAAAATCGAAAAAAATCAAGAAAATTTTTAAGAAAAATTTTTTTTTGAAAAGTCGAAAAATGTTTACAAAAAATTTTTTTTTCGTTTTTAAGGAAATCAAAGTTTTTGCAAAAAAAATGTTACTTTTTAAAGATAATAGTCACTTTAAATAATTAAATTATTTGCAGAGCCAAATATAATTTACTGTAACTCTATGAAGTGTGTGTGTGTGTGTTTCTCCACGTGGTGAACCGAACGGTAAATCGAAAAGTCATCATCAAGGGAAAAATTTTTTTTCTTCTAATTGGAAATTTACTAAAGTGTGTTCATGATAAATATTGGTGTTCATATAAGTTATAAATATAAAAAAATACGTTTATAACATCTATAATACAATAAACAAAATGTACTTGACCTTGCCTACAAGAACACCTATTTATTTATTTTATAAAAACATTTATAGGAATTTCCAGAATGAAGATAATTATTATGTAATATGAGGAGCAAAGATTCATATTGCATAGACCTACCAGTTATCCATAATAACTAGATTTATAAGTACAACATGTCGTTAGCAAAAAGAATAAAAATAATAACTAAATAATGAAATTATTTAGTGCCAAATATAATTTACTGTGACACTATGAAAACATTTATTTTCATAATAGATATTGGTGTTCAGATAAATTATAAATATAAAAAAATACGTTTATAACATCTATAATAATCTATAATACAATAAACAAAATGTATTTGACCCCGCTTACAAGAACACCCATTTATTTATTTTATATAAATATTTATAGGAATGTCCAGAATGAAGATAATTATTATGCAATATGAGGAGCAAAGATTCATATTGCATAATAATTGTCGTTACATAGAAACTAATATGTAATTAGAGATTGTAATAATTTAACAACAATATTTATGATTGAGATCGAAAGAACATCAGAAATTTATAAAACTATATTTTTAATTTTAATTGAACTGTACTTATTTAAAAAAAATCTTCAGTCTCCAGTGATTTAAAAATAGCCAAAATCGGTATTACAAAAATAACGTTTACGTTATGCTCGAATGTAGATTATATTAGTTACCTACTTCTACCTACATTTCTGTAGATAGTACATATATTTTAATATTATAATATTATTGTAATTAAGTGTCTGTATATGGAGGATATTTGAGAAAAATTTCTACGAGGGATCTTAATAAGAGCAATTGAAGCCAAAACAATATTTTTTAGAAATTTTGCATGTTTGTATGTTTGTTTCGGCATCACGCAAAAACAACTGCTCAAAATTGAATATGTTTTAACGGATATGTTCCTGAAGGTTTACTATATCTAGGTTTATTTTAAAGTTACTTAATGTATGTATATGTTTTATCTTGATACGCTACTTTATTGGTTTTCCCGTTTCTGAAATATTCACTCACGAAATAATGAACAAAAGCCAGTTGAATATATATTTGAGTGTAACGGAAACGTTAGGTTTCCGTTGTAACTAGTTATCAATCAAGTGATTTAATCATGATTTAAATTATGAAAATCATCCTATGATTTTAAGTATAGAAATAGGTAAATTTCATTTATCAAAATAACTAGTTTTAAATTCAATTAGTTATATTTGAGGAAGCGAACAAAATTTTTACATACAAGTGGTACAGAATAAGTAAGGTACCTAAAAAGTGTTAAAAAATAGATATTAAAGTGAAGTATACCACAAGTGAAGACAGTCTTCCATAAAGAATCTCCCCTCCATCAGAGACAGACAGACAAAAATTTTACTGATTGTATTTTTGACATCAGTATCGATCACTGGTCACCCCTGATAGTTATTTTGGAGATATATTTCATGTACAGAATTGGCCTCTCTACAGATTTATTATAAGTATAGAAGATAAAAGATATATCATTCCGTGAACATATATTGGAAATAAAAAAATTACATGTAAGGCATCAGGTTCTCAAACCCAAAAAAGGACTATGGATTCCCTTAAGGCACTGTTTAATGTTTGGCACTTTATTTAGGTAGGCAGTTATAGTGAAGTGTGAAGTCTAGGCAGTTAGCTAGTTTTAAAAATTTTTATTTACGTACATTTAATATCTATGCTAATAGTAGCCTCATTATTTTATCTTTTTGATCTAGGTACCTATTCACCTAACTCTATATCGTTAATTTTTATTATTACATGAATACTTAATTTAAGCTTACAGTATATTTCATATCCATCTATATATTATAAGAATAATGTAGTAATACAGCACTGTCCGTTCCGGCTTCATAAATATTTATGCATCCTAATTTTCTAGCTAAGTAATATAACACAGCAAAGTAAAACCGATAACACGCTGAGCGAGCGCTCGGTTTGGTTCGCCCGAGCGATACAATCATATCCGCCAACGCATTATTATTATTACCTAAATCCAAAGTCTCACAAGTCATAGCGCTCTGCCTGCCACTCGAGCCGAGCAAGCGAGGTCATTACGTCGGCACTAAAAGCGAGCGACCCGTTCCGATAATAAATGCTTCTCCTATTCTATATTGCTGTGTAGTCTGAGTTATGTAAATAGCACAAGTCATAGAAAGCGCAGAGTGAGACAGACATATATAATGAAGACGTATTGGAAGGAGACAGACAACACTAGCGTCAGTCTGCCGCTTGGTATTTGCCAGCCAGCCAATACTGGCACTTCTCAGCACTGGCACTGGGCTCTGGCACTGCGTCTATGCCTGTGAGTGAACGGAACAGAATTTCGTTCCATCGCGTCATTGCGTACTCATCTGCCTGCTTATGTGACTGTGCGAGTCTGTGTGGTTTCGATCGAAACGCACGGTGTACAAGTAGATTCGGTCGCGGCCGGTGACTTGATTACCTTGACTCATTATTACTATTATTACAATTGTAATTTCCATCTGATTACAATCATAATATATATTGTAAAACTCTACGCCTGATTTAATTATTAAATGATATAACATGAGCGCGACGCTCAGTATTCTTGATATCGACATTTTGACATGAGTTGAGCAGTTTATTTGGCCGGCCATTTTGATTTTCATGTTGAAAGAAGTGGTTAGTGGTGACAGAAGTTCGCGGAAAATAAGTTATTTGCATTTTCCGTACATACTGGTTATTGTTTTCCTGTAAGTGTGTGGATAGTGGTTGATGGATAAAAATTTTTGTTGTTTTTGTTTGGATTAACCTAAATTTGACTGTGAGTTTTGCCGTGAACAATAACATTTTGAATGCAACAATTTGAGGTTTTTTATGTGGTGAAAATAATGCTTTGGACTTTACTTCTTTTGTATTATAATTGAATGGATAATAAATGAATGTGAGTATTTAACTTTCTATTGGCTTTAAGCATGTTCTTGCCGTTTTTAAGTAGTTTGTTGTTATTGTTGTTGAGTTATATTACATACAATATAACATTTAACAATAAGTAAGCGTAATAAAAAAATTACTTATTTGCCGCTTTCTGGCGTAACTAGATAATAAACATACTTAATTAGGTTTTCGCAAAATATATTTAAAATATTTCTCATGAAGTTAGTATTGAGTTATTAAATGTTAATATATAATATGTTAGTAAGTACCTAAATACTTTTTTTTTATTTAGATTGTATATTGACAGCCTATCTGTATGTAGTGTATTGCATATAGGCTATACAGAACAATGTCCTAAATATATTTGTATGATATGTTCTATTTATTATTAGATTAGGATATGGTAAGTTAACTAGTATGACTTGACCAAATAACAGCTACACTTCCATGCTTAGTTTTTTTTTTTGCATTTTTATTTATTTTGCAGTAATATTAGAAATAATGATCTATAACTGTGAATGAGTTTACAAATCACAAATTATATTTTAATTGCTATTAAGAATAATTAATACACAGTAAGTACAGTATCATTGTAATAAATGCATAAGATGAGAAGTATTTATTTTATACATACTGAATCAATATTTAAAACTTATGCCATAATAGAAGTTATATCAATAGTTACAGACCAAGCAAGATACCTAATGGTAAAATTTATTTAACTTGTTCACAGGTATTAAATCATGGCAACTAAACTAGAACCTGATTATCCCACATCGCCAACAAACGATGAATCAGGTTTGTTTCTTATTATTTTCCTATCAAAATATTAAAAATAATTCATGCATGAATTTATATTTTGCTATATTATATTCTAACCTGACAGACATCTAATTAATTTATGAATAAAAGTAGCATCACGTGTCTGTAAATTAATTGAATGTGTCAATTTATTACTAATTTAATTTAGTTTATTTCTGCAATAATTTCAACAAAACTGAGGTATTTTTGTTTTTATTAAGTTCCATTGAGGTTTAATTAGGTATAGCCTGTATACTTAATTCATGCATGGATGTAAAAATAAATTTTCTTGACTATTATTTTCCAATTAATATCTAATTAATTTATCAAGTTTGTTTATTACTATTTTCCAACCAGTAGTACAACAATTCATTTATGAATCACATTTGTTTATAATTTATATATACTTTATTCATGCATGAAAGTAATTAGTTTTTATCTATATATGCATGTTCATAGAACTTGTGTCATAAGTGTGTGTCAGTAAAATTACTGTTTTGATTGTAAAAAATTAAGCTAATTGTATTGTTTGCACACAAAAATATAATTATGTAACAAATAATGTTATGAATTATCAAATACGTAATAAAAAATTTTGTTCCATAAAAGAAAGTAGTAAAATAATATGTCCATCAACACATGTGCAAATAAACTTTATCAATTATGAATGGAATTATCATAATTGATATTTGTATTATATTTACAATATTTCCATTACTATTAATGGAAATTTTGTGTAACACGTACATTGAGAAGACATACAGATTTTAGTTTTTCTTATTTTACAATTAATTTATTTATTGCATTCATGGAATATGGTGATCTTTAGCAATGTCCAGTTCTTTATATGACACCCTGTTGGTTGTAGCAATTTTTCCAATTGGTTATTAATATATATTTGATATACTCTGTTTTACAACAATTAGTTTTATTATTACATAAATAAATATAAATATTGATAAATATAAACTTACATAAGTATAAGTTGCTACAATATAATATTATCTAAAATATAAAGTTTCTTAAAAAAATTGTTTTATATGAATTTTATGGCATAGCTGTAAATTTAGTCCATTTGAATCAGTATATTAAGTAATTTATGTTTAACATATACCTGAAGTGTTATCTAAATACTGAAGATGTTTCAGAAATGTATGAACCTTGGGTTCAGTTAATATACAATGTATGAGTGTAAAGAAGGAAAATCCTGTACATATTTAATTAAACTACATCATTTCTTAAAATTTTGCTTTATTTTTTGGCAAAAAATTTTAAATTCAATATCAGCAATAAAAGGTTAAGTCGACAAGAATGTCATTTTTATTGATATTGACATTAGCTGTAGAAATAACCAAACATCATAACATTTCCTGGTTGTCTTGTTTTCTTTAAGGAATTTATATTTGTGACTTATGAAATTAAATTGAACATCTTAATAACATTTTTGTATTGTAAATTCTTATATTACAGTTTATGTAGTAGTTTTACATGATTAGTAGGAAACTTGAAATATTTATTTACATAATATATATTTATTTACTATTGATATGTAATCTATTGGTGTGTGGTAGGTTTGCATATGAAAGTGTGATAGTGATGGGTAACTAGCAAAAATTTTAATAACTTAACTATTCGGCTATTTATGGTGTAATAGCAAGCTAAATAGCCAGCTATTTGGCTATTTAGCTATTGTATGAAATACTCATTATAATCGAGCCAGTAGTGTTAACCTTAGCGTTACCTATTTAGTTGATTAACTGTCCACCTATGTTACGTCGCGTACAATCCCCGACACAGTAATATATAAGAGATATGATGCTATTTTTTTTTTATTTCATTATTCAATGAGTTACTTTGTAGACATTATTATGTTAAGTAGCAGTAAAACAATTTCTTAATTTTGTCCATTTTGTCCATGCCACCTATAGCATGATTTAAGAACTTTTGTTGTATCAGCCATAATCAAATTGATCAACTGTTTATTTATTATAATGCATTCATGTACTTAATATAGAGTTGTTACAATGTTCTTATAAGTAGTAATAGTAAGCATATGAACCCTGTTTAAGTTTATTGATGTCGTCTACATTTGTTGACAAAATAAATTTTGATAATCTCCATCGATGGCATTGCTGTTGACGAAACTAAATAAATAAAAAATAAATTTTTTATCAATAAATATATTTACCTAATATAATAATGACTACAAAGTTTTTTGAAAGAAAAATTAAATAAATAAAAAAATATCGGCTAGCGTTCGCTATCGATTCGGACGTTTACCGACAGCTACGCGAGATAGCGATAGCTATTTCGCTATCGATAGGCAATAGCCGCGATAGCTGCCTTAACTGCCATAGGCGGCCGCCGAACGTACTTGTCAGTTGGCGGTTAGTCGTGGCTGTGTTATAATGTGTCATCCGCTCGAAGCTATACAACCAATAGCTAGCTACATGGACAACAGATAACTTAGCCACGGCTATTCTTTGCCGTTATATAGCTGGGTATCTGTATAGCTACCCATCGCTAAAGTGTGAATGCTTGAGTATGTTGTGTATACGTATATCATCATGCATCATCATCATCATCATGATGCATATATAAATACATGTGTATACACAACATACTCATATATGTAAAGTATCTATACATATGTAGTTTGTTATCGTGTATACAGAAATGAATATATGTGAATATCTTGTGAAGTTCAGTGATTATTATCAAGGATCGATATCGACATGGGAATTAGGATGAATAACTTATGCGTGTTGAGGTATAAAAACATTTTTGAAATTATTTATAATTTACCATCCATAATTCATTAACTATGACTACATTTTTCACATCACATATAGTACATTACTACAGCGGCCAGCAACTGAGGTATTGATGGACGAACGTGCAAATGTGGGTCGAGAAGGAGCCGAGGCACTCATACGTGAGTCCATCAATGCCTAGTTGTGGCCAAGGCTTGTATAGTACTTTTCTCAAATAATACGCGGAAATCAAAAACACAATTTTACTTTTTAATTTCAATCAACGAATAACGAACAATAATAATTTTTCACGCGCCATAATGCTCCTTTGTTTTTTTTTTTTTCAATAAATAGCTTTCTATTAGCCAGGCAGTTCGAAATTTAAATAAAATATTTTATTAGTTATCTCTTTGGTTTTTCGAAGTAAAAGGTCATTCCATTTTTAAATTACAGGATAGATATGAGTTTACGTAGCAATTTATCTGGACGCAAAACATGACGGATATGGATTTTCATACAACTTTTGCCGGCCGCTGCCCGCATGTATCTGGCCAGTACGGCAATTTTAATTAATCTCGAAGAAGATTGTCAAAATAATGCTCACATTTCCATGCATGTTTGAGAAAATTATTATTACTTAGTACAAATATATTTTTTATTATTTTCAAGATGTTAAGGACATTTTTTTAATTGAGAAAACAGAAATAAGCAGATGTTTTTCTTATTTTATTTTTTGTTAAAAACTTTTAAATATATTTGCTTTATTATATGACTGTTACATTGGCAAGTATGCGAATGAGTCTACTGGGAACGAATTATCCAATTATCCGGAGCTAGGAAACTAGATACTTTAAACCGCGGGATATCGTAAAGGTAATATATAGGATCTATAAAATGATAGTATAGTAGTAGGGGAAAGCACAAAAGTTCCCAACGGGTTGACGTGCAGCGGTTTAGTTGACCCCATACGCGAATAAAAGATAAGATCATATAGCATCTTTTTAAATACTTGAAGATATATATATATATATATATATATACATATATATATATATATATATATATATATATATATATATATATATATATATATATATATATATATATATATATATATATATATATATATACTAGCGGCCCGTCCCGGCTTCGCACGTACCCTTATTACCTATATATATATACCTACCTACCCTTATTCCGCACCGCAATAAGTACGAATAACATGTACAACGCGAAAGGGAATTATTAAATTTGTAATATCTATTGAATGGAATAACCGATTTGAACAATATGCTTAAAAATATAAACACAAAGCAATAATTATTGCTGACAATTTGCTTTAATCGAAGCAAGTCCAAAATGAAATGACCGCATGAATGACATAACAACATGCTTGTACTGTCAATATTGAAAAAAGTTTCAATTTGACAGCACAATCCCCATCTTAAAAAAAAAATAATTTGATAGTAATCCCCATTAACGAAATGATCCGCCATTTATTAATTTGTTACAAAAATGTGATAAATGAAGAACCGTTCAACCGATTTTGTGCAAACTTCACATAAACCATCTATTAAATAGTCCGAATAAAGCCTAAACATTTGGTTTGGATAGGTGATCCCGTCCTTGAGTTAAAAAATTCCAACGAAAAGTGGCATTAATTTTTATATATATAGGTAAATTTATTACTATATATTTTCCCTTACAATGTAAAGGATAAAAAATGGTTATTGTGGGTTATCCTTGAGAGATAGACATATACCATAGCGGACTTTTTTGTTGACCTTTTTAAGGTGTACAATACTGTAGTACATTATTTTGATTTATCTCGTAGGGTTCAGCCAGCGTTTGAAACGCAAAAAGCGTTTATTTACGACATCATATTAGAAAGCTTTGAATTTATAAGCGTTTCTCTACAATATTGTGCATGTATTTTACATGTAAACCTTCCTCTTGATACATTCTATTAAAAAAAAAAACCCGCTTCAAAATCCATTGCGTAGTTTAAAGATTTAAGCATACATAGGGACTGACAGGCAGCGACAGCGACTTTGTTTTATACTATATAGTATTTTATGATGATGATAAAACTGAAAAATTAAGACAATTGTTGTTAGCATTGGTACACTGGTAACAACTGACTCTGTTCTGTTTTTGCAAAGGCTGTGGTCGTGATTATTTCCTCACGATGTACCTACTTACTCTCTTTCTTCGTCCTCTTCATTACTGAAGGTCGTGTCCTTGAAAGGTGTCTGTTGCCTCTCTTATGATGTTATTCCATTTTGCACGGTTTCAGCTTCTCGCAGGGCAGCTGCAATTGACAGTCCCGTAACAGCGGTTACTTGGTCAGACCATCGATTAGGCGATCATCCGCGTGGTCTTTTACCCTCTATCTTGCCTACAACCATTAGTTTGTCCAGATTGTCGGACTATCGTCGAGTACCTACTTAAGTTAACTGTTTAAGTCAGTAAAAATTACTTATTTTCGAAACCATTCATGTTTTGGATTCATCAGAATGATGTAGTCTGATTTTTTTTTACGACTAAAGTACGCTATTGTATCGCCAATCTTGAATCGATTTTAACACTTCTTTACATCGAATGGTAACCGTCGCCTATAGACATGATCAGTACCATGGAAATAACAGAGTATACTGTTTCGCTTATGATACCCTCCATGCGTTGCCATTCCTGAGGACTCAGGCGGCCTACCATGAAATGAAATTCCGAATTTTCGGGCTCAATTTCGTGTTTTTGTTCGTACCTAAATCGACCCAGTAAATGGAGCTTAACGTTTCATTCATCATAAATCCTATCCTAATAGTCCAGAGGAACGATATTTTAATATTTTTAATAATTTTTAGCGGCATGTATTGTAATTTTAACATCAAATTTCTATTTCGTTCGTCCCCGAAATTTCGGATAATATTTCGTGGTAGGCCCTCAGGTGTTAGTCCTCTGTACCCTGTAAATTTACTGTCATATCCCACCCTTTAAACCGAAACACAGCTATGCAAACACAACTGCTTCACGGTAGAAACACGAATGAGACAGAGGTGCCCAAGCAAACGACTTGTGTACAAAATCTCCCTCTGTTAAATTTTATCTTGGTAGAGTGCAGGTCCTTATTTATTCTGTTATGGTTGAGGTAATTGTTTTTTTTTGAGCAGCAAAAAACTACTTCTTGCTAAGTGAAATCAACATGCAAACATGCGAGTATGCGTTTTAAACTGCAATATTTACAACTACGAAACATTCCATCGTTTATGTACTTTATGTAGTTTAGGTACTTTCTTAATTATATAATACTATAATACCTACTTGTACAACAATTAGTCCATTAACCTAGGGTTTTTTTTTTTAATCTTTTTTATTTAGAGGCTTTTATCCTATAAGGATATGTCAGCCTCATCATACCCTAATTTTATAAAATACGTCACATACGTTACCTAAGGTTGTCTTGAAAAGATTGCTCTCAGCAGAAAGACCGCCTTACTGTATTTATACAATTGTATCGTTGTGTTTTTTGTTTTGATTATTTCCTATATTGTATAATGCAAATAAAGTATACTCATTCATTCATTAATTTCATCGTTTATTGGTGTGTGTATACACACACACCAATAAACACACGTTTATAAGTGTGTTCACAATTGATATCGCTTTTGTATTGAACAAAGATTTGAGAAAAATGTCCCATCTCCTGTTAGAAAGTGTACAGTAATAGTAAAAGAGATAATAATGTAAAAAGAATTGCATTTAACTTCTCATCGTTGTTTAATTTTTACGTTACTTTTGCAAATGTAGCGTTTGCGTCATATTTGTTTTCAATACGAGGTTACGGGGGGGAAGGGATTGTTAGTAATGGGGTCTAATGAACCCATTGCTAGTAATATTCCCTATCAGGTCGACCTCCACGCGGTTCCCCCTGGAAACCATCGTGGTTAATTCTAGTGGAATTCGTCACGATGGATTAACTGACCTGCTTTCATCCTCATCTATCATCACTCACTGGTGCCCCGCCAGCGTATACCGATAGCGCAGGTGGGGTAACCATAGCATTATCACTTATTAAAAAAAAATACGAGATTACGTCACTTTGTACTAAAACGTAGCGCCAGTTGATTGTCATCGGCAATTTTTTTTTTATAATTGAAATGTTATTGTAAGCCCGCCTGCGCTATCAGTATACGCTGGTGGGGTACCAGTGAGTGATAAAAAGTAAAGATAAAGACAGGTCACTTAGCCTATAGTAAGGATGGTGACTTCACCAGTAAATTTTTGTAATGTTTAATAATTGTAATGTAGTAATGCTGACAATTATTTATGTCTTATTGTTAGCAATAAATATACTACACTAAGTTACAAAGTAAATCTAACCAGTGCAATAACAAAGTCATTATAATTATTATTTAGATAAAATGACTCGCTTGATCTTACATGAGATTTCGCATCTTTTTCTAGTAGAAGAACTGCGTTGAGAGTATTAGCATTTTTTTTTTAATTTCGTTTTTGATGGCATAATAAATTACTTGTTCTTTATGATAAAGTAATTGTAATTATTGACAATAAAAATATTTACTGATAATCACGAATGATGTATTATTATATACATCTATGTATGTATTTTGAATGTAAGTGTATAAGTTACTCTGTATATATGTAAACATATTTATTATTTCTTAATAAAAACAACTATACTGTTTCCTCGTCTTATTGTACGCTCACTGCCCGCTGGTAATTAATGCTCCTTTCCACTCAGGGTTTACTGAAAGAAAACTCATACAGAGTTAAGGTCGCCTGTTGTACATCTTTATTTAATGTATTATATAAATGTATTTTTTTTTTGTGTACAATAAAGTATAGAGTAGGTATAAAGTATTTATGCGTGTGAAATTCAAAATGACAGTTTATGATTGTGCTAAACAAAAAACTAAATTCAAAAATAAATAATAATAATAAAGGATTTTTGAATAGTAATTTTATTTATGAATTTACCATCAAGTTCGGAATGCAATTTCAATTTAGAAGAACGAGCAGAAATCTTAGCTATTGCTTTTTTTTTCCAAAGAAAAGTTGAGTTTACCACAACAATCGTAAGTATTATAAAACTGCATCCCTACATGGTGCACCGTTGACATTTGAGTACAAATAAGTTTGTGAACTCCTAAACGAATCGTACTGTAACATCGTGGAATGGCCTTTGTCCCGTGACGTGTTCTCTTCGTCCTATTTACCTCGGATCCTTCTAACGTAGCGTGAAAAAGCACTTAGTGAGCCGGCATAGTGCGGTCAATGGATGAGAGTAGAACGTTCTCTTTTCGGTTGATCACATTCATGAACCTTTTTAACCGACTTTAAAAAATGAGGGGTTCTATCTTCCACTGTATATATATTTTGTTAGTGGTATCTCACTACCTTATTACCCCCGCCTGTCACTAGAACTAAATAAGCCGAAGAAAGACCTAGTACAGTCCCGAATTGTTGAAAAAAAAGAAAAAAAAAGAGACTATAATTCACACTAAAGTTAATTAATTTAGAAACTTACAGTTCTGTTATGATAAAATGACAGTTTGATTTTATTATATGAAGTAGTTTTTTACTCATTGCTTACCAATTATTTCCACTAAGCGTCAAATAATAATAATAATAAAAAAAAAAATTAAAAACCGACTTAAAAAGAAAAAAACAAGATGCAGATCATTTATTCATAATTTACAAAATTACAAGTCTGTGCTAAGCTCACAGAGAACAAGAATTATTGTGATACAGCTTAAATTAATAACGAAATTTAATTCTAATACTTTAATATTTTTATTATAATAGGTTTGTTTGTTTAAGGATTGGTATTTTTACCATTAAATAATTGTAAGCAAATGTCAAATTATACTATGTATAATTTGACATTTGCTTATAATAATATAACTCAGCAATTAGCACCGAATTTAAACAGATTTTGTCTTTTAAATAATAATAATAATAATAACTTTATTGCATAACCATGATTGTAACAAACTCGGCACTGGAAATTACAGTAAAAGTAGGTTTTGTCTTTTAAATGTATAATATAATATAAGTTATTCATCGTCTTTCTACCCATATCCCAATTATTATTTGTGGTCGGCGTAATATGTTTTTTATCCATATTACAAAAAGATTTGGCTTACTTTTACGACCGGCCGCCTGCCTAACGTCAACCCTCGTTGGGAATGCATTTGTTGGTGGTTCCCGCCACATACGGTATGGAGGAAAAGATTGAGGAAAAATGGAAGGGAACGTTGGAAATGCGTAAAGGAAATTAGTAAATAAGATGAATAAGGCGCTTATGTGGGAAAGGAAAGGGAGAGACACTGCAGCGGCTCGGGAGACCGAGGTCGCATACGGGTATGCGGCGTATGTAACACTCCTGACCCCCTAATATAATAGTTATTATAATAAATTATTATTATTATAATACGGTTATGTTCTTGGTTTTTGTTTATTTTTTTATTTAGGTTTATTTTTTTTTTAAAGATTTTTTGTCCTTGGTTTTGCTCAAGATTGTGATGTAACATGTTATTATTCATGTATTATAAAAAAACGAATTTGACTTACATGTGTTTAGAGTGGTTCCGAAACTAGAAGAATACTCTTAACAGAAATTCTCGTCGGTCAATACATATGTAAAAATCTCATATCAAGATGTCTCCAAAAACGCTCATCCATTGTAATTTAAAAGAGTATCTGTTGAGTTTTTTGTAGGTTCTTTTCAACCGATGGTTTCTCGAACCCTGCATTCATAAAAGATGATTTTAATTGTGTTTATAAACAAGTTTATTTGAATAAAGATATGAATTTGAATGGAATTTTGTAAATGTGTATTATTCGGCCCAACTTTAGAGATACTATATTTTTTACCCCGACAAGTGACTTAGGGTGGTAAAAAAGTTTACTGGGCCAGTTAGTTTTTCATTAAAATATGACGTATACTTAAAATGATGGAAAATTATCAATCGATTTTCTCTCTCTCTCTCTCTTCTCATTTCTGTTGTATTCTTTTTATGTTTGTTACTTCATAACTCTGTTAGTTATAAACCGATTTGTATAATTCCTTTTTTTTATCTGAAGGGATATATTTTTATTTAAATGAAAGCAATTGGTTTTGTCACAATTGAATTCTTTTTTTGTGAACAATCCTAAATTATGATTTCAAATTTTTTATTTTGACTAGTAATATTTTAAATACACAATCGATACTTAACGCGATGAAAAACTTTTGCAGATAAATAGTATTTACATACCTACTTTTTTTTATTGCTGACGGTATCGTCGACGTGGATTGCATCACGTCGTGGTCACGTTAGGAGTGTTTTTTTTTTTTATAATTATTTCAGCCGTTAATTGTCCCCTGCTGAACATAACCCTCTCCCGTAAGGGAAATTTTGCCAGTAGTTGCCACGCTTGACAGGCGGGTTGGCGACCTCAGTTAGGTTTTGAGAGATGTTTTAAGAGGGACGCTGCTGCCGACGACACCCACGGGAAAGGAAGGGATGGCCCACTCTGTGCCGAGACCACACGGCGTATTTAAGTCCCGTTTAAAATATGTATATTTTTTTTAATATGTGTAAACATCGCGAAAGTTTAAAATTAACTATTGGGCGTTTTATATTTTTCCGTGGAAGTTCACGATATTGTACGTTTTTATCGTCATGATACAATGGAAGAGCAAAATGTGTGAATATTATTGAGACGCTTTTAAGCTTACCGTACGATAAGAACGTGGTCATACACGATCACGGCACTGCCGTAACCTTCCCGTGGAAGACCTAGGCTCTCCTATAAGATTGTCGCGGCAATTCTGCGTATTTATTATGTGTATACGTGTGTATGTGTATGCCTGTATGCGCTGCTTCAGATTATAATTTTGGACGTGCACGTTTTATCGCAGAACTCCTAGGCACCCTAAAAGTCCCTGTAAAGTTGTGGCGGTAACTCTGCGACTGTAGTGTATACGTACAAGAATAGATTGAAAAAAAAAAAAAATACGGATTCGTGTATACAAATAAATTTTGCTTCACAAGTTGCTTTTGCTCCGCAAAGGATAATAGGGGCTTCTATCGTTACAAGATAATATGTGATATATGATATATCCAAAGGTTGTCTGGAAGAGATCGTTTTTAGCGATAAGACCGCCCATTGTTTTCTCGGTGTAATATTTTCTTGTAATTGTTTGCATTTATAATAAGTTTAGTATTGTAATCTTATGGAAGAAACAATAAATAGTATCTATCTATGTGAATAATGTGATCAGATAGTGAGCTCTATCGCATACAATTATTTTTACATTGGAACGAATTAAAGAAAAAAAAATTTTTAGTTTCTACTGCTCTTTTAAAGGACTATCTCATATTTTCTTAAATATTGCCTAATTACCTGCACCATCGACATCTTCTAGTTACAATTTTTTTATAATAGTCAGGTAATGCGTCTGTTTCTACTATTTGAACTTCAGCTACTTTACACACACGACTTGAGCAGGTAAATAGCAATTTGAAGCTGCCTATGACAGAAGTTCCAATTTTAGAACCCACACAGCAGGTATTATGGAAAAATTTTAATATATAAAAATCCGTACCGTAGAACGGGGCTATTTGGTTTATTTTTTTGCAAAATCATGTATTTAATAAAAGAGCAATGCATTAATTTACTCGACAAGGGGTTTTTTGACCAGTTCCTATAATACCTTTTTAATGACTACCACTACAATAAGTCTATCATGCGTAGTTTTGAAGATATATGTTTTTAAGTATGCTATTCCAAATATTGCTACTTTGGGGCTATTTGGTATCCTATGTAGAAGCTAACCAATTTTTGACATTTTATAAAACTGTGCTTAATAAAACCGTTAGAGAGACATTTGGAACTATTCTAGAATAGACTGCCTTGAAGTTTATCGCAATTTGATTCTTATCGGTTAAGAAAATAGTGAATTATATGAAGTTAGTCATGAAAACAAAATTATTATTTTAAATAAAATGGGGTTATTTGGAATTAGAAGTAAATGTAATAAGATGTGCCTATTATAAGTAAAGCAATATTTGGAATTCTTAAGGGGAGGCTGTTTTCAATTTTTACGTGATAGCTAATAGATATAATTAATTCTGTAATAGGTATAGGTATAAATAAAAATACTTAATATATTTTTAATCAAATTATTTTATAATCTTCATTATGAAAAGAAACATAAAAGTAACTACTAGGTACATACCTAGTTAAAGCTACATAAATGCTATAAAATATAACAAAAGATTATAAATTTTGCTTAACATAAAAACAAATTCTGGAAAAATAAAGTGGCTTAAAGTATCTCAAAAATACACCATATCGCTTTCTTCAGCGAGAAGAAACTCGTTTTTCTTCATAGGATTATTATTCATAATAATTTTTTTCACAATCCATATGTCATCAACTTCATCGCGATCAATTTTCTTGCTAATCCAAAACGCAAGCTGTGGCTTTTTAATAGTTTTGTAAAAATTAACACTGTAATTATATTTTTGTCCATCAAATTTAATATTTTCGATAAATCCAATGTAATATTTACTGTTTTTATCATCACAGTCGAGTACCAAAACTCGTAAGTCAGTTGTATCCAAAGGAAATCCCCAATGGCTCAGTAATTGTATATATTCTACAAAAGTCTTCTCTTCCTCTATTGAAAATAGAGTTGGGTGCCCCGCTTTTTCTTGCGTGCAATTTTTGTTTCTAGATTTCCTACTCAAAGTGCTCATTGGAATATTGTAATTTTTGGAAGCCTCTTTTAATTTCATTAAACCATTTTGAATGGCTTTTATTGCGTTTTCTAAACTTTCTTTAGAATAACTTAGATATGGTGGATGTGTTTTACCGCAACGTGAGTTGGTATATTTCCTTTGATATGTTCGCAACATGATTTTTTCTTGATTTTCCCTGTGTGGAAAGAATAAAATTATTTTATATAATATAAATTATTTTAAATAATAAATTATATTAAAAAATATTTTATATACTATTTTATACATTTTTTTAATATATTTTTAATAGGTAATTTGATTTTATTTTTTCATTTTATTATTATATTTTATTTTTTAATATTTTTTTTATTATTTATTTTTTATATAACGTCGTGAAAATAACGGCGCAACTTCAAATTATTCAATGTCGGCACTGACTTATATGCTAGCCTGCGCACACCTAAAGACATTATATAAATTTTCCTGGGAATATTAGTCCCATTTTTTAGATTAGGTATTTTGCCGAATTTAATTTGATGACTGGGAACTGACTTACCCTTAAATATTTTTTTTTTGCACTTTTGGGGCTATTTGAAACCATCACTCAAACCCGTACTAATGCATAAAGAATTGTTAGATGGGGCTATTTGAAATAATATTCCAAATAACCCCAAAATCAATCTCAAAAAGCCCCAATCACAAAAAGTAGAAACAGTAGCTAGCTCGACAGAGATATAAAATAGCAACATACACCCCTGAAATCTACGGAAAATACACGTATACATAGTTTAACTTGCATGGTACATACCTTTCTATGTTTCATGCGTCAGACGAAAGTTAAATACTTACGAAAAAGAGCGAAAATTCTTTTTTTTTTTAAACACTTGCTGCCTCGTGTAATGCTTAACTATAACCTCAAAAATTAAAAAAAAATTGACAATAGTCGTTGTGTTACCAGGTGACAACAAATATTCTACTCATTGCTAAACTAAAAAATATACGTAGATAATCAAATCTTTTATTTAAGAAATTCCATTTAACCCCACGACTTGCAAATAGCCCCTTTCTACGGTATGGTCGTTAATAACCTTAACGTTCATCTGCGAAACCGAACAATTGTTTTTTTTTTTTATTTTGTAAATGTCTATTCTTTGCTTCAACTTGAAAGATAGGAAATGATTTTTTGTACGTTGGCGAGGCACCAGTGAGAGATGATAGGTGAGGATGAAAGCAGGTCAGTTAGCCCATCGTGACGAATTTTAAAAGTAATTTGTCTACTTTCATCCTCACCCACCAGACATATCAAATTGACATATAATACGTATCCTTTTGATCGTTGATCACAATTAGCTAACCTGATAAATGTAAAATATCACACAAAAGAACTGTGGAAAGAAAAAATTCAATTGGTACGTTAAAAAAACCGGGTCGTCGCACAGTGGGAACTCGCCTAAGAAAGCCATCTCATAAATACTTTTTTCTAAAACTCCGTGGATATGCATGTTTATCACCTCAAATTGTAGCTAAAGAGTTACTCTATCGTTATAAATATGATTCAAATCTCTGACTATTCATCCTTCATAGAACAGCATCTAAAGTCAAGGAATGAAAAAAAATACAAAAATAATTATATAACTTAAATTCGTTTGGTATATTTTTATAGTATCAAAACAATAGAAGTCATAGAGTGTGATTTTAGAATGCTTAGAATGTGTACTTTACTATTATTAAAATATATTTAGTTTAGTAGAATATTACTTAACCTAAGATCCATATATCGTTACATGTACTATTTTCTTTTCTCAAACTTTGAGTTGGAGATTTGACAGATGCCGAAGCTTGCCGAAGTTCTGACTTTGGTTTTATTTATTAGGAAATATAGCAATTGCTAAGAAATATAGCAAAATAGCAATTGATTGGATGGCATTTCAACTGTAAATCTAGAAAAAACTACATGCGAACCTGATCCTTCTACTTCGACAGAGAAAAGAGGAAGACATTCTAAAACGTTTGAAGACAGTTCAGAGAAACGGAAAAACAAGGAATTGCTTGATGCCTGTGGACTTGATTTCATACTGAACTCATACATACAGGGTTTAAGGTCACATGGTGAAGTAGATGAAGCATTCATCGTTGATATTTTACGAGCATTGCTGGCAGAAAAAAAAGAGTGAAATGTGCAGTAATCTACTTAATGAACCGGCACATATAACAACATATTCAAAAGTTGAAGCTCTTAACATTTTTATAGAATTGAATCTGAACAAGGTACAGTATGAAATTATGAGTAGTTGTTTGATAGCAAAGAATTGCTTATGGTTTTCATCATATAAGTTGATTCGTGAAACTAAAGAATCGTGCTATCCGCCAAAATCATATATAGAAATTACTAATGTTAAAGCAGAAATTAACTGCAAGATCTTTTGGATCACACTTCAGCCAGACTTCTAAAAAATAATGATGTTTATAAGGTTGGTTCAATCCACTTAATGTTACATTCCAAAATGGGGTTGTGATGGATCAAGTGGACAAAGCGAATACAAGCAAGTCCTGCCTGAAGAGAGTGATATAATTTCCGATTCAAATTTGTTTATATCATCATTAGTGCCCCTGAGACTTATTGATTTGAATTCGAATGAAGTATTATGCAATAACCTGCTCCATCATCAGTAAGATTTTGCCGACCAATCTTAATAGAATTTTCAAAGGCAACACTTGAGAAGACAACAAGGGTAGTCGACGAGATTAATGCTCAAATTTTAGATCTTAATTCTTCCCTTATCAATCATAGTGGCGAAGGTATTGAAATAAAACACACGTTATAATTAACTATGATTGACGGCTAAGTGGCTCAAGTTTTGTCAGAAACTTTATCAAGTGCTGTATGTACCATTTGCGGTGCAAAACCGACAGAGATGAACAATTCAGAAAAAGTACAAAACAAACCTGTCGATGAAACTTTCTATTAATGTGGCCTTTCAACTTTACATTGTTGGATCAGATTTATGGAACTTATTTTACATTTATCTTACAATCTAGGTTTTGAATAATGGTCTGCCACAACAGCAGAAAATAAAGATTTAAAAATGCAAAAGAAGGCTAATATACAAAGAAGGTTCAGAGAAGAACTTGGATTAAATATAGATAAACCGAAGCAAGTTAGTGGCAACACTAATGACGGCAATACAGCCAGAAGATTTTTCCAAAATTATCATTGTACATCAGAAATCACTGGTATAGATGAGGAATTAATAAAACGGTTTTATGTTATACTTCAGGTCATAGATTTATGAGATGAAAATGAGTCAAAGTTCCCGCTGTACGTCGGATGCTCCCGTAGGAGAGCGGTACACGTTTGTTTTTCTGCTTCCTTCACAGCGCTTTCAATTTCACTCTCGAGGACTGTGTTGCCCAACAGGTTCCACAAGGAGAAAGGTGATTGTTAGTAATGGGACTAACAGACCCAATTGTTAGCAATATACCTTATTAGCTCGACCTCAACGCGTATTGCACACATAAAACAACACTTAGAGAAATTCAGTTAGATTTGGGATCCATTACAATTAGGGTATACTGATTTTGCATCTATTCGAACAATATGGTACCATTATGTGGTTAGTATTGGCTATAGAGCGTGCAAAGCGTTTGAATTTCAATATTCATCTACTGTTATTTATTACTCTTGAAGTAACCCCATGGTTTGTGATCGTGGTTTCAATCCACAATGCTTGATGACAGCCGAAAATATGAAACATATAGGGAATAGAATAACAAGTATGAACCCTATGATGGTATATAATACATACACTGTATGTCGGATCATTATTTTTATTTCCTATATTCAAGGACTATTGAAGGATGTAATTATAATTTTAAGAGCTACTCTTATTAATAAATACATCATCTTTTCAGTGCTTGTAACAAACATCACGATTTCCTGATGTTGTATTGTTTTTTTATAAAATTTAATTTTGTAATATGAAAGTTCTTATATTGTGTGTATTGTTAAGAATTATGTTTGAAACGTACATTGTTTGTGTTTCAGATGGAGATGACGAAGCACAAGATGATTCAGTAGAGGACGAGCAAGAGAAAGAAGACATAAAACCTCCAAATAACAATGTCGCGAGTATATTGAAAAGGCTTCAATCTTCAGGAGCTCTTATTAAGAAACCTAAACAAGAGTATAGGTGTCACACCTGCGAGGAAGATTTCCCTAATTGGGAAGAATTAGAAACTCATCTGATTCAACACGTGTCCCTGCCCTCCGTGGTGCTTGACAAGCTGCCGTCCGACGACGAAGATAGTTCTCCTTCTGGAGATGAAAATTGGTCTGATGAAGAAGAACCTTCGCCACCGCCAAAGATTGGCCCGAAAACGGCGCCACAAAAAATAGATATATCACAAATACTCAAAAACAAAGGGATTTCACTCAAAAAACCGACTGAAACAGAACTTAAAAGTTCGGATTCTGCATTAAATAAATTAAGTGGATTAGGTTTCACAATTAAGAAAAATACAACATCAATAAAGAAAGAACCAGAAGAACAGGATACGAATGATGTTATGCAAAAGTTAGGTAAACTTGGTGGTATTAAACTTAAACTTAAGTCTGATGGAGGTAATACTAACTCTTTTAAAGTAGTCAATGGCTTAAAAGATTTCAAAGCATCTGATGAAGAAGACGGAGGTAGTGGTGATGAGGCTAGTCAAGAAGATCAAGAAGGTGACGACGACCAAGACAAGTCAGGAGATCAGGATGCGTCTGGTCCAGAACAAGACTCTGCTGATGAAGACAATGATGGGTTGGATAAAACGACACTGAAAGATAAAATTGCCACAACTCTTAAAAACCTTCAAGGTAAATCAATAGTACAAAAAGTAGAACCTGTTAGAACTCCTGTAAAGACTTCAGTTTCAAATACATCTGCAATTGTTAAAGAAATACCACAAGTAAAACAACCGGGAAGACCTGCAATAAAACAAACACCTAAAAGAGGTGCAAATTTTCCAATTGCATCTAAAGAGATACCTCAAACTCAGAAAGAGTCAACATCAGTTGTGTCTACACCAGAGCGACGTCAATCTCATGAGGTAAATATGGATAATGTTGTTGTTAAACAGGAGGTAGGTAGTGTGGAGACGCAAAATTCCAATATTCCATTATTTTCCAGTCAAATAAAATCTGAAAGGACTTCACCAACACCAAGCGATAATACATCATCACCAATAATAGCTAAAATTAAAAGTGAACCAGGCTCTGCTGTTGTCTCAAGTAGTCAACCACTTTTCAACAATCATAATTCTACTCTTTCTGCACCTGTTGCTGCGTCAACAACTACTAATCTCTTACCAGTCACAAAGAAAGAAAATGATAGCGATATGACTATTATAGAAATTAATGGAGATTCTAATGATGAAGATGATGACTGTTGTGTGGTTTCAGCGACTCCAGCACCTGACATTAAGCCAGTTGTTCCCAAATCTGAAAATTCTGCACCATCTTATCCACCACCCGCTTATCCTAGTTCTTCACAATCGAGCTACACTCCTGTTCTATCAGCGCGATTATCCTCCACTACTCCCTCAACTGAGAAACAACATAATTTCAATTGGAATGCACCAGATTCAAAACCACCTCTTGACATGCTTGAAAAAAGTACCGATGATATCTTTGAAAGCTTGCTCTCAACTGCGACAAAAAAAGAAAACCTCTCCTTATCAGACGCTAGTGAATACATATCTATAGATACATTAGGTCCACAACACACATGTGAAATTTGTAATACTAGATTTACTGATATATCTTTATTAGAAGAGCATAAAAGGGTGACAGGACACTCCAAGAGTCTTATGGCACCAACATCATCGTCACTTATGCCATATAATCCTAGTTCAAACATACTTCAAAATTTACTGCCGGTCAAGCAGTTAGCAGAACAAGTTGGAAAACTATCTGGGATGGGAGGTGGTGGTCCAGGCTTCACACATCAACAAAATGTAATGATCAATATTCAGGCATATCCAGGTGCTGGAGGAATGGTGCCTCAGCCTTATAATGCTTATCCTCAATCTGGACAAAATATGCATTCTGGTTTTCCACCTACATCTAACAATATGTATGGTGCTCCAGGACAAACAATGTCAGGGCAGTATCCTGGTCAGCACTATATGGGCCAGCAAAACTATAACCAATTTCAACAACAACCGATGTCAAAGCCCGGTGGTTATCCTGGCGCGCAAAATACTTTTTCACCAGGATCATCGCCATATCCAAACACTTCTCCCCTTCAAAGTATGCAACAGGCATATGGTCCAAACTCATCTGGAATGATGAATACGCAGCAAGCTATGGGTCAAATGGGACCACCACTTGGAGCTACGCCTAATCAATATGTTCCTTCGTCAAGTCCTGGTGGTACCATGAAACCACCCAGTAGTGGCGTTAGAATACAAAATGTGCAAACATTTGCTCCAGGTCAATTGGTAGGGATGCCTGGTGGCCCAGGGCAAGAATTAGGACCACAAGCGAATGCGCCTGGTCAAGTGGTTGGAGGGCAGATGCCATCACCTAGTCAAATTAGAATGGCAGCTGGAGCTACGGTGGCAGGAGCTAGACCTAGAATGGCAAACGTAAGAAACGCGAGACCATCAATAAGACCTGGAATACAGGTTCATGGGCAGGTGCGTGGTGGGAAACCTGGCGGTCCTCGTATGCCAATAAAACGACCTGGAGGAATGATGGCAGGGCCCAATCAGAAGCGAAGACCCGATATGTTGTTGCCTGGCAAACATGATAACGAAGATTGCCAAGTAATGGCAATGCAGAAACAACGCGACGGTCTTCCCATGATCCAGAGTGTGCAGGGCGCTAAAGACAAATTAAACCTAGGCAGCCAAATATCAATAACGAAGAAAACTGTGAATAAAGAAGCGAGCGCTATGGCGAATGTGTTAGCATCCCGAGGTATAAGTGTCAAGGCGAAACAGAAAAGCCGCTCCCCAACTCCAGAGAGACCTTTACCGCATATACCGAATCTTGGAGCAGGAGTTAGTATTAAGCATACATCAAAATCCAGTAGTTTCTCAATACCCGAAGCAAAGGTTGGTGGGGGTATGTTATCGTGTAGGATTTGCAAGAAAATGTTCATGAATCAGAACTCCTTACAGGTTCATATGTCAAATGCACATCCACAGAGTAAAATACCTATGTTTAAATGTGACGAGTGCCCAGCGTCTTATCCAAAATCCTTACAATTGCAGCACCATAAGAGGGTGTTCCACAATGTATCTGGTCCTAATAGAGAATTAGGATTGCCGGTCGTGGATCTTTCGCAAGAGGAGAATTTAAAACGACTAAGTAGTTTAGGTATCTATAGTTTTATTCCGTTAGCGAATAGAGAGCAAGCGAGTGGATGCTTCGGTATTCCGGTTGTGTCCGTTCACAATGGAATCAGCAATAATTTGCAAGCGCTCGGCGCTGATGGTTTATTAAGTCTAGGCCCTTTGAAACCGTTACCAAATTCTTAAATTAGGACTTGTGTGATATAGAAAAATGTGGACAAAGTGACTTTTTTTTGACAAATTGAGTTTTTATTTTTTTACAAGAACAAAGGGCACAAAATTGCAGTAAGTATGCGAGATTCACAACTCGTATAATTTTGTATTTGTACGTATTTTTATACGGTCACAACTATGACGATACGGAGCGACCGAATTTTTTTATTAACTCTTAGATTAACAATAACTTTTTCATTGTAATTTTTTAAATGTAGAGAGAATAGATCCTACAACAAGATATCTTATAATTACATAAAAATGACTGTTACTTTTTTAAAAATAGAATATTGTAAAGAACTATTGCATTAAGTTCCTTGATGTTTCCAGTGTGACTGTTAAACATTATGCTATTCAGTACTTTAGAGTACTTAGGTTGTAAGAATATATAAAATCGATTTTCTTTTGTTCAAGTATATGATGCCCATATATGATAAGTTTACGCCCGCACTGCAAAGTATACGATAATAAATATCACAGCGCCGTCTAGTCCCAAGCTCAGTTGATCTTGTACTAGGGATACGAGACAATAGATAGAATGCTTGCTTTTTTTTTTTTAAATACACATACATAAATAACACCCAACCAATAGAAACAGCCATACTCACGAATACAAATGTTTGTATTGTGCGTGGATCGAATCTACGACAATAGAAAAGTGAGGCGGTGTGTTAAATCTCTCCATCATCAAAGTTGATAATATGTAAGAGTTTTATATAACGATTCCATTATGAGAAAAATTGTGTTCACCAAATATTTATATTATAATTAAATATGTATGAATTAGATACTTACCGAGTATTAGATATGATTTAAACGATTTATGTGCAATATTAAAAGTTTTGTCATCTGGTAAAATTTTTAAAATTTTTCCTTTATTTAATGCATAGTAATTTTGGATTTTGATTTCAATGATTTCTTTGAGGCTTGGAGTTGAGATGGAATGGCAAGCTCTGTATTACCTGTCAATTTTCAATATGGAACATTTGGAAACCACCAAAATGTATTACAGCGTTCTATTTTGAAATTTTCAAATAATTTTATTGTTATGCCTATGACACTGTTCTTGTGTCTTGTGTGTTACCGTTTTCCATCGGGTGGACCGTCAACTTGGTTGTCATGCAAAAAAATCTATCAAAATCCAAAATTTCAGCAGTTTAATTACGAATAAAATTCAAAATATTGACAATTGTTATTGAATAACGACAGATGCCTAATTCAGACGTTACACTTCGGTATAATTGAACAATCATGAATTCAGAAAATAATAGAATAGAATAGGAAACATTTATTATTAAATTTTACAAAAAGTAGATAACTATAATTTAAAAAAAAATATAAATGAAATGTTCTAAACACAGCGACCATGCACATCGACATTTACTTGTTCCTAATTTTGAAATAAATAGAATGAAGCGTTTAAAACAATAATATTATTATTTATTCTTATTTGGCTAGTGTTTGTTATTTATGTACAAATGTGTACCACTTGCGTTAATTAAGTCTCGTCCAGGTCATATTTTCTGGGCGCTTGTAACGTATTATCTATAGTCAATTATAATAGAATTTAAGTACCCGTTTCTTAATGGATGATAATGAATTGGTAACCACATCTGTGCTATCGGAATACTCTGGCGGGGTACCAGTGAGGGATAATAGGTTAGTATGAAGCGGGTCAGTTAGCACATCGTGACGAATTCAACAATAAATCAATCACGATAATTTCCAGGGGGAATCGGGAAGGTGTACCTGATAGGGTTTATAGCTAGCAATGGGGTTGCTAATCTCCAATACTAAAAATCTCTTTTACCCTCGAACTAATGAAAAGCTAATCAAGTTTTGTTGAAATTATCACGGAAACATTTAATTGATTAAAGGATTTTTTATTTGTTCTACTATTGGGAGCATATTGTCTGGCCAGTTTATTAGTTTGTTTATATTTTTATACAAGTCTTTTGAAACAGATTGCACTATACTTTGTTTTTGTTATAATATCATTGTCTAGAAATATTTTCGTATTTGCAGTACGGACGATCACCATAAATCAATGTATTGCTAATTATGAGTGCAATAGTTATGAATATCTTGAGAATTGAATCTATACTTTTATGAGTAGGTAGGTTAAATATTCATGTTTTCTACAGTATCAGTTGTCTTTGGATGTATGAATATGAAAATGTTGTTCAATTTACATATAAATTTATGGTACCACTCGGCGTCGAGCTGCTATTTTATTTATTTATGGAAGAAATATTGTAGTTTTGATACATTGATACGTAAGCAATTTTATTTTGGTAGCTAAATTAAAATGGATACCATCAGATATTTGAAAATGGTATTGAAATATATTACAGAAATTAGTAACATTACCTGCTTTTATTGTTCAGAAAAATCTAAATTTGTTTAAAATTTATGCTGAATTTGTTTTAAACATTTGTTGATATTGGAACGCGAAAGTCTTCCATGAGAGTTGATGGTAATGAGACGAGAATCATATCTAAGGAAGGATGGAAATTTTTTGTCGTTTTTGGACTATATTTTTTCTAGAAAATATGTTCAGTTTGACCTGTAGAACACTACCGAGATGATAACAATTTCTATATTAAAATATTTTAAATTTACTTACTTACTGTTTGTTTGGTAGTGCAAAATTATATACGAAAAAAATAGCATATTTTTTACGTATAATTTTGTACTTAATATTAGTACTTTAGAATAATTTAAAACAACATATCCTAAATATTTTAATTATGGAATTATTCATATTCTTCCTTAAGATATTATCATACTTGTAGAATTTCATCAAAATCGGTTTAGTTTAGTAGATGCTCGACGTACTTTTTTTCTATTAAAATGGAGAACATAGAATTGCTTGTAGACATTTTGGTGGTTTATAATTCTTGTAACAAATATAGTTACTTATTTAAACCCATTACGATTAAATTTATGGTGAAGGAGTTAGAATATGACGTTTTCGACACTCATCTCACCAGTTTTTGCCTTTCATACCGTATTTTCTGACGTAGTGTACTTGGCATAGCACACGTGTCTATGGTAAATAAACACTGTATTTTCAAAAGGCCTTCATTTGCGCAGGGCCTTATGTATGGTGCCCTTTTTAATGTTAGAGTAGGTATAATCCTTGAAATGTAGCATTGTGTGGGTGATTTAACTTATTGACAGATATTACTGTAAACCAGTTTTAAGGGGTGGCGCTTGGGGACGCCGAGGTCAAGGATATGATTGCATCTTAGAATTTTGCCGCCGAGCACTCTCTGTGCGTTGTATTGACGACTTATTTTTTTATTGTTGGGGGAATCAAAAAGATGCCTTGTCCCAGAAGCTTAATCGTATTGAGATTTTTAAATCGGTTAATACATTTAAATATGACCGATATTTTCTCAAAATTGTTTTATCAATTGTATCTATAAATTGCGTTTGGTGGCCTGTTATATATACTATATACCATACTATAACATTTATATGTATGGTGTTGTATTTATCGAAATGTTTAGATTTGATGAAATGACATTTGTATTTCAGTATCTAATAAAAATCGATTTTATGTTGTCAACATTTTTATGTTCTCCTTACTTGTATAAAAGAACAATAATGCAACTATTATTATATTTGCATTAGATATAGACTTGAACCAAATTTTTCTGTTACGAATAGGTATAAACTGCCTACTCTCAAATATTATAGCGAGAATGATTTATAAAAGTTTATTTATTATGCATGTATTCAGAGTTTATAGCAAGGACGAATATTATTTTCTGAAGTTATTACATTTTATAAATATACTTAAGCTTAGATGATGTTCTCTAAAACCTATGTAGTATTTTGAGATTAATGATCAGGAGTCAAATATAAGAAAGTATTTTCTTTACTGCTTTGTAAAAACGCATATTTGGTGCAAAAACACTTGTAGAATAAGAAAAGATATTTTTAAGTTAATAATAAAAGACTTTTGTATTTTAGTTTATTATTTAAAAAGAAAGTGAATCTTTAACATTTAGATACGAGAGAATGTGATTGAATAATGATGAATAAATACTTTATTAAAAATAATATGCGTAATTATTTTTATTGCAACTGGCTGCTGCTAACTGCTTGCGGGTTCGATTTTTGAACACCCGATATCCTTTTATTGCGATTTTTGTACAAAAGTCAATTGCTTGGGTAGCTCTGTCCTATTCGTGTTTCAACCGTTAAGCAGTTGTTTCGGTTTGAAGGGTGGGATATGGCGTGAATTTACTGGGTACAGAGGAATAACACCCGAGTCCTCAGGAATGGCAACGCATGGAAGGTATGATGGGCGAAACAGTATACTCTGTTACGTCCATAGTACTGCTCATGTCTATAGGCGATGGTAACCACTTTCCATCAGATAGGCCGTCCGCTAGTTTGCCATTCTAAGTTGTATAAATAAAAATGTTACATAGTGTAGTTAATTAACACTAATTGCTTATAGCATATCTATATGGAATCTTATAGTTTTAATGCAATTTCGCCTGATGGAAATTATAAGAATTAAAATATTTTTAATAGATTAAAAATACAATTGTAAGGAAAGAGCAAATAAAACATTTTTATCTCACATAAAGTTTATTTCTGAAGTTTAATGTATCTATGACAAGTTTATCGGTTGTAAGAAATTAAATGAATGCTTCATAATTGATTCAGACGAGTCCATACATTTGTGCTGATTATTTACATAATTAAAATAACTAATAGGTAAATCTACCTACGTAGTATACTTGTATTATGATAACAGCTAAAGATTTTAAGCATATTTCCTTCACAATAACCTTATGTGTTACATATGACACGAATACTCTTATTGCTATAAAGAAGCGAACTCTGTACCTTTGTATCCTTCGTCATGAATCAAATGACTAATCAATCATCCACAAATACTATGGCCTAGCTATACATCTAACACTCCCATGAAATTATCAAGCACACAATACCCAAAGTGCATTTATAGTTCAATTGAAGTTATAGAAGACACTATAGTTTATCACTAAAGACCCATATAGATGTATTTATTTATTTGTGCAAATTACATACTTATAAACACAAGTGAAAATCAACCCTATTAGAATGCAGAACTAATTATTTTTAAAACATTTATTATAAGTTGTGTTATCTAGTAAATTGTTGTTTATATAACTCAATTTTACTAAATAGAGCACATCTTAATAAAGAAATCAAATTTATAAATGCATCTGGAATGTAACCTAAAGTAGGTAGTTGCCAGTTTGTATGATCGATGATAAATGGTTATTTTATTATCAAATTTGTCTCTTATGGACTTATCCATTGATTTTTCTACTACTGTATGTTCGTAGTAGTAAAAGATGGTACACAAACATGGCGTTTCAATATCTAAAGTTAAACGGTGTTGCCATGTCCTTCATAAAAGCCCACATTTACTGGCAACAATCTTAACATAAAAAGGTACGAAATTGTGTGACTATGAAGAGTTACATATGTAAATACACTATGGTGAACCCATTGAACAAGGAGAACTACTTTCCTCTAAACCTTTTTAGTATTTGTGAATTTGAGCATATATAATCTTGGGGCAAAAATAGTTGTGGTAATAAAAATCCTTTACCACTAGTTAACGTGAATTAATAAAATAAGAAATATTAAAATATCTTAATTGACCTGAACATACAATTAAGTCCGTCATAGCCAGAGACTTGTACATAGAGAGCTGAAGTTCTCAATGCGGCCACGCTAGTGTTTGTCTGTTATTTTTGTACATTTCTTATTTTGCATTCACTAATTAAGGCTTAGGTAAAACGTTAATGAGATGAGAGGTACGTGTTGTGATTGTCTATTCGAGGCGGATGAGTTCCACATCGAAGATGAGAGTGGAGTTTGGTGGGATTACTCCAGGGTGGCCCTGTTGGCCGTAAGCGTAGTCCGGGGAGCAGGTCAGTTTGGCGCGCTCGCCTACCGACATCTGTAAGAAAATAAATAAATCACTGGGAGGTAACAACTATAGTCTTTCATAACAAACTATTGTGGGTTTAATCCCCATAGAATACAAATATTAGTAATATATGATTAGGTCTGTTGTCTTGGCCATTTATTATGCATTTGTCTAGTTTGTTTTTAGTTTGGTTGTCTATATAGCAAGATATGGAGTAGGTAGCGTTATGTATTACATATCTTCATAGTCGTAGAATACTGATGGATCTTTATATGTAATCTTTGTCAGATCCGTCAGTATTCTACGACTATGACGATATAGCAGTGTTCTTATCTACAAGGTATTTAGATTACGAATTTAAAGGGATAATATACCTTAGCAACACCCTCGTCCCATCCTCTGATGACTTCTCCCTTGCCGATCTTGAATTTGAAGGGCTTGCCACGGTCGCGCGAAGAGTCGAATTTCTGCCCATTTGTCAGTGTGCCTGTATAGTGGACCACCACTGTCTGCCCGGTCTTTGGGTAAGTTGACTCTGTAATTTGTATATGTAAATATTATAATAGACATATTTAAGGGAATGGGGATTGTTAATAATGGGGACTAGTGCCCTCATTGCTAGTAATATTTCTAAAAAGTTAATCTCTAATAAGTTAATATTTCAAAAAAATTAAAATGTAATCTTTGGAAACCAAAATTATTAATCATTGAATCACTATGATGGGCCAATTGACTTCATTTAGATAAGTAATATCGTCATTCATTGGTATTTTAACAGTTTATACCAGCAGTGAAGATGGTCACCTCACCATTTCATATCTTAAAAATAAAAAAAAAGATGCATTTAAAAGCTTTTTTTTACAATTTTACTTTTTATGATTTTTGGTATATTATCTAACTTAGTGTGACCAGGATAATAAAAAGTAGCTTGTCTTCATCATCATTATATCAGCCTTTAATTGTGTACTGCTGAACATAAGTCTCCATTTGGGGTATTTTCCAGTAGTTGCCACACCGACAGGCAATCACAGGCTTTGAAGATGTTTTAAGAGGGACACTGCTGCCTAGCCCTCGCCCTTGCTTAGTCGCCTCTTACAACACCTACGGGAAAGCAAAGGGTTGCCTATTCTATGCTAGAACTACAGCTAGCTTGTCTCACTCTATACTAAATAGTATATGCCAAATTTTATAATATCTGATCTACCAAACTCACTTTCACATCTGTTAGTAAAGAAGGATATAAAATTTGTTACAGATAGAATAATCCATAACATAATTCAGGGAAATATCTTGGATTATCACAGAAAACTTATAGAGTTTAACCTACATTATGCAAAAGGTTAGATACATAACTAAGTTGTAAAGTGCAGTATTAACAAGAAACTTGGTAGGTACAAGCAATTCAAATTGTTTACTAAGTCTCTACCAAATAATGATAAGATTCTCATATTTGTTTTGATAAGGTGTGTCATGTAGATGTGATAATATATTTTGCCTCACATGGAGTAGGTATAGTACAAGAATACAATCTTATTTTCTTACATGGCATGAGTAGCTACATGGCTTAATGTAGGCATATCAATAATGCTTAAAATAATAAATTTTCCTAGAGAGTTCTTCCCTAGTGATTACAGCATCAAAATCAGTATACAAAGATTTCTTCGGGGTAAGTAACATGCATGTGACACTCATGGTGTTACAGGCGTTCATATGCTACAGTGCCTGTTTACCATCAGACTGGCAGTGTGCCTGACTAATACCTTCATGGTATAAAAAAAAATGTAAAATAAAATTAGTTTAATATTATACAATTTGTATGGAATATTGTAGATAATTTTTGTTTTTCTAAATGACTAATGTATGTTATGTTTATTTACTAAATGTAATAATAAATAATAAAAAAAAGTAGTTTTTTTTTATACCACTGAGGTGGCAAACAAGCATATGGCCCACCTGATGGTAAGCGGTTACCGTAGCCTAATAGTAAGTAATAAAAAAAAACAATTTCAATTGTAACAAAAACAGTTATTATGATCTTAAAACAAGACTACTGAACCAATTTTTATAAAATTTGTATAGGACCAATCCAAAAATAAGTTTTTTATCTGAAATACAAATTTCAAATGAAAAACTAATTTTCCAAAATTGGTTTAGAACTGATAGATATGAGGTAACAAACATTAAAAAAAACTAATTAGATTGACAATAAAACCTTCTTTTGGAAGTTGGTTGAAAATGTCAATTTACAAATATGTATGAATAGAATAACTTAATGACCGAAGGATGGGCAGTAGCATCCCTCTTAAATCATCTTCAACAACTAACTGTGGTTACCAACCTGCCTGCCTAGTGTAGCAACTATTGGCAAAAATTCCCAATAGTGGGAGACCTATGTTACAGTGGGACAATTAACAATTGATAAACAAAATAATAACATGTTAAATAAATACAATAACAGTGAGTTAATATATTACATACTTATCAAATAAGGAGTACAGAAAATATGGGTTATGATTATTGATATTTATTGAATACTTCGATGATTTGAATCTAAACTTATAAAGTAGTAAGTTCAGATTTTTTTTTTTGTAACAGGTAAACTCAAATATACTTAAAAAAATTCACCTATAGATGTAGCTTTTGATCAATGAGCAACATGAACTGTATTTTATTAAAAAAATAAAATAAGTGTGAAGTCAGGGTGGGTTGATAGTTATTAATAAAAAGAAATCAAATAAAAAAAAATATAACTGGAAACATCAAAAAGACTGCCTTCAGCAGTAATTATATAGAATAAAAGGTAGCTAGACAAAAACAGATATACACCACCGAAAAATAATTCATACATAAATAGCTCTCTAAGACACTATTAATTAATATATCAATATATAAATCATAAATAAAGTTAATATTATAGTATTAAAAGAGCAGGTATTATTTTTTAAATGAAGTATTGGGTGTGGTGTATTGAAGAAAATGTTACAAGTAAAATTTGTTGCTTGTTACTTACAATTTTTATCGCATTCGTGTTAAGAAAGATTGTTCTTTTTGTTTGTTTAAGTATGGACGATAACTGTATAAGACAAATTTAATACAGGGTTATAAATATTTGAGCGGAATAAATATCTTTTGATATCATAATTACGTGAAAAAAATATAAGTGAAATGTGTAAATGTTTTCAAAATATATGTAAAAGTTAAAAATGACAAGTCACTGAAATTAATTTGTGCTTGAATTAACCGGATGGCGTCTTGTAATTCGCAATGCGTCGTATGCATATTAGGCATAGTAATGTGAGTAGGTTATTATAGAATTACCAATATTTCTATTATTTATTTTGTAATTTGACGTTATCTAGAGAAGTCAATAAAAAGGTGGAGAATTTAAATGAAAAATGCAGTAAGCAAGGCAGTATCGGTTATAGTAATTGTGCAAATAGTGATATAAAGGTAAAAAAATAATTAAATATAAAACTGTAACTCACCATCACCAGGGGAAATTGTCTCGACATTGACTCCCATGATTTAAATATAAATTTATTTACAAAAAGAATTCCACAGAAATAAACCGAACGCACGCGACCAAAAGCAATAAATTTTCGGAAAGCGGAAATCGAATAAAAAAAAAAATATGTTGCCAGGTTAATTTAGATACAGTGTGGTCGATTCTGAAGCACAATCTGCTAATTCGGATACAATGGAATCGATTCTGTAGTACAATCTATCTTTAAAATCAAAATTTTAATTTAATATCTAAGTCAAAATTATAAATTTACTAAATGATTGTCTATAAAACAGTAATTTCACGGAATTATGAAATTAAAAATCAGATTAAGAGATAAGTTTAAAGAAGTGGCACCGCAGAATTAATCTCAGTGCGATCTATAGGTATCATAGTAAAATATTGAAACGTATTTTATGAATTCATCAACGTATTCAGTATGTATGTATGTTTTTTCTTCTGATTGTAAAAAAAAAATTAAGAAAGTTATAATGGCAGTTTTCTTTAAAAGTTATTAAAATATCACAGACATTTAAACACTTAAAAAAACTATAAGACTAATCTATCAAGGTTAAAGATATTTTAGATGCCATTTATTTATAAATAAAATCCATAACCTTTTTATTTTGACGGACCTCAATTTTGAATTAGGCATTCAGTTAAGAAACAAGCTGGATGATTAGAAAGATGGCTCAGTTTAGCTATTTTTAGCTAATTAGTTAGAAAGAGATTGATTTAACAAGGCAACATTTGCTATTTTTTTTATTATTATGGCTCTGGATACTAACTATTTTCTGTCTATATAAATCGAGAAACCGATATCCATCTTTCTATATATCTTGACATGATAATAACCATTTAAAACCATTATGTTCTCTTAAAAATAAAATAAAACTACAGAAAGAGTATAAAATAATAATATATTTGAAGATAAAATATCTATTAATAAAACGAAGCGTCTAATTATTATGAGCATTAAATCGCTTAGTAGAAAAGTAATATATTTATGTAGGTAATAATATAAAACGCTTTCTGTCTGGATAAATTATTATTGAGTTTCTTTATCACAGATTTCTTATATACATACGTTATTTTCGATTTCGACTAATTTGATTAAAAATAATTACATTTCTGTGTGTATTAATTTCCAGGTGGGAGTTTAAGGACCTTCTTTTCTCAACTTGTTGTTATTAAATTTAGAGGTAAATAAATAGTGATTTTAAATTTAAAAAATCATGTAAAATACCATAAATACTAAGAAAGTGCAACACCATATTTTTTAGTAGCAACATATGATTGGTATAATGGGTGTTACAGTATATTTTGTAATGTTTATGGTGCTGTTCTATGTGCGATAGTTACTAGATTATATTAGGTGGGTCGATAGCTTGTTTACTATTTTCAAAGTAAATAAAAAAATACAATACGATGGGGTAAAATGAAAAACATTATACAAATATAAACATTTTATAACAAATATTTTGTATTCAACCTTATCATCAATATTTAGTGCCAGGCGATGGGAAATAAACATTTAATGGTAGGTATGTACTAAATCACACAATAGTAACCATAACCATAACACAAAGTATCTATAATGACAGGCAAGTGACAAACGAATCTATTAGTAGAATCGCTATCGCTAGTGAGTCTATGAGATAGAATGAGATGGCAACATCTGGTGTCTTTTTTTGCTAAACAAACCGATTTTGTAGATAGATTCGTTTGCCACTTGTATAGTGATAGATTATATAGATTATGACATATATTTTATTACCGTACCTATATACATGATGGATTTATGATAATTTAATATAGACAAGTTCTCATAAAGATGATTTTAAACTGAAATCAGCTTGCAATTATTAACTAATTTGCAGTAGTGTCTCGATTATCCGGATTTCGATTAAATTGTATTTATTTGGGTAGTCAACAATGAGTAATGTTTAAGTTTTAAGTTAATAAATTGTATTTGATTTTATTGGTTTAAATACTTAGCATTATTTATGTAAAAGGGGAAAAGGGATTGCTAGTAACAGGGTTTAACTGTCCCATTAATGGCAATATGTTAACTTGATCTTCACGTGGTTCTCCCAGGAAATCGTTGTAGTTAATTCTTGTAAAATTCGTAACAATAAGCTAACAAATTTGACTTCATTCTCACCTTAATGTCTTATTAGTGCATTGCTAATGTCTATCAGCAGATACCGGCGGTAACACCGACTGATAGATTTATTATACGTGTAATAATAGAGATAGATAGGTAGATCCTAGAAAATAACCAAAATAAACAATATAAAACAATAACATTTCTTTATATATTCAATTATCCGGATTTCCGATTTTCGAATGATTTACGATAATGATTAGTCCGGTTAATCGAGACTCCACTGTATATATGTATTTGGTTTTCATACAAAAAAAATATTTTATATCATCCTTTTTAATAATCTAAGTTTTTATTTCAGATTAGTGACAGAATACATTTATTTTGCGTTTTTAAGGGGATGGCGCTCTATATCTCTTTTAATGTCATTTATTAACTTGATATTTCGATATTTTTTAATTAGGTGTATATCTAAATATCCCACATCAAAGACTTTTTGGAGATTCATCATGATTATCTACAGTTTTATATTATTTGTGAAAATTGAATGGAAACATAAGTGGATATTTTAATTAAATGATCGAAAGTAGATGATTCAAAAACTAATAATTGTATTTGTGTCGTATAGGTGAAAACATTTAATTTTATTGATATTGTCATATTTAAGATTATTATCCAGGGGCGTCTTGCTCTTAAAAAGGATATATTATGCATTTTTAAACGTGTCTTTGTGCATAGTTTAATGCTTTGCTTATATCCTGCGGAACTAAATAATTCCGAACTGGGCACAGCCCTCCCGGCCTCTTTCTTAAATATGCCTATATTTTTGACAGTTCGTAATATAAAACAGTGAACGAGCATATTAGATTAATTTGATATCCGGGCCTCGATTATTAATCGATAGTTCAAAATCGATGAACGAACTAATTATGTATCTACATAAAGAATTTAATTTCCCAAATTTTAATTTGTCCATGCCTGAGCATACGATGTCCCGCGAGCAAAATTTCTCTTTGTCTAAGCATGCATGTTACGTTTTATTATGCATGCATGGTAAAGGTTTTATTATGATTGGACTAAAATGTCAGCCAAGGATTATCTGCCGTTAATCTTGGAAAGACGAGCTAAACGTAATGGAAAATTTTGTTAGTGGACAAACCCAGATAGTATGCTGACGCTGTGCAGGAAATTAGTGTTAAAACGTCTGTTATGTATCCATTATGCTTATATGACAATTTGGAACGCATAAGGTACCCTATTTAGAAGTATTCTTCAGATGACTGGTAAAACAAGAGTTCTTGAGACTATAACGGTGATGTGTGCGTTTCTAACATGACACAATTTTTTAATCGTTTTTGGGTCATGTTAAAATGACTTAAAAATTATGTCTGTTTAAGGTCACAAACGTAACCGTGCTACCTGAGAAAGTTTGTTTGCTCAGGCAATTATAGTGCTAATTTATGCTATTTCAATAGACAGTTGGTTAAATTAAAGTGCTTATATTTTGGGTAAATAATTTCTTGGATATTATTATAGGATTGTGCGTTTCGTTATACACAGAACAAGCAATTTTAAATATTCTATTCAAATTTAACATAATTATATCCTAAATATGTATAAGTACATCAGTTTTGTTATTTTGTGCATATTATTATATTTCTTTATCATTTTGTCTGTACTTAGGTGTATTTTTAAAGCTGTTTTAGTTTCGTATAAATAGTTGTTTAAATTATAATTTACGATTTTTTTTTATAGAAAATAACATAATTTCAAGAATAGTTATGTAATGGATACTTTTATAATTTACCGTAGCATGTCACGATATTTTACGATTTTACCGTTACGATAATGAATACGATAAAAAATGTGTGCGGTTATACGGAAATTTTTTTAAATTTATTATAATAGGGTATTCTAACTTAAGGACCAAACAATTGGTTTGATTGTATAACGCTTATTACTCGTATTATTTCTCTGCACTCTGATTTTATCGCGATAAATTTAAAGCATTTCCATATAATTACAAATATTTTACTGGCCTATTTTATCGTGACGGTAAAATCGTAGTATATTGTACCGAACTACGGTAAATAATATAAACGTTCAATGGAACGTAATTATCATTAAAAAAATGTCATGTCAACTTTACCTTTATAGTTTAGGTACATTATAATTAAATGTACTTATAAACGTAATTCATTGATCTTTTTTGATGTAATATACAAACTTATCTAAAATGAATTTATACCAACATAAATTCGTAGACAAGGTATTACTTCGACAAATACAATATAATTCGTTATGCATTAGATATATAGGAATCGTCGTAATGGATTTACTGAGCTGAAACCCAGTAATTTTTATAATTAAATTAAATAAAACAATTTTCCCTGATTGACCAGAGACTGAATATATTTTTTTAAACTTTCTCATTAAAACGACTACATGGCTTCTATGAAAAGTTAAAAAATGATTTTGAAATTTTGAATGTTGGGGAAAGTTATTTAGTATCATGAATAGTATTACTTACTGATTTTCGGCTTGGTACATACTTTACGACTAATCCTGTATAGTTTAGTTATTGGGTACAGAAGAAACTCTTGCATTTTAAATTTCAGTTTATATGTTCGTGTATTCTTATTATATTATTATAATTGCGTATTTAGAATTTTAGAACATTGAGGAGCTAATTTTTAATAGACAATTAGAAAGGTAGGTAGTATAAATTACTGTAAAAAGGGCACATACCGTATAATTAGCGTCGTGAGTATTAAATGTTAAAAATAAAAATAAATTAATATTTTTAATGTGTTATATTCATGGAGTATATACTCGTGAATATGTAAACAAATATTTTCTTAACACATACACATATATATATATATATATATATATATATATATATATATATATATATATATATATATATATATATATATATATATAATAAAAGATCAACCGTTAAGTTTCAAGCTAGTTCGCAGTTGAAACTGCTTGTTAAACGGGACAGCAAGATTAAAAAAAGTTTTGGTTTACAGCAAAACTGTTTTTTTATAGGTGATATTATTGAGAATTGTTTAATTTTATTAGGATATTTTACATGCATCTAATATAGCTGCATTAGACCATCATTACCACTATCGTCATCCTTACTACAGGATCCACGTAACACAGATCTTCTGTGGCCTTCTGGGGTGTGCCCTTTTTACAATTTTTTTTATCTCAGTTTACATTACCAAAACCACCGATAAAAAAATACCCACTAGATAAGACCTCGTGAACTAAAATATATCACGAACTATACGAATATAATATTTTATATGGTATTGTCTTATTGAATATTTAAAGAAAGTGTTTGAAAGTTTAATGATTTTGATGTATAATATACATCTAGTTGGTATTGTTATTCGAAAAACAAAACACTTGCATACAGGTACTGTAATAGAAACGTGTAAGTGGTAGTTTTCAAGTGATTACTACCTTAGTTGGATTCTAGTTGTAAAACCTCTGCTTTTAACTACTAGGTAAGTAGAAATCTTCCTCCTTAACACCTGAAGCGTGCATTTAAGTAATGTAAACCGGGCCTTTGACTTCTAAAGTATTACAGACATCATATAGATATACATTTATTAAATAGTCAACATCAAGTATTTATAAAACATACATAATACAATATTAAACAGCTATAACATAAATTGCAAAATAATCTAAAAACATTTAAAATTAACCTAAAATTAAATATTAATATTAACACCAACATTAATATCTCAATACTGAGATACAGATATTTAAATTATTAACATCAACTAGTAGGTACTATTTAATGGTACTTTTATAAATATAAAATTTATCGTAGCGCGGCTTGCTACAGCTTGATACAGCACGATTTTATCGTTACGGTATAATAGATGTAGCATAAAATCGTACGATATTATCATGCTATAATAAGTTAAAAGAACGTCAGCCTCGTCAGTTGTGTTGTTTTAATAATAATTATAACTTATCACCAATTACATCGGGATAACATCATCAAAACCCAATTGCGGTTGCCAATCCGCTTGTCAAGCGTGGCAACTAATGGCAAACCTCCCCTTATGGAGTAAGCCTATGGTTAGTAGTGAATAGTTAACGGCTGATATGATGATTATATCGAGACGATAAAATCGTGCTGTGTCGTGCCACGCCACGCCATTCTATTGTTAATTATAAAAGCGTTCATTAGAGAATTCGTTAGTTTATGTCACATTTTTACTTTATGTATTGTAAATAATCATGAAAGAAGTTGTAGATATTATTATACTTGTTATAGATTTTCTCTTCGCCAATAACAAATTATTCTTGAATTAAATATATTTATCTATTCGTAGTACCTGCAGTGACTTTCGCAGCATTCAGTCGTTTGATGCTGTTTTTTTATTTTTACTATCGCTCATGTTACTTTTCTCGGATTACCCCATCCTTGAGGACTAAAGTATTATACCTCTGTATCCTGTAATTTCAATTCTGCATCCCAATAGGATTCCAATGGAATCCCAATATATATGTAATAAGCATTTGTTTTGGCGAAGAGTAATTCTTTTTATTGTAATGTTGTCTATTAATTATTTAACTGTTTGTTTTTCACAATGTATGTTTTTGTATGTCACAGATACAATTTCTAATTTAATAAAATATAATGCTAGATTTAAAGAGTTATTCGTGCAATTACTACATCCATTTATTAAATCTAGACACACAGTTTGCAAGCAAACAACATTCAGGGAGGAATAAAAGCTACATCAAATGTTTTTTTTTTTATAAATTTTTTGACATTGTATTTAATGCTTTGTTGTTTGCTCAAGCGCATACAGAAAATTCTACAAGACGTTAGGAACTTTGGAAATTTTGATCTACTTGGTTTTATCAAATTTATATAAACATGTAAATATTATTTCAATGAAGTGATATGATATTTAATTTTGAATGAATATAGATTGTTGCATCATTTGAATTAAGCGTTTTAAAGTTGTCTATTTCATGTAATACTTTAACGATCCTTAAGACCAGGTGAGGGTATTTAAAAGTGGTTTAAAAATAGGATAATATATATATATATATATATATATATATATATATATATATATATATATATATATATATATATATATATATTATATGTACGTAAACTTGAAAATAACATTATTTAGTATCAAACTAAACAGAGTTTGTATTTTGAGTATTGGATAATTGATTTTAAAATACATATAATAAGTAGAAAAATACCCTGAGACCAATACAAGAGGTATTCGACATAAAAATGTTTGTATGCAAGGATCGAACATGTGATTATCAGAAGGTAGCGCTTAGTGTGTTAAACAGCTTTATCTACCACTGTTAAATACATACATTTTGCCGAGATATTTATTTTTAATGAAATATCATTTACAGTATCGTATTTGTTGGAATGATATGTATGCGGAGATTATTTTAGTGATATCTATATATATATATATCTAGTAGAATTCTATTATACGATTTATGAAAATAGATTTATAAATGTAAAACGCGCTAGATTAAAATATTTGGCATTTGATTTGGCTTTGATTGATGAGTATTTATAAAAAGGTACATAATTTGCACATACATTCCTGTGACAACTTTAATGCTATATTATTTCAACAACATTGACCCAAAGTTAACAGCACATGTTATTTTAAATCTATTTTTTTTTAATACACAAAATGTCCAAGACATAGTCACTAAAATATATAATATAAGCATTGTATTCTGTGGCAATAAAAACTATTTATTACGACACAGTCTTAAAACACTGAACGGTGAAATCGGTTGAGAACTAAAGGTTAATACGCACAGAATTTCCATCGCGTGACATTTTTCGGCGCGAGCTTTCCATTGCATGTACGTTTAAAAGATATATAGGGTGAAATAAAAATAATTATCATCCTTTTCCAAGTAGTAAGATGACGTCTGTGACTGTATAGAAGAGGTCATTTTTCAATCGTTTTTAGGTCGCGGTCTTAAAATGACTTAAAAATGACGTTCTTTTAGAGTCCGACATGTTTTGATTCACTCTGTATATCTGTGGTTTCCGATGTCAAAGAATTATGCTCGAAAAAACGTGCGTTAAAAATTCATTGTGCGCATTTACCATAAAAATAAAAAGAGCACTAAATTAAATTTTAAGTTCGCATTACTACAAATTCGTTCGGATATCGGGACGGAGTGGCGGTGAGATACGGTTTCTATTTACGGTGTCGATGGCTCCTCTTCTTGATGGTGTTTTGCGAGTGCCAACAGTATCATGGTGAGTTGTTTCCTACTAATTTTCCCATCGCTGCTGTACTCGACGCCTTGAAGGATTGTTTCCTCAAATTCTAAAAGGTCTTGGGCATCGTAATCCTGAAAAAGGAAAAGAGATAATATAGTAGATACATACCTAATCTATCGTGATAATCAATTTGAATCTAAAACAAATAATTGAAATTATTGGAGCCGGTCGGGTAGCGCTCGTGATGTGCGCTCTATGTGTGATGCCGGAATAAACATACAGACAGATAGACAAAATCTCTAAAATATATTGGCTTCAAAAGGGCTGCTGAGGTTTAAGAGAGGCATCATAGGATTAATACAGAATCGTATAAAATTCTATAATAGAAAGATCATCGTGGGGTTCCGATGATATTCTTCTCGTCGTTAAGAAAGGACAGATTTTTTAACGAAATTGTAACTCCGCCTGCTCTATCGGCATACACAGGCGGGACACCAGTGAGGGATGATATGTGAGGATGAAGCAAGTCAGTCGTCAATCGTGACGAATTCAACAAGAATTATGATGGTTTCTAGAGGGAACTACGTGGAGGTCGACCTGATATGCCAGCCCTGCTGCTAGTAACATACCCTATATTGCTAGCAATAGGGCTGTGAAACTCCATTGCTAAGAATCCCTTTTTCACCCGGTGAATGTCCTTCCCGGGGGGGGGGGGGGGGAAGGACAGTTAATAAATAATTTTGTTTAAAGACCCTTAGTAAGAGACGGTAAACCTTTTTCCCGTAGTTAGGTGGGGGAGGGGCGTCAAAGACTGCTTAGAGGCAAGCCCTTCATTTTATTAACTTACCTTTTTGACTAGTTCTAATAGATCCTTTAAGAAGCCCCGTAATTCTTCGTTTTCAATTGAGCCATTATTATCCTGTCACAAAATTAATTTCATCCGTTAACATTAAGTTTTCAAAAGTAAGAATAGTTTATGTTTTAAACATCTATTTTGTTAATCAATTATAATCAGTATACCTAATTTATAGCAAGATTAACTAATTTTTATGTATGAACTTAGTTTAGTATGTTATCTTTATAAAATCTCACAAGAGGTAATTACTAGTATTTAACGGTCCAAGACTCAAGGATTTAAGAGATGTTACAAGAAATTTAAAAATAAAAGAACAACATAAAGTCATAAACATTGGATCTATCTATATTAGTTAAAATAATTTAATAATAGCACCCCAGTCCTTAGATTGGCGATACATAAGGAGTACTTATGTAGACGTCACAGATTACACGTATTAAGAGATGTCTGTGGTTTACGCATCTGTGTAAGAAGTTATCTAACTTCTTGCCAAAGCCGTAACAAATTGTCTGTTGTCTATAAGCATTATAGTATAACGTAGTGATTACTTGCTTTGTGATTATAAGGAAAAGTCACTCGTTAATTGTTTGTATTTCAAGTTGTAATAAATTAAAATATTGGAGGCTGATAAAAGTCAAATACCGTTGAACACTATATTTTTTAGATAGGGAAAATTTATTGAACTTTTCATGCAATTATGAAATAACTTACTCTATCGTATAGTGAGAATACTCTTTCTATATCGTCCTTTGTTAGTTTGGTAGCGCCCTGTGGATAAAACAAATTACATTAATTTAAAAACAATTATATAAGTAAGGATTTGAATATATTTGTAAACGGCAAAAAGAATTTAAGACAAAATAAAGTTAGAAAAATATGTATTGTGGATTTGGATTATGTTATAAGTATAAAGATTTTGAAGTTATTAAAGGTGTGATTTTGTGTTGTAATGGACTAAATAATTAGAACAATGATAATAATAAAAAAGATATAAGTGTACGTGTGTGTGTGATTATAGTGTATATAGATAAAAACATTTTTTTAATGTACCTGTGTGTTTTTTGATTGAAGTTTTATAGACTGCCTAACATTCCTAAGTTGTAGACTCCATTCCCGTATAATACAAACAAATATTTTTATACATGAATACTATCTATTTATAAGCATTTGTTTACTTTACGTAGGTACTCCATTGTTTATACGAAATGAAATGTATTTAAGTAGATATATCTAGCTATTGTTTAGTATTTATTCACAGAACAATCTTTACTTTGTTTGGGGATACGTAGTGAATTGCATGATGGACATATCGTATTAAGGGTATTCCCTTGTATTTATTATTATAAATGAAATATATATAAAAGTTTGTAATATTTGTAAATTAACATATTTATTATACATATTTTAATTGGCGCCCAACATGGGACATTAAACGTCATTCTTTTATAACCTATATAACTTGATGAGAAAAATTATATTCATATTAAAAAAAAAATATATCCTTTTTTTTATACAACTTAGAATGGCAAACAAGCTGACGGCCCACCTGATGGAAAGTAGTAAACGTCGCTTATAGACATGAGTAGTACCATGGACATAACAGAGTATACTGTTTCGCCCATATTCCACATTAAAATTCAATGATAATAACGGCAAAAAGTTTAAAGATCGTGTTACATTTAAATTCATAAATTATTTAAAAATTGTTAGAAACAATCTTGAAGTTATTTTCAGTTTATGAATGAAGCTTTTGTCCATTGTGATACTACTGTATTAAGAAGTTATTAACTATTTTAAAATTTAAAATTAAAATGGTTTACGTCAATAAAGTCAGGCGAGGGAGAAGTACATTTTTAAAATATAAGTGTACGTTTATGATCTGCAATAGAAGTTAAGTTATAAAGGTGGAAGAAATCGGTAGGTATTAAGGAAAGTAAGTTATAGGGTAGTGCTATTAAGAATAGAAAAAAAAGATAAAGTAATGGACATAGAAATAAGTGGAATTACCAAAATCAAAAGAAAACTAATTCAGAATTAGTGTTCTTTTGTTTAATTTTTTCAACCATTTGTATGTGTGCGAGACTTACACTAAATGTTCGTGAGGATACCACAGAAACACATTTATTGCTTGATTCTCGAGTTAAGAACCCTATGTTACAATAAACACAAACATAGAATGAAGGGTATTAGTCTGAATATTAATACTTATTTTTGAAATGTTCGTTTCTGGAATTTTTCGGATTCGAATTTAGGATCTCATTTTTGTAAAGCAAATGGTGATAACTATGGAATTGCTATTTATAAATATACTCTAAATATAATATCTACTTCACAAATCATTTAACTATGTGTACGACCCTAGGTACGTATTTAGTTTATAGCCATGCTAACACTACTTTTATATTTTTTACTTAATGCGCAGTTACAATAACTATTAATTCTAAATACAATCCTTTTAAAAGTATAAAATACTTATTTCAACGTCACAAAAGCTGTGAATGTTAACAATTATATATAAATACAAATGTACCTGAATATTTAATTAAAATTAGATAGATAATGATTGTTTATTAACAATTAAGGACAGTACCTTTAATTATATTATCGTTTATTTAATATTCAGATAACGGCAAGATGGCGACTGCTTATTTATTACATATGCTGTAAATTAATATATAAACTGTAGGTATAATAAACGCGTTCCTATTTAATTAAAAATATATATAAATTTGGGAATATTAATATTTTTTTATATAATCGTCAGGCGCCATCTTTGATGAAATGACCATAATGCAGAATGCTGTATTTTTATTAGCATAAAGCAAAGGCGTTAGTAGACCGAGGACTCACCTCTATGCCCTCCTAGTGTGTGCAGTGCAAGACAAGCATCAGTGTTAGGACAGACAGAAGACAGGCAAACCACAGTACGTTTCATTGCATGCTAGAAGAGTCAGTACTTTCACAGAAGTCTTTAATAATTTTACATAAACAGCATTTAGTGTAGTTGTTTCAGTGATTCTTTTAGGTAGAGGTTACGTGTATTTTATGAAAATTTCACTTATTAGAGACCATTTTGCCTTTGTTGCAGATATATATATATATATATATATATATATATATATATATATATATATATATATATATTACTACATATCTATTGGTTTTATGGTACTCTATAATTTATATTACCTATCTGTAAAATTTTAAGATGGTCATAAATTTAGTACTCAGCCAAATTGTGACATAATAACATATTATAATATATTTTCAAGTTATAGATAATAGATATTTATTTAATAGATATTTAAGATTATAGATATTTATTTCTTAGTTCCCATATGACTAAATTGAAGATGCTTAATGATTTCACAATATTAATGAGTTTATGGTCAGTGTAAGATTAAACACTATATGTTTTTTATAATGATTTTAATGTAAATGTACTGAATGAAAATGTTAATGAGCAGGTGTATATGTTTTAATGTAAGCAAACTAAATTATACCTATTTGAAATTTATACGAAACTAATACGTAGGTATCTACAGTAATAATAATTGACGATGTAAAATAATATTGTAACAGTGCTAGCATAAATTAAAAAACAATATAGCTATGACATATCAAATCAACATGCCCTTCGTGTAAAAAGCGTTTATGGAAAATAAATTGAATCTACGTTTTGTGAAAAATCTTTTGATCACCCTAAAATAAATAACACGGCAAACAATACTTAATACAAGTCGATATTTGTCCGTGAAATGAATTAGATAATGTTGATATCGACAAAATGTACCTTATTCATTTCGTGTTACAGTTGTATTTCGTGTAACACAAATAAAATATTCGGTACAAGTAGTTGTTCGCGGTAATGAAAGTAGCTTTTCATTCGAGTTGAGAAGTCGAGACGTGAATCGATGAACAGCTGCCCGTTTAAGTATCGATTTCAATATTGGTTACAAGTTATAATATTGGATATAATCAAATATTTATAAAACAAAGATTTTTTTACTTCTTCTTGATGTGAGCAAGAAAAAGATTGTTTTCTTGTCGCTTCTCCTTGTTCCCGCCTAATATGACTGACGACTTCTGTAAGTTATATTTTAATAAAAAAATTCTTCTTTTTTAAAATAAAACTTATTTGGTTTCTTCATTGGTTTATTTGGAACCTGCTTACATTAAGAAATAGTAAAAAATTGTTTTCACAGTAAATATCTTGATAGAAACCTTCAGTTATCTATTTCATTATACGCAACACTTCTTTATTTGTACGCACGTACTTTAAATTGGGTTCATTAATAAGATTTAACATACAATAGCAGACTTATCCCATATAGGAATCTCTTTAGTATATTAGTAACTCTAAACAGTACATACATTTATCAAATAATTTTGTCAAGTAGTTGGGAAAATTCGTTTTGAGTAAAATAAATTGCCATTAAATTAGCTAGTAATAATATATTTAAAAGAAATAAAATAATTAAGACTGTGTTCCAAAAAAAAAAAAAAACAGTCTTAAATTGTAGCAAAACCAGTTATTTTGATTTAAAAACTAAACTACTAAACCGATTTTGATAAGATTTGTATGGAACCAATCTGTAAGTATACCCTTTAAAAAAAAAAAAGATTTTCCAAATTGGTTTACAACTGACGGAGCTATGTGGCACCAAACTTAAAAAAAATACAACCATATTAGAACTTCCTTCTTTTTGAAGTTGGTTGGAAATAGTAATCAACAGTAGATAGTGGTAAAACTTTAGTAAAATATACAAAAGTAGCACCCGTTCACGACTATGACGGATATGAGCCAGTCATCAATGCGTTCAACCATATTTTATGTAGCCCAACATTATTAGTGAGCATGACTTGCTTAAGTTACCAGCTATAAATAATAATTCGATAAAGATCAATCAGGTACGTTCATGAAATTTGAATTCATATCTACGAAAAAGGTAGGTTCTATAATATAAAATTAATAACAGGCAGTAAGTCAGTACTTATAATAAGAACAATGCGTAACCTAAAGTAGTAAGTATTATCTACTATAAATTTGATTAGTACTGTTAATAATGAATTCGATATGTTAAAGGGCAGACAGAAACGCATACATAATGTATTAAACGGTTAAATGGCGTCGCAATTATAGCGGGAAACTTTGGCGGGAAATGAAATGTCACTGTCACTCACCTTAAACACTTGTCTGCAGAGGAAATTCTCTTTGACAGGCAGTAGTCTGTAAACATTCAAGTAAAAAATATTAAGATATCGAAATGTTTGATTAAGACTAAATACATATTAGAGCATGAGATAAAAAAAAATCCTACATAAATTTGAAACGACAAATAAGCTGATGGCCTATATGACAGAGAGGGTGGCCATCGCTTAGTATCAACAGAGTCTTAATGACCCTGTTTATATAATAATAACAAAATACTCTATGGTATTCCCCTTTATATTTGGAAATCCTGAGGATTGATATGATAAATACTCCGTACCTAGTAATTTCACTGCTGTAATATAACAACCTTCACACTGGAAGACATGAGTGACATATAGGTACCTCAGTGGGTCATTTTGTACAGTATCATTCAGGAAATATCTGGCATTATTATTATCACCATCGTCGTCATCCTCTTGTCCTAATTCAAATTATTTGGGGTCGGAATAATATCATTTGATTCATATTATTTATGCTTTTGGATTTTGGTTTTATAATCGGACGTTTGCCTGATGTTAACCTTCTTTCGAAATGCATTTATTGGTGCTATCTGTTATCTAAGGTATGGAGGAAAGAATTAAGGAAATAGGAGGGAGAGAAAGAAAGTTGATAAAAAGGAATGAAAAATTATTCTGGAGAAAAGAGAAAGAGGGACACTGCAGTTGCGGAGGAGAGACTGTTCAGAAACTGCAATGGTCGGGAAGACCTTACTCTTGATCTAGACAGATCAATAGAGAATACCACTGACAGGAAATATATAGCGTCATTCTATTTTTATTACATATACTTTGAAACTTATTAAAAATAATACTATTAAAAATTAAAATACAAGCTATAAATTTATTATATGCTTATACAAATATTCAAAGAGTCTTTCCAATTTTAATACAATACGTCAGCAAACATGACATTAAATATGTAGATAAAAAATCTTATGAACAAAAATACTTTATATATACCAAGTACAGGATAAATTAATTTTTAACAAAAAAAAATATCGAAGGACGCCTCGTTTATGACTTTTTCCTTAGTCTAGAGTAGAATATAAAAAATTTATGTATGTAGCGATGTGAATTATAAGCGACAACAGCTGCTGATATATTGGATTAATAAAACATTAATGTTCAACATTTTTATACAATGCCCGCTTCTTCGTCAATAGTATGACGATAGACTATCTTGCAATATCAGAGACATCACTCACGCTTTATCTATTCGTATTTGAGTAACAGTATCTTATTATATTATTATTGCCTTATTTCACATAAAAATACTCGTAGTTACAAATTATTTTTATGTAGATATGTTGTATTTACTAAGTATACTTTATGACATAAAAATCGTGTGCATACATTCGTCTTTTAAAAATCTATCTTTAGTTACTTTAACGCTCCAAATATGACTAAATAAAAATACTTTCACGTTACTATGCAGCTTAGGTATAATAAATAAATTTTCTTTTGCTTTTTGTTGTACCTTATTGGTACAGAACCCTAAAACTGACTTCAATTGTGGTAAAACTACTTATTTTGGTTTATAAACTAAACTACTAGACTGATTTTGATAAAATTTCTATGAGATTAACCTGAAAGTTAATACTTTCAGATGAAAAAGAATATTTCAAGTCGGTACATAACTGACGGAGTTATAAGGTAACAAAAAAATTACAAACAAATTGTGAACTTCGTCCTTTTTAAGTCTCTTGAAAAGGACTTATCGTGATTGATTGACAGACTAAATCACTAGATTGTACGGTTTGCACAATCACTAGATTGTACGTAAACGCATCTTATGAGTGAGTACAAGTCATAGCAGAAAACCAATGTTTTGTCCAATAGGGTAACGCTACACACACTGAATTGTGGCCTTTTTGTGATGTTGCGGCACACACTGGTATAATTTTTCCCACAATATTGTCGCGAAAACTATGATTTCTTTCTTTTTCTTTATAAATTTTATGTGTGTAATTAGAGCTTATAAATAAACGTTATTATTATTTACTAGAAATACTTGTAATTCATCATTATCATTCTTCATTTATAATTCAATTATCATTAACTTTATAAGACAATCTATATCAAAATGTATTGGTATTAAATATGTAGGTAAGCGTGCATTTTGGAAGTAGAAAAATTAAAGGAATGATCTATTATAGATGATGTATCGAGATAAAATATACATCAGTTTTTAAGTTAGATCGTCAGAAATACAACTGTGAAAGACGCTTCTAATTTGGTGTAAAAGATTTTTGTGTGCTACAAAAATAAAGATATACATAGACAGTCAATTTAAAAAAAAAAGTTTTGCTGTCTATTGTTCTAATAAAGATTTCTTATATCAGTTTTTTTTTTAAATATTTATGTACATCTATACATGGGAGATGATTGTTTAGTTACAATTTTAGTTTATTAGTAAGAATAAGAAGTATGATTACGCTCGTCTAATATCCACAGAGATTCACAGATAGTGTTGGCGCCAAATGTCATTTTCAACAATTACGTTTCGATATTGCAAAAACTAATATTATCAATGCGAGGCATTTTTAATATAAAATTAATATTATAAAGGTAAGAAATTTACATATTGTTTTTAGCGTTAAGGCCGCCTTTCGAATATGCACTTTCTGTATACTCCTTGTGTACGTCTCTTTTGTACGCAATAAAGAGTTTATTATTATTATTATAAATGCGAAAGTTTGTAACGATGGGTTTGTCACTCTTTCACCCGAAAACTGCTGAACGGATTTGAATAAAATTTGATACATGAGTTAGGTATATTCTAATTTAGCATAGAGGATACTTTATACTAGATATACTGATACATGCGAGCGAAATCACGGGGTACGGCTAGTTAATCGTAAAAGGTGTCTACACGGTGACATTTAATCGAGGAAAAGTTTAAAAATAAATATTTATTGAAATATTTTAATTCGAATTGTTCCTAGTTCGCTGAGTAAAATTTAATTAATTAATCCAAGGACTCAAATAGTTCTGAATGGGAAATTCGACATTGATCTAATTTTGGGCTACCTTCATAAAATGAATGTAGTTAGACTTCAATTTACGAGTAGCGTTGTCTTTAGAAAGGTCTCAGTACAGTAATTTAGGAACTAGTGTATTTAACACTAGAAATTATTTTACCATTTTTAAAATCTATTAATTAGTCTCAAAGTATTCAGCATTAATATAATACGTGATTTCTGAATGCTAATAGAACATATTTTCAGTAATTTTAAATTTTTGTAACAATAAATAAACATAAAATTTGATTACTTCTAAAATCAAACCGTTTGAAGTAGCGGGCAAAAGCTAATTAATTATAAAATGTACATTAATATAAAAAATGCCACTTTATAACTATACCTTTCATTGAAGGGTACAATAAAGATTATTCATTCATTAATTCACGTACTCTTCACAAAGAAAATAAAAACAGAGCCATTCGTTATTATCTAATTGAGATTAATTGCCAATAGTACAAAAAAACATTAATGGCAAATTAAATTAGTTTACATTACTCACTTTGCCATTTCAGACAGTTGTAATCTTCCATCTTTGTTGGAATCGAAAACTTGTAGCTGTAAGAAAAAAAGACAAAAATTGGGTTAGATTTGATTTATTTTTATAGTTTACATGACGACAGGATTTCTATATCAATCGTCAATCTATTTATTTATTTATTATTTTTTTAAAATTTAAGGGCTAAAAGCCCTTTTCTGATACATCAGCCCTATCGTACCCTGAACTGACTTCTTAAATAAGGTTTTATCTACTTTCCCTACTCACGGAAAGAGAGGAAATAATCATTGCAGCTATCTATCCACTGCTGGACATAGGCCTTCCCGATGGATTGCCATAAGGAACGGTCCTGAGCTACCTGCAATCACTGACTCCCTGCAATGTATTTGAGGTCGTCATTGCATCTAGTCGAATAGTGGTAGACAGAGGAATTTATGGGTATCAATAATTTTTAGCATTTTTTTTATTTAAACTTTATTGGTCTGTAAAATGGGGTACAAAAAGTGGAGTTAGTGCTCTATTAGCCAATCTATACATATAGATAAATCTATATATAGATATACCATCAATCTTTATCAATTTAACAATGAGACAGATGGAATATGAGTCAGACATATTGTTATTACGAGTAGATATACCTATTTTTTTTGACGTACAATAAAAAATAATGCCCAGAGCGGCAAAATTGGAACGGTTGATAAAAGAGAAGGTAAAAATTGTTAAAACAACAATCGCTGTTTTAACAATTTTTGCCGTTCACATCAATGCACTGCTATAATTAATGTATCAAAAATTCTTCTTAAATCGAATACTACGTAGATATTTATGGCAGAGTTTCTTAAAGTAGGGTCCACGGATTTCTTAGGGGTTCCTAGCATGTGTATTTAGTTAGCCTCGAAAATATTTATTAGAAAAGTATGTAGTAATCTCAATGAGACGTATTAATGTTGTTAGGTGGCGAATTCAAGAGATATGTATGTAGATAAAGATAATCATTAGGCTATGCGCTTAGTCTTAGTCTTTTGTAAAATTTTAGGACCTAACTTAAATGTTTTTGACAGGAGTTCGTGGAATTGTTTAAATTGTGAAAGTAATCTGTGACTACAAGAAAAGTTTAAGAAACCCTGATTTATGGTCTAAAATCATAGGGCTGTCCACACAGTATCAGGGTGTTTTGAAGACGGAGACTGTATTTTTGAAACGAGCTATGTTTTCGAATAGCAGTTACCATTGTGTCTGTGTATTCAATCAGTTTATCTTCAGATACGTCGTTAATTTTTTTCGCCTCTTTCAGCAGGTCCCGAAGGAAATTCTGTAATAGTAATAATTTAACTTTATTAATACATTTATATACTATATATTTTAAATTTTATCTGTTTTTAAATTTTATGTGTTACTATATATTTTAAATTTGATCTGATACTGTTTCGTAGTTTGTATTAACACAAATTTAATATTAATGTAATTATTTTTTTTTTACTAAAGCATTTTTCATTTCTTGCCCGTTTTTTTTTTGGCTGAAAATGTGTTTCATTTGGGCGGAAATGAAAAAATGACTAATCAAAAATGCTTAAATCTAAGTTTACTTGAATGAAAATATTTCACAAAAATATTGCACAGAAAATCCACTTCAATTCAAAACCAGTTATTTTAATTTGAAAACTAAAAATATAAACCGATTTTGATAAAACTTATATGGGATTATTCTGTAATGTATTCCTTTCAGTTAAAAAAAAAGGAATTTTCCAAATCGGTTCATGACTGACGGAGTTATGAGGTAACAAACATAAAAAAAAAATATAACCGAATTTGGAACTTCTACTTTTTAAAGTCGGTTATATAAATAATTAAACAGAATAATAAATAGGATCCTTCCTAAAACAATTCAAGCGTCCAAATACTCTGAATATAGCCGTGTCATCAATAAAAACGACCTTCAATTTTTCACCTTAAGCTCGTCAGCCTCTATGTAGCCGCTGCCATCCGTGTCATATTCCCGCCATATCTGCGAACAATTTGTCAGTCAATTTGCTAACAATGGCCGCGAAATTATAATTCAAATTGGGAAAAATGTGCTCACGAGCGTATGTAATGATTATCCTTATCGGTGTTTTCCATCGCCGGCGTGTTAATTGGATATTTGAATTAATACAAAATTCCCGGAATTGGAATTTCGAATATTATGTTTTAAATAAAGCCCCTTGTGTTGTTGCGAAATGTTACTGAATACATTCTCACATTTATGGGAACTCGCATCTAATTGGCTGTCTATGCCACGTGTGTAAGCATAAAAAAAATCTATCTTGTTTATGGTTTGTAATAGTCAAAATATTCGTCTATAATTTACTATTATTATTATGTATTTTGATGTAGGCTTGATTATATAAATGTTATAAAAAAAAAATCGAGGTCATGTTGAAAAAAATTGTCTACAAGTAATATATTATTATATTGAATAGGTACAATATTACTAATTTATTATTACTTAAATGTTTTCTAAATCTTTTTATTATTCCCTTGTCTTATTGTCTACATAGATGAGACACAAGAATCCAATTTTATGATAAAAAAAAAATAGTAATTGAATTACTTCACACTCCTATAAGTCATTGTTTAAATACAAGAAGAGAAACTACATTAAAAAGGCATGAAATCTTATAATAACAATAAGAAAGAAGATACAATCGAATTGTCAACATTTTCTCTTTTGAGAACAGTTAAAAATATGTAGCCTCTCTGAAATAATTTGTTTTATAATGTCTTTTTCATGACAGTGACGAATTGTCGGCTCTACAGACTTATTAATATAGGTCGACTTGAACTCGGAGCGAAGGGCCCGTAATAACAGCGAGTAAGTAATTAAAAAATGATTTGTTTCAATCGCTTCTATTAATTTATATTGTACTTAAAAAATTTTGTTTCAAAAAGAACTTGCGAACATATATATTTAGGCAACTGGTCAAAAATGGACTCCCTTATGTCATAATTAATAAAAAACAATTAAGGAATTATCGGGACATTATATATCGGGAAATACATTATCGGGACTTAAGGTAATGTAAACTTGGGTAATAAATAAGGTATACACCTTTTACCTATAAAATTTTTTCATTGCGTTAAGTCCCAATAGTGTATTTAAATACATGTAAACAATGCGAAAATTTAAAATAGATTTTTTTTATACCACTGAGGCGGCAAACAAGCTTACGGCCCATGTGATTGTAAGCGGTTACCGTAGCCTATGAACGCCTACAATACCAGGGGCATTACGCACGTGTTACCCTCCTATAGAAAACTCTTTACCCCTTTATTGAAAAAAACAAAAGTGTTCTACTTATAAAATAAAACGTTAATCATAGGCTACATACGATTTACCATACTTCGCTATTAACGCTCTTAATATGCATTACGATTTTTTTCACGCAGCTATTCCAAAATTATATTTTTTTCTTCAATATTGCGAGAAAAGCATCGCACTTATTCACGCACTCTTTAATATCCTTCCCAATTATAATACTGTACTACGATGAAGATTAAATTAAAACACTCTACAATATGTTAAATATTGTAGGTAGGTAAATAGGTAATTTTTTTCTGCGATATTTTTTCCATCGTATTGCATAATAATTTAATATATAATAGTTTTTATGTTGTTGAAATATGTGAGGAAAAAAATGTGCGGAAAAAATGTCGCGCCCGGAAAATATAATCAGAAAACGGTATCCAATTATATGATGTATAAATAGTTAAATGATGTCATATAAACGGTACACTGGCTGTCATAAAATAAACGATAAACCACAAAAAGTAAATATTTATTATGATTAAATAGAAAAATATACATTTAATGTTCATTGTTCGTTTAGTATTTAATGGATAAGGAATGTTAATATCTACAAAAAAAAATTCAACTTATAATGGCAAACAAGCTGACGGCCCACCTGATGGAAAGTGGTAACCGTCGTCTATAGACATGAGCAGTACCATGGATATAACAGAGTATACTGTTTTGCCCATGATACTCCTCATGCGTTGCTGTTGAGGGTAGAATAATGCAGTGAATAATTAATAAAGAAAAAGACGGCGAGCCGAGAGTCGGGCGAGTCGGGCGAGCGGCCTCCTCCGCAGACAATAAGATGGCTTGACAAGTTGCCATTCCTGAGGACTCAGGTGTTACTCCTCTGTACCCTGTAAATTTACTAACATATCCCACCCTTCAAACCGAAAACAGCTATGCAAATACAACTGCTTCACGGTAGAAACACGAATGGGACAGAGGTGCCTAAGCAAACGACTTTTGTACAAATTCTCCCTTTGGTAAGTTAAATATTTAATCATTAAAAAAATTGTAATTATACATACTTTCATAAATTCGACGCTCGATTCCAACGGGTTGTCAAATCTGAAGAGCAATAAGAAATTCTCTTCCATCGGAAGTAGCTGGGCCAACTGTAAACATAAACATATAATTAATGTTACATTAGATATTAGTATAATATTAGGCTACAGTGGCCGTTTACCATCAGACGGGCTGTATGCTTGTTTGCCATCTTTCTAGTATAAAAAAAACATAGTTAATATACCTATTTACTTATTTACAAATATTCCGAGTATTTATAAATAAGTAAATATATTTTATAAACTTCCGTCGAATACATCTGTTTAAAAGAATTTTCAATTTCAACTCTGTATTCGAGAAGATATAATTTTTATTTATTTATTTAAATAACTTTATTGACCAAAAGAAAATATGGTACAAAAGGCTCTACCTGTCAATCTACCGTCAGCTTGTTTGCCATTCTAAGTTGTATAAAAAAAAATCTTTGGGACGGTTAATGAATCACGAACGCGGTACTTCATTAATGGGATAGGTAAAGATAATAACTGTTAAAACATAAATGTAAAAAATAAATAATAAACAACATAAATGATTATGATGATTATTTATTTATTTAACTCTTTATTGCACCAGAAACATATATAACAATTGAAAAATTCAAGTGAAATACAGTAACATAAATTACAGATTAAAATATTTTATATAGGTACATAAAGGTACAAAAGGCGGTCTTATCGCTAGGGCGATCTCTTACAGACTTTTTACCATCTTTATTTTTACTACCTTTAACCATTACTACCTTTAACCATTCTTTGCATAATGGTGGAAATTTCCATCATAACATTGAATACCCAAAAATTATATAAAAAAACAAGTTCACTTTAAGTTGATCGTGTCTGAATACCTTTTTAATGTCTATTGCAGAAAAAAAAATTAGCTGTCAAATTATTTTTTTAACCATTTTTCCTTTAATTTTAAACATGAATTATATCACCTTGATTTATTTCACCAATGAAAAAAATCATGCAAAGAAGGGATAACCTTTGGTTAAAGGAGAACATATAGAAGTGGGTAGGTGGCGCAAGAATAAAGTAAAATATTTTATTATAATATTTGAATATAAATATATAATTGATATATAATACTGGAAAAATACATAGATTCAGAACCTCTTTTTTAAAGTCGTACAAAATCAACTTGAATCTTTAAACGACATTATACTTAGTTTGATATCAGTTCGCAAAAAAAAAACTCAAATCGGTTTTGAATTGCCAATTATATTACGGTTTTTACCTTTTGTCGATTTGTGTTATTTTTAACCGACTTAGTAAAGGAGGTTCTGTTTCAAAGTCGGTGGTAAATAAAGAGATTTGGAAATATGTACCTAGATATATAATATATTATTTCCTTACCTCTCTTATATCAATTTTTCCGTCTTGGTTGTCGTCATATGCCTCCATGAAGCAGGCTTTGAGCTCGACCAACATCGAATCTGACACAGCCTGTTGAAAACAAATGATAATTTTTTATTAATAATATTATAAACTGTCTCTAACCTACAGTTTTAATTCATCTATGTATTAGTTTTCATTTACATATTTTGAATATTGTGTACTTAATTACACTTATTATTATTACAAGTTATTAGTAAAACGTTGTAACAGTCGTCAACTGTCCACTACTGAACATAGCCTCCCCTATAAGGGGGAGGGGGGTTGCCAGTAATTGCCAAGCTTGGTAGGTGGGTTGGCAACCGCAGTTTGGCTTTTCATAATGTTTTTTTTTGTACCACTGAGGTGGCAAACAAACATACGGCTCAACTGATGGTAAGTGGTTACCGCAGCCTATGAACACCTGCAATACCAGAGGTATTACGCGTGCGTAGCCGACTCTGAAGAAACCTCCTTACCTTTTAATTAGTTTAGTATATTTCAGTAAATAAGGTAAATCATATTACTACCACATATACGATTTGTAAGGATATTTGGGAAGATGGATGTTTGTAACTCTTTCACGCATAAACTACTGAACGGATTTGAATTAAATTCAGTAGACGTATAGGTTATGTCTTAATTTAACACATGGAATACTTTATATACTGAAAGACGCGCGTAAAGTCGCGGGAAATAGCTTATAAAGAATAAATAAATTGTAAAACTTCCCAAGTCCAATCTCGCTATTGTTGTCCCAAGACATATCCAAGTGAATGGGAAGCAATTTTCAACTAGAAAAAGTCTGCTCTTCGTTTTAACTTCCCGTAGGTATCTAGAGCGACTTTCTTAACAAAGTGATCTTATATAAGCTTTTGTGTGAAAAAATGTTTCTGGAAGTTTCTATAATTTATACGCCGCGCGTTGTATTGAGCATTGTGCGGGAGGTAGGTGACGTTTTATCAATTTGTACCGTGTAAGAATTGTATCAAGGATGTTTTTGAAGCCTTAGTCAATTTTATAATAACCATTGTTATTTTCTCACAATTGCAAAGAAAAAAGAGAAAGAATGAAATATTTTTATTCAAATAAACTTAAAAATAGGAATATTTTAATGATTCTACCGCTCATTAAGAACGTAATATCAGCCAGGATATACTCAGGGCAAGAAATTCAGCTGTTACTTTTTTAAAAAGTTACATTATATAAATTATGAATTGTTGTGAATAAAAAAATATTTATTACAAATTACTACAATATTGCAACAATTAAAGTCAATGTTTTTTTTTTGTGGAAATAAACAAATTTATATTTACAATATTACATTTTATTTCACAAGTAAATTTCTTCTGTAAAACTGTACACATGATGAGAGATAAGAGCAAAAGTGTGATACTGATGTTCAATATGAAACAGAGATGAAATATATTGTTTAATATGCCTAGACTAACAATTTTATTTAATATAGATTATTATTACTACATAGATAAAGTTATTCTTGTATTTATGTATATATTTTACATTATATAGATCACACAGCAAATTGGTCGACATAAGTTTTTTTTTAAATTAAAACAAACTTTTTTCTTTTTCAGATTTGCTGTATGTTGTTTTTCAATTACATTAAAAATTTCCCAAACCAGGCGATTTTTAAATTAAGAATTGTTTATGTGATATAATTTAAAAATATAAATTAATATTCATGTATGGCGCACATTTTCAATTTATTAAAAACAAAACCATACTTTAAATATTCTTTCACCTATATACTTAACAATAAATATAAATTATGGAAACCTGATTCACGAAACATGGATAAAAATTTGACCCGTTTTTAGCAAACTAAGACTTGGGTCTCTTGGAACAAAAATTTGATAATGGTGCAACACTATAAATTAATGGGGTCTAACAGCTTCATTGCTAGCTATATGCCTACAGGTCGATCTCCACGCGGTTCCTTCGGGAAACCATAGTCGTTGATTCTTGAATTCGTCACGATGGGGTTACTAACCCGCTTTCATTCTGACATCTCTTACTTGTGCCCTACCAGCGTATTCTGGTAGCGTAAGCGGGTTTTACTCATTAAAAAGAAACGCTGTGAATATTCATTTATTCTCATTGTGTTGTTGTTTCGAAATGGTAACATACATTCATTTTCCAGGCTTCGTAAATATAAGGGTGTTGTCAACTCCTCATAATATAGTGATTATTTACTCTGTATTAAAACCCTAATAAATAACAGTGACAACTATTATATGTTCACGTGACTGGAATCCAATAAATCTGAAACTTCTAAAAATCTGCTGTGTGCCCCGCGGTACTTGTGAAAGAGTAATATTAAACATTTATTTTGTCGCATAACAGCTTCCGATCCAATAAAGTTAAATTGCAAACTACGTGGTCGGTATACGTGACTACCATCCGGTGTTGGAAGCTAGCCAAATCGCCAGTGTGCGCGCCATGCTAGATATAATTTGCGCTTTGCCTATGCGAACTATGAACAAGTATAATTTAAAAAAGAAAACCGCTGCCTGATATTTCCAAGAAGAAAACGTGACTAGGCTGTACAGACCATGATCTTTGCCTGTTCGATTTAAGCGAAATTTAAAACAACAACAGTAAGAAAAATGAATAAGAGATAAGAAACCTAAATCTTTGAAAATCTCTGTCCCATTCGTGTTTCAACCGTAAAGCAGTTGTGTTTACATGACTGTGTTTCGGCTTGAAGGGTGGGATATGGCAGTGAATTTACAAGGTACAGAGGAATTACACCTGAGACCTCAGGAATGGCAACGCATGGTAGGTATCATGGACGAAACAGTATCTGTTGTGTCTATGGTACTACTCATGTCTATAGGCGAAGGTTACCACTTTCCATTAGGTGGGTCGTCAGCTTGTTTGCCATTCTAAGTTGTATAAAAAAAACTTATATCATCACTCTATTTAGTCAGTTTTATATTACTTACGTGGGAATCTTTATTTATTGCTTACTTATTATTATAATAAAAACAGATCATTGTTTATTATCTTATCATAGATAAGTCTTATCTTTAGTTTTTATTATATATATAACATTCACAAGTGTTTTGTGATAAACAGGCATCAGTGTGTATCACTTCATAGTCAAACAAAGTCATAGTAAGTATTTTAAGGTATTTCAAATAGATAGATATAAGGATAAATAGTAGAAGAATTATAGAACTTTCCTTTAATGGACGCGATTTTATTTTCTTTTTTAATAATAAGATTATTTTTTTATTTAAGTACGCTGTGAGTGTGCTGCAGTGAGGGTAGGTATGATAGGTGAGATGAAGGCAGGTTACTTAGCCCATCGTGATGAGTACACATGGAATTCAGCACGATGGTTTCCAGGGGGACCGCGCGGAGGCCGACCTGACGCGGAATATTGCTAGAAAGGGAATATTCGCCAATTATTAACAATCTCTTTTTCCCCGTGGATTCAAAGTAGGAAAATAGCTCACTTCTAGATGGCGTGTCAAGATAAAATTTACACTAGATTTTAAATTGGCGTGAATTTACTGAGTACAGAGGAACAACATCTGAGTTCTCAGGAATGGCACCGCATGGGGGGTATCATGGGCGAAACAGTATACTCTGTTATGTCCATTGTACTGCTCATGTCTATAGGCGACGGTTACCACTTTACAATAGGTGGGCCGTCAGCTTGTTTGCCATTCTAAGTAGTATAAAAAAAAAATTAAGTTAGTCTTTCAGGCACAAAATTGGAAAACCGCATCCAGTTTGATGCAATAGTTTTTGCGTGATGTCAGAACAAACATGCATACAGGCAGACAGACAAAATTTCTAAACATGATGGTTTTGGCATCTATTGCTCTTACTGGGAATTTACATATAAATTTTTCGTATATATTTCCCATGTACATGTATATAGTCTATATATATATTATATAAATAAAGTATATTATAATCTGGGGGAAAGGGATTGTTAGTAATGGAGACTGAGGATCCCGTTGCTAGCAATATACCCAACCAGGTCGACCTCTTCGCGGTTCTCCCTGGAAACTATCATGGTTAATTCCTGATGAATTCATCATGATGGGCTAACTGGCCTGTTTTCATTCCCATTTATCACCCTTCACTGGTGCTCCGCCAGCGTATACCGTTAGCACAGGCGGGGTTACCATACCATTTTCATCCATAAAAAAAAGAATATTATAATCTGATAATTTGTTAATTTATTATTTTTCACTATGATTTGTTGATTTATTTTTCTTTATTAGTATCTATTTTGCGAGCTTTAGTTTTTATTGGTACTTTGTAATAAGTTAAAGACGCTACTAGTCACTGGACTTATAATTCATACATACATACATACATATCTGTCATGCCTGTCTCCCATTAGGGTAGGCAGAAACAATGGAACGCCAAATGCTTCGATTCAAACAAACCTCTTTCGCTTCTTCCACATTCATCGATCTTTTCATACACGCTCGCTGGTTACGGGTACTTTTAATTTGGCCCTTCTTAAGCACGTCGCCTATTTGGTCGACATACCTCCGTCTAGGGTGGCCCCTACCGACATCTTCGTTCATTCTTGCTCGATAAATCTCTATCTTTATCATTATCTTTTGCAGATAATTTTCTTAGATGAAGAACTTGCTGCCACTGCTGTTACTGTGCCTACTGGGGCTTGGATATGGTTCTTTAATTAGAGTACCACCATCCAGAGCTACCAGGTCCAATCTTACTGTTGGATATGTCACCACTGGTGATAAACTACTGCAAAGGTGAATTTAATTTTTTTTTTATTATCAATAAAAATACAAAGTTACAGAAATCATGTTACATTAGCATTCAGAAACCACGTAGGTTTATATTAATACTAAATACATTCAAATTATTTAAATTGTATTAGAATCATGCAAGAAGTGTCGTTTTAATTTACATTTGATGTTGCTAATAGTAATATTATCTCGAACATCGGTGGGTAGTTCGTTGAGTCGAGGAACTAGCTAGTCAGCCGTACGCTCACCATAACAGTTATTTACGCGAGCGCTATTTTTTTTTTTTTTAATGGGTGATAATGGAATGCGCCCACCCATGCCATCGGCATACACCGGCGGGGCACCAGTGAAGGACGATAGATGAGGATGAAGTAGGTCAGTTAGCCCATCGTGACGAATTCAACAAGAATTGTTCACGATGGTTTCCAGGAGGAACCACGTGGAGGTCGACCTAATAAGGCATATTGCTAGCAATGGGGCTGTCAAACCCCATTGCTAACAATCCCTTTCCCCCCCGCGAGCGCTATTGGTACAAAGTTGCTTCCGTGCGACCGCCCTCGTATATACAGCATGATTAATTTCATTCCAATATTTTAACTTTTAATTAACTTTCTATATTTTCGTCAAAAGTAGTTGTTGTCAATATCTATTAAGTGTTTTGTGTGATTTTCTAAATAGTACAGCGACTTCATCATTATCATATCAGCTGTTAACTGTCTTATGCCGTACATAGATCTCCCCCATAAGGGGTGTTTAGTTAGTAGTTGTCACGCTTGGCTTGTGGTTTGGCAATTAGGCTTCGGAAATATTTAAGGAACGCTGCTGCCCATCCCTCGACTATTAAGTTCCCTTAGTTGCTTCTTACAACTCTCACGGGAAAGATAGGAGTGGTTCGTTGTATGCCGGGACCACACGGCAAGGTATGGGGACATGCGTGACCATAATAACGTTATTATTTAATAATTTTGAGGTTACAAAATGACTAAAGAATGATTGAAAAAAAAAGACGTCATTATATAGTCATGTTTTTGTGACGACCTTAAAATGACTAAATAATGACCTTCTTTTATTGTCCAAGAATTCACTATGTAAACTAACTTGTAATAAGAGCGTTTTTTAAAAATTGAACTGGAATTGTTTTTGATACATTACTAACAATTTTTAACATTTGTTGTATATTGTAGAATAAATATCTACCAACCTCCGCTCGTCAACGCAATCCAGTACCAGGATGTGGTGTATCGAGGGAATTTTACCACTAGGATCAGTGCGGTCCAAGCGACAGAAATTGGGATAACACAGTACGCGATTCCATGGATCATTGCTGGTGGGATCGGCTACAATAACGTCACTGTCCGTATACAATCCGCTAGAGGATACGGTTATCATTACTGGATAAGTATTTGGGGACGATAAAATATTAAAATAATTTAAAGTATTCAAATTAAAAAATGAACTTTAAGTCAACTCGTACAAAGCCTTTTTTAAATTGTCACGTTTTTTATGATGCTATATAATGTTGCCTGTTGAGAAAATAAATAAATAAGAAGTCAGACGTTTCGACGTGATTGCTTTACGTCGTAATTACGGTAAAACTTTATTAGTTAAGTCCTGAATATGAAATGTGTGAACAATGAAAGTTTAAAATTAACTGAAATAACGTAATTGTTAAACATGTAAAATGCGTGATCGACTAACATCGAGCATTGTCTTCTTATTAATCGTTAAGATAGTAAATAGATATTTTTATTTGTATTTTTTAATAAAATTTTTCAGTACACAAATTTAGTACTAAAAGCATGTGCAGACAAGGAACACATATCTGGACATGTCATTAGTAGTATATGACTAAAATTAACACCAAGGATTGTCTCTCGTTAGACTGAAAGGTATGTGAATATTAAAAGATATAATAACTTAGTACACGAACATAATGTCCTTTTTAATATAATATACAGTTTACTTGGTTGTGTTTCGGTTTGAAGGGTGGGATATGGCGTGAATTTACAAGGTACAGAGGAAAACACCTGAGTCCTCAGGAATGGCAACGCGTGGTAGGTATCATGGGCGAAACAGAATACTCTGTTATGTCCATGGTACTGCTCATGTCTATAGGCGACGGTTACCACTTTCCATCAGGTGGGCCGTCAGCTTGTATGCCATTCTAAGTTGTATAAAAAAAAATTTACAGGGGGTCAATTGGTCGATTGCGACTATTAGTCCAGTCGATCGTGGCAATGGAAAAATGTAGTATTTTGCTAATCTAGCGGAAGATGCTATGACGCAATGCTCACACTAATATAAATAAGTAGTTACTAAGAATAATGTTCAATTTTATGTTTTCCTTTTTAATAAAATAAAAAAAAAAATACTACAATACTATATAATTGTGTACTGAACTGTGTTGTTGTTTCGTTTAAGATTTCAAGAAGTATGTAATTGGTAGATTGCGCAGAATTTCGTCAGTAAGAGCATCTCTTCTCGATCTAGTCAAGTCGGCCACCCCTGATATATAGGATAGACGTCTTTTTCCGTATTTAACAGCTTGGTTTTTTACGAATAGATAAAAAAAAAAACTATAAATAGTACTAAATAAAAATATTTTTAGTCAAGTGAATGTTAATTATAAACATTTTTAAACAATTATTTTTTTATGAATCTACCACCCAGTTCGGAATACAATTTAAGCTGAGAAAAATGGGCAAGATACTCAGCTGTTGCTTGTTTCAAATTAATTTTAAGTTTAGAATAAAAATGTAAATGGATAAAATTATTGTCAATGTCTTTATAGTGCTAAAAAAAAAAAAAAAACTAGAGCCAATTACAGTATTTTTGAACAGACCGGTCCTTATTAGAAGCACCTGGCCTACATACTATACTCACCCATATGGTGACCCATATATTTGTGATATGGGTCACTAATTCAGTGTTATAATTTGGTACATAGTGACTTGAATATTTCAAGTATCAAGAAAACGTCGTACAATATTAAACACGCTTAAATGTTTACTAAACGGACAATATCTTATACATTTAACATATATTATATTATCATCATATTAGTTATTATCTGTCCACTGTTGGACATAGATTTCCCCCCATAGACTGCCATAAGGAATGATCCTCAGATGGCTCACACCTGCATCCATTGACTTCTTGCAATGTATTAGAGGTCGTCATTCTATCTAGAGGGGAGTCGTCCTACGCTACGTTTGCCCGGACAGGGTCGCCACTTAAGAATCTTTCTTGCCCATCGGTTGTCAGTTCTTTGAGCTATGTGACCAGCCCATTCAGCCAATTCAGCTTGCTTTTCCTTCGGGCTATGTCGGTCTCTTTGGTTCTTTTGCGGATATCCTCATTTCGTATTCTGTTACGTAAAGAAACTCTGAGCATAGCCTTCTCTATAGCTCAGTGAGTAATTCACATATCGTCATAGTCGTAGCATACTGACGGATCTGACGAAGATTACAATATAAAAATCCGTCATTATTTTACGACTATGACGATATGTGGTATACTATATATGTATATTACATTACAGTAATCTACTATAAAATCATTTCCGCAATAAATTTTATTTAATTATTCAATGGGTGATTTGTGTGGTCAATATGTGATACATTGATAAAGTGACATTTATTTTATTTATTGTATTTTAGATATTAATATATAATATAAATAATATTTAGGCACTATAGATAGTCTAATCTAAAGGGTACTTAGGTATCTGTTTTGAATAAAAAGTCGGTCTTAAACTACTTAGAAAATTGTACATAATCTTTGTGTATATTTAATAGATCATACGATGAAATTAAAATATTGTTATATTTTGTCATCACAAGTAAGCGCGATGATTATTTTTTCTCTAAATAATTGCATTGTTTTTCATCATTTTTATTAATAAATGTTTCGTAAGCACACAATATATTTTAATATAATGTGTGCTTACGAATGTAAAATGTATCTGTGAGGATACCGCAAGCGCTTGTAACTCTCAGCGGGGCAAGGCGCTTACGATTAAGGGTCCCGAATGGTCCCGAAACTAATCGAGCTTTTTCAATCTAATTACATGTAAGTTATTGCATTAAAATATGTCATCATTTGTATAGATAATTTTCATCATTTGTATAGATAATTGGGAGGAATATTTTTATTTAGATTTATTCAATTGTAAGAATTCGCAAGACGTGTGGCTGTGTCAATGGTTGTTTAATAATTAATCTTTAAATGTGTGATTTTAACTCTTTATTTTGCATAACTGCCTACTTGCAATGTTTGTATCCATTACTTCAAGTTTAATTTAGTTGATTGTACATAGTACATATTAGCGATACCATATGCATTAAGTTAAATCTTGTTTTTATTTGTAAATTGTAATAATTGGTTTTTTGTCTTTACTGTTATTTTTTTTTAATAATATTTAGTTATTATATTTAATTATCCGTATAATTAAAATAAATTATTTGTAATATAAGTGTTAGTGAAATGAGTGAAATATTTTAACTTGAAACTAATAACAATATAAATTCACCATATCTGTAGTTTTTCATAATATAATATTTAATAAATGAAATTGTAAAAAATAGCTTATATTTTATGCATCCTTGATATTATTTCATATAGTTTGTTATAAATATTCAATCGTAAACAAGTTTATTGTAGCTTGTTTTTTCACAAGCACCCAAATTTAGATAACATAGATAAAAAATTAAAGCTTCGTATTTTCCTATGACTCAGATTGAGAAATCTTTATTAATGTTTAGTCACAATTAATATTAATAACACAGAATTAAAATCTACGAATAACTACGAATGTGTACAGGAAAAAAAAATCCGTTGCTATTTTACTTAGTAATATTATTAGGGTTGTCGACTAACGAAACAATCTTCAGTCCTGTATTTTGGTACTATCTTTAACCCCCCAAGAGCAGTGGTAAGTTAATGGCTGACATCGTCATCATTACCATTCTATCTTTAGTACTGCATTTTTTACTTCTTTTCGACTTCAAAAACGAGGTGATTCTAAACTGTGTATTGTCTGTCTATGTAGGTAGGTCTAAGGTATTCGAAAATTTAAGGATAAATATTTTTTCGAAGTTCCTTCTCATAGAAACAATTTGAGGTTACATGCGCCTATAACAAGATTGATAATCACAACAGACTACATAAAATGAAACAAAATTAGATATATTTCATGATCAACCACAATCGTTTAAGGTTAAAATATTAACTAACAGTATTAATTTGAGTCAGCCCTAAATTTTTATATTTTTTTTATGCAGCTTAGAATAGCAAACAAGCTAACGGTCCACCTGATGGAGAGTGGTAACCGTCGCCTATAGACATGGGCAATACCATGGATATAGCAAAGTATACTGTTTCGCACATGCGTTGCCATTTCTGAGGACTCAGGTGTTATTTCTCTGTACCCTGTAAATTCACTTTCATTCACCCTACAAACTGAAACATTTTTTTTTATTATATATATATATATATATATATATATATATATATATATATATATATATATATATATAAACCTCTTTTTGTCTCAATGTATTATTTCAATATTGTGCATGTCTATAATTGATGACAATACTGTATTTTTTCTGTTAATACTCGTATATGTTGTCAATGCATTTATTTGTAATGTTGATATGCTTAAATAAATCAGTAAAATACTTTTATCAACTGTGATCCAATTTCAGTTTATATATATTTTTTAAAAGGTAGGCTTTGTGTAGTACAAATTTTACGAATTTAGATTTTAAATTGATTTCTTATGCCTGATAGATATAATTGATTACTTCAGCCTGATAGATATTAGCAAATTCAAACCCATTGCAAGAAGTGGTTTTTATTCAGCTTGTAAAATTTGAGGTAACAAACTAACATATATTGCAAATTAAATAAAATCTTATAACAATTTATGATTACAAGCTTATATTTATTATTATAAAATCTTTTTAAATTTATTTATTGTTATAAATAAATTTATTATATATATAAATTTATTATTATATATTTTTTTAAATCTTAAAAATTGTTCCATAAAAACCGACTTCAATCGTGCCAAAACTGTATTGAACCGATTTTGGTAAAATTTCTTTGAGACCAATCTGTAAGTACCTATATCTTTTCCGTTAAAAAATAATTTTCTAAATAACTGATAGAGTTATGAGGTAACAAACATAAAAAAAAAAATACAAGCGGACTCCTTTCTTTTTTAAGTCGGCTAAAAATATAATAACTTAAAGAGACATTAATATCGGAATTAAAAATTTAAATTATACGGAACTTTTAAACTTAACACATACTTTTGGTGATAAAACAATCACTTATGTTTACTAAATAAAGGCGATAATTAATTAAGTACCTATCTGTACTGAGAATGAGAAATGATAAAAATAATATATTTATGAATATGTATTCTAATCGTTTCTTAATGTACATCATTACCTAAGCAGGTTTTAGAATTGCTCAGTCTTTAAGTAAACTTGGTCGCGAAGCAGCGTCGCTATGTGGAATCTTATAATATTGTGTGTTTGTTTCCAAAGTACATTATGTGCCTCATTAACATACGATGATCTGCTAATGACTACATACAGTCCAGAAGAAACATTTCAGAGAAGAATGAAAATAGCTTTAACGAAAGCCAGCCAAACGGGAAATGTTATAATAACTAGCAACAAGGACAAAATCGTATTTGATACTCGTAATATAGCAAAAAATATAGCAACAGAATCAAATTTTAATACAACAAATGGAAAGTCTACTGGGAGTGATAAGTACAATGGATCGATTGCTGATAATAAGGGTACAGTCAAGCCGGTTTTAGTTCCGTCCTCAATATTTTATGGTGAAGAGTGTGCTAATGGAATGATAAAAGTGAATCAAAGGTGTGTGGAAACTGATTGATGAATTTAGGTTATATAGATAGATTATTTGATATTATGTGATTATTAGATTTATAGTATACATATATTTGATGTAATTGCGCAGAATATCAACACATATACAGCTCTCTTTTTTTACAAGCGCCATGGTTTATGAAAAACAGCGATGTAGCGTCTCAAACGTTGCAGCAATATGCTGAGCATGGACCTGTTTCACTGAACATTGCGACACACACGCACACGAGTACACATTTACACTTATCTTTGTTGTTGTGTATTTTTATTTTTTACTAGATGACCCCGTAAACTTCGTACCGCCTAACAGTCGATTCATTAATTTTGTAGTTTTTTTAATACTTATTCTGCTATTCGGGACGCCGGGTCAGCTAGTAAGATAAAAAAAGAAAAAAGAAATTTAATAAGTCAACAATTACATTATGTCAAAACAATAAAAATTATAAAACACGTCGTGCCTTGAACTTTATGGGCATGGCATTAAAGTTCAAATTGACTTTTATGTATTATTACGAATTATTTGTATGGGAGTATAGAAAAGAGTTGTTTCTAGAATTTTTTAGGTATTTTTTTTATTATTCTCTCCGTAAGAACCATCCTTGTACTTTAAGGAATATTCTAAAAAAATAATTATCGAAATCGGTTCAGATATTTTCGAAATTTGTGTTTAGTAACACATTTAGCGATTCTTATATATAGTATAGATTACATTATAATATAATAGTTTTTTTTTCATTTATGTTACTGTGCGAGTCGTATGATTGTATCAATAAATTCTTTCTTTTTTTCTTTAGATAGCACTTTCAAATTAAAATATATAGAATTTTAAAATCTCAGAAATACATTGAATTACATGTATATACATACATTAAAGAATTTGCAATTAATTATTAATAATAAGTACTTATATTATTATTCATTAGCAGTTAATTCCCAAGTATATGAATTTCTTGGTAATTCCTGTATGCAAATATAAACCATTTATAATTATTCATCTATGCATAAATATACGTAAGTAAGTACCTATGATATGTTTTTGTTTACTTGCGAACTTGCATCCTGGTGTAAATGCTTACAATACATCTGCTGTTTGGGTTCTGCTCTGGGTTTGCCTATATTATTTTGAGGTAATAATTCATTTAAAAAATATTTATATAGATTTTTTTTTTATAAATGGCGGGAAAACAAATCTATAATTTTTCAATGTTTAAGTTTCTTCTATTTGCCCTAATATTATAAAAAGAAAAGATTTTTTTATGTTTGTTTGTATTGGATAAACTCAACTAAAACATGAAAGGAATGAAGGATTTATGGGGAAAGTGAAAGACGGACATAGTAGTTGTCGAGGCGATACTGGTTAGAAATTGCAATGGCTTGGGAGACTAGGATCACATACTCGCGCAGCTCACCTGATGACAAGTGACTATCGCCGCCCATGATCACCCGCAACACTAGAGGCATTGTAGGTGTCCTGTTGGCCTGCTATGTGTTTTTAATCTAGAACCGAATAATTCACTAGAAGAGAATACCCTACGTTTATTAAGCTATTTTTATGTACGTTTAACAGTTTAAGCCAGACAGACTGATATAGGAAGCTGCCACAGTGTATTACTACTCATTAGCTCTGCTGTTTACTATACTGTAATATGTCGTACTGAGAGGGGGGGGGGGGATGTTAGTTATGGAGGTTAGCGGCCAATAGCATTATACCCTCCACCATCATACCATATCAACCATCGCGAATAATTCTTAAAAATTCGTCACAATGGGTCAACTGACTTGCTTTATCCTCACTTGTCATCTCACTGGTGCCCCTTCAGCGTATACCGATAGCGAAGGCTACTATTCCTATTATTATTTTATAAATAAAAATATATACGTCGTGCTATACCTATCTGTCCACATACTTCGGTGACTTAATAAAAATATATATAATAGCCGAGTCTGTGGCGACTCGAATATTACTATAGAAGATATATTGCAATATGTCTTGCTATTATCTATATTGCCATGTGGTTCCGGTATAGAATGGTCCATCCTTTCCTTTCTCATAAGTGTCGGAAAAGGCAGGCGACTAAGGGAACTTAATAGTCGAGGCATGTGCTACAGCGTCCCTCTTTAAACATTCCAAAAGCTAAAATGCGGTTGACAACTCGCTTGTCAAGCATGGCAACTACTAGAAAAATAGGTGGTTTTGTTTTATGGGGGAGGCTATGTTCAGCAGTGGACAGCTAACGGCTGATACAACATGCAATGTATTGTATAATGAAAATCCGTCCGACAGGCTATCTAATGGAAATTGATCATATTCTCAAATTTATGAACAAAATTATGGGCATCATAGAACATATTGTGATGTCGGTGATATACCTCATGCGTTGCCATTCTCGCACTTCAAACTGAAACATAGCGGTCCAAACGCATTTGCTTAGTAGTAAAATCCCAAATGAGACAACGGTACTTAAGCAAACAACTTCCGTACAGACTCTCCTTTCGGTTAACGTATAAAATCCAATTAATACTATAAATATGAACGTTCATAAAGATATAATATATAAGAATAACATTTGTTGGAACCATAAAAACTTTGTTACAAATTACAAAAGTAGGTTAGTGTACGATAACAGCCACATTAGTTAAAAAAACAGCTACGACACAACTGTGTCGTCAACGCCCACCTCCTCAAGGCAGACGCGCTAGCGTTCTAGTAGAATAAGTAAAACAGTGTTAATTAAATAAAGTTAATATTAGCCTATAGCATGCACATACGGTACATATATACGGGCCTAACATACATATAAACATTAAGTAGATGTTTCGAGATTTGAATGTTTGTTATTGAATAACATTTAAATGGTTGAATGAGTTTGATTGAAATACGGTAAACATATGGTATATTCTGACTTAAAACATAGAATAGTTTATATACTGATTTACGCAGGCAAAGCTGCGGGTTACAGCTAGTATAAAATATATATACTGTAATATCTTTTATATTCGTGTAATCAACATTTTTATCGGTCGGAAATCGGATCTATACGAGACGATAAAATACTTATAATAAGCTCATATTTTACTCTTTCAGGATCGTGATTGAAAAAGTTTGATCCCGTGTTTTCGTGATGGGATCGAAAATTAATATTAGTACTCCATCGTTTCGTGTCGCGGAGTTTGTAATTTGTTTTTTTTTTTTCATATAAAAATTCTTGAGCTGCTAATCCCTCGATATAAATAAATATGTCTGGAAACATATAGAGTAATTAATTACAAGAGATAAGATTGAATAAATAAAAGAACAAGTTATATTACCTAAATGAGAGATATTGAGTTCTAAAGGATTGAGGAGATTCTTGTACTTTTTTATTTATATATTTTTTTAAGCAACTTGGAATGGCAGACAAGGTGACGGCCCACCTGATGGAAAGTGGTAACTATCGCTTATAGATATCAGCAGTACCATGGACATAACAGAGTATACTGTTTTGTCCATGATACCCCCCACGCGTTGCCATTCCTGAGGTCTGATTCCATTTCCATTCTATATTTAACTATACAATGGAAAAGTTGAAAGAAAGGTCATTAATGTGTTATTCGAATACTATGCGACATTATAGATATATGTTTGGACAAGACGAAATTACATCGTTATAATAAATGAGTAAATAAATAAATAAATTTTCACTTGATGTCTATATACATACGGGAAAGGCTTCCGGTCCCCTGGAGAAGGCTTCCGGATGAAACAATTGTCGGAAACGACAAAAACAATGAGTTCATTAATTTCTCGTATATATACGAGAATAAAAAATTAACATAAGCGTTAAATATAAAATTTTCACTCGTCAAACGTTTACCACAACGTCTCTGATGACCCCGTCATGTTTACAGTTATGAATCTTTTGATAAGTAATTAATAATTAATTTTCTGTAATTGTTTAAAAATAACCGTAATTATTCTAGAACGGTTCGTGTTTAGTTTAGATCGAAGCGTAGTGGTAGACTGCGTCATCATCATTATTGTTTATTAATTTATTTAAGTGCTTTCAACTTTGAGAACGTGCAGAGAAAATTACTGGAAAGAGACGCCACAATACCTTTAGTCGAATTGTGTAAAATTATGATACAATAAATATTATATTTATTTTTTATGATACTTAGCAGTTTCCGAGAAATACTCGTATCAAGAACGTCTCGGAGCGTCCCTGTTTACCCTTCATAGCGGCCTAGAGCGTCGCAGAATTTTAGTAAGTTTGGAGACCTCGGCTACATAATATTTATACATATTCTTTATTGTACTAAAACATACAGTAACAACAATAAGTTAATAACAATGTTAGCAAAGGCGAACTTATCTCTAAAAGAGATCTCTTCCAGTCAACCTAACACTTTATTTATTTGTTATTAGCGACATACTTCGTATTTGTTTGGATTTTTTTAATAATAAAATACAGTCCACCATATTCGCAAATAAAGCAGCTTTCTATAGGTGAAAGAATTATGGAGTTAAATATATTTAGAATTTATCTTTATAATATTGATGTAGCTACGTTTAATGTTTTATTTTAGCGTCACGAAAATAGGAAAGTAAATCTTACCACCCGCAGTGTGTTCCCGACATAGAATGGGCCACCCTTCCCTTTCCTTTTTTTTATACAACTTAGAATGGCAAACAAGCTGACGGCCCACCTGATGGAAAGTGGTAACCGTCGCCTATAGACATGAGCAGTACCATGGACATAACAGAGTATACTGTTTCGCCCATTATACCCCTTCAAACCGAAACACAACCATGCAAACACAACTGCTTCACGGAAAAACACGAATGGGACAGAGGTACCCAAACAATCGACTTTTGTACAAAGTCTCCCTCTGGTAATATATAATATAATATCTGTTAATATATAATACCCATGTCGTACTACGGTAAACTATCAGCGGGTCTACCATGAAATGAAATTCCGAAATTTCGGACTTAATTTCGTGTTTTTGTTTATACCAAAATCGGATCAATAAATGGAATTTAATTAACATTTCGTTCATCATACATCCTATCATAATTGTCCAAAAGAACAATACTTTAACATTTTTAATATTTTCAAAAGGCATGTATTATGTAATTTTAACATCAAATTTGTGTTTCGTTTGGCTCCGAAATTTCGGAAAACACTTCATGGTAGGCCCTCAGTTTTCAATGACACCGAGAAAATTAATTCTATTTGTGAATATGTTTATTTTTTTACCTGCGACTTCACGTGACCGGGATATGTTTACTGACCAGGATAAAATGTAGCCTATATCCTGGTCCATTCCATATAGTACATAAATACCAAATTTCATAGTAATTGGTTAAGCCGTTTAGGTAAGAAAGAAATTAACTCATTTTCACATTTAACAATATTTGTATGGAATTACAACTAGGCATCGCAACAACTTTCTTCAACTTGTAACTTTGTCTTTAAATCATATTTTCTTTAATGTTGAAGTATCCAATTAGCTCGCATCCTTAACTTTGTCTACAGGGGTAAGCGAAATGAAAACTGACAATCCATCTCGAATCTCTCAGAGAAAGTCGGATTGGCAGCCGCTCCAATTAGCTGTCTATTTGTTTTAGTTCTTCAGACTGAGGCGGAAAATTATTGTAAGTAAAATAGACAAATCCGTTTGCTATTTTTTTTAATGTAAATAGTTTTAATGAATGAATGAATGATTATACTTTATTGGCATTATACAATATAAGAAATAAGCAAGACAATCTATCTGTACTTATAATAAATCTGTAGAAAGGTCAATTCTGTACATGAAATATATTTTCAAAATAACTATCAGGGGGTGATTAGTGATCGATTCTGATGCCAAAAATGCAATCAGTAAAATTTTTGTCTATCTGTCTGTATATTCGTTATAGAAACTAAAACAACTCGACGGATTTTAACGAAACTTGGAAGAATTATTCTTCATACTTCTGGGCAGGTATACTTTTCATCACGCTACGATCAATAGGAGCAGAGCAGTGAAGGGAAATGTTGGGAAAACGGGAGAAGTTACTCCATTTTTAAGCTTTCGTCGCGTGTGCAGCCTAAATGGCCCCTTTTTAAAATGTAAAAATGTCCACCCGTGAGACGCCGGGACGGGCCGCTAGTTAATAAATATAACGATACAATTGTATAAGTACTGTAAGGCGGTCTTATTGTTGAGCGCAATCTTTCAAGACAACGTTAGAGTAATGGATTTATTTGTTGTACAAGTAGGTATGATAGTATTGTATTAATTAAGAAAGTTAACAGCGTAAACCAATTTGGTATTATTTATTTATTTAACACTTTATTGCACCAACATAACAGGATTTGTTGAACAATTTTCAATACGTATAATGTAGTACAAAAGGCGGTCTTATTGCTAAGCAATCTCATCCAGACAACCTTTGGGTCGAAGGAATTTGGTATGTATTAATTGTAAAATTATTGTTGTTTTTTTTTTCTTTGTAACAGATATATTTATTAGAAAGAAATTACGTAAAAGATTTATGTTAACACTAATACGTGCCTAGACAATGGCGGACCGGCATAAACGTAGTGGGTAGGCCGTGTAAATTATTACAGCGGAACGGTCACCATACTACCCTGCAAATTTTATATTAATCGCTTGGTTGAGACGCCCTCTGTGTGACACTATACTTTACTACTACAAGACTGTCTTGTTGCTGCTCTGTAAATCTTTTTATAAAATATCTATTTAAAGTAAAACAAAATCTGATAAATGTAGATATTAAATACGATAACTGCACCAACCGGAGTATTTGTATGTATGTATATTAATGTTGTATCAACCATTTATGATATTTACTAATGTTTGCCCGCGACTTAGACTGGGATGCTACATCTCTGTACCTTGTAATATTGCAAATATTTTTTTCTGCTGCAAGCAATCTAAATTCTTAAAATGAAAAAAAAAAAGACACTGAAAGACTGGCTTATCGAGAAGGAGTTCTAAAGTGTTGAAGAACAAATAAATAATCAATAATAAAGAACAATATGAATAATGTTTAACGCTGAATTTTATAAATGTAATTACAATTTGAAGTGACGGGATTATTATTGTTATAAATTAATATTATTTTTAAACATTATTAATTTTATTAAGTAGATAGAAAACGCTACGTTCTCGAAATTAGAATAAAATACCACGAATTTGTAATGGGAATGGCATAATTAACTGTAACTCGACTTGAAATTCTGTAAATGATGAATAATTATTTGATTTTTTTTTTGTATGAAATTTGGTGTAAAATTGGTACAATAGTTTCACCAATGATTACGTTCATCACTATAATCTGGCATGAAAAATTTGTTTTAAAGTATAAGGTAATACTGAAATTTCCCATGTCTTCTTAAATAGGACCGAGACATACATAAATACATACATATCTGTCACGCCTGTCTCCCATTAGGGTAGGCAGAAACAATGGAACGCCAAATGCTTCGATTCAAACAAACCACTATAGGGCCGAGACTTAGAATGCTAAACACTATTGTTTTAAAGTATTTGATTTCCTTCAATATCAGTAGGCGGTACTCACATCAGGACTAATGTCTGTGAAGTTGGCACTGGACACGAACTCCTTGAGAAAACCATCCAGCTCTGTACCCTCGATGTAGCCATTACCTGCGCAAAAAGCATCACTTTGTAAATATTTTTATGCTGATTTAAAAACAAGCTAACTGCCCACCTGATGGAAAGTGATAATAAATAGTCCTGCTATGCACTGCTATGCTCGCAGTGCGAGGACAGACCCTGTGATGCAAATCGCTAAACGCCATCTGAAGAAGACTTCCAGATGAAGTCGAAACAATTGTCGGAAACAACAAATCATACAATGAGTTCATTAATCTCCCGAATTTATATAGACATTGAATAAAAATGAACAGAAGCTTTAAAAATAAAATAAATAATCCTCGCCAATAGACATGAACTGCACCACGGAAATCACTGAATACCATATGACACCCATGGTATCTCTGATACGTTGACATTACCGAGGACTATAGTGTTATAATTTTATACTTTTCCATGTTCCGTTGAGAATAATAGAGGTAGCAAAACAGGCTCCTCTTCACGAGCATTTTCAGTATCCGGACTTGGATATATTTACTTGTAAACTTGTCGAGTTTCGTAGAATAGCAGTACATTATTTAGAAAATGTTCAATAAATAAATGTTATTATGTCTTGTATTGTATGTGATTGCTAAGGGAGCGAATTGGGAAACTGTCAAGATTTCTTAGTTTGTAAATATAAATAAAATAATTCATGATCCATGTCGTATAATTTCACTACCACACCCCATTTTTCAAACCGAAACACAGCCATGGAAGCACAGCTGCTTCACGTCGAAAATACGGGCTCTGTCTCAGAGGTATTCTTTTTAGGTTACTTTTAGAATTTTCATATATCTTACAAAAGAAACCTATATATTAAAGTATTGTTTGAAAAAGTTAATTCATAATATTTTTAGATCGATTATTTAAAAACTACCAATACATTGCTATTGACAAAAGCATCATACGAAAAACACGCCTATTTTCGCTTCGATTAATATGGGGAAGTAATACGTGTAACTAAGTAATATTTGATAGTATTGATTGGTCACAACCCTATATTTATGGCTCGGTGATATTTAGTACATTATGGAGTGAACAATAGTATGACCTACTTTGTAAATGATAGTCGGGATATAGTTATAGGGTTGTCAAAATGTAACGAATATGAAGAATTTAACTGAACAACATGTTTCAATTAAAAATAAAAACGTGAAATAAATGACTTACTATATTGAAGTCTATTACTTATACTACTGCCATTTATTTGATTACTAATTTAATTTTAATGTTAGCGGCAAAAACATAGAGAAACAATAATATATTTTGTCATTGTAATTGAAAACGGTTTGCGGTCTACCACAGGTTTTGCTTTATTACATAAATAGAAATTGTTGAGCCGCGACAGCTCAATTGAACAATGCTTGACTGCGGTCCAAATATGCCAAGAACGAATCTCAGCCTTTCTGATTTTACATCATTTGAAAATGTTTGTCACATGCATGAGTTTACGTGACATCCGAAACCGTAACTAAATGAAGTCGCCATCCGGAATGCCACGTCAGACGTATGTAAGTACGTATGTACATTTAATTTATTATCATTATTGTGAAATTATTACTTTTAATCTCAGTGATATTATTTTGACTTAATGTTGCATTCGCTACTATTTGCTATTGAAAATAAAATATGAATTATGAGTTTTATGAAAATAGCGAGCGAATAAAGACTTTAAACAAAGACAATAAAGTCGGTATTCTACGGCCGACTGGGTCATATAGAGCGAGCGAAAATATTATCACAGTTGCGTAGTTCGATTTTTAAATCTAAGTAACCCGTTTTGTTACAATTGAAGTTGGTGCTTTTTTTTTTTGGGAAAAATATTTACTTGTATATTTATAATATTCGTTATAGTATGATTTATTGTGTTTTAAATATAACGATTTTTTTTTATTATAGTGACGTTATGATATATGATGTATAAAAAAGGTTACGTCTGAATGCCATAAGTCAAGAACGCTATGTTAACATCTTTAAATTGGCATTAAAATTTTATAACGAAGAATCAGTTACTTCTTTCGTGCTTTGTTTTGGATTGAGTCTATTTTAAAATTTAAATCAACTTTACCTTCACCTTGTTCTATTCTCCATCTATGGCCTTGTTATAAGAATAATGTAGTGTTTTCTTTAACCTTGACATTAGCAGAAAATCACTGCATCAGAAAAAGGCTTTCATTCATGAAATATGCATTTTATACTGGAAAAGTAATTATTTGCTTTGTACTGTTGATAGGTATTATGATGATAGAAGGATGATAGGTGAAAATGAAAAGACAGATAGCTATCGTGATGAATGCACCATAAAATCAGCACGATAGTTTCTAGGGGAGACCGCGTGGAGACCTAAAAGGTTATAATGCTAGCAATGGGACTGATAGACCGCATTGCTAACAATCCTTCCCCTTTCCCCCCTTATACTTACACAAGATACTGGTAAATTTAAGGTACCTTCCATTTTTATTTTATATACTAAATGACTTGGTAAAATTCGTATCAAACAACGCCATCTATCAAAAGTAAACCAAGTTAGCGATTTCTATATAAAATAATTTTCTTTCTTTTAAACTACCCCTGTATTATAGCGAATAAAGCAGGGAAATAAACATATTTAAGTCGGTCAAGCCGATTTTGAGTTTAACAAACAGCAATTGTTTTTACATCATCATTGCCTTACCTTTTCCTATTTAGTTAGGGTCGGCGCAGGGCGCAGTATGTCTTCTTCTTCCATAAATCCGCCATTTCCGGGTTCACTTGTATTTAAAGCGTATCATCTTTCATACAGTCCACTCACCTTTTCTTTGGTCGTTCCCTTCCTTTACATTTATCCACTTTCATACTTAACACTTTATTTTAACATAGCTTTAATTTCTATGCATTTTAGATACATATAACCTTTTTTCATGCAACTCAGAATGGCAAACAAGCTGACGGCCCGCCTGATGTAAAGTGGTAATAATACATCGTGACATAACTACAACGTCAATATTTATTTCAGTGTTACTTCTCAGTATTAATTTTGTCTCGATCGAAGTCGCTACGCTGCGGATCAAAATGTATTTGTGTCATTCAATTTATCAATTTACTGAGCTAGTGACCCACATTTAATATTAATAGGTTAAACATTTTAAATACAATATTAACGGTGGAAACAGGAAACAGCCATGGAAACACAACTGCTTAACAGTAGAAACACGAATGGGACAGACGTACCCAAGCAGACTATTTTTGTACATTCTCCTTCTGGTAGAATATTCTCTTCACTGTTAGAATATTCCTTTAAAATGATGCTAATGATTTCTATTGCATCCTGTTTGGAATAGCTATGCTGATACTTGCTCCTTTAACCAAAGGTTGTCTGTAAGAGATTGCTCTAGCGATAAGACCGCCTTTTGTACCTTTATGTGTATATTTATGTTACTGTATTTCACTTGAATTATTCACTTGTCATTGTATATTTTTATTTATGGTGCAATAAAGAGTTAAATAAATAAATAGCCTTAAGATTAGTATAGTCTTAGAATACTCTTATTTTTTTTTACAACGCAGGGGGCAAACTAGTATGCGGCTCACCTGATGGTAAGTGACTACCGCCGCCCATGATCACCCACAACACCAGCGGCATTGCAGGTGTGTTGCCGGCCTTTTAAAAAGGAATATACTCTTTTCTTTAATTTTCTGTTACAATTTGCATGCATAAGCCGTAGCTTAATAACAATTTCAATTACGTAATGGGGTTGTTTATATAACATGCCAAGTCGACCTCCACGCGGTCCCACTTGGAAATCATCATGGATATTTTCTAGTGAATTTGTCACTGTGAGCCAACTGACCCGTCATAATTATCATCACTTCAGCCCCAACTGATCTTTCAACATTGTATACCGTTACCATAAGCGTGTACACCATTGTCATCCACTAAAAAAACAATTATATTCTTTATTTTATAGTTATAATAGGTACATCTATAGATAGATAAATATATATATATGTATATATAAAAAATTAATATATCTTTTTCTATGTCGTCTTTTAACAAATTGGATAAGTACCTACTAAGTTGGATGATCCATTCTCCTCATATATAAGAGAAAAGGCAACATTTTCAAAGATGATAACCGCATTTTGGTCTTCTAAGACACTAAGAGCACTCACTGTAATGAAGTTTCCCTAAGTTCTGCGAATTACGTTTCCAGGCTTGATAAAGGAAAGGAAATCGGAGAACACTCCGTTTGTATAACAGAAGCTTAAATTTTTGGATAATACATTTTTTTTTTTTATACAACTTAGAATGGCAAACAAGCTGACGGCCCACCTGATGGAAAGTGGTAACCGTCGCCTATAGACATGAGCAGTACCATGAACATAACAGAGCACACCGTTTCGCTCATGATACCCCTCCTGCGTTGCCATTCCTGAGGACTCAGATGTTATTCCTCTGTACCCTGTAAATTCACGCCATATCACACCCTTCAAACCGAAACACAGCTATGCAAACACAACTGCTTCACGGTTGAAACACGAATGGGACAGAGGTACCCATGCAATCGACTTTTGTACAAAGTCTCCCTCTGGTAAACATTTCTTGGTATAGACCTTCAATATACCTTTATAGACAATATATACCTTTTTATATATTTTTTTTATACAACTTAGAATGGCAAATTTAGCTGACGACCCACCTGTTGGAAAGTGGTAATCGTCGCCTATAAACGTGAGCAGTACCGTGGACATAATAGAGTATTCTCTTTCACTCCTGATACGCCCCATGCGTTGCCATTCCTGTGTACTCAGGCGTTATTCCTCTGTACCCTGTAAAGTCACTACGATATCCCACCCTTCAAATCGAAACACAGTCATGCAAACACAACTGTTTCACAGTTGAAACACGAATGGAACAGAAGTGCCCAAACAAATGACTTTGGTACAAAGTCTGCCTCTGGTAAATATAGAGTTAGGTTATTCATTCATTTTCATTTAAGAGTTTCCTCTTGTCGGTGCAACTAATTCTAGGTTATAAAGTAAGTATAATCACTACTTCTTTCGCCATTGTGTTAGGTTTTTTTTTGATGGGTGAAAATGGTATGGTAGCCTGCGCTAACGGGATACGCTGGCGGAGCACCAGTGAAGGGTGATAGATGAGAATGAAAACAGGCCAGTCAGCCCATGATGAATTCATCAGGAATTAACGATGATAGTTTCCAGGGAGAACCGCGAGGAGGTCGACCTGGTTGGGTATATTGTTAGCAATGCGATTCTCAGTCTCCATTACTAACAATCCCTTTCCCCCCATTGTGTTAGGTTGACTGGAAGAGGTATGTTCACCTTTGCTTACATTGTTACAAACTATTATTATTACTATTATTATATATATATATATATATATATAGATTAGTAATGCAAAACAAAAACATAAAAATATATATGTTAGAGCGAGATGGATAAGTAGGCTGTTTACCTACACAATATAAGCTCGAAGCGGATTTGGCGGGAGTACGAAGAAAACGTCCTTACATTAACAATAAGTTCTAATTATGTTTACGTCTTGAAACGGAATTAGTTTAAGTTAATATAGTTGGTTCGAATTAAGTGTACTGTACCTGGATATAACATATGATAGCATATAACACATGTTAGAGACGTAAACGACAAGGTTGCACATTTTTCACTTATTTACGCTTTAAATTTAAATTTACCAGAGGGAGAGTTTGTACAAAAGTCGATTGCTTGGGTACCTCTGTCCCAGTCGTGTTTCTACCGTGAAGCAGTTGTGTTTGCATGGCTGTGTTTCGGTTTCAAGGGTGGGATATGGCGTGAATTTACAGGGTACAGAGGAATAACACCTGAGTCCTCAGGAATGGCAACGCATGGGGGGTATCATGGGCGAAACAGTATACTCTGTTGTGCCCATGGTACTGCTCACGTCTATTGGCGACGGTTACCACTTTCCATCAGGTGGGACGTCAGCTTGTTTGCCATTCTAAGTTGTATAAAAAAAAATATCTCTACAAGTGCAGTATTATACAAGTATAACAATCACAAATATTTCGTACAAGAGTTGCTGGAAAAATGCTCTTAATCCAAATAAAGTTCAGAACATTCATGTATTGAAATAAAACTTAAACTTACGAGTAGTTTCAAGGTACACGAAGTATGTACCTTCAGTTTCATATAAATTCGTAACTGTTACCTGCACACATTTACAGTACACGCACACTTGTAAAACTTTTTTTTTGTCACGTTTTTATTATTGCATTGCCAGTATGTTGGTACGTGAATACATTATATTATCTATGGTAAGGTATGGTAAGGAAAATGATACAATATAAACATTTTATCAAAAACAGAATATATAGTTATTACTAAGTATATAGGAGAAATATACAAATATTGTAAGGTTTATTTACTTTGTAAAAAAACTACACTCTATCGGTTTACAGTAGTTATTTATCACCTTCATATTTATGGGGGTTTAGTACTAACTGTACCATCATCGTCATCACATCATCAGTTAATTGTCTACTGTTGTACATGGGCCTCCCTTTAAGGGGTTTTGCCAGTATTTGCCACATTTGACCGGGTGGCAACCATTTTACATTGGACGCTGCTGCCCCTCCCTCGACCATTAAGTGTCTTTAATCGCCTCTTACGACATCCGCGGAAAAGAAAGTAGTGGCCCATTGTATGTCGGAACCGTACGGTTAAATGTATGGTTAAGTTGCAAAATAAAAAAGAAAACAAAATTCTTAGAACTATGTATATGCAATTTAGAATTTTAATAAACAGCCTGAGGTCCTTTCCACCTGATTGAAAGTGGTAACCGTCATCTATGGACATGAATAGAACCAAGATTGTAAAGAATATGCCGTAACTCACATAATACCTATCATACGTTTTTTTTTTAATGTATGATAAAGAAATAGTAACCCCGCCTGCGCTAACGATATGGCAGGTATCCTCAGGAATGGCAACGCATGGGGGTATCATGTGCGAAACAGTATACTCTGTTATGTCCATGGTACTGCTCATGTCTATAGGCGACGGTTACCACTTTCCATCAAGTGGGCTGTCAGCTTGTTTGCCATTCTAAGTTGCATAACAGAAAATGGTTTGCACTGGCAGGGCATCAGTGAGGGATCGCAGGTGAGGCTGAAGCAATCTGCTTCAGCCTCACCTGCCATCAGTTAGCCCATCATGACAAATTCAACAATAAACCTATATAAATCTATACAGATTGGTTTATTGCACTAAAACATACAGTAATAGGATAGATTATATTGATTGATAGGCTATATTGCTAATAATGAGGTTATTAACCCCAATTACTAACAATCCCCTCTCCCCCCTTTAATGTGCTGTCAAGTTTATAAGTATGTTGTCAAAATCACTGAAAGTGGCTGCTAATTTACGCGGGCATAGCTGCGGGATAGAGTTAGTTTACAATAACCAGATTGCCCTTTAGCGTACCTATCTATACACCTTAAAAGTCAAAGACATTGTTCCAGTCATCTTACGTAGAAAGGTAGGGGTATGAATCATTTGATTGATCTTACCTCCCAAAAGGTTTTTCAGCTGGAAATAAATCCTTACGATTTCTTTTTAGGGTTCTTACCGTAAACTCGCAGAGTTATAATAATAATATTTTAACAATTACTAATTTTACTATCGATTAAAAGTTTTAGATAACACCAGCGTCTTGCATGGTTTTTTAAACATAAATCCCATTCACTGAGTAATAATTGCAGGTGTTCATAGGCTACGGTAACCACTTACCATCAGGTGGGCCGTATGCTTGTTTGCCACCTCAGTGGTATAAAAATAAAAAAATCTAGTTTTATATAGGAGAATTTTTTTTACAATTTCTTAAATAAATTACAGTTTATCAATTATAAAGTTATCTCAAACTCATTGTTTTTTTATTTATTGTCATTCACAGTTTTCAACTATAACGATTAAAAATGTAAAAAATACCTTATTCTTTACAACCGAAGCCTGTAAATTGAAAAGTAAAAAAAATCGCGGTATGTTATTTTAATTAAAACTTTTCGAATTAGCATACCTTTTAAGAAATAAAATATAATTTAAACTGAATTTTGCGGTACGGTTTTTAACCATACATATAGGTCAAAATAATAATAGTATTTTTTCTTATATCAATACATCTAATTGTATATAAATTTATTTTATAATAATATAAATTATCGTCTAACGAAAAAAATATATTTTTACATTATTATACTACAGAACCCTGGGTATGTAAGTGCAATTCGCGTTTAACCGGTTTTTTGCGATACCGTCGGTTAGCCCTGGAGGTTTATTCATAAATCACTCTCTAATCTATGATGGAATTGACGTTCGCAAAGTTGAGTCTATATAAAGTCGATTCCTTTTATTTTAAATCTCAGAATTTTCTTTTATGTATATATATATATATATATATATATATATATATATATATATATATATATATATATATATATATATATATATATATAGTATGTATGTATGTATATTAATTATTACAAGTACCAATTTAGAGTTTTCTGATAGGATTTCTAAGGTTGACTCCTATCAATCACAATTAAACGGCATATATCAATATTCTCTATAAATTATTAAGTATTGTTTAATCAGTAAAATATTATTCATTTGTACATACGAGTATATGTGACAAAAATTATAGATTATTATTAAAAAAAATATTACTTTAAACATCTTTTATTTTATATAACATAGACTATAAACAGATGTTACTACATACTTTGTATCGGCTAATCGACATCATTATCCCGATTATGCAGACGTACCCGCAGTTAAAAACTAGTACAGAATCAAATATATATAAAAAGAAAAATATATGTGATCAGACGGGCTGTATCCTTGTTCACTATCATTAAAATACAAAAAGAAACATTACGCAGATCACACTGTGATAGCTGGATAAATTCTATTGGTTTTATAGGTAGTAAATCCAAACTGATCATTAGATTTATGGGGTAATACTGAAAGGGGTAAACATTTATATTCTTATTATACTTCGGCATCTGGCATTACTCCTATTTGATAGTTTGTTTTTCTAATATGTACGAGTACGTATGTATGTATGTGTGTATGTACGTGTGTATGTATATTTTTTTTTTATTGGTTGTAAATGGAATGGTAACCCCGCCTGCGCTAATGGGATACGCTGGCGCAGCACCAGTAAAGGGTGATAGGTGAGAATGAAAACAGGCCAGTTAGACCATCATGATGAATTCATCAGGAATTAACCATGATAGTTTCCAGGGGGAACCGCGAGGGGGTCGACCTGGTTGGGTATATTGCTAGCAATGGGATTCTCAGTCTCCATTACTAACAATCCCTTTCCCCCCTTTTTTAATATTACATCATACTGTTTGTATAAGGTCTCCCTCATCCAAATGGTTAGGATGGAACATTATTAGTTTATAGCGAGTTGTACGGGTGGTAACATTCAGTGGCAGGTATTAATCCGAACAATTCCTCAGAACACTTCCCATGATATATTCTATAAAAGATGCATAGGGATGCAAAGTCTCTACGCAGTTTCAGCGGGTCGAGTCGGATTGTAAGGCGCTGATCATCAATAATTCGAGCCCGACTTTGAATGCGGTCCAACCCAACGAAAGAAGCTGACACTGTTTTTTAATGCGTGAAAATGGCATGGCAACCCCGCCTGCGCTATCGGTTTACACTGGCGGGGTACCAGTGAGAGGTGATAGATGGGGATGAAAAGGCAGGTCAGTTAGCTCATCGTGAAGAAATCAACGATAAATTAGTCACGATAGTTTCTAGGGGGAACGGCGTTGAGGTCAGTCTGATAGCGTATATATATATATATTGATAGTAATGGAGACTAATTTCCCCATTATTAACAATCCCGTTGGGGGGGCCAACAAGCTGGTACTGTGGCATTTTTGCCCATAGGTGAGAACACTATTCCATATGTGGCCTGACTTGGGCTTTATACAATTACAAGCGGTGTTCCGGCATGAAATACCTACATAATAAATGAATGGAATTCTAGAATACTATATATCAAAATGTTTAGACAATAAAGAGACCGGTATATCGTTGTTTCTGATTTAATTGTGTTCAGTCAATAAATAACAAAATGGGGATTCATCAAACGAACAAAATACACGGCGCGGCGTGTGTAGTAAAAGTTTATGTCCGTAATAGCAAAACAAATCAATAAATTTTTAGTATTAATGTGTTTTCGTGAACGATTGATAGGTAATGTATGTAACAGGGCTTCGATCAAAAAAACAACAATTAGATAAAACCTCACGAACTAAAACAAAACCCGAAATCTGGCATTGCTCATTTTATTTATCATTATTTTTTTATTTATACTACGAAGGTGGCAAACAAGCATACTTAGCCAGTCTTATGGTAAACAATTATTGCCGCTTATGGACGCCTGCAACACTAGGAGTGTTACGTGCGCGTTGCTGACCCTATAGTTGCGTTGTATATTATTAAAATAATTGTTTATTTGTTACCCTATAGCGCCTTAACGGCTTAACTAATCACTAAATTTGGTATACATATACAATATCAATCGGTCAATCAAGGTATCCTGGCCATGCGGACGAAGACATGAGTAAAAGCTAGTTAAACATGAAACAGAAAATTAAACATTTTACAAAAAAGAAATCATAATATTCCCTCTAGCAGAAAAATGTTTTATAATACACATGTCGAAAAGCAGGCACATTTTCTCTCAGCATTGTTTTCAGTCTTTTGAAAGCTAGATTGTAATGTGGGGAACTATTCTAGCTCGGCAGTTTGGCACTGTAACAATGTTATATCCGAGTTTTATGTGAATAACTTAATCATCTACTTTTTCGACTGTAAAAAGCAGGATATTCCGAATTTATTTGTGGGTTTCGTTTACATGTTTTCATTTGTCAATTTTGAATGTATTATGAATATTTTCAAAAGCATTTTAATCTCGTTTAGACTCCTTGGTTTTGGTTGATTGGGCAAAAATACCTTAGTGCTTATAACGAAGAGTGGCAACGTCGTTATTATGTCAGTTTTTTAAAAACAAATTTCCAGGTTTCTGACTAATTATTTAAAAAATGCTCTGCCTACCAACTAAAACCCTAATCATGCAATAATATTCTTATTAAGCTGCCAGTACAAATTTTTGATATTTTTCATAAAAATGTATTTGAAAATTATGTAGTAAAATAATAATAAATAAATATAACATTATGTGTATTTATTTAAATGTACTATGTTTAAAATTACACGGTCAATAAAAAACACGTGCATGATCAACTAACATCATGCACATTTGTCATATAAGTAATTGTTTAGTGAGTAAAGTCTTTGTACAATAACTGTTTCTACATGAATGTTTATATATGTGTTTCAACCGTGAAGCAGTTGCATTTGTATGGCTGTGTTTCGGTTTGAAGGGTGGAATATGGCGTAAATTTACTGGGTACAGAGGAATAACACCTGAGTCCTCAGGAATGACAACGCATGGGGGGTATCATGGGCGAAACAGTATACTCTGTTATGTCCATGGTACTGATCATGTCCATAGGCGACGGTTACCAGTTTCCATCAGGTGGACCGTCAGCTTGATTGCCATTCTAAGTTGTATAAAAAAAAAATGTGTATATATTCTTTATTGCACTAAAACATGCCGTAATAATAACAATTAGAAACGATGTAAGCAAAGGTAAACTTATCTCTGAAAGAGATCTCTTCCGGTCAACTTAACACGGTGGCAAAGGGGGGGAAGGGATTGTTAGTAATGGGGTCTAACTGACCCTTTGCTAGGAATATACCCCATCAGGTCGACCTCCACGCGGTTCCCCCTGGAAATCATCGTGGTTAATGCTAGTGGAATTCGTCACGATGGTCTAACTGACCTGCTTTCATCGTCACCTATCATCCCTCACTAGTGCCTCGCATACCGATAGCGCGGGTGGGGATACCATTCCATTATCACCCATTAAAAAAAACACTGGCACAGGAAGTAGTGAGTGGGCAGCAGTTTTAAATTTATTAAAAGATAGATCCAAAATATCCTTTCTATTTATTAGGCACCTTTAAATTTTCTTTTATGTCCCTCATTTATATTTAGGTAGTTATTTCAGGAAAAATACGTTGCTGTACAAGAAACGAGTTATCCGACCAGAATAATGCGGTATGGTAACGACCGCGATAATGTTACCTGACATTAAGTATCAAAAATGTATGGGAAGGGAGGCTGCAAACAACAGTCTATAGAATTACAGTATGCAATATGACCTGGGTAATATTTTTTAGCTTTTTATCCATGTTTTGTACGTTATAAAATTAATGCCCTCATACATAATATTGTATTATTTGTACGCGTATTAATTTTACAGCGAGACGCGCCGTGTCATGAGAGTTTCAAATTTTGTTTTTTTTTTTTAAATATTCAATTTTTTTTTCATTGGTAGAACAGTTTTTTTTCAACCGACTTTAAAAAGAAGGACGTTATCAATTCGGTTGTATTTTTTTTTGTGTTTGTTACCTCATAACTCTAGGAAATATGAACTGATACTTTTTTTTATTTTGAAAGGAATACAGATTGGTCTCATACAAACATTATCAAAATCGGCTCATTAGGTTTGAAATTAGAATAACTGATTGTGCCACAATGGAAGTCGGTCTCTTTTTTGTGGAATGCAGTTTAATTATTTTACGTAATATGATATAATAAACAAGCCGACGGTGCATTTATATATATATATATATATATATATATATATATATATGTTTTGTTATATATATATATATTGCATTCCTTGAAATCAAAACATAGTCATTGTTTAGCGGTAGAAACATGAGTGGGACAAAGGTACCCGAGCAGACAACTTTTGTAGTTTCACTCTGGTAATATGGAGTTTTTTTTATGGTTGATAATGGGATGGTAATCCCGCCTGCGCTATGGGTATACACTGGCGGGGCACCAATGAGGAATGATAGGTGAAGTTGAAAGGGCAGGTCAGTTAGCCCATCGTGACGAATTCAACGATAAATTAGTCACGATAGTTTCCAGGGGGAACCGCGTGGAGGTCGACCTGATAAGGTATATTAATAGCAATGGGGACTAACTTTCTCATTACTAACAATCTCTTCCCCCAGTAATAGGGAGTATGTTATATGAGGGAGACCTTATACAAACAGTATGATGTAATATTAAAAAAGGGGGGAAAGGGATTGTTAGTAATGGAGACTGAGAATCCTATTGCTAGCAATATACCCAACCAGGTCGACCTCCTCGCGGTTCTCCCTGGAAACTATCATGGTTAATTCCTGATGAATTCATCATGATGGGCTAACTAACCTGTTTTCATTCTCATCTATCATCCTTCACTTGTGCTCTGCCAGCGTATCCCGTTAACGCAGGCGGGGTTACCATACCATTTTCACCCATAAAAAAAAATAAAAAAGGGGGAAAGGGATTGTTAGTAATGGAGACTGAGAATCCCATTGCTAGCAATATACCCAACCAGGTAGACCTCCTCGCGGTTCTCCCTGGAAACTATCATGGTTAATTCCTGATGAATTCATCATGATGGGCTAACTAACCTGTTTTCATTCTCATCTATCATCCTTCACTTGTGCTCTGCCAGCGTATCCCGTTAACGCAGGCGGAGTTGCCATACCATTTTCACCCATAAAAAAAAAATATTAAAAAAAATAACAACTTGATTCAGTGACACTCAAGAGATGTTTTAGCGATATTATACATCATATTTAGATATATAAGTATTATGAGGTAAGTATGTCGATAGAACAAGAGTCGCTATTGTGAACCGAGCACGGCGGCTCGCGGCGCGCAGCCTTGGCGAAATCTCACGTCGAGGGCTTTTCTCTTCAATCGTTACCTGACGGCTATTCTTACGATCACAATAAAACCCTTTTATCCGATTGCTGAGGAAAAGAGGATAATGCTTTTTGGATGTATATATATATATATATATATGATTAATTTGATGGTGATTATAAGCACACATTATTTAGTTATTCAATTGCACTCTTCAACAACTATGTTAGATGCATGTCCACTCTAGGCTTCTTTTTTGTAATCTTTGCTTAGTCCAAACCCATATATATATATATATATATATATATATATATATATATATACCTCCAAAAAGCATTATCCTCTTTTCCTCAGCAGTCGGATAAAAGGGTTTTATTGTGACCGTATATATGCCGCAGTAAAATAAGAATATTGGGGATTTAATGAAATACTTAGTGTATATGAAATTACGAAAGAATCTCAAATAATTTAATCTACAATATTATGTCGTTTTACTGAAAATAACTATCATTATTTCAGCCATTATCCGTCCACTGCTGAACATAAGCCTCCCCCATAGACCGCCATAAGGGACGGTCCTGGGTCACCTGCATCCACTGATTCCCTGCAATGCATTTCAGGTCGTCACTCCATCTAGTGAAGGGTCGTCCTACACTGCATTTACCCGTACGCGGTCGCCACTCAAGAATCTTTCTTCCCTATCAGTTGTCGGTTCTTCGAGCTATGTGACTAACTATAAGCTATGTGAAAATAACTATGGCGATGAGAAAATCTCACTAATATCATTAAAGAGGGGGGAAAGGGATTGTTAGTAAACCTAACCCAACCAGGTTGACCTCCTCGCGGTTCTCACCCTTCACTGGTGCTCCGCCAGCGTATCCCGTTAGCGCAGGCGGGGTTACCATATCATTTTCACCCACCAAAAAAATCATTAAAGATTGTGTACTACAAAAAAGGTACTTCAATTGAGGCAAAACCAGTTATTTTGAAAAACTAAACTACTGTGCCGATTTTATATATAAAAAAAAAAAACATTACTGACAGTATATACTTACAGATCTTACATGATAAATATAATTATGATAAAGGATTTTTCAAATTGATTTATAGATGACAGAGTTATGAGGCAACACACAAAAATAAAATATGATCGAATTAATATCTCCTCCTTTTTAAAGTCGGTTAATTATAAATGTGAAATATTTTAAAATACAGGAATTCGTATACGTTCGATAAATTTAAAACCGAATTTAATTATTATATACTTATTAATGGTGATTCTGAAGGGTGGTAATTCTTAAAATAATGGACTTTTAAAAAATATTTTCATGCAATGTGAATATTTTCAATCCATATTCGTGCAATAAATTTGTTTTGATTCTTTTATTAGACACTCATTTTGTGATAATTAAATCTTTTTAATATTATACTTATGTATATCAACCTTACTTATGGATTTATATTTTTTAAATCTCAAATTATAATTCAGAATTTTCTCCCCGTCATAATATTTCTTATGGCAACATTAATAACCTTAATAACATCATATTTAGTAATATACAGTACAGCCTCGTTTTCTGCTGAAATTTTTGGCATGAATTTATGCAGACAGTTTTGGCCGAATGCCACCAAATCTTACGCCTACATACCAACTATTCAAGTTGGAAATACCTTTTATTTCTTTAATATGATTGATGATGCTCTTCAAATAATTCTAACAATTAATCTTGGTATAAAGAAAACGAATAAATTGTATCCTAAATCCAAATCTCTCCAAAAAAGCCATGTCGTATATCACCTATACCAGTCCGATATATAGATAATACGTGTATTGATATTGCATATAATAATTTATAGATTTTAAAAAATATTATTAATAATGTTTGAAACATTATTAATAATATTTTTTTTAATTGTTGTTGTAACTGCATAAAATAAACATAATAAAATATAGACAGACAGAACTGTAAATCCACTTCATTTACAAAAAGCTTAAAAATACAGGCAATTTAAAAAATACAAGGTTACCATCTATTTCATGTGCTTTACTCACGTGTATCAATATATGTATAAAGTATACATAGGATATATCATATTAGACATAACTGTCCGTTGCTGAACATAGACCTCCCTCTACATGGTGGTTTTACCAGTAGTTGCCACGCTTGACAAGTGGTGTGGTAACCGCAGTTAAACTTTGATGATATTTTAAGGCGATCGTTGCTGCCCATTCCTTAATCATTAAATTCCTTTAGTCGCCTCTTACGACACCCAAAAACTAGTTAAGTCCAGATCATAAATTATAATATTCTATGTGTTAAGTTAGGATATAACTGTTGGTCGTATGGTCCCGGCATAAAATAGGCCACCTCTTCCTTTCCCGTGAGTGTCGTAAGAGGCTAAGGGAGGGCGAAGGATGGGCAGTAGCGTCCCTCTTAAAACATCTCTAAAGACTAAATGCGATTGTCAACCCGCCAAACGTGATAACTACTAGCATACCCTAAGGGGAGGCTTATGTTCAACAGTGGACAGTTAAATACTGTTATGATGATGATGAAGCTAGGATATGAACTACCTGTGTAGCAAATTTAATTCTAATTCATTCAGTAGTTTTAACGTGAAAGTGTAAAAAACATCCATTCATGCATATAAACATTCTCATTTATAAAATTAGTAGCGTTTTGACTTGGCCACAAATAAACAACGTATGCCCCTAACTAGATGTCGAGTGACGTTAATCAACGTTGTCAGGTTTTGGTAATTTTTCCCAATTTTAGGCAAAATTTTTCTGTGTGCAAAATTTTGGAAAAATTAAATATTAGCGATAAAGTTAAATGAGCTTGGAGAAATTTTAGTAATTTTTTTTGGAAGTTTTATAAATCTTTCAGTGGTACATTAATACAATAAAATATATCACTATATCTAGCATAACAGAGGAGCGTGGGGTCCGGGAGCTTTTGTTTTCATTGTTCACTAAATTCAAATTCAATATATTTTTATTCAAATAGACTTGTTTACAAACACATTTAAATCTTCATTACTTTGCGGTTGCATGGTAAAACGAAGGGAAAATCGATACAAGTTTGTGATTGGGTCAGTAACTATACCATCTGAAGCGCGTTTTATATTATATCACATAGTAGATATGCATATTTACCACCACTATTGCAAATAATGTTGCTATTTTTGGTTATACTTGAATATACCTTGTGCCTTTACTTGAAATCTTGATTTTTATTTTATATTATTCGTGTATGTTCTAATTTTTAAATTAATTAAATATATTTTTTTACAATTTTACGCAATGTTCGATTTTTATTGTACTTATGTCGACTCGAACTATGGGGCCGATAGAAATTTGTCCGCTCTGCTGCCCTATTGTTACACTACTGAACTGGATACAGTAAAGGAAATCATATCGATTAGGGGAAAAAAGCATTTGACATTTGGGTAAAAATCAAAAACAGCATCTGGCAACCCTGTATTAATAATTGTTGAGAAGTCGATGCTATTTTTGTTTCGAGTTCAAGGCTGCGTAGGCTTTTCACGGCGAAGTATAGTGATGTAACAGTGTCACGATTGAAACAAACTGAGAATTGATGATATAAATCAGAGTAATCGATACGTATAATATTTTCATAGCAAATATTTCTGTTTAGACATCAATATGAGAACGTTATATTTCTGATTAGATCTTATACCTCAATAGGGAAAGTATCAAAAACGGGCCAAAAACATGAACATCAGGTTATAGAATGAGCTCCATATCGAGGTTTTCTCAAGAGACTACAGCACGGGGTTCTTTAAAAGGGGGTAAAGAGGTTTCTTCAGGATCGGCAACGCGCGCGTAATACCCCTGGCATTGCAGGTGTTCATAGGCTACGGTAACCGCTTACCATCAGGTGGGTCGCAAAAAATTGGCAATGCGTACCTATCGATCATTTTTGGTATATTTGTTCCTGCTTCTTTAGACAAAGTACAAGCGGATCTTTTGACAGAAACGTGATAATGATAACGACAGTTTGTTTTAATAGAACTAAATTAAGTGAAGCCAAATCGCGCTTTATTACCTAATATAAGAAAGATTAGGGTTTGCTGGAAGAGTTAAGATCGCCTTTTGTACATCTTTATTTAATATATATTATATGTTTGTAATTTTTTGTGTACAATAAAGAATAAGTTGCATAAAAAAAAAAAAAAATTAATATCTAGCATATGTTTGTATTTTTTTTTGTGTACAATAAAGAATAAATAAATAAATAAAAAAAAGAAAGATCTATCAAATACAGATATTGATTGTAGCCAACGTTTTTAACAAAATTAAAGCTGATTATATTTAGAAACCATTGCAGCGGTCGAGTCCATTTTCATTATGTTCTGTTGATGTTATCACAAAAACACTTTCTAAATAAACAAGTAACAAATTAGTAACAAATGAAAGCATTCAATCGATTTATCGATTTTTTTATTTGTATAACTATTGAACATCATCAAATTGTCTATGGTCGGGTTAGTTTATTGATTTGTGCCTTAGATTACATAGATAGAGTATCTCCATACAAATGGTTTAAAAAAAACAGGTCAACTTTTTCATACAATTTTGTATATTAAATAGTTATGAGTGATTCTTTCATAACTTCTATATTTATTTTGTCTTATAATTTCTGTACCTTTTTAATGCTTATTTAATTTTATTTATTTAATAATACATAAAGAATTACTCTGTATCCGTATGTGTATAGAATATTGATAAAAAAACTAATAAGCTAATTTAAAAATTAGCTAATAAAAAGTTGACCTGTTTTTGAGACTCGAGGCCCTATCTATATAATCTAAGGTTCTAAGGTCTTGTGTATATTTATATATTTTTATTACTATTTTTAAACGATATCTAAAACGCTGTTTTTAAAATTTCAATTTAAATTATTCAATTATTCAATTTAAATATCGTTATATAGAATCATGGCAACAATAAATGAGCAAAAAATTTTTAATGGTTAGGAATTTATGGAAATATTGCGTAAAATATGTACGAAAAAAAAAACAGATGAATCGAGAATCCTCGTTTCTGAAATCTCTTAAAAAGCAATATAGCTACGAAGATACGAGTAAAGCAGGCTTTGCGCTAAGCAATTTATCGTACGCACCCGATCTGAGATACAAGATATTGCTTATTGCATAGATAGAGCAAGTAAGACATATCGCATACAAATTTGTTAGCACTGTAGGTTTCACATTAAATGCAATAAATTGCGAAAAAAATTCACGTAAGTATGCACATTTTATACGCCACTCTCCACGTACTTTATACGTCACGTCTTCATAGGAATGCTTCGAGAAAAACGGGTCAACTTTCCCATATAATTTTGAGTGATAAATAGTTATTTCATACTTTACATTTATTTTGTTTTATAATTATTGCATCTTTTTTCAAGCGTAAAAACTCATTATATTTGTTAAATAATTAAATATAGATACATCAATATACATTATATATGTAAGTATGTAGAACAATGATAAAAAAACGAGTCAATTTGATAATTAGCTGACAAAAAGTTGAGCCGTTTTGGAGGTTTGATGCTCTATCTAATATACATATAAGGCTACTTGGCATGGATAACTGACAACCTGTCTGATGGAAGGTAATATATATATATATATATATATATATATATATATATATATATATATATATATATATATATATATATATATATATATAAAGGAGCAGCATTATGGACATTATAAAATTTACGATTTAGGGATGAGTAATAAATAGCAAATCTATATATTGGTCCGGTGATGGATACAATAAATATCGGTTTTTTTTTTATATAATAAGTGATTTCTATCGCTATCTTTGAGGCGACAACTTTCCGATTTTTTTGTATTTATATCTGTACAATTGTAACTGTGTGTTTTTTTTTCTTTTTTTTTTTAATATTATATATGTATATATAAAATAAAACTTTAAATATCATTTTAGCGAATTGTACTAATTGCAACCTGCTGGAATCATCTTGAAATACATTCTTTAAGTTTTCTTTTGTTATATTGGTATTTGTCCTAAATTCAAAGTTTAAATCGGTTGTCCAATATATAATATTGACACGTAGCACCTGATTGAAATTTAGATATTCAACCATTTATTGATTTGTTGGTTTTGTTTTTTTTTTTATTATATTTATTATTAATTAGTATTGTATGTATTTGGGGATTGTTAGTTTTTTTTTATGGGTGAAAATAGTATGGTAACCCCGTCTGCGCTAACGGGATACGCTGGCGGAGCACCAGTGAAAGGTGATAGATGAGAATGAAAACAGGCCAGTTAGCCCATCATGATGAATTCATCAGGAATTAACCATGATAGTTTCCATGGAGAATCGCGAAGATGTCGACCTGGTTGGGTATATTGCTAGCAATGGGATTCCCAGTCTCCATTACTAACAATCCCCTTTCCCCCTGGGGCTTGTTAGTTATAGGAACTAGTGGATCCATTGCTGGCAATATATCCTGCCAGGTTGACCTCCACATGCTTCTCAACAAAACCATCAGGGTTAACTCCTGGTGAAATAGTCACTATTGACTTTATTATTATTATTATTTATTCTTTATTGCATAATAAAATTTTGTACAAATGGCGAGCTTAATGCCATATGGCATTCTCTACCAGCTAACCATTGGGTAAAAACAGAAAACGTATGAAGGGCAGATGTGGTGAAAAATATGTGACAATTATAGTAACACATTAAGGCAATACACAATATAAACATAATATACACATAAGAAATGCACATATAATACATAAACATTACTTTTAATATATATGGATAAACTAATACGTATGAAATACATACATATATATATTTACCATTAGGTATAGTATCCCACTAGTACTCGAAATATATACTGATAGCACGAGCGAGGTTACCATTCCATTTTCATCTATGAAGAGGAAAGATTCGTTTAAAGCGGACAAACTCAGAAACTACTTAACCAATTATAAAATTCTTTTACGTATAGAAAACTACATTGTCGGTGAGTTACGTAGGCCATATATTATATTATTTTTGAAAATTCTATCCTATCTAGCTGAGCGAAGCCGGGCCAGATCACTAGATTATTAATAAAATACAGCTAGTTCCCTACAAAAAATACAATTAGATCGAAGTGCCTATGTATCTGAAACAATTTGCAAACTCTCCCCTAAACAATATTTTATATATATATATATATTTGTTAAAGATTAAGTCCCACAAAAAAAAAACAATTTCAAACGTAACAAAACTAGTAATTTTGATTTAAAACTTTACTAAAGGGACACTTTGTACAAAAGTCGTTCGCTTGGGCACCTCTGTCCCATTCGCGTTTCAATCATGAAGCAGTTGTATCCGCTACGAGCTTATATTGTGTAGGCAAATAGCCTACTTATCTATCTCGCTCTAATATATGTGTTTTTATGCTTTTTTTGCATTACCAATCTATATATATTCTTTATTGCACTAATACATACAGTAATAATAACAGTACAAACAATGTAAGCAAAAAAGAACATATTTCTTCCAATCAACCTAACACAATGGCATAGAAAGTAGTGAGCAGTAGCAATATCTATGTGTGTAATTTACAAGCTAAGCTCTATATTTACCAGAAGGCAGACTTTGTACAAAAGTCGTTTGCTTGAGCACTTCTGTCCAATTCGTGTTTCAACCGTGAAGCAGTTGTGTTCGCATGGCTGTGTTTCGGTTTGAAGGGTGGGATATGTCAGTGAATTTACAGGGTATAAAGGAATAACACCTGATACTATATACTTAACACTACTTCGCTGTGGTACACATATTATATTTTCATATATTATGTTTTGTAAAAAATTTTTGTGTACATCGCTCTTTTGTTAAACACTGTTTATTTTTTCTGTTACTATTGTATTGTCACAATTTTTATGTATCTCTTGATGCAAATAAAGAGTTTATCTATCTTTATTTTTAGTCTATTTTTTTTATCAGTGAATGTTGTAATAAAATACATTTTGCTGCCCAATAAACGAGAACGCCCATTATTTTGCTTAAGTTCATTTGAATTGCTTTTAAGGCAACAGTAACAAAGCACTCTCCTTTATTTCACGCTCGACAAATTAGGAAAAACAATTTTCTTTCTTTTGTTTTTTTTTTAACGGTTATGAATTAAAATATTGTATAGTATATAACTATACAATATTTTAATAATATAAAAAGTCGAAATGTATCAGTTTTCAAATGGTACGCTTAACAACGAATAACAATTTATTTTAACTCATCTTCATATAAATGCTATTCATCATTATCATCTCGGTCATTATCAAAATATTTTGTGTTTCCAAGTCTATTCTTTAAAAAGGCAACGACAAATCAAAATTTAATCTTAGATTTTTATCGTGTTAGGAGTCTGAGCATTATTTTTTAATTAAAGGAAAAGTTAGTTATCTACTTTCACAGGATACCTAGATACCGCAATAGAAAGTTACCAGCTCCAACAGAATCTCAGCCACAGAGGCACCTAACTCAGCCAACTTACAACTTTCCTTAACAACTTTTGATTAAATGCAGATTTACAGCTTTTCTGAAATTAATGAGAATGAGAATAATTTATCGTGTTACTATAAATAACGTAAAAAAATAAAATCAGGGGTCTACCATAATATTGTTTGAATATTCGGACACAATTTCATGTCTTCGTTCATACAGAAATCGACCCAGTAAATATGAAGCTTAAATTTTTATTCGTTACATATTCTACTATAAAAGTCCGATTCAAGTTCCGAAAGTCCGGAACAATATTATAACATTTTTAATATTTTTAAACGGTATAGATTATATAATTTTAATATCAAATCTGTGTTTCATTCGGCCTCGAAATTTCGGATAACAAACATTTTATGGTGGGCTTACCATGATTTGTGATGTAAAATTAATACTTACCTACCTATTGAATATGAAACTAAATAGGCGCATTAACAAAATAGAATCAATTTAAACAGCGACTTCATTTTAAAATTTAATTCATTATTAATGTGATAATGACACTTTCAGTGTAAACTCAGTGTAAATGTGAACTGCAAAAACATTAAAATTGATTCAAAATTATACAAGTTAAAAAATCGTGATACATATCGAAAGTATAAAAATAAATTATACTTTTATAACAAAATATATAAATTATAATTATCAAGTATCAAGATTATAAACTACGTTATTCTATGTTACCAAGTGTTTTATTATAAAATAAATTAACAGTAGGTCGGCACTGTCTACGATATTGACGAAACTTGAAAATAAATCTATAACCCCCTTGAAGTATCAAATAATAAACAGTATAAATATTCATGTTTTAATTTATAATATGCCTCTGTCCAAAATATCTTGAAAGATTTAAAATTATTTAATAGTCTAAAATTTTCAAATTTAATGAACAGGTTGCATAGAAAATATAAAAATATTTATTATTCGAAGTGACGCAGGTATGTGTACTAATGCAATAAAAGAACAATTGCAAAGATTTTAGCTATAATTATGAAAAATAAACTCACCATCTCTATCGTAATGGCTCCAAACTTCCATGAACTGGTTTGCAGAAAGTTTCTTCAATTCTCTCGAGTCTGGATCTCTGAACTGCCTCATAAAATTCGACGCTCTCTCGAAATTTAGTTTCTTAGATGACGAATTCGAATCGAAACTCATTTTGAAAAAAAAGAAATATTTTTATCTATGTTTTAATTTTAAATTTGATATCACTAGCGTTCGAAATCACTGTATGTATATATATCACCAAATAAACTATATATTAAATTTTTTTGACATAAATATGAAATTAATGCTTCGTTTATATTTATAGTAATAAATAAATTATTTTGGCTTTATTTATTGTCAGTTTATTTATTTAGAATCTAAAAATATATTTTTTTTATATTACGTATATATTTTTATTCTTGTACATATATTGTTTGAGTATATAAATATTTTTAACTTCCTTCGTTTTTCATCTCATCTGTAACAAATAAAAATACATATATTTAACAATAAAATGAAGTTGTGTCACATCCGAGCCCAAGGCATTTTCATTTATTTTTCTCCAAGGCTAATGATGTTATGTTATGATAAAATGAAACGATATATTTTAATTATGTACAGTAAATTTTCGTTTATATTAATATTAAATGTCTTATTTTTCTTTGAGAAAACAAATAAATGTCTTGACCTCGAAATTTGTTGGTAGTTTAAAAAGTATACGTCGACAATAATAGTATTTTTTTAATGTATGATAATGGAATGGTAATCCCTCGGCTCAATTGGCTTACGCCGGCGGGGTACCAGTGACAGATGATATATGAGGTTTAACGTCAAATATCATCCGTCAGGTCAGGCCAGGCTAGGTTAGTTGAGAGACCTGCCCTTACCATCAGGAGGCGGGTCGCTGCCGCCGGAGATGTGGTGAGTGCGAAAGCGAACCCATGCCTCCGACGTTTGGTACCTCGAGGGTATATCGTCTGGTTTTTGGTGGGCACACCCCCGCCTGACGGGGGATTCCCACAGTTCCCATTCTCTTCCCACAAGGTGTATGGGTCTGCATAAAGCATTTTCCAGACGTTAAAAAAAAGGCCAGGTTAGTTGGCCCATGGTGACGAATTAGGAATTAACCATGATGTTTTCTATATATTACTTTAGATCGATGAATAACAAAAAAAAAGAAATGAATAACACGAGTAAACACGACGCCTCTAGCTGTCAAGTAAGTATAAAAGGTTTAAATTTTTTTGTCGTTTTTTAATTTTGCAACCGAATTCAAAATAAAGAATGTGTCCCACAAAAAAGTTTTTTCAATTGTGACTAAATTAGTTATTTTGGTTTAAAAATAAAACTTCTAAACCGTTTACGATAAAATTTCTATGGCCAAATTAAAAGTACCCGTAACCAGCGAGCGTGTATGAAAAGATTGATGAATGTGGAAGAAGCGAAGGAGGTTTATTTGAATCGAAGGACTTGGCGTTCTATTGTTTCTACCTACCCTAATGGGAGACAGGCGTGACAGATACGTATATATGTATGTATGTATCATGTGCAAATTTCCAAAATTTCATTTAAATCGGTGGAGCGGTTTCGGAGATTAGTGAGAATGGACGCAGTGACACGTGATTTTTATATATTAAGATAAGTACATATATAAATTGAGAAATTTCATGCGACTTTAATAAAATTAACGTGTAAATACGAACACCGTAATTCCTCTAGAGGAATGGTCGGTAATTTTTTTCCATTTACCACCCAAGTTATGTTGCCGCCATTTATAAAGGTATTATAGTAAGCCCAATGATAAATGCCGCGAACATTTTGCCTTTGTTCTAAATATATCGCAATTGTTTAAAATTTGAATATTATTTCTCAAACTCCATTTTTTAAAAATACTATGATTGTGGTTGGAACTTTATTATTATTTTATATTAGTTTTTATTGATAAAATAAAAAAAAAATATTCCTTATAAAAAAGTTTCTAAATTCAAATAAATTATGCAAATTCTGTTTTCAAATCCCTCATAAGATATTTGATCAGAGAGTTGTTGTTATTCGGTTTATTTAGGTACATATCTTTTAAACATGAATAATTCATGTTTACCGTTTACTTATAGACTGAGATTATTACATATTCTGTTTCAAATAAATTAATAATGTTTTCTTCATAAATAAATTGATTCAAATAATCATCATCATCATCATCATATCAGCCGTTAACTGTCAACTGCAGAACATACGGGGGAGGCCCTATTGTAAAATTTTTGCCAGTAGTTGATAGGCGGATTGGCAATCGCAGTTAGGCTTTGGTGATGTTTATAGAGGGACGCTGCTGTCTATCCCTCGACAATTAAGTTTTTTTAGTTGCCTCTTACGACACCCACGGGAAAGGAAGGAGTGGCCCATTCTATAATGGGACCACAGGGCCAATAATAATTACATGCTAAAAAAATTCATATCTAGAACTTAAGAGCTTGTCATAATTGAGTAGCAATTTTGAACGTCTCACCATTGTCTTTCTGTCAATATTCTCTTATGAATTTATACCTATTTGTTTATTAAAAATTTTATCATGGGCGACACAAATAATTTTATTTGCCAAAATAAAATAAGTTACAAAAGGCGAATTTAATGCTAGTAGCATTTTATACTAGCCAACCTTTGAAATGAAGAGTGAATTATGAACATGGTACTTAATTATTAGAATAGGTAAAGAAAATAACAACTAATATTATATACCTATACAAAATAAGTAATACATATATAAATATAAAAGAATATATATATAACAACAAAATATATATAAATATTAATATAAATAAAATATAAGTAATATAGAAATAAATAAACCATAAAAGTTGATGGTTAGCTACTATTGTTGTAATGAGCTTATAAGGTGAACATGGACTCCTCTCTTGAACATGAGTTTATTTGGGAGAGCCAGATTTCTGTGAGAAGCGAAAGGGAGTTATAAGAAGGCAGATTCAGATTATGAGAGTTATACGAAATAGTCTATAAGCGACGATTACCACTCTCCATCAGGCTGCTACCTTGTTTGATATTTTAAGTTCCATAAAAAAATATAGCGAGTTCGTGCCTGTTTCGTCGTTCGACCTATACTTTATTTGCGAACTTATTTGTCAGCCGGCATTACAAGCAGGTGACGTTAACTTCACGGGAAGTTGCGTAGGAATCCTTTCTTGCCGCCTCACAAAAATGTTTAAGGGCGTGAAAGAAGTAAAAAAGATTTGGAGGGATTCGTGTGATTTATCGATTTTGTTAGCAATTTCAGGGGAAATGGTTCGGGCCCGAATGTGCATGACATGTTCTGGGTTATATTTATTTTCAAGCTTTGAGACGTTACAGTATATACAAGGGGCGGGGCGTCAGAGTTTGTTTGTTACTAATAATAAACATTTACTTGTATACTTCAGCCTTTTTTACAGGAACATTGGCACACACATATGCATATATGTGTACCGTAGCAAAAAAGTAAGGCCACAATATACTGAAGTTTTTATCTACTAGATAAAACATTGGTTTTGATTATTTCTCAAGAAGAGTGCTAGTTAGAATCAACGTTTTATTTTTCCTGTAATATTCACATATACCTTTATAAACTTTATTTTAGATTTTTCGCTTCAAAAATTTCAGTGATAGAGAGGGGAAGGAGTTTTCACATTTTCGTTCATAAATAAAAAACTATGCATAACAAAAATAAATAAAAATGAGTTTTACAATACACAAATGAAGCCTTTTCGTATGATAACCCACTTGGACAGTTTAAAGTTTGAGTCTTAGGTCAATTTTAAATATTCGTTTTGGACCCCCTAGCAAAGAAATAAAAATATTTTTTTTATGTTTTTCCATTGCGAGCCAATGATATGTAAAAGTATTCTAAATTTCAAAATGATAACATTAGTAGTAGCTAAAATATAACGCTGTAATAGACGGACGGACGGATCTTTATACCTTTTTAGTAAGGAACCCTTAAAACCGATCAAGTGCAAGTTGAACTCACACACTTCCCATTTTTTTTTTATAAGTCGAAAATTATGCAGCATGATAAATAAAAATTGATTTAGAATGTGCGTTCGAAGCACTTTCATATGATATCGAATTTGGACTAGTGGGTTTATTTTAACATTTAGAATATCTCTTTTAAATCATTTAGTTAGTTATATTTTATATATAAAAAAAACACCCTTTGAAATCAAAACCCTATTTCAATGAAATTAAGGAAAAAGTTTCTATTTCTTTCTATAATAAAGAGGAAAAAGATTCAAAAATCAGCTATAGATATGAAAAACATTACGGAATACACTGTGACACCCACGGTACTTCTCATGTGTTGTCATTCCTAAGGACTGTGGTGTTTTTTTAGTAGGTGAGGTATTTCCAAAAGACTACAGTTTTTAAAAAAAGGGATAAAGAAGTTTTAGAGGCTTCAAAGCGCTCGTAATGCTTCTGGTATTGCACGAGTTTATAGGTTACATTAATCGCTTACCATCAGGTGGGCTGTATGCTTTTTTGCCACCTCAGTTTTATAAAAAAAGGTGATAATGAATGCGCTTGCTATCGGTATACACGAGTGAGGATGAAAGCAGCTCAATTTGTCCATCATCACGAATTCTCCAAGAATTAACCAAGATGGTTTTCAGGGGGAACCACGTGGATGTCGACCTGATATTGCTAGCAATGGGACTGTTAGATCTCTAATACTAACAAGCCCTTTCTTCCTGAGGACTATGGTGTTATATCTCCAATTTCTGCGAATCACTGCCGTAATTCACGCCTCTAACTGAAATAATCATGCAAGCATGACTGCGTAATGAACGAAACATGAGTGCATACAGACACCTATCTACGAAGTCACACTCTGGTTTTGTAGCTGATTTTGTATTTATTTTATTTATTTATTTATTAGAAACCAACGGCGTTACAGTTAATATTTATAGACTAGTATTTAAAATATTAAGGCTAATAACAGGTTTCTTATTTTTATAAAAGTACAAAATTGGTTTGCGCAAAAAAGGAAAAGTACAATACAGACATTCAATCAGCATACACACAAATACAAATATTTACCAATGCATGTATGTTACAGTATATTCAGTACTGCTATATTTATTTTATACATAAATACAACAGATTTTGCATGAATACATTACTTCCTGTTACCATTATGACACATTAAAGCACACACACACTCACACCATACAATTTATATTATGTTAATTAAAACATATGATTTAAACTAACATATGTTAGTTTTATAATTTATTTGTCTCTATGTGGCATCATCGTCATCATTATTTCAGCCGTTAATTGTTCATTTCTGAATATGAGCCATTCGCATAAGAGGAGTTTTGCCAGTAGTTGCCACGCTTGCCAGACGGGTTGGCAAACGCAGTTGACGTGTTTTACAGTTTGGCGTGAATTTACAGGGTACAGAGGAATAACACCTGAGTCCTCAGGAATAGCAACGCATGGGGGGTATCATGGGCGAAACAGTCTACTCTGTTATGCCGATGGTACTGCTCATGTCTATAGGTGACGGTTACCACTTTCCATCAGGTGGGCCGTCAGTCTGTTTGCCATTCTAAGTTATATAGAAAAAAAAAAGTTAGAGAAAATGCTGTTGACCATTAAGTTCCTTTAGTTGTCTCATACGATACCCACGGGTAAGGAACGAGTGGCCTATTCTATGCCGGGACCACACGGTGAAACGATGTTTTAACTTATATTATTAAAAAAAATATGTTAGTTTTATAATTTGTCCCTATATATATAATATGGTATTTGTGAGTATAATTTGTATATATTTCTTTTGAAAACTCAGGAGGGTTTTACTACTACAGCTAACAACGCACCTCTTTTACTTTTGATCTTGACATTATCGAGTGAAGCCACATATATCTAATCAACTTTTGACCTAATCACATTACATGGGGGGAAGGGATTGTTAGTAATGGAGACTGAGAATCCCATTGCTAGCAATATACCCAACCAGATTGACATCCTCGCGATTCCCCCTGGAAACTATCATGGTTAATTTCTGATGAATTAATCATGATGGGCTAACTGGCCAGTTTTCATTCTCATCTATCACCCTTCACTGGTGCTCCGCCAGCGTATACCGTTAGCGCAGGCGGGGTTACCATACCATATTCACACATAAAAAAAAATGGTATATGTTAGTATAATTTGTATATATTTCTTTTGAAAACTCTGGAGGTTTTTACTACTACAGCTCTTTTACAACAACGCATTTATCGAGTGAAGTCACATATATCTAATCAACTTTTGACCTAATCACATTACATATAATGAAGGAAAAGTTTAATGAACTTGATACTTGAAGGTAATATTGTTTTCAGAAAGACACGAGACATATATAATTACAACTTTGATCATATCGCGAGTCGAAAATATGAATAAAACTTTCTATTTTATGTCCCTAAAACTCTCGAGTAGATGGCAAAGTTTAATTTATTACGTTTTTATACCTGGCAGGTAGGAAAAGTCCAAAAATTCACTTTAAGATGAAGTTGAATTATGTACTCGGCGCGTGATAATAGCTTTGACTTAACAACACTAGCTTTTACCCACAACTTTGTGCGCGTGTTCGGAATAAAAAGTAATCTGTGTGTTTCTGTGTCCCATGTAGTATCTGTGTATTAAATTTAACAGTAATTTGTTAAGCCGATAAAGCGCCAAGAGATAACAAATAAACAAACTCACTTTACCATCCTATTAATATTATAAATATAAAAGTTGGATGGATGATTATTACTGTTTCACTCAAAAACTACTAAATAGATTTGAATGAAATTTGGTACACGGGTAGGTTATATATTTAAATTTAGTACTAGAATACTTAATACTTATATATAAGAAAATAAAAAAATAAAAATGTTTATTTGGGATCCTTAGCTTAATTTACAGTTTTTTGTAGGTTCGATAATAACTGCATTAGTCACAAAGAGACTGTGTCGCAGCTATTAACGCCCGCTCCATAACATGCGGTACAAAATTTAAATAACAATAACACAGGAGAAAATTAATAAAATTGCTAAAAATAAAACTAATCAATGGATTTTGTACGAGTGTGTGTGTGTGTGTGTGTGTGTGTGTGTGTGTGTGTGTGTGTGTGTGTGTGTGTGTGTGTGTGTGTGTGTGTTTGTGCGCGTGCGTGCGTGCGTGCGTGTGCGAGCATGTGTGTGTGTGTGTATGTGCATGTTTAATTTTAATAATTAAACCTTGATCAATGATTCGACATCATCATATTCAAGAGTCATTAGCCAATTAATCAATTTTATTTTGCAATCACGTAAAGAAAGTGGATATATTGTTAATAACATATTTATTTTATTATATAACTTGTTACTCATGTACTTATATTGACGGTTCACTACATCTAAACGACATTTATCAATTTTACAAACTTTATAAGTAATTCTTTTGTCTATAAGTAATAAGGGATCATATGGAAGGGACTTATGTTTACGCAGTATGGACATCAGTACAAATAACTTTCTTACACTATTTACTTTCCATAGTGCGAACAGATCTTTTGTTGGATACCTGATGGGTTTAAAAGCCATAACTTTTAATACTGCTCGCTGAGCTCTTTCCAATCTTAGCATTTGCGTTTTATTAAAAGCTCCCCATGCAGTTATACAATAACCAATAATGGATTGTGCAAGTGCAAAATAGGCAGTTTTCAAAATTTTGAAATCAGCACCATTTCTCAATTTTTTAAAAACGTAAATTAGCTTTCTAACACGTGTGATTACAGATTCAATATGTCTATTCCAAGACAGCATACTATCTACAATTACACCAAGGTATTTGAAATTGTCTGTTCGTGATATAGAGAGGCAATCACAATCAGAATTACCTATGGTATTACATTTGTGTGCTAGTATTTTAAAAGATGTGTCTGGTTGGGAGATCTTGTTGGGAGAAAATGTTACTAATTTGGTTTTATTTAAGTTTAGCGTTAGAAGGTTTTGTGCCAACCAGTTTGAAACAATAAACAAAGCAGATTCAGCATGAGATCGGGCCTCCGCCCAATCATGCCCATGAATTATCAAAGCTGTGTCATCGGCATATGTTATTATGTTACAATTTGGAAGGGACATTTTGCATAAATCATTGATATATATCAAAAACAAGGTAGGCCCAAAAACACTACCCTGTGGTACGCCGTAACTGACAGATTCCTCATGACTCAGGATATTATCAATAATAACACTTTGATGTCTATCACTAAGGTAACTTTGAAACAATTTTAGGGCTATACCTCGAACACCCAAGTATTGAAGTTTGGAAAGAAGGATAGGGACTGAGACAGTGTCGAATGCTTTAGATAGATCAAGGAAGATACAAAGAGACTTAAGTTTATTGTTAAAATCATCGGCAATTAAACTAGTTAGCTCAAGAACCGCGTCCTCTGTTGATCTTCCAGATCTAAAACCAAACTGATTAGGAGCAAGTATGTTTTTAACATCAAGATATTGAAGCAAACGTTTATTTAGTATCTTTTCAAAGATTTTTGAAAGGGCAGACAAAACTGAAATGGGTCTATAATTATATATATATATATATATATATATATATATATATATATATATATATATATATATATTCTTTATTACATTTAAACAAAAGATACAGTGATTAGTTTAACAATTTGTTAGCAAGGGTGGGCTTATCTCTAAAAGAGATCTCTTCCAGCCAACCCAATGTAGTTTTAGTAAATTATAGTAAATTTATAAGGCACCAGCTGGTTACATATAATACATATATTACAATAATATATATTACAGGATACATAATGTATCCTGTAATATATACTATTTACAGCATTAGTAGATAGTATAGTTTTTTTCTTTTAACAACGTGATTATGCGATCATTAATTAACTCTTTATTAAAGAAGTAACTATAACGCCAGTGAAATTTAATATTTTCTTAAAAATTATTTTTGGTTTTAAACGATAAAACATTTTGAGCCTTTCATAACTAATAAACATTGTTTTGTCCATCCATGTTTTGTTATCTAGATCTAAGCTATCTAGTCTCAAGTTGGGGCAAATAATTGGTCTCAGAGATTTTTTAAATGAACTATAATGGAATAGTCATTACGTTTGTGCTGACGGTATACGCCGGCGAGGCACTAGTGAGGGATGATAGGTGAGGATGAACAGGTAGCTCAATTGACTAATTCACTCAATGGGCTAATTAGCCCATCGTGATAAATTCACATGTAACTGAGCACGATGGTTTCCAGAGGGAACCGCATGGAGTCCATGTGACAAGACATAAAGCTTGCAACGGGACTACTACTCCCCATCAGTAACAATCCCTACTCCCCCCTAGTCTTAGATATTAACGTGAAGGAGCACGAACTGAACTATTTTTTTTATACCATTGAGGTGACAAACAAGCATACGGCCCATCTGATGGTAAGCGGTTACCGTAATCTATGAACGAATGCAATACCAGGGGTAATACGCGCGCGTTGTTGACCCTGAAGAATCCTCTTTACCCCCTTTTTGAAGAACCCCATGCCGTAGTGTCTTGGGAACACTTCAGCAGGGAGCCATTCCACAACCTGAGTGTTCGTGGGAAGAACTGAACATGGAATCTTTATATTTATCTATACTTGGAGACTTTATACAAAAGTCGATTGCTTGGGTACCTCTGTTCCATTCGTGTTTCTACCGTGAAGCAGTTGTGTTTGCATGGCTGTGTTTCGATTTGAAGGGTGGGATATGGCGTGAATTTACAGGATACAGAGGAATAACACCTGAGTTCTCAGGAATGGCAACGCATGGGGGGTATCATGGGCGAAACAGTATGTGTGTCTACTATTATGTCCATGGTACTGGTCATGTCTATAGGCGACGGTAACCACTTTCCATCAGGTGGGCCGTCAGCTTGTTTGCCATTCTAAGTCGTATAAAAAAATACTAGTATTAAGAAGATATATTATTGAACGCGAAGGTCTGAAAGTTAATACTGCTGGCACTTTCTATTTATTGATTTTCTAAATACCGCCAGACTAATTAGATAACCTTCTCGTCTGACAATTGGTTGTGGACTCACTGAATAAATTATGGAGGTTTCTGCGTCTTTTTAATATTCACTTAAATGTTATTAGTTCATTGAAATGCTTTTCTTCCAATATCTATTATTGATTCACAAAATTAAATACATTAAAAATTGTTTATAATTACTCCTCTCCATCCAAAGGTTGCCTGGAAGAGATAGCTCTTAGCGATAAGGTCGCCCATTGTTTTCTTATTGTGATTATTTCTTGTAATTATTTATATTTATAATAAGTTTACTATTGTAATTTTTTGGAGGAGACAATAAAGAGTATCTATCTATCTATAAAATTCTGTTCCATAAAATATTAGACTTGAATTGCCACTTTTTTTATTTATTTATGGCAACAGAGCACAATATTGTGCGATTTTAACGTCATCGTATAATAGAAGAGCAAAATATATATATAATTACATTAAGACACCTACATTACTAATCGTAACAGAATGTATAAAGATAGTCAAAATCCAAAGAATTAATCCAAAAAATTTACTAGAGGGAGACTTTTTACAAAAGTCGTTTGCTTGAGCACCTCTGTCCCATTCGTGTTTCTACCGTGAAGCAGTTGTGTTTGCATGGCTGTGTTTCGGTTTGAAGGGTGGGATATGGTAGTGAATTTACAGGGTAACCTTAAAGAAAATCTTTGATATAGAGCTCATTCCATAACTTGAGCGTTTGTGGGAAGAAAAATCTCTGAAACCACGCTGCATGCGACCATCTATTCTTTTATTATATGCTTTGTATGGGAATGAACTCTCTATCGATGGTGAACTGTACGATGGTAGAAAATGGACGTGGAATCATATTATTATAAATCCTCTGAGCACATTTACAAGGTTTTGACCACGAAATTTACTCCTCCTTTACCTCCAAATTTACTAAATATACTCCTCTGGCCGGACCGCTACTGAAGAAATTTACTTACAAACACCTACAGAGGGGCGTGCCAAATTAATGTTGAGAGTCTACACCTATGGAACCAGTACGGAAATAAATCCAGTTGATTTTAAAAACCATCATCGAAAACGGTGCAGATGTGAAGATGTAATTTCGTAACATAGCCACAAACAACGCCAGGGTATTAAGAACTCTTTTTATACCTATTAAGCATCAAATACATATAAACACATTTTATGACTATGTAAAAACATAAATATATTTTTTTCTGTATAGAGAGAGACATTGAAGGGGAAATCGGTTAATGAATGTAGGAGTGATTGATGAATGATGTCCGCATGTAAGTAGCTCTAGTGACAGCTCTAGTTGACGCACTACGCTATAAAAATTTGGAAAAAGTCGATTTGAATGAAATTGAATTTTGTGTACAAGCATTTAAAGTATTTAATCATTTGCTTATTTAGTAATATAGATATCGAAATCGTTAGCATCCTTTAAAAACATGTTTTTGAAAGTTGAACATATTAAACCGACTTTAAAAAATGAGGTTCTCAATTCGGTTGTATTTACCTTATATGTTTGTTACCTCATAACTCCGTCAATTGTAAACAGATTTGGAAAATTCTTTTTACTTCTGAATGAATATATTTACAGATGGAATTCAGCAGTGGACAGTAAATGACTGATATGGTACATAGTATATAAAATTACAAATAATATAAAGCTATACAAGGGAGTATTAATATCAAAGATTTTATCTAGAAAAGAAATAATAGTTGATAAAGGACTAAAATCATTGAAAATACATTATTATTTACAAGCGACATACTCAACTGATAGACAAATTGAATTAGTATAGGAGAATCAGGATTTTTTTGAGTTTTTCGATCCATGTTTATTTCTTTATTTATTTAAAATGCATTTGTACATGTTTCTTTAGGAAATAATTTAAGATTGTGTTCTACAAAAAAAAAAAAAAGAAAACGGGAAAATCAAATTTTTAATTTAAAAACTAAACTACTGTGAAGTGATTTTGATAACATATACGATAATATCTACATAATAGTGCGCCACCTACCCTTTGTCTTTTTCTCAATGTCCTCTACCCAAAGGTTGTCTGGAAGAGATTGCTTAGTAATATCAAGCCTCTTTGATCCATCCAATCCGCCTTTTGTATCACTCCTTATTAATATTTACTGTATTTATTATTTTTTACTTGGTGCAATAAAGTGTAAAATAAATAGTATAATAGTACGAACATGAAGCTGAGTTTGTTTGTTTGTTACCTCTTAACGCTTTAATGTCTCAAGTAATTAAGTAAGCCCTGAATTTTCGTATACATGGAGAAGGCATGCATTATTTTTAGCTTGACCAATCAACACATGGTCACGCAGATGAAGTCAGGATTAAACACTAATAAACAAAGAAATATCATACACACGTAATATTTTTGAAACATTTTTATATAGGAAAACAATGTGTTTACATTACAAGGAATATCAATTCAAAGAAAATTGCAATACACAAACCGATTCTACTTTGCATAATCGAGTTGTCGAGAGTGCTTTCTATAGACAATGTTATTTCCTTTGTTAAGTATTTATTACTTCACAAATGGATATTAAAAGAAGTGCACGTTTGTAATGTTGAAAATTAACTTTATATTTTATTATTGAAAATATCTTATTGTTGTATTGATTAATAATATTAGGAACTACTTGCCGTGTGGTCCCGGCATAGAAAGGGCCACCCCTTCTTTTCTAGTGGATGTTGTAAGAGGCGACTAATGGAACTTTATGCTAGAGAGATAGACAGCAGTGACCTTTTAAAATATCACTAAAGCCTAACTGCAGTTGCTAAATCACCTGTCAAACGTGGCAACTACTAGCACAACCCTTTTTATGGGGAAGGCCCTAAATTAACGTGTTTAAGATAGCACAGTTCCTGCGGATAAACCTGATATAGTGGTGATAGCTCGGGCACTCTCGACCGAAATGTCGTACACCAATTGAAATCATCTCAATCATTCTGTCGATTAACGGTCTTATCGCAACCAGTCTGGAAAGGCAGCTCAGATGGTTGAGTTTCCGCAACTCACTCCCGAGAAAGATGCAGAAAGCGGTGCTTTTGGATACTATCCACATACTGCGCCGGTTTTTCTCCCTAGGCCTCTGAACTCCAGTCGACTGTGCTCCGTAATAATTACCATAATGGTAATTTGCCATCTTTCCTCTTTAAGAGGAGAGATGTAAATTATGTTTCAAAGAAATAATAACAAAATGGGGAACTAGTAACCACATTACAAAACGACACCTCACCAGGTCACACTTCACGCAGTGCTTCCTGGAAACTAACGTAGATAATTCCCCACAAATTCGTTACGATGCACTTAGCTTATTTAATTCTCACTAAGTGTTATCATTCCATTTTTCTCCAAAAAAAACCACGGTAACACAAATCTTATATGATCATAATTTTTAGGGTTCCGTACCAAAAAGATACAAAGGAAGGAAGAAGGATATGAAGCGAGTTTGTCCGTTGGTCCATCCGTCCTACAGAGCGCTGTATGTTAGTAAGTACTAATTCTACTGATTTGAAACTTGGAACAGTTTTGTTTTTGTTTGTAAATTTATTATTATTATTTCAGCCGTTAACTGTCCACTGCTGGATATAATAAGCCTTCCACACAAGAGAAGTTTCGCCAGTAGTTGCCACGCTTGGCAGACGGGTTGGCAACTGCAGTTAGGCCTTTGAGGATATTTTAAGAGGAACGCTGCCGCCTAACCCTCGCCCACTCCTCTAGTCACCTCTTACGACACCCACGGGAAAGGAAAGGGTGGCCTCTTCTATGCTAGATTATTCACGCTATTCACGGCGGCTTTTGCTTGTAAATGGTCTGATTTTATTGATATCAGACAAATAACTGTAATTACGACGTGAAAGCAACAGTTGCTTCGGAAATTATTAGCTATTTAGTCAGCATTCACGTTTTACGGCTGCGAAATTGCTGTTCAGTCCGGCTCGCAATTAACTTGGCTGTGTGACGGGAGGTTATAGGTCGCTGAACGAGGTGTAATCTTACAGGCCCTTTTATAGATCCCACTATTATTATAAATGTGAAAATTTGTAGGATTAAATGGATGTTTGTTACTCTTTTAAGCAACAACTACTGAACGGATTTGAATTAAATTTGATATATATATATATATATATATATATATATATATATATATATATATATATATATATATATATATATATCTAGGTTATAAACCAACTTAAAAGCATAGGTTTTTTATATAATAATTTGCGCGGGCGAAGCTGCGATTAATATATGGATAATATTTTATATACATATACTTGTAGATATATGACGATATTATAAAAAAAAGTTATAACACAGGAGGCAAATTAGCATGCGGTTCGCCTGATAATAAGTGACTACCGCCGCTCTTGAGCCTGCTACATCAGAGGCTTTGCAAGTGTGCTGCCGGCCTATTAAATAGGAAAATGTTATTTTCTTGAAGGTTACGGTTATATACTAGAACTAGCTATTTCCTGCGGCTTTATCCGCGTGTATCAATAGATAAAGTATCCTATGTATTAAGCTAGGATATAATCTATCCAAGTACCAAATTTCATTCAAAATTTTTTAACCGTTTAATCATTAGAATAGAATAGAATAAAAAATATTTAAGAAGTATTTCATATTAAGTAAAAGCAACTGGCTTAGCTGATGCTGTGAGTGTCCCAATGCAATGTGTACAGCTACACAGCACCTTTGCAGCCTGCCCCTCTCTTAACATCATGATTAAGTATGAAACATACAAACATTATAACCAACTTTCATATTTATAACAGTAGCAGAATTCACACAGCATTAGTCCTTACTTAATTACCTTTTGAAACAAGTTATTTAACCAGACCGTGTCCGAATAACACAATTTTATTCATCTATATATTAATACGTGATGCAAAAACTTTGGACCGCTATTTACGAAAATTGCGCGGACGTAGGAGTATGAAATTTAGCAAACTTATAGTTTATATACAGAAGGAGCGCAGAATGCGAATACTTTTTAGATTATGCATAAAAAATACATTAAATCGATAAAAAAAAAAAACATTACACACACTACCATGTATTTATCATACACACGCATATATACTCTTTTGTTTATTGTTAAAGTCTGTGGTCAAATTGAGAATAGATTAATATTATTTGTATTTAATATTATTTGTCTATAATCTTACTGAATGTTAAGCATAACCATAATAAATTCATTTATTACAATATATGTTATGGTCGAATTTCGACCACTGAACGATCGCTAGTAATAATAAATACCGATTAAAGCAAACGGCAAACAATATTAAAATAGGCAATGCGTTGTTAAGACTTAGAATCATAGGCTTTACACCTCTGTATCTAGTAATTTCAGTAACATAATGTTACCTATTTCGTTTCCAACCCAAATACACCAGGTAAACCAAGTTATTTAGCGACAGGATTAATGAGAGAGGTACCTAGGTACCCATTGGTAGTACCTGTACAGATAACTGTACTATGTTTTTTTTTAATGGGTGACAATGGAATGGCAAACCCACCCGCACTATCGGGGGGGGGGGGGGGGGGGCTCTAGTAAAGGATGATAGATGAGGATGAAGTAGGTAAATTAGTCCATTGTGACGAATTCAACAAAAATTGTTTACGATAGTTTCCAGGTATTGATAGTAAAGGGGGTGTCAAACTCCATTGCTAACAATTCCTTTCCCCTCACTGTACTATGTTTCCCTCTGGTATAGATTCTTTTGTCGAGTACTTATATTTTTAATTTGCGCACAATTTGATTAAATGACACAAAAGGGGAATGACATTTGTCCCGTGATATGTTCTCTTCGTCCCATAACCTCAGGTCTTTCAAACGTAGCGTGAAAAAGCATTTAGTGAGCCAGCATAGTGCAGTCAACCGTTGAGAGTAAATAATTATCTTTTTGTTTGAACGTATTCATGGACCATATTCTTTCTGTGTTAGTTCAGGACGGTGATGTCACGTTTCTTTTATGCAACTTAGAATAGTAAACAAACTGCCGGCTTACCTGATGGAAAGTGGTAACCGTCGTCTATAGACATGACCAGTAACATGGACATAACAGATGTCTACTACTGTTTCGCCCATGATACTCCCCATGCGTTGCCATTCCTGAGTAATCAGGTGTTATTCCTCTGTACCCTGCAATTTCACTGTCATATCCCACCCTTCAAACCGAAACGCAGCCATGGAAACATAACTGCTTCACAGTAGAAACACAAATGGAACAGAGGTGCCCAAGCAAACGACTTTTGTACAAAATCTCCCTCTGGTATTTCGTGCTATAATAAAAAAAATACTATTCGGACTAATCGTTTAATTGAACTAAAATCACACATATTAATTACTTTCCTTCCTCTATTAATATTCCGTACTATTACCATAACATTCCCGATTATTCACCATAGCTTTGTTCAAGTATCCATAAAGGATATTATTATTATTATTATTATATATATATATATATATATATATATATATATATATATATATATATACAAGAATTTATTATTCTAACCTATTACTGCCGTGAGGCACATTCTTGTTTCGCTCTCTAGGGTAAGATAGCCAATATAATCTCTGACAAGCCTCGTTTACGGACGGGTGGAGCTTACTTTGGGGGTGCAAAGCCGACAATTTAAACATATGGCGATGTATGGCGTTTACGGAGACGTGGATCTCCATATTGTACGAGTTTGAGCGGGTTTTCAAGCGTATATTATGTAAATTTGTACGCTGTAAGTAGCGTACTTGTATACCGAGGAAGTGTGTGAAATGTGGAGATGTAAGATGTGATTCATTATACCATCGTATCAGCCGTTAGTCCACTGTTGAACATAAGCCTTCCCCTATTGGGGGGCTTTGCTAATAGTTTCCACGTTTGGCAGGTGGGTTGGCAACAGCTGTTAGACTTTGGTGATGTTAAAAGAGAGTCCCAGCTGCCTGTCTCTCGACTTTTTTCTCTTAGTCGCCTCTTAGGGTGTCAATTGGACAGAGAGGGTTGGACCATTCTATATCGGGACCACACGGCAAATATATACGAGATATGATTGTTAAGATATGATATTTATTTTAAATGTGCAAATTTCTTTAGACGCTTGAATGTTTATTAATCAATCATGCTTAAACAGTTAAACAGATTCGACCAAAATTTATACACAGGTCGGTTATACAGGTTATCCCTACACTTGAACTTACTTATTTACTAATACTTAACACAGGCAAAGTCACGAGAAACAGCTAGTAACTAACATTTTTATTTGCTCATCTGAATTCAACCAAAATTACATCCTTTAAATAAAATAAGTAAAAATTAGAATCTATTGGATATATTTTATAGAAATCTATTATATAGAATTAGGGTAAAGAGGTTTCTTCAGGGTCGGTAACGCGCGCGTAATACCTCTGGTACTGCAGGCGTTCATAAGCTACGGTAACTGCTTACCATCAGGTGGGCTGTATGCTTGTTTGCTACCTCGGTGGTATACAAAATCTATTTGTAAATATGTTTTTATAAGACATTTGCACACACATACAAATGTAGAATTATCTTACACGTAAATTTAAAAACGTAACTTTGCGAGCCGTTTGCGGGTTATTCTAAGCAGATAACAATATTCTGATCGCATTCGTAGTAGAAGAATCTCAAAAAATTTACAATTTAAAAGAGTTTATAAAGAAGTCTGTCTGACTAAAATCAATTAACCGATTTAAAAAAAGGTAGTTCTCAATTTGATTGTATTTTATTTTTATGTTTGTTACCTCATAATTAATATCAGTTCTAAACCGATTTTTCTAAATTAATACACTTACATAGAAATTTTATTAAAATCGGTTCACTAGTTTAGTTTTTAGGTCAAAATGGTTTTGTCACAATTGAAGTCGGTTTTTTATAGGATATTTTTTTAATTCTCTAATTATTTTTATTCTATCCTCAAACAAAATATAGTTAAAATATATGTTACACTTATTCATAACAACGAAATTTGGGTTTGCTTTTAAATGTTAAATGCATTGAAACTATTGTAAACAGCGAAGATAAATCTGCAACCCGCAATCTCTAAAGCAAATCTAACTGTCCAGTTTGTAATTTATGAACAAATTTTCATGGAAACTCCGTAATATTCCCGTAGTTTTGGAATCCAATTAATTTATAGCCTGATAAAAGTTATTAACGATGTTTGTTGCAAGGAATTAATATATCAATAGGTAAGTGTTTGTATAAAGAGCTGACAATATGGTTTTTATAACGTTTAATTAAACATTATTTTTTTATATCACTAAGGTAGTAAACAAGCATATGGCCCACCTGATGGTAAACGGTCACCGTAGCCTGTGAACGCCTGCAATACAAGCATTGTGTGCGCGTTGCTGAAAAAGAAAAGGAAAAACAAACAAAAAAAAAAAACAAAACCCTAAAGAAAACTCTATACCCCTTTTTAAAGAACCTAATGCTGTATGCTCTTTGAAAAACCTCGACATGGAGCTCATACCTACCATACCATACTTTATGGCGTGAATTTACAGGGTACAGAGGAATAACACCTGAGTCCTCAGAAATGGCAACGCATGGGGGGTATCATGGGCGAAACAGTATACTCTGTTATGTCCATGGTACTACTCATGTCTATAGGCGACGGTTACCACTTTCCATCAGGTGGGCCGTCAGCTTGTTTGCCATTCTAAGTTGTATAAAAAAGAAACCTTACCTACTAATGTGAGTAATATTAATATAATGAAATTGTAACTAGACATCTGTATGTAGTTGTTCGGAGGAAATAAATTTAACAACTAACTTTGTCTACTTACATATATTATATACAGAAGGTAAATATTGTATACAAAGGAATATGTAGAAAATAATATATAAAAATCCGTTTTTATATATTAAGTTAGGTTGTTAAGTTGTTAAGTAGGTTAAGTTTATGTTAGGAGTATAAGAGGCAAGCGATCGAGATGGAGAGAATGACAGCAGATTTGAATGTAAGAAGTAAACGTCGCTGTCATGTCTGCACGACCAATCCGAAAGAAAGAAAGAGATAAAATATCTATGTACAATTTAATTAACCTACTTGATGGAAAAGAAAGTAATGATGTTGACAAGTGGTTATAAGATGAATGTGTACAATATTTATTTATAGACGCCACATGTATATGGAAGATATTTAAGGAAAACTAATGTGCGGGGTCTTAATAAGACCAATACAATTGATGTCAAAATAAAATATTTTGGAAATTTTGCCTGCATTTTACTGGACGTTAAGTATATCTTACATAAATTCAATATCACGTATTTAGTAAAATATTTATGATTCGACTTAAAGATCTGACTGATATTTGAAACAAATGCGCACCGAATTTAATCAAAGTAGAATTGCTAACTGTGTATCTACTATTTAGTGTTACATGCAGGAAAACGTGCAATAAATTATAGTTTTAAACGATAACATTTATTATAACAAAAGAATGCGATGAAATTTATTTGTCCCAGGTGAAAAAGAGAAAACCCGTATTTCTTAAGGTTCTTGACGCTTTGTCATTTAGGTTGGAAAAACTAATTAGCAACCCGAGTACGTATGTTTATTCTGGCATTACGCAAAAATTACTACACCAAATTGGACACTGTTTTTACAGTTATATAGTAAAATCTGTATTGTATATATGATTTATACTGGATACGATGTGTTCTAAAAGAATTATCTTGAAATACGTTTTATCTTGATAGACTAACTAGAATCCATCTACTTCATTAGTGTTCCTAATGTTGAAACCATGGCATACGAAGCCAAAATCCAGTCTGCATATAAAACATCTTATGTGTTAAGTTAGGAGACACTATAAGTAATAGGATATAAACTATTGGTGTACCAAATGTTATTCTAAACTGTTCATCAGTTTATTCTGTGGTTTTATAGATTTGGGAAATTTTACTATGCAGTTTTCGTCATTTTTTATTTTGCTCCCGCTCGTAACCTTTGAACGTCTTTATGGGTTTTGATAAATGAGGAATCATTTAAATGTTCACGCACAGTGCGTTTTCAGTGGAATTCTCTCTCGCGAATACTCAAGTTGTGGAATGAACTTCCTGTTGAACTGCTCTCATAAGATTTATGGGATTCTATACAAAGGGTCTAATAGTTTCTTATGGGGTCGGCTACACGCACGTGACGGCCCTAGTCTCGCTGACAGGGGAAAGGAATTGTTTGTTATGGGGAGCTTCTCATGGCTAGCAATATACTTTGTCAGGGCGACCTCCACGCGGTCCTTCCTGGAAATTGTTGTGATTAATTGTTGGTGAATTCGTCACAATACAATGGGCTAACTGATCTAACTTCAACCTCACCTATCATCACTCACTAAAACTCAATACCCTACCAGCGTTTAGCGGTGGCGGAAACGGGATTACTATATCATTTTCAACTTATTACGTATATTTTTTACCAAAAAAAAAAATTACTTTTAAAAATTAGAAACGGCTGAGATACATCTGGAGTCGGGTTAAATACCTTTATTATAATTCTGTATGTTATGTTGCACACTAAGTTGTCGTAAAGTTATTTTTAATGAATAAATAAATAAACTTCAATCGTGGTAAAACCAGTTATTTTAATTATTCATTTTGTAATTGAATAGCGTTCATTCTCATTTCTATATCCATATTTTATATACTAGATGTCGTCACTGACAGTTTAATAGGTGATGTAGTTTGTTTCTATGGTTTAAATACAATATTTAATTATTTTACTACAAATTCTGTACCAATGGATATTGCAAGTAATAAATGATATTACCACACATATCATAACTTACCATTTTTCAGGTCATTAACCTGAAGAATGGTTTTCTATTATTAACCGGCGAGCACTATATCGTCATAGTCGTAGAATACTGACGGATCTGACAAATACTACATATATAGATCCGTCAGTATTCTACGACTATGACGATATGACCTATATTATTTTTCCACGATTAAAAGTTTTTTTTTGTAGAACAACATATTAAATTTATTAAATTATTTCATCCATATAAAAAAATAATATATTATTTTACTATATACAGCCTATATACTCTATAATATACTATATATACTCGCTGATAATGTACTATACGTAAAAGAATTTTTATATCGGTTAATGGGTTTTTGAGTTTATCTATTACAAACAAACAATTAAATCTTTATTTTTTGTAATATTAGAATAGATTAAATATTATTTTTTAAAACTTATGTTAATTTTCTAATTCAATTTTTATTTACATATATAAAGAGAAATATATGAACCCACCGTGTTTGTGTTTTTTTTATTTCCCGTTATATATGTATATATAAACATTAGATTAAATAATGCCTACTACTTAAGCTTAAAATTTATTTAGAATTTATTGAAAAACACTGATAAAGATATAACCTTACATTATAGAAAAAAAAAAAAAACGTTTTAACGGCACGAAACTCTAGGTATTTTTGTTAGGGAGTTTTATTCCGTACATTTGTCACTGTAACCGGCCCATTTCATCGTCCGACCATTCCCAATTGATTGAGTAAGGTTGCTTTCCGTTAAATTGGCGGTTAGACTTTTAGTACTTGAAACGGTAACTGTTATTTTAACTTTAAAATTTGTGTAGTTCCTAATATGAGTGTTTTATTAAGCATTTATATCACTTATTAATTATTTACTTTTTAACCGACTTCAAAAATAGGTTCTCAATTTGCCAGTCGTAAATAGATTTGAAAAATTCTTTTTTTTATCTGAAAGGAATATAGTTATTAGATTAGTTCAATTGAAATTTTATATAAATCAGTTCAGTGTTTTAATTTTTAAATAAAAATAACTGGTTTTGTCATATTGTCAATTGAAGTTGGTTTTTTTTTGTGGGACACAATCTTTAATTATTACATATAGATAGATAGATAGATAGATAATTTATTTGCATTACTAATAGCACACAAACAACAATAGACATAAATGGACAAAAGTTAAAAAAGATATAATCATAGGACGTAGCCAATAACTATTATAATGAAAAAGGGACCTTTTATCTTCTTTTATGGGATAAAAAAAGAGTTTTATTTATTAAAAAAATATATTTGACTAATTTATAAGTATGATAGTTTGTAAAAATGTTTATATGGTTGTGTTTGTTAGTCAATCACATTTAAACGTTTAAATAAATTTGAATAAAATTAGAAAGTATAGTACCAAATTTTATTCAAATTCATATGTTATACCTATTCTAATTTAACGTAATACTTTATATATAAATTATTGTATACACTAATTACAGAAAAATATGACAGAGGTAATCAAATATACAAAGATAACCTTAACTCCAACTTTCAAATAAAAGAACTAGATAAAATATATATATATATATATTATTATTAGCACAGAATTTATCATTGCCTCCTACACTAGGCTGAGCCTGTCCTGTAGGAAGCAGTACTCGTGTTATCATATACATGCATATAGATATTAAACATAGGCTTTTTAGCAGTACTCACAATTGTGTAACTAATCTGTATAATACAATTATTTTATTTATTTATTTTCTCTTTCTCGCACCACCAATACACATGTATAAATAAGTATTATGAATGAGTGTGTGTGCATGCGTGTGTGTGTGGTGTGTGTCTCTCTGTGTGTGTGTTTGTGTGTGTGTGTGTGTGTGTGTGTGTGTGTGTGTGTGTGTGTGTGTGTGTGTGTGTGTTTGTATGTATGTGACCAGTATTTTCATTTATATGATTAACAAGAGCATGTTTTCAGTATCGTCATAATTCATAGATTTCAGATGTTCGCTTACTTTTGATTTTGTTTCTTTTAGGGTGCAGTTCTTTAGATTGTAAATTTTGCAAAATTTATTATATATGAATGGGATCATGCAAGAAGAGAAGCGTCTGGCAAAACTAGTTTTAGTAGTAGGTGTAGGGAGAGTGTAAAAACGCTTGTTTGAAGCCTTAGGGTTATTCAGTGACTTTTGGATTATGCTGTGACCAATAGTTATAATTTTGAAAATATACAGTTTACGAACGCTTAAGACCTTTGCGTCATTAAATAAAGAAGCTGTTGAATATCTAAAAGGCTTTTTGAACATGACCTTTAATATAGAACGCTGAGCCCTTTCTAGTTTCAGCAATATGATCTTAGCAGCAGATCCCCAAACTCGGATGCAATAAGTAAGTACTGACTGACACAGCGCGACATAAACATTTCGGAGTAAGGATGGATCCATCACGTCTCTGAGGATTCTCATGGTGGGAATAAGTTTTCTTACTCTGGCAGACATATAGTCAATGTGTTGCTTGAAAGTAAGTTTCTCATCTAATACCATCCCTAGATACTTTACAGTTGGAGAGTTCTTAATAGTGTCACAGGAGCACATGTTAGAATGGTATATCGGATTTGTAACACTAGGAGTAATAGCCATACACATGTGTATCTTGATATCTGGAACGGAGAACGGCCTTGAAGCTTTAGTTTTATAAAAGCATACATATTTCGTTTTTAAAGTATTTATTGTCAGTAAATTTTTGTTTAACCATGTAGCAACTAAAACCAAACCTCTCTCAACGTTCAAATAACATTCGTTCCAATTATTACCATGGAATATAATAGCTGTGTCGTCAGCATAACAAGTAAATTTTGCGTTGATTAATGGGGTTAATAGTAAGTCATTAATATAACAAAGAAAGAGCGTAGGACCCAAAATACTACCCTGTGGTACACCAAAGCAAATATTCTCAAAATGACTAGTGTGATCATGTACTTTAATACACTGCTTTCTATTCGTTAGGTATGAATTAAACCACAAAAGTGGTTTGCCTCTAATTCCCAAACCTTCCAATTTTCGCAAGAGTATAGGAATTGACACGGTGTCAAATGCCTTTGTCAAGTCAAGGAACACTCCGACACACGCCTGACCTTCATCGAGGTGAGAACAAATATTATTAGTGAGAGAGCTCACAGCATCTTCAGTGGATTTACCACGGCGAAAGCCAAGCTGTGCGTCTGAGAAAGCTCTGTTTGTTTCAAGGTATTTGACTAATCTTTTGTTTACGATTTTTTCTAAAAGTTTGGAGAAAGTAACCAACAGAGATATTGGACGGTAATTATTTACTGAATTTTTATCTTCGCCCTTGTGTATAGGAGTAACAGTGGCGATTTTCCATTGATCAGGAAATTCACCGGAAGCAATACTCAAATTGAAGATCGCAGAAAGAGGCTCGTTTATATATTGTCGAACTGTTTTTATCAGAGTATTTGCAAGTCCATCAATACCAGGTGCACTTTTTTCATTAAGTAATTGTATGAAAGAAGAAACTTCGAATGGGTCAGTTGGTTGGAAGTAAAAAGAATGAGGAGATGGATATGAAAGTTTCACTCCAGATGCCAGAGAGTCTTGTGTTTCATTTAATAGTGACATAGTTGTATGAGCAAGGTTTTGACCGACAGTTGCGAAAAAGGAATTACAATAATTGAGGGATTCTACTGGATCACTTTTTATTGTAAGTAGATTTTTTGCAGTACTTTTTTTAGTATTTTTATGAATTATTTTATTAATACTATTCCAAAGAGGTTTAGGTTTATTTATATTTTGCTGAATTAATCCACTTTCGTACTCCCTTTTCAAACGTCGCAGTAGGGAATTATAAAAATTTCTATATTTAATATATGTAGACTTCTTTATCGGATTGTCAGGATGTTTACGTGAATCAGAGTGAAGTTTGTCTCTGCGTTTGGCACACCTGAGCAACCCTGGGGTCATCCAAGACTCTTTAGTGTATTTAGAGTGACTAACTTTATATGTGTGAGTGTGTTTTTTTACAATCTTCATGAATATATCCGTGAACAATTCAGTGGCCTCATTTACAGAAGTACTATTAAGAATCTCCGTCCAATCCACACAAGCTAACTCTGTCTTTACAGCTTCATAATTAGTTTTTTCTCTTTGTCTTTTATTAGAAGATGGTTTTTGTAAAGAGTTATCCATTCCCAACATGATAGGATTATGGTCGGTAATATCAGCAGAACATATGATGGATTCATAGCTACCATAGTTACGAATGAAAAAATGATCCAGACAGGTTTTGTTATGAGTAGGTTTGTTGACAGCACTTGAAAGTCCCAGTTCGGCCATCAAGCACAAATACTCTGAAGATAGTTCATAAGTCTTAGATGTATCAGCTATATCAATGTTTATGTCTCCAGTGATAACTAAACAAGGACCCACAACGAGAGTCTTGAGGTTAGACTCCAAAGAGCTCAGAAATCTATTTGAATTGCTAAAACTTTCAGACGGAGAGCGATAGATGCCAAGTATTGATAAATGTTTGGATATAGCTACCAACAGGGAATTTGCTCCTTCAATATCGATTTCGACTACTTTTGGGGAAAATATGTTGCTAATGTAAATAACTACGCCACCTGCTCTGTTTATATATTTCGATGTTTTGAAGGCTGTGTATCCAATGATGTCCTTGATAATCGAATTTTCATTTAACCAACACTCGGTAAGAATTATAGCATCAAATTTAGTATCCAGCCGAGTAAGGAGTATTAAAAAATTGTCAAAATTTCGCTGTAGACTCCTTATATTAAATGTAAGAATTTTGGTATTATACTTTGCGAGTATGGTTTTGCTTTCGTCCGGGGATTTTAAAGTATGGCTTTCTTTTTCTATGGCTTCGTCAATTTCTTGTATGATGTCGTAGGATGCCATATCTATATAAGACACATAGTATAATAAAAGAAGCTGGAAACCTGAGGCCATACTTATGACTGAAATATAATACTTTTGTATTTTTATGTATATAAGAAATTATATCCTGTGGTAGTGCAGTAGAAGTAACGGTACAGTAAGTATATTGTTGTTGTGTGTAAGATTTTTGAATGAGTATTTGAGTGTGAGCTATAACATTACATTTACAATAGCGAATATTGGTGAGTAGACAATTAATAATGAAGCTATGGTTACAAATATTATAAAAAATCAGCAAAAGCAAATACATGCAACACAATTCTAGCAATAGTATTACTCTGATAATATTAAATAGTTTCCAACGTAAAAACATAAAGCATACTGAACAAAAGCACAATGATACATATGCGCGACAAGCATTCCGCGCAAGCACAGCAGACTTAATAGAGTTTGGCTGTAAACTCATCGGCAGTAGCGATAGCGGTTTCTTTTGCCCGCAGGTTGACTGGGCACTTGCAAAGCAGGTCATCGTAAGAAGCAATATAGACAGCAGGTTTACCTGTACGTTTGCGAACATATATTGAACCATTCCTTGTCCAACAGTATTTGAAATCAGCCTCCTTTGCACGTATTCTGGCATCGCGAAATAACTGTCGATTGGCTCTAGTAAGGCGCTCATTTATAAATATTTTCCGCTCAGGACTATTCAAAACGATGTCCTTACTATTCAAATCACGACGTGATTTGGCGGCCCTCAGAAAGTCCTCTCGTATCGCCTTGCGAGTAAAACGGACTACAAGTGGACGTGGAATTTTATTTTCTTTCCCATCTCCGTTAGTACGGCGAAATCCGGTTCGAGCAACGCTATCTATGTCACCCTCTGTCATGTGTATTCCAATTTTTGAGGCAGTGACTAGAGTCAGATGATAAGGATTTTCATTGTTGACTTCTTCTAGTCCGATAATTTCGACCTCATTACCAAGAGACGATTGCGCTTGAATGTCTAATTGCCGTTGCAACTGCTCAACCGTTTGTTTTAGTTGGTCACATTCCCTTTGACTATCCTCTAGTGACTGTAGACGGGCTTCTGTGTTAGTAAGCTTGTCGACAATATCATCCAAGCGAAGGTGGCAACGAGCCACGGCGGCAACCACTTCCGACAATTCATTTTTAAACTCTGTCATCGTTTCCCGAAGGAGACGCATTTCGTTAACTATTGAATATGTATCATCGTCGTTTGATTGGTCACCGTTTCTACGCGTTGCCTTGCGGATGGTGACGTTACTTGGAGATGCAGTGGAGCGTACCGGGGTCGAGGAGTTATCTCCGCCTCTTTTTGTAATAGCCTTGCAGTCAGGGCAGATCCATGACTTTACTGATTCCAGCGGCAGATTTGTGGCATTAGTACATAGTAAATGAAATTTTTTGTGACAGCGCTCCACTCTGCATATGATGAAATCGTCATCTCGAATTACCTCTGGGCAAGCGGCGCACGTAACGTTGCCTCCGGTCCTCGGCATATTGCAACCTGTACTATGATTGTAGCGACAGGAAAGCGATGAAAGTCGATAATTGTCGCTTGTTACGTGATTTCGTTGTACAGAGCCCAGCGACTTGTCCGCAAGGATGAGTCACGCGTAACTCGCCGGGTCGTGCTTGATGTTTACTTAATTGCACAATGGGTAGTTTGAAATTTAACTGATACTCAATCACTTGTCACGTTAATATCTTGTAAATTATTAGAAATTATATAATTTGTGTTCAAAATAATTAAAGAACGTGTTGTAATTAATGTTTTGATATACGTTTCAACCAAAATATCAAACTTTAGATCACAAAAGCTATTTTATAACCAGGAATACAAACAAACGCGTACGTACTATAGGCCGTTCTATGACTCTCATTCACGCAGGCGAACACGTAGGACACAGCTAGTAATGTTAATTTGTAAAGATGTTTAGAAGGTTGTTACTCAGTCTAGTTAAAATTGCTGAAATAATTTGAATGAAATTTGATACACAGTGTGTGCCCTAGATTAATATAAGACACTCTTTTAATTCACGTATCAAGCTTCCGGAGTTTATTGTAGAACTAGGTGTTGCCTGCGATTTAACACGCATTGTGTTTTATCTAGCTTTAAAGTTGAATCTTTCAAAAAACTTTTCATAAGGTATGTTTACATTATAAATTTCAAATTCAAATTATCTTTATTAAAATGCATTTGTTTAAAAAACTTTGTTCAGTCAGAAAATAGTTTTTTTTTAAATCTACTGGAGATTCCAGAAAGTTGTCATCTGTTGAGAAGAGCCCGTACGAAATTCAACAATTACTCTTTTAAATCTCTGTTAATATATATAAAATATGACTATGCTTCCAAGTTTTCTAAACTTAGAAGTTATCAATACATGATAATCAGCTAGGACAAACAATTTTATAAGTACAGATTACCAATATTATGTCCCAATATCTATTCACGATAAAATAGGTACATTGAAATTTCCCTAAGGACTATCCAAACGTCCTAGGGGTCTATGAAAAACTTAAAATACGATTGGAACATTCATCGGGCTATATATCTTTCAATTTATAGGGGTCTGCGCTTACGAGTTACGTCCAGCCGGTTACCCGGCACCGGATAACCGGGACCGGGCCGGATGATATATTCTTTTGTTTTATGTTGGAGTGCTGGTATGATAAGTGGGTAAAACGTGTACTAATGCAAGGCGGACTAAATTCTTTAGACGGGAAATAAAAGCATTGTGAATTGTTCTTTACGCACGGTGAAATTGAAATCATTTTCATTTACTAAATACTTTGTTAAAAAAAAAACCTAGTTGAAATAATGATGAACGATATTTCTAAACTAATATTATAAACTAATTAAGAAAAAAAGCACACAATTAAAATAGAAATATTGAGTTTCAAAAAATTACAATATCATAAAGAGTAAAAAAAAAGGATTGATAAACATGAGCAGTACCATGGACATAACAGAGTATACTGTTTCGCCCATGATACCCCCCATGCGTAGCCATTCTTGAGAACTCAGGTGTTATTCCTCTGTACCCAGTAAATTCACGCCATATCTCACCCTTCAAACCGAAACAATATTTAACTGACTTTAAAAATTGTTTTATTTACAGAAAGGTGTCATAGGCGGGACCGGGTGAGTCGTGCCCACGCTAAATTTGTTGGATGCTCTCTCTAGGATATGACAGGAGGTTTTAGCTATGCGAAAACATGTGTAGATATAAAGACATATGTAGATTTAACTTATAAATTCATAACTATTAGTATAAATTGGTATGTACAAGAGCACAGAGCTGCAGACATACTGCAAAGCATGTACGCTTCGCGGTACTAATAATATGTATTGTTTATGTAACTATTTACTTGAAATAAATAAAAAATAAAGAGCACATATGCGACTTTTCCAAAAGTCCAGGTTCCCCTAGAAAATAATGTTAAATATACCAATGAAAGATACATTATAAGCAAAGCTCAGTAAAACTGTATTTTTTTTCCTGATTCGTGGAAATTCATTATCACAAACTTTGTAACTTTTACTTTGAGGCAGAACCGAAACATTTTGTGTGTGTTACCGTAATACGTATTCTCATAAAGTTTATATAAAGTTCGCTGAGGATAACAAATAGTTAATTATACTTGGGCAACACTAACAATTTTAGCCTAATCCTCTTATATGTCCCATAAACTAGGATCAGCGTCGTACCCTTTGCAGGATTTGACCTACGCCCCATTACGTTTGAGTATCCTATTTTGATTCAGGACCCGTTCATATGGAGCGATATCCCGTTTAATAATCTAAGAGTATCGTGATTTTCTATAATTAGAAATTTCGTTTTCAATCAATCGAAAATATATCGATGACACTTATGAAACGACAATTTTTTTTCTTTTACTAGTTCAGGAAATAGTACAACAGAAATTTTGTTATTGTCTAAAAAATTTGTTTTCTTTACTTATATTCGAAAGAAAGATCAGCATTGTTCCCTTTGCAGGTTTTAGTTTATGCATCATGTTTGAGTATTCTATTTTGAATTTAGGACCTATTTAGACTAATTGGTATCCTGTTGAATATATATAATTTAAAACTTTGTGTCGTTTGTCCATTTCACCCCACAAAAAATTCAGTCGTAACACGTACGTTGATAAATGACAAGATGTACCGTAGACTGATTAAAGACATTAAACAAAAAATATTCGAATTCAGAACCCGGTATCCCGTATTTAATATTTATTTTAATTAACAGGTAAATTTTGCTTTAAAACCAACAGAATTATACTTTTATTATAATTGAGAATCTCATCCTTTTTTATGCTACTTAGAATGGCAAACAAGCTGACGGCCAACCTGGTGGAAATGGTAACAACCTAATTAATGGTCAGTACCCTTTTGGAAGTCACTTAAAAATAGTCAATTGTAATAAATTTCGTACGATTTCTCGTACGAAAAATTATTAATGTAATAATTAATTTACACTTTCGTGTTGATTACATGAAAATTGGCTTAAAATTGGAGAAGATATCGCGTTCGTATAGAACGCATGAAATAATACTCTGGAATCGAGACCCTTATCCTTTAAAAGGAATTAATAGATTCAAGGCGGACATAAAGTTGTCGAAATTGCCGAATTTCCTTCTGTCCTCGCCTGCCCTCAACAGACTGTAACTGGAAATTGAACTACGGACGGGGCTTTCAATATTTTTCTACTATGTAATTTTTCATATATTCAATTTAAAAAATCATTTTTTTCTACAAACTACAAGCTTTTACGACATGTATTTTTTTTAGCCAACCACCCAATACAACAGCAATTTCAAAAACATTGGCAATAATAACCATTATTCTTTTCAAATAATAGTTAAATTTAGGAATTTCGAGTTTTATATGACTGCAAGTTACCAAGCGTGATACTAAAGTATGATTGAGATACCAACTTATAGTTTGGTAAGCTAAATTATAATCCCAATAATTAACTACTACAGCAGACCAGTCTCTGTTAGTTAGTATCCATTCACTAGTATGATAGATAAGCTAGACATTACATTTAAAATTTTGAAAATATAATTGATTTTCTTTAATTCAGTATTGACGAGATAATTGAAATCTATGATAATGAAATTATACATGATTCATTTAGTCTAATTTGAGCTTTAGGGAGTGATTTTAGTAAATTAATTATGTAAATTCCTTTGTGAAAGTTGTGTGATGTAACATAACTTCTAATTTGTTTACGGCCCGTTAGCATAGTTGTTTATTACTTTGTTAACTGCCTACACAAAAAGGGGATGTTATGAGTTCGAAGCTTTTGTCTGTATAGTTGAAATTTACGAAACATAAGGTAGATGCTGAATTAATTTTAAAAACATATTTTCAATAATTACAGTAGTACGCGATATACGCGATTTTGCCTGCATAAATTAGAATAGACAATATGCTCAAACCAATATCACAGGGTAACTGACTTACAATCTCGAGTTATGTATGGTCTGATTTCTAATAAACATATATCTTTTGTATTAAACAATCTAATTAAATTATCCTCCAAATTTGTCATATTTAATTAATTATTAATTATTCATTTGGGAGCCATAGAGAGGAGGTTCTGAATACGATTATATTATTTGTTTATATTGCATTATTCACTCCGAACAAATTTTGATAAATCTTTTCAAGACAAAAGTGTTTACTCTCATGATATCCCATACAAACATTAGTTTATAGTCTAATATATTTACTAAAATAGATTTATTATTTTTAGTAATAGGTGACTTTTTATGTTCGCTCCCACTGTCCTCAAACACTTTCTGTTTTTACCTAATGGTTAGATGACTCTTCAAACAGAGAGGGCGCTGCTCTCACGTAAACAATACTGTCCTATGTTAAAATATATTAAAAATATTTTCTCCTATTAATCCATAAAAAAAAAACGACTAAAAACAAAAGTTAAAAGTGTAGACTACATGTGACAGTGTTAGCAGCGATTAATAACACAAGAATTTTGCAAAATTAACGAAATTTATAAATGCCAGTGACAGCGTACGTAAACAGAAGTTTATAGTGTATATTTAGTGAAAAATCAAAACAATACCAGAACTAACTCATCGATGGTTACAGTGCATAAAAGTTGTGAAGTTATTTGTGTTGTGTTTTTCGAGATAAAGTTCTTCGATGATAAAAGTAATTCGATAAGTTAGTTTTAAAAGGTATACCTTTTAAAACTACCCACATTAAAAAAAAAAAAAAAAGAAGACGTATTATTTTACAGCGATACCTAGATTATATAGTGCAATTAAACAATCAAATTACGTAAGTTGAATCAATTACTTACATAATCGAAACGGTGCCAACTATTAACCATAAGATGGCGCTTCAATGTGCAGGATGTTTTCAAAAAATCAAAACCAAAGAATATCTTACATGTATTTTATGCAAAAAGAATTATGACCTCGAATGTTCCAATGTTTCTATTCAAAGATTCCTAAATACAATGACTAAGGAACACAAGGCATCTTGGAGTTGTCAAATATGCCGTTGTCAAAAGCCAAAAACAGACAACACAAATACTCCTATTCGATCATTGCATTCCAACGTATCCTTGAAGGAAACCTCTGAGTTTGGTGAGGATTTCGTCACAACAAGGAAGAAATGTAATCGTATAAATGTATCATCATGCTCGGATGTGGATCTTAGTATATTAGGAGATACACTGGAAGCTGAAAATATTCAAAAACAAAGTAACTTAGCATCATACCATACGAAAAATCCAGCCGAATCTACCAATCTTACAGTGAATTCGACAGACTTGAGTGTACTTCTGGATACGAAGTTAGAAAAAATAAAACAATCTTTATTGAGTGATATAAGGTCAACAATAATCTCAGTAACTACCTGTGAAATCTCAAAATTGAAATTAGAGTTAACAAAAACTACAAGTCTTTTATCAAGCGAACAGGATAGCCTCAAAAAAGATATTAATAAAATGAACAAAACGATAATTAAACTGGAAGCAGAAAATACAAAACTTTGTAAACAACTACAAGAAATACAGGAACAAATTGCAAAGTGTAATTTAAATTTCTCGCAATCTGAAAGTAATATAACCGATATAAAAAAGAAAGTAGTCCTTTATGGTCTTAGTGAACAAGAATGGGAAAACTATAATGAATTATTTGACCGAATTGTATATATATTTCACGAAATATTGAATATAAATGTAACTACCTATATTGAAGACATAAAGAGAATCGGAAGAAAAAACCATGCAAGACCAGTAGTAATCGAATTGTTAAGTAAAAATATAACCAAACATATACTTCAAAATAGACGTCTTTTCAAGCACACTGGTCTGTCTATATCTGAATTTTTAGATGACGAGATGCTACAAAATAGGAAAAAATATATAGAAATCCTTATTGATGCTCGACGTAATGGTCATCGAGCAAAGATTATAAATAATAAGCTAATAATCGATGGTAGAGAATATAATACACTTAATACACTTAATACTAGTTCAATTGACCTAAAACAAAAAAATAATCAGAAATTAAACAATGAAGCAACCGCCAGACTCTCCGTATCTGCAAGTAATCCTGAAACATCTTCTATGCAAAAAACATTTCGAAAATAAATTCAATATATTATACCAAAATATAAGAAGCATAAAAAATAAAAAACATTTACTGGAAGCCGTAATCGAGGAAGATGGAAATTTAAAAGCTCTCTGCCTATCAGAAACTTGGATCACGGAAAGAAAATTGGACTTACTACATATGGATGGTTTTAAGTTGGTTTCAGCATACTGTCGGAGTAACCAAGAAGGAGGAGGAGTATGTATCTTACTGAAAGAAGATATAGAGTGTAAGGAGCTTAAGGATGTTGTGGATTTGTCTATTGAGTCAATTATTGAGTTAAGTGGAATAGAGATACCTAAAATGAACTTAATATTAATTAATTTATATTGGCCAAATAAAAACAGAATGCCAGAGATATTCTATAAATCACTGGAAGATCTCTTACAGTTGTTACAAATAAAATATAATAAAAGGAATGTAGTTATAGGAGGAGATTTCAATATAAATATTTTAGAATCATCTTCATCTAATTATCTATTAGATCTTATGAGGTGTTCGGACTTCCATCAATATGTGAATGAGCCTACCAGAATGACGAACAAAAGTTCTACATGTATAGACCTCATTTTTGCAAATTTCCATAAAAGTCATTTCCAGTTAAAAATTCATGAATATGGTTTCTCAGATCATAAAGGTATATTAATGACTATACTGACAGATAAAAATAAAATAAAAAAATGTTGGTACTTAGATAAAAGGATATTCAATGAAAAAAATATACAAAAATTTAAATTTGAACTAAGTAACGTTAAATGGAACAAAATAATCGATATAAATAAAAATATACATCAAAATTATAGTATATTTATAGAAACATTACAGGAAATATTAAATAAATGTATACCTAAAATTACAATAGCAATTAAAAATAAGAAAAATAAATCTTGGTTAACGAAAGGAATAAAAACATCATGTAAAAATAAACGTTTGTTAAAAAAATTTATTTGTAAAATTGATAGTCCTATTTTAAATCAAAATTACAAACAATATGAAAAAATTTTGAAAAAATCAGTTAAATTATCAAAAAAGTTTCAAAATATTCAAAGAATAAAGAAATCTGAAAATAAAATTAAAACAATGTGGTCTATAGTTAAGGAAAATACAAATAAAAGTATTCGAAATATTAAAAAAAATATAAAATTAAAAATTGAAAATAATATCACAGACAATCCCACAAAAATAGCAAACTCATTTAATCAGTTTTTTGCTTCTATTGGAAATGATAATGTAAACCAAAGTCAGCCATTACAATTAAATAAATGTATGAGTAGCACCATCGAAAACTCTATGTATCTCAAACCGGTGGACTTAAAAGAAATTCAAACTATTATAAAAAAACTAAAAAATAAGCGTAGCTATGGCTACGATGAGTTTCCACCTGTCTTAATTAAAAAATGTGCTGAAGAATTGACGCCTATTTTAACCTTACTTATTAACCAGTCATTTACAGAAGGTATAGTCCCAGACCCTCTGAAAATCTCCCTAATCAAACCAATTTATAAAAAAGGTGAAAAATTAGATATAAATAATTATCGTCCCATTTCTTTGTTACCAACGTTTTCAAAAATATTTGAAACTGCAATGTGTGACCGTCTATATTCATTTTGCGAAAAATACAATATCTTCAGCGAGCATCAGTATGGTTTTAGGAAAAATCGGTCAACTTCATTAGCAGTCTTCAAGTATATTAACGAAATAATTAATATCATAAACAACAAAGAATATGCCGTAGGCATTTTGCTCGATATGAGTAAGGCTTATGACTGCGTCCAATACAAAACGTTATTGAAAAAATTATACAACATAGGAGTAAGAGGTCCCGCTTATAAATGGTTTACCTCTTATCTCACAAATCGATCCCAATATGTACAAATAGACCATGTAAATAATCAAACTGGAAAAATAAAAACAGTAAGATCTCAACATTCAAAATTAATAAATTCAATACCTCAAGGAAGCGTCCTCGGATGTATATTATTTTTAATATTCATAAATGATTTGCCTGAAGTGATGGACAGCCCCTGCACATTGTTTGCAGATGACGTTTCTGTTGTTGTCTCCTGTAAAAATAACCTAAACCTACAAAGTACACTGGATGGTAGTATGTTAAAAATAGTGAGCTGGTTACACTCACATAATTTAAAAGTAAATTTTAATAAAACTAAATTAATGGTTTTCAGTCCATTCCAAAAGAACCCGCTGCAAATTAACTACTCTTTCAATAATATTAAAATAGATTGCGTAGAGAAATATTCACTATTAGGTGTAAATGTAGATTCGAATATTAATTGGAAAGCGCATGTGCAGAGTGTGGCTACCAAGCTGTCTAGATTCACTTATGCACTACACCAACTAAAGATATCTTCTGATACCAAGACAGCCATGTGCGCCTATTATGCATATGCCCACTCTTTGCTCCAGTACGGCATATTGATGTGGGGTAATAGTACAAACGTGATTGATCTTTTTAAATTGCAAAAACGATGTCTCAGAATAATTGCTAACATAGATAACAGGGAAACTTGCAAACCATACTTTATTAAATATAAAATTTTAACTTTACCGTCAATGTACATATTAGAAGCGTGTCATTTTGTTAAATGTAATATGCACCTATTTCCACAATATACCCGCCCTCAGGCATTGCGACCGCAATGTAGATTAGCAAGACCATTCTCGAAGCTACAGTTATTCCATTCTGGCCCTTACGCAATGTCAATAAAAATTTACAATAAAATACCAATTAACTTAAAAGGTGAGGATGATTCTAAAAAGTTTAAAATAGCTCTAAAAAAATATTTAATCGCAAAGAGTTATTATGCGCTACAGGAATTTTTCAAGGAAAAAAGTTAGTTGTGTTTGTGCCTGTTTGTTTTAATTTAATGATGATTTTTTTTTTTTTTTTTTTTTTATTTTTTATACTAATCGACGATACATATATATAATGTAAAAATTTAATTATGTAGTTTATATAAGATTTATTAATGTGGTTGCTGTGCCCTTTCAGGATTCATGTTTGATTCTATACTTTTAGTAAATTAAGACCAATTTTGTTACAACATGTAATGGCAATAAATAAATGAATAAATGAATAAATGGTACAGAATGACTTATGGTATTAAGCTCGCCATTTATGCAAATACCATTTTCATCATCGTCATTTCAGCCATTAACTGTCCGTTGCTGAACATAAGCCTTCTCCAAGGGAAGTTTTGCCCGTAGTTGCCACATTTGGCAGATATTTTAAGAGAGATATTTTAAGAGGGACATTGCTGCTTAAGTTCCTTCAGTTACCTCTGACGACACCTACAGGAAAGGAAGGAGTGGCCTATTTTATGCCTAGACCATACGGACAGAATTTTTTTGTGCAATAAACAATAAAGAACAATTTGTTCTGAAACATTTTAAAAGACTCTCAACTTGTTGCAAAGAATAAAAATTAAACAAAATTGTTTGTGTACGTAACTAAACTAAATATTTTTTTCCAATTTTGAAGTCATATAACGTATTCGTCCCAATAATGAGGATAGAAACTGCTTGATTAGGGAACAACGAGTCGGACCCCACTTGTTTTACAAGCTTCAAGTGATCACTTTGATGTTACCAAAGGGCCGCAAAGTGTAATTTTGCCGAACTTTTGTTTGTCGAAACGTGAGGGATAGGGAACTCTTTATGTACACAGACAATCCCCTATCCTTCATAGATACGTGCCTAATTCTATATTTACAAAACAGAATTTATATGCATATATATGTATGTATGACCGTAGTCCTTAAATGAGAAATTGTAAATATATATTACAAATGTGAACACACACATACACACAAACACAACAAACACCTGTTGAATTATGTATTGGAGATACATAGCACTAGCTGTATTTCGTGGCTTCATTCGCGTGAATCAATAAATAACATATAAAGTATCCTATGTGCTAAATTAAGATATAGTTTATTTATCTATTAAATTTCATTCAAATCTGTTATTTTTGTGTTAAAAAGTAACAAACATACAAACATCCATCGTTACAATCTTACACATTAATTATATTACGAGTAATAGGATTATAAATATTTTTTCTACAACTTAGAATGGCAAACAAGCTGACGGCCCACCTGATGGAAAGTGGTAATCGTCGCCTATAGACATGAGTAATACTATGGACATAACAGAGTAGTCTATTTCTCCCATGATACCCTCCATGCGTTGCCATTTCTGAGAGTTGAGAGAGACTCAGTTGTTATTCCTCTGTACCCTGTAAATTTACTGCCATATCCCACCTTTCAAACCGAAATACAGCCTAGCAAACACAATTGTATCACGGTAGAAACACGTGTGTATGCCACACTGAAGTGTATTTAGGGTTTTTTAATGGGTGAAAGTGACATGGTAACCCTGCCTGCGCTATCGGTATACACTGGCGGGGTACAAGTGAGAGGTGATAGATGAGAATCAAAAGGCAGGTCAGATAACTCATCGTAATGTATTCAACGATAAATTAGTCGCGATAGTTTCCAGGGGAACCGCGTAGAGATCGACCTGATAAGGTATATTGATAGCAACGGGGACTAACCCCCCCATTATTGACAATCCCTTCCCCCCATATATTTAGGATTAGCCATAGCTAAGATATGGATGGGCGTCATGGCGATATCATCATTAGTTCCTCCCAGTATGTATCTCTGTAGTTGTGTATAAGTTTGCAACGACGTAAAACGTTCACATCCTTGGGATGAAAGGGTGATAAATTGTATTCCTTTAACCCATTATCTTATACGGAAAAGTCTATGTTTGTGTGTATCTAAATACGAAGACACGTATGTAGATAGGTAAATACAATTTTTGACGAAACTCGCCATCAAAAAGATTTTAATGGAATTCATTTGTTTTGGAGCGGTCACGTAAACGAGGGATTTAATTCCACATCACGTGACAGATTGCTTCCTCCATTTTTCCATATATCATGTTTTGAATATGCACAATATATATACATATATTATATGTCGACTAACAGTCCTATTACTAGCAATGTAGTGTCAGGACAACTTCTCCGTGGCCCCCACCCCCTCCCCCCGCCTGGAAATTATCGTGCTGAATTCCAGATGTGTTCATCACGATGAGCTAACTGACAACTCATTTATGGCCCGCCAGGATATACAATTAGCGCAAGTGTATTCATTCTATTCTAATTATTTGATATATTTTAATATTTATTTATATTTAATATACTTATTACTGCCCAGTCTATATACTTCTTCCTTCCAAATATTATCTACAATTAAATTTCATAGTGATTGGTTAAGTCGTTAAGCGTTAAGAGGTTAAAAATAAATAAAAAAAGAAGCCTCACTTTCATTTATATTAGTAAGGATTACAAACCTTTCATGTAATTAGAAAAATAACAATAAAGAGAGATATACAAAAGGCGAGTTTAACTATAAATAGATTTTTCTCGAAACACGATTGTATAAAAATATTATTATTATAAAAAAGGGATAATTAGTTAATTAGTTGTACACTCTAATGGGTACAAAAAGAAAACAACTTTACAAACAAAAATATTAAGTACTTAGTTTAGTATAAAGTACTTAGTTTCGACTCGCAACTTCACCACGTAACCGTGGACATTAATTGGCTGGGATGAGAAAATTAGTTAACTTTACATCCCAATCAATTTTCCTTCACCGCCCCCCATTTTGTAAACAAACATCGTGACACCGGATTTTTAAACTTATAAACATTAGATTCTATATAAGAAATATGTATTATTAAGCAATTTCGAAACTTTTAATAGTATTTTTGGATTCTGATTTTGTTAGTATTTTTTGGTAGCCATTTTACACAATTACGTAATTATGAATTAATTTTGATTGGTTTTTCGTGATGCTGCCATTTTTCTAAGTTGTAGATACATGATTCTATGTTTTAAATTCAAATATTTTCATTCTAAAGTATCTACAAAATATCTTGTACTACGAATATTTGCCAAAATCTTAAATTATTGAGGATACATTTTATACTCGAATGAAGACGGAACGAGTCACTAATACGTCTTTTCGATCTTAAGCTTATTTACCAATAAGCGATGGCAGATTGTGTCTACAGAATTCCGTGACAATGTATAAATTGTGCAAATTATCTATATAAATTTAAGATAAGCCTGCGACGGTTAGTGATGTGTCGAGTCAGGCTGACTCGAGTACTGACCTACTAGGTACTCATGTACTCTAATCGAGTAGACTACTCGTGGGCCTGCGAGCTCTACTCTTAGACTAAATCATTGCTTTCGATCAGGTGAGATCGTGATTAAACGGGTCCCTTCAATAGTAAACTCAATATACGAAATTCAGATATACGATACTCGAATACATGATTCGAGTATTTCCGATACTCGAATACGAGTGGTATGTTTATCGTAAGTTTATATTTTAGTTTCATAGTTTCATTATTTTTTCTTTAACTTTTTTTATTACTTAAAGTAATGTACTTAATAACCGAACGTTTGTAATCTTCATTAAAATTAATAACAGAATATAATTTAAACCTACGAAATGAGGGGGAAAGGGATTGTTAGTAATGCAGTTCATTAGCCCCATTGCTAACAATAAACCCTATCAGATCGACCTCCACGCGGTTCCCCCTGGAAACTCGTGATTAAATTTAGTGTATTTCATCATGATGGGCTAACTGGCCTGCTTTCATTGTTACCTATCATCCTTCACTGGTACTCCGCCAGCGTATCCCGTTAGCGCAGGCGGGGTTACCATACCATTTTCATCCATCAAAAAAAAAACCTCCGAAATGACTCGAAAAATACTTAATTCCAATGAAGTACTCAAATACTCGTATGATTATTCAAGTACTTATCCGAGTCCCCCAACATGAAACGGGATTTGATTTTTTATATACAACTATGGTGGCAAACAAACATACAGCCCGCCTAATGGTGTATAAATGGTTACCGTAGTCTATAGTCGCTTTCAACATCAAAGATGTCACGCGCGCGTTGTCAGTCTTGTACAAATTTTATTACACACTCTTTTTGAAGAAACCCGTACTGTAGGCATAATATTTGACAAAATCTCGGCAAGAAACTCGTTCTATTCACATTCCATCATTCGTTAGCGTTTACGGAAGGAAACTTCTCTATAACCGAATAGTGGCTGTCTATTCATTCGTATTTTAGTTTAAGAGTGTGAGTATAAATTCCTTGCCGATGAAGAACGGCTTTTTTAAAGAGTATCAGTGTATTTGAATACCAATAATAAAAGATAGTGAACGAAAAAAGCCGAATTTCATTATGACAAAATCAGTTATTTTGATCTAAAATTACTGAACCGATTCTGATAAAATTTCCACGTGACCAATCTATAAGTATATCCTTTCAGATAAACAGAGAATTTTCCAAATCGGTTTATAAATGACGAAGTTATGAGGTAATAAACTTTAAAAAATACAACTGAATTTAGTACCTCCAATTTTGAAGTCGGTTGAAAAAAACCGACCCGGTACATCACTAAGGCGTACTTCCACCCACTTACATTCTAAATACGAACGACACGTTCCGTTAAGGTGTCGCATAATCCTCGCATTCTAACGCCTTTGTGATCCCTCGGGGATCCTAAAATGTTACTACACTCTCAAACCCTCGGGGATAAATAATTCTTTAAGCGGGATTATTCTGTGTCCTTAAAAAAGTATTTGCAACTGATAAGTAAAGATAATTCTAGTTTACTTTACTTACGATGTTATATATTTTTTTGAGGTTTATTTTGTTATACAACTTAGAACGACAAACAAGCTGACGGCCCACCTCATGGCAAATGGTAATCGTCGCCTATAGACATGTACAACAACATGGACATAACAGAATATACTGTATCGCCCATGATATCCTTCATACTTTGCCATTCCTGAGTACTAAGGTGTTATGTGTCTATACTCTATAATTTCACTGCCATAACCCACCCTTCAAACCGACATACAGCTATATAAACACAACTGTTTCACGGCAGAAATTATATAGAATGTATATTTTTTATTTTTTTTAATAACAATGGGGAATAACGTGCCTATTACTAACGACCCTTCTTCCCCCATGTATGTATGTATGTAATTATTAGTTATGCGGCAAACAATATATATATATATATATATAACATATATAAATATACGTTTTATTTACATACGTAGATAAACATTATAAATATTTGTGTAATAGTTGACTGGTGTTACCAGTTACCATCCGGTGTTAAATCCACCAAATGTACATATAATCACACTGTGTATGAAAGTTCAAATAAATAAATATAATAACATACTATAAATTGTATGTAATTATAATCTGCAAATGACTTGTGAACGGCTAGATCGATTTGATTTTTTTTTTTCAATATTTTTTTTCCTTAAAGAAAAATGCCAGCTTCAACGATCACAAAGTTAATAGGGACCAACAGGGGAGTAAATTGTATCAACTGCAAAAAGAATTGTAAAAATCGATTCTGGCAATGTAATAGTACAATATAAGTGTCATGTAGTCTCGGCATAGAATGGACCACCCTTTCCTTTCCTGTGCGTGTTGTAAGAGACGACTAAGGGAGGGCAAGGACTGGACAGTAGCGTCCCTCTTAAAACATCACCAAAGCCGATTTCCAAGCAAGGTAACTAGTAACAAAATGCCACTTTTGAGGGAGGCTTATGTTCAGTAGTGGACAATAGACGGCTGAAATGATGGTGAATATAGTCGCAAAAAAAAAACAAATTAAGAACATCTTTCGTTTGGATAAGTCTTAAAAATAAAAATGCAGTGAATCGCAAGTATTCTGTGAATAAACCTCGCTACGAAAGTAACTCCACTGATGGAATTTCATTACCGTAATGCCTGTTTTACGGAAAAATAAACCTTGAATGTGCACAGGTAGAAATCAAATTACACATTCAATGTTTGTTAGACAAACACGTCCGCTTTGATATAATTCAATCGGATGATACGAGAAATATTTACTTAATCAAAATACTTTTATTATGTCAATATTCGAATTTTATTACCACAATATTTACTGCATTAGCATAATAAAATTTATTTTTGTTACACCAATATTATAAATATATCGATATCATTTACGTCACTATTTATTTATTATTAATTAAATTAAATATAATCTGCAATTTATTTTAATTTTCGTTACAACCACGATCTGGGAATTGTAGGCTTGACAAGAGAAAAAAAGCGGCAAACTCGTCAACCGTGCTCATGAATAAGGTCTCCTATCATGTGTGAAACCCCGAGGGACAACCCTGAAGGTAATACGTGAGTAAAGTCGAAATAAATAATTACAAAAGGAATAATAAAGGACGAATAATTTCAGATTTTCCTTTGCAAACATGTACACATTCATATCTATAGGCGACGTTTACTTTCCATTAGATGGATTGTTAGCTATTTGTTCTCTACATTTCATAAACAATTTGATTTATAAAAATAGACATATTATTATCATCATATAAACAATTAACTGTCTACTGCTGTACATAAGCCTCCCCCTTAGACCGTCTTTGCCATTTTGGGGGTATTGCCAGTTGTTGCCACACTTGCCAGGCGAGTTGGCAACCTCAGTTAAGTTTTGGTGATGATTAAGACGAAGGCTGCTGCCCGTCCCTCGAACATTAGTTCCCTTAGTCGACCATTAGTTCTTTTATGACTCCTAAACATACATTAACATATATATACGTACATAGACACATTAGACTAAATATTATTAGAATTTAGCACACGGAACTGTGGCTCTAGAAGATATTGCTTAACAAAAAAAATGGCAAATTCAATCGTAGCAAAATTAATATGGAATCGACACTGGAGTAAAATCTATCGATGTCAAAAAGAAATATCAAAATCGGTCTACATTGGTAGTATAACAGGGTAACATTTAAAAATATTTGTCTTCTATTTTTATATTTAGACAATTTATTTTAATTAAATTTGTTTACCGAGACTTCAAATCCAATTTACATTTATAATTTTCTGTTTGTTTTAATTTTCACCTAAGTCCTCTTGAACTCTTTGAACTCTTGATTGATTTACTCATAATTATCATCATCATCATCATATCGTCAGTTTGTTTTCTATTCTAAGTCGCATATAAAATATGAATGATTTTAATGTATTATCGTAACTTGTGTAGTGACGTGTCCGAAAGTGATGTTTAATTAAGACCGATTCAGCGAAATACAACTAGTTACCACGAAAACTTTTATCGACAAATGTAATGGAGATTAATGCACATAAATCTAAATTATTTACAATCCCCTACCAACTGAGAGTTGGCTAATGGTATTCTAATTTCAGCTTTCATTTCGCGTCTGAAATAAATTTTATGTAAACCAAGTATAGGGTATGTGGTCGATCAAAAATTTTCCGCCATCATCATCCGCCATGTGACGTCAGCATTATCATCATATTAGCCGTTATCTGTCCACTGTTGAATTTAGGCCTCCCCCATGGACTGCCATAAGGAATGGTCCTGAACCACCTGCATACACTAATTCCTTGCAATGTATTTGACGTCGTCACTCCATCTTGTGGAGGATTGTTCTACACTGCGTTCGCCCGCGCCACTCAAGGATATTTCTTTCTTGTTGATTCTGCGGGCTATGTGACCATTATTTTCATTATTTTGTAACGTATTATCTGTTAAAATAAGTAATTTATACAATTAATTACAAGATTTACATATTTTTTACAACACAGAGGGCAAACGAGCATGAGCATCACCTGATGGTAAGTGACTACGGCCGCCCATGATCACCCACAACACCAGCGGCATTGCAAGTGTGCTGCCGGCCTTTTAAAAAGGAATATACTCTTTTCTTGAAGGTTATGTTGTTGTATCGGTTCGGAAATACTGCTGCTGGAAGTTGATTCCAAAGAATGGTACATAGGTAATTATTTTAGTTTTTTATTAAAATAAGAAAGATACATAGTATAAAATAAGTACCTGCTCACGACCTTCTTTCCCAAAAATAGGGAGTATTAAAATTATTTACCTACTGCAGCAAAAGTCAATCTTAGGAGTCTACCATATATAAACATTTACTATTTTCAAATGAAACAAATTTCCTATATTACACGATTACGATGCCAATTTAATGCCAACCGATTTTATATTTTTTTTTATCAATCGATAGAGTTTACATTTTTTCGTCTATTAATTTTGTGATGATTGAAGCTGCCGTTTTTGTTTGCGGAGCAAAAAAACTGCTTGTTGCGAATTAATGTCTACACACGCGCAATATCGCATTCGAAATTCAAATGCTTTCAATGTAATAAATGTTTACGACACATTTCATCGTTCGTTTATTATATATATGATATGGTTGATGTGTGCGTGTGTGCACGTGTGCGCGTGTGCGTGTGTGTGTGTTTACAAATAAAATGCCTTTTTTATTATAAAATTTACATTTTCCAGTTCGTAAAAGAAAACCAACAACCATTAATATTCTCCACGTTTGAATAACACATTGAAAGCGTATTTTAAAATCTAATTAAACTGAATAAATCGCTGGCCATAAATCGTAAAACTCGACGATTGTTCGCCTAAATACAGCTCGATATCCACGTACCGGAAGCTTCTGCGGTGAGAAAGTTTAGAGCAGTTTTAGCAATTCCTACAGATATTGGATGGATATAGCCTGTGGTTTTGGTGTGCGCATGTACTTTATCGTCGGAATTTTCCGAAATCGCTTCTTAGCAGTTTCCACTTCCATGTACGATCATTCATTCGTTAACTGTCCACTGTTGAACATAGACTCCTCACATAAAGTGGGAGTTTGCCAATAGTTACCAGGCTTGGCAGGCAGATTGGCAACCGTAGTTAGGCCTTGGTGATATTTTAAGACAGACGCTGTTCATCCCTTTACTAATAAGTTTCTTCAGTCGCCTTCTCCGACACCCACGGGAAAGGAAGGGTTGGTTCATTTTATGCCGGGACTACACAGCAGTATATATATATATATATATATATATATATATATATATATATATATATATATATATATATATATATATATATATATATATATCTATATAAGAGCTGCGCTCTTGTCGGTGGAGCTCTATATATATATATATATAAATAAAAATCAATGTCTGTCCCATTCGTGTTTCTACCGTGAAACAGTTGTGTTTCGGTTTAAAGGGTGGGGTATGGCAGTGAATTTACAGGGTAAAGAGTAATAACACCTGAGTCCTCAGGAATGGCAACGCATGGGGGGTATCATGGGCGAAACAGTATACTCTGTTATGTCCATGGTACTGCTCATGTCTATAGGCGATGGTTACCACTTTCCGTCAGGTGGGCCATCAGCTTATTTGCCATTCTAAATATTGCATAAAAAAACTTAGCTAAGTAGACAAAAATAATTTATTTAACTGCTTATAAAAACCAGTGATATTAATATACCTACACTTATGGGTTGATTTAAATGTGGGCCCCATTGGAAATCGTCGTAGTTAATTCACCGTTATTTATCTATTGATTTTTTATTTTTCTTTAATTATTGTAAATTTTCAAAAAAATAATTCATCGTTTTATTAATATTCCAATAATACCTTACCAGTTCACACCATCTGTTGACGAAATTATTCCATCTTTAACAATTGAGAAAAAAAAAAATACAAAAAAAAACTAGAGAACCTTGAATATGGCACATAAAAATATAGGTCAAAGAAGCGACAATAACATTAAACAGTTTAAATACAATAAAAAAAATTACCACATTCGTATACAGAGCATGAAGTTTGTACTGTAACTGAATATTAATTTTCGACCTTGACTGTAACATTTATTTCAGTTTTAACGCGAGTTTATAAAATTTTATGTTAAGTACTTTTCGACACGATAATAGGTGGCAAACTGGATTAATATATAAATAGGCTTGCTTTAGACTGATTATATAAGAATAATCCAAAATTATGGATTTACAATACATATCAATGAACCAACAAGACAACATGCTTGTCTCGATCAAATCATTAGTAATGTTTTCAATGTTATAGGACATACACACAAGGTAGGATTATCAGATCATGAGACATGCCAAACGATCCATGTTCCAATTCTAAAAGAACAAAAGCCGAAGAAGATGTGGTTTAAATTTAAGCGTGACCATAACGAAGACAATATGAATAAATTTGTGCAATGTTTGAGTGGTTTCTCTTGGATGGAGGTTTTTGAAGCAACTAAATTAAATGACGCATTTAATTTTTTTTACGAAAATCTTATTCTTTTTTATAAATTATGCTTTCCTATGTGTAAAATAAAAATAACAAGCAAATCTAAGAATTCTGAATGGATTACGAAGGGATTAAGAAAATCATGTGTCACAAAAAGAAAATTGCGGTTCAAATATTACAAGAAGAAAAATCAAGAAAGTAGGACCCAGTATCGTAAATATGCTGAATCTTTAAAGCAATGTATATATGTAGCACAAAAACTAAATAATAAAAAATATCTAACTAAAGCAAAGAATATAAATAAGGCCACTTGGAACCTTATAAACAAACAAGATCAACTTTATAGGCGAGATAAATATATACATCGACTATATCATGACAATAAGATTATAACCAATTGTAATGACATATGTAACATTTTTAATGACTTTTATATAAATATAGTAAAAAAAATTCATAATGACAAAATAAAACCGACTAAACTTACTCAAATAAATTATCAGAAAAACAGTATGTTTCTATCACCAACAACATGCGATGAAATACGAGTATATAAAATCATCATATCTTTAAATAATACAGAATCCGTTGGATATGATGAGTTTCCAACAAAGTTATTAAAAACCTGTGCACATATAATATCTCCAATTTTAAGTTATTTAATAAACTTATCTTTCATAGAAGGGACATTTCCAGATTTACTTAAAATTTCAGTAATAAAACCAATTTATAAGAAATATGACAAACAGTTAGTAGATAATTACAGACCTATTTCCTTGATACCAATAATAGCAAAGGTGTTTGAAAAGGCAATATATACAAGAATCGTTGCTTTTCTAGACAAATTCAAAATTTTAAAAGATGACCAACATGGTTTTCGTAAAGGAAAATCTACTTCTTTAGCTGCATTTAAGCTTATAAAGACAATAACTGAAAATATTGACAAGAACATTGACACAGTTGCAGTTTTCTTTGATATGAGCAAAGCATTTGATTGTGTATCCCATGACATTCTTCTCAAAAAATGTGAAAAATATGGTCTACGAGGACTTGTATTACAATGGCTAACTAGTTACCTAGAAAATCGCCGTCAATATGTCGAAATTAGTGGAATTAATGATCATGCTGAAGAAATACATTATAAATCCAAAACCTCTGTTAATGATGTGGGAGTTCCCCAAGGAACAATTTTAGGACCCCTGTTATTTATAATATATATAAATGACCTACCAAATGTAACTAAACACCAATGCACCTTATTTGCGGACGATTTTTCAGTAGTAATATCACAAACTCCACAAACAGATTTCAATACTGATATCTGTGATACTATTGCTAATGTTGTGGAATGGCTCGACTCAAATTGCTTAGAAATTAATATTGAAAAAACGAAATATATGAGATTTTATAATAAAAGACCAAAAAGTGATCAATTAATAATTACAATTCGTGAAAAATTAATAAATGAAATAAAAGAAATTTCATTTCTTGGTATTACTATTGATAACCAATGCTCGTGGAAAAACCACGTAATAAAAATATGTAATAAATTAAACAGATTTGTCTATGCTCTCTGGAAATTAACCAAATTAGTAGATCAAAAAGCAGCAGTCATGGCATATCATGGACATGTGGCATCAAACCTTAAATATGGTATACTATTATGGGGAAATTCGGTAAATATTAACAGAGCGTTTATAACTCAGAAACAATGTATCCGTGCCATCTGTAATAAGCGACCTATGACACCTTGTACGCCACTATTTAAGCAGCTGAAAGTACTCACGGTTCCATCAATATACATATTGGAGTGTTGCCTCTTTGTGAAAAAACATTCTTATTTATTTGTAAAAAAAGATGACTACTATAAATTTACTATTAGACATCCTGGAAGGCTTAAGCTACCAAACATAAAAACACGTCTATATCATAGTAACAGTTACTCATCGTGTATAAGAATTTACAATAAATTACCAAATTCACTTACTGATCTGTGTTTAAAAAGGTTTAAAGTCATTTTATGTAAATGGTTAATAACAAAATGTTTTTATACACTGAAAGATTATTTTGCAAGTAAAATGGACGACATTATATAATTGAATCTAGAATGTAGAATATTGTATGCAACACATATTTGTAAATGTATGACGGACGTAACCTACTGAAAAATAATGACATGCATGTATAATTTTACAATAATAATTTGAACTTCAATGTGGCTTTAGTAATATGACTTCTAATTAATAGTTGATTATTAATAATACATATAAAATGTTGCATGCCAAGCTGGCTGAATGTCATGGTTACACAAAATGTATAATGTTATCTAAACTTACCACATTCATCGCAATAAATTTCATTTCATTTCATTTCATTTCATTTCATTTCATTTCATTTCATTTCATTTCATTTCATTTCATTTCATTTCATTTCATTTATTGTTCACTAAACTTTGTCTGTGACTGCGTCCGCAAGACCGGTATGTATCGATTAACGAAAAAAAAAGTAACTCAAATGTATATATTGATCACGCCTATCTCCTATTAGGATAAGAAGAAATAACAATAATGAAGTCACAAAATAATTCTATTCATCGGATGTGTCAATGGTTCAACAAAATTAGGGGAAAAATTCGATATCTTTCATCAGAGCACCATTAGTTTTAAGAAGTTATTATATAATTTTGAAATGAAATAAGTTTTACAAATACATACATATGATCATAGGTCAAAGTATCTCCATGTCCTGCTATATAAGCATACAATATATGGAACAATTATAAATAAAGTACATGCATTATTTAACAGTATATAAAACATAACATTTAAAATTATATAGTGAAACAAAATAAATTAATATGAGACATTATTTTTTACTAATGATGACTATTTATCTTTATCAAAGTTTTATTAAGTTTGGATCATAACTGTAATCAGTAATGTAATCTATAAAAGCATTATAACATTTACTTCTAACTTACTGCTAAATGATGTTTACAATGTAAGGTTGCCAAACTGCGTATTGATATTTTTTTGTATTGTCTTCTTTTTAACGGAGTGCCCATTCCTGTTTGCAAACTGTTAGTGTAAATTGTAACAAATAAATAAATAGAACTCTAAATACTTCGATTCAAACAAACCTCTTTCGTTTCCTCCACATTCCTCAATCTTTTCATACACGCTCACCGGTTACGGGTACTTTTAATTTGGCCCTTCTTCAGCACGTCGCCTATTCGGTCGACGTATCTCTGTCTAGTAAAAATAACTCCTAATTATATGTTACTATCATGCCAATGGTGAGTCCGAAGCTAGCTGATACAATGAAAAATTGTACAAGATTTAAAAACTCCGACTGTCACCCTGGTGATAGAGAACACCGACAACTAATTATTTTGATCCAAATGACAGCTGACAACTTGCTACCTGCTCATTCTGGATTCTAATATACTCGGCAGGGGATGAAAGATTGTTCGTAATGGAAACTACCAGTTCCATTGCTAGAAATATACCCATATACCAAATTACATTTATGTCGTTACAAATAAATAAAAAAAAAATACACCAAATGTTTTTTTTTTCATAAATCTCGAAACAATCTCGCATCTTTTTTAAAATTATTTTACACCAATTTTTTTTCTTATTTCTTAGCTATTATGTACTTTGATCAAACTTTTTTCGACTCTGTCAATGTTTTGAACACCATTTTTTTAAATTTTCCTCGAAATTACTATAATAAAAAACATAATTTAAAAAAAACTTTTTGTCATTACTTATATATATTTTAGTTAAAATTGTTGACTTTTACGGATACCAAACATTGTTTTGGATGAAAGGAATGGATAATAATGGCACTGTAACCACGTCTGCACTATCGCTGTACGCTTTGCGAGGCACTAATGAGGGGTGATAGATAAGAATAAAAGTAGATCAGTTGCCTCATCGTGACAATTTCACCAAGAATTAACCACGATGATTTCCAGGGAGAATCTTAAATAGGTTAATTAAGTAAGTTAGCCCGAGAGGGTACCTATCATCCTTCACTGGTGTCCCTCCAGCGTATACCGATAGCGCAGGTGGGGTTACCATTCCATTATCACAGAATAAAAAAAAATTTAATAGGGTACATTGCTAGTTAGTGGGACCGGTAACTCTTACACTGTTTTTAGCTTGTCAAATTGTCATATTGCCGTTCCGTTATACGCTGTAGATGTACAAGTTGCTGTCCAACAAATAATGTATTGAATATCGATTGCATGTTAGCCGTTTATCAGTACTTGCCCACGCAACGTAATATCTAGATAGACAATTTTTTCAACAAAAACTGCCTAGTTTTTTTTTAAACGATACGCTTTTAAAATTATGGAAATTTTATAAATAGTGACTTTTACAATGTATAGAATATACTTTTTATTAATAAATATACAATATTGTATCATCGACTTAAATGGAATATTAAATAAAAAAACAGTTTTTGTAGTTTCAGTATCATGGCGGTTTTATATTTTTCTTTGTAATTATAAAATAGACGTAAATTAATTTTGTTAGAAGATTATCTTAAAGAAAAAACACTTAATAATTTTGATTACGACAAAAAACTAAAAAAAATAATATCAAACTATTGTATCTAAAATACAAAATTTGAATTATTTAGCTCTATACCTACGCCATAAGCATACCTTCAATGATATAACCAGAGGGAGACTTTGTATAAAAGTCGATTGCTTGGGTTCCTCTGTCCCATTCGTGTTTCTACCGTGAAGCAGTTGTATTTGCATGGCTGTGTTTCGGTTTGAAGGGTGGGATATGGCGTGAATTTACACGGTACAGAGGAATAACATCTGAGTCCTCAGGAATGGCAACGCATGGGGGTATCATAGGCGAAACAGTAAACTCTGTTATGTCCATGATCCTGTTCATGTCTATAGGCGACGGTTACCACTTTCCATCAGGTGGGCCGTCAGCTTGTTTGCCATTCTAAGTTGTATAAAAAAAAAATTACTTACATATAAGCTTAAATTTGTCTAGTTCTTTTTGTTTGAAAATTGTATTTTGTTTGACAATATTGTACTCTATCCGCTGACATTGATGTTCCTTACCAATTTAGGTTTGCTGGATGAGAACTTTTAGAGTTAGGCTCGCCTTTGTACATTTGTTTACCACTGTTTGTTTAATTGTTTGTAACACTTTATTGTACAGTAAAATCTTAATTTATAGGATACAGAGTTCTTAAGAAAAGAATTAATACAATGGCGGACTTGTCATATTTTTTATGTACTATTACTCTGTACAATAAAATATAAATAAATGAAAATTATTTTATGGCATTTTTCGACGCTTGCCGCTCCATCTAAATGCGTATGATCTACTTCACTTCATAGCACCGTGGTTATCATTTAAAGAAATTATTAATGCGTCGCTTCGGTCAAGGTTTGTATTTAACACGCGAAGTGTGGCGTGTGAAAATTATAATTACAGTTCCTTAAACGTTGTGGACTTGGCTATGTAAATAGTGGCCACTTATTTCCCTTTCACTAAGGCCCAACTGGCTTCACTGGTTTCCATGATGACGTCATTACATTTTTTTGGTTGGTCATAATTCATTAAATATATAATAAATCAGCCTTTACTTCACTGCTGAATATAGGCCTCCCCCTATTGAAGGGTTTTGCCAGTAGTTGCCATGCTTGGCTGACGGGTTCACATTCGCAGTTAGTTGGGGGGGGGGGGGGGGATTGTTAGTAATGTTGACTACTAGTCTCATTGCTAGCAATATAAGCCATCAGGTCGGCCTCCACGTGGTCCCCCCTGAAAACCAACGTGCCGAATCCTAGATATACTCATCACGGTAACTGACCTGTTTTTCATTCTCACCTATTATCCCTCATTGGTGCCCCCTTAGCGTATACCGTTAGCGCAGGCGGAGTTACCATTCTGTTATCATTCATTAAAAAAAAACAACAGCTGTTAGTTTTTGATGATGTTTAAAGAGGGATGCTGCTGCCCATCCCTCGACAGTTAAGTTCGTGGTTTTTATTATAATCAAAATACATGTTTTTTTGCAGAATAATATCTGAAGCCTGAGAACAGACAAACTCAGCGTAGGACGACCTCCAACTAGACGGAGCGCAGATATCAAATGCATTGCAAGGAGTCAATCGATGGAGGTGGCTCAGGACCGTTCCCTATGGCAGTCTATGAGGGAGATTTATGTTCAGCAATGAACAAGTAACTGCTGAAATCATGATGAAGATGATGATGATGAATCTATGAAAAACAAATATTTGTCATAAAGCAATTTAAAATTTCAACCGTGATTGATAAAAGAGAAGTTTTAACAATGCGCAGCGGTGACGCCCTCAGAAGGGCGCCAGTCGACGACTCAACGTCCGTTCATGTATAAACTTCCAACAAAAGATCTCATTAGCATAGCAAACTTGAGCGACGACGGTTGCAAATAAACTTAGAATCTCATAGATTCACAACTAGACGTGTCGCATTTTCGAAAAAAATAGTATGTTAAAATAAAAACACTGTGAGATTTTAGAAATAAAAAAACATATCTTTGAAAATTACAACGTCGCGTTAACCTTTTAACCGCTCCGGCCGGATTTATCCGTTAAATAATTTAGTAACCGTGCTACTCTTATCACATTTATGCGGCAAATATATTTGTTTGTATTATTATATTTTCTATTTATTTAACTGCTATATAATAATTAATTAATTTATTTGTTTATTTAAACTTTAATGCACAGTAAAATTCTATGTACATTTATTTGGCGGACTTAACACCGGATAGTGGGGGGAAGGGATTGTAAGTAATGGGGATATAACAGTTCTATTGCTAGCAATATACCCCATCGGGTCGACCTCCACGCGGTTCCCCCTGGAAACCATCATGGTTGATTCTTATCGAATACGTCTCGATGGGGTAACTGACCTGCTTACATTCTCATATTTATCATCCCTCACTGGTGCCTCACCCGCGTATACCGATAGCGCAGACGGGGTTGCCATGCCATTATTACCCATTAAAAAAAACCGGATAGTGTTTTCTACCAGTCAACCAATCTTTTTACTTCAGGTATAAATCCATAGTTTACCTTCATTATGATAATAATTTAATTAAATTAAATTTTTAGAATACATTACATTATACAAACATTAATTAATAAAAAACCAAGCAATAAAACCATTTTATTTTATTAAAAATTCCCAAGTCGTCAGGTATGCAGTATATATATATACTGTTTTAACTATAGGATTATTTATTTTAATTAAACTTTCATGAAATTATACTTTACATTTACGTAAATTACATTTATATTAACATTGTAATAGAATAAATGCAAAATACAAAACAAAAGTATAAAACATTTTATAATCAGTTGTATAAAAATAAAAAAATGGATCAACGCGAAAGTAAACTCTATTGATTGTAAAATAAAAGTCAAAATTAACTCAGAATTGTGATGTAAGGGTAATCGCGTAATATATACAAAAAAAAGTATACAGAAAATAACAATCTCTTATTTTTACACAATACTAGTCCTCAGTCTACCCTGTTATCAGAACCTAGGCGATAAACATTTGGGGATACACTCAGATCGGAACTAATTCAGTGAAGTTAGTTTTCTAAATGAACCCGACCGGGAATTGAACCTGAAACTTCATTACGTAAAGCAGCATCCTCACCACTGCCCCATGGTAGTATCTTTCCTTAGAACTCTCTTATAAATTGCCTCAAGTGAAACTTCGAGAAACTGGTAAACTGTTCAAAACTTAAAACCTTTCTTTCTATGAGGATACTATTGTTATTTATTGCATTGTACTTATTTGTACAGGGCCCTCCCTAAAGGGCGGCGGTGTAGAACAGACTTGGAATAAAGGTAACATACAAGTATACCTACTCGTATGTGTACGTCGCGGGAAAATGAGAATGTTGGGGATTTCATCAAACACCTAGTGTACTCATGAATTCACGAAAGATTTCCAATATCCTAATTTATTGTTTTAATAATAAAAAAATTACAAAATACTAGGTGCATTATATGTTAAGTGATGGGTACGTCGTTTGACTAAAATTTATCTAGCAAAAATAAAGAAGGTAGATTCAGTAAGCTAAGGTAAGTTAAACATATATGTTCTTTCATTATAAATCTTTAAGTTCATTCTATAAGTTCATTCAATATTGTTGATTTTATTACTTTTTTCATTGTTTCAATTTTATATTCCTTTTTATATTAATACCCGCCCACTATGTACTTTTTATTACAACACATTTGTGATTTGTTAAACTTTGTCGGGTGCCCACGATACAGGTTCACCTAGTGTGGGGCCCATTGTATCTTGTTTTTGTAACTTTGTGTTTTTTGTTAAATAAAATAATATAAAATAAAAAATCAATTGTCCTATTAAAACGTCTTTAAATAATTTAATAAATTCTGTTATCTGATAATTAATTAATTAATTAATGTTGTAGGTGACAAATATTTTTATACGTATATATATATATGTTCTTCTAATGATAGTCTACGTTTATTGAAATTTTCATTTGTTACCAATAAGAATTCATTTAAGTTTTTCTTTTCCAATTTTACTAGACTTAGTTCAGTAAAATGATGATCTAATTATAATCTAATGATCATTTCACTAGATTTTTCAAAACAGAAAATTTAATATTATATATTGGTTTATCCGCCATCTTCTGTGCTTCCTTACAGTTCGAACAATATTTAAGAATGTTTATTAGTTATCTAATATTTATAGTACAAGCTCTGTTCAGTTTGGACCTAGGTGGCGCTGTGCAATAAGGGCAGTGATATTTATTTATTTTATGGATGGTTTCCCGGATACTTCATTAAATCTCTCGTATCCTAACTTTGCTGCGACATATTCCTATACGTAGATGCGGCTATAAACTTTAGCGACATGCTACGTTGTTGGGAACATTTAGGAGTATTGTGTGGTATTAAAGTACCTACCGGTCTATTCTCGCGACTTCGTTGAAGAGACTTGTGTGGTTACTTATTTTAAAAGGGTTTTTATTTTACTTTTTTATACTCTATGGGAAGAAGATGTAATAATAATAATGTTACTCGTAACCAATATATAAATACAATATGCTAAAGAGTATAATAAATAAAATGTTTTTTTTTTTTTTATAAAACTTAGAATGGCAAACAAGCTGACGGCCCACCTGATGGAAAGTGGTAACCGTCGCCTATAGACATGAGCAGTACCATGGACATAACAGAGTATACTGTTTCGCCCATGATACCCCCCATGCGTTGCCATTCCTGAGGACTCAGGTGTTATTCCTCTGTACCCTGTAAATTTGTCTTATTGATAAGACGAAAGGGTAACCAAAAGTGAGGAACCTGTATACTTAAACTAGGTTTTACCTGTTCTATGTTGTATCAGTGCTCTCTTGTTTTGTGAAACCAAATTTATGACACCAATAGTTACTAGCATATACTTAATTAAATAACGCTTACAAATTAATGCATTTCAAATTTAGAATGTATGTAGTAGATTTATGCAAAAAGTTTTATTTGTGTGTGTTTGTCTCTGTGTGTGCGTGTACGTGTTCGTGGGCGTGGTCGTGTGCGTGTGCGTGTGTGTGTGTGTGTATATACGTGTGTGTTCAAAAACTAACACACACACACAAGGGTGCAGGGTAATTTTGAAATCGTTATCATACCATAGTAGTAGCGTACTATTTTTTTCTTACAATTTCGTACGCGTGGATTTTAGTAATAGGAAAACCAATTTTAGAGTGCGTATCAAGATAAAATATACACCAGATTTGAAGTTAGGCCTTCAGGAGCACAACTGCGTAAACCGATTCCAATTTAGTGTAAGTTTGGGGAAAGGTACAATTTCACTACTAATCTTTTACGAAGCTAATTATTTCCATTTCACCTTTTATGGCCAGATCATTGAGCGCAACATATTGTTTGAATGGCTTGGTGGATTTAATAAACTAGCTTTTACACGCGACTTGGTCTGCGTGACCGGGGTATGTTCACTGACCGGGATAATTATTAACATATGCCCATCTCCATATAGATAATTAGTATATGTATACTATATTTCATAGTAATTGGTTAAACCGCGAAGGCACTAACTGGTAACAAACAAACAAACTAGTTTGCACATTTGTAATATTGGTATATATTAAAAAACTTATGTTAATTTTTTTTTATACAACTTAGAATGACAAACAAGCTGACGGCCCACCTGATGGAATGTGGTAACCGTCGCCTATAGACATGAGCAGTACCATGGACACAACAGAGTATACTGTTTCACCCATAATACCCCCATGCGTTGCCATTCCTGAGGACTCAGGTGTTATTCCTCTGTACCCAGTAAATTCACGCCATATCCCACCCTTCAAACCGAAACACAGCCATGCAAACACAACTGCTTTACGGTTAAAACACGAATGGGACAGAGCAATCGACTTTTTTACAGTCTCCCTCCTTAATAACTTATCTATACTTATTATAAATCTGTAGAGAGGTCAATTCTGTACATGAAATATATTTCCAAAATAACTATCAGGAGATGATTAGTGATCGATACTGACGCCAAAAATGCAATCAGTACAATTTTTATCCGTCAGTCTGTCTGTATGTTCGTTATAGAAACAAAAACAACTAGACGGATTTTAATGAAACTTGGTACAATTATTCTTCATAGTCCTGGGCAGGTTATAGTATACTTTTCATCACGCTACGATCAATAGGAACAGAGCAGTGAAGGGAAATGTTAAAAATGACCTCCCGTGCGACGCCAGGACGGGCCGCTAGTATAACATAAGTTTAAAAAATGATATAGATACATATGTGTGTAATAATACTACAATTATTGCTACAGACTAATGTGAATGTGAATGTGAGAAAGACTCTGTTTTCCGCGCTTAGCCTCTCATTTGGGCCGTTGTGCGTATGAGTCGTGGCTAGTACAGCCAACCTAGCTCCGCCCAGAAGCGCAGAAGCTTCCTGGGTTCTTCACAGGCCTCACGGAGCGACCCCATCGTTCCGAGGATTTCTAAACGTTGATGGGCCACAGCCTCACATTCCAGGATTACATGAGCAGCCGTTTCTTCGGCGTCGAAACAGCCTCGACATAGAGGGCTGTCTGTGGCTCCTATTGTGTATAAATGTTTGTTTTGCTATACGACCATAGTATTTATAAAATAAATATGGCAATCTTAAAATACAATAACAACAATATTGACAATATTTATTATATCTCCAGAGGGAGACTTTGTACAAAAGTCGACTGCTTGGGCACCTCTGTCCCATTCGTGTTTCAACCGTAAAGCAGTTGTGTTTGCATGGCTGTGTTTAGGTTTGAAGGGTGGGATATGGCGTGAATTTACTGGGTACAGAGGAATAACACCTGAGTCCTCAGGAATGGCAACGCATGGGGGGTATCATGGGCGAAACAGTATACTCTGTTATGTCCATGGTACTGCTCAAGTCTATAGGCGACGGTTACCACTTTCCATCAGGTGGGCCGTCAGCTTGTTTGCCATTCTAAGTTCTATAAAAAAAAAAAAAATATCTTTTTTCAGTCACGTAATATTAGAGACTTTAGGCTCACGCAAAGAAATAACATTTTATTTCCTAAGTTATAAATCTTAGAATATACTTTCGTAATGTGACCATTTTCAGTCGCCATTTTTGCCGGACCTTCGCCCCACATCACTGTCTTGGTGTCCATTTATTTTTATGGAATTCAGATTTTCATTCATCTTACTCACATTTATTTCGAGAAAAGCTTGTAAGACTACGAGTGAAGTCCGTTGATAAAAAAATCTATGTACAACTGAATTACTATGTAAAGCTGACTATGAAAAAAAAAACCATAAATTTTATTCTGAGCATAAATTGCGTAAAGAATTTCATAAAGAAATAAATACCAGACAGTAACAAATTTTACTTGTTCAACCCAGTACTTTCCTGGTTTCAAATAAATTATGTATTTACGTACATCAATGTGGTTTTTATGTATATATTTGTCCTTCTTTTAGAGAGAAACGGGGCAGCAAATTTATGTGGTTTTTTGTACAGCGATAAAATGGAGTTCCGGAGAGTGACAGCTACTTTTTATACCAGAAATATTTCATTCCTTGGGGCAGAATTAAAAATAATTGTGCAAGCGAAATTGCAAGGTAAAAAGTAGAAAAAATAAATGACGCCATTTTGTTGTTATCTTTTGCCTACGTTCTAAAAGGGTCAGCTTAAGTTTGAACCTTATTAACAAAAGGCTTTAACAAAAACAGTCTAACCTTTGTTTAGTAATGGCGGACTTTTGAAATTGTATTTTTGTCTTTTCCTGTACAGTCAAATGTCAACCTATATTGTTTAAAGAGTGATAATGGTATGGTAACCCGACCTGCGCTATTGGTATACACTAGTACCAGTAGAGGTTTTTTTTTTGATGGGTGAAAATGGTATGATAACTCCGCCTGAGCTAACGGAATACGCTGGCGGAGCACCAGTGAAGGGTGATAGATGAGAATGAAAACGTGCCAGTTAGTCCATCATGATGAATTCATCAGGAGTTAACCATGATAGTTTCCAGGGAGAACCGCGAAGAGGTCGACCTCGTTGGATATATTGTTAGCAATGGGATTCTCAGTCTCCATTATTAACAATCCCTTTCCCCCACCAGTAGAGGTTGAAATACTTATTATTTATAAAGTCAGGTCAGTTGGCCCATCGTCATGGATTCCTCTGGATTTTTTTTTATATTACGAAGATGGCAAACAATACAACCCGTCTGATAGTAAACAGTCAGTGTAGCTTATGGACGCCTGCAACACTAGGGGTGTTACAAGCACGTTACCGACCCTGGAGGAAACCTTAATTCGCCCTCTAGAGAATACCTCAAGCTCTTCGAGTTCATTCCACAGCCTGAGTATTCGTAGGAGATAAAGTATTAGTAATATAATTTATATCATTTCATATTATATAATTATGTTAAAGTAATTACTGTACATACCTTTAAAAGGTATGTATATTAATATTGTATTGTATTTAATGCTTGTTATATATCTTATAATACAATATGTTATTGGTTTTTTTATGCAACTTAGAATGGCAAACAAGCTGTACGGCCCACCTGATGGAAAGTGGTAACCGTCGCCTATAGACATGAGCAGTACCATAGACATAACCGAGTATACTGTTTCGCTCATGATACCTCCCATGTGTTGTCATTCCTGAGGGCTCAGGTGTTATTCCTCTGTACCCTGCAAATTCACGCCATATCCCACCCTTCAAACCGAAACACAGCCATGCAAACACAACTGCTTCACGGTAGAAACACGAATGGGACAGAGGTAGGCAAGCAATCGACTTTTGTACAAAGTCTTCCTCTGGTAAGGTTAGTTGGTGTTCCTATAAATAAATAAATAAATAAAATAAATAATAATTGAATTCGTTAAATTGCACCTTTATATTTTCATTCACTATAAAAATGCAGACTTACCATATCTCACATACCTTTCATTTATCAATATAGAATTTGAGACTTTTATACAATTTACCAACAGATCGATCATTTGAATTGAACATTTAATTGATAAATTAACGTCCGTTTTTTAGATGTTTTTTCAAACACGACGTTCCATCTATGTACATAAAAATTAATTACTAAATGTCTTTGTTAAAACTCGCCAATTCGACTGATTTTTCTTTTAAATATTTGTTGAAGTCAGCAAAGGGAGACTGTATACAATTTGTGTACCTATGCCCTTCGTATCTCTACCGCGTATCAGTTAGACTTGCATGGCAGTGTTTTAGTTTGAAGGGACATGGCAGTGAATTTAAAGGGTATGGAGACAACACCATAGTCCTCACGAATTACAACACATGAGAGTTACCATGGATATGACAGTGGACTATGTGATTTTCATGGTGCTATTCACGTGCATAAGTTACGGTTACCATTTTCCATTTTTTTTTGATAGGTGAAAATGGTATGGTAATCCCGCCTGCGCTAACGGGACGCTGGCGGAACACTAGTGAAGGGTGATAGATGAGAATGAAAACAGGTCAGTTAGCCCATCATGATGAATTTATCAGGAATTAACCATGATAGTTTCCAGGGAGAACCGCGAGGAGGTCGACCTGGTTGGGTATATTGCTAGCAATGGGATTCTCAGTCTTCATTACTAACAATCCCTTTCCCCCATTTTCCATTATTTGGGCCGGGTAACTTGATTGCCATTCTAAGTATAACAAACAAAAAACTCAATCGAAGATTCTTATGAAATGATGATAAATGATTAAAAATTGGAAAAATGAGTCGGAAAAATAACAAAATCCAATTTTTTCCTACACAAACTATTCCTAACTGCTAATTTTTAACGTTTGAAGCAATCCTCATGAAATTTAATATACATTCAAAAGTACAATTGTTAGTGAAGAAAGACATAGGTTATTATTTGTCTTGGTCGATCAACATACTCCGGCCACGCGGACGAAGTCGCATGTAAAAGGTAGTCTAGATATCTAATAAATTTTACTCACTTTAGACTTTTTTGTATTCCACTGCGAGTCAGTACAGAAGAAATTGCTTCATAATACGAGCTTCCATTGTTGAATGATTTATAAAGTATAGATAATTAAATGAATATATTCAATAGTAACAGCAGTTGTATAAGAAAACTCAACGTAAATTATTCATTCTGTGATTTTAACTACGTTTAGCTTGTGTTCGCACATTTATTAATTATCTAACTTATTAATTATTGTAACTAATTCAATTTTCGTTAACTACATGTACGTATGTAGCTTTTAATTAACTTATTGTTGTCATATATATTTTATTATTAAGTTACTATACCTGTAAACTACCCTTAAAAGTAATAAATAAATAAATAAATTTAGAGATCTAAGTTTGAAGGTTTCGTACTGTTATTTTTTATAGTCATAACTGTACAATACCCTAAATCACAAACGATGCCAATTAAACCACGCTTTATATAACAGATATGTCGGAACTGAAATTTGAGAGAAGTTGGCCGCAGATATAGGTTAAACTCATATTAAACTGCCACAAAACAAACGTTTGCAAATTATATGGTAAATTGTATTTACAATTTGATTCCGTTGTTTTTCAAATTCAATCATTAAATATTATATTTTTTTATACCCAACATGTGAAAACATGTTACACAGATCTCAAATCACTTGGATAAAGGCAAGAAAATAATGACGATGACATGTGGCAAACAAGCTTTTACTCATACACATGTATCTCCTCATTTTACATTACAATTTTTATATCCCAGTGGGGTAGACAGTACAAATAGTATATGATATTCTCAAATTGAATTACACTATCGCTTTCTTCACATTCAAAATAACAATAAAAAATATATATAAATAAATACTATTAGACTTATCACGCAACGCCATCTAGTCCCAAACTAAACATAGTTTGTATTAATACTTAATCGATTTTTTTTACCTGTACAATATATTGTAATTAAAGGCCGTATTTTATATATAAAAAACCATACAAAGTAACGACGAAACATTAGTAATTAATACTTTTATAATGTAAACAGAATTTATACATTCATACACCGTCTCATACAGAAAGAAAGAAAACAAAGGAGGAAATATTTTTATTCAAGTAAACTTAGTTTTAAGTATTTTTAAAAAGTATTTTTTTTTTCACTAGCTGACCCCGTGAACTTCGTACAGCTTGACAGTCGATTCTTTATTTTTTTTTAGTTTTTTTTTAATACATAAAAAAAGAATAAAGATTAATTTAATAGATAAAAAAAGAAAAAAGAAATTTAATAAGTCAACAATTACATTATGTTAAAAAATAAAAATTATAAAACACGTCGTGCCACGTCACTCAATTCTTTTGCCTTCCTGGAACCCCTCCACTAACACTTGAACTTTATGACATGGTATTAAAGTTCAAATTGACTTTTAAGTATTATTACAAATTATTTGTACGGGAGTATAGAAAAGTGTTGTTTCTAGATTCATTCAGGCAATTTTTTTAAGTTTTTCTCTCTGTAAAAACCATCCTCGTACTTCAAGGAATATTCGAAAAAAAGAATTAGCGAAATCGGTTCAGCTGTTGTCGAGTTTTGTGCTTAGCAACACATTCAGCGACTTATTTTTATATTATAGATTACCGCCCATTCAGTACGAAATTTCAGTCAAGAAAAACGGACAAGAAATTCAGCTGTTTCTTCTTCTTTAAAAAAAACGTTTTCTGTTTCTTTAAAAAAAAAATATAATTAAATACATACATCCATATTTAGAAAAACGAATAAACAAATCATGCAAATTAGCAAATTAGTTAACTATATTTCCTTCAATAAATGAGTGAGTAGGTAACTAAGTAAATAGGAATGTAACTGGAACTCGTGTGCCAAATGTGAGACCCGTGTCATCCTTATCAATCCTTTGTCTTCCCAAATCCCGAACGTGTCAAAATTTTGACAACATTGATATCAATCTGTCCTATCTTCTATCATCGAAAAATACGCGATATATGTATACTATTTTTTACCCGCGGCTTCGTCTGTGTGACCGGGATAAAAGTAGCTTATATCCTTCTCCGTCCTATAAAATACGTGTAGGTATATCAAATTTCATATTGGTTAAGCCGTTAAAATGCTGTAAGGTAATAAACGAATATATATTATTTATTTATTTAAACTTTAATGCACAGTAAAATTCTATGTACCCTTGGCAGACTTAACACCGGACGGTGTTCTCTACCAGTCAACTATTGGGCAAACCGAGAAATACGTAGTGCATATCTGAATAGAGAAAAAAAAATAAACCAATATTTATATAATATAAACATACATACAATAAATATATACATAAAATATTACTACATAAAACAATTAAAGAAAACAACTGCATATCTGAATAGAGAAAAAAAAATAAACCAATATTTATATAATATAAACATACATACAATAAATATATACATAAAATATTACTACATAAAACAATTAAAGAAAACAACTGCAATAGAAGAGATATTATATGATAGAACACTTAATTATATACTATATATTTTAAATTTTATGATTTAATACTGTTTAGTGGTATATAAATTATTAATTCACACAAGTTAATATTTTAAATAATTAACATAAAAAAAAACAACTGGCATGTTTTCTTTTTGGCTGAAATTGCGTTCTAAATGGGCAGTAATAAAAAAATTTACTATTCAAAAATGCTTAAATCTAAGTTTACTTAAATATTTATTTTTTGGGTTTAATTTTCTTTTAGTATAAGTTCGTTACGTGATATAAGTATAAACATTTTATTAGAAAGGTATCTTTTCCTGTTGATATTATTCAAATTAATATATGAAATAATTAGTCTCTCATTTGACTAAAGACTGATATTAAATGACTGAATATATTTCACTTTTACTTACGTACATCATCACCTTACTTCTATTCGAGTTTTAAATTCGAGGCTGCAGACATACATTGGATTCTTAGTATCAAATTAGTAAAAGCCAATGTAAAATAATATTGGATTTCTGCTTTTAAGTTTTATATATCCATAGCCCAATTTCCCAGTTTTCTTTTTTTTATACTACTTAAAATGGCAAACAAGCTGACGGGCCCCCTGATGGAAAGTAACCGTCGCCTATAGACATGAGCAGTACCATGGACATAACAGAGTATACTGTTCGCCCATGATACCCCCCATGCGTTGCCATTCCTGAGGACTCAGGTGTTATTCCTCTGTACCCAGTAAATTCACGCCATATCCCACCCTTCAAACCGAAACACAGCCATGCAAACACAACTGCTTTACGGTTGATACACGAATGGGACAGAGGTAACCAAGCAATCGACTTTTGTACAAAGTCTCCCTCTGGTCTCTTTTCTTCCCAAAATAAGAGAAAAACTTCCCGTACTATTATCTTCTGGTTGACAAATAAAGCTCAGTTGCGGTTAAAAATTTCTATGTCATTGTCAACCTTATAAATTAGAATGTTTCTTATCTCTACATTTAAAATTTGAATATCACGTGACTTTAATATCTTAAATTCGAATAAAATATCAAATTCAATATGCGTTTAGGATTATGATTTATCAGATTTACCAAATATCAATAAATATACTGAAAAAAAAAAATTATCGAACGACGACGGCCCACTCTAGAAGGAAAGTGGTAATCTATTGACATAAATAGTATCATTGTGATTTATTTTTTTAAATAAAATTATTGATCAAAAAGAAATATGATGCAAAAGGCGGACTTAATGCTACTAGCATTCTGTACCAGTCAACCTTTAGGATGAACAGTGAATTACGAACGCGATACTTCATTACAGGGGCAAGTAAAGAAATTTCAGTCGGTACAATTAATAACATATACCTTTACATAACAAATAATATATACATTTATATACAAGTAGATAAATATACAAAATATAAATAAATAAGTAAATAAAATATAAAAGATGATAACTAGCTACTACTGTAGTTGTAATGGGTTCATGGACCATGGATGAATGGGTGCAAGGTGTGAATGGACTTTGAACATAGCATTTATTATATATTTGAACATAGCTCTCGAATACCTTCAGGCAGTGCATTCTAGAATCGTAAAACTTTAATGGAGAAGGAGTTAAAGACATATCACAATACAGAACAAATCACCATCACAGATAAATAATTATAAATCTTTATAAATATTTAAATTTATAATATTAGTAGAATGAGAGTTTATTTAGTTATTACATTTAGAATAATCTTATAGACAGGTGTGTATCATGGAAAAACAAAACTCAATTCAGTAGATAAAAGAAAAACTTAAAATTCCTATTAAAAAAAAAAAACTACTTGTCTCCGTGATAAAGTGGCTATTCACACCGTGTGGCAATGTCAATTTATTAAATGAGATTGTCTTGACCACATTGTATTGGGTTTTTTTTTTAATTTTTAATTAAAACCTTTCATCTATTCTCCAGAGACATTTGTTTAGGTAACATTATTATAAAAGAATAATTTTCAGTTCTAAGTCTATGCCATTTAAAAAAAAAATAGCTATATTAATCAAATACGTATATATCTTATTTTTATCTAAACCAATTTTTTAGAAAAGAAAGATATCATTACTTCTAATAGATAAATTTAAAAAATACTTATCTAATTTTAAAAATACTTTCTACTATAGAAAGCTTCGTTATCAGCAAGTAAAATATATGGTATTTTATTAAAAAAAAAACATGTAATAACGAGAATAGTGTTAATATTATTAAACAACCAGAAAGCTGGCGTAATAAAATATTTTCAGGTGATATAAAATATAATGAACACATACAAAAGACGCCCAGATCGCAGAATAAGACAAAAGATATCAAATACTTCTCACTTACCTATATTGACATTAAAACAATAAGCAACGTCCCTTAAACACGTGGTCGGAATTTTCTTTTTTCAAATTAAATTTATAATAATTAATAACTCACCTTTCAAGTCGTCAATGAGATCTCCTGTCACGGAACACGCTTTTTTTTAACAGTTACAGTCAAATGTTTATATTTACCGACGTTACAACGCGCGTGTATACAAAGAAACACGTCCACCCGGTACGGGTGTGCTGCCACGAATGGAATGAATGAAAATCAGGGGTAGCTGACGGAGGGCGGGGCTGATCTGGGAGGTATAAACCGGGAAAGTTGAAAAGGCGCGACTCCTCCAACAAGCGACGGTGGTGCAACTCGTTCTCTGTATGGTCGGTTAACGGAAAACTCTTTGTGGTTCTATTCGAGGATTAACCTACTTGTTTCAGAAGTTGAAATGACTCTGCAATAAGTTCGTGGTGGATTTAATATTAATTTTCGCCTGGTTATATCACGTTCTTGGTGGGAGAGAGTTATTGAAAAATTTCGTGGAATCCTCCCTCTTAAGAGCCTAATAGCTTCATATTGAATATTATCGTATATTTTTTTGTATACGGTCAATAAGTAGAAGGTTCACAAAAACTAATGTCGGTTACAATAAGAAGTAAATCTTGATACTGTTAATCAATCTAAAGGATGGTTCTTTAAATAAATAGTTATCGTGCATGATTAATCGCAAAGGCTAAATATAATAAGTATAAACTTATTCTTTAAAAAATTAGGTTTAAGCTCTTATACAAATATAGGTAAGGGCCGAAACCCACTGATAGTTTTTATAAAACTCAACAATTATATAACAAAATAATATTTTCAAATTTCGAACTTTCCCAATGAACCAATTTGAAATTTCTAAATATTATTTGAAATTCCCACACAAAGCACTATCTTCCACGCACAACCACTCTTTGAAATCAACTTCCAACAGCAGTATTTCTGAACCAATACGACATCATAACCTTCAAGAACAGAGCATATTACTTTATAAAAGGCCGACAGCACACCTGCCATGGCTCTGGTGTTGTAGGTGTTCATGGGCGGTGGTCACTTACCATCAGGTGAGCGAACAACGAGTTGGAGCACATACCTCATTTTCATACCTACTACTCATTGGTTTAGGCTTTATATACATTTCACGAGTTTACAACTAACCTAGCTACTATTTTACAAACAAAAATAGTTCTCAACTCCCAGAAGCGTCACCTACATACATTATTAAGCCAAATATCCATAGCAACACGTAGTTCTGCCGCCAAGCAGCTGTGGAACGGTTGCATCTGAACAATTTCACTGCTGTAACCCATCTTTGAAATATATAATATGAAGTAAAATTATAGATAAGGGGCTAAAATATCCTCATTATATCACCTATATATTTACAGATTAGTCCTATAAAAATATAATTAAAATCGATTCAGTTGTTTAGTTTTTAATTCAAAATATTTTTGACGGAAAACAATTTTAAATTATAAAAATATCTATATAGACATTTGTGAAGATTACAAGTAGTGTTAAAAAAGTCGCAAAATTTACATTGTAAAATACCTATCCAGTAGATCTACAAGGATTATATATTCAATGCCACAGACAAATAGTTATGTACGCATTAGGTACGCATTTAGTGAGGAGATTTAAACAGTTTATCACTACCAAATCAACAATTTGTTGTCATAGGTGAGAAAGGATTGTTAGTAATAGGTTAGTCCCCTTTGCTATCAGTATACCCTATCAGGTCGACCTCCACGAGGTTCCCCTGGAAACCATCGTGATTAATTTCCTTTTCATCCTCAATGCGTGCCCTGCTAGTGTATACTGTTATTCAAATGGATGATAATGGAATGGTAACCCCGCCTGCGCTAACGGTATACACTGGCGGGGCATCAGTGAAGGCTGATAAGTGAGAATGAAGTCAGGTTAGTTAGTCCATCGCGATGAGTTTGACAAAATTAATCACAATGGTTTCCAGGGGGAACCGCGTGGAGGTCAACCTGATAGGGTATATTGCTAGCAATGGGGGATTAACGTCCCCATTACTAACAATCCTTCTCCCTTCAGTATATAGGGGAAAGTGGGGGAATTGGGAACACTTAACTTCCAACGTCCAAAAATAATAGAAAAAAGTCTTAGATATAGCAACTTTTATTACAATATAAACTTTACTTATCTATCTACTTATCAGTTACAGAAAAACTCTCAAGAATCAACGTTTCATTAGAAATTTTAACGAAAACAAAAAACGTTGTCGTTTCTTTTTACCCGATACCCTATGGGGTAATTGAGATCATCCCGAGGGGTAAATGGGAACGGTATGGGGTAATTAGAAACGACACAATTAAATCTTTATAATAAACTATAGTTTTTTTGGTTGGCACATATCACACACGTACCCTAGACTAGTCTCACCAGCAGTACATTTTTCATGTGCCCAGAGTTTACAGATGACGCACATAATCCAATCCTCTGTCGGCGGAGATTCATATTTTTCGTTATACATTATACAATAAAACTCTTCTTCAAACTTATTTTCCTTTTTTAAATTTTTCACTCCTTTACCCTTGACTCTTGGATTTTTTTTTATGGTTTTAATGTTCTTTTTTTAGTGTTTTATTCGGAACTTTTTTAGCTTTTCTCTCATTTTGTTTTTTCTGCTTTCCCTCAAGTTCAATTTTTATCGGTGAGCTGGATAAAATTTGAGAATGTCTCTTATTCTGTCGCACAGAAGTGGTTCTTGTTTTAGGAATGATAGGCACATTAATGATTTCGGCAAGAGGCACAGTTTACATTTTACTTTGGCTGACAGTGTTATCGGATAAATTTAAACTTTGCTCAGCTGTAGTTTTATGAGCATCGCATTCTTGAATCTGACTGATGTAGGATTGATTAGATGTCATATTCTCAAAGATGTCTTTAAATTTGTCAGGATTAATAGGATAAATTCCAGCGGCTCTAAATCCACTGACAGCCTTGCTTATTTTAGCTGTTTTATTTACGCCTTTGTAAAAAGTTCTCCATATCTCGTATTGGGTATATTCGTTTCCCAGGATTTTAACCATGTACAACTCACATTCCTTATTGTATGCTATCTTCAGTGAACTAAAGATTGTGAGATCTAGTGGCTGCATTTTGTGAGATACATGGGGAGGCAAAGAAAGAACTTGCAAGTAATGTTCTCGAAAAAGCTTGTATGCTCCCAGGCTGATATGACTTTCGTGATTATCAAGTATTAATAATACTGGTTCTTCTTTGGTAGGTTTTACGAAAGAAATAAAGTGTCGCAAGTAATCAAGAAAAATGGACTCATTTATCCAACCGGAATCAGAAACCGTGGCAATCATGTCGCTATTACAGCCTTAAATTAACAGTCCATTCATTCTTTTTCTTTTGAAGATAAGCATGGGAGGTACATATACACCACTAGCACTGACAGCACAAACTACTGTTGTTGTGACACCACGTTCTCCACTTGTCGCTTTGGCTATCTGTTTTAAACCCTTTAGAGCTAAAATTGTGTAATTTTTTTAACTGTGTTAATGCCAGTTTCATCAATATTAAAAATACGATGACCAGGTATATTGTGTTTTGTTTGGATCATTTTTAGTTGATCAAAAAACAGATTCACTTCGGTGACGTTAAAAGCTGTTATTCTATTAAGTGAAATAGCTCCTGGTATCCGTAAACTGATGGAAGGATGTCGAGACATGAAGCCATAGTACCAGTCTTTGCCTGCTAGCTGGGTTTCTTTGTTAAAATTGTGTTTCAGCTTATTAGCTTCAGCAAATCGAAAAGCAATTTTACGTAATGAACTTGGTGTTATTCTATAAAAAGTCTTGCAGCAATCAAGTATATATTTTTCTAGCTGGTCTTCTTGTTCTCTATTAAATACAGCAGATCGACCTTTTTTTAGTGTCTTGACTTTATTTTGTTTTAATTGTTTGAATAATGTTGATTTTGGTATTGAATATTTGGTAGCAGCTTGGCCTAATGTGAGCTTCTTACTTCTAACATCTTCAACTGCATGGCGAAGATCTTCAATTTTGTATTTCGATTCAGTCTTTCGTATATAGTTTCGAGGCATCTAAAACAATTTTTAAAGTTAAAACATTTTTACATAATTAACCAGCAGCACTAGGAGTAAACTAAGAACGCGAGGGGTAATTGAAAACGTTCCCAATTACCCGCCTGACGCCATTCCCAATTGCCCAAAGTAGTCAATATATATCAAAATAGCCGCCATCCTCAATAGTATTTTTGATAACCTTCAATCACGTAGGGTTTGGAAGCAGATAGTACATGCATAATAATAACAAAATATGGTGCCTTTGAATTCAAAAATATGATAGTTACACCTATTATAAGACACGACAAAAATTATAAAAGAAATGCAAAAAACATTGTTCGACTTACCGTGACAGGGTACATGTGGCCTTTCACTCTTACTATTTGGTGTACACTAAGGGGCACTGGATGCGTCCGTTGAATAAGCGCGGGACGGTGTAATGTGGGGGGAAGTATTATTTACCTAGCTGTTCCCAATTACCCGCCGTTCTCAATTCCCCCACTCTCCCCTACCGTTAGTGCAGACTGGGTTATCATTCCATTATTATCCATTAAAAAAAATATTGCTACGAAAACACACAGTTGTTGTTCCTTGATTATTTTTAATGAATCATTTCTTTTACTTACTACCTTAAAAAAAGTATATTTTAAAGTCAAGGTTGTCCTCGACCTATTAAGCTTGAATATTCTACCACGAATTTACTTCATTTCATGTAAAACAGTCTTCGTGTAGTTCCGTAGCAAGTTAATGAATCTATTATAGCAGTAAGAACGTACTTAGCCAGTTAGTTTTCGCAGACTTTGAAGAAATATACATGCCTTCTGAAAAGGATTTTGCAAGTTTATCTACATTGGCATGGATTACGTAAAAATAAATGTGGGATTCATAATTTCAAATTCAATACTTCATTTGAATTGAAGCATTTGGCTTTGAATTATTTCAAATTAGCGAAATGGGTTTGATATATTTGTACATATTCTTTATCGTCCCGTGTGGTCCCGGCATAGATTAGGCCACCTCTTTTTTTCCCGTTGGTGGTGTCGTAAGAGGCGACTAAGGGAGAGAGAGGCAACTACTGTCAAAACCCCCTCCTAAAGGGAGGCTTATGTTCAGCAGTGGTCAGTTAAAAGCTGATATAAAGATGATGATTCTTTATTATATATGTATAGTTATGTATATGTGATATAGAAACTCGTGCCCAACGGTGGGATGTTATTTTAAATAAACGACCTGCATTGGATACTCGCGGTTCTTCTGAAAGTAAAATAGGTGAAAGAATTTATACATCGGTTAACTATTTTTTGAGTTTATCAATTACGAACAAAAAATTAAATCTAGATTACAAAAAACGATGCATGTTTGTGGAGGTATGGATAGTAAAATAGACGAAGTATGTGAGATGATGAGTGAAAGAAGAATTGATGTATTAGGAGTAAGTGAAACAAAAAAGAAAGGCTGCTCTATTACTACTTATGACCGATATACTGGGTACTGGTCCGGAGTTAATGACTCTGAAAGAAGCAGCCAAGGAGTGGGAGTTATTTTGTCAGAGAGAATGAATGCATCTGTTAAAGAATTTGAATTTGTAAGTCCTAGACTCCTCTGGATACGATTGAAAGTTAGTTTGACCCGTATTTTTCTCCTTTGCGCTTATGCCCCGGATATGTCCAAGCCACCAAAGGTCAGAGAGGATTTCTGGGATAGTGTAAGGGAGATTATGACTAAATGTAAGGAGAATGAAAGAATTATTTTGATAGGTGATTTTAATGGCTGGGTGGAAATATCGCGATGGATATGAAAGGAATTTAGGAATGTTTGGAGATAAAAGAGTGAATGAAAATGGTGAAAGTTTATTAGAAGTATGCCTGGAGAGAAATCTGGTGGTGACTAATACTTTGTTTAGTCACAAACTGATTCATATGTATACATGGCAAAGGCAAACTGAGAGAAGTATGATTGATTTTGTAATTGTGGATGAACGATTGAGAGCGAAAGTGAAGGATACAAGAGTCTATCGTGGTACGAATGTCGGAACCGATCACTTTTTGGTGATATCGAGAATAGGTGGCTTATTCAATAAATGGCGACATCGTCCACGTGTTCGTATGTCAGAAATAGAAAGAGTAAGAGTAGAGAGACTGACAGAAGAACAGGTTCGAAATCAGTATCAAGAAAGATTGAATGAAAGATTTAGAGAGCTACTGAAGAAAGATAACTATGAGATAGAAGAATTTTGGAAGGAATTTAAATGCGGAATCTTTGATATAGCTACTCAAGTTTGTGGTGTAAGTAAGAGGAAGGATGTTAAGATGAGAATGAATGTATGGTGGGATGGCGAAGTGAAAGAAATGGTGGCTCTAAAGAAAAAGGCATGGATGGATTTGTTAGCTACCAGAGCTAATAAGAGAATGCAAGGTAATGTAAGTGACATTGAAAAAATTGCAAAAGAGAAGTATGATGTAATGAAAAAGAAAGTTAAAGAATTAGCAAGGAAAAAGAAAGAGGAATGTAAGGATGAGTATGAAAGGAAATTCTCTAGAAATTTTCGAGCTAATCAAAAGCTTTTCTGGCATTTAGTTCGAACAGCTAGAGGTAAAAAGAGAGATCCGAAAATGGGCGTGATAAGGGATATGGATGGTAATGTTATCATGGAACAAAAGGAAGTCTTAGATTATTGGAAGAGATATTTTGAAAGTTTATTTGAACGTGGAAGTGAAAGAAAGAATGTTGAAAATGAAATAATGGACGAAGAAGTTGACAGTGAAAGTGATATAAGTATGGATGAGGTAATGAATGCAATGAAGATTATGAAATTTGGTAAAGCAGCGGGATTCGATAGAATATCTGCCGAAATGCTTAAAGAAGGTGGAGAAATCATTGTAAACCTGCTGTGTCTGCTGTTCAATAAATGTTGGCGGTCCGGTTGTGTTCCAGGTGACTGGGGCAAAGCTGTTATTGTGCCACTATATAAAGGCAGCGGGTCACAGCAGGAGTGCAAAAATTTCCGCAGAATAAGCCTTCTTAGTGTTGTAGGCAAATTGTATGCTAGGATTTTGATTAAAAGAGTGATGAATGAAACGGAAAGTAAAATTTGGGATGTGCAGGCAGGGTTTCGAAAGGGTATGGGATGTACGGATCAAGTCTTTTCTTTAAGGTGCATAACAGAGAAAACCTTAGCTCAACATCAGAAGGTTATCTGCGCCTTCGTTGACCTTGAAAAGGCTTATGATAGAGTGGAGAGGAATGAACTATGGTCAACACTGGCAATGTATGGGGTGAGCAGCCATTTGATACGGGCATTCAAATCTTTATATAAGGATTCAAATGCCTGTGTCAGAATAAATGGAGTCTATACAGACTAGTTTGGCATTGAACGCGGTGTTAGACAGGGCTGTGTAGCGTCTCCTTGGCTGTTCAACCTATTTATGGACAGTTGCTTGACCGATTTGAAAGGATCTAATTGTGGATTCAGGATGAATGAGTCTCTGTTTAAGACTCTTTTATACGCCGACGACCAAGTACTTTTTGCATCGTCGGAGTATGAATTACAACAAATGGTGACTATAATGAATGAAGCGTATGCAAGAAAAGGTATGAAAATAAATGCGAAGAAGACGAAGGTAATGGTTTTTGAGAGGAATGAAAGTTTAACGGCATGCCAGATTATGATAGGAGATGAAAAAGTGGAGCAAGTGAGTGAGTTTCTATATTTAGGTTCTTTGTTTACGAGGGATAGGAAGTGTGACAGAGATATTGAGAGGAGAGTAAAAGCGGGAAACAGTGTTATATATATATATATATATATATATATATATATATATATATATATATATATATATATATATATATATATATATCGTGGGTATGGCAGATTTAGCATAAAGTAAGATATATGCTGTATATATGAGAGCTTTGAGAAGTATGTGTGGTATTACTTTAAAAGATAGAGTAAGAAACAGTGTGATTAGAGAGAAGTGTGGACTGAAAGACGATGTAGTGACAAAAATCGAAAAAGGAATGTTGCGTTGGTTTGGTCATTTGGAGAGGATGGATGAAAGAAGAATTACGAAAGAGATTTATCGAGCAAGAATGAATGGAGATGTCGGTAGGGGCCGCCCTAGACGGACGTATGTCGACCAAATAGGCGACGTGCTGAAGAAGGGCCAAATTAAAAGTACCCGTAACCGACGAGCGTGTATGACAAGATTGATGAATGTGGAAGAAGCGAAAGAGGTTTGTTTGAATCGAAGCATTTGGCGTTCCATTGTTTCTGCCTACCCTAATGGGAGACAGGCGTGACAGATGTACTGTACTGTACTGTATTACAAAAAAATGTAAAGATATTTATTTATATTTTTATTAGGTACTCAATCATTGTTAAATTGCTGAACCTTAACGAATTTAAATGGAATTTGTATACAATATATACAAGTGGAATCATAAACTTTCTTGACATAGGCAATAGTATACTTTTATATTCTACTGAATTATGTGTTTATTATATATTTATTCGTTTATATATGTAATTTTAGTATGTATGTATATCAATAATTACCGCAGTAGTCAGTACCGCATTCGAGTATTCTGACACTTCTCTATGGTTGACTGGGAGAGAATGCTTTTAGCATTAAGTCCGCCATGTACATATTTGTACTAATGAATAAATAAATAAATAAATGTGTTATTTTACTAAGTTTATACTATTTTTGTATTCATTTACACATATAGTCTTGTGTTATAGCAAGTATTAATATTAAATGTAGTCTGATTCCATTTTATCTACTGTGTAGATATAATTTCAGTGGAGATTCTTGGAAGCACCGCGTCTCATTTAGACACGAGATCATTACTATCTTGTAATTACGAGGTAAATTTGATTCACCACGTCAATACAGACATGGGAATTTGCCGATTTATTATATAAATATAAACTAGATATTATTACATTTGCCTACATTAATAACTGGTTATACATATGTATATGTATATTTAGTTAGTTATCTAGTACAAAATAATAATCATCATCATCATATCAGACTTTAACTGTTCACTGATGAACATAAATTCTCCCCTTAGGGAGTTTTGTCAATAGTTGCCACGCTTGGCAAGCGGATCGGCAACTGCAGTTGGCCTTTGGAGATGTTTTAAGCCGGACATTGCTGTCCATCCCTCGCCCTCCCTTAGTCGCCTCTTACAACACCCACGGGAAATAATGTATACTTAATTTTAATTATTTATTTAACATTTTTCCAAAATTTTTTTTTTTATTTTTTAATCGTCTAAAAACATACACATAGTGAATTAAATAACTCACCTGACCTTACTCAAACTATTGGTATGTGTTTCAGACAGTGATGTGGGTAGGACCTCGGACGTTGCAATTTGTAAAGCGATCATTTTGTGTGTCTACAGTATTGCTTTATATCCAGATAATATATAGCAAAACCACAATATGAGTAGATACACTCGTACATTTGTGTTTTATCATTTTTATTTATGTTTTAATCATTTTTATGTACAATATAGAACAATATTTGCCATCAGACGGAATGTATACTTGTTATTAGTGAATGATAATGGTCTGGTAACCCCGTCTGCGATATCAATATACGCTGATGGGGCACCAGTGAGCCAAACACAACTGCTTCACGACAGAAACACGAATGGGACATAAGTACCCAAGCAGACGACTTTTGGAAAAAGTTTCTACAAAAAAGTACTACAAAAGAAATGGTTGTGACAAATTGTGAATATGATGAGTTACGATTATAAATAATGTAGGCGATGAATCCAGCCTGCGCTAACAGTATACACTGATCGGGCACCAGTGAAGGATGATGAGGTGAGGATGAAACCAGGTCAGTTAACCCGTTGTAACGGATTCAATAAGAATTAATCACGCTGGTTATTGATTCATTGATTGATGGTTTCCAGGGGGAGCCGCCATGGCATGACAGGATATATTTCTAGCAATGGGCATTAACGTCTCCATTACTAACAATCTCTCTCCACCCTGTATACTTGTTTGCCACGTTCTTGATATAAAATAATCATTTTAATTTTTAATGGTATACCATTTTAACAAATAAATGCCATTTTTCTCCCCTTTATTCCGGTCTATGTACGTTACACGAGTGTTTCTTCAAATATAAATTAGTTGTCCCCATTTCCAGTTCAGCTCTGATAATAATAAATAAAAGCCACAAAAACTACAAGTCCCGAAATACCCGAGTACATATACCCGGAATTCCTTTGGCTTTGTATCTAAAAGATCACTGGGTATATAACGGACCCAATTAAATTGAATCGAGCCTCGGTCGGCGTCTTAACCTTCTCAGAGGATTTTTATTTAATCCCTCGTGTATGTATCTAGGGGCTTGTGATCCCGATTTGTCGTTTTTCTCGAGTGGTCAATATTCCCAGTTGAGAATAATTGGAGAGGATGCGAACAATGCAAGAAGGTCGTATAGGAGATACCAATTTTAGATATCTCTCCTTTGTACCTCATATTGAAAGTTTTTTACAATCTCTAACGTGCGATATTACATGAATAATTGGAATATTACATAAATAAATTTAGATGCTAAACTAAAACTGTTTTTTGAACCTTTATGCGTATATTACAATCTGTATTAATGTCACTGTATTTCACTTGAATTATTCAATTGTCATTGTATATTTTTATGTTTCTGATGCAATAAAGAGTTAAATAAATAAATAATACTGGATGGTCGACTTTTATATAAGTCCTAGATGTTTTTTTATGCAACTTAGAATGGAAAACAAGCTGACGGCCTACCTGATGAAAAGTGGTAACTGTCGACTTTAGACATAAGCAGTACCATGGACATAACAGAGTATACTGTTTCGCCCATGATACCCCCATGCGTAGCCATTCCTGAGGATTCCGGTGTTATTCCTTTGTACCCTGTATATTCACTGTTATATCCCACCCATCAAACCGAAACACAGCCATGCAAACACAACTGCTTCACGGTTGAAACACGAATGGGACAGAGGTACCCAAGCAATCGACTTTTGTCCAAAGTCTCCCTCTGATAAAGGGAATATAACAAACATCCATTTACCCATCCCTCTTTGCAAACTTTCTCATTTATTATATTAATATTACCTGTATCTCGCAGCTTTGGTCACGTCGATCAGTATATAATAACAGGTATATATGTAATGACCTTGGTATAGATACAGGTTGTCCTTTTTTTCGTGAATTTTAGATAGATAGATACTCCTTATTGTTTCCTCCAAAAGATTACAGTAGTAAACCTTTTAATTTTAAATATTTTTACAGTGTTTGGTAATATAAAAATGTTTTCTATGAAAACATATTATTTGCGAAATCATTGCTAATGTTCAGCTCCTGTCTGGACGGTTGTTTTTCTTTTATTGATATATTTGTAAGAACATTGATCAATAAGAATTAAATTGAAATAAAAGTAAAATGCTATGTATTGACGTGCATGTATTGTGATTAAGTAATGACAAAACAAAACATTACTGACAAAACAAAAGAAAAACAAAAAAAAAGTATTTTACAATAATGATTTTATATCAATGTTTTTGTTCGTATTGAACAACTAATACTAGTTTTAAGAAATTTATTTTTTTAATTTTGACCGAGTTAACTTTAATACATTGTATATTAAATTAATTATATTTAAAAAACCTATAAATATATTATATGTGCATTTCTATTGTGTGTATTATGTTTATATTGTGTATTGCCTTAATGTGTTACTATAATTGTCACATATTTTTCACCACATCTGCCCTTCATACGCTTTCTGTTTTTACCCAATGGTTAGCTGGTAGAGAATGCCATATGGCATTAAGCTCGCCATTTGTACAAAGTTTTATTGTGCAATAAAGAATAAAATAAATAAATAGAAATAAAATTTTATATTCCGATGACATTTCTTTTGAATAATATTCTGTACCTATTTTGGGTCTTTATTCGAAATCAACGGATACTCGACAATCCTAAACTTACAGTGGTATCAAGACCTTAATCTGGGGAATGACTGCCCCTAATACGTGTTCTGTAGCTTGTATAACGGAACGAGTTCTGAGGAATTGTTTGACATGACGCCCACATCCACCTACGCTATGAGTATCCCTCGTTTCCAGAGGAATTCCCTTCTAAATAAAGCTCAGGGTGTAATAAGATTTATTTCGTATCAGCTTCCACTCGTAAACACACCGGGATAAAAATAAATAAATAAATAGTCCATGTCCTTCCCTATATATTGTAATATATGTACATATATACCAAATATTATAATTTTATGTATTATTTTTGATCAAATATGTACAACAGACGAGCTTAACTCTGTAAGAGTTCTCTTCTAGCAAACTCTTGAGTGGAAAGGAGCATTAATTACCAGCGGGCAGTGTTCCCGCTATAAACAGAAAAAAAAACACTGTGGTTTCATCTATTACTAAGAAATTATAATAAATTCTAAATACACAGTCGGAACTCAACACGATATAAAAGTTTTTATAGGTAAATAGTACCTACATACCAGCTTCTTTATTGCCGACGTTTCGACGTGGATTGCACCACGTCTTGGTCCAAGATAAGACATAAAGTATGTGTAAACAATGCGAAAGATTAAAATTAACTATTACAATTAATTATTTATTTTATTGTTATTTTTTTTATAAATACACATTTATTTTTATTTCTCGACCTAAACCGGTAATTATTATATATTAAATTAGTGGATTATTTTATAGTGAAAGGTTAGGCTATGAGATGACAAATAGACTCACTTTAACATTTATAATAATACTCGTAGTAAACAGAACAAAATCTTAAATTACTATCTATACAAATCCATACATACATTTTTTATAATACCTCAATAGTGACGAAATTATTTTAGATTTAAAAATTAAACTAACTACTACTGTAACAATTTCACAAAAAAAAAAACTATTTTTTTTGGAACACAATCTTAATTGTAACCCAAATGTATGACGTAAAAAGATATCTTTGGGATTGTTATAAACGTTCTCATCATAGAGGTATAAAAAAAAAACTTTATGACGTATTGAAGTGTATATAAAATTGGACTATTCTTTAATTTATATTTTTGGGAGATCCTGTATTCGCAGAGCTACGTCATCAAAAATTCAACAAGACGGATGCTCTATGATATGAGGGCAGACGGAAAACGGAGGATGGACTCTCTAAATATTAATATTTGTGTGGTAGATGTGAACATGTCTTTCTGAATCCAGTTCATTCGATGTTTCACTGTCTATTAACAACCAACTTCAAAAAAGGAGGAAGTTTTCAATTCCGTTGTATTTTTGTTACTTCGTAACTACAACAGTTACAAACCGACTAGCATTTACTTGCAATATTGTCCGCGTTACCGGAATTTTTTTTTTTTAATGGATGATAATGAAATGGTAGCCCTGTCTGCGCTATTGGTATACGCTGGTTACACCAGTGAGGGATTATAGATGAGGGTGAAGCACTTCAGTTAGCCCATTCAACAATAAACCAATCACGATGGTTTCCAGGGGGAACCGCGAGGAGGTCGACCTGATAGGGTTTATTGCTAGCAATGGGGTTGCTAATCCCCATTACTAACAATCCCTTCCCCCCTAACCGGGATATGTTTATTGACCGGGTTAAAATATAGCCTAAAGCTTTCTCTATATCATACAGTAAATGTGTATACCAATATATTCCATAATGATTGGTTAAATTACTTAGGCGCTATAAGGCAACAAATAAACTCACTTTATAATAACATATTAGTAAAAATTTAGAAAATATTTTTTAATATCTGAAGGTATATACATTGTTTACCACTTGATACTAAATAAACAGAGTCCATTTATGTTGTGAAGAGTATATTAAGAAATGTATGTATTAAAAATAATAAATTTTTCATACATAATTTTCTTAACATTATGTATGTAACATTGTACATTCGCTCAGCAGTTTAAGCGCTATTGAGTAACAAACATACAAACATATTTAAACATAAAAATAAACATGTGCCGTGTGCTCCTGACATAGAATAGGCTACCCTTTTCTTTCCCATAGGTGTCATAAGGAACAGCTAAAGGTACCAATTAGTCGAGGAATGTGCAGCAGTGTCTCTCTTAAAACATCATCAAAGCGTAATTGTTGTTGTCAACCTGCCTGCCAAGCGTGGCAACTGCTGGCATAACCTCCATTATGGGTGAGGCCTATGTTCAGCAGTGGTCAGTTAACAGCTAATATGATGACGATGATAAATCTTGTCTGCACCATGGGTATACGCTAGCAAGGTATAGTGACGAATTCACCAGAGATTAATCATGATGGTTTCCTATGTTCAGCGGTAAACAGTTAATGGCTGGTATAATAATAAAATAATCATTTTTACAATTTTTTTATATAACTTAGAATGGCAAATAAGCTGACGGCCCACCTGATGGAAAGTAGTAATTATCACCTATAGACATGAGCAGTATGGACATAACCATATACCATGGACATAACAGAGTATACTGTTTCACCCATGATTTAGGTGTTATTCCTCTGTACCCTGTAAATTCACTGCCATATCCTACCCTTCAAACCGAAACAGCCATGCAAACACAACTGCTTCTCAGTAGAAACATGAATATAACAGAGGTGCCCAAGCAAACGACTTTTGTACAAAGTCTCCCTCTGGTAAAAATGTGTCATTTTTACAAATTTTGCCATTTGTAATTTTAAAAACGAAATACAATATCGGGGGCTTGATTAAACAAAATGACTCGTTACAAATTGAAAAAATATAACTATTGTTATCAAATAAAAAAATATATGGAAAATACAAATAAAAAACAAATTAAACCGAGTGCCGACGCTGGAATCACCCCTGTCACAATGGATTTTAATATACTCGGTGAAACGCGAACATGTCGCGTGTGCATTCACCACAACGGTAACAGACGGCAAATACTTCTGTTTACCCCAATAGGGATTATAGTCATTTGTATATTTAATTCTTTTTTTACTTTTAACATCAACTTATTATAAACAAGTATAAATAATTTGTTAATACATAACTCTATTCAGAATAATTTAATTTATAATAAATAAATATAATAAATAATGAATCAAAATTGCTTTTAAAATTTATGTCCATTTGTTATCCGATGTCTATATACATACGTATCGGGAAATTAATGACTTCAAAGTTGTTGCCGTTTTTAAAAAATTTTTCGCCTTTATCCAGATGTCTTCAGTAGGAAGGAAGGAAAGTATTTTTTTTTGATGGGTGAAAATGGTATGGTAACCCCGCCTGCGCTAACGGGATATGCTGGCGGAGCACCAGTGAAGGGTGATAGATGAGAATGAAAACAGGTCAGTTAGCCCATCATGATGAATTCATCAGCAATTAACCATGATAGTTTCCAGGGAGAACCGCGAGGAGGTCGACCTGGTTGGGTATATTGCTAGCAATGGGATTCTCAGTCTCTATTACTAACAATCCCTTTCCCCCCGAAAGGAAAGTATTAATCTATTGTTGAAATATTCTACTACTAGTTAATTTTAAACTTTCGGGTTGTTTACACATATTTTAAATACACAATCGTGACTTAACGCGATGTAAAAGCTTTTACACGTAAATAGTACCTACATACCTGCTTCTTTATTGCCTACGTTTCGACGTGGATTGCACCACGCTGTGGTCAGGACCGGACTAGTCTTGCGTTGTATATTTAAAATATATTCTATTACTATTATAAAGAAATATATATATATACACAGGACGTGGAGGTGAACCTAATAGGATATATTTTTATCAATAGGGCTGGTAGTCCACATTACTAACAATCCATCGTCAATCTGCTATTGTGGGATTTCACCACTAGTTATCACACTTGGCAAGCGGATTAGCAACTGCAAACTGAACATATATCTACTTTAAATACTGATTCAATCGAGTGAAGCCGCGGAATACAAACAGTACCTTCTAGCTTGTAATCCCCATAAAACAGCAGCTTTTAACGGTAGCTTCGGATATCAAGCCACAAAATGTTGGACCAATATACCACCTCCCATAAGACTGATCGCTAATAAGTCAAGTTTCAAAATTAATTTACAAAAAAACCTTAACTGAGAGGCAAAAGTTAGACATTCCAGCAAGTTACTTCAATATTCCATTTGTCTGCTAGATAAACTGACATATCTATTTACTATATATCTATCTATTTACTGTATGGATAATCTGGTAGTATTATTTTATTGTTACCCTATTCCCTTTGGCCGCAACAGAATATCAGTGCTTTGCTCTTTTGAGGGCGAAGCAATAAACTGAGTTGTGGCCATTTTGTATTGCTATGGCACACACACAAACGAAAATTGTATTTAGCTTTATGTATTTTTTTTTTTTATCATTTATGTTATCTCGCTTTTCTTTTTTGTATATGTATGTTGTAATTTGTGTGCTGTAAGTAAGTAATGCAAATAAATTATCTATCTATCTACCTAAAACAGTAAATAAGTCGTTCCAGACTGCCGACCATCTTGATTGAATTGTTTCTTTTCTCTTTATTAGCCAGCCGTATCTTCTATCAGGCTAATGGTATGATTAGGGGAAATTAGAGTTGGGATCGTTTTACTTAATCTCACTGGATTACTATTTGAATTTCTCTTATAATTTGCTTGTCTTTTGTTTAATAGGTAGTTGTTTTTTATATGTAAATAAATATTTTAATTTAATAATAATATATAATATCCTTATTAATACATATTATAAATGTGAAAGTGAGTTTGAGGGACAGAGATTGGGTACCTCTGTCCCATTAGTGTTTCTACTGGTGTTTAGCAAACGACTTTTGTATATAGCCTCCCTCTAGTAATATTTAAATTTTAATATTCATTATACTCGTACTAATTTTATCTGGCATTGCTACAGAAATACGTAGGAATACTTCTGAGTTAATAAATGTATTTCGATGAATTTTATTAATGAAACAATAACAACGGATATGTTTAATATAATAATAAACATTTCAAATATATTAATTACACTTTAATGAAATACTGCTTTATGTTAATTAATATATAACTATATATTGCCTTAATAAAATAAAACATTGTGTTCCGTAAAAAAAAGAACTTCAATCATGAGAATTCTTTGTGATGTTGTTTTAATCTAATAACTAAACTACTGAACTAATTTTAATATTTATAAAAAAAAAACTAACCTGTAAATATATCCTTTCAGGAAAAAATAATTTTTCAAATCAGTTGAGCACATAGTTACATCATGCAGATCAAGGAAGGAGTTGGTGTCGTGTCGTATTAAGAGGTAAAGAGACTCGCTGAAAATCATAGTGAGTGACAAAATCTCCACCGACAAGAGCGCAGCTCTTAAATAGGATAGATAGGTTTAGAACTGACGGAGTTATAAGCTAATAAACATTAAAAAAAAAACAATCTAATTGAAAACCTCTTTTTTAAATCGATTGAAAATCAGAAATAATGAATATTTATGGAATAGACAACGATAGCGAGGTTATTTACGTCTATCCACTAACAGATGGCGACACTAAAAATAACCGCTTTGATCGAAATGTCCAATACTGACACTTTGATGTTTTAAGCATGAACTTAAGATAAATCACGATTTAATATGCTAGCAAAGTCATAATATACTTACATTATGGGAAAATAAAAATATAAAGCAGTCAAAGTTATTGACAAATTTGAAATTTCTCTAAATATGGATAATATATAGCAATATCTCTATATTATGAATATGTCAAAAGTCTGTTATTTAAAAAATAATATTAGTTAACAGACTTTTAATATATTCGAAAATAGATATTCGACCGATATGGGCGATATCAAAATGGGTGATGACATTTTTTCCGCTATTAATATCCAGAGGTAACCAATATATAGATATAGGATGCGTATCCATATTACTCATGCTTAATATAATCTGTTTCAATAGAATTTAATGAAAATGATATTCTCCTGACGTCCAATAGTAGTACAAATTGATTAATTAATTGAATGTTTCGATTTGTTATAAGTAAATTTCATTTAGAATTTCTGTGATAATTCCAACTAAATCAGGTCTACCTCTACGTGGTCCTCCCTGAAAAACATCGTGCTTAATTTCAGGTGTATTCATCACAATGGGCTAACTGACCTGCCTTTTCAATCTCACTTATCATCCTTCACTAGTGCCACGCAGGCGGAGTTACCATTCCATTATCATCCATTAAAAAAACCCTACGTGGCGGGAAGGATGGGATTGTTAGTAATGCGGACTACCAGTCCCATTGCTAGCAATATACGGAGGTCCATCTCCACGTGGGTCCCCCTGGAAACCATCGTGCTGGATTCTATATGTATTCATCACGATGGGCTAACTGACTTGCTTTTTCATTCTCATCTATCATATATATCTCTCTCTCTCTCTCTATCATTTTCATCTGTCATTATGAAGTTAAATAATTTATTCAGATTATTTATTGTAATGTTTTATGTATTTGTTGTTAAGCGTGTTGAGTCTCCCATCCGAGAAATAGGTATTGGCGATCCGCACGCATGCTAAAGGTAAAAGAGTTAAGAGGCCGCCTGAAAATCAGCGCTATATAGGTACATCTCGCTGGAGCTGTACATATATAGCAACAGCTGAGGCGGCTTCTATTATCAGCAACATTAATTGTTTTTTTTTCTTTTTATTGTTTTAATTTTTTACTTTCTTAATACTGATAATAAAGGTTATCTATCTATCTATCTATCATTCCTCACTGGTGCCCCGCCGGCGTATACCGTTAGCGCAGGCGGGGTTATCATTCCATTATCATCCATTAAAAAAAAACGTACGAGGCGCAATGGTGGGAATGTCGCTTTGCATAAATGTGGTCCCGAATTCGATTCCCGGTCGGACCAATTTAAGGATCGAAGTTTCCTGAATTGGCTACAGAAGATCCTTATCTGGTTCTTCATAACACAATGTATCGACACTAACTTGAGGTTCATATAAAAATGTGTATACACTTACCATATATGGTAAAGAAGGATATAGGTTACTTTTTATGTCGGTTAGCAAACATATTCCGGTTACGCGAAGTCGCGGGTAAATGATAGTAAAAGCTAAATACAAGATAATTTAATCCGTAAAACTGACTGCGTCACTACACATTGAATTTACTGTAGAGACCTTGAACATTCCTCTCGGATCAAATTAGATATTTAGGGAGTCTGAAAAGGGGGCATAATATCTTCATACCCACAATTAAGTGCATATCCCGGGACACATCCGGGAATGTAAGGCAATTACCATTAGAACGGCGCCGGAATGTTTGTCTATTTGCCAGCGATGAGTGATAACTGCATACTTATTTTACAATATAAAAATCTTATTATCTGTTTGTAATTGTTTATCTGTTGCTCTCCATCCAAAAGGATATCTGGAAGAGCCTATAATTAGCGATAACATTTACCCATTGTTTTCTCATTGTGATTATTTCTTGTAATTGTTTATATTTATAATAAGTTTACTATTGCAATCTTTTGGAGGAAACAATAAAGAGTATCTATCTATCTGTTGCACTAAAAAGTGATATCTGCCTATAATTTATTTCTTTTATTTCTTCTTATGCATGTAGTTGTGTTTTAATGTTTATGTTGGCTATTAATAAATAAATAAAATAAATAATAATTATTATTGAGACATTTATACACTAAGTTTACGTTTATTTATTTATGCTTTTGTAGATACAGTTTTAATATAGAAATTAGATTATAACAATATGTACACAAGCGGACTTATCCCTTAAAGGGATACTTCCAGTCAACCTTGAGAACTTGAAAGAAGAAAGTATCTATAGGGTTTGTATATAAAGCTTCACATATATGGCGCAAAAATAATAATAAATAATATATTAGTATATATACAGTTCGGAACAGAGTATAGATAAATAAAATTATAAATATTACATTGTAGGTAATATTGCATGATGATTACTAAACTATTCAGAATTATCTTCATACTAATATTAGTACATAAGAGTTTAGTATTGGTGAATATGCAGTATAAAAAAAAACTTATACATTAATTTATTTTTATACATTATATAAATAAAAAAAAATACAAAAATTGCCGAGTCTATTACAATGCGATGAAATAAAGATTAAAAAAATAGGAGATTTTTATTAATTTTAACATTAAATCTAATATATCTAAAGACACCTTGTCATTGATCAGCATAGTATATTTTTATTATATTTTCAATGGGTTTTGATTCTCTTCAAAATAGTGAGATTACTAATCCTTATTATTATGTTATATTATGTAAATATTTATTTAAATTTCTGTCTTGCACTACTACTGCCCACTCACTACTTCCTATGCCACTGTGTTAGGTTGACTGGAAGAAATCTTTTTTAGAGCTTTGCTAACATTGTTATTAACTTATTGTTGTCACTGTATGTTTTAGTGCAATAAAGAATATATATATATATATATATATATATATATATATATATATATATATATATATATATATATATATATATATATATATATAAATCTGAGTTTGTTTGTTACCTTATAGCGCATTAACTGTTCAACCGATCGCTATGAAATTTAGTATATACGTACTATATGGTATGGGAAGGGGTATATAGGCTACTTTTATCTCCATTAGTAAACATATCCCAGTTACTCCGACGAAGTCGTGGGTAAAAGTTATTCAATATGTAATTTCGACACAGTAATCGCTTACCATTATGTAGGTGATACGCTTGTTTGCCACCTCAATAGTATAAAAAAGTACATATTTTTTTATGTTTTTGTTATGTGATGTAAAATTTTTTTTTCGCTGTAAGTAAGACAGTAGCTCCACTGGATGTAACCCATTACGTGCTCTTAACACCGGCAAATCGAATACACGTATTTCAGTTTCTCTGATTGTGTTTACACTTCTAAAGTTTACAGTCGTGATGAGTTTGATAGTTGAATTTTAACTAAGGTTTGTACATCAGTAGGAACATAAGGAACAATTTTAGAATTATGCTTCCTATTATGTTTTGCACGCCCATTTTAACACAGGTCTGACCTTTGTTTGGGTATAGATATCTATAATTGTATTTTTTATGTGCAAAATAAAAGGGGTTCTTTAAAAAGGGTATATTAAGATTTTTTCAGGGTCGATCAAATATATATTGTATATCGTATACACACACACACATAATATATATATATATATATATATATATATATATATATATATATATATATATATATATATATATATATATATATATATACAGAGGTGTTCTGAATTTTTTACGCAACTTGAAATAGTAAACAAACATACTGACGGTCTACTTGGTGGAAGGTGGTAACCTTTACCTATAGATATATACAGGATTAGAGACATTATAAAATATACAATAATGTTCATGATGCCTTTTATACGATGCCATTTTATGTATCTTTTTTATGACGGTCCTTAAAACAATCATCATCGTCATCATGTCAGCTGTTAACCGTCCACTGCTGAATTAAACCCTCCCCCATGTTTGGTATGTCAGTAGTTGCCATTATTGGCAGACGAGTTAGCAACTACAGTTAAGATTTGGTGAAGTTTTAAGAGAGACGCTGCTGCCCATCCCTCGACGTTTAAGTTCCCTTATTCCATAAAACAATAATTTCACAAAATTATTAAATACAAATAATTAAGAGATACATTAAAGAAATGACACCTCAGAATCGGTTCCAATAGCAATACAGCAACGTCTCTACAATTAAACATTACACGTGTTAATTGGCCATTAACAAATTCAAATTCCTCTAATTGTATAATAATAATTTCGCTCTGTACCTTTGTACCTGCGTTTTCGTCAAAGGATAGCTGTGTTACGTTATATTTCGAGAGACGATGATTTCTATCTGAGTTTAATTTGCCCCATCTAAAGTTTATCTTCCACTGTGTGATATGATAACTCTAGGAGAGATCAATCTAAATTTAGAGTGAGTACAGAGTATAAAATTTGGAATGCTACTATATAATCATATTTGTACGTAAAATTTAACATTTGTATGAAAATTAACAACTGAATTTCTTGTTTATTCTCAACTAAAATTATATTGTATATTGCCTTAATGTGTTACTATAATTGTCACATATTTTTCACACATCTGCCCTTCATACGCTTTCTGTTTTTACCCAATCGTTAGCGGATAAAGAATGCCATATGTCATTAAGCTCGCCATTTGTACAAAGTTTTATTGTACAATAAAGAATAAAATAAATAAATAAAATCGCATTCCAGATAGGGCTGTAAAATCATAAAAAATGACTTTTCGATAATGCTCAAAATGTAATTTCTACTTTACAATTGACTTCAAACAGAAAAAGATACTCAATTCGGTTATATATTTTTATGTTTCACCGTCATCATCACATCAGCCTTCAACCGTCCACTGCTGAACATAAGCCTCCCTTTTGGGGAGTTTTGTCAGTAGTTGCCATGCTTGGCAGGCGGATAGGCAACTGCAGTCAGGCTTTAGAGATGTTTTAAGAGGGACTTTGCTACTCATTCCTCGCCATCCCTTAGTCGTTTTTTACGACACTCACGGGAATGGAGGGGGTGGCCTATTCTATGCCGGGACCACACGGCCATTTTTGCATTTATTTCCTTATAACTGCGTTATTTTTTTATATAGAAGGATATAATGTACTTACAGAATGGTGCCATAAAAATTTTATCAAAATCGTTAGTTTTAAAATCGAAATAAATGGTGTAGCCACAATCGAACTTTGTTTTTTTTTTTTTGTAGAACACAATTAAGGTCATAATTTGACTTTAATTATTAATAAAGTTATTACTTATTTTTTTAAATTACTCGTATAAAAGAATATCCTATATATTAAGTTAGGATATAACCAACCCGTGTACCAAATCTCATTCAAATTTGTCCATCCATTTAGGCTTGAATGAGTAATAAACAGACAAATATCCTTATAAATTTTCACATTTATACCATTAGTAGGATTAAGTATTAAACATTTTTGCTTTCATCGGAACTCCATAGCATCATTCACGCCGCTCTTCGCTTTCAATGGACGAATATCCTAACTGTCGTTTCCAGAGATCAAATTAAAGGCCCTCAGTTGACTGGAGCACTCTATAATTGAATAATAATCGCTTCTAATAGGACACAGAGTGAGCGCAAGCGCAATGAGTAAATACAACATCAATAGAAAGGTTAACTGTAAATGTGAACATGTTACTTTGATAAAATTGGGGTGAGGATTTGTAGAAGTAAAATTAGAATTAAAAATAGTTTACATGTTTTATTTATTTCGTATAATTAATTTCAACAAAATTGTGATCAGCAATAATACTACTACAACACGAATACTTTTTAAATTAAACGAGCCGACCTGTTCGTTAAATTTCATGTTAAAAGCAGTAAGCTTTTAATCAATCTCTGACACAGTTTTAGCATCAGCTAACTTATCTGACCAATGTGCACTCTATTGCCACTATTTTATAGTGACAAGCGTGAATAGTTAAATCAATGAAAATGGCGGTCGTAGACAGTTTTTTTTTAATGGATGATAATGGAATGACAACCCCAACTGCGCTAATAGTATATGCTGGCGGGACAATTAGCCCATTGTGAGTACACATGGGATTCAGCGCAATGGTTTCTAGTGGAGGGGATGACCACGTGGAGGTCGACCTAACAGGGTATATTGCTAGTAATGGTACTAGTAGTATGCATTACTTACAATCCCTTCCCCGGACGGTAGGCAGTATACTTACATTAATCGTAAAATTGTATAAGAGGGAGACTTTGTACAAAAGTCGATTGCTTGGGTACCTCTGTCCCATTCGTGTTTCAACCGTGAAGCAGTTGTGTTTGCATAGCTGTGTTTCGGTTTGAAGGGTGGGATATGGCGTGAAATTACTGGGTACAGAGGAATAACACCTGAGTCCTCAGGAATGGCAACGCATGGGGGTATCATGGGCGAAACAGTATACTCTGTTATGTCCATGGTACTGCTTATGTCTATAGGCGACGGTTACCACTTTCCATCAGGTGGACCGTCAGCTTGTTTGTCATTCTAAGTTGTATAGAAAAAAAGTTACCTTCCATCCATATTGCATTTCTAATTTGAGATATTAATAATCGCTTACACTTTGATGGATGGGAGTTCGGATAACTTCTAATTAACATAAGAATAGTGAAAATAAAGTATTTACTCTAAGGATTTCCTCCGCCGATATTACGACCATAGTTCTGCAGTTTCATATATAGTTTTCAATATTTATTTATTAGAAAATTTGTATAAATAGATTAATGGTTGTGGAGGAAGCGAAAGCGGCCTGTTCGAATCGGAGCATTCGGCGTTTCATTACCACTGATAATCCAAATGGGAGACAGGTCTGTTGTATATGTACCTAGTTACGAGTATGTATATATATATGTCGTTGACACTATTATATTTATATATATTTTTATTATATTTTTCTATGTAACATATAAAAGAAAATACAAAAAGATGAAATTTGTACATGGTTTAATTCCTACAGTACATATAAGTTCTTTTGTAGTGAGTAAATACGGAATGGCAACCCTGGTCTGGTGTTCCGCCTGCGCTATTAGTGCGCTATGCGTAGAAGGATGATCACCAGGAAGGTGAGGATGAAAGCAGGTCAATTGACCCATCGTGACGAATTCAAGAATTAACCACAATGGTTTCCAGAGAGAATAGCGAGGAGGTCAACCTAATATATTGCTAGTAATGGAGACTATTAGACCCCATTACTGGCAATCTCTTTCACCCCGGTATAGGTATTTTTTGACTCAGCAAACGTTATTTCACCGAGTCAGCCATTTTCTTTTAACTGAATAAAAAGTACACTAGTTAATTTTTAACTTTCGCGTTGTTTACACATATTTTAAATACACAATCGGAAATCGTGGACTGCATCACGTCGAAACGTCGATAATAAAGAAGCAGATATGTAGGTACTGTTCACCTGCAAAGGTTTTTAATCGCGTTATCTTATCTTATTTTCATATACTCGTATGGGGTCAGCTAAGCCGTTGCACGTCGATCCATACGGATCTTTTGTACTTTTTATTCGCGTTAAGTCCTGAGTGTGTATTTAAAATATATTTAAAAACTACACTTTCCCTTACATTGGAGCAAACAAAACACATTTCAAAAATCTCATTAATACCGGTAGAGTGATTTGGTATATAGCGGACACAAAAATTACGTGACACAGGTTTTTTATCTATATATTAATACGTGAAGCAATAACTCTGTACCCTTTTTACGAAAATTGCGCGGACGAAGGAGTATGAAATGTCGCACACTTATGGTTTATATAGAGAAGTTTTGCAGGGTGCTAATTTTTTTTTAAATTATGCATAAAAAGTACATTAAGTCAATAAAAAAAACATTACACACACTACCATGTATTTGACACACACACACATATATATATTCATTTGTTTATTATTAAAGTCTGTAGTCAAATTGACAATAGATTAATATTGTTTGTATTTAATATTATTTGTCTATAATCTTACTGAATGTTAAGCATAACCATAATAAATTCATTTATTACAATATATGTTTTGGTCGAACTTCGACCACTGGGCGACCACTAGTGTATTAAGATATGTAAGTTGCGTCTAGTTCTAGGAAAGTGAAATCGTATCACCAGTTTTATGGTTTCGCAAAACTTATAACATGTATACAAAGAGTCACAATGTCCCGATCATTCAGGAAGCACTAAATTATTTACGCACTTAGTCTTTCCGCATTAATAAAGATGTCAGTCCGGTTATTTTAAGCTGAAGTGTTTATGACTTTCTGAGCCAACCAATGCCCCTCGTTCCGAGCTTTTATGTAATTTGCATCGTTCAATATCTTTCCGGCTCGTCTAATCCATTTTCCGAACACTTACTAACACGCGTTTAGAGTTAGTGTTGCTAGATACGACTTTTATTTCTCCCCAAATCTATAGTAATATAACGGAAAAATTTGTTTGTTTACTTGCTTGTTTCTTTGAACGCGCTAATCTCTGAAAGTACTAGTCGCATTTGAAAAAATCTTTTTGCATTTGATAGCTTATTTCTTGAGAAAGGTTGTAGGTTCTTACTAATTATAATCATAAACGTGAAAGTGGGTATTTTATTAGCACGACATGTGACCACAAGCTAAGCAAATGCTGAAACAATATGGTCCATGAATACGATTAACTAAAAAGAGAATGATTTATTCTCAATGGTTAACGGTAAGCCGACATACCACCGCATGACCACCATACCATACCATATCACCCGTAATTGTTTACTACTAAACATAGGCCTTCCTCTAATGGGGGTTTTGCAATTAATTGTCACGCTTGGCAGGCGGTTTGACAACGACTATTAGGCCTTATTTTAATCCTCTTAACTCTTAACACTTCTGCCCATTCCTCGACCATTAAAGTTCCTTATATACTTCTTACGACACCCACGGGAAAGAAAAAGATGGCCTATTCTATGCTGAGCCCACGCGGCGAACACACTTTATGAACACATGTTGACCACACTGTTTCATGCTACATACAGTGTTTCTAAACATGACTTATTAATATGAAAACTGTAAAAAAAAATCACTCCAATTTCACCACCACAAACATTTTTAACCCAAAATTGCGAAAATAACACCCAATCTGGCAACTCTGTTTAAAGCTGAAAGGTATACTTAACGACTCAAAGTCCGTAACAAAACAATGGAACTCCAAACTTTAAATACAAATACAAACTTTTAAGTACTCACTTATTTTGTCTCGTATTTAACATGGTAAACATTTTATTTTTAGGAAAAATTCACTGATTTTAAAAATGTGGAAGTAAATTTGTTATTTGATTGACCCCTTGAAGCCTTAATGTAATAATCGTTTCAGAAATTGTTATAAACGTTATGTTTGAGATGAAGAAGGGCTTGAGTTACCTGTCCTGATAATCATTATGACCTTGATCTTTGTCTCTTGACCAGGATGATCAATCAGACAAAGTCAGAAGTAAAGTTTTGATGCATAAATAACAATATTATTTTGAAAAAAAAAAACCAGATGGCGTATCAAGATAAAATATATACCAGATTTTAAGTTAGACCTTCAGAAATACAAATATGCAAACTGTATTTAATTCGAAGCAGTACTTTTTGCATGATGCTGGAACAAAGATCATACAGTTACAATTTTACTATATTAGTAAAAAGTACAGTAAGATTAAATTAGATAGCACCTAATTACTTATTTCAATAGGAAATTATGTCATCTCTTAGAGCTATACTTGAATCAATTTGAATGGAAATGAACAGTCTTCTGCTTTCATTTATATACCTAAGTATTCATGATTTTATATCTTTACTTAGTATTTAAGCATCTACCCACTTTTATATCCAGATTATTTTCGACTTTAAAACAATACGATTTAGAGTTTAAATTTAAATGAATTTAAAGATTTTAAAGGCATCCCGAATTTCATAATCATATTGTGATTGGCGACATTCAATTCCGACTACGACGCAATAAAAGGAGTCTAAATATAAATCGGGGCGATGTATTGATTCAATACGATTTCTAATCAAACAGTTGGCGAAACAGGATTTGTTTACAAGCGGACTTCAATTGTTTAATGTATTGGTATGTTACCATTCCGTATAGTGATTGAATGTCTCAAATTAGCTTCGAGACACGGAATGTACGATTTAATAGTTTAGCCCGAGATTTCGTCTGTGGAACCGGGATAAAGGTAGCATATGGTTTTCTCCGTTCCACCAGCTCACCTGATGGTAAACGATTACCGCCACTCATAAGGGAAAAAGATTGTTAGTAATGGGGAGGTTAGCCCCATTGCTATCAATATACATTATCAGATCGACCTCCACGTGGTTCCCCCTGGAAACTATCGTGGTTAATTCTAGTGCAATTCATCACGATGGGCTAACTGACCTGCTTTCATCGTCACCTATCATCCCTCACTGGTGCCCCGCCAGCGTATACCGTTAGCGTAGGCGGGGCTACCATTCCATTATCATCCATTAAAAAAAAACGCCACTCATAAGAGGAGAAGATTGTTAATAAAAGGGAGGTTAGGCCCCATTGCTATCAATATACCCTATCTGGTCGAACTCCACACGGTTTCCCCTGGAAACCATCGTGACTTAATTATTGTTTGAATCGTCACGATGAGCTAAGTGAGCTGCTTTCACCCTCACTTATTATCCCTCACTGGTGTCCCGCCAGTGTATACCGATAACGCAGACAGGGCTACCATTCCATTACCATCCGTTAAAAAAAAGACCGCCGCTCATAGGCACCGGCAACATCAAAGAGGTTGCAGGTGTGTTGCCGGCCTTTTAGAATGAATATGATCTTTTCTTGAAAGTAGTTCTCTTTTTCTAATATGTCAAATTTTGTAATTTGGAAGAATTAGGAATCATAAATATTGTTACACAAAATATGAATCGATTTTTATCGGAATAGAATTTATTTCGATGAACTGAACTTGCTATTTATCCAATAATCTTTTTTTTTAATACGGGGAGCAAACGAGCATTCGGCTCACCTGATGGTAAATGACTACCGCTGCCCATGAGCACCCACAACACCAGAGGCATTGCAAGTGTGCTGCCGGCCTTTTAAAAAGGAATATGCTCTTTTCTTGAATATTATAATGTCGTATCAGTTCGGAAATACTGCTGCTGGAAGTTGATTCCAAAGCGTGGTTGTGCGTAGAAAAAAGTGCCGCAAAAAATGCACGGTGGAGAACCGCCACTCATTCAGACGGTTGGGATGGAACTTATATTAACTTATAACATTCCCCACAATATATTCGATAAAAGATGCATAGAAATGCAACGTAGATACGTTGTATTGTGTAGATACACAGTTTAGATCTACGAGGTACATCGTTCATAATTATATTAGACTAATAATATTTGAAATCACACATTCAATTTGCGGAATCAGATCAAAGAATCATATCATCCATTCAAATTTTGCGTGGGAATGGTTTGCATATTAATTAATGTATATTTATTGATTAATTGGACAAAAATATCAATTATATCTGATTAGCTAAAATTCAATGAATGTGTAAAACAAAGAAACAGATGGCCTGACTAAATATCAATATATTGATGTCCAATAGTACAAAAGTCGATTAATTTATTAAACGTTTCGAGAATTTTCTTGTGATAATTTGAAAAAAGAATTATGTTTTCATTAAGTTCTGTTGAATCAGCTTGTACTACTTACATGAATATTAATGAGGAAAGGACCTCGCCGTGTCTATAATAACATAAGCACAAATAATATAATTTTATATAAGGAACGCGGCCTAGATATAAGGAAAGGAATAGCTTTTAATTACTACTATATAGAAGCTGTTGTTGTTTGCATAATTAATATTCCTGAGACATTAAGTGTGGGGCCATATTAAAATGGGAAGAAGCAACTATTATCAATTTTTAAAATAAGTAGTTTTTAGACATGAGTAAATGGATATCGATTTGATATCTATATATTGTGTTCCTCTGGACAATGATGGTGGAAAAATGTCATCACCTATTTCAATATCGCCTATATCGATCGGATATCCATTTTTGAATATATTAAAAATCTGTTATACAATATTATTTTTTAGATAACAGACTTTTATCTAAAATATGGGACTAGTTTATAGATATTGTAACTAAAATATATAGATATCGCTATATATATTATCCACCCCTAATAATTACATCCCCCCCTCCCTTCTTTTTATATATTTTTTCATATATTTTAACAAATATAAGACGATGAGTTCAATTTTCTGCCTTGTTTGTATACTGTAAATTTCTCATATTTTTAACTAAAAAAATGTATACAGATAGAAGAAATCAATTAGTAGCTGAATTAATAAAATATCGCATAATCGCGGTAAAAAAAAAGAATTAGAGCTAATAAATTAAGTTTTGGCTTTGATGTAACTGCAAGCAAGTTACCACTTATAAAAAAATGTATACATACTTACTGTGCGTATTTGGTTTATCTGTTATGATACTGAAAACAAGATTATTTAATAATTACGCTGATTTTTAAGGGTTTATTGTTCCCAAAGTGCAACACACACGTGCAACCAAAAAAAAGAAAGTATCTAAATACTCGTATTTCAAATATCACATAATCGCAGCAAATATATGAGTAAGTTTGGTGTGAATGAAAATACAGTATTGATGTAACTGCATGCGAGTTACGACCTATTAAATAGTCGTTCCACAAGTTTCTTGGCGTTTGGGGAGCGCTAAAAGAGGGGAAGTCTCAGATTCATTACTCGGATTAAACGCCTCAGTCCAGAGATAAAACTCCGGCGTCTCGACACCCCTGTGAAATGCGCTTTTTATGTCTCGTAGAATTGAAAGTTAATTCACTTAATTTATGTATAATTTAGTGAATTATGTAAAATTAAAAAATATATCTTACGGATGGTGGAAAGGATATTGTATATGAAAGTAACACATCTGGACTTGAAATAGACGAAAATATTAATTTTATATTTATATATAGACTTTATATATAATATAAATAAATTTCAGTTTTACCAAATATTGCCTGGGAGAGAATGCTATATATGTAGTATTAAGTCCGCCTTTTGTACCAGACATTTTTTTTGTAATGTGGTCAATAAAGAATAAATAAATAAATTAATAATAAAGCCTAACTTTATAAATAATTAATGAACTTACTGTGTGATCCAAAGGACTAAATGTTCCCTGAAGTAGTCTTCCGGATGAAGTCGAAATAATTGTCGGAAACGACAAAAACACAGTGATTTCATTAATCTCCCGTATTTATACAGACATTAGATAAAAATAAACATTGACTTTAAAAATAATAAGCTTATTAACATAAAATTAACATAAAATCCAAAAGCATGATTTTGGAAAATGCAAGAAAAATCAATGGTCATTGTCACTTGATGCTTTCTCTCTAATCTGGAAGAGGGGGAGGGGTAGTAATGGGGACTAGCGGTACCATTGCCAACAATATATGCTGTCCGGTCTATTTCTATGTGTATTGACTTTGGAAATCATCGTGGTTAATTCCAAGTGATTCCCGTATGGTCCTAGCATAGAATAGGCCACCCTTTCCAAAACCGTGGGTCTCGTAAGACACGACTAAGGGAGAACGAGGGATGGGCAGTAGGGCCCCTCTTAAAACATTTCCAAAGCCTTTGGGCTAATCGAGTCATCCGCACAAACAATCACGCACAGGTATTATGTACCAAACCCTTTTCATCATAAAGAAATCCCCGTAAGGGTATAAGATCTTTTAAAGGGATTATTTATTTTATGAAAATTGGATTAGCAAACAAACTGACGACCAACATGATGGAAAGTGGTAACCGTCGCCTATAGACATGAGAAATGCTATAGACATAACAGAGTACTGTTTCGCCCGAGATACCCCCCCCCCCCCCATGCGTTGCTATTCCTGAGCACTCAGATATTATCCCTCTGTACCCTGTATGTTCATTGTCATATCCTACCCTTCAAACCGAAACACAACTGCTTCACGGTTGAAACACGAATAGAACAGAGGTGTCCAAGCAAACGACTTTTGTGTAAAATCTCCCTCTGGTCTTATCTAATAAATCTAATTTTCTTTAGATAAATAATCGCTTATTGTGTGGCCGCAACTGACACCCATTGTCGGTATTGTCACTCCAGCCTACGTTAGTGAAATTTACACAACACATTAATTTCGTATGCTTAAGGAGACACGTAACACAAATTATATTATCGTAGAACTAGTTCAAGTTCGGCCGTAGCCATTTGCATGATTGTGTACTATTTAAAGTAAACAAAGTGTTCTCGGTATAAACCTTTGTCGACCGAAGTCGGTCATGTGATGAGGGCGAGACAGTAAGTGTTACCCGCGACTTTATTCTCGTGACCGAGATATGTTTATTGAACGGAATAAAAAGTAGCCTAAACTTTACCACACCCTGTATAGTAGATGTATACCAAATTTCATAGTGATTAGGTAAACTGTTAAGGTTAAGGTAATAAACAAACTCGCTTTCACATTTATAACGCTACTAATATTAATTTTTATTTAGAATAAGGAGAAACTGCGGGGAGGTCGACCTGACAGGGTATATGCTAACGATGGAACTGGCCATCCGCATTACTAATAATCCCTTTTCGTCTACATTTATCTTGGTAGGTCTAGTAAACTGAGATGCGTGGCAGACATTATATCATATTGTCCTTTAGAAGCCATCGTGTTGAACACGATGGTTTCCAGGGTCACGTGGAGGTGACAGGATATATTGCAAGGGATGTGACTGATAGCAATACTGACAATCCTTCCCCGCCCCCCTCCCTCTCCTCCATAGTATGAGATTGCCACAATATAATTTTCATTTCGTACCGTCATCCTTTTTTGTTCATAATTCGGTGCTGTTTCAAATTCATAAACAATTACGTTTAAAACACAAAATGGGCTTCAAAATTGAATTGGATTTGAAATAAACTTTAGGGTGTTTTTCACTTGTACCCTTTTGGGTTGATTCCGCAATCCTATAACGTTTCCCATCGATTTTCAATAAACTAAAAAGCATGAAGATGGAAGATGGACAGGGTTGCCAGATGTGATGTTTGATTTTTATCCAAATGTTATTTTTTTTTTTAAATCGCCAGAATTTCCTTCACATTTACCCAACCACAAACTTGTGTTTTTTTTTATACAACTTAAAATGGCAAACAAGCAGACGGCTCCCTTGATCGAAAGTGGTAACCGTCACCTATAGACATGAGCAATACCATAGACATAACAGAGTATACTGTTTCGCCCATGATATCCCCCATGCGTTGCCATTCCTGAGGACTCAGGTTTTATTCCTCTGTACCCTGTAAATTCACGCTTTATCCCACCCTTCAAACCGAAACACAGCCATGCAAACACAACTGCTTTACGGTTGAAACACGAATGGGACAGAGGTACCCAAGCAAACAATTTTTGTACAAAGTCTCCCTCTGGTACCTTGTATTTATTTAATCACAAAGCGAACAACAAAAAAAGAAAAGGCATTTCCTACATTTTATAACTTTTTTACCCTCTCTTTTGTTACCTTCATTGATATATTTTATTGTATTTATATACCGTTACACTGTTTGCAGCACCAAAACTGTCGCGAACAGAAAATTTATAATTTAAAATTGCGAAAAAATGCATAACTTGACAACCCTGGACGGGGCAAAGTTGCTAAAGTCCGCTTATGATAGACATTATTTGGACTGGTGTCATTTCAAAGGATTTGAGTTTAATAAGGATTTCAAACTCGCAAAGTTTGAAATCCTTATTAAACTAGTTTTTACCGGCCACTTTGTCCGCGTGACTGATATATCGTTGATCGACTGGGATAAACAGTATCCTGTGTCCTATTGCATAACAAATATCAGATTTCATTACGCCCGGATAAGTCGTTAAGGCGCCAAGAGTTAATAAACAGAAAAAAAAAACTCTCACTCCCTTATTCTTACTAATATTATATGTAAAAGTAAATCCTTGCCATGTGGTCCCGGCATAAAATGACCCTTCCTTTCGTATAGATTTTATAAGAGGCGACTAAGGGAACTTCAAGTCGAGGAATGAGTAGTAGTGTCCCTCTCAAATCATCACTAAAAGCCTAACTGTGTTTGGCAACCCAAATCCCAAGAGTGGCGACTAATGGCAAAACTACCTTTATGGGGAAGGCTATGTTTAGCAATGGACAGTTAACGACTGATACAAAAACGTTTTACCACTCACCCAATAGAGAGAGACCTACGGTTATCACTTTCCATCAGATGGCTCGTTAGCTTGTTTGCCATTCTAAGTTGTATAAAAAAAAAAAAACACAAGTTTGTGATTGGATAAATGTGAAGGAAATTCGGGCGATTTGGAAAAAAATATTTAACATTTGGATAAGAATCAAACATCACATCTGGCAACCCTGTCCATCTTCCGTCTTCACGCTTTTTAGTTTAAAAAAAAAACACTCATGTAGATATAACCTTTAAAAACGAATTTTCCTTATTAATATGAATTTTAAAAGTACCATCGTAATCTAGCGGCCGCGCCGATTATGGCGGGGAATCCGGAAGCGTCAGATAATTAATTTAAACATTGGACTCGTTCTCATAACGTGAGCCCAGCTTGCGATTCCGTGTTAACGAATTAGCGGTGAGCGCACAAAATACGAGATTACAACTTAAAACTTTACTTGATAATTTTCCTTCAAAAGATTACAACAGTAAATTTATTATAGATACAAATAATTACAAGAAATGATCACAGTGAGCAAACAATAGGTGAGCTTACCGTTAAAAGTGATCTCTTCCAGGCAACCTTTAAATGGAGAAGAGTAATTATAAACAGTTTGATATTTATTTATTTATATTTATATACATACAGTGAGTGTAGAAAGTATTCGTACACCTAGGGTTATAATAAACAAAATACGAATTTGATAGACATTCCTCTATTTATCTAATTTAAATCAATACTGTTAAATAGTTTAACATTTCCGCACTTTGTTTATGATAATTTTTGTTTTTTAATAAAAAAAATTAAACAACATTAAAATATTTTTACGTTAACTATGCAAATAATGACAAACAAAAAGTATTCGTACATTCATTCTTTTTTAAATGAAATTCTGTATAAATCATTTATTCAATCGAATTTTTCATATGCCTACAATGCCAAGGTCATTTTTAATACGTAGGTATAGGTATTAGACGTTTTTTTTGACAAGTATACGTGTTTATACAAAAATGGGTCGTAAAGGAAAAAAAACGAGTGAAGAGGAGAGAAAAATAATTATTAATTTGCATAATCAATGCAAATCATTAAGTGAAATTGCAAAATTTGTCAATAGACCACGTTCAACCGTACAGACTGTAATTGATCGGTTTTCTATTACTAAAACACTAAAAAATAAACCCAGAAGTGGGCGTCCATCAAAAATCACGCCTCGATTGGAACGGAAAATTTTAAATTGTGTAAAAAAAAATCCAAAAATTAGTGCCCCTCGAGTGTTACAAGAAATTAATAATATCAATGATTGCCATATTTCTGTCAGTACCGTTCGGAACGTATTACGTAGTAACGATTATCATGGAAGAACTCCGCGTAAAAAGTATTGGGTAAATGATATTAATAGAAAAAAAAGATTAGTTTTCGCAAAAAAATATATTAATGAAAAAAATAATTTTTGGCAAAGTGTTATTTACTCAGATGAATCGAAATATAATATTTTCAAATCGGATGGACATCATATGGTATTAATATGGAATATAAAAAAGAAAATTTATGTCCAACGGTAAAACACGGTGGTGGGTCAGTTTTTGTATGGGGTTGCATGAGTGCTTTTGGGGTGGGAAAACTTGCATTTATTGATGGAATTATGGATCACAAAACGTATATTAGTATTTTAAAAGAGAATCTTCTCTCTAGTGCAGCTCAAATGGGTTTTAACAATAATTGGATATTTTTACAAGATAATGACCCTAAACATAAAGCATGGCATACTAAAGCATGGATCCTGTTTAATGCTCTAAAATACCTAGAGATTCCTCCTCAATCACCTGATATTAATGTTATAGAGCATGTATGGGATTATCTCGATAATAAAATTCGAAATCGACCAATTTCGAGAAAAGAAACACTAAAAATTGCGCATCGCGAAGAATGGGCATTGATACCGTCTTCTTATATTTTCAAACTAGTTGATTCGATGCCGCAGAGATTCCAAGCTATCATCAATGCTAACGGTGGTCCAACAAAGTATTAATATTTTTTTAATATTAATTTACTTACAAATTTTATAAGTGTACGAATACTTTTTGTTTGTCATTACTTGCTTAGTTAACGTAAAAATATTTTTATGTTGTATAATTTTTTTATTAAAAAACATAAATTATCATAAACAAAGTGCGGAAATGTTAAACTATTTAACAGTATTGATTTAAATTAGATAAATAGAGGAATGTCTATCAAATTCGTATTTTGTTTATTATAACCCTAGGTGTACGAATACTTTCTACACTCACTGTATATATTGGTTACAATCAATTTCTATTTTTTAATTGTAGATTACAGTGAAATATTCGAATACAGTAAAATAACAAGAAAACCCAAAATTTAAATGTTATAGTTTTTTAATATATAGGTACTAGGAGTATTAGAAAAATGTGATCTTGAAATTTTTTTTTTATTTTTGAATAATAATAATACTTTTGAGATACAAACCTACGAAGTGCACACCAGAGATACAATGTTTTTTAATTATCGAATAATGTATAATGAAGTAAAAAAATATTAATTAGAATAGTATTGTTTTCTCACATTTCATAATTATTGTATTCGACTTTTCACATGTGACACAACATAAAATACTTGACATATAACAAAAATACAGTAGTAAATTTGAGTAGTTGTGGTATCAATGTATCCACGATGGAAAAGGCAACGGAACTAAAGCATACAGCCTTATCTTCAGTTAAAAGTTTGAATACCCATGTGTTATAAGGCAAAATTCTCATATCTTTTTCAGAATTCTTTAGAAGGGCCACAAGCCATAAATTTTGAATTTTAGAATAAATTATGTATGGAGATAACTTCTTTTATAATTAAAAATACAATTCATCATTCATATCTTCGTAAAAACTCCTTGCTCCAGAATATTTTAAATTTGCCCTTTTTTATATGACATCAGAGCATGTATTAGAACGTTCATAAGTATATAAAATAAAAAAGGGACTATATTATGCAATAGATGATTTTCTACATATTAATATATGTTTTCCAATAACATCTAATCTACATAGAAAAACTTGATGTTATCCATTGACCCATGCCACAAGGAATATAATACTGTCCGTTGTATGGGAGAAAATGTAAAAGATATTCTGACGGCGTTCTTATTGGTAAATTAACTGCATTTTTATTCTACTAATCACCATCATTATACCAGCCATTATCTCTCCACTGCTAAACATAAGCCTTTCCTATAGACTTAGCAGGTTTTGCTAATGGTCGCCAGGTGGCAAGTGGGTTGGCAAACGCTGTTCGTTTCTTTGGAAATCGCTTGTTTTAAGAAAGACGCTGCTGCCTATTCCTTAACCATTAAGTTCCCTTAATTGCCTCTTATTGGTATTCCATTCTATGGCGAGACCATTACATTCCCCCTTAGAAACCGACATTCGTTCGTCGTATTGAACAATTCGCCAATGATACAGCAACTGGTCTGCTTTCATCCTCACCTATAATCATTCACGGTTATCTTACCAGTATATAGGTACCAATACTTAACGTGAGCGGGTTACTATTCTAATATCAGGGGAAAGGAAGGAGGACCTGTCGTGCCTACTAAGAGGGGTTTTGCCAGTAGTTTTTGTCTATAGTTGCCCGCCAAGCGTGGTAACTATAGACAAAAACTCCAATATGAATAGAACCTATTATCAGCAATGGAGAATTAACGACTGACATGATGATATAATGAAAACTGACTGCGTGGAATGCGATCTGGTTGATATACAACTAGTTCTCGTAACAATTCCTTCGAATTTATTTTATTCAGTGGTTAGAAAAACATAATAAAATTATTTGGAACTCACTCCAACTGTATTGTGGGCGTATTACATTCAACATGTCGCACTGAATCTAGCGCTGTCAATAAATAAACTTGGATAGCGAAATAATGAAGTAGCCGGCACGGCGGGCGGAGCTGACAATTCTACAAGCAGTTGAAATATATGATCAGCAAGCAATTTACTGATAATTACAGTTCTTTTTCTTAACAATCCTTGCTATAGGGTCGTGAATGGAATACATTTATAAATTTAAGCAAGTAATTATCTTGGGATTTACTCGTAAATGTTTTTTTTTTTTTGCTTAAAACCTTTTGATACTAGAGGGCACCACTCTCGCAAAAATAGTGGTGGTGGTGGTAACAATCTTTGGTGTATCTAATGTTGATGTATTATAACAAGTTTTTAGATCAAAGTAATTAATCTGTATTTAATGAAAAGACAAACACTTGAATGGATCATCTAATTAGTGATATTCATCATCACCATATATTTCCTGATTCTTTTAAATTGCTGATATTATAAACCTGAAATTGTAAATATCGATTCATTTTACTAAGTAAGCATTAAATAAGAAATAATTGCGAGAAATTTGTATGAAAATGAGAGTAATTTAATGCGAGAGAAACTTCAGTCAATATCTAGTCAGGTCTGCTACAGTTGGAACATTGTTATTGGAATGACATTTTTGTATGAACTATGATACCATTCCCAGCTAATATTAAGTAACAGTATTCCATCATGGCGGATCATGCCTATCTTGAATAGGCGCCATGACAGTCAAACTTATGACGCCATTTCAAAAACAACGCTTCACTTATGAATAAATTTTTTTTTACATTACAATAACTATTATGTATTTTGATAAATTGCCAATTTTGATGAAATTGTGAAATTGCAGTGATTACTTGTTTTGTGTATCTGTAAGGAGGAAGATTGTCTTATGTTTGTTACTTGTAGGTTTTTTTTTTATTGTTTTGTTGTTGTCAGTTTTGTTAATATGTAATCGATGATTTAAGAAAATGTTGTGTACATCTGTAATTGGTGTAAATGCAAGATGCAAGCCCTGTATATCAATTAAAATTAATGTCTGTATTTACACTGTTGATGTACCTTTTAAAAATAAATAAATAAATCATGACCTACCATCCTTACTGGTACTTCGCCACCATTAACCAACAACACTAAAATATCCCTTTCCCATTCCATTTCCACCCATTCAAAAGTAAATAGGTATATTTGAAAAAATTTCAATGCGCAACCCTGAATTTGAGAATCCTAAATTATTAATAGGTTGAAAAAATACCTTCTATCAACTTGATATTCGGTCAGTCAGTCTCCAAGTCTACAATCAAATCTTCGGAAGATACTTTTTTATTAATAATAAATAGGAACTCGGAAAGTGAGCCCTTATTGTTTCAGGCAAAGCTCATTATTCACTTTAAGAACTTTAACCGATCAATAACATTTTACTTGGAAATGATGGGAGGACTAGCTAAACAAACTCAAGCTATATTCCAATATTTTTGTCATTTTGTTTAAAATTGCTAACTAGGATATTGTCTAAAAATAAGATTAGGAGAACAAATCACAATACGCCATTACAATAAAAAAAAAAAAAAAATTTCAAAATAGGTAAAAATAAACAAAAGAATACATAAAAAAATGGATGGTCTACTATTGTCAAAACGGAACAAACGTACTAAAAAAAAAAAAAAAAAAAAGCAAAAGAATACATTATCTCTAGATAAATTAAATAGCATTTAGATTTTAGAACTTACACCTTAAGATGGAGGGTAGTGGTATTAAGCGTTTGTATACTATAGAAACATTCCATCTAAAAAAATTAAATATTACTGATATTTTAAACAAGACTTCCTTTTTGATTTTATAGATAGAAAAGGATCTCCAAACCCAAGGTTACATCGTAGAATATTAAGCATTATTTTATCTATGGTTACATTCAATACCAATACTCTTTCCAATCCGACTTCTTGTCATTGAGTTTCCCGCCAAATCACACTTTTTTATTCAATTTAAAAATAAATATGTCACTCCATTATGCAATGTTGAATTAAGCAGTTTTGTCATCGATACATTTTGTATCACTTAATACTTAATTATTTTTTCGAATAATATGATTATATTACTTTGATAGTTTGCCATTATTATTAATATCTCTACTGTATTGAAAGGATAACAGGTAAACACGCAATAAATTTTGAGCCTTATTTGTATTGAAATAGTTGTTTGTATTTACTCGAATTACACAGCAGTAAGTTATTTAATATAATAGTTTATGACATCGTAGTTTTAGTATTAAATACCTTACTGTTGTTATTACCATCGACAGCTAAAACGGTGTATTACGTCGATAGAACATCAAGTTCGGTAAAGAATAATTCTGTGTACATGTCTTAGAAAATATTTATAATTATTATTGTCTATATATTAACATTATTATAAAGTTATATTTTTATAGGAATATACTTAATAATAGATGGGTGAGACCTTTAAGCCCTTGGGTCTTTCTACTTACTCCAGAAGAACTTTTTTTTATGCAATTTAGAATAGCAAAAAAGCTGACGTCTCACCGGATAGAAAGTGGTAACCGTCGCCTATAGACATGAACAGTACCATAGACATAACCGAGAATACTGTTTCGCCTAAGATACTCCCCATGCGTTGCCATTCCTGAGGACTCAGGTGTTATTCCTCTGTACCCTGTAAATTCACTGCCATATCCCACCCTTCAAACTGATACACAGCCATGCAAACAACTGCATCACGGTAAAACACGAATGGCACGGAGGTGCTCACGCAAACGATTTTTGTACAAAGTCTCCCTCTGGTAAATTATAAATATTTCGTGAAGTCGTTTTTTTTTACAGACAAACCCCGAAAATACCGGTAATGAAGAACGTACTCCGATCTATGTTCGGGGTGTGCAGCAGTTCAGCTGAGAAGGGAGAGGTGCACGATACAATTCGCAAAGTTTTCGGCAACGACATGGTTATGAAGGATAACACGGACAGATATACGCAGTACTATTAATATCTTTTTTGAATATTTATAATTTACTTGTTATATAGTGTTATCTAAGTAGGGTTTTTTTATGGGTAATAATGGTATGGTAACCCTACCCGCGCTATCGGAATACACCGGCGGGGCACCAGTGAAGGATGATAGGTGAGGATGAAGCAGGTCAGTTAGTCTATCGTGACGAATTCAACAAGAATTGTTCACGATGGTTTCCAAGGGGAACCACGTGGTGGTCGACCTAATAGGGCATATTGCTAGCAATGGGACTGTCAAACTCCATTGCTAACCATCCCTTTCCAAGGAGGGTCGACGTCAGGCAGGCGGCCAGTTGTAAAACCAAAAGCCAAAAGTAAAATCATATTACATGGACTCCAAATAATTGAGATAAGGGTAGAAAGATAATGTTGAGTTTACTAACTATTACTCGCGTCTACATTCATGTGAGGGAGGAATTTTGATTGTCTGAGACAAGAAGCATATGATAGCATTTTTTTTAATGGATGACAATGGAATTGTGACCCTGCCTGCGCTAATGGTATACGCTAGCGAAGCATCAGTGATGAACACACCAAAAACTCAGCACGACGGTTTTTAGAGGGAGACCACGTGGAAGTCGACCTGATAGGGTATATTGCTAACAATAGGACTGGTAGTCCCCATTACTGCAATTCCTGAAGGCTTAACTTAAAATTTGGTATGTTTTATCTTGATACGCCACCTATTGGTGAATAACATTGATTTTCCTAATTCTAAAATCCTGGCGTACGAAGTAACGGGCGAAAAAGTAGCGCTGCTTTGGCAGTATGATTCCGTTCATGGGTCTCGTAAGAGGCTATGAAAGCAACTTAATGGTCGAGGGATAGTCAGTAGCATCCCTCTTAAAACATCAGCAAAGCCTAACTGCGATTGCCAATACGCCAGTCAAGAATGACAACTACTGGCAAATCTCATCATAATATATTATATCATCATCATACATTCGTTCATGAACATGGATAATATTCAAATGTCATAATTTACAGGAGAAATAAATATATCAGTCACATAAGGGACAATCTGCCCAAAATTATAGACAACAAAATAGCAAGTCATAAATCCAAAGCGGGAAAGAAACATGCTCCTATTGTTACTGAAGTACGTAATAATATTATTAACCAAAAATAAATATAAATATACGACCAATTTATCTAGATTTTATTGATTTATAAAAATATCGACTTCAGACATATTTACAATTTTCCACATTTAAAAGGCGCAAAACACGTGTCTGTCGCGTATATATATATATATATATATATATATATATATATATATATATATATATATATATATATATACATCGACTTGGTTACATAAAACCACAAAGTCTACTCACTTTTATATATTAGTTGTAAAACTGTAGTTCCTTTTTAATTTTTAGTAGAAGTAGAGTAAACACGTGAGCTGCAGAGCATCGTTTAGAATTTTAGCATATCTTTTAAACAGAAATTACATAGATAGAGTATCAACATACAAAAGCTTCGAAAATAGCGAGTCAAATTCTTCATACAATTTTGCATGACAAATATGTAGATATGTGTGATTCCTTTATTACTTCTATATTAATTTTGTCTTATAATTTTTGCATCTTTTTAATGCTGAAATACTCATTTTATTTATTAAATAATACGTCAAGATTACATTGTATGCGTAAGTATAAAGAACACTGATAAAAAAAACGAGCCAGCTAATTTGATAATTAGCTGACAAAAAGTTGACCCGTTTTTCTAATTCTAACTATCTTGTTTTAGACACCTGAATTCGATAACAGACCAGGGCGCGTTGGACCGAAAATTGTAGTCTTTGACGCTTCTACTGGTAATAGCATCAAATTTAATTGAAATCATTTAGCATCAATACTCTTTCTCTTAGAACACTCCATGTATTCTACAAATGAAATTAAACATTTTTGCCCAAAAAACATGGTTCAAAATATAACAACATATTTTGAGACTCCCGTACTAATTTGGCTGGCTTTTTTTTTATACAACTTAGAATGGCAAACAAGCTGACGGCCCACCTGATGGAAAGTGGTAACCGTCACCTATAGACATTAGCAGTACCATGGACATAACAGAGTATACGCCCGCGCGTATTCCGTTCCATTCCTCGTATGACACCCCCCATGTGTTGCCATTCCTGAGGAATCAGGAATAATTGGTGTTATTCCTCAGGTGTATCCTGTAAATTCACGCCCTATCCCACCCTTCAAACCGAAAGACAGCCATGCAAAAACAACTGCTTTACGGTTGAAACACGAATGGGACAAAGGTACCCAAGCAAACGACTTTTGTACAAAGTCTCCCTCTGGTAAGCTATCAGCTACGAAGTAGTAGCAATGAGGTTAAAGTCAATATATTTCTGTTTTATATACCCTGTTAAATTTTATAGTTTATTATTGCCCAATTTAAGGGTGCCCACACTCTTCTAACCCCACCGTGTCTTTTTTTATGGGTGAATTTATGGTATGGTAATTTTGCCTATGCTATCGTTATATGCTGGCAGAGTATTAGTGAGGAGTAATAATACCAAAAGCAGGTCATTTAGCTTATCGTGACCAATTCCATGCGAATTAACCACCAGGGGATTGATCTCCAGGGGAACCGCGTGGTGATAGACCTGACAGAGAAGCTGTATCATTAGCAATGAAGCTGTTAGATCTCATTATTATCTTTTTCCTTCAATCTACCATGTTAGTATGGGAGACTTCCTTGATAAACTTCTTCAGGTACAGGACGATTGGTGTTAGTAGGCGACGAGCGAGTAAGTGTGCAAGGTCTCTCAAGTTTCGCAACTATCAGGGCAACGGCTTGCGTTTTTGCCGGAAAATGGATGTACGAGGTACAGCTTGGCACAAAAGGAATTATGCAGGTAAGCGATATTATTCACTTCAAAAGGAGAAATATCTCAATTAGCCTCTTTTTCTTATATCATCGTCATCGATAATCTTTTTTGTAATGTCTATTTTTTTACATCAGGTCGGATGGTGTACAGCTTCCTGTGTGTTCTCCATGGACACCGGTGTAGGAGATACAGCGCATTCATACGCGTATGATGGTGGAAGAGTCAGGAAGTGGAATGTGGCGACTTCTCCTTATGGACAGGCATGGTTTCCTGGTGATGTCATCGGCTCCTGTATCGACTTGGACAAAGGCACCATGGAGTTTTATAGGTATTATACCTTTTTTACAGATTTTCCAGAAACAAACAGCTCATAGACATGTACAGCACCATAAATATTACACTATGACGCCCATTGTACCTTTCAAGTCATTCCTGAGGACTAAGATGTTCGCCTGCATACCCCTCAACTTCACTTTTATATTCCATCATTCAAACCAAAACAGCTATACAAGTAAAAGTGCAACTGCTTTGTCTTAGAAAGTTTCGCCAATTATTAATTTTATCATTTCATATTCCCAATGGATTTTAGTAATTCTTGTTTGCCATTCTGCGTTGTATAAAAAACAGGTTGTAAAAAAAATAGGGTTTAATCCCACATTGGCTCCATATGATTTTTATAATCATCACATTAGCTGTTATATATCCATTGTTGAACATAGGCCTCATTCATAGACTGCCATATAGAACGGTTCTGAACCACTTGTAACTACTGACTCTGCAACGCGTTTGAAAAATCTTCTCTTACCAGGCCCTCTTATCAAATAATAAAGGATTTGTTTTTAAATACTCGTAAATACATTTTAGGGAAAACGAGACGCCGGACATCGTTGCCTCCTTCTATCTTACATTATGGCGATAACGTATCTATCCACAAAGTCATAAGCCACTAAGGTCTCTTATTCAATTTCAGAAATGGTATATCATTAGGCGTGGCATTCGATAACGTGGCATACGGCGCTGGCCTCGCTTACTTCCCCTCGGTGTCACTGGCTATGCAAGAACATCTTTATGCAAACTTTGGACATGTTCCCTTTGTGTAAGCGAATTACCTGCTCATAATTTACATTTTCATCGTCATAGCCGGATTTATTCGACAAACATTTCTGAGTCCATAACTCCCTTGATAAATTTATGCTATAGAAAACTCGTGTTTGTATGTTTTTGTGTTTTTCCTTATTAAATAGCCTATTACATTAACACTGTAATAAAATAAAGATAGAATATAAAACAAAAATTTACAATCTTTCATAATCAGTTGTCATAGAAATGTTAAAAAACCAAGCTCAATATAAAATTGGCAATTTGAGTCAAACGTTAGAGGCACAGTAACTGTCGCAAAATCAAGCAATCAATGGGTTTTTTACTTGTCATTTAATTATTAATGTCACTTCTAAAAACAGGAAAACCTGTATATTTGTGTGTTTGTTTCGTGATATCTATCGCTAAATTGTGAATCTATTTCAATAATTCTTTATCCAATTAATAGAATTTATTCTATACAGATTCTATACTAGATTTATAATAATTAAAGCCGTTGTTTCTCTTTGAGAAGTAGTATATCTAATATCTTCGATTTAGTGAATTTGGGCCTAAGAATTTCACTTTTGAATGAAAGGGATGCATACTAGCTTACTATCACATTGACCAGATAGTTTGGCATAGAATTTGATACAATACTAAATATAGCATTAACTACAAGCTTTCCAGTGGACGGTTACGCCCCGCTACAAGCGCCACCTAACAAGGAATGCGCGCGCGCATCTCTACTTTTCAAATATCTAGACGCACTGCTAGATGAGCTGACCCACCTAACTGAACTTAAAACTCCAGTGACTGCTAAAAGTAGTAAGGTATTTTTTTCTATTTCCGTAAGAATCCTAGCCATTTGTTTCACTACATAAGTAGCACGGGATGTCGGCAACTTATAAATACGTCATTCTTAGAAAAAAAAGAATGACTATCAACATTTTAATCATCATATCAGCCGGTAACTCTCCACTGCTGAACATAGGCCTCCTCCTATGGGGATTGGGGGGGGGGGGGGGAGGTGTTGCAAAGTACAGCACGCTTGGCAGACGAGTTAGCAACCGCGATTAGTATTTTATTATGTTTAAAGAGGGCCGTGATAAGTAAGAGATGTGGCTAATAAACAAATACGAATTCATCAAGGATTATCCGTTTGTTTCCAGGAAGAAGTGCTGACATGTTATATTCATAGAAATTGTGCTTTCATCTCTGCTTAGACTAGATATAATATATCCAAGGGTATTTTTATTAGGCCAGTAATAAATGTCACTAAGAATATCCTTAATTCCCCCCTAACTTCTTACCATTTCTGAGGATTATAGCTGTCTTACATTTAGAGTTATTATAATTGGACGTGTATTATTTCTTACTATTGTGTTTAGGCAAAATCAGAATCATCAAGAGAAGAAGAGGTGACGCTTCGCATCCACAGCTCTGAGTCGACATACAGTCCCAGGCCTTCTCCACATTCCATCGTAGATACTCAAAGTGAAGAAATGAAGAAAATATCCAAAAAAGTACGTGAGATTACATAAAAAATTTTATAACACAAATAAAATTAATAGAAACCGGTCAAATGCTTACAACAATTTGTGAGTGAGTATAAGAATTTTTCTAATAATACTAAATATAAACTAACTTTCAGTCATAACGCTATCCGCATGACCACGATTTGTCAAAAGACCCAAGTAAATAACCTATGTCCTTAATTAACTCCATACGAAATAGTGAATTTGCCGTGTAGTCCCGGCATAGAACAGGTCACCCCTTTCTTTCCGGTGGATGTCGTAAGAGACGACTAAGGAAAGACGAGGGATGGGCAGCAGCGTCCCTCTTAAAATATCTCCAAAGCCTGACTACGGTTGACAATCCGCCTGCTAAGCGTGGCAACTACTGGCAAAACGCCCCAAGGTGGAAGCTTATGTTCAGCAGTGAACAGTTAAAGGCTGATGTAATGATGATCATGAAATAGTGAATACCAAATTTTATAGATTGATTGACCCAATTGGAAATGAAGTCAGGTCAGTTGGACCATCGTGAAGATATTAGGAATTTACCACAAGTTTTCGACCTGATAAGGGATACTAGCATTGAGGTTAGATCTCAAGGTCTCAGGTCTTCATTACTAATAATCCTTATGTAATTTGTTTTAAAGCATTTTTTATGATACTTAAAATAGCAAACAAGCTAACCATCTTTCTAATAGACAATAGTATCCGTCGCTTATAGATATGAGCAAATGCATGCGCGTCAGAAATGCGCCATTACTTTCATACGTTGCTATATCTGAGGACTATGGTCTTATTTATAAAATGGGTTACCCCTTCCTTTCCTGTGGGAGTTACAAGAGACGACTAAGGAAACTTAATGATCAAAGGATGGGCAGAGAAGACTCTCTTAAAACCCAAACCCTAAACTCAAAACTTAACTACGATTTCCAAATCACCTGCGAAGCGTGATGACTACTGGTAAATCCCCCCTTTATGGGGGAAGGCCTATGTTCAGCAGTGGATAGTTAACGGCTGATATGGTCACCTGTAGTTTTATTAATTTCAATACGATACTACGAATAATTTTGTTTTAGGCATTTCTTATGTCCCTCGCTCGCATTGTAATTGTCGAGCTAGGTGGATCCCTTCGTCTGTCTTACGTGGTAGTCTCAGAACTTCTTCCTCGATTAAGAGGAGCCCTAGGCTTGAAGAGCAGAGGCACACACGTTGATCAATACGCCACGGAATTTTACTTGAAGAGCAGAGGCGAGAACTTTGTTAGTAGAGTGACAGCTTGTCATTATTTAAAAAAAAAGTTTTTGTGTAATGATATTAATATTATAAATGTGAATGTTTGTTGCTATGGATGGATGGATGAATGTTTGTTACTCTTTCACGCAAAAGCTACTGAACGGATTTCAATAGAATTTGATACACGGATAGGTTATATGTATCTTAACTTGGCACATACGATACTTTATATAGGTACTTATTCACGTGATCGAAACCGCGGGGCATAACTAGTAGATAATAAATATGATTAATAATGTTTTAACAAAAACAATTTTAGGACATTTTAACGAACCCCAAAATTAATCACAAGTTAGCATGAGTAGTATCAGTAGGTACCGCTCCAATATCTATATATTGGATTCCGGACATTGATAGTGGAAAAAAGATCATTACCCATTTCGATATCGCCGATCCCAGTCAGATATCTTCATTCAGTTTCATTTCGATATTATATATTGGATAACGACATTTTGTATATTTGCTAATGAGCCAATATATATATATATATAATACACACTTTTAATCACAAGATATCTCAATTAATGAACATGTATAATTATGATATTTTGCTATAATGCATTAAAGGTACTGAATACTAAATGAGATGTACAGAAAGTTACCAATCACTAGTATGACTTGCAATAACAATCACGCCAATTAGTAAAATATTTGACTAGTTTCTAGAACCCAGCAATGTACAGAGACCATAATTATCTTCCTGCCCTTATCCCCGTATATATAATATATGTTTTTCTCTTATATTCTTCTCTATTTGCAGTCATTCCAGACTTCGTTCTCGTTCTAGCTATATCCGTTGTCATACATCCATTGATTTTAAAATATTCCTTTATAAAGATATAATTATTTACATCCATAGTTGTAACCACCAATTAACTATTTATTACTTTCTTTAAAACATTCTCCTCGTCTCTGTCATCTCTTCTCCATCACATGGCCATATCAAGATAAACGATCACTTGTCAAGAACTTAAGTAATTATCAATTGATATTATTTCACTTCTAGAAAAATCTCTCTGCCAAGTTATTGACACAGCCGCAACCACGTCTTTGCACTTTACTGGACCTACTGTGGACATTCTTGAACGAAGCTGCGCTTTGTGATATTCTGGAACATTGCGTCGTTAGAGAATGCTTGCTCTTCGATCTGGTTTCACCGGTAAATAATAATAATAAAAATACATGTAGTATTACAAACCGAACAAAGGATTTTTTATAGAAAAAGCTTTTACAATCGGAAAACCTCTTGAATTCAGTCTAAACTGTCCTCATAATATCTATGAATCGTTTTCATAAAAGCTGGTATATATTGCTAGTATATTACAAAGGTTTATTTTAGTTTTAGCAACTAACTAAAAATAAATAATGTAACAAATATATAGAATTTTATATCTCTATTATTTATAAACAAAGTAAAGTCAAAATCATTAATAGCACTTTAAGAGATTGTTGTATTAATAAAACTGAACATAATTTCTCAAAAAAATTTGTAAAAAAAAAAACATTTTTGTACTTTGCGATCTAGTTGGCAGAGTCAAGATTTTACTTGTTTGTCGAGCTATCATCATCACATCATTCGTTTTGCCAGCAGTTGCCATGTTTGGCAGCGCTGAAGTGAGAAATGGGAATATAATTAGGTATTGGTGATGTTTTAAGAGGGATGAAGCTGCCCATTCCCCGATCATAAAATTCTCTTAGTCACTTCTCACGACATCCACAAGAAAGAAAGGGGTCACCCATTCTTTGCTGGAACCACAAAGTAATGACGAGCCATATTTTCTTGAAAATAATGTTCAAAGTCACTGATAAAACACTCCCTTAAAAAAGTCACTAATGGTGTTGATCTTAGCCTTTATATAACCAAACGTTTTTGTCCAGGACATGTACTTTACCCAACAAACGGAAGGTGTGTACGTGTTATGTGGTCTGATGCAACACCGGGAGACCAGGCACCATCTCGTCAAATATGTGTTCTTCAATAAAATCACGTTAGTAGACTTAAAGACGCTGTACACAATTATTGTTCTCAGCCAGAAAAAAGAACTATCCTATATATACTGAATCTATCTTGCCTGTTGATATACATATTTTCGCTTCCATATGCATGAGTGCATAAGAAGAAAACACCAATGTCCAGCGTAAACATAACTGGGGAAACCACATATAATTCAATGCAGTAGTTGTTGCGTGATACCGGAACATACATACAGACAGACTGATAAAATGTCTAAAAAGCATTGTTTTGACTTTTATTGTTTTTATTTTATTTAAATATTTCCCATGTACAGACATTGTCTATTTACAATTTTATTATATTAGTAAAATATCATGTGAGGTTGGATGGGTCACATTACTCATATGGGTCCCAATAGGTGGGCAAATATTTGCAACCAGTTGGTGTCTACTGATGGACAGCATCACCAAGACCGGCCCAGGAAATAAAGGAAAAATTTTGTAAAATGGAGGGCTTTTGCCCAGCAGTGGGACATCACGAGTTAATCATAGATGATACCGTATTGTGTTTTTGACAGTTAGGTTTGTGCGTTAATATATGAATCAGAAGAATTAATTAAAAAAAAATCTATATAATTAGGTATCTATTATAACAATTACAATAGATAACATACCTATTTATATAGATTTTTTTTTAATAATTTACTTTTTAAATACATGATATAAATAAATAAATATGTCTCAGGTTTGACAACTTCCTAAATGTGAAGTGCCCTGATGATACTGTTCTACGTACTGTCATCAGAAAAGCCTGGTGGCAAAGACCCACTTCTGTACAAGGAGAAACGGACCCAAGAATAGCTGGTATCACTATTTGTTATATAATATTTTTTGTTAGACTGTATTTTCTTTTTTAATGAGAAAAAATAGAATGGTAACAACTCGACCAATTGATATCGGTACAACGAGGCACCAGTGACAGATAATAAATAGGTAAGGATAAAAGCAAGTCGGTTTTTTAATGGTAGATAATGGAATGGTAACCCCGTCCGCGCTAACGGTATACGCCGGCGGGGCACCAGGAAAGGATGATAGGTGAGAACAAAAAGGCAGGTCAGTCAACCTTTCGTGATGAATAAACCTGGAATTCAGTACGACAGTTTCCAGGGGGGACCTCCAGTCAACCTGACAGGGTATATCGCTAGCAATAGGACTTGTAGTCCGCATTACTTCTACTAACAATCCCTTTAATTCTCACTCATTCTTTCTCACTGTGATTATTTCAAGAAATGATCACAGTGAAAAAACAATGGGCGACCTTATCGCTAAAAGCGATCTCTTCCAGGATAGGAGTAATTATAAACAGTTTGATCGAAGACACGATGAAAAAAAGCACTTTTGATAGAATAATAATTAACAAAATCAATCCACAATAAGTGAAGGCATCGTTTAATATACAAAAAATTCGTTCCATTTGAGAGCCTCCACGTTTCTGAAGTTAACAATAGCGTACATTTCTAAATGTAAGGGATAATTAAAAAATATACATATATATTTATTTCCTTCTCAGAAATGGCTGAAAAAGGCACAATAAAGCAATCACCATTTTCTCCAACTGAAACAGGTATATACTTGATGGTATTATTAAAGGTATTGCTTGCTATACTTATACAATCGTATCGTTATATTTATTAATTATAAATATAACGATACGATTATATATAATTATTCATAAAGCTCTCCATTCCATTTTATTATAGATTTAAAAGTGCCCTTAGCTTAAGTTTGATAAAATGTGCGCCGGATCTAGACCTTATGATTAAATAGTATCACTAATTAAAGCAGATAATTGCGATACAATTAAAAACACAAACCAAGTAAAAAGAATGTAAATGTTGTTTGTTATAGATGTTTCATTTAGTCCGTGTCGTTTTTTTAGTTTTGTCCTTAAAACCACACCTTATTATTCTTATTAATATCTGTAACTAATATTATATAGAAAAAAGAGTTGATTGTGTATATGTATATATGTAATGGATTAACTCAAAAACTACACAACCAATATTTAAGAAAATTTAATATGTGAAGTTTTAGTAAGACAAATAGATACCAAAACAATATTTTGTCTGTCTGTATACATGTTTGTTTCGACACCACGCATAATCTACTGCACCAAATTGTATGCGGTTTTCACAATTGCGTTCCTAAAAGTTCGACTTGAAATGTGGTATATGTTTTATCATGATAGGTAAGGATAGATAGAAGAGGGCCATTTCATTGATTTTTTTATTTCTGAAATTATCCGTATAAAGTAGTAGGCAAAAAGCTAGTCTTTAATATTGCTTTATTGCAAAATATGGTCACCAAATAACAACAGCTGATCAAATTTTATTGTTATTACATCTTAAATTACAATTGTTATAATTAACGTAATTGTTATAGACAAAATATCGAAGCTACTACCAGCTAATGACGATTCTGACATAGAAAAACAATATAGAGAGGATTGCGATAAAATCACGAAGGCTGTCGCACCCTTGGAACAAATCCAGGTATTTTATTTATTTATTTATTATATTTATCAACTAACGGAGCTTCACAGTTTCCCAGTTCGCTCACTTAGGTATCACAATATATAAAACATAATAAAATTTAATTACTGGACACTTTCTAAATAATTTATTGCCATTCTACGAAACTCGACAAGTTTACAAATTAAATACAATATATCCAAGACCGGTTAGTGGAAGAGAAGCCTGTTTTGCCAGCTCTATTCTTCTTAACAAAATATGAAAAAAAGACGTTTTACGTGCTCGAGCACAATTAGAAGGCGCTTGAATTGAGGATATCAATGCCAGGATTTAAAGTATTCCTACAAATGTCCATATCTTATGACTTTGCCATAAATAAGAAAAGAGCAACAGAAGTCAAAACAATATTTTTTCGAAATTTTGTCTGTCTGCCTGTCTACATGTTTGTTCCGGTATCACGCAAAAACTACTGAACCAAATTGGATGCAGTTTTCAAAACTATATTCCTGAAGATCTAACTTAAAATCTGGTATAAAATATATTTTATCGCCATACGCCATTTAAAAGTGCTCTGTTTAATTGGCTTTCCTACTTTTGAAATCCACGCGTACAAAGTAGCGAACAAGAAGCCAGTTCGTAATGAAATAGTATTAGAGCGAGTCGTTTTAAAGTTTGTGTAAAAGTGAGAAAGTGCACGCTACGTCAGTTCGAGTACGTGGGAAGAATGTTAAATGAAATAATGGCAAAACAGATCTATCTAGATAAGTGGCAAACAAATCTATCAATATAATCGTTCCAGTTAGCACTCAGACAAGAAAGAACAAGACAGCGCACGTCACCATCTCGTTCTATCTCGTGATCAATCAAAAGCGATAACGATTCTATCCATAGAATCGTTTGAAACTTCTCTAACAAACAAGATTAAATTAACTGCATACTGATAGACTAGCATTGAAATAAAAAGAACCAAGAAAGTGGTAACACTATCGTGCATATCTTGTTCATACTCCTGCCAAATCAGCTTCGAGCTTATATTGTGTGTCCTACTTGTCTATCTCACTCTAACATATATGTTATTATACTTTCTCTCTTTTACATTACCGATCTATATACTTTATAATCTAAGAGATTAACTGTGTAGTGTTTAGGTCAAGATAGTATTGTTAGAGAGTGTGATATAATAAAAGTGAATGAAAAGAAATGAAACAAAAGCCGTGATTATGAATAGAAACTTGTGGCACCTAGTTTTCTCTCCATACCTTGGTAATCCAAGCCAACAACTGCTAAAATCTAACAAATTACTAATATTATAATAATGAAAGTAAGTCTTTTTATTAATTTTATTCGTTATCTTTTAAGCCCTTAACAGTTTTACCAATCACTATGTCGGAGGGAAAGGTATTGTTTGTAATGCGGACTACCGGTGCTAGCAATATAGCGTATATTTTTTTTTTAATGATAGTGGCATGGTAACCCCTCCCGTGCTATCGGTATACACCGGCGGGGCACCAGTGAAGGATGATAGGTGAGGATGAAGTAGGTCAGTTAGCCCATCGTGACGAATTTAACGATAAATCAGTCACGATGGTTTCCAGGGGAAACCACGTGGAGGTCGACCTGATAGGGTATATTGATAGCAATGGGGTGTAACCTCGCCATTACTAACGATCCCGTCCCCCTTTAGCATATATTAAGGATATATAGTCAGGTCGGCCTCTATATAGTCTTCCTAGAAACCATCGTGCTGAATTCCAGGTTTATCATCGCGATGGGCTAACTGACCTGCCTTTTCCTTCTCATCTATCATCCGGCACTAGTGCCCCGCCAGCATACACGAATAGCGCAGGCAGGGTTACCATTTCATTATCGTCTCTTACAAAAACTAGTCACTATATTTAGCATTCTAATACTATATGAAATAATGAAAATACTCGTAGTTCATAGTATTGACGAATCTAGCAATTAATTATTCACAATCATCGGATTGTATTCGATTATATCACTTATTTACTTCATTTCTACGCGCTTTGTTTTTGACGTAATCTTTAGAAAGTATCCATAACTTTCCGTTGAAAATTTTCAATTACTTTCACTTCTTCAAAAATGAATGAAGTAAACACAAAGTTTGTGTAGATCCTTCGACGTGCTACCGGCGTCGTAAAATGAACTTAGGGTTTTATAGCTGGCTTATAAAGTGTAATTTTTCATAAAACGATACTAACCTTTTGTTTTGTATTTTTTTTTCTCATATTAGCTTTTACCCACGATTTTGTTCGCAAGACTAGGAAAGATTTACTAACAGCTAGCTTATATCCTTATTTATTCCATAAATGGTAGTATGTGTAAATATGTATAAATAAATTCCATAGATTAAGGGTCTGGACTTGATTCCGAAACTAGTCAAGCTTTCTCGGTCTAATTACACGTAAATTTAATTCGGTGGTTATTATATTTGAAAAAATCATAGTAGTTAAGCCGGTAACAAATAAACAAACTCAGTTTCCCATTTATAATGTTAGTAAATATTTCGGCTGCGTTACAAGCATGAAGTAAATTATTCTGTTTCATGAATATTATGATTGGATTTTGATTTGATATATCCATTACGACTAACCTTGTAATAAGGACGCTTACGAGTTATAAACAATATTGTGTGTGTATCTCCATACAAATGCTTCGACAATAGCGGGTCAACTTTTTCATACAATTTTACATGATAAATTGATATGAGTGTTTGCTTTATAACTTCTATATTTATTTTGTTTTATAAATATAGAAGTTTTATAAATTTCACATTTTATTAATACATAAAAACTAATGTTATTTATTAAATAAATAAAAAAGATACGTCAAGATACATTATGTGCGTAAATATATAAAACATTGATAAAAAGAACGTGTCAGCTGATTTGACAATTAGCTAATAAAAAGTTGACCCGTTTTAAGACTCGAGGCTCTAGTCCATACAATCTAAGAACTTGTCGTATCCCGCAACTTTACCTGCTAGATTCTTCACATAAAGTATCCTATGTGCTAAGTTACGACATAACCCACCCGTGATTTAAATCTCATTTAAATTCGTTTAGCAGTTTTTGGGAGAAAAATAACAAACATTCATCCATCTATCCGTCGTTACAACTTTCCGCATTTATAATGTTATTAGATAGAAAAAAAGAAAACATTTATTGCCACTAACAAAAATAGTTACACTTTTTTTTATATACAACTTAGAATGGCAAACAAACTGACGGCCCATCTGATGGAAAGTGGTATAAGTCGCCTATAGACATGACCAGTACCATGGACATAACAGAGTATACTGTTTCGCCCATGATACCCCCCATGCGTTGCCATTCCTGAGGACTCAGATGTTATTCCTCTGTACCCTGTAAATTCACGCCATATCCCACCCTTCAAACCGAACTTGCCATGCAAACACAGCTTTACGGTTGAAACACGAATGGGACAGAGGTACCCAAGCAAACGACTTGACTGTACAAAGTCTCCCTCTAGTACACTTTTTATAAATAAAAAACACACTTCATATTTCTTATTGCCAACATGGCCGCCACTCAGTATGTGTTGCAGCAAATTAATTGCTACAGCGCTTAGGTATATTCTGTAATGGCTATGCATGACATCACGAACGATGACAGAAAAAAAAATTACTCTCCTATTAATATTATAAATAGATCTATATCTATACTTTCCAACCCGCCTGTTGTCTCAACTACCGGGAAAACCCGCCTTTTGAAGGAGGCTATGTTCAGCAGTGGCTAATACAATAACATCTTGTAAATAAACTGGCTTTAAAAAAAAAAAAGTAATTCAATTGAGTTTCTTGCCAGTTCTTCTCAATTGGATCTATATACCGAACTGGACGGTAGAGTAAATATAAAATTATAATGTAAAAATTTGACGTTCATAAGCGGCTAAAATGTCCTACATGAATAAATGATTTTTGAATTTGAATTTGAATTTGAATCTATACTTCCAGTTGGAATTCTTACTAATGCTGCTGGAGAACTCAGACGGCACAAATATGGTTCCATCCACTCGCAAGATATTCTTAGAGAAGTTCCGAAGATACATAATGGACAACTGCATACTGGATATGGTAATTTTACCTTTAAGCAACAACGACAACGTATGAGGGGTACCATGGGTGTTAGAATTTTGTGGTCATGCCCATGATACTATTTATAAATATAGGCGACAGTTACCAAATTGCAAAAAAAAGTATAGTCAGTTTAATTTTTAATTAACTTAAAAAAAGAAAGACGTTCCCAATTCGATTGTTTTTTTTTTTATATTCGTTACCTCAGAACTCTGTCATGTATAAGCCGATTTGAAAAATTGTTTTTTGTCTGAAAAGATATACTTTCAGAGATAGTACTATTGTATCTATGATCATTTAGAGAAAACAGTAAAGTGTATCTATTCATATATCTTATATGCTAGTCCTATAGAAATTTTTAACAAAATCAGTTCAATAGTTCAGTATTTAAAACAAAATTGAAATAGGTGTTTTTTTTTTTTTTAAATAAAACTACATCTATTTATTTCAATTTCAATATGTAGTACATATTTAAAAGTAGACAACATATCCTACTAATACCATAAAATTGTAACCAAACTATGTCAATACATGGGAGATATTTTAATAAATATTAATATATGAAGTCATAACCAATGGATGCCAAAACAATAACTTTTAGAAATTTTGTCTGAGTATCTGTCTGTCTGTAAGTTTATTCCTGCATCATACAAAAACTCCGGCACCAAATTGAACGCGGTTTTCACAGTAGTGTTTTTAAAGGTCTAACTTAAAATCTGTTTTATGTTTTATCTTGATATGTCAACTAGTAGTGGCATATTTTATTGGTTTTCTTCTGGAATCCACGCGTAAGAAGCAGCAGGCAAAAAGCTAGTCTGCAGTATGACAAAGTAGGACATTTTCTAGAGGCTGTTCAACATCTCCCGCAACTCTCCGGCCATCTCGTGGTGCTGTCACGCCCGTCTGCTCACCGCTATGCTCAAACTGTGGAGCGAAAACCCCATAGGCCATCCGTATATATATTTTTATCTTATACTATTGTAGTTTATACAAACTAAGATATGTTAATTGGCTAAGGGAATATAATGATCGAGAAATGAACAGCAGCGTCCCTGCTAAAACATAACCAAAGTCTAACTACGATTGCCAATCTGCCTGCCAAGCTTAGCAGCTACTGGCAAAGCCCTCCAAAGGGAAAGCCAATGTTCAGCAGTGGACAGTTAACGTCTGATTTGATCATGATATGTTAATTGAACATAATAAAAAATAACCTACGTCAAAGTAATAGATATTACGAAATTTCAAGACAATTTATGAATATTTTATACCCTAAAAGTGTTTACAGACTTTGTCACAAGATTTTTTTTTTATTTTTTTTTTATTTTTAAAATAACACAATCTACATGAAAAGGTTTTGCTGGAAGAAATCTCTTATTAGAGATAAGCTCGCCATTGTACATTATGTTTATAATGAATTGTGATTAACAGTATGTTTTATGTACAATAAAGAATAAAGAAAGAATAAAGAATGTGGAACAAACCAGCACTGAATGTATGGCTGTGGCCCACTCATACATAAACGATATATGTATCGCCTTTGGAAAAAGCACGTTATATCCTGAGGAGATAAAAAAACATCACTACAAAGAACATCTTAAAATTCTTATCACAGATAGGAGTTAGCTTGGACTTTAAAAAAGACGGAGCACAAAAGATCATAGAAAGGTCGCAGTGTTACAGGTTTTCTGCCTGAACAAGCCTGTCTCTCAATAATAATATATAATAACTTGTTGTATGAAAGGAAAAAAAATATTTCTTTTATGTATATATTTTTTTTTTGTATACATATTCTTTTATCTCTTTTTACTATGTATGTCTATCTATATCCGTTGTTATTTGTGTGCTGTAAGTAATGCAAATAAATTATGTAGGTATCTATCTATCTAAGTTGTTCAGACGCTGAGAGTTTAACAAACAAACTCACTTTTATATTTATAATATACTTAACTTTTATCACTTTCGTGATTTCATGCCCGTGATTTATGTCTATCTCCATCACATTTTTTTTATACAACTTAGAATGGCAAACAAGCTGACGGCCCACCTGATGGAAAATGGTAACCGTTGCCTATAGACATGAGCAGTACCATGGACATAACAGAGTATACTGTTTCGTCCATGATACCCCCCATGCGTTGCCATTCCTGAGGACTCAGGTGTTATTTTTCCGCACCCAATAAATTTATGTATTCACATTCATATAGTAAGTGTACCTATATCAAACCTCATGACTATTGGTTAAGCCATTAAAATGCCAAAGGATAAAAGCAAAGAAAGTTTATTAATAAGGAGATCTTTGTAACTGTAATAATACATTCATATGTAAATTTTACAGTCATTTACCACCACATCTGCCTGCCAAGACGTTTATAGATGGAGAACTAGACTTCTACAATGTGGACCGTTTGGGTGGAGTGTTGCCGTTCCTCGTGAGGACTTTAAGGTTCTTTAAATTTTCAGTCAGTCAGGGGTTTTTTTTTTGCAACTTAGAATGGCAAACAAGCTGACGGCCCACCTGATGAAAAATGGTAATCGTCGCCTATAGACATGAGCAGTACCAGGGACATAACAGAGTTTTTTTTTTATACAACTTAGAATAGCAAACAAGCTGACGGCCCACCTGATGGAAAGTGATAACCGTCGCCTATACACATGAGCAGTACCATGGACATAACAGAGTATACTCTTTCGCCCATGATACTCCCTATGCGTTGCCATTCCTGAGGACTCGGATGTTATTTCTCTGTACCCTATAAATTCACTGCCATATCCTACCCTTCAAACTGAAACACAGCCATGCAAACACAACTACTTCACGGTAGAAACACAAAAGGAACAGAGGGTTTTAAATAATCATCATCCCAACCTCAAAAATGTGCTAATAATTTCCTAACAAAATAATTTTAATCAAATTACCAGTAAGTAGTTTTGACTAGTAACTAGTAGTGTAAGTCCCTACGCTTGATATTAAATAAATGCCTTTAAACATTTACAAGGAGTATTAGACAATTAATGGAAATACTTTATTTTTTTTATTTCTTTATTAATACATAGATATACTCATTATTACTAATGTTTGTTTTGTGCAAGGATCGAACCTGCGACCATCAGAAGGAGTGTGGTATACATCATTAACCACATTGACTTATTTACAGACAAGACCTGATAAATGTGCTCGGGGAAGACAACCCTTTTATACAAAGTTTCGAGCCCAATTACAATAGGGCTGGCGGTATTGATACAGGTATATATCATAGACATATATATATATATATATATATATATATATATATGTTCATAAAGACAAAAGATGCTCTTTAAATCTACTTCTAAAAATATTTAGAGATTGTCTCTCATGGACATGGAAACTTACCTTAAATTTTTCTAAAATCAAATTTAGTTTAATGATCGATATACATAACTTATTGGTCAAGCGATGGACAGCAACGTCCCTTTTAAGACATTACCAAAACTTGACTTGCCAATCCGCCTATCAAGGGGGAAAGGGATTGTTAGTAATGGAGACTGAACATCTCATTACTAGTAATATACCCAACCAGGTCGACCTCCTCGCGGTTCTCCCTGGAAACTATCATGGTTAATACCTGATGAATTCATCATGATGGGCTAACTGGCCTGTTTTCACTCTCATCGATCACCCTTCACTGGTGCTCCACCAGCGTATCCAGGGGTTACCATACCATTTTCACCTATAAAAAAAAACCCGCCTATCAAGCGTGGTGACTACTGGGAAACCCCCTATTATGGTTAAGTCTATATTTGGCAGTGGACAGTTAATGAATGATATGATAATGATGAATTTATCATTATATTTTTACAAAAATAATAGCTATTAGAATTTTTTTTATATAACAAACAAACCATTCAATATAACAAATCGGATGTCATTGGAACAAAGTAGACATTTTAATGAATATTGAAAAATATCATATTTATCCTTGAGATTGATTTAATAAAATATTCAATCATAATAATACAGAGCTAACAAAAATTGACTCCAATAAAGTATTTTCATGTGTCATTAAAATAATTGTATAACGAGAAAGCGATTTCAAAATAACGTCAATTTTCGTAATATCCATTTTCTCTACCAATTATTCGTGACACAAAATTCATAATATATGAGATTAATTATATCATTCTCCATTTAATGGCATGTAATGAAATTCTAAATGTCCTTAATTACAAAATTTGTATTTTGTTCATGTATTTTAATTGATATTACTGAAGACTGATTAGAATTAAATAAACAAAAGAATTTAATTCTACTACTATTATTATATACTTTTTTTTATACCACTGAGGTGGCAACAAGCATACGGCCCACCTAATGGTAAGCAATTACCGTAGCCTGTGAAAGCCTGCAATACCAAAGTGCCAACGCAATGCCTACAATACGTGCTATTATCAACATTTAATCACTAATAGTAGATCCCCTAAGTCCTTTCTTAGAGTGATGACTACATCACTCTGTGCTTAAATCAATAAAAAAAAACATCGACCTCCTCTATCTGCCCCTTCCTTTTCCGTGGGTGGCGTAAAAGGCAATTAAGGGAGAGCAAGGGATGGACAACAGCATCCCTCTTAAATATCCCCAAAGCCTAACTGCGGTTGCCAATCCGCCTGCCAAGCGTGGCAACTGCTAGCAAAACCCCCCAAGGGGTAGTGAAAAGTTAAAGGCTGATATGATGATGATATATATGAATAAAAAAAGATAAGCATAGGTTGTTGAAAATATCACAGAAACTCTTTCTAAATCATTAATAACAGATTGAAACATTCAATTAATTGATTTATGATTTGTACAATGGGAGGCATTGTTTTCTCACTGTGATGATTTTTTGTACTGAAACTGTGATAATAATTGTTTGTATCTATATTAATAATATAATATAATATTTATTAAATCCAAAAATACATGTTTTAATTTCTATTTGTTCCCAAACTTCACATTAAGATTCCCTGTTTCGTGAAGTTTTGGGCCCTCTTCTACTTATAAAACTTATTAACTAATATATAAACTTTAGATACATAAACAATTAAGTTTACTATTGGCATCTTTTGGAAAAAACAATAAGGAATATCTATCTATCTAGTGTTAAAAATCAATAAATTGTATTCTAGTCGCGTCAATTTATTGTTTATTATTATTTTCATTAAATTCTATTTAAACAAACTGTAATTACATTTTTCTGCATAAACGCAGACCAGACTCAATTATTAATTGGCCAGGTCTGCAAATTTCGTTTCCTAAATTGGTCAACTAAAAATCGATCCCGGAACCTTATTTTCAAAGTAATGTGTCTACAAAATTAAATTAGTACTACTAATTCGTCATCAAAAGTCAACCATAGATGATGTACAATTTAAATATAAAAATTTAACTTAAATTTCTCTATGGGACATTTACTGAGAGAGAATACAGCCATAATAAGGTCTAAAATTATTCTAGGTGTAAGCGATATGACCGCTGGTTCTCCAGGGTTGGCTACGCTACCACAAGTAATATCATCGTTGGCCAGATTCATGCATCAGCCCATGCCTACAATGCCGAATAGGTGTGTAATAAGAAATTGAATGCTCCTTCTAAAGAAATATACGTTGAAAACCGACAGTAGTTTTTCATCCTCTCTTTAAATTAGTACGAGAGACTCAAATTTGTTATTTTTCAACCTATATTTCATTAAAACACGTTGAACCTTTTGACCATGAAAAATTCGAAAAATAACCAAAATTAAGTTTTTGTTACATAACATTATCTGACACAACTCATTTGGAAAGATATCGATTTATAGCTTGGTATTCAACGTGTTAAAAGTAATTGAAAATGTTATGCCACAAAAAAAAACAACTTTAATCATAGCATAACTAGTTATTTTAGTTTAAAAACTAAACCACTGAATCGATGAAACTATGGTACTAATTTAAAAATGTAATACCTTCTCAAATGAACAAGAGTTTTTTCGAATCATTTTATACTTGTAAATGACAGAGTTAAGAAGTCACAAACATAAAAATACAACCATATTCAGAACCTTCTCTTTTTTGATGTCAGTTAGAAATGTTCAGTGTTACTGATAGACACACACTTCTTATTAAATGTATAATGTAAAGTGAAATCGTTACAGCCAGTATCATAGTTATACCTACCACAAGTAACAATTATGGTATATTTTATTCATCCGAACCACTCCATAATTATGGTGGCCTCTCAATAGAAATCATCCCAATACCACCACCCTGCAAGTAATGTTAGTATTTGAATATAAAATTGCATATTATGTAGTCCATACATCGAATATTTACAAATACGTTAAAGACAGAATTGACGAATTTAACACCATAGCAAATGTTCTGTTTTCGAAAATTATTTCATCAGAGCATCAATACAATAGCCGATATGAAAAATTCTTTTAATAGACAGCAGCCCAAATATATTTCTCTGAATGTTAATTAAAATACTTATTACTTAATTTACTTGCCGACAACTCGATCCGTGGAATTTAAACTACCAATTATGCAATCCGGACTGAGTGTGTTTGATTACATAAGTTTACAATTGTGAATTCGTCTAATTCATTACTTATTTTAAAAGAACTATAATCCTAACTGGCTAGTTCTCGACGCGAATTTATCAGAATTCAACAATCATTGATTCATTTAGAATTCATTTATCAATCAATACATCAGTCTTCTAGAAACAACGGTATGTTTCTTTCTCTTCTACGTTAGAATAACTGGTGAGACAGCGCTAGCTCTCAAAGGGACTCGCTCCATGATGCCCGGCGCTGGAGCTGTTGATGTCAGATCAGCACACCTGAGATTGGTTGATGGTTTACTAGCCCTTTATCATGGAGCTGCTATTAAACATGCCGAAAAGGTAAGATTTTGCTTTGCAAACTATTTATTTGTCTGCAGTATGTAATTCAATAATAATAGCATTATCAGTAGAAAAAAAATTGTTAGTACGGAATCTGTGAACAGAGTGGGACATAGTGTGATTAGAGTGGTGTGGACTGAAGAATGATGTAGTGGCGAAAATTTAAATGGGAATGTTGCGTTGCTTTGGCCATTTGGAGAGGATGGATGAATAAAGAATAATGAAAGAGATTTATCCAGCACGAATAAATGAAGAAATCAATAGGGGCCGCCATAGACAAATGTACGTCGACCAAATAGGCAACGTGCTGAAGAAGGCAATTTTTTTATGCAATTTGGCAAACAAGCTGAAGAATTCGTAACTGGTGAGCATGTATGAATAGATTGATGAATGTACAGGAAAATAATCTATTTGAATCGGATATTTATCGGATATTTAGCGTTCTATTTTTTGCATCTGCCCCAATAGATATATTTAAAAAAAAATGTGTTTACTGTTGGAAAGATGAGACGTGATAATGAAGTTACTTTTAAGTTACTTAAGATCCTCCTAATATCCTTATAAATCCTTATTAATTATCCTTGGACATAAATTACAAGGTTGCGTGTTTATAGCACGTTGGGGTCACCAAACTGGGAAATAATCATTTATTTATCACTCACAAGGAATACAACATAGTGTTTTTGGTATAATAATAATTGATTTAGGTACAGGCCGTACCCACAGAGTAGTTTTCTACCACAGACTATTTTTTATCTTTTGTTCGGAAATTAGAAAATGTGCATTCAGAAACACCACAAACCTATCATTGTCTACAATTATTTTAGCTGTGCGAATTGAGAGACAACCAATTGGACATGGCGGATTGTCTTCACGATATAGAGCAAAGAATCTACAATGTTTCCACAGAGATGCAAGCTGATATGGGTAAGCATATGAATGGTAGTGGTACAGTTCATTTGTTATTTGATTAGATACTTTAGAAGATTAAAAACAAGTTGACGGGTGAAAAAACTACTCGTAGTAAGCGTCGTCGTCAAAATAATGGACATTATGGAATAGTTTGTGGCATCATTAATTGCTATTCCTGAGAACTATGGTATTGTGTTGCTGTGTCATTTCGGCTATCCTTTTCTTTCCTGTGGGTTTCGTGAGACGCGACTAAGAGAGATGGGCTTTTTTTTTTATGGGTGAAAATGGAATGGTAACCCCGCCTGCGCTAACGCGATACGCTGGCGGAGCACCAATGAACGGTGATCGATGAGAATGAAAACAGGCCAGTTAACCCATCATGATGAATTCATCAGGAATTAACCATGATAGTTTTCAGGGGGTACCGCGAGGAGGTCGACCTAGTTGGGTATATTGCTAGCAATGGAATTCTTAGTCTCCATTACTAACAATCCCTTTCCCCCCAAGAGAAATGGGCTGGAGCGTCCCTCTTAAAACAACTTAAAATAACCCGCCTGCCAAGCGTAGCAACTACTAGCAAAACCGCCCAATAGGGGAGACCTACATTCAGCAGTGGCCAATTAACGGCTGATATAGCATGATATGGTATTGTCTCTGTAACCCTTTAAATTAAAACACAGCTGATTTATAGCAGAAGTACAGGTGAAATAGAGGTTTTGTAATAAAAAATATTAGTACCCAATTATACATAAACTATTTAATTGACTTGAATTAAATTTGTTACACCGATAAAAGAACTATATTATATGCATCTATATAAACACTTCTATCCGAATATAAATAGGCAAGACTGCAGATTACAGCAAGTTTTTTTTGAAGAGATAGTAATGCAATGGAAATCCGGCCTGCCCTATTGACATAAGCCGGTGAGTTATTGCTGTAAATATTCCCTGCCAAATTAACTTACACGAAGGTGCCCTCGAAAATCTTCGTGATCAATTCCTGATGAATTTGTCACGATGAGCCAACCAATCACTCTGTTACTCCCTCAGTGTATACTAATAACATAGAACGAGAAAACCATTCCGTTATTATACATTAAAGATATAATTTAATTAAATAAAAGAGATATATCGTTTAGGTTCGAACGAAGAGTTAACAGAACAAGAAAAAAACAGAAAACAGTTAATGGAAAATATTTTGAAAGAATTAGAAAGATCCAAGGCGGTGTATGAGGTAGTTTTTTTTTTATTTTCTCTTTTTCATCTATAGTTTTTTTTTTTAATATTACCAAGAATGCCAATTTTTTTTTATACAACTTAGAATGAAGAATTAAACAACAACAAACAAGCTGACGGCCCACCTGATGGAAAGTCAGGTGGAACGTCGTAGACATAACAGAGTATACTGTTTCGCCCATAATACCCCCCATGCGTTGCCATTCCTGAGGACTCAGGTGTTATTCCTCTGTACACAGTAAATTCACACAATATCCCACCATTCAGACCGAAATACAGCCATGCAAACACAACTGCTTCACGGTTGAAACACGAATGGGACAGAGGTACCCAAGCAATCGACTTTTGTACAAAGTCTCCCTCTAATCAGACTAGTGGTATGCCAAATAAACTAGCGATCCACTTTATGGAAACTGAAAATACTTGCCTATACAAGTTGAAATCAAAATCAACATCCTTTTAAGGAACTGATTTATATTATATCATTGAAACTGAAGGACTACCATGAAATGAAATTCCAAATTTTCAGACTTAATTTCTTGTTCTTGTTCATACCGAAATCGATCCAGTAAATGGAGCTTAACATTTCGTTCGGCTTATATCCCATCATAAAAGTTTAAAAGAACGATATTTTAACATTTTAAATATTTTGAAGCGGTATGTATTATGTAATTTTAACATGAAATTTAATTTTCGTTCGACTCCGAAATATTAGAAAACATTTCATGGTAGGCCCACTGAATTCAAACGAACACAAGTCACACTACCAAAAAATTTAGGCCTCCTGACATCGACCTCAAGACATCGTGTGCTGACCAGGCCAAATTTTTTTGAATTTTTTTATCTTAGTGTATTAAATTCAATTCAATGTTCAATAAATAAATATATTTACACAATTAAGTGTACTAGATATTTATTGTTGTTGTCAATAGGAGAAACTTGAAGCTGGCTCTCTCCAGATGGCATGGGTGATCGGAGCCATATGGACCAAACAGAGACAGGCGGAGCTGGCTAAACACTTCGCAGGAGCCCTGCACTCTTTAAGACTATCGTCAGACCCTGATTATGCGGCGCATACACAAGTAATTTCTATCGCAATTTCTGTCAACACCTTCTCCAACCATAAAAGTTTTTCTTTTATAAGGAGCATATTGCCTTACTACGCTCAGGGTTCTCTTCGGCCTTCAAGAAAGGCGCAGGTGAGAGCCTCGGGGCTAACCTTTTAACACCGACTTCTGCTTCAAAGGTGCGGAACTTAGACTCTTCGTCCCTTATACATTTAGGTTTGCTTGAGATTCTTCTAATTCTCTCTAATTTTTATTTATTAAATAAATATAAACCTATCGGTCTATTTTTTTAGAAGTAAATTAGCGTGTTACAACTACTTGTTTGATGCCCTGATATCAGAGGACAACACAAGACAAAGGACTTGATAAAGTGTTTTATTTCGAATTTATCTTTTCTTCTACTGGTATATATTACTTTACACTCTTTGTCACTTCTTAACATTCTGAGGATGAAAAAAGTGCTAGCACACGAATAATGAAGTTCAAAATTATTATCTTTTATGGAGCTTGTAATGATAAACAAGCTAATAGTCGATCTATCGAAAAATGGCACCCGTTAGTTATAGACACAAATAAGCACCATGGACATTTCCATGGTCAGAATGCACTCTGATACCCATGGTACCCTTCATGCATTGCCATCCCTTACCATTACGGTCCTTCCATATCCTGAAATTTCACTGTCATATTGTCAAAAACTTAAATACAACAGATTTACCAAACCAGACAACTTCTATACTAAAACAAAAAAAACAAACTGTGTATTTTCCGACAAATTTAACAGTGTGAATCATCAATTGTAATATATAATTTAATTAGAATGAATTAAATTTTAAGTTTATACCTTAGGTAGCCAGCAGAGAAATTCTACCAGGCAAAAACTCCATTCTCGATGGTGCTAGTTACGCATCTCTCCAACTGGAGTATACCTCTAGTTCAGATCAAAGGTATCACAATTTAAACTTTAGTTTATCTATCTAAATGAGGGTAGATTAAATGTTTCGTTTGTATTGGATAAACTTAAAAAATAATACATTATCAGTGAGTAACATGGACTATATATTTTATTTAAAAAAAAACTCTAGTTGCTAGTATGGTACTCTAGAGATCTGTAATATAGGTTTCAAACTAGTTTAGTCTCCAGACTGTCACAAGGATTACTATATTTTAAATAAAAACCTAAATAGTTATACACTGTAAAGTATGCATTGCGAGTGGTAAATAAAGATTTATCTAATAATACCACGGAATGAAAACCATCGATCACACTTTTCAAACGTTACTACGTTCGACGTAAGCACCATTTTGATGTTAACCATTTGTGCTCATACATTTAACCTATATAACAGAGAGATATGAGTTCAAATCCCATTGGATCGAGTTAGGTGGTAATTTTTTCAACATGTAATCTTAAAATATAGAAATCTCGTGTCACGGTGTTCGTTCAGGCTAATCTACGATCCTTGTCACTAATCCCTTAACCGATTTCAATAAAATTTCGTAAATGTATATTGTTTGATTTTCCAATTTCTTTGATGCTCTTACTTGAAAGGTAAGATAATCTTCATCCTGTTAAGAAAAAATGGGCCCACTAGATGGCAATAAAGGGCAAAACAGCGTTTTCCGGATCCAGCTGATTACTAATGATCCTGATTACTAATCTAGCTATAATTCATAATAATGTAGTCCGCAGAGTCCAACTTCAAGGGCTACCACACCACGTGCGGGTTCCCGCTCACAATTAGGGACACCAAATCGTAAGTATACTTAATTAATTTTTGAATCTAAAATCATTTAATTAGCAATTTCTCGATGACGTGCAATATATACTGTTAGAGTGTCGTATAAACTCGATGCAAAGAGAAGATATCATGAAAAGAGAAGAAAATTTCACCTAAATAGATTAAATATTGATCTTATTCAATCTATATTAGCTGACCCAAATCAGAAATTTTTGAACATTGCTGTAAATTATTGATACCCATTAATTCCTCCCTTTCTGTAATTAGGGAAATTAGATAAAACTTTATTTGAGAAATCAGTTCAGGGTACTATATGACTGATATACCTGGTATACCTGAAGATGGTAAAAGCCCTTAAGAATCATAATAGAAAAAATAAATTGATTTATTGTGATCTACCATTATTAATAGGTATATACATATATATCTACTGTTCTGATGGACTGTATGTATGTGAGTTTGTTTATTCCACCGTAATTTCTAAATCATTATCGTCATATCAGCCGTTACCTATCCACTACTGAGCATAGATCTCCACCATAGACTGCCATAAGGAATGACCCTAACTCACCCGCATTCACTGACTCCCTGCAATTGAGGTCGTCACTCCATCTAGTGGAGTTCGTCTTACATTACGTTTGCCCGTACGCGGTCATCACTTAATAATCTTTCCTATCGGTTGTCGGTTCTAGTACTTTCTAAATACCTGAACAAATTTGGACTTCACTCAATAATCTTTCCTTATTGAGTGATGTATTTTTTTTATACCACTGAGAGATTTGGATGTATTTTTTTTTTATTATACTGAGATGGCGAAGAACACATTATTATACGTACATATGTATTGCTAGAATTCTTACTTCATCCTCAATAGTACAGGCTACATTTTCTTTTTAAAGATTCGATTTTTTTTTAAGAAGCAAAACGTACTTATTTTGTTTAAAATTATTTAGCGACTTTTAAGCCGTTAAAATTGGCAATATAATGCAAATTACAATGTACATAATGCAGTGTTAAAATACAAACGATTACGAACTGTGTAATAAAGTTAAATTAATAATTATTTCCATGAAATGTTTTAATTATGACGAATATTACCTTAGAAATCGAAAGTAAATGATTTCTCAAAGTTAGCAAAATTGTGATTATTTATATCGGCTTTGAGTAGGCTGACTTTTGACGCAATAGAATTAAAATCAAGTCAAAATCACGTTGACGTCAAATCGGTAATTGTGATTTTTTTTAGTAACGATTATGAATCTTTTGTAATATTTTTCTTTTTGTTAATCAAAATATTGAGGTCACATATTTCGAAAATGCGGAGTGAAAAAGAAACTTTTAAGTGACTGTTTTACCAATGATACAAAACATTTTTTCCAAAGAATCAAACGTAGAAAAATGACAAAAAAATGTGAACACGCTGTAATAATACATTCAGCTGTCAATTTAAATTATTAACGGTTCACATTTCTTTGAGACATTTCACCGATAGATCACACCTTTAAAAGATATTATAGTTAATCACAGAGTAAAGAACAACCAGTAGTTCAACGCCTTTGCCATGTCCCGACCGATTACGTTATAACTCGGTCCCTCTTTTTTTGTCGAGATATCTCCGTTAGACTACTGATAATAGAGCTCTTTAAAACTATGCTATTATAAAATTGTTTTCCAGCTGTATGTACCCAGGACTATGCAGAATCCCTATTCGCCTTTGTGCCAGAGTACCATGTGGATGCTATGCTGGAACTATGCAATACGTTGCGCCTTTATATGCATCCAACTGTCCCGGTTCAGCAGCTTCCAGGTATTTTAGATATAATAATATTAATAGGGCTACACGATCATGCCAATCGTCTGGCCCTGATGATCTGAAGCAGGATACCCTATTTGATAAGGGACCAGACAATGAACATCTGGGAGCGCACCTCGAACACCTAGACCCGTGCCAATTAAGAAAAGTGCCTTTGTTAAATTGGCCAAATCAGAATTGAACCTCAGACCTCAACGCAAATAAATGTGCTCACAACTACGCCATAAAGGTCAACGTATTATATGCTCATAATTTTCTTCCTTTTAATTGTTACTATATGCTTTAAACTACGTATAGCTGACCAATGGCACGAAGTGATGAGAAGGGATTGTTAACAATGGGAACAAATCGTCCCAATGCTAACAATGTACCCTGTCAGGGTGGCCTCCACTGGTAACCATTGTAATTCCTTTTGAATTCATCACGATGAGTTAACGGATCTGCTCTCATAAAAATACAGAAAGTATATAATACAAATTAGCCAATCGGCTTGGTATAAGATTTTATTTCTAGTATTCCTTCTTTTCCACTGGTGTTTTATTCCCTTGTGTCCCATCTCTTATTATATTTTGAAGAGTGGTGACATTATTGTATCCTTACCCCATCATAACATGGAGTATACGAGGGGGAAGGGTAACAATCCCTAATGGGGTAATGAAGTCAAATAGTCCCATTACTAGCAAAATACCCTATCAGGTCGACCTCCACGTGATTCCCCTGGAAACCATCGTGTTTAATTCTAGTTGAATTCGTCAGAATGGGCTAACTGACCTACTTTCATCCTCATCTCTCATCTCTCACTGATGCCCCGCCAGTATGTACCGATAGTGCATATTACCAGGGTAGCACAGGTTTACCATACCATTGTCACCTATTAAAAAAAAAGAAACAAAATATGCGATTTGCCATCCTATTAATATTACAAACGTGAATCCTACTTGGGTTTTATTGAAACAAATTTGTACAAATACTTTCAATCCAAAAATAGAATAGAATATAAAAATATTTATTTGGCATTTCACACAAATTTACGGTGTAGTGGCAAATTTTATAACTACACACAAATTTTATTTTATAACAGAGAAAATTTTATAACAGAGACGGAAAGGAGTCAGAATGCCTCCTTCAATGATTACCGAAAGGAGCTCTCACTTAGTATCTGCTGTAATATTCGACAATATTACTACAATGACTTTCAATGAGACCATTGAACATGAATAGGTGAATTACTCGGCCAAAGCCGCGGAGTATAGGTAGATTGTAAAATAAACAGAATGGGAGGAGTTGGTGGTGTCGTGTGCTTCATTCCTCTGCGCGGAGTTTGCGGACCAGCGCATAGTTCTGGCGAACACGAGGGAGTCCCTAGTACAGACACTAGCGTCGTTCGCGACACAACCAGCCACGATGCGAGCCATCGAGAGAGTGCCGGTGAAACAGTGAGTTATAGAATTACAATTTAAAAATGAGACAATTTTAAAAATAAAAATAAACTATGTTATTTTTTAAACAATACTAAGAATTACATTTTGCATATTTACACTTTTGTTTTTTCAAAGATTCACTGGTATATTAGGTCCGTCTTGTGTACCAAACTTTTTTTATAATGTTGACAATAAGAAATAAATAGGAATATGTCTATGAATATATTATTAGAAATTTAAAACAGAAGTTTGTTGAACCAAAAATTCAATAATAGAAAATTTTAAATTACACATACTAACTAAACAGCTAAACGCATCGTGTTAGTATTGGGGCCTTAATTTTTTTTTTTTTTTATTATTTATTCTTTGGAAAATTTGTTTAATACCATTGATGGACTTTAGTAGTACATTATGCTAAGCCTATGGATGAAATATTCCCTTAAAAGTATGCTAACGATTTCGATTCACCTATATAGACAAATGCTAATGATAGAAGAGTTACTGCGACCGTACCAGAGTCGTGCGTGGGCGCAGTCCAATTGGGTGCTGGTGAGGTTCTGGCACGGCTCAGGATTCGGCTTTAGACATCGACAGTGGCCGCATCTAGCTGCCAGGTAATCATTGATCCGTGTAACTCCATAAGCTAAATTATAAATGTAATAATAACTCTCCAACCGTGCTATCGGCACATCACATTATGGGCGAAACAGTATACTCTGTTATGTCCATGGTACTGCTTATGTTTATAGGTGACGGTTATCACTTTCTATCAAATGGGTCGTGAGCTAGTTGTCTTTCTAATTTGCATAAAAAGGGGGGAAAGAGATTGATACTAATGGGGTTTAACTGACCCGTTGCTAGCAATACTCAGGTCGACCTCCAAGCGGTTCCCCCTGGAAACCATCGTGGTTAATTCTGGTGGAATTCGTCACGATAGGCTAACTCACCTGCTTTTATTGTCACCTATCATCCCTAACTGGTACCCCGCCAGCGTATATCGATGGCGTGGGCGTGGTTACCATTCCATATCTGACTCTCTTATATATAGCACATATCTGACACATATCGGATCCAATATCGGACAGATATCATATAAGTATACTATTAACTCTCTTGCAGATTCTTCTCAGTAGATAACAATATCTGACACAGCAGTAGAATCATAAGAAACAGCGATTTAAAAGAGCTTGTAAACAAAACTATTTGAATTAATATAATTTCTATTCTATTCTTTCTATTAACGCATAATAGGAACATTTGTAGCAATATAAAATACATTTAGGGTCATACGTCGTTCTACCTGGAAACCAGTGTGTTTGATTTTGATTGAATTCATCACGGTCCTTGCTTTTCATCCCTCACTAGTGCCCCGCTTGCATAAATCATTAGCGTAGATGGGACGTGGAGTTACTCAATTTTTATCCGTTAAAAATAACTGAAAATACTTTGCCTTTATATAATACTCTGTTCTAACTTCTTTTCGTGTTTTAGCCTAAACACTATTGTTCTTTTAGTCTAAACTGCTAGGTTCTATATGAAAGAACTAAGTAGAGGCCAATATATATATATATATATATATATATATATATATATATATATATATATATATATATATATATATATATATATATATATATATATTGTATCTATATAGTTATATATATATATATATATATATATATATATATATATATATATTATATATATAATCATGACCACAGAACAAGCTAATTATATCTTATATCAATATTAAAATTTATTCCAGTAACTGAATAGCAACATTAAATTTATGTATTGAAATAACCTTTAGACTGAAAAGTTTATCTTTTGAAGGGCAAAGTGTCTAAAAATATCACCTTAATAGGATTTTATTAATAGATTCAGATGAATAGAGGACAATGCCTTGTAAGTAATGATATTATTCATATAAAAATTTAAGGCTCGTTCACATTTTTTTTTTCTATTAGATATAATATTATTAATATACATATATATAAATTCAATAAGAACTTTACAGTCTTTGTATTAACGTTATTCCAATAGTCTGCAGCTACGAAATCTTTTTTTATAATGTAAAATAAGTAAACGGCTCGCTTTATAGAAAATGGTACATTGCTTTGGACGTGGACAATATTGTAGAGATCATAAAATATACTGTGACGCCGATAGTATTCTCAAGGGTTGCCATTCTTAAAGATTAAGTTAGTATATCTCTGTACCCTATAATATCACAGCCACATCCCAGCCTGCAAATGGAAACTACATATTCTATCCCTCTTATTCCTAAAAACTAAAACACAAAAATCTATTTTTCTATCGCACTTTTTTGTCACTTTCTTTCAAATTAGAAATTTACCACAAAAGGAAGAAACAAAACAGTCCAACAGTTGAAATAGGTTTATCAGAGATTTGACGTTTTTATAATATAATATAATCTACGAACGAAGGTATATCTATAAGAGATTTATTCTTAAACCGAAACATTTGGCGGTAGAAACACGATAAAGATTACTATTTATATTTATATATTTTTATTTAAACATTACTATTTATTTATTATACAAAAAGAATACACGAATCCATAATATTATTACACAATATACGAGTACAAAGACATCGCCAACAATTGAAGCTGCCATTTTTTGCGGATCAACATCTGGATTGTGGATGGTCCGTCAGTGGATGCAGATAGAACAGTACCGTTCATTATGGTAGTCTATAGGGGAGGTCTATGTCCAGCAGTGGCCAAATAATGTCTGAGATGATGATCCTGCTTGTTACAAAGCAATAAATACTTTCTAATATAGATACAACTCCAGAGTCTACATAATTTTAAATATCGTCAAAATAACACAAATTCTCTACATTTTCCCACGATTAATGTCGTTTTTATTTTCGCAGGACAAAATGTATTTATGTTTTATGGATTTTAGTGAAAAACTTTAGGCAAATATTCCCAAACAAGGCACAAACTTTATTTATATTGAATCTAGTACATACATACCTAATATTGTTCTTCTAGATTCACTAAGAATTGTTTTTATGTAAAACTTAGATACGGTTTTGACCTGAAACGAAATGAGCAAGAAAACAATTGATTTAAGTATTGGTAGTAGGTAATATAGAAAAGAAACTTGAGTCTTATCGAAAAAGTTTTATGAAAATCTAGAGATAAACAGCAATAACAATAAGATTGCAAATCAGATATCTAGTTCTTTATACCTTCACCCTAAACTGACAGACGCCGGGATGTTTTATTTGTTTTGGACTTATACAGGGCGGGCTTTAGCCTACCTGATGCCCTTGGGCTTTGACGGCGCCCTCTAACAACGACCGCGTGTCGATTTTTCTTGGCACTTTAGACCTGCTGCTCAGTCAAAAATACTAACGTCAAATTTAATATGACTCTTTACTAAGGCTCTTTTTGCGCCCTATTTGAACCGCTAGTGTCCTCTGAGTAGATTTCCATTTCATTATTGTATAAATAAAACAACATTAAATAAAAATAAATATAAAGATAATTACTTTCATATAGAAATATTTCTCATTCCAATGTACAAATAAATACACGATTTTCAATTTTTTTTATGCAACTTAAAATGGCAAAAAAGCTAACGGCCCATCTGATAGAAAGTGGTAACCGTCGCCTATAGACATGAGCAGTACCATGGACATAACAGAATATAATGTTTCGCAATATAATGTTGTGCTAGAGACATAACAGTGTACTGTTTCGCCCGTGATACCCCCCATCCGTTGCCATTCCTGAGGACTCAGGTGTTATTTCTCTATACCCTGTAAATTCATTGCCATATCCCGCCCTTGAAACCAAAACACAGCCATGCAAACACAACTACTTCACGGTTGAAACACGAATGGAACAGACGTACCCAAGAAAATGACTTGTACAAAATCTCTCTTCCAATTATATTTAATTGCAAACCCGTCTAACCAGTATTATTTGTGCCGGTGAAATCTACCGTATAATATATGGACTGTAGTACCAATAAGATTTATTATTCTAATATCATAATGGTCGGCAACATAGGTATCAGGTAAATTGAATTTCTTATATAATATTTCAGGTACGGCGATAGGGAGCCCACTGTAAACAATTTGGGTGCTAGAGTAGACGCTGGCCTTATGAGTCAGTGCTTTGGTAAATAAGTTCTCATGTTTTGTCTCTTTTGTTTTATACTAGTTTTGTGTTGCAACTTTGCCCACGTGACTAGAATGGAATATATTGATTGTCTGAGATAAAAATTAGCCTTATCTTCGTCAATCCTAAATACTCTATAACTGCATACCAGTAATATATACACAAACAAATGCCAATCACATGTGCCAATACTTTTTAAAAGGCTTCAAAAAGAGGTTGTATTAGTCAAATTCGGTTGTATTTTTTTTTATATTTATTGCCTCACAACTTCATCAGTTGTAAATTGATTTGGACAATTCTTTTTTATCTGAAAGGTACTCGTATATACATACAAATTGGCCCATCTCATAGAAATTTTATCAACGTTGTTTCAATCGGTTTTTTTTTTTGTGGAACACAAACTATTAATATATATTTTACTATAATATAATAATAAAACATATATAACTATATATTTTATTATTATATTATGATTTTGAACCGATTATAACATTTACTTTTACTATCGATAGACTTAAGATAACGTAACAAATATCCATTCATCCAGTACTTTTTATTTCTTGGAAATAATTTCTTATACTCTCATTGTTTTTATATTTATATACATACTAGCTTTAACCCGTGGCTGCGTTCACGTGCCAGGATAGAAGGTAGCATAAGACGCAGAAGAGATAACAAACAAATACATTCACTTTTATATTTATAATATTACTAGAATTTATTGACAATTGATTATATTATACCCATATTTGTTAATACATATATTGAATTCCATAGGTCCATGCCCATCAGAAATAATCCAAGGTCGTATAAGAGATTATTTAGCTGCAAATCCGAAAGAAGCTGCGGTATTCCTAAATTCGCTGCTCAGTCAACTCAACTGGGCGTTATCTGAGTTCATAACCATGATGCAAGAGGTAAGTCTTAGATTGTATAGATAGTGTCTCCATAGAAATGCTTCGAGAAAAACGGGTCAACTTTTTATACAATTTTGCGTGATAAATAGTTATGAGTGATTCCTTTATAACTTCTATATTTATTTTGTCTTATAATTTACGCATCTTTTTAATGCTGAAATACTCATTTTATTTATTAAATAATACGTCAAGATACATTGTATGCGTAAGTATATAGAACACTGATAACGAGTCAAAAAGTTGACCCGTTTTTGAGGCTCAGTGCTTTACCTATATAATCTAAGAGGTAAGTATATTTTTATAAGATGGTAAACAAACTGTCGGCTCGCCTAATGGGAAGTGATGACCGTCGTTTATAGATATGAATAGCACCGTTGACATTACAGAATAAACTCTTATGCGTTACTATTTCTGAGGATTTGGATACAGAAATAAGAGGGAACAGAAGTACCCATGCAAATGACTTTAATACAGTCCCCCTCTGGTATATATAGTATTTCATTCATACATCATCAGCCGCTAACCATCCACTGCTAAACATAGGCCTCCCCCACACGAGGTGGTTAACCATCTTTTTAGGCGGGTAAGCAACCACAGTTAGTTTTTAAATGATGTTTTACCGTCGACCTTTAAGTTCCCTTAGTTGCCTCTTATAACACCCACAGATAAGGAAAGGGTGCCCCATTCAATGCCTGGACCACACGGAAAATTAATTCATATATTCTATTATTTATACCCAGATGGACAGAGTATACGTGGATGCCCAGCTGGAGTCGAGACAAATCAAATTATGTGCGACATGCTTCGACTTGTACCATGGACTGGCACGGGCATTAGAAATGTGCATATGCCTAGCTCCGGGCTTGCTAACCAAACCAGAGGCTAGCGATAACCAAAACGAACTCCTACTGGGACGGACGTGTCAGGTTAGTGAATTCACAACTTCATGGTACTATGTCATTACTAGCTCTTATCCACGACTTCTTTTATGACCGGAATATGTTTACTGACCGAGATAAAAAGTGGCTTATGTCATTCTCCGTCTCCATATAGTATTTGTATATCAAATTTCATAGTGATTAGTTCAGCCATTTTTTTTTAATGGATGGTAATGGAATGGTAACCCCACCTGCACTAACGGTATATGCTGGAGGGGCAACAATAAGGGATGATAAGTGAGAATAAAAATGCAGGTCACTAAGCCCATCTTTATTAATATACCTGGAATTCAGCACGATGGTTTTCAGAGGGAACTACGTGGAGGTAGAGTTGACAGAGTACATTACTAGCAATGGGTCCGTATTACTAACCCTTCCCCCCAAATTAGATATGTTAATGATGATAAAATTATTCCAGATCCTAATGGCGGTGATCTCCCGTGTCTGTGTTCGTGGTGGAGGGGGAGCAGGTTTCGCGAGGCTGGTAGCGCGAGGGTTGCCCGATACCGATCGTGTACACTACTACGTCGCACTATCACCAGTAGCCGGCTGCCTCATCAGATTGCTAGATCCCAAGTTACCTCCTGACGTGAGTCCTTACTGAACACTCGTTAATTTTCCCTGCAATATTCCCTGGCTGGTCAACCTCCACGCGGACCTCTCAAGAAATCACTGGTTAATTCATGTAGAATCCGTCACAATAGGCCTACTAACCTGCTCTAGTCCTCACCTATCATCCCTCACTTATGCCACGTAATTACTATTATCACTCATTAAAATAATCTATTCATCTTCCTAATTTCATGCAAATCCACCCAACAAATAAAAACGAACATAGGTCGATAAATGACAAAAGTTTATTATCTTTTCATATTAATAAGGCCAGTTGTTTTAAGGAAGGCTCAAATTTTTATATTTTTTTTTTTAATTCACAAAGTTTTTATCTTACAGAATAATATAATGTTATATAATAAACACTGTATACATACTGCTATTTTAATTACAACCACTTTGCTTTCTTTTTTTATTTCAGCATCTTGATAAGGTGACACAAGCACTAGTAACCGAACCTCTTTTCCGGGTAGACGGACTAGAATTTATGCTTGGAAAAACTAAAGATTTCTCTTTCTACAATTGTTAGTAATTAATTATTTAATAACAAACTGTACAAAACTAAACTAGTATACTTTACGACATATGAAATATACTTTACGACCTATTTTCATACCTACCGGATATACTAAATATATTTATAAAAATCGGTCAAGCAATTTCGGAGGAGTTAGAGCACAAACGAACCCGTCCACTGCACCACGATCATCAATATTACTTTTCTTATTTCATTCCAATCTTTATCTATTGCAGCTCATTGCTCAGGTGCGACTGATTGTTTGGTTAATTAATTATTCGATTCATTGACTGGTTAATTGATTGATTGTTTACTGATTGATTGGTTGATCGAATGCTAGGAACTATAGATACAAATACTTCGAGAAAAGTGGGTCAACTTTTTCATACAATTTTGCGTGATAAATAGTTATGACTTTACCTTTATAACTTCTATATTTATTTTGTCTTATAATTTCTGCATCCTTTTAATGCGTAAAAAGTCATATTATATTAAATAATTAAACATAGATACGTCAAATATATAATGTGCGTAAGTATATAGAACACTAATAAAAAAATGAGTCATGAGAGTAATTGTCAAATTAGCTGACAAAAAGTTGACCCGTTAAGGCTTTATTCTCTATGTATATAATCTAGCCTTAGATTAGAAGTAGGTACTAATATAAAGTTTTATTGTGTAGACCCGGATGATGTTACTGTAAACGAGATGAAAGCTCTCGAAATAGTAGTGGACAGACTTCGAGTCGCTCGCGAGGTTGCGGTGAGAGCCAGGTCGCCTGGCTCCAGCGGGGCGCAGTCAGATCTGCTGTGCACTATATGTTACGCCAGGCCCGCGGATACAGCTTTTGTGCCGTGTGGACACCATTCTTGCAGGTAAATTACTAATTAATTCTTATTTTCTTCAGACTTCAAAAAGAAGGAGATTCTCATATCAGTTGTATTTTTTTATGTTTGTTACCTCATAACTCCGTCAATTCTAAACCGATTTAGATTATTTTTATCTAAAAAGATATTTCTACAAATTGGTATCATATAAATTATATCTATATAGGCAACACATGGGGGTATCATGAGCGAAACAGTATACTTTGTTATGTCCATTGTTGTTGTTACCACTTTCCATCAGGTGGGCTGTCAGCTTGTTTGCCATTCTATGTCGCATAAAAAAATAAAAAATAAATAGTTTCAGGACAAAATAATATGTTTAAAATTTCGTTTCAGAGCATGCATAATGCAACATTTGTTGAATAGTAAACAATGTTTCTTCTGCAAAGCTAATATAGACACAGTAACGGAAATAGAACCCGCAAACAACTAGCAATAGTTCTTCTTAATCAGTGTAATGTATGGCGGAAAAAATATGCGTAGCTTTAAATACATGAAATATATTTCAGTATTTTTATACGTTTTGAATGTCACGTTCATTATTAAAAGACTCTACTTTGAAATGTATTTTAACATTGTTAGTGTAATTAAAACTTTATTTTTCGTATTATATATTGAAACTATTTATTTAAAACAATGAATCGTCTTTATTAAAGTCAATATTTCAAAACATTACTTTATTATTTAATATTTTTAATCTTCGACTGCTTGAGTACCCCTGTCCAATTCGTGTTTCTGTCATGAAATGAAATTCCGAATTTTCGGGCTTAATTTCGTGTTTTTGTTCGTACCGAAATCGACCCTGTAAATGGAGCTTAACATTTCGTTTGTCATAAATCCTACCATAAAAGTTCAAAGGAACGATATTTAGCATTTTTAATATTTTTAAACGGTACGTATCATGTAAATTTAGCATCAAATTTTTGTTTCTTCGGATCCGAAATTTTGGAAAACATTTCATGGTAGGCCCTCAGTTTTGTTTGCATGGCTGTGTTTCGGTTTGAATAGTAGGATATGCCAATGAAATTACAAGGTGCAGAAGCAAGAACACCTTAGTCCTCAGTATTATGGGCAACACGGTATACTTCGCTATGTTCATGGTACGGTTTATGTCTACAGACGACGTTTATCACTTTCCATCAGTTTATTTGCCATTCTAAATAGCAAAAATAAAAACTTGGATTTTATCTTCTTGACTTTAGTAATCGCTCCTCTTCCGAACATATTATAAATTTCTTTTCAATCACCTGTCTCAGGTAGTACATAAATATTTAAGGAAAGGTATAAAATAAAAATAGAATACAGTATAATTATATATACATTATAATTCCATAGGACCAAAATCATTGTCACAAACTAGTTTTTTGAATACAACAATAATTTTCTATTTTCAACTTGGCATAATACGTTCAATAACTATAGAAACTTCTTTGGCCAATAAATTTAGTTTTGTGTACATATTGTAAAAGACACAGGTAAGAGGATAATACAGTTATCTTAAAATGTAGGTCATTTAATATAAACACCACAAAATTAAGGTCCTTTACTATTTCCCATGGCATATGAATAGAATGCTGGGGAAGGACACTCGCAAGTTCCTCTTGGACCGGGAGCTCCTCGAGGTCCGATTGAGCCTGAAAATAAAGTCCATAGCACGAATAACTACAATTTATACTTCATTATCATCAACATTATCATTATAATTATCATTTTAATTAACATCCCAGTGCGGGGTATGGTATCTCTTCTTGAAATCTAAATGGTTCAATCAAAATCTCTCTTAAAGCAGGGAATAAATCTCTCACTACTTTAAAACCTTAGTACCATATTTAGGTTACTTCACTTACTAATCCAGACGCACTGTATATCAGCTGTATATATACTATATCAGCCATTAACTGTCCACTGCTGAACATAGGCTACCTATTTGGAGGGGTTTTGCTTGTAGCTGCCATGTTTGACAGGCGAGTTGGCAACTGCAGTCAAGCTTTAATGATGTTAAAAAAGAGACACTGCTGCCCATCCCTACTATTAAATTCCCTTAGTCGCCTCTTATGGCACCTACAGGAAAAGAAGGGGTGGCTTATCCAATGCCGAGACCACACGGAAACTATGTTCTTGTATATTCTATAATAAATGATTGATATGTTGGTATACAACCTACTGTACTAAAAATTAAAATTATGCCCCAAATTTATTTGTGCCATCATCATCTATTCAAGAGTTTGAAGGATGGGATATGGCAGTGAATTTACAGAGTACAGAGGAATAATACCTGAGTCCTCAGGAATGGCAACGCATGGGGGGTATCATGGACAAAACAATATACACTGTTATGTCCATGGTACTGCTCATGTCTATAGGCGACAGTTAACACTTTCTATCAGGTGGGCCGTTAGCTTGTTTGCCATTCTAAGTTGTATAAAAAAACCTAAACCCACCATACATATACATATACATAAGCTACATGGTTTCCTTGTAATATAAATGGGTTATCCACTTACCTTCTCGCCCCGGATCACCTCGTTGGCCAGATCTACCTTCTGGTCCCGGAGGTCCAACGGGGCCTAAAAGCAATTTGTATATAAATTACTTGTATATACATACATATCATGTGTATTTGTAATATCTCTAATTACAGTTCTAAAATATTATGCTTTATGTACTCGTATAGTATTATATTATCTGTGGCTTTATATACCATAAAGACCTTTGAGAAGAAGCAAAGTATCTACCATATAATTCATCCACAAACGAGTTATCACTTCTTATCAGAGGCAGATAATTTTTGCCATATTTCAGAGCTACAAAAATAGTTATGAATAATGAAGGAATAAGATAAACCCTAAGATAAGGAATTAATACATGATCCATTCTGTTATTTCTTAAATAAATTTTATAATCAAAATCAGAGTTTCTACATACATCAGGAGATTCGTCCTTTGGAGTTTACATGTGAAAAATTGGAATTGGAATAAACTCACCTGGAATACCTCTAGGTCCTTCTACACCAGGTAGTCCTACTCCTTCAGGTCCTCGCTCGCCCTTGTCCCCTTTCTCACCTCTGCCCCCTGGACTGCCAGGTTTACCTGGCTCTCCAGTCTCACCAGGGTATCCACGAGGACCGGGTTCGCCAGGATCCCCGTTTTTACCTACAAAATCGTTATAAAAGGATATTAGTTTACTTTGTTTCCTTCATATATGGCCAATGTTATAATTATTATAGTAACTATTTTTAATTTTATTATTACTTTGTAGTACTACTTTAAGTAAATATTTAAGATATGATAACTTTTGCCTTAACTAATATCCAAGCTGAGATAATTAAGTTTAAATTCTGCAAATCTGTACAAAGATATGTTTGTTGACTTTTAAACTCGAATATTTCAAGTACGATATTGTTTAACTTTATGATTCACCTAATAATATCTTAATAATAAATAATACCTTTAAAAAACCTTTTAAGAATACAATTTTATCTATGCCTTATATTTCACACTACTATGGTGGTAAACAAATACACAGCCCGTCTGATGCTAAAAGTTTACTATGCTCTTGGACGCCTTCACCACCAGAGGCATCACACGTTGCATTGCCGACTCTGAAACCTTACATTACATTACGCCCATTTTGAAGAACCTTATGATGTTGTCTCTGTAGAAAACCCAGGCAAAGAGTTTATTCCACACTTTCCTCCTGTGCAACTACACTGTAAGTGACCATTTTGGCTCAAGAGTGTGAGGATGAATTATCAATGTTGAGCGGTGCAAAGAATTAAAAGTGGCTGTAGACATCCCTTACTCTAGAACTATTTCCATGTGATATCCCTTACTCTAGAACTATTTCCAAAGTTAACTATTTATAAAAGAAGAGAAGCTAAAAGAACAAAGAAAGGTTGTAACCCTATGTATTGTTACGTACAGTTTCTACGAGTCTCCCGTACCTACCCTCATACGAGCTTTTTTTATAATAATGGAGTAGTAATCCCTCGTATTGAGGGGGAAGGGATTGTTAGTAATGCGAACTAGTCATAACAATATACTCTGTCAGGTCAAACTGCACGTGATCCCCCTGGAAACTCATCATGCTGAATTCCAGGTGTATTCATCACGATGAACTATTAATCTACCTTTTCATTCTCACTTATCATCCCTCACTGGTTTTCGCCAATGTATACCATTAGCGCAAGCGGGGATACCATTCCATTATAATCCATATACCGATACCAATGTGAGACGATAAGTGAAGGTGAAATCAGATCAGTTTGTTAATCTTTATGAAAATGAATAATTGGGAGATAATCAAAATAGTTCCCAAAACAAACCACGTAAGGTTCGACCTGAAATATGGTATAAAATAACCTTCATTTAAGTAGCAGTATTATCAGCATGTTGCATTACCTGGTATACCGGGAGGACCTGGTCTACCCGGAGCTCCTCTTCTTTTAACAATAGGCGAGGGCGTCGACAGAGTCAACATAAATTCTTGTAAATTTTCTGAAAATAATATTGTATATTTCATAGTTATTAATTCACAGTCTTTCTGGCTAAAATGTCGATATAAACCTACATTATCTTCCAATAGTTACCATAATAAGAAAACATAACTAGACGTCTATTCTAGTCGTAGAACATCATATAGAAAAGCAAAAAATATAACTGACAGCGCAACAGTGTGAGCAAATCTTATCTCCGTCTAATTTTCTTTGAACCATTCAATGGATTTTGATAAGGTTTAACCATTATTTAGAAGTTTTTTTTACAAAAGTTTTGTATGTACCAATACATCGTAAGTTAATTTTTTGATAAATAAATAATAAAACCTGTGCTAAACGAGGGGGAATCGTAGTAAATAATATAAATAGCTTTGTATACTTCATATCGGCCGTTAACTGTCCGCTGCTGAACATAAGCCACCCCCATAATGGTAGAGGTGGGGAGTTTGCCAGTATTTGCCATGCTTGGCTGAAATAACCGCATTTAGGATTTAATGATGTTATAAGGGAGACGCTACCTGTCCTTCAACTATTAAATTCCTTTAGTCGCCTCTTACAACACCCACGAGAAAGCAAGACATGGTCCATTCTATGCCGGGACCACACGGCAAGTTTGTATATATATGTATGTGGGTAAAAATAATAAATTTGATACAATTATAGGCAATATACAGGGTGGCCCATAAGTCCTTAGTAATGAAAAAAATTAATTAAAATAAAACTAATTACACTATGAATAATATTTTTATTTGTAAAAATAGCTAGAAAAACGGGAATTATTTTTTGTAAATAACGTCGTCCAAATGTAATCCGTTACAGTCACGGCACTCTTGCAAACGCCTTCTGAAATTGTCGATGACTGCGCGGCACGTCACTGCTGAAATGCTTGCCATTTCTCTGCGGATGTTTTTATTTAGGTCATTAATTGACCGCGGGTTAAACTTTAGCCTTAAAAAAATCCATTGGAGTCAGATCCGGGCTACGTGGTGACCAGGAAATGTCTCCTCTCTTAGAGATAACTTTGTTTAGAAAAAGTTGACGGATAACGGGCATAGCAGTATTGGAGGTGTGGGAAGTTGCTCCATCCTGTTGAAACCATGTTCGGGCATTAAAGCCTGGAAAGTTTTGCAATTTTTGTGTGAAAAACTCCTCGATCATGGCCACATATCGCTCCGAAGTAACAGTAACAGCACGCCCTCTGCCGTCCTCAAAAAAGTAAGGCCCTATGATGCCATGGGCTAACATAGCGGACAAACTGTAACTTTAGGGCTATGTAAGGGCTTCTGGTGCTTAAGTTTTGGATTAATCGGGATCCAATAGCGGCAATTTTGTTTACTAACATGTCCGTTAATGTGGAAGTGTGCCTCATCAGAGAACATTATGTTATTGAACGAAGTAAACCGATTAAACATTTCATTAGCATAATTCACTCTCTGAATAGCATCAGTTTCTTTTAATTCTTGCACCAACTGAATTTTGTAAGGGTGCATAAGTAAATCTTTCTTCAAAATCCGTTGTAACGATGTCCTGGATACGTTTAATGCACTGGAACGCTTACGAGTTGACTGTGTAGGATTTTCACGAATAGATTGTGCCACTGTGTCGATGTTTTGTTCCGTACGTGATGTCCTTGGGCGACCCAACCGCGGTTTATCTAACATCGAACCGGTCACCTCGAACTTAGTAACCCAATTCTTAATCGTTTGGAGAGCTGGGGTGTCATCAAAGTTGTGTAAACCTTTGTGTTCTTGAAATTTACGCCTCGCAACGGTTGCCGAATTGTTGTTTTGATAAAACTCGCGCACACAAAACGCACGGTCCGCTCCGGTGAAACGCTCCATCGCGACTAAATTCCCAGAAACCGAAGTTACTGCCCCCGCTTCCCCTGCACCGCTCACGCGCGCCGTTTTCATTTAATTCAAATTTTACTTTTCTAAGGACTTTTGGGCCACCCTGTATAACTACCAAGAATATATTTTTATTATGCCTCATTACTTACGTCTTATAAGGTCTTCACAAATAGTCCTTACTTCGTTCTCCGTTAATGTGGGAGCCTGTAGACACCATATTATCGTCATAATTATAAATGCCTACTGTTAGACATGGACTTCTATCCATAAAAAGAGGATATCTGTTCACTATTACCACCATAACTAATCTATGAGCTGCTAATAAATTATCAAATTATGCTAAATAAATAAGTAGATACTATTTTTTAATATTAGGAATACGTAATATTATTAGATATTCTTTGGTAAAAATTAATAATTAATTGTATATTGCTACGTTAAAATACATTAAAATAAATAAAATAAAAGTATTTTTTTATTTATGTTAATTATAATTAACCGTCACAAATTTCATATTGATAAAAAAACTACAATCAATCACAGTACTCTTGAACAGACCAGCCTCTACGTTAAGGAGTATGACGGACGAGCCAGCCATCGATGTGTTTTACTATACTATAGGTATATTTAATAAACCACATATAAAAATCATATGTATATACCTAATTCGTTTTTGAAATAATTTAAATCATAACACCTGAGTCCTCAGGAATGGCAACGCATGGAGGGTATCATGGGCGAAACAGTATACTCTGTTATATCCATGGTACTTCTCATGTCTGTAGGCGACAGTTATCACTTTCCATTAGGTGAGCCGTCAACTTGTTTGCCATTCAAAATTGCATTAAAAAAAGATATAAATAATTAACCTTCTACAAAAATAAGTTTTCAAATCTGACTGGTCCATAGTTCCATAGTTCAAACAAAAGCTTCCATTTTAGTACCTACATTAGTATAGAGTATAATTACTGTAAAAGAAAAAAGTATAACAAATCAACATTACAAGCTACAATACCTGGACGACAGTATTGTATGGAGCTGGTAATCCCGGAGGACCCATCGATCCCGGTACGCCCGGCACACCATCTACACCGTCTCTGCCCGGCATTCCCGGATTACCAGGCTCGCCTTTCTAGATGCAAATACATATAATAATCCTTAATCATTCTACAGAGAAACATTGCATGAAAAAAATAACAAGATTTCTATTATCTTACTACAAGTAATATGGTAAAATCGTAGACGATGTCTGTACATTAGAAATATATAAGACTAGCAGTGGACATTTTTACAACATTTTAAAAGTGGTTATTGTGACATAACGATAATAGTTGAACACGTAGTATCGCAAAGTTTTTGTAGTAATTGATATTTTCTTCAATATTGTAGAACATACTTTTGTTCTATCACAAATAGTTTCCGCAGCGAACGCGACGAAACATATTTTACAGCATTTTTTTTACATTTTGAATTACGTTGCTAAAGTTTTAGTAGAGATCCCTAATCTCTTCTAGCAATAAATATAGCCTGTGTTACTCAGGGTAAATGTAACTTTCTAATGGTGAAAGAATTTTTTAAATCGGCAAAGTAGTTTTTGAGTTTATTCATTACAAACATACATACACACAAAAATACAAATCTTTCCTCTTTATAATATTAGTGTAGAAAAGTTAATATGAGGGGTCTTAATAAGACCAGCAAAACAATATTTTTTAGAAATTTTGTCCATCTGTCTATCAGTATGTTTATTCTAGTATCACGCAAAAACTACTTCATCAAACTGAATGCGTTTTTCACAGTTCCTGAAGGTCAAATTTTAAATCAATAGAGTTACCCTTAAAATAAATTCCAATGAATCGATGTTAAAAAAGAGACGTTTTGCTCTCTCGAATTGCTACTTCTACATCTGAAGTCACATAAAATATGCAATTATCAAACGGTCATATCTAAATCACATTGAAGAATCATTTTCTTCTATTCTATTCTTCTCTTTTTTACTCTACTTCATTTCATTCCGTTCTGTTTTATACATATAAATAGTTTAAATATAAAAAGAACTAAATATTAAATATATTCAATAGTGATATTATCTGCAATTTTTAGCATTAATAAATTATTTATATCAATCAACGAATTTTCAACAAAATAATATTCGAATTGTTAATTCACCTGTCCCCTTTCTCCTGGTGGGCCAGGTGGGCCTGCCACCTCCACGCTTGGAGTAACCGAAGCTGCTTGTCCTGGTGGCCCGGGTAAGCCTGGCTTCCCTGGAGGTCCTTCTGGGCCCTACACCAAAAAACATCTATTTTATCTAACTAGCTAATCTGAGAAATTGGGTGGGAAAAGGATTGTTAGCAATGGAGTTTGACAGCCCCATTGCTAGCAGTATGCCTTATTAGGTCGACCTCCACGTGGTTCTCCCTGGAAACCATCGTGAACAATTCTTGTTGAATTCGTTACGATGGGCTAACTGACCTACTTCATCCTCACCTCTCATCCTTCACTAGTGCCCCGCCGATGTATACAAATAGCGCGAGTGGGGTTACCATTCCATTATCATTCATTAAAAAAAAACCTTTGAGGGTAAAAAGGATTGTTACATGCATGCAGAATATTAATGCACTTACTTTAAATTAATTTTAAATAATTACAAAACTTTACATCGCATTATACGTTACATTTTTACGCTTTTCCAAAACTAAACTGGAAGAAAATACCATATAGTATTAAGTTTGCAATTTGTATTAAACATTTTTTTAATAAAGAATAAATAAATGTATATAACTGTAAAAATAACGAATTTTTTTAGTTATATTAGGGTTATAACCAACCTATTTCTTACCATTCCGAAATGTACTTATCTACTACAAAAAATAACCTGTAATCCTTCTGGTCCCCGTTCTCCAATAGGCCCCTGTGGACCCGGCAGCCCTCTCAGTCCGGGAGAGCCAGGCACTCCCATAGGCCCCTCTAGGCCTGGAGGGCCCTGTCAAATTAAAATATTTTAATAATCAAACATAGTTATTTGAAGATAATTTAAGAGATAGATTAAATAATTTTAATCTATCCTTCTAGTGTTGCGGGTGATCAGGGCGGCGGTAGTCACTTATTATTAGATAAACCACATGCTCGTTTGCCCCGTGTTATAAAGAAAATCTAGTCTCTTTCTTTCCCCCTTCTCCATATAAAGAGGCTATATCAGTATATTTCTAGTACTTGACATAAAAAATTGTTTTTTAATCATGGGTTCAACCAACCCCATTACTAGCAATATAACCTACCAGGTAGACGTTATACGCTATTAAGATTTTTTTAAGGATTCACTTTATATTCAAAATACTTTTTGAGTCACAAAATTTTGAACTTACTCTAACTCCATCCAATCCTGGTGGACCCCTTAATCCAGGAGCACCGTCAAGACCAGGCTTTCCAGCAGCTCCTTTCTCTCCTTTAGGTCCTATACATTTAAAACAATTTTAGTATCAAAATTACTGGTGCTAATCTGATACGGATTTATCTAATTGTGACGTAAGCCAAATGTATAAATTATTGTGGTTCGGTCTGAAAAATAGAAAATCGAACTGAAATCTATGTTTAGATAGCTTAGCTATTGATTAATAACAGCTAGATAGAGCTTTTCCAACAATTTCTTTTGCCAACAACCTCAGATTCCATCTCAGATATATAATAATGAGACCTAGAAAAGTATATTGTTAGGAACTAGTGACCATAATTATATAGTCAGGTATACCTTTACACTGTCCTCCTGGAAAGACATTGTGATAAATTTATGCTAAATTCGTCACGATGGGCCAACTGCTGACTTCGTACTCACCTGTGAGCCCACATTAATAACGCACTAGTCTAAATCGATAAAGCAGACGATGTTATTTTTCATCATTTTACATTAACTATTTTCCATGTCATTAATCATTAATATCATTAATTATCAGTGCTTAAAATATCCTATGTGCTGAGTTAGGATATAACCTACCTATGTACCAAATTTCTTTTAAATCCGTTCTGTAGTTTTTGCGTGAAATAAACACAAACATCCACTCATTCATCCTTACGAATTTTCGCGATTATAATATTAATGGGATTCAAAATAATCGCAGAAGTCTCACTGTTTCCCCACCAGCATAAACTAATTGTAATAATTTATTTTTCCATATTTGTGTTACATATATAGTGTTACATTAAGAATAAGTACATGTTCATTTGTTACTATTTTAAAAAAGGTCGTTTACAGTCATCCTTACTGAGTCAGATATCGACCTATATAAAGGAATCCTAAAAAGGAAACTTCCAAAAAACGTTCCACTTTAATCCTTTAAAACAAATTTTTAATAAACATGTGAAATAATAATTTTATTTTCATACATTTCATTAAAACCGCAAAATTATATGTAGTATTGTACCAACAGTCGTGTATGTGTATTATGAAACTTGCCTGGGACCGCAGTCGTGTTATAAACAGCTGTGCTCGCGGGACCTGGAAGGCCAGGCTCCCCTTTCGGACCAGGAGGTCCTTGTGGTCCCGGCTGGCCCTAAAAATTATCCAGTTCAGATAATCAAAAACAAAATCTCCATTGTCTGTGGTCGGATCTCCTCACATTTTCCAAGACGTAACTTAAAGTTATTTTAATCCTCTGTACCCTGTAAATTCACTGCCATATTCCACCCTTCAAACACAGCCATGCAAACACAACTGCTTCACGTTAGAAACACGAATGGATGGTGCACAATCATCACTGAACAGTTACAAATAAGTACATGCACTCTGTATTTAATGCAATGCGAAGATTTTCATATCAATGCGGAGACTACTTCGACTGTGCATCTTAGGTTTTTTATACATTGGTTTACAAAGCTGTTAATCAATTAATTTTGTATACATTGGGAAACATTTCATACCAACTGAAATAAACATCTACCTATCCTTTGATAGATATTTATTTAATTATCCCTTACCAATCATAGCCTAAATTGAAACTTACATCCCGACCGTCCGCACCAGGTAAGCCGGATAATCCGACTAAACCCGATTCACCGGGTTCACCTGAAACATTAACGGATCAGCTGCCAACAGATTCAATCAGTCCGGATATACACAGCCGTTGAATCGATATCATTCAATTTTTATTACGTGCTGGGTACGATTTTACCCGCGACTTCGTCCACGTTACCGGGATTTATCTACTGTTTGATTGAAATGTTCTGGATAATGACAATTGATTGAATCATTAAGGCGTCAAGAAATAACAAACAAACAAACTTACGTTCACAAAATATTAATAAGTACAAACGAAATGAAAATAAAATATACACGTAAAGCAATGCTTCATCCATATTTATAAAAAATGGATGTATAGAAATATATATGTATTTACACTAGTATGTTGTCCGCTACTTTGTTCACGTGGATTTCAGAAGAGAAGGGATGCAATGATTTGTACAGAAACCGGTAAGTAAACATGTATACAGAATCTATAAATAACAAATTCTCAAATAATAATTATATATTCAACCCACATTAACCCACGGCTGGGCATAGGCCACCTATTTGTTGCACCACTTGCAATGGTCCTGAGCTAACCTCATACACTGCTCTTCACTATTCGCTCTGTCATCCAACCATCGGATTGGTGGCGTACCAATTGTTCTCTGACCTCTCTTGGACATTACAAATATACATAATATACCTATTTAACCATATTTACACTGACTTTGAACAATAAATACTTTTCTCTACCCAATTAACTACGTAAATTTACCGTCAATTAAAACTAAAATCATCGATTTAATAATATACATATTTTTTTAATAATTTCGGTTTCAATTAATGTATATTTGATTAAAAAATACCTTTTTGCCCGGTATCTCCTTTCTCCCCTTTAGGTCCTTGCCTTCCAGGTAGACCAGGTCGTCCATTCACTGTGATATTACCCTAAAACAAAAAAGGATGAAATATATATAGAGCAAATAAATGTACAAAAATGGTTTGCGTGGGTAACTCTGTCCCACAAATACACGAGGGATAAATGTTCTTCCCTGATACAAGTATACCGAATGCAACAAAAACTATCAAATCTATTGAGCAAAGAACTTTACTACAGGTTTCTAAATATATAAGATTCTTGTAAAGGCAGATGGTAGTGTAAATGGGATCAGTTTGTAATTAATTTTATTTAGTGTTTCAATTGCACAAATACATACTACAAAATAGTAATTTTGTAGAACACGCCAATGAAACTATCATACATTCGTCCATGAACATGGATAATATTCAAATGTTATAATTTACAGGAGAAATAAATATGTCAGTCACATAAGGGACAATCTGCCCAAAATTATAGACACCAAAATAGCAAGTCATAAATGCAAAGCGGGAAAGAAACATGCTCCTATTGTTACTGAAGTATGTAATAATATTATCAAAAAATATTACCCTTAACGTAACCAAAAATAAATAGAAATATACGACCAATTTATCTAGATTTTATTGATTTATAAAAATATCGACTTCAGACATCTTTGCAATTTTCCACGTTTAACTATGTATATATATATAGGATAATATTGAGATCTCTATCCATAATTTAATCCATGAACACAATGCAAATACAAATGTTTATATTATGTGGGGATAGAATTCGCTATCATCGAAAAATGTAAAACCACTACACAACGAACGTTATCATAATGGTATTGATAAAACTATTTAAAAGTTACTCACATTTGCTCTCCCTGGCAATCCCGGTAGCCCTGGAATCCCTATGTTCCCCTTATCTCCTTTGATCCCCGGCGCCCCAGTCAAACCAGCAAGACCTTGTTGGCCCCTCACTCCCTGAAAAGAAATGTTTTGTTAAGTATCATTGAAACTAGAAAAAAACTAAATAACGATCGTAACGTATGTAAAAGATGACATTAGTTTTTAACTCCCCTTTCTTATTCCATACAAACGTAAAATAAGCGCAAATTCATCTTTTAATAAAAAATAATGTGTGTGCAGTCGTTTTAGTACACTTTGTCTGTACACACAAACAAATAGTGAAAAAACTAATAAATAAACTATTGTTTTAGATGATATTACACGTAAATGACTACCCAAAACAGATGTACCACATCAGGCCAGTAGAAATTCAACTATCAACAATAATAAATCAGTACCTATTATAATTTATAAAAGTTACAAATAAAATTTTTATGCCGAATTCTTGCCGGCAAGTGATATGAGTATTATAGCTTGTCTATGAATAAGTCCTAGAAATCCTTAATAATATTATAAATGTGAAAGTGAGTTTGTTTGTTACCTGTTAGCGCCTTGACGGCTTAACCGATTATTATAAAGTTTAGTATACATGTACTATATGGGATGAAAAAGTTTATTTACTACTTTTTAACTCGGTTAATGAACATATCCCGGTCACGCGAACGAAGCCGCGGGTAAAAGCTAGTAAATATATAAAAGGAACGTTAAATTACTCACCGGTAGACCAGGAGGCCCTCTTATGCCCATGTCACCTTTAGGACCCCGTGGCCCCTCTGGACCCTGTAAGCGATTATCAAAATAAAGATTCTAGTAACTACTTTATGAAATAAATATTAATAAAAATACTAGCAGAGAGATAGAGTGGAAATAATAAATTATTTGGAAATATTTCTATAACTTTTTCATTTAGGAACGTTAAAACAATGAAAACCGGTCGCGGATTCAAATCTTGTCGAATTGATCCACTATTGGAAGCTTATGTTTTTCAACCTAGCATTCAGTAAAACCTGAAGTTAGATAAATAAATGTAACTATTCCTTAAATTGCTGCTGTATGGCCTCGCCATAGGATGGGCCACCCCTTCCTTTCCCGTGTGTATTGTAAGAGGCGATCGAGGATTGGGCAGCAGTATCCATCTTAGAACATCACCGTAAGCCAAACTGCGTCTGCCAATCCGCCTGCCAAGCATGGCAACTACTGTGTCACGGGTGAAATTTAGTACTAATTAGTGCTAATACTAAAAAATGCTAAATCAAAAGATGGGAGGACGATTTACCTAAAGGATGGAGAAAGTCAGCCAGGGATAGAGGAAAGTGGCAGCAATTGGGGGATGCCTGTGTCGACAGACAACCTGACCAACATAATGGTTGCTAGTAAGCTAGCTTAGTAATAAGTAGTATGTAAGTTAAAGTAAAATTGTGGTTAGCGAATAAAGGCATTATTATTATTATTTAGTGCTAATACAACTCTTGAGGGAAGAGATTGTTAGTAATGGGGATCTAACAGCTCCATTGCTAGCAATATACTCTATCATATCACCTTGTTTAATTCTAATGGAGTTCTTCACAATGGGCTGACTGACCTGCATCTATCCCCATCAATCAATCATCCCTCACAGGTATCCCGCCAGCGTATACCGATAGCGTAGGCGGGATTACCATTTCATTATCATACATTAAAAAAAAACTATTAATTTTATACTCACTGGAGGACATGTTCCATTGCAGACAACATCTAACGTTGGATCGAAATTAGCACTCGCACTCGAATCAATCTGAAAACAGTGGATGGCATTTCCAATTAGTTTTCAACCGACTTCAAAAAGGGGGGAAAGGGATTTTTAGTGATGGAGTCTGAGAATCCCATTGCTAGCAATATACCCAACCAAGTCGATCTCCTCGCGATTCCCCCTGGAAACTATTATGGTTAATTCCTGATGAATTCATCATGATGGGCGAACTGGCCTGTTTTCATTCTCATCTATCACCTTTCACTGGTACTCCGCCAGCGTATCCCATTAGCGCAGGCGGGGTTACCATATCATTTTCACGCATCAAAAAAAACCGACTTCAAAAAGGAAGGAGGTCCTCAATTTTTTTATATTCACCTCCTAACTCCGTCATTTATAGACTGATTTTGAAAATTCTTTTTTACATTTGAAAATGTATACTTTTAGAGTGATCCTGTAAAAACTTTAACCAAAACGGTCTAGTAGTTTAGTTTTTAAATATAAATGAACTAATTTAGCAACGATTGATGTCGGTTTTTTTTTTGTAGAATATAATTTTACATTTTTTACATGAATAGCACCATGAACGTCACAGAATACACCAATAACGCCCAAGGTACTACTCATGCGTTGTTATTCCTGAAGACTATGTTGCTATGCCTTCGTATCCAGGTATTTGACTACCATATTCCATTTTTCAAACAGAAATACATCCATACAAGCATAGTTGTTTGGCGATAGTAACACTAGTGGAATAGAGGTATTACCCAAGCAGACGATTTTTAAATAGCACTTGTGATATTTAAATAAATAAACTCACGACTATAAGAACGATATGAGATAGTCAGAAGCTTTCTTATCTATTGCCTGCTATTTCTCTTTCTATACATTTGTATCTAAAATCGCCCATGACACCCCTAATACGTTACCATCTCCGAAGATTCTTCCAGAAAATTCCTTTTGTATTAAAAACAAAACTACTTTAAATTATTTTAATTTATTTTCAATTTATTTGAAATTACTCTCATTCTATATTATTTCCATACGAAAGTTTAAATTAATCTTACCTATTTTTTTTTTATAACAATGCGTACCTGTAGCGATGAGTCAATGAGATTCTCAGGTTCCTCCTGAAATATAAAACTGTTACAGGACTTGGCCCATTTAGATAACCAAATATATAATGGTTACGTGTAAAAGTAACAACGTTATTTAACAGGAACTTTTTCATAATAATTTGTTTATATTTGAGTTTAGTAACCTAATAGCAGAGGGATGGGCAGCAGTGACCCTTTTAAAACATCAACAAAGCCTAATGGCAGTTGCCAAGTGGAAAGGGGATTGTTAATAATGGGGTTCAGCAACCCTATTACTAGAAATATACCCTATCAGGTCGACCTCCACGCGGTTCTTCATGAAAACTACCGTAGTTCTTTAATACGTCACAATGGACTAACTGAATTGCTTTCATCCCCACCTACTCGTATCATACCTCATTGGTGGCCCGACAGCGTATACCGATAACACAGGCACTATTACATTTTCATACATTAAAAAGAAACAATATAATCCTGGAAATAATAACGTAGACGATGTCGCGGGTAAAAGCTGATATGAGTATAAAGCAAAGAAGAAAAGGGCATTGAAATTTTTTTTTAACATTGTCATATATTTATGAAATCTCTATTTTATTTTATGACACACATTTTCAATACATATAATTGCAAAATAATTCACCAGTAGGTAGTTATTGACCTAGCACTTTATCTATTTAAAAAAAAAAACAAGGAAACATTTTCTCAATTGCTTATAAACTATTTATGTCATAAAAATAAACATATTATTATTACTTGTAATAATGTTTCAATCACAAAAAAAAATTATCAGTCAGTATTGGGGGGAAAGGGATTGTTAGCAATGGAGTTTGACAGCCCCATTGCTAGCAATATGCCCCATTAGGTCGACCTCCACGTGGTTCCCCCTGGAAACCATCGTGAACAATTCTTGTTGAATTCGTCACGATGGGCCAACTGACCTGCTTCATCCTCACCTATCGTTCTTCACTGCTGCTCCGCCAGCGTATCCCGATAGCGCGGGCAGGGTTACCATTCCATTATCACTATTAAAAAAAATCAGTCAGTATTATCAGTATTATTACTTACAAGTTCTTCACAACTGTCGCTGGTGAGGTTGTAGTGGTTGCAACTCAAGGAGAGCCATTGAAGATCGACCTAAAAGAATATAAAAGAATCATTAACTTATGTAACGTTGATTTTTTTATCATTATTATACCTTACTTTATGTCGTTCATGGCTGATTAACACTTTAAAATCTAGCTTGTCATCCCCATAAAACTGCAGCTTTTAATGGTAGCTTCCGACATCAAGCCACAAAATGTTGGAACAATATACCACCTCTCATAAGACTGATCGCCACTAAGTGTTTCAAAATTAATTTACAAAAAAATCTTAATTGAGAGGCAAAAGTTTGATATTTCAACAAGTTACCTCTAGGATCCATTTGTCTGCTAGATAAAGTGACATATCTGTCTGTTTACTGTATAGATAATCTGGTAGTATATTGTTTTATTGTTACCCTATTCCCTTTAGCCTCAACAGAATATCAGTGCTTTGCTCTTTTGAGGGCGAAGCAATAAACTGAGTTGTGACCATTTTGTATTGTTATGGCACACGCACAAAAGAAAATTGTACTTGGCTTTATGTATTTTATTTAATCATTTATATTATCTCGCTTTTTATGTATATCTATATATGTTATAATTTGTGTGCTGTAAGTAATGCAAATAAATTATCTATCTATCTATCTAAAATATAAAGCTATATAAAAACGAAGTATGAATTCGTACTATCAGACCACAGTCCAGTTCTGTTCCAGCCACAATCAATCTCTAAATATTTCTAATCACCAGACCGAGATCGGACCGAGAACGAACCATGACCAACATAAATTGTCAATTATATTGTCAAATTAATAAATATTTTTATAACTATTATTATTTACTATTAACAAATACTTAAATAATTATTAAACTCAATAATTAAAACCAAAATTAATAATTGACGAAAAACCTATCGGCATAAGTCAACCTGAATACATAAAACATTTTAATAAATTTGTAATTTGAGAAAAGAAAACATATTAGATGCCCAGCTCTATTTTTAAGTGCAAATATCACTAAAACCAAACAAGATTTTGTTTTAAATTGGTGACAATTTAAGGGTGCGATGTGGAATGAATGAAGGAAATTACACTAATATGCCTGTATTTTCTCTTGTGTGTATAAAAGTAGAAATCTTATCATTTTTCTTTCATTTAGTTTCTATCATGATTCTACAGCAGCGGAGGGTATCTTTATTTAGCTATTAGCGTAAATTTACTGGGTACAGAGGAATAACACCTGAGTTCTCAGGAATGGCAACGCATGAGGGGTATCATGGGCGAAACAGTATACTCTTATGTCCATGGTACTGCTCATGTCTATAGGCGACGGTTACCACTTTCCATCAAGTGGGCCGTCAGCTATATTGCCATTCTAAGTTGTATAAAACAAAAAGGTCAAGCACCTGTATCTACTTACCGGCGTTGGAGTACCATCATCGTTGGACACTATGGTGACAAGTGTAGCATTTGTGAAGTCGTGATAAGTAACGTTCTCTGGTCTCAACTGAGTAATGAAAACAAAAAAAGACACATATAAGCTAACCTTACTAAGTCCCATTGCTAACAATATACATAATATTGGTAACAATGGGACACTTTGTTTCCATTACTAACAACTCCCTTCCCCTATAAGGAAGTGTTCTGCCAATGTAACTGAATATTTTACCAAAAAAAAAACATGGATCGAAAAATGATAAAAAAAATTTAGTACTAAAAGTCTTTAAGAAATAAAACCTTACTTAACATTATAAATATGACAGTGAGTTTGTTAGTTACCTTATAGCGCCTTAACATCTTAATTCATCATTATGAAATTTGGTATACACGTATTATATGAAATACATAGACAGTGAACATATCCATATTATACTGACGAAGTCGCGGGTAAAAGCTAGTAGTTACATAATCCTTACTATTGTTTCAAATATAAAATTAAAATTGTCAATTTGTTAACTCTTGGCACCTTAACAGCTCTACATCTGCACGTATAATTTGGGATGAAAGATATAGACTTTTTATATTTCTGATTAACACATCCCAAATACAAATTACGACTTCACGGTTGAAACATGAATGCGATAGAGGTACGCAAGCAAACGACTTTTGTACAAAGTCTCCCTCTAGTAATTAATATTTATAAAAAAAATATATTATTTACCTCAACACAGTCGACAGCTACGTTGACGGTGTCATTTGTAACGGCCATGTGCAATTTGTGCCAACCAGGTGAGAACAACTGCAAAACATGGTGATGATGAACCCTGATGATTTCATATAATCATTCTATAATACAACATTTGATATATTTGCTCCATCATCATTTCAGTTAAAAAATAATAAAAAAGTTAACAATGCGCACGTGACATATCTGGTGTTACAGGCGTCCATATCCCGTTTACCGTCAGACCGGCTGTATGCTTGTTTGCGACTAAAGTAATATAAAAAGTTTTATACTTTACACATACTACTGCACAAGCATATAGTATAGTGCTTGTACATAATTGCGAAAGTTCGTAAAAATGAATGGATGTATGAGTAGATATTTGTTACTTTTTCATGTAAAATCTACTGGAATAGACTCGAATGAAATTTGGTACATAAGTAGATTATATCCTAATTAAGCACATAGAATAGTTTATGTACTGATTCACGTGAGAGAAGCCGCGGGATATAGCTAATAATATCATATAATTGATATAATGAAGTTCCATCAAAAAATCACAACGTAAACAGTAAACAATTTAAGCAGTTAAATTGACAAGTCTCTCTTAGATACTGCCATAAACATAAGCCTCTCTTACAGACTGCAATTACATTTACTTGTTCTTTTTTAATATTTACAGCTTCGAAATGAATAACTTGCAACATAAAAAAGTCTACAATATTATTTTATACTTTTAACGAGTTGGTTCTTAGTATAAAAATATACATAATATATATATATATATATATATATATATATATATATATATATATATATATATATATATATATATATATATATATATATATATATATATATTTACAACACAGGGGGCAAACGAGCATGCGGCTCACCTGATGGTAAGTGACTACCGCCGCCCATGGTCACCCACAACACCTACGGCATTGCAGGTGTGCTGCCGGCCTTTTAAAAAGGAATATGCTCTTTTCTTGAAGGTTATGTTGTCGTATCGGTTCGGAAATACTGCTGCTGGAAGTTGATTCCAAAGAGTGGTTGTGCGTGGGAGAAAGTGCCTTGAAAAACGCACGGTGGAGGAGCGCCGAGGATATTGTAGTTACAATATCTATATACCTACTGGTCCGATAACGAATATGGTAAATATTAGCAATATCGGAATAAAGCATGATCAAAATAAATATGGATATCCGTTTGGTATGAGCAACATCGAAATGGATGATTTTTCCGCCACCAATGTCAAAAGAAACTCGATATATAGATATCGGAGCGGTACTGATACGTATTACTCAAACCTAATTATTAATCATACCTCCTCACTCCCAAAAACGACCCTAGTCCCTTGAACAAAAACGGCAAGTTTCTTGGCATTAGGCAAAAGAGTCAATGAAAACTGTAGATTCTTGGAGCGGGCTCTGATGAGACTCCAAGGTCTTCGTTGGCCGCGACTGTTGAATGTGCCGACCACACTGAAATGCTGAGGTAGGCCGTTGGGGAACACTTGTCTGCAATTTGAAGATAAAACTTAGATTGTTGTCTGTTCGCATAAATAAATGTAGATGCAATATTAAGATGCCACTTTTATTGCTACTGTTCAATAAATGCTTAAATAACATCATGTATCTCTGAATAACTACTAAATAAAACAAATATGCCATGTGGTCTGTGGCATAAAATAAGCTACCCTTTCCTTTCCCGTAAATTTCGTAAGAAGTAACTAAGAGAATTTACTGATCAAGAAATTAGAAGCAGCGACCCTCTCAAAATATCATCAAAGGCTAACTACGGTCGCCAATCCGCTTGCCAAACGTGGCGACTACTACCAAAATCCCACAAGGTAGAAACCTGTATTCAGCAGGCATACAGTTAACGGCTGATATCATCATCATTTCTGAATAATTAGGTAATTCTCTACCCAAAGGTCGTCTGGAAGAGATTGCTTAGCGATAAGGCCGCCTTTTGTATCATTTCTTATTACAGTTAAATGTATTTACTATTTTATAAATGGTGCAATAAAGTGTATATAAATAAATAAATAAATAATATCAGGGTACCACCGTCTTAGATTTACAATGACTTCTCCTATTAATAGGACTTATTGTATATTGAAATATAGCAATTGCAGTTGAGTATATAATAACAATTTACTCTGCCCCTATCATTCTCAGAATATTATTGGATTTCGTGATGACTCAGACCCAACGCGTCAGGAACATATGTACCTTTTTTTTCGGATCGTTACATAAAAATAATGGGGGCACGTCTCCTATAACATGTCTATTAGTACATGTATTGTATTTTGGGCTAAGATAGCCAGTACAATTTATAACATAGCTTGCAATATACCCTATCAGCTCTACTTTCACTTGGTCCACCGTGAAAACTCTCGTGATTAATACCAGATGAGGGATAGGAGCAATTGATGGGAACGAGAATTAACAACCTCGGGCTCCCTTTTGAAAACCATCGTAGATAGATATATACTCTTTATTATTTCCTCCAAGAGATTACAATAATAAACTTATTATAAATATAAACAATTACAAAAAATAATCACAATGAGAAAACAATGGGCGACCTTATCGCTAAAAGCGATCTCTTCCAGGCAACCTTTGGATGGAGAGGAGTAATTATATACAGTTTGATCGGAGGCACAATGAAATTCTATTATTTCTTAATATACAGATATGATGCATGTAATAATGTTAATTATATATCCCTACACATTATATACACTTATATACTATTATATATTATTATCGTAGTTAACTTATAAAGAATTCATCGCGATAGGCCAATTGGCCTGCTTTCATCCTGGCCTATTACTGGGGTCCTACCAGCGTAAACCGATAACATTGGTGAGATTATTATTATTCCATTATCATTTGAAAAAGTCAAATGAAACCATGTGGGGTTGCCATTTTACTTTCATCCATTAAAGAAAATATATAAAGGGGTGGTGTTTTTTCTTATCTTATCCTATCCTTATCTATTTTCTTTACTTACTGTAAAGGTAAAGTCAGGTTAGCGCCATCTTTTATCCTGTAAGCTCTCTGCAAATACTGCGAGCCTTGTACCAACGACACTCCGGCGGTTTCAGGTCGGTCGAGCTTATACACAGCTATCAGGTCCACTGTCTGGAAGTCCACGTCACCAGGACGAAGCGACGAACATGGTGCGATGATTGGAAACGGAGCTACTGTCGTAAAATTATCTGTAACAAGTGGAAAATATTGGTAGAAGTTTATTTATTACTAGCTCTTGTATCCTATGTTTTGAGTTAAGGTAAAACCCACACGTGTTTAAGTTTGATTTAAACCTGTTTTTACGTTTTATTAAACAGTTATTTTCATATATTTCTCTTCTTAAGAATCTCTCTCAGAATATTTGCATAAAAATTAGCCGAATTTGCGCAGCCGTTCTCAAGTTTTACGCTCGACAAATCATTTAACGAATAATTTTAATTTACAAAAAAGAAATAAATTAATGTAAAAAATACCCGGTATCGGTCTTAGATAGAGACGCAGTCAACCCGATCGAGTAGCAGCTTGTCTACCTTGATTTTGATAGGTGAAAACAGAGTAGTAACCTCACCTTCGCTAACGATATACGTTAAAGGGGCACCACTGGTGCCCCGCTAACTTATATAGAGAGGATGAATAAGAATGAAAGCAGATCAGTTAGCAGCACATCGTGATGAATTCCATAATTCTATAATTCACGATCGTTTCCGGGGGAACCGCTTGAAAGTCGGCCTAATAGAGTACGTTACTAGTAAGAAGCTGTTAAGCCCCATTACTACCAATTCCTATCTACCCATCTGCATTGGTGTCCTGGATAATGGGCACCAAGGTCCAAAAGGCGTCAGGAGTAAAACTTTAATAAAGAATCATGAAAGTTAATATGCCAAGGTCAAATCGTTTCAAAAACTTTTCGAGTTTATGACCAGTACAGATAGTGGTTTTACGATCTCGTAATGCCTACAGCGCTCCGGTAATTAAGAGAAATATAACGACATTCCTTTTATTAAAATTTAGAAAGCGTGTGTTATATATTTTGTACATATAAGCTCATTTAAACTTTAGTATTTATTTTACTTATTTATATTTTTTATTTAGGATAAGCAAGCTGAAGTAGCAATGGGCTGGTGACATAGCACAAAGAACCGACAACCGATAGGGAAGAAAGGTTCTTGAGTGGTGACCGCGTACGGGCAAACGCAGTGTAGGACGACCCCCCACTGACCTCCTCGCAGCCTGCTCTGGTAACTACATTAATTCCGATTATTGAATGCACCACGAGAGATCAACTGATTTCATCCTCACCTATCATCTCATTGGTGCCCCGGCAGCGTATACCCATAGCGCAAGTGACATTACCTTTTTCTATCCCATAAAAAACTTTATCCTCGTCACGCCGATGAAGTCACGAGTGGAATTCCTATCAAAATAAACAGAATACTATAAAAGAAAAACAAAATTACGATTTCAACGAATAACAGTGACAAAATACCTAAATAAACAACGGGCTGTAATTATCGATGCCTTTATATTTAATTGCCTACGAGAGGAACCGCTTTGTAATTTATGCACAGTAGTATTTTACAATTGTGAATACACGAAAATACTCTCGAAATGTAGCTCACTAAAAATACAGACCCTGAATTTCACTGTTGTAATAATGAGCCGGTTCAACGTTCTTTAGACTATTTGCTAATGGATGAAACATGTCGACGATTAATTAGGTCCTTGCATGCTTCTATTACTAGACAGTAGTCGCTGTCATAGTTGGTACTCATCGTACACATAACATGTACGCGTAGTGCTGTCAAAAATATTACTATTATAATAAAATTGTAAGTAAATGGTGTCTGTACATGGACGATAAAAAAAATCTATATTATGTATTTATTTAACTCTTTATTGCACCAGAAACATAAACATAATCAATTACAATTAAATAATTCAAGCGAAATACAGTAACATAAATACAGATTGAAATATATACATAAAGATTCAAAAAACGATCTTATCGCTAGTGCAATCTCTTACAGACAACCTTTGGTTAGAGAATATAGAAGTGGGTAAATGGCGCTAGAGTGAATTAATAACTGTTTCGTGCATAAAATACAAAAACGTATATTGCAGAAAAATATTAAAAAACATACAATTTATTAACCTACTATATATAATACATAAATACATATATAGTACACACAAGGAAATATGACAAATCCAGTCAAAAAATTACAGAAGGATAATAAATAAATAAATAAAAAGAAGAACTACAGTGAAAGAAAATGTGATTTGACTTGTCCTTCAAACCAAGCTAAGTGAGCACTCCGTATAGAGGATGACAGCATACGAGTATTATATGTTCCATAGGCTCACTACCTGAACGGAAAAGGATTTGGTGTAGTACACGGAGGTATGTGAAGGGGTTTTTAGATGAAGACTAGTTGAGGTTCGCGATTCTTAATAAGAGAAATAGAGGCAATTTTTTTTTTTATTTTCGTCTTTTTATATGTTTGTCACGTCATTACACGTCAGACTTACTTTCTTATTACAGATATGATAAGTAAAGATGTTACCTGGTAATTCACCATTGCTCGCTGGATACGGTGATATCAAACCCACAAAGATCACTAACCTGAAATAGAAATAATCTTATATATATAAGCAATGGCTGTCTATATAAATATATTGAATGAATCTTTTGCAAGTTGATCATGTTAAATTAGTTAAACGAAGAGTTTGACAATTAAAACAAAATTTCTAATTGTTGTTTTTAATGGACAATTAGTATAAATAATTAATGCTCAATGTATTTTTTGTAATACAATTATAACATTTTTGTATGTTTTTGGGTTTACAATGAATTAGTCATTAATCTAAACTCTAATTAGACCATAAATACAGAATTAGTACCTAGAGAGAAATATATTTTTATTTAAATATAATAAAAAAGTTTACAACTAGCCAATTAACAATGTCAATTAACAATTGAAGGGTAGGATATAACAATGAATTTACAGGGTATAGAGGAAAGACACCTGAGTCCTCAGGAATGGCAACGCATGGGGAGTATTATGAGTGAAACAGTATACTCTGTTATATCATATATCTTAGTACTGCTCATGTCTATAGGCGATGGTTACCACTTTCCATCAGGTGGGCCGTCAGCTTGTTTGCCATTCTAAGTTGCATAAAAAAAACTATGTACATTTTTTATCAAATTTAAAGCAGACTGATCAAAACATTCCGACAAAAAAATTCAATGTTGTTTGTATTAGTAGACTGTCTTTTAAACTTGAAAATACTAGTCTATGTCGAGGTAGACGCATCGATCTCGACATTTTCCTATACCCATTTTCTAGCATTGTCTAGTATAATGGGAATTTTATGAATTTACTATGTTTTCGTTTTGTTTGTTGTTTGTTTACTTTGTTTGTTTTCTCAGTGCAAAATGAATAAAGCGAAATTTTAAAAATAATATTTTCTACTACTTTGTAAGGAATTTCAAAACAAAAATTTAGGAAAACCATTTTTTTTTTTTGCTTTTTTCTAACTAAGCATTTTTAAAGCTGATTTCTAATCTTGAATAGATATTTCAATAAAACTAAGAGCGATTTATAAAAATCCCATGTCACAATGTTTGTCATACATATCAGCCGGTAATTGTCTACTACTGCTTATAAGCCTTCCCTATAAGCGGAGTATTGCCAGTAGTTGCTAAACTTGGCAAGCAGGTTGGCAACCGCAGTTAGGTTTTTAGTAATGATTTAAGAGGAACGCTACTGCCCATCTCTATACCATTAAATTCCCTTCGCCATTTACGACACCCATGGGAAAGAAACGGGTGGTTTATTCTACGGCGGGGCCACACGACGTTCGTGCACTTTAAACTCTGAGTCCGCTTAACTGATTTCAATTAAATTTTGTAAATATGTATTATTTACCTACCCAAGATAAAATATAAGATACTTTTTATCCCTGTGAAAATAATGTTCCGATAGTTGGTAGTAGGTGGCGAAACAATGTTTTCCGGGTCAGCTAGTAAATAAATAAGCAAATAGACTATGACAATGAATAATACGTAAAACACGCTATCAACATGGCGGCCCACTTTCTGAACATTAAATCTCGATTGGGTCAACAAATAATAATTGGTGGCTACTAGTGGCACAGACGTGACCCATTTTGTTCAACCTTCAACAATCAATCGGCTACTTATTTTGTCCATTGCAACGGAAATGTCTCTTGGAATAACGGCTAATAGTTTTAATTTAAAAGGTCAAGGTCATGAACACTTTTAGATGACGATATTATTAAGTCTTTACTTATAATTATATTATATTTTATTATTGAGTTAGGTTTTCACATTCTCGACTTGTGTCTCCTTTAAATATATACCATCCCGTCTTGTAACTTACAGGAAAAAAATATATATATATATATATATATATATATATATATATATATATATATATATATATATATATATATATATATATATATATATATATATATATACATATATCTCCCCTATTGATATTTTTTTATGACCTTTTTCTCCTACCTTGACCCCTCCTTTGGTGTTTACTGAATTTTAAAAGTGGTTATCTATATTTTATTAACTTTACTTAAAATTTTTAATTGCATTCAAAAATTTCACATTTTTATTAATTTTGAATTTTTTAGTATCATTGCTAATTTTGAACTGATTTATATAGAACTTTTTACTATCTATAGGTTTTACTCCCGTGTTGATTTTTTATGAGTCTTGCTGCGATCGAAGCTTCTATTTTTACTATATCAAATCTTAATCAATAAAAGAATTATTTAAACATATAGATACTTGTAATCGATTGTTTGATGGAATTTGGAAATCATCACTCGGATTATTTTCGACTTTGATTAGTAGTTTCTATAATCAAATTGTATTGAAATGTTTAGCTGTATCTTATGTTGGTAATTCTATAAATAAATAAATAATTTGTCGATTTATTTTTATTTACAGCTTCAGGCGTTAATTAAAAAAAATTAGTTATCACACTACTGGGCAATGACTCTCTCCTTTAAACATAAGCCAAATAAAATTGGCGCGAAAAATAAATGCAGTTGGGACTTTTTTAACAAATATCTGAGATGGATCTTAAATTTATAAGTATAGAAATATATTTGCCTACAAGCACTTCTCTCTAAGCATGAATAATATGAATACCGATCAGATATTTATATATTGGGTTCCTTACCCATTTCGATATCGACCATATCGAAAAAAATATCTATTTTTGAATACGTTATAATTCTTTTATCCAATATTATTTTTTGGATAATAGACTTTTAACATATTCATTATTAGACCAGTATATAGATATTGTAACTAAAATATATAGATATTACTATATATTACCCACCCTTACTTCTCTCCAGTCTGCGCTAGCAACAGTCAATGTCTGAGTTGGACGCATCCGCCAATTGATAACCGCTTATTGAAGTGATTCAGCGCTTATTAACAATTTAGCGGCCAGTGGCCACTTATTTGCATCACATCTATCTGCACATGCAATTACTAATACGTAAGCAACACATAATTTAGACATTAAATAAAACTACTAGAGTTTTGTTAGTCACATTGTGCACTTTAAAGTTCGTACAATAGTATACCCATATCTAAAGTATCTAAGAGTATTTCTATTTTTTTTTTTTACTTTGACAGCTGGATTCGTAACATTCATTTTAGATAAGGAAGTATATATAAATTAATAATATATATAAATTGATAATGTGAAAGAGAGAAAAATAACCTGTATGTTAGAACGAGATAGACAATAGGACAATAATTTGCACAATATATGCTCAAAGCTGATTTTGCAAATGTATGAACAAATATGATAATAAATGAAAAATGAAATAAATATATATAATAAATGAAATATGTGTGTATGTTTTACGTTTTGAAATAGAATTAATTATTAGTTTCAAATGAATGTAGTTTGTTAGAATTACGTAACACTTAGTAAATGAGAGTTAAACTACACTTGGATGTAATATAAATAACAGAGGAAATCCTTACCACTACATGTTTTACATGTAAGTACACTTTGAAACATTTTCTTATTTAAACACAATACTTAGAACCATAACAAGTATTTTGTATATAAATCGACGGGAAAAATTGTGACATTTAAACTAATTAATACTTTGAAACCTAACGAACCAACATAATAAACTTTGAAACTTTGTACACGAGTACCTATGAAAATGTAATCAGACCAGCTTCGTGCGAATCCAATGATTTTATAGAATTGATTTACTACTGTCATTTATGCCCCATCTGTTAGTGTTATTAATTAAAATGGCCATTAATAAAATATACCTATCTACAATATAGCAGCAAATCTAATTCATTCAATGATTTTTGAGATAATGCAATTACATACAGATAGATATCTAAGAATTAAGCGTATTACTAAATATATATAGAATGTATCTACAAACATGTACAAACATTTTACTTTTTTCTTCTCACCTCAATCCCCCTCCCCCCTCACCTCAATACTTTTTATAATAATATCAAATGCGTGTACTTTCTGTCCTGAGTATCCAATTTCTGTTAAACTCCTGTCCTAAACTCTAAAATGCCTATTTGGAATCTATTGCAAAAAAAATTACAACATTTTAATAATTTGCTCTACAAATGCAATATGCAGTAATACAATCTGAAGTTGTGTTTAGAGTCACTTTAGTTTTCTTAGATAAAATGTTGCAGCTACATTTTTCGCAAAATAGAACATATTATATTTCTACCAATTTCTTCACACTATTTACCTATACATATATTTAATCTAATAAATATGCAAAAAACAATCTCTTTTAGTATTCAGATAATGAGACAAAAATAATATGTACATAAAAAAAAAATAAAGAATAAAGTCTGATGCAAATACTCAAATAACTAACAAAAAAAATAGAAAAAAATATAGTTTCAACTGAAAGTATTGAAACCATAAAATACCCGGTCAAAAGCTGTTAAGGCTTGTTTTTGCTTAATACAAGCTGTAAAAAGACAATTGTATTTTTACGATCAACATTTTTACGGCAATTTGGCGGGATGAAATCATTGACTCATTTGAATCAATGTTCAGCGAATAAGCGCCAACAACATGTCTTTGGCAATTTTTTGCCAAAAGCGTGTTATTAAAATATATACCTAAATTGATATTTCATATTCTTGCATAACCTTACATATATATTTTTCGACAATTGTATATATTTTTCCGGGAAATAAATACTTACTTAAAAAAACAGACCACAATTCAACAAACATTCTCTATTTTTCACATATGTAGCATAATTTTTGTATTATAAATCCTAATTACTTTAATTAATAACGTCTAACAGCTAAAACACCTTTTTTTAAAACATTAATTAGCATTAATATATTTATCAATTATCATAAACCGAAAGTAGAGCAAAGGAATAAAAAATACATACGTATACAGCCGCATCCTTACTGACCAGTGAGATAACACAGTTGCATAATTCTTTATTTAAAAAAAAAGTTTTTCATTCACCACAGAAACACAAATTAAATTCGGAAAAATTTCAAATTAATTTAACGGGACCCGCCACCGAGTACATTAGGAGCCGTGCTGGCTATGCCAAACGATTGAACAGAGATTTGTCTCGGCCACTACTGCTGATATATATCAATTAATTTATTTCATGACAGCCTTTTTAATGTTCCACAGTCTGTATTGTAGTGCATAGACTATGCCTGAGTAATAAACGAGCGATATTCCAAAATTAAATTACTACAATATACATACTAAGTCTTAAAACTACATCAAGATATTCGTATTTCAAAAAGTTAATTATTTTTTACATCACTGAGGTTAGGATATCTGAAGTGATCACAGACGTGACCTATGCAGAGATTTTTTTTTTGATGGGTGAAAATGGTATGGTAACCCGGCCTGCGCTAACGGGATACGCTGGCGGAGCACCAGTGAAGGGTGATAGATGAGAATGAAAACAGGCCAGTTAGCCCATCATGATGAATTCATCAGGAATTAACCATGAGAGTTTCCAGGGAGAACCGCGAGGAGGTCGACCTTGTTGGATATATTATTAGTAATGGAATTCTCAGTCTCCATTACTAACAATCCCCTTCCCCTCCCTATACAGAGGTAGAAAGCCTTGTATTCTACCCCTACATATAATACATAAACATCGTGAATTCAAATCTGGCCAACTATTCTATTTAAACCAAACTATATGTATAGAGTTTAGGCAATACTCGAACTAAAGCTTCTGACTACCCCATTAAAGATTATAGTTATTTTACTATCTACTTAGTTTTTACCCCTTATTTCGTACGCGTGGATTTCAGAAATAGGTAAACTAATGAAATGGATCTTATCTAAATAGTATAACAAGATAAAATGTATACTGGATTTTAAGTTAGACCTTCAGGTACACAAATGTGAAAACTGCATCCAATTTGGTACAGTAATTTTTACGAGATGCTGAACATATAGACAGACAGACAGACATTTAGATAAACAGACAGATAGATAATCTGGAAGACAGAGAAAATTAAAAAAATATGTTAAGTATTTTGGCTTCTGCTCTGACTACTCTTATTAAGACCCCTTATACTCACATTCTTCTATGTATAGACATCGACTAGTTACATTTGTATTATATCAGTAAGATTTATAACGTCAAACAACACAGTGAAAATCTTTGCACGAAGCCATCTAAATGTATATTAATTTATTTAAACTTTAATGCACAGTGAAATTCTATTTACATTTGGGGAAATTAACACTGGTCAGTGTTCTACCAGTCAACTATTGTATATTCTTGTGTTTCTGTTCTGCCACCAAGCAACTAAGCTTAAATATTTTTTAGACTGTGATACAGCTGTATTTCCGTTTTAAGGGCCAGTTATAGTGAAATTAGCTAACTCAGCAATCGTTGTTTTACCATATACATTATTTCGAGAACTATACATGAAAATTTATCGTACTACAATTATTATATTCGATTACCATCTTACAACCCTATTACGGCATATAAAAATCGCGATTAAAAACAGAGGTTGATCGTAAAGCGAGTAAATTTGAATTTGTATATATTTTTCAATGCTAAATCATAATAAAATAAAAATAAAAATTTTGTCAAAAAATTAAAAAAAAAATATTTAGGGGTGGGTCAGCCTTATCATTGAGGGGATATGAAAAATAGATGTTGGCCGATTCTCAAACCTACCCGATAGGCATACAAAATTTCATGAAAATTGGTAAAGCCGTTTTATAGGAGTTTGGTAACAAACACCGCGACACGTGAATTTTAAATAATAGATTACAAGCTTCTCAGTTACAAATCCGACATAAGTTCTTAGGAATAACGACATATTAGAAATCACTTCTTCTGTGACGTTTAATATACATAATTCATGTTGATAGCCAATCATCCATCCGGTTGTCCATCAGGTAGGTCGTCAGTTTTTTTTATTTTTTTTATTCTAAACTTATAAAAAAAAATAAGCATCCATAAAGCACAGATGACCTAATAGTTATAAATAAACGTGTAAATGCTTTTAATAAGAAGATGATTCGTATTAATTTAACAGATAGTGTTTCTGTCTGTTAATTGCTGGATTACATTATTATAAACTATCTCTCGTTCTAAATAAAATAATACAAGCAATTGTTGTGCTAAATTTAACAAAGAGTGCTAACTAAATTTATTTTACTCACATTTCTGCCGAGAAGTAGCCATGTTTGATTGATATTATTTAAGGGCGAAGGGTGGTATTATGGTAGTGAAAATACAGGAATAGAATATAATAGAAAACATTTATTGCCAGTAAACACACAATTACAATATAAAATATAAATAACAAATACAAAAGGTGTCCCATACTAGGCAAAAGGAACCGGCTCAGCTGATGCTCATGATGATGTGCGTGTCCAAGCGCAATGTGAACAGCTGCACAGCGCTGGTTTTCAACCAGTCCCTCTCTTAACAAAACATAACCAAAGTGCAGGGTACCACTGTAAATTGCTTCTTACAAGAAATATTTCTCAAACAATATACTAATTAAAAAAAAAGGAAAGAAGTACAGGACACGCAAGCATAATATCTTGGATCTCAGAAAGAGCAATACCAACCATGGATTAATCATGGGCGTCACAGTATATTCTGTAGTGTATATGGTTCAAGTGTACAGGCGACAATTACTTGTTTTAGGCTGTATAAAATATTGTCTGAGCTGTATAAATACACATTAAAAAATTGCACTCACATTAAATGAGTGTATGTCGTATAATGTGTAGACAGTGTCAAGGATAAATATAGGACGTCTTCCGAGAAAGATGCTAAAAGTATGCCACAATGAACACGCATAGAATGCGACCGATAAGTCCATACCTATAATCTGTGTTTACTGATTTTTCCCCGTGACTTTGCCCGCGCGAATTATACATATTAAAAACTACCCTATGTGTTAATCCAATATACGTTCAATTAAAAAATAAAAAAAAAACATTTTCATATTTTATATTTATGAAATTATTAAGATTATAATACTACTAATATGGGGGGAAAGGGATTGTTGAGACTGAGAATTCCATTGCTAGCAATATACCCAACCAGGTCGACCTCTTCGCGGTTCTCCCTGGAAACTATTATGGTTAATTCCTTATGAATTCATCATGATGGGCTAACTGGCCTATTTTCATTCTCATCTATCACCCTTCACTGGGGCTCCGCCAGCGTATCCCGTTAGCGCTGGCGGGGTTACCAAAACATTTTCACCTATCAAAAAAAAATCTAATAATGTAGGATAATACTGTTTTAAAATATCAACATAACTCAAAAGTTGGCCAAAAAAAAGAAATAAAAATCTCATTAGTTTTTTAAATATTGATTTTAACACATTCTCTTAAATTGTCCTCTCTATGACCATTCTGTTCTTTTTAATTCCCTCCTTTCCCTCCGTATTCCCTTACCTACATCAGTTCCAGTATTATTGTTTCTTGATAATTTAGAAGTATATAATTTGATTTCATCTTTTATTCTTATCAATAATATTAAGTTGTAAATTATCTTATTTTATGTACTTTTCATATACATATATATTTTTAAGGTTAAATATATTGTAATTTCTATTTAGATATCTGTCCTTTTCCTTATATTATCCATCATTCAACTTTTCTGATCCTTATCCTAAATTCCTTCGTTCAAAATTCCTTCCCTAAAATGCTGTTTCCCAAACTTTGTTTTTGGCGGATGCATTTTGTGCCGTGCCATAAGAAAAGAAAAAAAAATATTGATTTTAAGAGAGTTTAAATATTTATAATATTTTCTTGAGATTCTTGTGAAACAAGCACTTGTAAGTAATGCGTTAGCATCTCTATATAATTTATAGGTCGACATTTTCAGCTTAAACTAACGCACAGAAAATCACAGTATAATGCAATAACGTAGGTACTACGTCACAAAATAGTGAAGTGCATTTGGAGGGTGCCCGCTGTAAACAGTTTACACACGTAACTACAATTTTAAATTTCTTATCACTACATATTATAAAACAAAGCCCTCCGCCGCGTCTGTCTGTTCGCGATAAATTAAAGACCTACTGCACCGATTTATACTGTTTTCACCAACGGATTCTCGAGAATGGTTTAATATATAATTTATTAAAATTTATAAAACTTATCAAGTTATATGAAAAAAATGGCGTCGGAAAAAATAAGCCGCCGTCAACGAAAACGCTACCTAAACCCTTTAAAATATAACAAAATAATGTATGATGGAATTATGTATCTTATATAGGTCTAAAGAAAAGTCCGCGATGGACATTTTTACTTTTGATACTTTAAAAAATAAGCAATTATAAATAATTTAATTGGAAAGCTTTGTATATATTCTTTGTATGTATTCTTACCATTTTAAATACGTTAGTTGGCTTGAGCATTTTCTAAAGATTATTTTCCCTTTACACCATGCGAATTAAATGAATATCTTAGGAGATAAAGCCATATTAAAGTTTAGGTTGTGTATCAATATAAAGTAATATTAAGTATAACGAGAAAAATGATTGATTTTTGTTTATTACGATTTAATTCCAAAACTATACAACCAATTTTACCGAAAACTACGTCTCCTCGGATTAACATAGGCTTTATTTATATTTTCTGTAAAAAAAACCCGTGTGAAGCCAATGCAGGTTGCAAGTGTTTTATAAAGTTTTGTATGGAAACAAGTTTAAGCACACTTCCACAGGATTGACAGGCATTTTGAAAATATTTCGAAGCTTTTCAAGTAATCGTCGCTAAGAATATCTGACGCATGTCAGATATTCTTATTCAAAGAGGTCAGTCAATCCGATCCTATATAAACCAATATATATGATGGTAATAAAATTTTAAATATGTTAATGTTGCTAAAGGTGGGAAAGGGATTGTTAGTAATGGGGTGTAATTTTCCCATTACTAGCAATACACCCTATCGTAGCGCAGACGGGGTTACCATTTCATTATCATACATAAAAAAAAGTTCTTAAAAGATACGCTTCCAAGCCAGCAATAATATCAGTAAAAAAAAATTGCTTCTGGCAACACTGGTAGTCGGATTGTTAAATATTCGTGCAAAGTGGTCAACGTGAACTATTTAATTATTACAACAATTATATTAATATTACACTATAAACTTATTGAAATACGTGACTCTGCATAATCAAGGTGATAATTAAACCCAGTGTTAATAGTGGCAGTATTTTTTGTTGCTTAATTAAATTTGTCTAGGTTATGTTTTCTCCTGGATATGCGAATATTATTTCAGATGCCGTTGTCGTGTCGATTTTACCAAGAGAAATATCCCGAGGTGGAAGATGTGGTGATGGTGAACGTGAGATCCATCGCTGAGATGGGCGCGTACGTTCATCTGTTAGAATATAACAACATTGAAGGCATGATTTTACTCTCTGAACTGTCCAGGCGACGTATCAGATCCATTAATAAATTGATTAGAGTTGGCAAAACCGAGCCCGTTGTGGTGATCAGGGTAGATAAAGAGAAAGGTAAATGCAATCCTTAAAATTTTTAAGGTTACTGTTCACTTGCATCATCTAATTAGACTTTCAGAAATTATGTGCTACAGCTCTCTTTAAATCTTTCATGTTTGTGTACAAAAACTTTAATTTTTATATCTACATTTAAAAAGCTCATGTTATTATCCATAATTCCTATTAATATTATAAATGGTAAAGTTTTTTATGGGTGATAATGGAATGGTAACCCCGTCTATTGGTATACGCTGGCGGGACACCAGTGAAGGATGATAGGTGATGATAAAAGCAAATCAGTTAGTGCAGTTATGAATTCCACTAGAATTATCCACAATGGTTTCCAGGGGGAACTGCATGGAGATTGCCCTAATTATTAACAATCCCTTTTCCCCAAATGGGAAAGTTTATAAAGATGGATGCATATTTCTTATTCTTTCACATAAAAACTACTGTACAGATTTAAATGACATTTGGTCCATAGGTAGGTCTTATTTAATTTAGCAGCACATTGATTACTTTGTGCCTATTCACACATGCAAAGCCAAGGGATGCAAGTAGTGAATAAATAAAAACTGGTATCCTACCAGTGAAAAAATGATAATTAAGAAAAAGTCAAGATGGTTTCATGACAAATTCTCCATGAATTAACTATGATAATTTCCAGGGAAACTGTGATCTGGTTGATCTGATAGTTTAGTTAGTTTTAGAAATGTAAATTGGTATTAACACAGTTATTCTGTTTATAAGAATATATTGTATCTGTAAATATAACAATCTATAAATACACAATTACAGGTTATATAGATTTATCAAAACGTCGTGTATCAGCTGAGGACATAGACAAATGTACAGAAAGGTACGCAAAAGCGAAAGCAGTGAACTCAATCTTGCGACATGTAGCTGAATTGTTACATTATGAGTCTTCAGAACAGTTAGAAGAGCTATATAAAAGGACAGCCTGGCTTTTTGAAGAGAAATATAAGAAAAAGGCATCTGCTTATGATTTCTTTAAGCAGGCTGCTGTGTAAGTATTTATTGCATAATTATTTGGAGATATTATTTTATGAGTATATTAAATTGTAGATATTTCAAACCACAGAATACATTTTAAAGTTTTAACTGGTTTATTCTAACTAATAGATACACTCTGCAGATGGTAGAGTAAAGCAGGAGAAAGCATATAAGATCTAAATAAATTAAAATGTCACAATTAATGATCTAATTCTGTATGTAAAACAATAAATAACTCTATGCAAAGGTATAATGTGTTATATTATTTGGAATTACTAATAAGCTGACATTAACCATCAACTATAGACATAATCAACACTCTACAGGTGTTGCCATTCCTGGTAAATAGCTAAGATATTAAACCTCTGTACTCACAAAATAAAAATTTTGTTGTATTTTTATTTGTATTTGTTTTATAAATTTAAATCAAGATTATAATTTTCAAAATACACAAATTACCAAAAAAATATAATTCAACAGTGATCCATCAGTACTAAATGAATGTGGACTTGATGACAACACTAAGGAAGTACTGCTGGCAAACATCAAGAGGAAACTGACATCGCAAGCGGTAAAGATCCGTGCTGACATAGAGTGTGCATGCTATGGCTACGAGGGTATCGACGCCGTTAGAACCGCCCTAAAGTCTGGCCTTGCGCTGTCCACAGCTGACATGCCAATTAAGATTAATCTTATTGCCCCTCCTTTGTATGGTAAGTATTATTTTTCACCAGCTGTTCCCCAATACTTTACCCACATATATTTTATGTGTTAAATTAAAATTAGTTAAAACCTTACTCTTAATGCTCAAAATTAGATTCAAATCCATTTAGTCTTTTAAATATGATTGAATAACATCCCAAATCCAAAATTTTTATTCCTACAAATAGAGAAACGTTTAAAAAATCGGGATGTGTTCTATTTCTCGTCTAACATCCCCCTGACTCGGTTTTTAGAGTTTACTTTTTTATGTACAGACATTTGACCTTTACAGTTTTATTATATGAATAGATTTGTCTGCATGTATGCAGGGAGCTGTAGTTGGTGTTGATGTGCTCGGATATGGATTACATAGCCAATCTTTTTAATAAAGATTCTTGCACATAGCAAGCATGCAAGCACACCATCGCTGTTGATAATATATTTCTGCTGGTAGTCAAGCCTTTATTTTATCTTTTATTTTCCAAGTAATGACAACATCGACACCTGAAAAGACAGACGGTCTCAAAACACTACAAGACGCGATCGACAAAATAAAGGAAACCATCCTAGCGGCTGGTGGAGTCTTCAATGTGCAAATGGCGGTATGTGTATCCAATATCCATAGAACTAATTAGTTATGAGTTTATTGATTTATTGCATATTAAAAAAAAAGAAAACAAGGGGAAATTACATGATATGGAGGCATAACACTATAATCCTCACTAACGCATAAAGGAAACCAAGAACGTCACATTGTATTCTCTGAGATCCGCCTGTTCATACGCCTCCCGTCCCGTGATGACCTCTAAGGCCAATAATGTGTGATTCCAAACATATAACACTTTTTCTTAATGAAACATTCATTTCTTTTCATTCCAGCCTAAAGTTGTGACAGCGACTGATGAAGCGGAACTGGCGCGGCAGATGGAGCGAGCAGAGGCAGAGAATGCAGAGGTGGCTGGAGACTCTGCCGAGGAAGATGAGGACCAGGGTGAGATGGCCTTTCTGCTGTTTTTTCCTTAGCAATTACCTTTTTGTAAATAATCCTGGTATAAAAACTTAATAATTTTTATTCACACAATTATATCTAAACTAATATATTGTAAAGAGAAAATTTTATTTTTTCTTTTGTAATGTTTAAACTCAAATAATACTTAAATTTAAAAATTTACATATAGAACGTCACATTCCATTATCAAACAGACATATTTATAATTAGACATATGACTTTAATAAAGAAAAAGCGTTAATCCGGTGCTGGCCACTATTTTATGTAACAGTATATTTCTTTAAGAAAAATAATAGTTTTTTTTTTCTACAACTTAGAATGGCAAACAAGCTAACGGCCCACCTGATGAAAACATGAGACATGGACATAACAGAGTATAATGTTTCGCCCATGATACCCCTCATGCGTTGCCATTCCTGAGAACTTAGGTGTTATTCCTCTGTACCCTGTAAATTCACGCCATCCTTCAAACCTAAACACAGCCATGTAAACACAACTGCTTCACGGTAGAAACAAGAATGGGACAGAGGTACCTAAGCAATCGACTTTTGTACAAAGTTATTAATTCACAAAATATGCTTTTTATTTGAAGGTATGGGCAATGCGGGCGTGGATGAGGAGCCACAACAGAACGGCGCGTCGGACGAAGAGGACGAGAACTAAGCGAGTGTACACATAGACTTCTGTATCTATATATATAACCTATTGTAATAATAATACTGTCGCTATGCAATTCTATCTGGAATATACAAATGTTTTTTATACAAAGAAATGTTTTGTTTTAAGCAACCGAATTATCACTTATAGTATCATACCTCCCGTGTAACCTCGCACTAGAATGGAGCACCCCCTCCTCTCCCGTAGGTATCGTAAAAGGCGATTACAGGATCTTAAAGTTGAGGGATGGGCAGCAGTGTCTTTCTTAAAGCATCGCCGAAAGCACAACTGCAGTCAACCCACAAGCGTGGCAACTACTGGCAAAGCTCCCCTTATGGGGGAGACCTGTTGTGTGGACAGTTACCGGCTGATAAAGAAATAGTATCATAGTGGAAGGATAGGGATTGTCAGTAATAAGATCTATCAGCCCCATTGCTAGCAATACACCCTAATATGATTATAACCGAGCCGGTTCTCCCTGGAAACCATCTTGGTTAATTATTGATAAATTTATCACAATGAGCCAACTGGCCTGCTTCATCCCTCACTGCTGCCTATACCTATAGCGAAGGCGTGGTTATTATTCTATTATCATCTATTCATATATATATATATATATATATATATATATATATATATATATATATATCTCAAAAATGCAAATTGCAGATAAAAAAATGTATTATATATATAAAAAAAAAATGGTATTGATGAATTCGCTTACGTCTAAAGGTCCGGTATGTACGCATATTTGTTGGCTGTAGTATCAAAAATTTTATACTCCCGCTAAAATGCATATGTAGTGGTCAGTCAAATATGTTAAGAGTTGGAACAATTTGCCAACTCATAGTAATCGTTCCGTGATTTCTTGACGCAGTTTAAAATACAATGCACTTGGTCCAAATAGTTGAGAGATGACCAATGAAATTTGATACAAAAGGCGGACTTAATGCTATAGGCATTCTCTACCAGTTAACCTTTACGATGAGCAGAGATACTAGATGGCTGTTTAAAAATTGTATTAAGTAGTATAATATAATTCATAAAATAAACATACATAATTAATCCTGATAGGATTAAATTTTCTATTCGATTTTCAAATAAAACAACATGGGAAAACTTCTGAATCAAAAATTATAGACAAAAATATTTTCAATAACAATATATTTCAAAAACATAAAACTAATAAAATTGACTATTTACATGATTTATTAATAACAATTATATTGCACAAGATATTTTAACTAACTGCACACAATCACAAATATATTTAAACTAACAATTGGCTACGTCTGTTCTTGAATCTATTTAATTTTAATTACAACTACCTACTATTGGAAATTTCTTTTACTTTTTTCTCTTCACATAATTCAACATACATTAATAGATTGTATAAAAAATACAGCCATACATACAAAAAATCTTTTAAGGAACTATCCACCTTTACAAATACAGAAGTTTTATGACTAAAGTCACATTATAAAGATATTATATATACTTACAACCTACACTCTAACAACAATCATAAATTGAGTTATTAAAATAATATTATTATTATTATTATGTGCATGTTTGTAATAATGGATGTACGTTTGTCATTCTTTCACGCAAAAAATACTGAACAGATTTGAATGAAATTTAGACACAGGTAGATTATATCCTAATTAGCATATAGGTTACTTTATGTACCGATTCACGCGCGAGAAACCGCGGGATACAACTACTTGTATATAATTAATTGTTAAATCTTCATTCTTCTTTTATTATCTTCATGACTAGTCCCTTACAGTGTAGATAGAATTATAAATTTATTTGTATATTTAAGCCGTTATTAAATACGTATTAAGTATGCTGCGGTAAAAATATGGGAAATACATTTTGTCAGGCATGAGAGAACACATTGTATACCGCACACGGGTCTGTTGCATGTACCTGGCGAATAAAAGTACTAATTTTACTTTGTAAATCTTAATTTCAAATTTTATTCCTAACGGGAAAAAGATCACAATCCACTGGCGATAATATTACACTTTTCGTCCATTAATAGAGGTCAATTTAGACCTGTCGAGTTTGTTAAAGAACAGCAAACCGGCCGCCCGCTCTATCACTTCGGGTGAGACCTGTAATAAAATAAGTATTTATTGTATTTATATTTATAGATCTGGGGATATGCACTTTATACCGTTCCTATTAATTTTTTTATCATTCTACCTTATTATTCTATCGCCCAGTTCGGAATATAATTTCAGCCAATAAGAATAACAATGTTTCAGTTTTTGCCAACCTTTTTTTTCTTTATACAACTTAAAATGACAAACAAGCTGACGGCCCACCAGATGGAAAGTGGTAACCGTTGCCTATACACATGAGCAGTACCATGCACATAACAGAGTATACTGTTTCGCCCATGATACCCCCCATGCGTTGCCATTCTTGAGGTCTCGGTTGCTATTACTCTGTACCCTGTAAATTCACGCCATATCCCATCCTTAAAAACGAAACACAACTATGCAAACACAACTACTTTACGGTTGAAACATGAATGGGACAGAGATACCCAAGCAAACGACTTTTGTACAAAGCCTCCCTCTGGTAAAACCTGTATGCGTATATGCCATACATTTTAAGGGCATCAGTTAACATTATAATTACCATGAAGGATGTAATTGGCGTTTCATCAGGTATCTTCTGATTGGGCATCACGTAAGATTCCATGTGCAACTGGCCGGTCGCCGCCTCCGCCACTACCACCTTGTAGAAGTGCGTCGGCACCGCGACCGTGTTCGCGCCTATCACCTGATATTTGACGTACGACTTGCCGTCGGATTCCTTTCTAAAAAGACACAAGATACAATGGAACCTCAAATAACCAACTAACTCCTAACCTCAAATAACTATTCGAAACTCTGTGTTTTTTTTATGTATGATAATGGAACAGTTACCCCGTCTGCGCTAGTGATATACACCGGTGGGGCACCAGTAAGGGAAAAAGTAAGAGCAGGTTAGTTAGCCCATCTTGATTAATAAACCTGCGATTCAGCCCTATGATTTCCACGTGGAGGTAGACCTGTCAAGGTATATTACTAGCAATGGAACTGGTGGTCCGCATTACTAACAATATCTTTAAAAATTCCCAGTTCGTATTTCTGCTATAAAACTGTATTTGAACAAGTGTATTCCGATTTTAATGGTAAGATATAGTTGTGACATAGCAGATTACACAGTATAGAGGCATAACACCATACTCCTTAGATATGGTGATGCATAAGACATCATGGGCATCATAGAGTATTCTATGTAAACAATAATGCTGTTTGTGTCTATATAAAAAAGATATTCAATTATTACATAACACAATTTTTGAAGGTTTTTGACCCCCCCTTCCCATGTAACGCGCCGTAACATTTTTCTGTTCATTTTGAGTTGCATTAAATAACTTGACTCAAATCATACCTGGGCAAGTACAGTGGGCCAGTACAACAGTATACATTATCATATACTCTGGTCAGTTTCCTGACATGTTTCTCTAATCTATTCCATGCATGCCTGTTGAATCCTTCGCCCACCTTAAAATAAGAGTTTAAATTATCCATAGAGTAAAAAACATTTAAACTATGGGTATACATATCTTGAATCAAACTTGATAGGTAATCTGGTAGCTTGGTCACAGATTAACCATTTAAACTATAAGTATACATAGGATACCTTGAATCAAACTTGATAGGTAACCTAGATAGATGCCATTAAGAGACTACCGACTAAACCGTCTTTAAAAAAAAACGTTCACGCTCACTTTTTTTTCTTTATCCGAGCAGTAAGTGCTTTATATTACTCTCAATTTCGTGTATAATATAATATATGTCATATACCATATGTGTAAGTATATTTGTTATTTATATATATTTATTCGTTTATATATGTAATTTTAGTATGTATGTATATCAATAATTACTAGTATTGCGATTCGAGTATTCTGACACTCCCCTATGGTTGACTGGGAGAGAATGCTTTTACATATTTGTAGTAATGAATAAATAAATAATAATAAATAAATCACCGGATCCGGTATATTGGTAATCCGTGTAAAAAATAGATAAAATAATTGAGCCTCCTATACCAACTTAACTGTATGCACCTTACTGATTCAAAATTTTTCATCATATTTTCATTCATGTTTAATTGGGAAAAAAAAAGTACTTAACTCATTTCACTGGTTCCCTTAAAGGGATCTTAATTATTGTGATTTCATTTTGTATTAACTTATTGTTTCCTGCGGCTTCACCCTCATGATTCGGTGTATGAATACCTATGTGTTAAGATAGAATATATAACTCGGGTACTTTTCATTTAAATCCGTTATGCCATTTAAATGTGATTCAGTAATAAAAATGCAAACGTCTAAACAATTTTACAAATTCTCACATTAATAATACATATTATAAATAGTAGGATTTGCAGTATATATACCTGTGGCGCCATATTACTGAGGTAGAAGGTCTGATCGACATGTTTCTGACAGATGCGATGGTTGCCAGCGGCAGCCATGTGGCCGCGATCAAAGCCCGACCTCTTATAATCACTATTTTGAGACCTGCAAACAATATATTGTTTTCATTTTATGAATGGCAATGGGTATGTTATGGCCCCTTGTGATAAATTAACCACAATGGTTTCCAGAGTGGAAATTAACCTCACAGTCCACTATAACTCACCATAGAGCCTAGCTTCACCATGTTTGTTACCTTACTCCCATATATTGATAGTGCAGGTGGTGTTTGTAGTTTTTATGAAAGAAAAACGGTGGCGGCGGGCGGAACTGAACTTTTTTAATTTGTAAGGACTACAGTGTTACAATCACATAATAAATTTTAATTCCTGTATATATAGGGAAAACGGTACCAAAAAATAAAATTCTAATATTAAATATTGGCATCTTATTTAAAAGTGTTTATTTTGTTGTTGTCATGCATTTAAAAAAAATAATACATTATTAGCATCATTTTTTATTATGGCTTTGAAATTTTAATTAAAAATTACCTAAAAAATGGATGTATACTTTCATCTGGCATGAACTCGCATTTACTCCTGTCTACTTCATTGTTTTTCGTCACATGTGCCTTTGTTAGATGCTCAAACACCCAATGTGGTACCCTGTTCCTTTGATCATATGACAGCACATAATCATCATATGAATGAACATTATCCATACCAGGAAAGCCATATTTCATTATTTCGGGGACCTGTCAAAAAGTTGAAATATAGTTAAGCACAAAAGTCTAGTTACAATTTTATAATATTAATCAAATTAGTAGGATATGAAATCAAACTTGTTTATTTGTTACCTATTGGTGTCTTAACAGCTCACTTAATTGTCATAAAAATTTTTATACATAGATTTGATATAGAAAATGTCATGATAAATTTTTTTATGGAAGTTGTGAATAAAAACTAGTTATGATACATATATATATACAAGTGGTAATGTGATAAAATAACATTTACTAAGTATACATGTGTAATGATTCAATTGATATTTTTAACTTGTATATCAATATGAATTGTTTTTCTGCATAACACCTGTTTAAATAACTGCATGTATAATAACAAGACTAATCTATGGTTAATTATTTGAAACTTAAGCAGATGTTTACTAAAAATATTAACAGACTAGGTGTATACTACAGCTTCATCCACATGACTCAGTATCCTATGTCCCAAGTTGGCAAGTTATTTAGTTACCTATCTGCATACCAGAATAATCTATATACGAAATTACATTCAAATCAGTTTAATAGTTTTACAAGAAAGAGTAACAAAAAATCATCCATCCATACAGAGTTACAAACTTTCACACTCACAATAATAGTAAGATATACATAACAATAACTTTTTTCAAATAATTACTTATTTACTCTTAAGAAAATATATTATATAAGCTATGAATCTTAAATATTGATACCTATATCTAAATATAAAATCCATTTCAATTAGTTCATCTAAGCAAGTTTAACTAAATTTCTTTTATAAAATACAGAAAAAAAATATGGAATAGGAAATAAATTTGTATAAAGTACTTAAATTATAACCTAAATAAAAAGTGTCCATGCACTGTATTTGTTTATACCACAAATAAAATGAAAAACCGCGTCTTAAAATTAAATATCTAATTATTTATTACCAATAAATAATTAGATAAATAATAATAATAATTTAATTGAGAATGTAATATATAATTAAAAAACACATTATTTAATTTATAACTGAATAATTACCCGATATTTGGCTGAGCTACTGTCCGTGTAAGGAGCTGCCGCTGAAACAGTGCCGTAAATGGGCAAACCAGGCATTTTTCTAATTTTTTTACCATTTATCAGAAAAGAATCATCGTTATCGTCATTTTTAAGCCCATGCTGTCCAATAAAATAACCGGCTATACCAACAGTGCCTAATTGCACAAAATGGAGCAACCGTTTACGCATCATTTCAGATAATATATAATACACATCAGATTAATTAGAAGTTTAATTCAATTCAACAATGAAACAAAACTATATACAAGATCTTCGAAAAAGAAACGAGCAAAATACAATAAGTACATTAAAATAACTAGATACCACAGATAATAGGTACATCTAGATACCTACTGACATACACTTGACAGCTGGCTTATCTTTAAACATGAAACGTTCTGTTTCTGAATCTGTGAGCATCGACGGAAGAGTTATATTCTAGGGTTTTCAAGCTTTATAAACGGTTACTGTCTATTCGAATCAAGCGTGACATTAAGCTCGAACGGAAATCAAATAATTTTCCATGGTTATGTTGCATCTACAAAAAAGGGAAAAGTATGCAGTTACATCTAAAAGTTGACCACATACTACAAAAAAAAAACAAGGAATTTACATAGAAAGAAACTGAGATAGATTGATCTTGACCTGTGTATCTTTAAATGATCTTTAGAATAGTATACTTTTATAAAGATTAAAACTACATTTAATTTTTTAAATTATTTATATCAAAAATAAATAGTACAAAACTCACAGTTGTAGCTGTAAATTATACATTAACCAACTACAAAAGAATGCTCCTTATATAACAAAAAGTAATATAAACTACACTGGAATAAGAATCTCCTAAAAAAGAAAGTTACCTATAACGAATATATAAGAGTGCATTTCTATTAGTTAATTTATAAAATAAAAATTAAATTGAGTTAAATCATAGAATAAATCAGTTTTAGATGTAAAAATTCAAATCCAAATCGAATATATTCGATAACCCTACTTATATTTTGACATTTCTAAATTATTTTACCTGTCTCTGTTTTTGATCTGTAATAAAATGAAGAGAAAAATAATTCCAGACAAATTATCTTTTTGAAGACTAGGCAGCATGGTCTCCGACCTTAGCCTGTTCCAAACGGAACAAACGTACTAAAAAAAAAAAAAAAAAAAAAAAAAAAAAAAAGAAGAGAAAAATATGTACAATATTAAGAAATATATATATTAAAATTTAATTACCTAGTGTAATCGAATAAGTGTATAATAATTTTGCAATATTATAATATCGTTAAAGTGTTCCTACAGATCCAATAACCATGACCAAACTTTTCAAAATACGTCGTTTATTATCATCGGTTTTACACAAATATAATTACAGTACTGCCGCGAAATCTATGCCGACAGTGAAAATAAACAGCACAGAATTCATATCGGATGATTATACAAATGTTACACCCAAAATAATTTCATATTTGGGGAGAAACTTGCATTTACAAAATGATAATCCACTATCAATAGTACGTCAAAGAATAGTGCAGTATTTTTACAAATCTTTCACTCACAGAGGGAAACCTACGTTCAGTGTGTATGATAATTTATCGCCTATTGTGTCAACTAAACAGAATTTCGATGATCTCTTAATACCAGTGGACCATCCTAGCAGGGCTAAGTCTGATTGCTACTATATAAATAAAGACATGCTGCTTCGTGCTCACATGACAGCGCACCAGAGTGAATTGCTCAGATCTGGCCTTAACAACTTTCTGATGATCGGTGATGTTTATAGGAGAGATGAAATTGATTCAACACATTTTCCTGTTTTCCATCAAGTTAGTTTTTCCAATGATGTGACATTTTTATAGGTAAATTAGTGATCAGCAATTACAGAGTATTGCAATTTTTTTACTGAATTATGTTCTATTTTGCAGTCCATATCACTGGTTAATTATTAAAATTATTTCTTTAAATTCTACTACCACCCAAATACTAATGACAGCAGAATTAAACAAAATAATTTTGATTAACTAACCAGTTTACAATTGTATATGAAACTGAGTATGTAAATTGTCAATTTTAATTTAATTCAAATAATAAGAATACTTTGATAAATTTCAAGCAAAACATATTAGATATTAGAATTATCATATTCATCATTTTCCTGCCATTGTCTAAAGTATTTTTTTAGAGTCAATAATATATTTTCCTTCTTTATTCTTCTCTATTCATTTCTGCATTCAGTCCTATTCTGGCCATATCATCTTTCATATAATCCATCCATTTCTTTTTAGGTTCATCATATTCCTATCCTTATCCAAATTATTTCTTTGAGGTAAGCATAATATGTTCTCCCCATCTATTTTCTTTTATTCACAGTCATTTCTGTATTTACTCTCATTCTGGACAAATCATCTCTCACACAGTCCATCCATGTCTTTTTAGGTCAATAAATTTACCTTAATTTAATTTTAAATAATATATATTATATTCCAGTTAGATGTGGTGAGATCTCAACGTAAAGAACAACTATTTCCAAACCATCCAGACTTGGACATATTTGAACCAACATTTGATAAAGAAAGACCACATTTATTTACCAACACCATCACAGACCCAACAAAGCAGAGCTGTCACACTTTGGAAGCAACTAAACTTATGGAGGCTCAACTTAAAAACCACCTCATTGGTTTAGTACAAGTACTATTTGGTGATGATATAAAATATAGATGGGTTGATGCCTACTTCCCCTTCACACATCCATCGTGGGAGCTCGAAATATATTATGAGAACAATTGGCTGGAAGTTCTAGGTTGTGGTATTGTCCGTAATGAAATATTAGCAAATGCAGGACCAAATAATACTATTGCATATGCATTTGGGTTAGGCTTAGAGAGGCTAGCGATGGCCTTGTACAAGATTCCTGATATTAGACTCATGTGGAGCCAAGACTCTGGGTTCTTGACTCAATTCCAAAATAAGGAATTGAATGCAAAGATAACATATAAACCTGTGTCAGTGTATCCCCAATGTACAAATGATATATCATTCTGGTTACCAGAAAATATCACCATAGACACTTTTATGAGCAATGACTTCTATGATTTAGTCCGTGATATTGGAGGAGATATTATTGAACAGGTAAGCAATTATTATTTAAATGTATTTGCAATGGTATTTGGAAAAAAAAACTGAGAAAAGTAGCTGTAATCATAAATCATATGTTATTTAAATATAAAAATGATTACATTGAATATTTATCACTTTATATTACACAACAGAGTAAAAAATATTGCTACCATTGAGTTTAATTTTAAACAAATTTACCATAATGATTTATGGCAAATTTGTTTAAAATTTTATTATTACTTCACCCTCTTCATTTCAAGCTGCATTGGTGTCTTGCAATTGTAAACCATTTTCAATTAAACAAATAAATCCATAATCCCCATTAACAGTCATAAGTAAATAATAAATATCACTAAAATCACTCCCCGCCATCTAGTCTCAAACTAAGTATAGTTTGTCTTGTAGGTACTAAATAACTGACAAGTACTTTTTTTAAATACATATTATACATAGAGAACACCCAGACCAATACAAACAGACATACTTATAAATACAAATGTTTGAATTGTATGGAAATCGAACTCGCGACCGTTAGAAGATAGGTGGTATGTTAAACTGTTGCAGTGTCAAAGTCATTAGTATTTTAAAAAGTCCCTGATTCAGTATGTAATGGGATCAATTTATTAAATTTGAATGCTCTAAATTATGCTCTAAGCTATTTAATTTTTTTTTTATACTACTAGAATGGCAAACAAGCTGACGGCCCACCTGATGGAAAATGGTAACCGTCGCATATAGACATGAGCAGTTCCATGGACATAACAGAGTATACTGTTTCGCCCATGATACCCCCCATGCGTTGCCATTCCTGAGGACTCAGGAATGGCAACATAGAATGGAATAGTTAAAAGAATGCTATCACTAAATTTAGTAGTAATATAATTATGATTAATACCACAGTTAATTTTAAAGCACCATTTCTATGCTGTTTCTAGCTATCTCTGAAATTAAGATTTCAATTTAATATTTCAGCGGAATCTTAGATTCTACTAGATTTAAGTCAAAATTATTATAAATTGCATTTGTAATGGTCAGAAAAAGAGAAATTCTATGAAATTATCAAATTAAAATATTAGATTAAGTGATAAGTTTAGAGAATTAAAACATTGTTTTGTCTATACATATACACGGATTTTCTTAATTTCAGGTGAAGTTAAAAGACAAATTCATCCACCCAAAGACAAAGAAACACAGTCTATGCTTTTCAATAGTGTACAGGCATTTAGAACGAACACTCACTCAAGCAGAAGTCAACAAAATACATAAGGATATAGAGAATGCGATTGTAAGTGCATTTAATGTAGTTATTAGATAAATATTGTTTATTATTTATTATTGTTGACATTACATAAAAATTAATTATCATATACATCTTTTATTTACTTAATGACCTGTTAAAATTCGTATCACGTACAACGCCATCTATTAAAAGTAATCTGAAGTAGGGAATAAAATTGCCTATTTATTAATTTAAATAACTTTGTTGACCAATTTTCTACAGACATTATTAACAAATTGCAACATTCAATTAATAAAACAATAGGTCAATTATTAACTGTCCACTACTGAACATAAGCCTCCCTGGGTGGAAGGGATTGTTAGTAATGGAGACTGAGAATCCCATTGCTAGCAATATACCCAACCAGGTCGACCTCGCGGTTCTCCCTGGAAACTATCATGGTTAATTCCTGATGAATTCATCATGATGGGCTAACTGGCCTGTTTTCATTCTCATCTATCACCCTTCACTGGTGCTCCGCCAGCGTATCCCGTTAGCGCAAGAGAGGTTATCATACCATTTTCACCCATTAAAAAAAAACAAGCCTCCCCCATAGACTGGTTTAGCCATGCCAGGAGGTATTGCTAGTATTTGTCACGCTTGGCAATCGCAGTTAGTGATGGTGATGTTTAAAGAGGGACGCTGCCGCCCATTCCTCTACTATTAAGTTCGTTCACGAAAAAGGAAGGGGTGGCCCATTCTATGCCAGTAGCACACGGCAATTATTAATAATATAAAATATTAAAAATTATATAAGATTTAATATATTTTTGTGAATGAGAATGGAATGGTAACTCTGCCTGCGCTATCGGTGTACATAGGCGGAGCTCCAGTGAGGGATGATAAGTAAGAATGATAGGTTACTTGGTCCACCGTGATAAATATAAAAAAAATTAGCCACGATGGTTTCAGAGGCGACCGCATAACGGTCGACCTGATAGAGCACTCGTATCACTAGCAATGAAGCTGTTAGATTCCATTACTATCAATTCCTTTCCCCCCTAATTTAGCGATTGTCAATTGCTTCATGCTACGGATACCGGTACCGATACCGGTACCGGTAGTTTCATCGGCAGGTAAGATGCACAAAATGAATCGTATTGGGGGGAGAAGAGATTGTTAATAATGGGATTTAGTAGCCCCATTACTAGCAATACACCCTGTCAGGTCAACCTCCTCGCGGTTCCCCCTGGGAACTATTGTTTTCTATTCCAAGTGAAGAATATATTACGATAAGCTAACTGGCCTGCTTTTTATTCTCACTTATCATCCCTCATGGTGCCTTGCCAACATATACCGATAGCGCAGGCAAGGTTATTCCATTATCATCCATTAAAAAAAATGAATCGTATTATAATTTGTGTAAAAAGTATTTAACCCCATTTTTTGTGTGGCAACCGCATTATATGGGGTTGCTATACAAAAACAAATGTTTATACAAATACTGTGAAAGTTGATGAAATGACATCCTGAACACTGTTGCAAATAATTGATGAATACAGATGGCTCCGGGTCAAAACACCTAATATACCTTGTAGATACAGCTGATTAGTTACTTTAGCTTACTGAAGCTTCTTTTCCTTTTAACTTATTTTTTATCACTTCAATAAAAGGCATCGTTTATTAAAAATATTTTTTATTTTCGTTTTTTTTTTTTTTTTATTTTGAATTCTAAAATACTCAATTTTAACGACAAACAATTTTTGATATAATTTATACGGTCTTTTTAATAAGAGTATTTCTAGCTAATGACATTGTTTTCTCAGTATGATCTCTTAAGTTTACTACCGTAATCTTCTGGAGGGAGCAATCTGTGACAAATATTTTAAATTTTTGTTCCATATTCTATTTTATTTATGCATTAATACAGGTAGTAGACAGTTAAACAGTAAAAAAAATCATACAACCACAGCTTATCTATCATATATCTCCGAATGAGACGGTTAAGAATTAAAATAGGTAACAACTAAGGCAACTAAAGCCCTTAACACGTTAAGCGCCATGCCAGTCATATGTGTCTGACGCTAAAAAGTTCTACATGAACCATGTCAGACATACCGTCATAGTCGTAGAATACTGACGGATCTGACAAGGATTACATATAAAGATCCGTCAGTATTCTACGACTATGACGATATATGTCTGACGTACGCGATTTGGTAGAAGGCAACGTCAATCACAGATGTCCGACGTAAACGACACATTTGCATTATGTTTCGAAAGCTTGGCCTATCAGGAACAAAACCTGAAAATTTCTTGGCTTACGTCAAACAATAAAATAAAATAAACATAGTTATATAATGGTATATTGTTTCAGTTAAAAAAGTAAAGTCATATATCGTCATAGTCGTAGAATACTGACGGATCTGACAAATATTACATATAAAGATCCGTCAATATTCTACGACTATGACGATATGTGTGACATAAAAAAGTTTTTCCGGGAATTTTGGCAAAAAAAAAATTCTGTAATACATTGTTTCCTTGATACATTTTTAATTAAATTATCTAATAAAGTTACCATGGCCCATGCGAATTTTTTTCTGATATTATCGTGGCTATTAACGTGTTAAAAAAAATCCTTCTGAGGCGTATAGAGGTCAATAGGTAAAATTTTTTAGCAATACTATTTAAAAATACTTTATACCTATAGGATTTTATATACATTTTCAACGTCAACTATATACAGAATATACAATAAACATTCAGATAATAAATATTTCGATAAAAGTTGTACAATGTCTCAAATATTAATTTATGATAACGAACAATAATTTCTTTTAGCTCTGCGTATATCCCCACTTAGTGGAAACACTGGCCTAGATTCTGTATTTAAAATTAAAATTATTCTATATCTACACACGTCTTATAGCGATTAAGTATATATTAATGTACAGAGTAAGAATAACTTTATTTCTTATTCTTAATATTTACATTATTAATGTATGTTTTTATAAGGTACCCGACTTGTTTGTTAAAAATTATACTTTATTTAACTATAATTAAAATATAACAAATAATATGAGCGAAGTCATTATGTTTCCGACATATTCATTAACAATACAGTCGTTAATAATATATATGTAATAGATATTACAAAAATAAAAAAAAAAATCACTCATGAACACCTGCAACGCGAGAGGAGTTGTTTGTACGTTGCCGACCTTACAAATATTTGCAAACACGTTTTTTATTAAATTCCCTATATTATATTGTAAAGGGAAAACTGAAGACGGGAGTCACTCCTACTCACTCCATAACCTAGTTGTACGAGGTAGAAATGTACAGGACGCAAGGACAGTAGTAGTATGCCACGCACCCAAGAAATATAAAACATACTACGTTTGTTGTTTATTGTTTAGACTTTTACAATTATCGAAAACCCTAAATATAGTAAGTTCATAAAATTTCACGTTAAACAATTTTTGATTGAATATTAAAAAAAAATGCTCTGCTAGTGAACTAAAATATTCTTTAAGCAACAAGATTTGTACAAAGTTGTCATTGAATTTTTTTATTTTAATAGCAAAAAAGTATTTGGTAACATTCGAAGCAAATTTAGACTACAGTATGCGGTTCTTCAAAAAGGATTTCTTCAGGGTCGGCAACGCAGTGACACCGCTGGTGTTGCAGGCGTCCATACGCTACAGTCCGTTTACCAGTAGATGGGCTGTATGCCTATTTGCCAGCTTTGTGGTATAAAAAAATTAAGGGAGAGGGGGTTCGTGCTCACCCCAGATTTGTCTTGTACCCACAAGATCATAAACAGAACTTTCAACTACAAGCAAGGACATATATAAGAGAGGGTATGTATAAGAGACCATATGCCCCTTTACAAGAGATTTGACGAAGAGATTTCTCAAATACGCCAATTTGAGATTATTTTCCAGGACGCGCCTGAGTCCTGGAAAATAAACTCAAATACACCAATATATGCAACTTATTCTGTAACGTTAATATATAGGTATATTAACGTTTTAGTTCGCTAACACAGCACTTTTTTTAAATAATCAATCAACTAAATTGTTAATAAAAACTGACCAAAACTAATATCCAATGCTGCCACTTCGATAAGTTTCGGTATTAACCCTCTTAACTTTGTATTTAACATACATTGTGTGATTTTGATTCAACCACAATTCAATTGTTTAAGTTTTTCCGCTAATTCTTTTTACACTATTTATTTATTTATTTATTTATAAAAGACACACCAACAATATGCTCACAATAATTAAGTAGACAATATACAATATTATTAGTAAGTAAAAGAGAAAAACTACTATTACAAAATGCTTAAATCTAAGTTTGAACAAAAAAATCTTACTCCTCACTACCAAGCTTAAGGCTATATGAACATATCAATTAAAGGCGTATACAGCTCTCACAGCGTCAATGTATACTAACTAACAATTATACAATTAGAAAAGACCTAACTACTAATCCATATTATTAATAAGCCTAGTATACTGCACTAAAGAATTACCAAAGATGTCGATATCATGGTCAACATTTACGGCTTTATTATACGATGATAACATTCTGTTGAGGGTAGAATTGGATCCTAAGTTAGTACGACAAGCGTATGTTGAAAATGAAATTTGAAATTATTCCTTTACTTATACGCCTAAAACGCAGTCTTCCTGCGACATATCAATGTCAGATATGAAGGAAATGGTTGGATGTGATTCTGATTCGATACTTTCCATTACTCTATTACTTGGTAACTCGTCTATTAAATCTGGAGTTAGTGTGGTACAATCTTTATAAATACCTCCCGTTTCACTTTCAACGTCTGCATTATTAACCTTTGTCTCTTCTTGTCTTAGTCGTTTCGATTTATTTGCGAGGGGTTCGTCGTCAGAAGAATTATCTTGACTATCGTCTGCCTGCTCTCGAAGTTTATCGCTAACGTCAAATGTGTGTATAGTATTACGATCGGTATCGTCAAATTGTTGTTTTCTTTTCCTCTTTACGTTAATCCTATGTTTCATGTCCGATTTTTTTATTTCCTCATTGCAGGACTCATGACTTACATTTCCTATTTTATTTCTCTTTAATATGCTAGGGTAAGATACTTTAAACAATTTTATGGGTTTTGCTGTATTTTTTGGAAGGAGATTTCTTGCTTTTGCTTTCGCATTCCCTGAATTCTGTTCTTTGTTAATATTCTTAATTTTTTTCCTTTGTTTTTTTCGTTTGGAGTCTTTATTGTTTATTTTTGGTTTTATTGTTGGTGTCTTTTCGTCATTGTCGTCTGTTAAATCTATTATCCGTGTTTTTGGTGCAATTGGAGTTAATGCTGGTATTTTTATTTTTTTTGGATTTTTCTTAATACTTACATTTATTACAGATAGTATTCCTGTATCTAAATCGCATTTAAAAAAATTACCATTCTTTTCACAAGCATACTTTAACTCACGTTGAATGATGTAACTGGATATAACTGAGGAAAATCAACAATCGGATTAGATACATTTAGAACTGCATCATGGGATAATAAAACTGGTTGTTGCGTGACGTCAACAGGCATATTCGGTGTAGTATCATCAGCTGAAATACCAGACATTTCCATGAGATCTGATAATATACTTTTCCTTTGGACATTTGTACTATTTGATTCTTCATGTTCTATATTTGTATCTTCTGGTTGATTTATATCTTGCTCCTTATTCTGTTCAACTTCATCTGTATTATTAATTGACCTTTGATCTGCAATAGGTGTGATTTCAGTTTCTGCCAAAGCTAAACCTGTACTTTTTATTTCCGAGCAATCAATTTCATTATCTGTTTTTTCCCCCGCAATTAGTGGAACGTCTTTATTATTTACAATATTTACAACTTGTATATTTGAATCATCGATATTATTATCTTTTACATTTGAAGGCGGATTTGTTGTTATTGTTTCAGTATTAGTATTACTAGAATCCATTTTAGACAATGTAGAATTCGAAACTTGATCACTAATAATAACATGACAATCAGTGATTGATGTATCTGTTACCGATTCAGAAGAACTATTTATTTCTTTCCTTTGCGAAGATTTAACCTGTTGATTCACTTCGCTATTTTCAGAATTACTATTTTCATCATCGGACAAATTTATAATTTCATTAACATCCTGATTTGTAGATATAACACGTGATGTGTCATTGCTAGATATTAGAGAATTAACAGGTTTATCGATTTTAGGTAAAAAAGGAATCTGTGTGTTACTTATCAGCTCTGGATCTATATCAACATATGTCATTTCAGCACCCAGTGGTAAAAGTACGGTATTTACTGGCCTATGTGTAAGCAATGATTTTTCTCCTAATATTGGCATTTGATTGGCATTAGTATTTTTCTTTGATAATTTTACATCAGTTAATAATATTTTATTTTGTCCTAAATATATTGGACTCTGTATCTGCTTAATTTTTGAAAGCACAATTACATTATTAGTTATCTGTATATTTGATGATTGTAATCCTTTAGTACCATCAATAACTAATTGTTTTCCTAAGTCACAATGCCCTAATCTCTGTTCTGTGGGCCGTCTTTTGTTGATAAGTCTTTCTTGCCTACTTAGGCTCTTATCAGTACTTATTGATGATTTAATTCCAGGTTCAGCAGATGATACTACATTTACAGAAGAAATTCTAGGTTTTACAATAATTGTAAACGGAAGTTCTGTCACGTTAACTGGAACAGGATTAGATGACGGTTGATCTGATTCTAGATTTACAGGGTTTTTCGTATCTTCATCATCCTCATCGACATTTATAATATCAGATACTACAAATGAAGAGTCAGGACATATATTTTGAACTTCTGGCAACTGTGATGCTTTATTGTCAGTATTAATATTAACTGACACTGTAGTAGCAACAGAATGCATCCCGTCTGTGCTTGGCACTTCTGCGATGTTTTTGATGTTTGTATCCAAGTTCATATCAGTAGATGTACATTTCATATCAACAAATGAAGATATAACTTCTACAGGCGCAGAAATAATATCTTGTTTATTGGTTATGCTTGGAATAGTATCTGTTGTCGAATTAATAGGTTTTTCATGTTCATTGTTGCTACATAATTTGCGTGATTCTTCGACCACGCGTTCAATAGTTTCACATGCTTTTTGCAGACTTGAATTATCATTATTAGGAAGAATTATGGCATCATCTGTAGTAGAACGAGCAAAGAAATTTTCTTTCTTCTTTAAAAATTCTACCAAATCTAATTTACAACAACATGTACATTGATTTAATGTATGCTTATGATTTCGAATAGATTTCAAGGGAGCTTCATTTATTCTCTCACGAGCCCAACAGCAATATTTATTGGAGACATTATAATCAGAGCCTAACCGACGTGGAATTATATTGGTTTTAATTTTTTTCCTTTTTATTGACATTTTGTGACTAGAAGTCTGATTTTGTGCTATTGATTTAGCAACCAATGTCTGTAAATTCGTTTCATTTGTTTCAGGGCTAACGCTATTAGATAAATTGCTATTTACTTTATAGACCAAATTAGGTGCGTTCTTTGAAATTCTTTCGAACTCCTCTAAGTTTTTTTGTAACTCTGACGCTTGGTTTCTAAAAGCTTTAGATTTTTTATTGTCTTTCATGGTAGTTGATAATTCTATATCTGGACAAATTACATTAAGCATTTTATTAAGTGTGTCCATTGTTAGAAGACTGTCTATGCATTTAGTATTTTTGTTTGGATTTAACCAAGAAATCGGCGCTGAGAATCTTGGTATTTGCGTCCGAGTGTGTAAAGAAGACGTTTTATCGATATTTTTTCCATTTTTTGGTGCATTTAATGTACTGTCTTTCATAATATTAATATCTGTGATCGAATTTAAATCATTGAGTTTTCCTTTATTTAGTAAGGCGTCTATATTAATAGTTTTTCTAGCATTAATATTACTACTATTCTGATTAGAAACTTTTTCTATATTACAGGTTATATTGGGAACTTTAGTAACAGATTTGGTAATAGAGGAAACCTTTTTTTCCGAATTTGCGGAACTTATTTGAATATCTGATGAGATATCTTGAGAAACAATTTGAACTGGAGGCGTTACCTTTTTCTCATTATCTATTTGAATACGAATTGGCGTTACTTCTGCGATGAGAAGTTTTTGATTAATCCGACGAACATTGTTAATATCGGGTAAACAAATTATTTTTTTTCTTTCACGTAAGTCTTCTAGATTTTTACTACTTTCTTGACTATTATTAGGTTCACTATTGGTCTTTACAAGTGTTGTTTGTAATAGATCTTCCATATTTATTTTCGTATTATCTATTAGACTCTGTACAGACATGGCAGAAGGGACAATAGTCCTAGTTTGCTCACCTAAACTACTAGCTTCCACTGAAATGTCACTTACTGGCTTAGCATTTTTTGGCATTTGACATGATTTTAAATACAAAGTATTATTTATAAGTTTAGATTCGAAAACTTTGTTTACATCTACAGTCATTGGTTTACAAGCCTTTAATAACTGTCTATTACGAGTAGAGCTCAGAAACCCTACAGTTAACCTTTTCAATCTAGTATTAAAATCAGGATTTTTGCACAAGTTTATGAAATCATATGTACGTGCGCGTGGTTTCTGCAATAATACACTTGACAAACTAACTTTCATTTTCTCAGGTACGTCTTCATTTTCACTATCACTTAATACAGATTTTTCATTAACTATAGAGTTATTATCGAATAAATCATCATTCATATAATTTTCTTCAAGGTGACCTGTGGGCTCAACTGTATTTTCTTTTCTAGAATTATCAATCGATCTTTTACTAACAGGTTTACTCTCTATGATAATATCATTTATATTCGTTATATCTTTAACGTATGTAAAATTATTAGTCTTAAAATAATTCATATCATCTAATTTTGTTGTATATACCACGGGATCCATTAAAAGTTTTAAATCGAATTTTGGATTATCTTCGTTTTCTTTAGTACCGCATTCTGTCTTTATATTAATTTTCGTTTTATCTTTATCAGATGATGGTTCTGAAAAATAAATACAAATTTTACTAATACTAATAATATAGGAGTGGAAAATATTATCTAATTTTTTTTGTGTATAATTGTGTTTTCATATAGATCAGCCAACAATTTGAAAACTGTTGAAAAGTGGAAACTGTCACCTATAGACATATGGTACATATTACCATGGTCTACACAGAGTATACTTCATTGCTTTGCCATTTATTTATTTATTCATTAGTGTAAGTATACAAGGTATACATACATTTATTCTTTATTGACCACATTACATTTCTGAAGACTAAGATCGTTATGCTTCCATGCCTTATAATTTCACTGTCATATCCCATCCGCTTCAATCCGAAACATAGTAAGTACCTAACAGAAAATTACCTATGGGACAGAAGTACCCATGTTGTACAGAGATACAGTTGTACTAGAGATACATAGTAAAAAGAATTCAAAAAGATCTGTTTGTTATATGCGAAATTAAAAGACTATGTTACCAATAAGTAAGTATTTTTATAAGTATAGATTAATTTTATATTTATAGTAGCGTATCGTACCATACCCGTACCTATAACGTAAGGTGCTGATGTGAAACAAATAGTTAAGAAAAAAGTAGCTAAATACTTAAAAATAAATAACAATATTGTAACAAACTAGCTTTGCCCGCAACTATTTTTTGACGCCTAACAAAAAAAAAACAATGAAATATACCACTTCTAAATGGCATATAAAGATAAAATATACACTAGATTTTAAGTTTGATTGTCAGAAATATAACTATGACTCTATCCAATTCGGTACATCAAAATTCTTATCATCCCTATAAGAAGAATTCTACTAGTAAAAGGAAACATTTTTCCATAGAAATTTGTAGAAATACTAAAAAAAAAATGTAGAGTTTTCGATAAATTCAAATCATATTTATTCAAATAGACTCGTTTACAAGCACTTTTAAATCGTCATTTCTTTTTAATCTACTGCAGTGTTCGGAAGGTTATTATCTGCTGAGAAGAGCCCGCAAGTAACTCAACAGTTACTCTTTTAACATTATGCGTATTTATATTTAATGTACTAGGTATGTCTAAAATTACATAGTCGATAAAGCCCGTACATGATCGACTAACACCATGCATATTTGTCATTACTAATTTGATTACTGAAAGTTGACAATTTCACTGGCATAATCAATTGGAATGCTAATGATTTCAGTTTCACGTATATGTAATATAGGCAGAGGCGTATTTTTTTTTGATGGGTGAAAATGGTATGGTAACCCCGCCTGCGCTGACGGGATACACTGGTTGAGCACCAGTGAAGGGTGATAGATGAAAATGAAAACAGGCCAGTTAGCTCATCATGACGAATTCATCAGGAATTAACCATGATAGTTTCCAGGGGGAACCGCGAGGAGGTGGACCTGGTTAGGTATATTGCTAGCAATAGGATTCTCAGTCTCCATCACTAACAATCCCTTTGCCCCCAAGGCAGAGGCGGATTATCCCTAAGGCAAACTAGACACATGCCAAAAGGCGCGAGGTAACCTACTCGATATGATATCCTTCAATTTAAAAGCAACGTAACAATAATGAAAGCTAACAATTAGTACGTCAATATACTTACTTGTTCGAGTGTCTACATCATCATATTCATCAGACAGCTCTATACCATCATCGACCAATTCTATACCATCATCAATCATTGTTAAATTGATCGACATATCTTCAAAATTATCTACTTCACTTTTAATGTTTGATTTGTCTTCCGCAACACGATTATTCAGGGTGGACTTATTAACATCAACAGTACTTATTATATCTTCTTCTAAATCTATTTCTTCAATTTCATTATTTACTGTCTTTACCTGGTCTACTGAATTTGATTGTACAACATCAGATGTTTTCACATTATTATTAACTACAGATTCGTCTATATTTTTTTCTAATAAAGCATTACTTATGCCAACTAACGCTTCATTTTCAATGTGAACATTCCCAAAAACGTTAGTTATTAAAGGCATCATCATCGGTTCAGGTGCGACAATAGGAATTTCGTTACTGGATGGATCCTCAGTCAGATCTGTGGCTTGTTCTTCACTGAATATTTCATTAATATTTTCTTGAGAATTAACAACAGGATTAGCAATCCTAGAAATTGCATTATCACCTATATCTGAAGGTATAACGGTTGTTGCTAAGTCTTCACAATCGTATAAGTCATCTATTTCATCTATTACTTCTGTGTTTGTTTCCTGTGGTTCAACTTTTATAGTAGTTTTTTGAGAAGTTGTCTTTGTTGTTGATGTTGTCTTTGTGTTATGAGAGTCTGTGGCAGCATCGATTGAACTCGAATCACGAGATTTCCCATCCATTTCATTTACACCTAACATTTTCTGTGCTTCTGTAACCATGTCCTGTTCATCATATTCAGTTTCTGATTCGGAATTTACTCTAAGATCTATTACTTCTATTTCTGGTTCAACTATTATGAGATCTGGTGAATTTTCTGAAATATATAGATTCATAATTAAAAATTTATGTCTAAATACTGTTATGTATAAATTATATTAACTACGTCCTGGTCATGGATGAACTGAAATAAATGGCGTCGTTTTCTGGTACAACCCGCATCTAAACATCGGCAATAAAAATCAAGTCGCGTTTAGTCCCGATAGAGGATTTAAAATATGTGTATATAGGGAGATGCGGATTTGTCAAAGGCTAATCGGTGAGAGAAAGTTACTTTCATCGTAACAGAGAGTGGAGATTTGTAAATGTATGATACACCTACTTACCATCACAAGGTTTGGGTAGATCAGAGGTATTGTTCAATGTTCTCATTTTCACTTCCTGAAATAAAAAGAAATAAAAAAAAATGGTTCCTCTTCGTACGCGGCAATAAGTCTATTTACAAAACTCAATTGTCCAAATAAGTATTATTTTTACAAAACTTATTACCAGGGATAATGTGAGGATTCTAATAACTCCCAAATCTGTCTTAGCATTTAGAAGTTATGACGGAATGAGAATTCTCATGAACTATAAAAACTTTACACTACTTTTTTGAGTAGCTGTGTAACTAGATTAATACATGACGGCAGTGTCGATTTTAGGGAGGTGCCCAGGGGCGCTGAAATGTAAAGAGGCACAGAGACAGAGGCGCCATAAAATTAAAGATCGCATCCATACCAACATTTTACTCAGATACTTAGTTTTTTTTTTTAATCAGGTGGAACGTAAGTACGTTAAAGCCGGCCCCGCGTGGCTGTAATTCAATATTTCTGGTTGTTGTGTGTGCTGAGTACAACAGCAACATATATGCGTAAATGTGTCCTTCTATACACACATGCCAGTAAGATGGGATTATAAGGGCGTTTAGCAAGAATGAGAGTGCCTGGTCTGAAACGATCCCCCTGTCCTTAAGTGTCAGGCCGGGATCGAGATACGACAGTCTGAGACCAGGTTCGAGCCGTTTCGTTGTCTTAGGCTATTTAAACCGTATCCGGCGGGCAGTAGATAGGAAAACGCCACTCCGTAAATCCTTCCGCGAGTTTGGTGAAGCTGTAAAGGCTATTTGCAGCCAATAGCATAGAGTAGTTCGAGAAAAAACTAAGAATGCTATGGGTTGCACTCACACTAAGTAACAACCATTTTCAAGAATTCTGGATATAAAATTAAAGTGTCTTTAATTAAAACGGACTCTAAAATTCTAGTATGTGTACATACTTACAAATTCGTCTGGTAATATGGCGAGCCGTTTTTCTATTAATTCCTCCCATGAAAGAAACGGCATGGTAATTATATGGGGGTATCTGAAAAAGTATGTAATATGAATTGCAAAATTTGGTTTAAAAACTAAACTACTGAACCGATTTTAATAAAATTTCTATGGGCCCAATATGTAAGTATATCCTTTCAGATAAAAAAAATACAAATAGGTTTACAACTGACGAAGTTATATGGTAATAAATCTTCTATACTTATAATAAATCTGTAGAGAGGTCAATTCTGTACATGAAATATATTTCCAAAATAACTATCAGGGGGTGATTAGTGATCGATGCTGATGCCAAAAATGCAATCAATAAAATGTTTGTTTGTCTGTCTGTATGTTCGTTATAGAAACAAAAACTACTCGACGGATTTTAGCGAAACTTAGTACAATTATTCTTCATACTCCTGGGCAGGTTATAGTATAATTTTCATCAAGCTACGATCAATAGAAGCAGAGCAGTGAAGGGAAATGTAGGGAAAACGGGAGAAGTTACTCCATTTTTAAGCTTCCGTCGCGTGTATAACCTTAATGGCCACTTTTTAAAATGTACAAATGTCCACCCGAGCGACGCCGGGACGGGCCGCTAGTATAAAAAATATATATGTATTTAAAACTTGGGAAATTAAGGATTGAGTACCTCCTTCTTTTTGAAGTCGGTTGAAAATATGGAATCTGTATTTATAAACAAAATAACAACAAAGTAGACAATTCTTATTCTTATTAAAATTAAGCTGACCTAACAAACGTTTAGCTCCCTATCGCCATCTTCATTTTTATCGAAATAAAAACTTAACTCTCAAGTTGAAGCAAACAAAATTTCATTATCGGTTGAGCGATTTTAAAGATTAGCGTGAACAAAATACTTGGAATTTTGGATTCTTTTTTCAGACTTTAGCATGAACGCTCTTGTAAAGTTATAAAGTTCACCTTTTCGCGATCGCCATTTGTAATTTAGTTGGGCCGTGCTGCGCACGCGCATCGTCCAGATATTTTGCGTTTCCGCGGTAAGCAAACCAGAAGTTGTAGAATCTGTTGCGTGTGAGATCCTTCATCTGATACCACCGGCGCTGCAGTAGCATCGGTGAACACTGGCGCCCTCTGTGAATTGGACACAAAACGAAAAATTTGGGTTTACTTGGTTTAAATTCATAAGGACAATGAGTAAGTATGATTTTGGACGTGCGACCGTTAAACGATGCATAGGGTCCGGGACAGCGTGAATTTACTGGGTACAGAGGAATAACACCTGAGTCCTCAGGAATGCAACGCATGGGGGGTATCATGGGCGAAACAGTATACTCTATTATGTCCATGGTACTGCTCATGTCTATAGGCGACGGTTACCACTTTCCATCAGGTAGGCCGTCAGTTTGTTTGCCATTCTAAGTAGTATAAAAAAAAAAAAGCTCTAACGATATCCTAAGGCTATTTGCGGACCATCTAGACTGCCAGTATCTGAATCGTTGCAGACTGACTAACATACAAAAAAAGTAGATTAAGTTATTTAATTATTTATTTAAAAGTTATTTAATTAAAAGTAGGGAATATTATTTATTTATAAGTGTAAAAATTTAATTTATCTGGCCGCAAAACACGACAGATATGGATTTTCTTAAAACTTTTGCCGGCCGCTGCCCGCTTGTATCTGGCCAGTACGGCAATTTTGATTTATCTCGAAGAAGATTGTCAAAATAATGCTCACATTTCAAAGCATGTTTGAGAAAATAATTTATATTTGGTACAAATTAACATTGTTAAAATTTTGTGGTCCACATAACACCACAGTATACAGAGGGAGACTTTGTACAAAAGTCGATTGCTTGGGTACCTCTGTCCCATTCGTGTTTCTACCGTGAAGCAGTTGTGTTCGCATGGCTGTGTTTCGGTTTGAAGGCGTGAATTTACTGGGTACAGAGGAAAAACACCTGAGTCCTCAGGAATGGCAACGCATGGGGGGTATCATGGGCGAAACAGTATACTCTGTTATATCCATGGTACTGCTCATGTCTATAGGCGACGGTTACCACTTTCCATCAGGTGGGCCGTCAGCTTGTTTGCCATTCTAAGTTGTATAAATAAAAAAAGGTAAGTGCAACATTTCATTCTTATAAAGACAGTGAAATAAAGTACTACTACCAAGTTATTAATAAAATTGTAACAAGACTTTTTTTTAATAAGTAAAAATGGAATGGTAACCCCACCCGCGCTATCGGTATACACCGACGAGGCACCAGTGGAAAATGATAAGTGAGAATGAATGCAGGTCAGTTGGCCCGTCATGATGAATTCGATAAGAATTAACCATGATAGTTTCCAGGAAGAACCTCGTGGAGATCGACCTGAGAGGGTATATTGCTAGCAATGGGACTATTAGACCTCATTACTAACAATCCCTTTCCCCCTTGTAATTAGACGTTGTTAGTACCTGAGAGATAATCATCATCATCATCACATCAGTCTTCAACTGTCCACTGCTGAACATAAGCCTTCCCCTTTTTTCGTTTTTGGGGGTTTTGCCAATAGTTGCCACGCTTGGCAGATGCACATGGGAGTTATTTAAGGAAAGTTGATATAAGGGGTCTTAATAAAACCATAGATGACAAAACAATAAATTTTAGAAAATTTGTCTGTCTATCTGTATGTTTGTTCCAACATAACGTAAAAGGTACTGCACTAAATTAGATGCGAATTTTACTGTTGTATTCATCAAGATTTACCTTAGAATCTAGTAAATATGTGTTTTAAGAAGTAACAGATCAAAGTAGTTTTATATTATGTAGTCGATATGGTAGAATAGTAAGTAAATAGCTATATTGGCCACTTGTGAATACTTACTGGTAATTATACTGGATAGTGGCAGCAGTCCAGGCGGAGGCCAGCTCGTCTCCAGACCGTCCCTCCACGCCGAACCGCTGCACCAGTGAGAACAGCTCTAATAGAGACAACGGCTCCGACCTCAGGTTTAGGCTCTGCAATGATACCTTTTTATGTTTTATTCGATAAAAAAAATTTGTTATACAAAATAAGCCTATTTCAATAGATTTTGTTAAAATCTGTATGGAACCAATCTGTAAGTATATCCCTTTCGGTTTACAATCGCCCGAGTTATGAGGTAAAACACACAAAAAATACAATCGAATTAAGAACCTTCTTTTTTGAAGTCGGTTGAAAAAGACATCACTCTATATTATTGCATTACTTACATTACGGATATATGGTAAACTAACCTAATAAATACATTATCACTACCACATCCAGAAGATAGAACGAGATAACAATGTCCGGCCACACAACACTTGTTCTTTCTCATCATCACCATCTTATTAGCCATCGTCTGTCCACTGCTGAACATAGGCCACCTCCACAGACTACCATAGAAACGAGACCATTCCTTATAGAAGTTTACCATTGGAGGGATTTTCCCAGTGGTTACCACGCTTGGCAATTGCAGTATGGCTTTTGGTGATGTTTTAAGAGGGACGCTGCTGCATATCCCTTGAGCATTAAGTTCCCTTAGTTGGATGGATTACTGGAACTAACGTGTATGTATAGATAAAAAGGAACTATAATGTCAAAGAAAGGAAGATGTAATATTAAAATAACTAATTAAAATAATAGTAAAATAAAATAAAAACCGGTAACCGTTGTTTATAGACAAGAGAGTACCATGGACATAACAGAGTATACTGTTTCGCCCATGATAGCCCCCATGCGTTGCCATTCCTGAGGACTCAGGTGTTATTCCTCTGTATCCTGTAAATTCACGCCATATCCCACCCTTCAAACCGAAACAGCCATGCAAACACAGCTGTATATCAGATGTAGCATATCAGAGTAGTCACTTTGATTATTGGCTGATTGAATTTTGAACCTTTTTTTAACGATAATAAAGCGCACCATATTTTGTGTTGCAAGTTATTAGATTAAAAATTCCCCAAATCAGAAAAAATATTTAAAATAAATAATTTTAAATTATTTTTCTGATACGAATCTTGCAACATATTTATATGATATATAATAATATAAAAATATATTTTAAGTCAAATATAAATGAAAGTGATAAGTGAAAATAAGATTCATCATGCTGTTTTATCATAATATATTCTTAGGAATATTATATTTTTTTTTCACTTTCATGAAGCTGAGAAATAACTATATACCTGAATCACCATTCACGTATAAATGAATAAAAGTTTACCTGTTTTTGGCAAAGTATTTATATAGAGACATTCCATCATCACTCCACTATATAGACGGATCGGGTTAAAAAATCAAACAAAAAATTACTTTTGGCGGACAATTTTTGAAACGAGACTTTTTTAGTGTTGCAAGTTTGTATTAAAAATTCCCCAGACTACCTGGATTTTTAAATTTGATTTAAATAATTATTTATTTTTAACAATAGAATTATACTTCATTATTTGAAAGTCAACATTCATAGTTAAAATATTTACAGGTACTATTTAAACTCATTATACGGATAAATATCAAAATAGACCCTATTACCGCTCCGATAAGGTCGATTTTCTCGTGCACAAGTATAAAATCACACATCATCCAGTCTGTGAGCGTCATGCGAGCTACCGCCGTGATATTTTCATGCCGATCTACCGCTAAGAGCAAGCGCTTCAATCGCTTTATTGTCAACGTTCGCATGTGATTCCTGTAACAAATCAATAAAAATTTGAAAAAAATCTACAACTGATATGACAAACAAGCTTTTGGTCCATTTGATAAAAATCAATCACTCTAATATAAAAAGAAAGAAAGCGGCCTAGACATTATTTACGCTAATAAACCCAGCTTTCAATTAATCTACAAAAATATATATTATATTAAAAATAATTTCATTATTTTGAAAGGTACACAATAACGTAAACAAAAAATTAATATTGATTGATATAAAGGACTTTTATATTGACCACAACACAACATTTACACCAATTACAAATATAGATGCACACAACATTTTCTTAAAACATCTATTTGACATTTATGTAGGTATATAGTTATCAGTTATCCAAAAAGTAATCATAATTCCTTTAGATAACTTTCGAACTAGTTATGTGCCGAGTCAGACTGATTTAATATACAGTATTTTGGTGTTCGTTGAAAATTAAATCGAATTCTAACTCAAATTTGAGGACTCAGACAAACTTCAATCATTTAATATTTTTCGTACAATAATTAAATCGAAAATGCATAATCCGCGTACTAACCACATCCATCGACAATCGCACTTGGTGTTCTTCTGCAGTTGCATCCACAACTTATCTTCGGGTATCTTCTGCTGCCGAAGTCTGGCCACTGTGCGGATTAACCGCCGTTTGAATTTCTCCAACTTTGACATGATATTGACAGTCCTATTCGACAATATAAAACCTATTAGCACTTTTAATACGAAAAAATCGTTTAGTACCAGGTTACTTGGGTAAAGGATTGAGTAACGCTTAGGCGTGATCATAGAGGAGGTCGAGCGTATCGTGTGCAGTCCAGAATTGTCTGGTACCCATTCTAAAAGTAACCTATTTAAGGTTACGGTAAGGTTCAGGTACGCCAATGGATGAGACAAGATTTAAAAAATCCCAACTGCTATGCATCATTCGACATTGGTGTTTTTGATTGTATAATGCCGTTAGTGTTGTGGGTGATCATGGGCGGCGGTAGTCACTTACCACCAGGTGACCCGCATGCTCGTTTGCCCCCTGTGTTGTAAAAAAAATAACAATATTGCTTGAATCACTAACAGAGAAGAGCAGTCCCTTTGCTGGCAATATACTGTCAGTTCGACTTCAACGTCGTTCCATTGGAAACCATCAATACTGTTTGTATTGTGTGTACCTCCAATCATTATATTATGTTCAAGAGTAGTCAAAATGAGCTAATTTCCGAATTGTCTGTCAACTATTAAATTCGAAATGGTGAACCTAAAAAACGATCAAATAGATAGCGACTGTGTGGCTATGTTATTTTCCGATTTTTTAGATATCAACATATACACGAAAATAACCTAATTCAAAACGATTTTGTCTAATGACTATAACAACTTTATATTTAATCATTTAATGTATTCAATGTGAATTATATACAATAAAGATTTTACAATACTTTTCAGATTAAAAGCAGTTTAAATTTGCCATCGTCAGTTACTCTAGATCGCTATCAATAGTCATTATTTAGCGATGCGCGACTTTACTAATTCGACTACTATTATTCGATTGAGCAAATCATTGACATTATTCAAATGATTTTAACTACTAATTGTATTTATTCGACTACTAATGTCAGACTAGTAAAGTCGTCCAACTACTAATATAGTCCGACGATTACTAAGTACAAATTTCATTCATTAGTAATCGTTAATGTACGAGTCGATACGAATATACCGAGTCGACCCGATAGTTGAAATGTTTTTTTTTTGTTAATAGATAAAAGTGTTGCCAATTTAAATTTAATAAATTGCCAGTTTTCGATAAAAGAAAGCAAGTAAAGTTTAAGTAAAAATGTATTTATAGCAAATTGCGATAGTAGTATATTAAAGTAAACAGGAAAGTAAATGATTAGGAAATTATTATAAAGTATATTATAAAATTCATGTATTTTTCGTCGTCATTTTCACTGACATAGTGATCTAGTAATAGTGGATGCAGACTGGAATGAACTTGGTAGTAACAGATATAAGGTAAGGACTTTGTTGTAATTAGTAAAATTATTCGAATATGGAAATTAGTATATTACTAATTTAGAAGTTAAAATTGAAAAATTAGATATTACTAATTATTCGAATATCAAAATCATTCAGATTCCGTATCACTAAGTCATGTCTGCACAATCGCCAGCGAGTCTCTATTATTCAAAAGTTGCTGTTTATGGATTGGACATTAGACTCATATACTACTACTACCTACCTATCAACAATAACAATAGTGTTGCCATTAAATTGACATTAAACTGACACAAAAATAAGCTAAATTTGGTCTCGTTTAGCTTATTTTTGTCGAATATTTAAATAGAAAAACAAATTTCACATCAAAACACATATCTATCACGCCCGTCTCTCACTGGCTAGGCAGAAACAGTGAAAAGCCAAATACTTCGATTCAAACAGACCTCTTTCGCTGCCTCCACATTCATAAAATTGTTTCGTACACGCTCGCCAGTTACAGGTACTTTTAATTTAGCTCTTTTTCAGTACGTCACCTATTTGATCAACATTAATATTACATACTAAAATAAATTGATACACTCATAATAAAAGTAAAAAAGAAGTAAATAGAATTTAAACAGAAAATACATTTCATTTTTGTTTTATTATTTTTAAAGTCACTTAATTAAAAATATTTACTACTAAAACGAAATACTTCATTTTTTATAGCACATTTATTATAGTAGGTAGTTTCGCAATGCAATCGTTTACACTGATATATTTCTATGGTAAAATTGTAGTATTTGTGGGTATAAAAATACTTTTTTTCGTAATGTGTTACCGGAGGGGATCTCAAAGCTAGTTTCAATCCGTAACTGATCAGTAAACATTTAACTGTAACCCAGCTATTTATTTCAATACCGAAATAAAACCACACATTGGTTACGAGTTGTTATTCACACGTGCAATAACAGAATTATATTTGTTTTAAAAAAGTGTCAATGGTGGGTAGTTTCGGAAAAATGACGTCCACAAAAATATATTATTACTTTAATATTATTTTATAATTAAAAAGAATATCTATTCCACAAAACGTCAATTCTAACAATAAAAGTATTCCTTTTTTAATGGATAATAATGAAATGGTAACCCTGCCTGCGCTAACGGGTCACGCTGGCGAGGCACCAGTGAGTGATGATACGTACTTGTACGAGTATAGGTATAATTATCAATTGATAATAGTTGTAATTGATAATTTGTAAAATTAATAAAAATAAAATCCTAAAGTAGTCTAGAATGTAAATATATCAATAAACAATATCTTAATATTCTCTATTTGGAGTATATGAATGATAAATAAATAAATTGAAAAATACATACCTAGACCCGCAGTTTACGTAGGTATCTATACTAAATACAAGCATCAAAGCGTGATACATATATTGATAAAGACGAAAGAACAAAATTTCAATGTAAATAAAAAATATAAAAATTACCCTACAAAATATTTTTTACCCTGAAACATGTAATTAATTGCTTTTAACTGGTATCACTGCATGGATCAATCAATAATAGCAAATTATTATACGGTATTATTGTTATCAAAAATGTATTTAAGTAGTATAGCGTCTTTAAGTCGGGACTTTCATTTTTATAATTTATATTAACAAGATTTTTAATAACATTACACCTAGTTCAGTAAAAGATTTTACCTATTCTTTTCTTCTATTCTATCTTATAAAATTACAAGTACCTATGTACTTAATAATAAAATTAACAAGTAAATTCTTTTTTGTCAATTGTAATTCTTATTCTTTGTAGTATTTTTAGACAGCAACACCGTCGTTTTATAATCTTAAGACTTCGTAAAATATTGTTACAGTCGCCAAAGGAGGAATAACGAAAAAAGGCCCGCCGCGGCAAGCAAACAGACGGCAGAAGTGATTGAGCATTCTAACCGAGTGCACGCTCTTGTTATCGTCATGTCACAAGTAGGTATGTGTTTAAATAAAATAAAATCGACGTTTCCTTTTCCAACGACTAGTTATAAATATAACTTCACTTTGGATAGACAATGTATGAAAGTAGCTAACTGGTATAATATAAAGTAACAATACATCAAGAGGTAAAAGATAATTAGGTAAATATTGCTCTTAAAATATTATTCCGATGTAGTATAATTATATTAATTACCTTAGACACTATATTCTTGTCACATTTATAAACGTTGTACTGACATCTTTCTAATGAAATTGATTCACTATGTATTCACGGTCACAAAAACATACTTTCAACGAGCCAGTAGACTCTTCGACAATTGAATACAAAATGGCGAAATTTTCTGATCGTGGCACTTGGAAGCGACATTACCGCGGTTCCGTGAGTGCAACAGAGAAGGAGTAATGTTGTTCTCTCAAGGGCGAAACCAAGTGGGCGAGCGAGTCGTCTGTTGAAATCGGTTCGGTCCCTTTCGGTTTCGTTCGGGTTTTGTCGATTCGTGCAGACAGCTTATCTTTGTCCGTCTATTATTATTTCATTTGTGCTTGTAATGTTGAAGAGAGTGGTCAAATGCGCTTATTAGTTTGATGTGGATTAATCTGTATATACATATTTTTGTCAAATATAACACTAAAGTGAGTAGTTTTATAGATATATTTATCTATACATAGTAATTTAATAGTAGTTGCACTCTGAGAAATTACGTATGTTAATATTCAATATATAATATACCTACTCAGTCAGTTCAATAGGTAGATAGTTTGTGTCATGTAACCACTTACTAAATTAGACAAACTACCAAATTACTTAAATGGTTTAAGTTATTTAAACAGTAATGTAGTTGCTTTTACTTAGATTTTTATCAAAGTTAGGGATACGATGCAACAATATTCTAAGTTGATGAATCGTAGATCCCTGAAATAGAATTCTTGTAGGACCCTACTATGGATTTCATTTTCCGTTCGCACGAAAATTACTTAGCATATACAAAAACTATTAATATTTACAAATTATATAATTATGTTGATATATTATTTATGTATCTACATAACAGCAATATGTAAACATACATATATATTGTTTTTATTTGACGATCTTGGTAACTTCTTTAACATACTACCTACAATAAAAACATTTGGACCTATTCATGACTGACGCTTTGTATTGATGTAGGAGTTTTCTATGTACTTACAATAAACTATATTTAGGTCCTATATCGATTAGTCTAATATCCAAAGCGTCTGTCGTATCAATAAAAAAATATCCTTGTTTATAATATACGTATAATGAAAACTGCATACTAACTCGAAGCTAATAACTTTTATACTTTTAAATTTATTAATAATTTTAGATACAAAGACATATTGAATAAGATCCTTTAATGTATATATCATCATTATTTCAGACGTTTCTATGCACTGTTGATCATAGGCCTCATTATAACGCACCTATTATTAACCAAGTATATAAATAGGTTTACGATTAGGGTAGGTTATGTTGAAGATATTTTATAATAGACGGATGTAAACATTAAAACGCATAAAGTGAAAATCTATCGAGTCAGAAGTATCGAGAATATCTAATGGTAGGGTCGCCGTACAACAGCTGCGAATTCGCTGCGTGGCGAGTAGGTATTGATAACACGCAGTGCCTCTAGCTAGGTCAGCCAGGTGACGTCATACAGAATGTGGCGCGTACGGCTCAATATTGCCAGATGGTTACATTTGTTACATTTTTCGTAATACTTGGATATCTAGTGCAACACATTTTAAAATTGTTTTGTCATTTTCGTAATTTAGAGACAAAATGTGTTTTTTATTAATATTAATTTTGTTGCAAACATCTGACGATCAAACTAAAATTATTTTAATACTAAAAGTGCCTATTAGATGACTAAATTGAGAAAATTGTTAGCTTAATTAATCTACAGATCATCTTTAGGATTCTATAAAATGCTTTTAGAAAAAATAACATTTCTTTAGTCGCCTTCTTTTTGCTTCTTATGGTTTTACAAGTGGAAGAGAAGGTAGTTAACAATACTTGCCTCTCCAAGTAATTTGTTTTTTTTTTTTGTGATTTTTAAACTACTCTATTATCGTACAGTTGAATCAAAATATGATTGGTGAAGTGTGAGGAAACACATAATAATTATCTATATCTATAACAACGGCAAAAGTCGACGGAAAACTTTACCTGTTCTGTGAAACTGGGCTTGTATGGGCACATTTTTATATTATTAACGAGGCAAATTATCTGATGGTCAACTTGATGTCGTTCAGAAACACTTGGTATACGAGATTTTCCTAACAATCTTTCCCATTGTTTTTATATATTTTTTGTGTTTATTTATTTATTAGTTTAAGAATAATTCATTAACAATAATAGAAAAATATTTCCAGAAGTAAAAAATTGAAATTATAAAATAGCTAAAAAATATTTTTAAATTAGAATAACGGTAAAGTTAATTTGAAATATCGAAGACTCTGTAATTCTTTATGGATTAAATCTTTTGCGAAAAGATTGATTTGCTGTAAGCAAGGCCCCGCTGTAATAATAAATTTACCGTAATTTCCAACTGGAAAGAGAAGACTGGGATTCCAAACCCTAATGCGGATATCTTTCTAGTTTTATCCTTTAGAAAGTCTTCCCATTATTAACATGAGCAGTTAGGGGGAGAGGGATTGTTAGTAATGTGGACTACCAGTCCCATTGCTAGCAATATACCCTATCAGGTCGACGTTCACGTGGTCCCCCCTGGAAACTATCGTGCTGAAACCCAGCTGCATACATCACGATGGGCTGACCTACTTTTTCATTCTCACCTGTCAACCCTCACTGGTACCTAGGCAGTGTATACCGCTAGCGCGGGTAATTATCATACATTAAAAAAAAAACATAAGCAGATATTAAAGAAGCATGAATTCAGAATTGCGTAATTGATTGCCTGTAATCTATGAAATAAAGGTAGAATCAAAAGAACTAAAACATTTAAGTCTATAAATTATTTGTAGAGGACGACAGACCTCGCGCGGCGCATTGACCTCAACGTCGGGTGTATAATGTAATTACATAATAATTTATATTATACTAAGTTTTATTCGCGACTTTGTCCGCGTGACCAGGATATGTTTACTAATCTGGGAAAAAAGCTTTTAACTGTTTCCAGGGTCCAATCTATCTGTATACCAAACTTCATCATAATCGATTTAGCGGTTTAGATATGAAAATGTAACAATAACTCACTTTCGCATTTATAATATTAACTAAGGATTTAAAACTTATGTTTAACAACAAAAATAAGTTAATTACGTTCCCGTTGTCTCATTTTATATTAATTTAGAAGCATCGTATGATTTCTCTAGTTTGATCCTTGGTCAAATTAATAGGTATTTCTAAACCGCTATAAATCTGACTTTAGTTTGCGATGTATTTTTCCTGACTACGGCAAAACCATTATAATTATACTAAGGGGAAAATTTTTGTTTTATCATAAATATATTATAGATTTTTATCATACCTAATCAAGGATAGGATAGACATGGGATTTTTATATATTTTGAAGGCATAAATTATTCGTTCTATTTTTAAGTGTGAATACATTTGTTATTGCTGTATTCAATTATATTTTTTTCGTACCTAGTCAGGTTACATTTTAATAAAAGAATAATACACTAAGAGAAACAATGTAAAAAAAAAACAAAAATTTATTTATTCTCACATTAGTTTTTAATCTGGTCGGAGTCTGCATGTTATTAGACTGATAACCTATTTGAGATAAAATTCAAAACATGTATGCCATTCTAATTAATACATACATTAACTTGTAAACAACATATATAATATGTATATTTACATATGAAGGAAAAATAGTTCTGTTTAAATTAAAAAAAAACACCGACTTGATCTGGGAAATTTTTAATATAATTACTTGCAACACTAAAAAAAATGGCGCACTTTGTTTTTATTTAAACATCTTTCAAAATAGCCGACAGAATTTTAGGTAAGTGATCGCATAATGAATAAAATTTTAAGTCGTCAAAAATATGCAATATTATTTAACTATAATATCGGGCACTTAGGTTGAGCGTTGCTTACAATGGATAAACAAAAAAATTATATGAAATAATTAAGGTAATAGGTAATCAAAATGATCACCGCTCAATTTAAATGTTAAACATTAAAATTGTTTGGTAAATTATGCATATTCAACACAGTTTATACTACTTTTAACATAAATAAATCACAAATCATAAATCACATTAATATCAACTAAATAAGTCTTGTCCGTATCAAGTTTTTAAAACAAACTCTCTTACGTTATTCGTACAATTAATTTGTTTACCTAATGTTTAGGAATTTTCAATTACAAAATTTTTAAAGTATCCATATTAGAGCACATAGAACATTTTCTTGAATAAAACAAATCGTGTTATTAAACAAATTATTTGGCATAGATGTAAACAATCAATTCCGAAATATCTTCATATTCTCCTTGTTTATTTAATATCTACCTACCACCTACTTACATATTAAATCACAAAGATCTTATACTATCATAATTATATACAGTTATTAACTTGACTATAACTTAAATTATATCTCGATAAAGAGAAACCATTACTAATAAGATAATTAAGTACATAGTAATAGGCAGTTGAGGTACACGCACGCGAATGTGTTTACTTGTACATAAAATAATTAGTTCTAGCTAGATCTTGGTACAAATGTAAAATCAACGATGATATTTATATCCATAGAACAATAAATAAATTTTGTAAGTCAGAATAATGAAGAGTGTAAACAGAATATAAATATTTATACCATCCTCTTTACCAGTATTCATCTACACTAATATTATAAATAGGAAAGATTTGTATTTTTGTGTGTATGTTTGTAATGAATAAACTCAAAAACTACTTTGCCTATTTCAAAAATTCTTTTACCATTAGAAAGCTACATTCACCCTGAATAACATAGACTATATTTATTGCTAGAAAAGATTATGGATCCCTACTAAAACTTTAGTCACGTAACTCAAGGTGTAAATGATACTATATGTCCAACTATTATCGTTATGTTACAATAACCACTTTTTTTGTATGTTGTAAAAATGTCCACCCGTGCGAAGCCGGGGACAAAATAAAGTTATATTGATACTGTATTGGGGTCTCATCATTTATAACAAGATCACAAAATAATATACAATAATACAATTATAAATAAACGCCAAAAGTAAACATATATCTGATACAATCGTTAAGAAAGACAATGTAGAGAGTACGTTATACCTACTACTTGTATATTTATGATGTATATACCTATAAACATGATGTTCACCTCAACAATGTTACCAAAGTTTATAGAAACAAAAAAATCATTAGTAATATTGTCGATGCTTTAAATTGTGGATCCTGCTCTTTACACTATATAAATTATATTTCAAACGCCTAGAATACAGTCATCATGCAACGTATCGACTTCAGATATTAAAGAAATGGATGGGTGCGATTCTGATTCCAGACTGTTCACTATTCTTTCATTGGGTAACTCGTTCACTAAGTTGTAAGTTTGCGTTGTATTTATACTACGATTTTCATTATAAATGCCAAATGCTTCACTTTCAACATTCGCACTATTGTTTTTCGTATCCTCTCTTCTCACTTGTTTCGATTTATTTGCGAGTGGTTCATCATCAGATGAATTATAATGGCTATCGTCTACCTGCTCTGGTAGCTTATCGCTAACATCAAATGAATCAGTAAGAACCACTCGTTGTTTCCGTTTCCTTTTTCCTTTTTCATGTTTACTGTTGATAAACACAACTTTATTATTAAAAGTCACTGAACTCGGAAATTGTGGGTCTTGTAGTCCTTGTCCATTAATAACCATTTGTTTTTTTAAATTATAAAGCGGTAGTGTTGGTATTTTATTTGGCCCTTTATTAAAAATACATTCATGTCCAGGTACTAATTTATTTTTAGACCTCCTTATAAGAGTAAACGGAAGTTTTGACACATGAAGTGGAACATGATTAGGTAATGGTTGAATCGAATTATGTTTTACAGAGCTCTCTATATTATAATTGTCGACATCTATAATATCAGACACTGGAAGTAACTTCGAGGAGTCTTTATATTTCACTTCAATAGATGAAGATGTACATAGATCAGGGGTTAACTTTTGAGCAACGCTTTTACTTATTTTTTTCGGGCTTGAATCATCATCGTCATAGAGAACTGCAGATTCAGAAGTAGTAGATTTTCTTTTTTTAATTAAAAAGTCGTCCAAATCCTTATTGCAACAACAGGTACATTGATTTAATGGATGGTTATGTTTTTGAATAGATTTTAAGTGAACTTCGTTTATTTTCTGACGAGCCCAACAGCAATTTTTATTACAGTCGATAACCATTAAAGACTGTTTCGGTTTTAACTGTATTCCAAATGTTGGTAATTTTGTAGCCGACATGTGACTATCGATAGTACCATCTTTTTTGATAGCATTTGAAAGATTATTCTCATCTTTATTAATTGCATTTAATCTTTTACTGTTTGAAATTTTTTCAAATTCATCTAACTTCTGTTGCAATTCCGTTTGTTGATTTTTAAAAGCTTTAGAAATTTTTTTACTATTTTTTTTATACTTTTTAGTAGTTGTATCTCTATCAGGGCAAATTACATTAAACATTTTATTAAGTGTATCCACAGTTAGAAGAGTTTGCGACTCTTGCTGTTTTGTATTTTGTTTTTTGTACCAGTTAATTGAAGCTGCAAATCTTGGTGTCCAAATAGGTTTTTCGATAGGTTTTCCTTTCTTTGTCGCATTTAATGTGTTTTCTTTTATACTGCTATTTTCTTTGATCAAATTTGAATTAGTAGGTCTTCGTTCTTTTGGTGGAAAGTCAATGCAAATAGTTCCTGCATCAATATTGCTATTTCGATGGTCAGAATCTTCAGCTGTATTGAAACCATCGATAATAGATTGTGTAATAGTAGGAACATGATTTCGCTGACTTTCTGTTGAACTTATTTGGACACTTTGGGAGCCAATTTGAATTGGAACCATTTCATTTTCTTCATTATCTTCTCTAATATGAATCGGCGTTACTATTGCCGTATCGATATCGGACAATTTAATAATTTTCTTTCTTTTACATAAATCTTGTTGATTTTTACAAATTTCTTGTCTATGCAATTTATTTGCTCCGCTATTCACATTTGGATGTGATATTGGTAACAAATCTTGCATATTAATTTTCGTGTTATTTATAAGACTCTGAACAGACATAGCAGAAGGGACAATAGTTGTAGTTTGCTCATCTAAATTACTAGTTTCCATTGAAATATCACTTACTGGTTTATCATTGTTTGGCACTGAACATGATTTTAAAAACAAAGTATTATTTATAAGTTTAGATTCGAAATCTTTGTTTACATCTATAGTCATTGGTTTACAAGTCTTTATTAACTGCCTGTTACGTGTAGAGCTTAAAAATCCTAGAGTTAACCTTTTTAATCTAGTATTAAAATCAGGATTTTTGCAGAGGTTTATGAAATTATAGGTACGAATGCGTGGTTTCTGCAATAAAGCACTTGACATGCTAACTTTAATTTGTTCTGGTACTTCATTATTTTCACTTTCACTTGATAAAGAGCTTTCATTACCTAAAGAATTATTATCGAATAAATCATCATTCATATACTCATCTTCTAGGTCAAACTTGGAATCAATGGGATTTTGTTTTAGGGAATTATCGATCGACCTTTTACTAATAGGTTTACTTTTTATAATAATGTCATTTATATTTGTTATATATTTGACATGTACAAATTCATTATAACTAAAATAATGCATATCATCTAATTTTGTTGTATATACCACAGGTTTCATTAGAAGTTTTAGGTCAAATTTTGCAGTTTCTTTCTCTTCGTTATTAAGAGATAGTGGTACTGAAAAATAAAAATAAATGTTACATTTGTGCTAATTACCGGATACTGGTAAAATATAAATTACAGTTGAAAGAATTAACTGACAAAATCAATATATAATATATATAACTAAGTATATAAGCTTATGGCATACTAGCTGACCTAGCAAACGTTGTTTTGTCTGCTATCACAATTCCGAGTTCATTTTTATCGATCGAAATAAAGTCGCTAAAATTGTAGCAAACGACTCATATTTACAAAATTTGACTAAAAACGATTGAGCGGTTTTAAAGATTAGGATGAACAAACATAGAACATATTACGATTCTGTCCCAACTATTAAATCAAAATCTTCTATTTCTTCAATGACATATTTTATGATACAAGGTACATTATTTCTATAAACTATCAGTCTTTAGTAAGGGCATATCGAATTAAAAAAATTGTTCTTAACACAATGATCACTTCAGTAGATTGATTTCGTATAAACTGATGCAATGCAATACAAACTCTTGTGGATATAATAAAAATATCTTTCTTTTAATAATCAATATATTAATCACAAAAGATAATAAATATGTAAAATAATAATATACTTACTGATATGAGTATCTATATTTTCATTATCATCAAATAACGGGACACCATTATCGGCCAATTCTGCAACGTTATCCTTTAATTTTGTATTTATCAGCGTATCTTCACAATTATCTACTTCTTTTTTGATATTTATTCTATCTTTCACAATAGGAGTATTCAGGATCTCTTCAACGTCACTATTACTTATAATATTTTCTTCTATATCCATTTCCTCTATTTCATTCTTTACTATTTTCTCTACCTCAATTAATGTTGGTTCTTTTATTGCTTTAATATCGGATACTTTTACAGTATCTTCCGTCACAACAGATGCATCTTTACAATTTTCTAATAAAATATCAGCTATTTTAGGTAATACTTCATTTTCAACATAAACATTTCCAAAAACATTTGTGATTAAAGGCATAATTATCGGTTCTAGTGGATTTGTACGAATTTCGTTACTAAGTGGTTCACTTTTAATTTCTAACACATTGACACCAGTCGGATTTGTAAGATATTTAGCTGTGACTTGTTTTTCTTTATTGATTATTTCAGAAACTCTTTCTAGATCACTAACTGAGCAATTATTTGTGAAACATTTCATTGTAGACTGTTCTTTTTCACTAAATAATTGATTACTAATTTTTACGTCACCAGTTAGATAATTATCTGTACAAGATTCCACTGTGGTTTGTTGTTCTTCACTGATTATTTCATGAACACCTTGAGGATCTTCAATGCAAGTGCTAATGTCACCGATTGCATTATCATGAATAGGTATAATAGTTGTCGCCAAATCTTCGCAATTGGAATCATCTGCTTCCTCTGTAGTTATTTCTTGTACTTCTAATTTAACGCTCGTTAATTGAGATGTTGAAGTCTTAGCAAAATTAAATTCAGTTGCTGCAACAGTTGAGTTAGAGTTATGTGACTTGCCATCTATATCAGTCGTGCTCAACATTTTTTGCGCTTCTGTGACCATATCCTGTTCATCATATTCAGTTTCTGATTCGGAATTTACCTCAAGATCTATCACTTCCATTTCTGGTTCGACTATTACGAAACCTGGTGTATTTTCTGAAATATATATAACAATACAAATAAACTGCGGAAGTCATACTATACTGTATAACAAATAATATAATAATACTGTATAAAAAGTATCATTATTTTATTATTATTGTAAAATAATATTAAATATGTATATAGAATTAATTGAAAAAAGTATACAAACCTGAATACAATAAAATAATACAACATAATGCACACTAAAGTCTGCATACATATGAATACGTACCATTACAGGGTTTGGGAAGATCTGAAGCTTTATGTAGTGTTCTCATTTTTTCTTCCTGAAAAAAAAATACGATTAAGCTAAACCTGATATAGGGTTAAAGAGATGGTGCAATTGTTGTATTTATTTGTTGCCTTGCGTGCTATTTTTGTCCTTGAAAGTTTTTTTTATACAACTAAGAATGCCAACTAGCTGCCAACCCAGCTGATAAAAAGTGGTAGCCGTTGTTTATAGATATAAATAGCACAATGGACATACAGAATACGGAGTGGTGCTCATAGAAATCCTTATGCATTGCCATTACTGAGGACTAAAATGTTATGTCTGCATATACTATATGTAAAATTCTATATTCCAATTGTAAATCTAAAACCAATATGAGCAAAGTTATTGTGCAACAGAAACACTAGTAGGATACCATGCAGTCTTGCGAACAAGCAAACAGGTAAACAAATAAATGGGTATATATAAATACACTAATAAATACTATTGTTCACTTACAAATTCTTCTGGTAATATGGCAAGCCGTTTTTCTATTAATTCCTCCCATGGAAGAAACGGCATGGTAATTATATGGGGGTATCTGAAAAATAATATGAATTAGAAAATTAGTTGATGTGATCACGTGTGGATTACGCTTTCGGTTTGGATGCATTACGACTAAACCTATCATCATATTATACAATCAACCTGATCACAATGATGATCATAACAATGACGTTGTTAATGTTTACCGTTTCGCAATCGCCATTTGTAATTTAGTTGGATCGTGTTGCGCGCGGGCTTCGCTCAGATATTTTGCGTTTCCGCGATAAGTAAACCAGAAATTGTAAAATCTGTTCCGCGTATGCTCCTTCATTTGATACCACCGGCGCTGCAGCAACATCGGCGAGCACTGGCGCCCTCTGCGAATAGTTTAACATTGTACAGAAATCTTAAACATTTGATAAATAATAATACTATTTTGAACTAGCCATATAATATTAAAAAAAAATTGAAAAAGAAAAGAATATTATCGTAAAATAGAATAAAATGAATAAGTAGTTTCTAGGCACAAAAATATTTATGGTTATGTTTTATGCCTATACGTTACTCAGTAATAAAATAATATTATTTTTTTATCCTATAAAATATATAAGAAATTTATTAAAAAAATAATAAGATTTTTTAACAAATTTCTAATCGAAAGTAATAAAATTATACTTATACTTATTGCAATTGATTTACATTTAAACAGGTCCTTCTTTATAAACATCTATTACTTGCAATAAGCACTTACTGGCTATTGTAGTAAACTGTGGCAGCGGTCCAGGCGGAGGCGAGCTCGTCTCCAGACCGTCCCTCCACGCCGAACCGCTGCACCAGGGAGAACAGCTCCAATAGAGACAATGGCTCAGACTTAAGGTTTAGATTCTGCAACCACACTTGTTTTTATAAGCAACGTTCATTACACGACTAAAAAAGCACATGTGATAAAATGATAGGACCAATATGGAAGTAAATCCTATAATGTCGATAGTAAAAATAATTATTAAAGTGGGCTCAATATTAGTGACGATATTGCGTAATATACAAACAACATGGGTTAAGAGATTGTTAGTAATGCGGACAACCAGTATACAATATAGCAATATACTCTGTCAGGTCGACCTCCACGTATATCCCCCTGGAAACCATCGTGCTGAATTTCAGGTGTATTTATCATGATGGGCTAACTGACCTGCCTTTTCATTCTCATCTGTCAACCCTTACTGGTGCCCTCCCAGTGTACCGCTGGCGAGTGGCTACCATTCAATTATTATCTATTAAAAATATATACAAACTACTAAACAGCAGGGTTGAAAAAAATATATTGACGTGCACAAGAGACAAAAGAATATTTTGATTTCTTAATTTAAAAATCTGACGAATTTGGAATCTCCTTCTCTATTTTGAAGTCACTTAAGTATTTCTCTTTAATTTATTATCACAGCTAGATAAGTCTCTCTACCCGCCTTACCCTTCCAGACAAGTGGCAAACGAATCTATTGATAGATATGAGAGGGAACGAGATAGCACCATTCACCAACATTTTCTCACTCATGCGCTAACGAAAACATATCTATTGATAGGTTAGTTTTTTTTACATCTTTTTGGAAAACTTCTTTGCAGCTCACGCTGAATATGATGTGGGCACAGTTAATGTATGCGTGTACTAGATATTCTATGATATAGATGCCATCTAAATTTAATAAATATTATAGACCCTATTACCGCTCCGGTAAGGTCGACTTTCTCGTGTACAAGTATGAAATCTAACATCATCCAGTCTGTGAGCTTCATGCGAGCTACCGCCGTGATGTTTTCCTGCCGATCCACCGCTAAGAGTAAGCGCTTTAATCGCTTTATTGTTAACGATCTCATACGGTTCCTGCAACAAATCAATTCAAATTTAAATCAATAAAGTGACGTAAAAATACTGTGTATCACTATTTCCTTATCGTAAAAGCGCAAAGTACCAGGGAACAAATAAAATTTAGGGATATCATAAATTAACACATAGATTATACAAGGTGAAACGGAAATCATTATAAGGAATCCTTCTAAGGAACTGATATGCAAATAAGAACATTCCAAAGATATAAGTCGAAAAAGAACAAGAAATTTTGACACGTACGGCACGTCCAGCTGTTAAGTTAGCATGGAAGGCACGAAAACTTTTTGCGCCCATACTTCGTTGGAAAAATTTATCAAGTTTCTTAATGCTTAAAATGGTTAACAAGCTGACAACTTACCTAATGGAAAGTAGTAGTCGTCTCTATACTGTGATACCCATATATTGTTAATCCTGAGGCCAAGGTGTTATCCCACCTTAGTCCTCAGGATTGGCTGTAATTTCGGGAGGAAGGGATTGTTAGTAATGAACTTCCTGAAATGAAATCCCTATTGCTAGTAATATACCTTGTCAGGTCGACAGGTGGAATTTGTCACAATAGGCTATCTGACCTACCTTCATCCTCTATCTATTACCCTTCACTAGTGCTCTGTCTTCAGATGACTTTTACGACACCCACGGAAGAAAAGGCGTGGCCTATTCTATAGGGGAGACCGGGGATGGATGTGACATTTTAATTTTAAAGTGCCATATTTTTTATTCGTTTGTTTGTTTTACGTAAGTATAGATTTGTTTGATTAAGTAACTATTCAGCAATTAAATTTAAAATATTTCATATGTACCAAATGATTAGGTTGGACATAAATGAAAGAATTCTAAAAAAGGAGGCTTGTCACTTTCAACCCCGTATCAGGGGCTGGTTGTTACACTACATGGGGCAAAATGTTACAAACGAAAATAAACATAATATAAGTCTTTTTATTAGGAACAATCATCACAGACAGTTGCGTTTCTTTATTTAATCAACATATTAATATGTTTACAAAGCAGTCTTTTGTTTTATTAAGACAAAACTTAGAAATAAACAAAATTAAAATCTATACTATTTAGTTTAATAATTAAAAAACCAAAACGTAGATTATTTCTCATCTATAAGAAAAAAAAACTTCTTTATCAAACAACAACTTAAAAACGAATCAATAAAGGTTACATTATTATAAAAATAAACAGAAATTAAGCCAGAATTAAAAAGAAAATCAATAAATCCTACAAGGAAAAGAAGCAGTTCAGCCACCATAGTTTGAATAGTCACTTTCGCAATTCAAACAATAGTGTGTAATATTTCCTTGAATACATTTTACATGTGACCAATTTTCTTTACCAGCTTTCTCGATATCAAATGGGACACAACATATTAGACAAAATGTTCCTTTTCTATGCTTTTTTCATCAGTTTCATGTAAAACCTTCTTTCTTACTATTAACTTTCTTGTTTGCTTAGTTGCTTCTCTTATCTTTATGATATTTTGTTTATCTATATTTCCTAACTTGATTTTGATTTTAATCCTTTAATTAACTTTCCCTTTTTGGATTTAATCTTTTCCTGTTCCAGGGCTAAAAATTTTTTTTCTGGTGTATCAGTTAAGATAGCGGATTTGCGAGTTGTTGTCTAAGTTTTTCTGGCAGCTGCTTTCGGATATCGCTAAATATTTGCAAGAGAGAAAATATTTTTAATATCCTTAAAATATCCAACAATTGGATTAGTATAAATAGAGCTATTGCCTTCTATTACGGTATTTTTAAGAGAACATGGTGAGAAGATGAAATTGGAGTTTCAGGCTTTATGTTCTGTGTTGGAACAGGGCAATTTTCGATGTCTGAGTTAGTCGTCTCATCTATAGGTCTGTCAGTAACAAAACAGTCTGTCAATAACAATAAATTATATTTTACAAATTATATCAGTTAGAAAGAAAAACCACGGGGTACGTAGTGACATTGCACAACCTGCCCCGAGTAAATGTCACTTTTAGCCCCAACGCCAAAATTGACCTTTTGAGGTTAAGCAATAAAAACACAAATGAATACAACTTTACAAACGTAGTTTTATCGCAAAAAAGAATCATCAAAGCGCAAAAATAACACCAGACACCTCTCTGATTGTTTGGAAAACAGATTGTAGACCAATTTTACTAAAAATAGAAAATTTTACAAACCGGCTGTTTTATTACCGACACACCCATGCTCTTTTCACGAAAACTCTGGCGCTGCTAGCTCTTGTGCTGTGTGAGCGGTGTAATAGTGGCGCTATTTATCTCTTTCTATTGTCACTATAGCTTTCTTTGTTTCGCCGCTGTTGCCACTGTAACTACTTACCCCTGTCACAACCAGCCCCAGTCTCCCCTACCGGGACTACACGGCCAAATAGTGTCTGAAACCGAAACCTAACCACGCAAGCACAGCTGTTTAACAGGAGAAACACGGGTAGGACAGATATTACCCATTCAGATGACTTTAGTACAAATCTCTCTGTGTAAAACATCTTTCAAATCATGTGAATGATTTCGACTTGTGCTTGTAAGTAAATCAAGCTCACTAAACCGCCCTACACAACTACTCAAAAATATAATATGTGAACCGCTTACTGACCACATCCACTGGCAATCACACTTAGTATTCTTCTGCAACTGTCCCCACAGCTCGTTCTCTGGTATCTTCTGCTGTCGGAGCCTGGCCACCGTGCGGATTAACCGCCTTTTGAATTTCTCCAACTCCGCCATACTGTTGCTGGTCCTAGTGGAAGAGGAGAAAATTCATTGAAATACATAAAAAAATAACACTTTTATTGTTAAAAAGAGCTAGCAACAACTTTAATACTCTTTCTAGAACTCTTGATATCAATTTATTTTTGAAAAACATAATATCAGCGAGAGAGCAACTAAATAAGCAATTGTTTGATTCATGGTCTGTTTGAATTCCTATTGTATGGTCATATTTTAATCAAATATTTACATTTAATTTGTACTTTGTATTTTATTTATCATAGTTTTTTTTTCATTCATTTTGTTTATTTGTTTTTTTTTTTAATTCCTATTTTTGTTGTTTTGTGCGCAGTGCTTTTTATCTATAATCTATATTGTTACTACTTGTGAAAACCTATTAGTGGCTTAGTTTGTGATCCTAAACTGTATCTATATGCTCTAATGTAACCCTGGTTTTCATGTGAATAAATAAATAAAAGAGTTTTGTAAGTACACATGATATTTTCGCGGCATCTTCCTTATCTGTGACGATGCCGCAAACGCCTATAGTTCGCGCTAAGCGGGTCGAGTTGCAGTTCGATGAAGCACGAACAGGTTTTTTTTAATGGATGATAATGGAATGGTACCCCGTTTGCGCTATTGGTATACATTGGCGGAACATCAATGGAGGATGAAGACAGGTCAGTTAGCCCATCGTGACGAATTCAACGATAAATTTGTCACGATGGTTTCCAGAGGGAATCGCGTGGTGGTCGATCTGATAGGGTATATTGACAGCAATGGATATTAAGCTCTCTAATACTAACAATGCCTTTCCCCTCCAGCACAAACGTCGTTATAGCTACGCTGGCATGACACTAGTAAGGGATGATAGGTAAAAATAAAATCAGATGAGTTGGACCGTTGTGATTAATTTAATCAAAATTAACGATTGTTCCCAGGGAAACTGCGGTAGTTAATAATTGTAATTATTAATAACTACTCTCGGTTTATTTTTTTTTTTTTACAACACAGGGTGCAAACTAGCATGCGGCTCGCCTGATGGTAAGTGACTACCGCCGCCCATGATCACCCACAACACCAGCGGCATTGCAGGTGTGCTGCCGGCTTTTTAAGAAGGAATATACTCTTTTCTTGAAGGTTATGTTATCGTATCGGTTCGGAAATACTGCTGCTGGAAGTTGATTCCAAAGAATGGTTGTGCGTGGAAGAAAGTGCCTTGAAAAACGCACGGTGGAAGATCGCCACCCGTCCAGATGATTGGGATGAAACTTTAGTTTGTGGCAGGTGTAAAACGGTGGTGAAAATCAGCAGCAGGTATCAATCCGAACAATTCCTCAGAACACTCCCCATGATAAATTCGGTAGAAGATGCACAGATATGCAACATCTCTGCGCAATTTCAGTGGGTCAAGTCGGACAGTAAGGCGTTGACTATCAATAATTCGAGCTGCCCGACTTTGGCGAGTTTGGCGTGAAGATACATATATACATATTATCATGTTTACTGCTTATTAATTAAATATTTATTCTTTATTGTACACAAAAATATATTTTATCAAAATAATAATCAAAATAATAATAATAATTAATAATAGTGCACATTACATAAATTACGTCGTATATTCTCTATTAGTAATAGATAATATAATAATATAATAATATCAATAATCTATATCATGTGGAGAGAGGAAAGGGATTGTTAGTAATGGAGACTGAGAATGCCATTGCTAGCAATATACCCAACCAGGTCGACCTCCTCGCGGTTTCCCCTGGAAACTCATGGTTACTTCGTGATGAATTTATCATGATGGGCTAACTGACCTGTTTTCATTCTCATCTATCACCCTTCACTGGTGCTCCGCCAGCGTATCCCGTTAGCGCAGGCGGAGTTACCATACCATTTTCACCCATCAAAAAAAAATCATGTGGACGAAGCTGCGAGTAAATGCTAGTATAATATAAAACAAACAGGCAAATGCCTATGTGAATATTTCGATAAAATAGCTCAACGCCGATGAATATCTGGATGCCGTTTTAATTATTAAATTTAATAAAAATTATAATAAATACCTTAAGTTATAGACGATATTCGTGTTATTATTTTTGTTACAAATATTGTTATTTAATAAGTTTGCTCAATCACAAAAAATATTGAATATTTCCAACAGAGTACTTTCCTCTTTGAGAAATAAAAACAAAATGGCGAAAATTTGATCGCATACATTAAACATACGATTTTGAAAAGACTCCGTGAGTACGAAACGAAATTGATGTTGTTCTCTTTTTTCTTATTTAGATCGAGTACTAATGAGCGAGCGAGACAAACGCTCGTTGGGTGCATCGATTAAATTTAGTTCATTTGTACGTCTAACGTCGATGCCGGCGGTCGAATAATGCTTACTGACAGTACTAGCACTGATGTAAAAAAAATTGTTGAATGAAATTTATATGAATTTACCTACCACCTACTTAATTTTCTGCTTGCCTTATGGTTGCCTAGTAGGGAACGCCATTAGGTGTTAAGTCCGCCATATGTATACTTATTTCATTGTGCATTGTGTTTAAATAAATAGATTAATTAATTATGTTTATAAAAACTCTGCTGTTTTTTTAATTATATCTCTGAGACACAAATGTGATTCCCGCGAGAAAATAATACCACTCGCGAACAAAGTCGTGGGCAAAAGTTAGTTTTATAATACACTTTACACAGTTTATATATATATATATATATATATATATATATATATATAATATATGTATGCATGTATGTACATATATTTCACCTAGTTATAAAACAAATAAGTAAAAGACAAATATATTGATGCATAGAAAATTAAATAATATACATACAAATAATCATAGTTGCAGTGTTTTTTCCAAAATCGTATCGAAAATAAAATACGTAACCAGAAAAAAATCATACATTCCATTAGCTACGTATTTTATGTGCCCTTACTACGGTTTCACAATTTTAGAATGTAATCGAATAGAACACTATTCGATTTAAAATTGACATTTATTTTTTTATGTTTATATTATGTAAAAAAGTTATATTTAATAATATGAATTGTATTTTATTTCTTTTCTTCGCATGGGAAATTAGTAACCAGTCTGAAGAGTAAGATCTGCTTTGGAAGTTTTAGAATGGCGGGGCACCAGTGGATGATGAAACATTTGCCCATCGTGGCGAATCATGATGGTACCGCGTGGACCTAGTAGGGCATATCGTTAGCGATGGCGACTAGCGGTATCGGTATACACTGGCGGGGTACCAGTGAGAGGTGACATGTGAGGATGAAAAGGCTGGTTTAATTAGCCCATCGTAACAAATTCAACAATAAATTAGACACGATAGTTTCCAGGGGGAACCGCGTGGTGGTGATAGGTAATATTAATAGCAATGGGATTGTTAGTAATGGGAAATAACCTCCCCATTACTAACAAACCCTTCCCCACCCCCCAATTATAGTGTTATGCCTCTGTACCTTGTAATGTCACTGTCATAAGCCACTCTTTAAACTGAAACAGCCCTGTAAGCACAGCTGCTTCATAGGAGAACAGGTAGGACTTAGGGATAAACCTTTTTTTAGGAAAACCTTTCATTAATAATTCCTCAATGTAGCGCATAAGAGATCGGATATAGTGAGAATCCAGCGAGTTTCCTGAAAATTTTCCATTTTTAATATTAGTAGGGCACGACAGTTATCACTCGGCGCAATGAACTCGAGGCCAAACAGATAACATCATACTACGCGGTGGACGATACCAGATACACTTGGCTGTTCATTCATATTTGTGATGTGGTAGTGGTAAGATGTGATTCAAGTTTTATCCATATATAATAAAAATTCTTCGTGTAAATAGACGTCGATTTAGTTAGCTTTTTTACGATATTTACATTGTGATAAGTTGACATGACGCCTATAGACAACAGAGCGATTCTAAGGTTTTTAAATTTGGAATTCGTTGGGTCGAACTGTACCTACTACATTAAGCTCTGCGCAGACGATAGACATTTAGTTCGCGGAGGACAAAACTTCTCATTGCGTTCATCAGGGACTTTCGACTCGTATTTAATCATGTGTGTTATTATTATTATTTTAGCCGTTATCTCTTCACTGTTGAATATAGGTCTCCCCCATAGACTGCCATAAGGAACGCTTCCTTTTGTTATGGCATTTTACACCTATCTATAGTATAAATAAAAAATTATCATCCCATTCCCCCAGTTCTCAAGCTGAGATACGCTATAATATAATTAGAAAATAATGAGAGAATATTATGAAAACCAGGCAATGAGCATCTACGGGCACAGCCACTCAGTCTTGAGAGAATTTGGAAAAGTTCATTTCCGAAATTGGCCCGACCGAGAATCAAACTTGACACCTCAACACGCACACAACGAAAGTCGTCGAATCTGTTAGATTTTTATATTACGCAATTCTTATGAGTTAGAAGTACCTGTGTAGATATTTATGTCAATTGAAACAAAACCCCATTGTAGTGATGGTAAAAGTTCACAAAAATATTATTATTGTTATATATTATTAAACATTTTAAAAGAAAATTTCTATCGTCTACAAAATTATTGGTGCAGTGAATCTAAAAAGCATTCAAAAGCACAAAATTTATATTAAATCTACACTAATGTTATAAAGAGGTAAAATTTGTGAGTTTGGATGTTCGGGGTAATCTCCGATACTACTGGTCCGATTTTAAAAATATTTCACTGTTAGTAAGATGTGAGTTCCTGAATTCTATAAACTACTTTCTATTTTGATAAATACATATTTTCAATAATTAATTACAATAAATGCAATTGAAGTCGCCTAACATTCTATAATATGACATGTGCTGTGTGAAGGATTTTAAATAAAGGAATAATATGTATAGCAAAAATAGTCATTATTATTAGCTTTATAAAATAGGAATTAACATCAAATTGCTAAATAGGTATAAAAAAAAAAATACCAGCCTTACTAAAAACAACAGCGAAGCCGGGGCGGATCGCTAGCAAATAATAAGTATAAGTAGGCCGACTTCAAACATGCAAATGATTAAGATTTTACCTGTCACAGTTTAAAGGATCTTCCGTAGTCGCTTCATAATATATACTGAAACAAAGAAAAAGTATTTAAGTAATTTACTTATTACTTTTAGTACAATTGCTACAATTACATATTGCATTATTACATAATAATGCAATATGTCGGTGCCATAAAATAATTTGGGATTCTGTTAAAAAAGACTCTACTTAAATGTTAATGAAGTCTAAGACAACTAGAATTACTTTTTTAATACAGGGGGCAAACAATCACTTGATGGTAAGTGATTACCGCCGCCCATAGATATCACAACATTAGAAAAATTGCAGAGAAAGAAGGAATATGCTCTTTTCTTGAAAGTTTCAATGTCGTATCTATTCGGAAATACTGGTACGGGGTGTTGATTCCATACTTTGGTTGTACGTGGAAGAAAATGTCCACAGAAACCCACTGTGGAGGACCGCCACTCATTATGGTCGGTATGAAGCTTTAGCTTGTGGCGGATTATAAGAAAGGTAATAAGAAAGGCGAAGGAATTCAATAGCTGATATTAATCCAAGTAATTCCTGTGAATTATTAAAAACACTAGAATCCCTAGAAAAATAGAATAAAAAAGTAAAAATCAGTTCAGAATTGAAAAACATGTTAGAAATATTATAGGTAGGTTGCCTACAATATTGGCAAGCGATCTTATTTGTTTTCAAATACTTGCACTAATTTGTATCGATCACTTTATAGATAAGTATTTTAATAATAGTTATAGCAAATAAAAGATATATCTTATTAAAAATTTACCTTTTCGCTGGTTCAATTGCTTCGGTCATTAACACTTCATTTTCACACGTTGGGCTAAAGGAAATAATAAAATAGGTATATATTAAAATATTATAAAGTAATATACGCACTAAATATCATTGATAATTAATAAATAAACTGTAATCATCATCATATCGGCCTTTAACTGTCCACTGCTGAACATAAGCCTCCACCTTGGGGAGTTTTGCTAGTAGTTTCCATGCTTGGCATGCGGATCAGGAACCGCGGTTAGGCTTTAGATATATTTTAAGTGTAATCATAGTATTGCTTAATAAAACTGTTTAAAAAAATTGTTTTTTTTTTTTAAATTAAATATAACATTAAATAAATTAAATATAACACAAATTCCAGGCAAGTAATTTTGCTGCGTAACAAAACCAAAACGAATTTTGTTGAATAATAACTATCGTGAAGCATACTGTATTGTAATTACTAATGTCGACTTTATTCACGATTTAAATTCGTGGTTGACCGACTAGTTTCGAACTCAATGGGAGCCTTTATTCTACTATTCGCTACTCGCGACACAGCCGTGAACCGCGCTAATGAATAACAGCTCTTATTGGGTTCGAAACTAGTCGATCACCTCCGAATTTAAAACGTGCATAAGCCAATATAAATAATTACAAGATGAATTTTGTTCTGTAAAAGGCATATTAGCATATATAGCATTACAAACAAATAGAGAAGTTTCTAATTTTAGAAATCGTTTAAAAACTATCGTCATAATTTTCCTGCCCTTATCCCAGTAACACCACGCTCTCACTTAAAAATAAATGTGAAAGTTGTTTGCCACCTCTTAGCGCCTTATAATCTGAGGGCCTACCATGAAATGTTTTTCATGATATTCAAACAAAAATCTTATATTTAAATTACATAATACATATCGTTTAAAAATTATAAAAATGTTAAAGTATCGTTCCTTTAGAGTTTTATGGTAGGATTTATGACGAACGAAATTTTAAGCTTCTTTTACTGGGCCGATTTCAGTATATACAAAAGCACGAAATCGACTCCGAAAATTCGGAATTTCATTCCACGGTAGCCCCCAGGTCAAGCGGTCGAAATTGCAGGTAAAAGCTAATACGACATATTCTTTATAAATTTAATAATATTGTAAATATTATGATCTTTCCTAGATATGTGGTAAACGAATCTATTTATAGAATCGTTATCGCTAGCGAGTCCGTGCGATAGAATGAAATGACGACAATCGCTGTCTAGTTCTTACTGACTGTTGGCTGTGACCGAAGCGATTTTATCGACAGATTCGTTTTTGCCTAGAGGAGCTGTAATCTTGTCTCTTGCAAAATGTTTTTGTTCTCAAAAGTAGCTTCCGCTGATCTGTAGTGCTATTCTCTAAGCAAACAGCCTAGACATCAGCCTTGACGCAGCGATGAAATATTGAAATGGTATTTACTAATTCTTAAGACGCGACACTAGCGCCCAAAGACGAGCTCAAAGACGAGCGGCATAAACGGGAACTACTCAAGGCTGTGCGATTTGACATTTTGCCATAGTAACAACTTATAGAATATTGTAGATAGTTAATATTATATATAAAATTTACCTTTCAGAAGCAGGTTCAATTACTTCTGTCTTTATCTTGACATATTCAATTTCCGGGCTGTAATATAATAAAATGCTTAAGTCTACATACCCAAGTATGTATCTATATATTTCATGTAGAATTAAAATTGGCATTTTTAAGATTATCTTCCATGGACGACCTGACTCTTTAAATAAGTTAATTCCTGATGAATTCATCATGATGGGCTAACTGGCCTGTTTTCATTCTCATCTATCACCCTTCACTGGTGCTCCGCAAGCGTATACCGTTAGCACAGGTGGGGTTACCATACCATTTTCACATATAAAAAAAACTCTTTATTTAAAGAGTTTATTTTATTTAAGGTCTACCTGTTCTTCTTAGCCTTACACACTAGACAATATAAAAGATCTTAGATTATATAGATAGAAATGCTATCACCATAGAAATGTTACGTCATAAATAATTATGAGTGATTCCTTTATAACTTCTATATTTATTTTGTCTTATAATTTCTGCATCTTTTTATTGCTTAAATACTCATTTCATTTATTGTACAATACGTCAAAATACGTCAAAATGACAAAAAGTTGACCCGTTTTTGAGATACGAGGCTATATATATATATAGCCTCGATTATATATATATATATATATATATATATATATATATATATATATATATATATATATATATATATATATATATATATATATATATATATATTATTTTAAAATACTGATATATATTTTATGGTATAAAAGAAATAGATATTAGGTACATAGAAATGCAAAAAATAATACTAGTTGTTAATATTATATTATATTAATAATACTAAAAATATTTTAAAATAATTGTTATACCAGTGAAAACGCGCCATAAGAATACAACACTCGAACCATGGACCGGTCATTGTGATTTGTGTTTTAAATTCATTGCTTAATATCTCCGAAATTTGTTTCTAGGTATACAAACCACAAGGTGATAATTATAATATTTTTTAATTGTAAACTTGTCGCATTATGCTTCTAAAAGTGATAAATGAAAAGTCACAAAAACTTAGCTCTCTATCTATGACAACAAATTTCGGAGATATTAAGTAATGAATTTAAAATACTGATCACTATGACCGGTCTGCGGTTCGGTTTTAAGGTCATTTATTATATACATATACTAGTTGACACGGCAAATATTGTTTTGTCATAAAAAATTTTATCGTCTAGATAGTCACGTAGCGGCATGAAATATACAACTTATTCTCATACTTACTAAATTTACATAAAAAAAAAATCACAAAAATATATTATGAAATGTAATAAGAAATAAATAAATAAATCGATCGAACCGTTTCGGAGGAGTTCGACCATAAATACCGTGAAACAAGATTTTTATATATAAGATTTATATTAATTTACATAGTAAAATATTAAGTTACTAGGTACAGAGATATAGTACTTTATTGTACAGTAGAAAAAATGAGTACAATGGCGGACTTACCCCGTAAAAGTGTTTTAGTGCTCATGGATGGTACGCATGGGAGTATCATAGACGATTGCATTCTGTGAGGACCATGGTACTTTTCATATCAACGTGCAACGGTTACTATTTTCTATCAAGTGGGTCGTAAGCTCGTTTACCATTTAAATTGAATAAACAAAGATTTGTCTTTGAAAACTCACTGGTGAAAAGCATTAGTATCAGAAAATTATTATAAAAAAAGACATAATGATATATTATATATAAATAAATATTAAATGAAATCATACCTTTTTATCGGTCGAGGGACTTCTGTTTCTACATTTTGCTGATCATCACCACGACTAAAACAAACAACACAGTAAGTAACTTTAAGATTGTGTATCACAAATAAAACCGATTTGAATTGTAGCAAACCCAGTTATTTTTATTTAAAAACTAAACTAGTGAACAGATTTCGTTAAAGTTCCTGCGAGATCAATCTGTAACTACTTATATCCTTTCAGAAAAAAAAAAAAGATAACATTAGTATTATAAAATATAAGAAAATTGCAAAGCATGGCAATGCATGGGGGGTATCATGGGCGAAACAGTATACTCTGTTATGTTCATGGTACTTTTCATGTCTATAGGCGACGGTTACCACTTTCCATCAGGTGGGCCGTCAGCTTGTTTGCCATTCTAAGTTATATAAAAAAAAAATAAAAAAAGACAATTATATATATATAATTAATGAAATCGTACCTTCCTATTGGTTGAGAGACTTCTATTTTTACTTTTTTCAGATCACCAACACGACTAAAACAAAGAACACGGTTAATAACTTTAACATTGTATTCCACAAAGAAAACCAACTTTAAATGTGACAAAACCAGTTATTTTTATTTAAAAACTAAACTACTGAACAGATTTTGATAAAGTTTCTGTGAGACCGATCTGTAAGTTTCTCCTTTCAGAAAAAAAAATTCAAATCGCTTTACAACTGACGGAGTTATGAGATAACAAACAAAATCCATAAGAGCCCGAAGATTATATTTTTTATTTACAATTTCAAGGCCATCATTGTAGTTCCTAAAAGGTCAAAAACCTACTTAATACGAATAATAACAGGACTCAGTTTGTATAATCTGTCGATAAAATATTTAAGGTTTACGTCTCTTTAGAGAATTTATGTACTTACCCACCAACCTTAGCAAGGTATAAGAAGTAGTAAAAATACAACTATTAGAGTTATTTATCACTTTCTTTTCTAATTGATTTCCATTGTAGGTATCACAAAAAAAATTGGGGGTATGGCGTTTTTATAAAAAAATAGGCTTAAGACTGACTTTGAGTTAAATTTTATATGGAAGTAATATGTAAAAAGCAAATCTTTTTACTTATCCTCTTTTGGTGAGATTTACCTGTCGAGATATGAAATAAATACAACCGTGCAAAATATCTTAAATTAATTTTACAAACAAAACAAACCTCTTAGACTTTTTCCATGATTTCTTTTTTCTCCATTTACTCAATTTTCTCTCATTTTTCCAACCACCTCCAGACCTACAATTTAAATACTATATAAATACTGTATAAATACCAGAGGGAGACATTGTACAAAAGTCGTTTACTTGGACACCACTGACACACATTCGTGTTCCTACCGTGAAGCAGTTGTGTTTGCATGGCTGTGTTTCGGTTTGAAGGGTGGGATATGGAAGTAAATTTACGGGGTACAGAGGTATAACACCTGAGTCCTCAAGAATGGCAGCGCATAGGGGGTATCATGGGCGAAACAGTATACTTTATTATGTCCATGACACTACTCATGTCTACAGGCGACGGTTACTACTTTCCATCAGATGGGTCGTCAGCTGGTTTGCCATACTAAGTTGTATAAAAAAATTAAGAATATTATACGTATACCTGTTATTATTATTATTACCTTTTCTAATAATGAAGTACCGCGTTCGTGATTCATTGTTCATCCCAAAGATTGACTGGTAGAGAATACAACTAGCAAAAATACCGCCTTTTGTACCATACTTTTTTTTGATCAATAAATTTGTTCAAATTAATAAATAATACTTGTGGCATTCTCATTCTACGTACATATGTAAAGTACGAAATATTAATCGTAATAGTAAAATATTATTAATTCCCGAGTAATTCAGTCCCGAAATAACAATGTCCAAGATTTAAATCGCTCTTTAGACTAAGTAAGTATTTAGCAACATCACCAATTAAAATGCGGGTACTTAGTCTAGGCGCTGAATTTCATTAAATTCAGATAAAGGAAAAAATATACAATTTAGTGAAATAATAAATCTAACATTTATTCATTGCAGCTTATCTCTTTAGCAGATCTAATAAGCTATCACTAAAATACTTCTTAAAATATCCTGATCGCATGTTCATTGAGGTTCAGTAAAGACTACTAGACCTACAAATTAGCTCATGTTCCATAAGTATTTTCAAATACCAATGAGAAGTTTCTCCATCCAAATTTAGTCCAGTTTATCCAAAAATATCCATAGGAAAATTATTACTGAAAATATCAGATTAGCCATGAACGGAGTTGCATTTACTTGCATGTGGCTATGAAATTAATATATTTTTTTCTTTTGCATTTCATCAGCATTTCAGCCATTATCCGTCCACTGCTGACCATAAGCCTCCCCCATAGACTACCATAAAGAACGGTCCTGAGCCACCTGCATCCACTGATTCCCTGCAATGTATTTCAGGTCGTCACTCCATCTAATGGGGGATAGTCCTACAATGCGTGTGCCCCTACGGGGTCGCCACTCAAGAATCTTTCTTCCCAATCGGTTGTCGGTTCTTCGAACTATGTGACCAGCCCATTGCCACTTCAGTTTGCTTATCCTTTGGGCTATGTCGGTTACTTTTGCCCTTAGTACACATTAATTTTATATCGGGTCTTAACACGAATTATTAAAACTATTAATTTATAATGAAATATACATAATTAATTATACCTGGTAGTTACAGTTGCAGCAGTTTTTTTTACTTCTTCATTTTGCTGATTTGCTGAATTACACGACCTAAAAATAAAACATTATGTGTGAGAAAAAATGTATGTATTCGTGTAAGTATTCTGTGATTCCGATAAATACAACATCATACAGGTCTGACCTTATCTATACACTTGCTTTTACCCGTGCCTTTGTCCAAGTAACCTGGACATGTTCACAGACCAGTATAAAAAGACAAGCTAAGTCTTCTCCATCCATATATGCCAAATTTCACAGATGATTAGTTAAGCCGTTAAGGGCCTAAGTATAAACAAACTTACTTTCACACTTATAATATCAGTAAGGGTTGTGTTGTGTGGTGTGTATTCAAATATGGAAATTTATAGAGTACCAGCACTATTGCTGCTCTTTACTTGTACATACGTTTATATTTATATTTCTACTTTCTTAGAAATATAATAGAGTTTTAAATGTATTTTTTTATACCACGAATGTGGCAAACAAGCACATAGCCCGTCTGATGATAAACATGTTATTACAACCTATGGATGCCTGCTACTATGTATTCTCTATTATATTCTCTGTCTGAACTCTCTCTAAACTCGGTACTTTAGAGAAATCTTAATACACATTGTATTTTTTTTTACAACACAGGGGGCAAACGAGCATGCGGCTCACCTAATGGTAAGTGACTACCGCCGCCCATGATCACCCACAACACCAGCGGCATTGCAGGTGTGCAGGTTATATGTATAAATGAATCAGACCTTTTAATGGGAGCATTTTTTTCTACTTCTATATTTTGCTGGTCATCACCATACCTAAAACAATTAAATAGCAATAAGTAATAGAGGAATAACTAGAGGAATAATAATTAGAGGAATAACACTTGAGTCCTCCGGAGTGGCAACGCATGGGGTATCATGGGCGAAACAATGTACTCTGTTATGTCCATGGTACTGCTCATGTCTATAGGCGACGATTACCACTTTCCATCAGGTGAGCTGTCAGCTTATTTGCCATTCTAAGTTATATTTATTTATTTCTCTTATTCTTATACACATTTATGGTATTTTGTGTTTATATTTTGCATCACAAAAAGTAAAGATTGCTGTGAATAGTGTGTAGTGTATTAGGTATTTCTGTGTATGTATGTTTCGTATATTATGTTACATGCTTATTTGTAGGTATTAAAAGTTATTTGCTGCAATAAACTATGAATGACCCCATTCATTTCGTCGGTCGATAACGAGATGTTAATAATAATTCGGGGACTAGGAGCGGAACAGAATTGGGGCTGCGAGGCGTCATCCAACAAAGTTGAGTATTATTATTGTATCTAAAGGGGATACGATATATCTAAGGGAGACCTTTGCAGATGTACTTATTTTCGAATAGAGAGAAAAAGATAAAAAAATAAATAGTAAGTATATGAATGTATAAGTGTGTAACCTTAATGTGGATTAGTGCATAACTATAGGTAAGTAATAAATAGATGCATTTTTTTAAATAGAAAGGGTTCTCGACTTTAGTAAAAAGAAAAGTTTATATTGAAGGAACAAACCTAATTATTATTCAGCATAAATTATATTAGTACAATGAAATCATACCTATTAATTGAAGAACATTCTGGGGCTTCTATATTTTGCTGATCACCATTGCTAAAAAAAAACAACTTGGTAAGTAACAAATTTTACAACAGTTTGCTCTGTTAACCTACGTTAACGATAGAATCAAATATTTTTAACGTTTTTCGATTAACATTTCTTTGGGAAAATTGTACAGTTCGACTTGTAGAACAATTGTTTAGAAGGATGCCAATAATTAAGATTTCACACTGTCGCGGCGAAAACATAAACTTCTTACAAAAGATAGGTAAACGAATGAAAGATAAAATGAAACATGTTTATTCAAGTAAACTTAAAGCAATTTTAAACAATAATGTATTTAATGATTCCACCCCCTTTTCATAAAGTTAAATTATATAAATACCAGAGGGAGACAAAAGTCGATTGCTTGGGTACCTCTGTCCCATTCGTGTTTCAACCGTGAAACAGTTGTGTTTGCATGGCTGTGTTTCGGTTTGAAGGGTGGGATATGGCGTGAATTTACTGGGTACAGAGGAATAACACCTGAGTCCTCAGGAATAACAACGCATGAGGGGTATCATGGTTGAAACAGTATACTCTGTTATGTCCATGGTACTGCTCATGTCTATAGGCGACGGTTACCGCTTTCCATCAGGTGGGCCGTCAACTTGTTTGCCATTCTAAGTTGTATAAAAAAAATTTATGAATTCATGTGAATACAAACTATTAAACAATATCAGATCATACGTCATAACAACTATAACAAAATTATAACTAAACGACGTCTGTGCATGGGAGTTTTTTAAAAAAAAAACATATAGTCTTATTAAGGGCAATAAAAGAGCAATATTTATTTCAAAAATTTTGTCTGTCTATCTGTGTGTTAGTTCCTGAAAATTACTGCATCAAATTGCATGCGCTTTCCACAGTCGTATACCTGAAGGTCTAACATAAACTCTAGTGTGTGTTATATCCTGATACATCAGCTGGAGGTGGTTAATTTAATTAATTTTACTAGCAGACAAAAAGTAGTATAAATATAAAATTTTATATAAATTAAAAGTCTATACTAATAAATGGAAATGTTATTAAGAATAATTCCTTACCTCACAGGTGTTTCGATAAGTTGTATTTTAACGTCTTGTGGTTTAATTCTGAAAATATTAAATATATTTTTAATCATCCAAATTAATATCTCACCGTCATTGTCACTACAGACGCAGGTGGCTCAGGACCGTTCTTTATGGCAGTCTATGGGGGAGGTCTATGTTGAGCAATAAATAAAAATGACTATGATGATGATAATTATTACTACAACCGCCCATGTCCCACTGTTGGACACCCATGGGGAAGGAAGAGGTGACCTATCCTATGCCGGGACCACACAGCAAAACTCCAAGGGGGAGGCCTATAAGTAACAACCAGTGTTACAATTTTAGCAATGCTCTGAACGATAACATGACAATTCGGGACGCATTGCTTTATCTGTCTGGATGTATCCGTTGGATGACTAATAGGGAAGAATGGATTATGTTACAACTGTAGGTACGAGGGGGGAAGGAATTGTTAGTAATGGGGAGGGTAGTCCCCATTGCTATCAATATACCCTATCAGGTCGACCTCCGCGCGGTTCCTCCTGGGAACCATCGTGACTTGAATTCGTCACGGTGGGCTAACTGACCTGCCTTTTCATTCTCACCTATCATCCCTCACTGGTGTCCCGCCAGCGTATACCGTTAGCGCGGGCGGGGTTACCATTTCATTATCATTCATTGGGAAAAAAAAAAACTGTAGGTACGATACAATTCGATGGAAAGACAGTAGGTACTTGCCTGTATGGTTCAGGAGGATCAATATGTACTTTTAGCTCTTGCTTTTTAAATCTGAAAATATTTAATATTTTAGTACCCACATTAAAGTAAATAATAATTATACATTTAATTATAATTAGTAATAAATTAGTAAGTAAATTGGAAAAAAAATTTCATGTTCGTACACCAAAAATAAGATCAAAAAACCTTCGAAATTTTTTTTCATGATATTCATTAAGATTGCGCAATACGTGTTACTTGAAAAAAAATATTGCGAGATCCAAAAATTAGAAACTTTAAGCTTCATATTGCTTTTTTTACTTCAAAACGACCACTTTTATCAAAAAGTCACATTTGAAAAATCGCCGAAAATTTAGAATTTTTTGATCCTTTAATTTTTTCCGCTAGTGTAATTAAAATTATTAATACATGTCGAACCATGTTAGTCATCTCTCGTCATTTTATAACAGTATAAATTATAAAAAATTACCTGTCATCACCAAGCGGTTCCACTACAACAATGATCTCGTTATTTGACCTATAAATAAAAAAAAAATTATTAAGATACTTGTTAGTAATAGAATTAACAATCACAGTGCTAGCCCTACATTCTGCCAGGTCGACTTCCATGTAATCCATCTCTGAAAATTAGATTGATAAATTTCTAACAAATTCGTCAGAAATTTATCACGATAATTTCCAGGCGAGACCGCGTCATACTTAATAAACAATGTTTTGCTAGTAATGTATCCACTAGTTTCTAGTAGGGGTAATACTCGGATATTGTCATATCTATATATACACATATATCAATATATTGGTCTATATTACTTATTCTATTCTTACCCTCTCGTTTTTTACAAGAAAAAATTACGAACTTCCTTTTTTTTTAATACGTTTGTTCCGTTGTGGAACAGGCTAAGGTCGGAGACCATGCTGCCTAGTCTTCAATAAATTGTCTGGAATTTACGAACTTCCTTATTAACTTGACAGCTAAATGTAGTAGTATTAGTATTAATTTATCCACAATGGAAAAGGCAAAAGAACAGAGCGATACAGCCTAATCTTCAATAAATGCGCCATGGTAGTATAGAAGGGTCGTAATTGTTTTTTTTTTTTTCGATTTCATTTTTATTATTTTCTTATTCTTTGGGAATAAAAAGAAAAGGCAGAAATATTATAATGTTTCTTTGAGGAACTGATAGTCTGGAAAAATGCGAATAGTTTCAATTCCACCCCATAATAATAACTTACTGTTCTAAACCTGTTTCTTCAGGTCCAACATTCATCATTCTCTTTTTGATTCTCGACCACTGACTCACTTTTTCTGTAAAAGAGGTAAAAATGACTACTTTTTTACAATAAAAATAACACATAAAGAAGCAACTACGTGACTAAGAACGCAATTTTTTTTTATGCAAATTGGAATTGCATGTTTTGATCTCCGTTACCTATATCAAAAAGGACTCAGCGTTCGTACCTAAGTACCAATCTTGGGATCACTGTATAATCAATAATGTCCAGGTATTATTTTCGTTTATAACGTTAGGTGATGCTTACCATTTTCTATCTGGTAATCGTCAACTTATTTGTCAGTCCAAGTTGCATAAAAAATTCTCAAGCAATTGTATCTAATATTTATAATTTATAAAATATTCTCTTTAAAGATGTTATTTTCGAATGAAAAAATTGAAACCAGTAACTACTATATTAATATTTGAATAGTTTCTTAATTCCGAAATCTCGTTACTTTTTTTTATTGTCTCTTTTAATATAATTTTAAAAATAGTTGCCGGGTTTTTTTTTATACAACTGAGAATAGCAAACAAGCTGACGGTCCACTTGATGGAAAATGGTAACCGTCGCCTATAGACATGAGCAGTACCATGGACATAACATAATATATTGTTTCGCCTATGATACCCCCCATGCGTTGCCATTCCAGAGGACTCAGGTGTCATTCCTCTGTACCCAGTAAATTCACGTCATATTCCACCCTTCAATCCGAAACACAGCCATGCAAATACAGCTGCTTCACGGTTGTAACACGAATGGGATAGAGGTACCCAAGCAATCGACTTTTGTACAAAGTCTCCCTCTGGTACTGGTTTCAGGTTATTGATGCTTCGCACTGTACCTATGTAGTCTGTCTAGACTTATTTACTACTAACTTATCTTTCAAAAGTGCATTACACAAGGTTTAAAAATCTTATCACTGATAGGGATTAATAGCGAACTTTAAAATAGGGCAGGCACAAAAGCTCTTAGAGAGACCGCAGTGTCACAGGTTTTTCTGCTAGAAAAAGCGCGTCTCTTAACAATAATAACACACAAGGTTTGCAATTATAAAAACCAACAAAAGGTCAAGTTTTAAATATAATAGAATAATTACAATAATTACCTATCAGTGCCATTACTGTTTTCATAGGCTAGTCCCGCCTTTCTCAATTTTCTGAAATGAAAATACCTTTTTACTAAAGTCTTATTTAAGTTTTATCGTAAAAAGAGAATAAATATCCCACAAGTGACTATCCTTAATCTATAGTTTTCATTAGTTAATATCATAGCAAAGACAGAATTGCCAGGGGGATAGGTATTGGGTAGTAATGGGGTTAAACAGCCCCATTGCTAGCTATAAAGTCCATCAGGTCGACCTCCACGCGTTTATCCTGGAAATCAACGCGGATATTTTTTGTTAAATTTGCCACGAATGAGCCAAATGACACAGGCGTCTAACATAAAATGAAAATTCGAATTTTCAAACTCAACTTCGTGTTTTTATTCATACCGAAATCGGCCCAGTAAATAAAGCTTAACATTTCATTCGTCATAAATCCTACGATAAAAGTCCAAGGCAATGATATATTTTTATTTTAAACGATATCATGTACTTTTAATATCAAATTTGTTTCGTTCGGCTGCGAAATTTCGGATAATATTTCATGGTAGGTCGTCAGCTTTCATTCTCGCCTATCAACCCTCACTGGGGCCCCGCCAGCCCGCCAGCATATAGCGCAGGTGAGGTCATAATTCCATTCGTAAAAAAGCAAGTATTGCCAAAGAGTTATTACAAATATGTATTGTTTGTAAATAATGTTTATCTATTTCAATAGAATTTAATAAAACATTACACACTTAATTTATTCTAATAAGATTTAATTTAATTACTCTCTGAACATGACAGTCGCAAATATTATAATAAATCTATTTGACACTACAGTAACGTACTTTCCTGACAAGAGTTTTATAATGAAGGTAGGTATTCAAATGCTAAAAAGATGCACCGAAACCTTAGATATAATTACTAATTACTACTTAAGCTTTTTCTATGACAAAACCAAACATAAGAAAGAGAAATACATATACAAAACGAGGACTTAACGAAATACATTAAATTAGTTGCGTTTGCCCATACGGGATCGCCACTCAAGACCTTTCTTCCCCATCGGTTGCCGGTTCTTCGAGCTCTGTGACCAGCTCATCTCCACTTCAGCTTGCTTATCCTCCGGGCTGTGTCGGTTAATTACTTTGGTTCTTTTGCAGATATCCTCATTTCGGATTCTATCATGCAGAGTCTCCGAGCATAGCCCTCTCCATAGCCCGCCGAGTAATTTGAAGCTTTTGTATACGGGCCATCGTGTAAGACCATGTTTCAGTTCCATAAGTCATCACTGGCAAGTTTGTATAGATGTTTACGGCTTTTACGCAAAAGCTACTAAATGGATCTTGATAAAACTTTACAGTAATAAAGCTGTTCGCGACATTATTGTATATAGCAATGTTTATAGATAGTTGTTAAGTCTCTAGTTTAATCGTTTTTGTATTCTGTTATTTTATATAGATTTACATAGATTTAAGATAGTGTAAGTTAAATAAAGTATTTCTTTGTGTGTTGTCATTATTACCTACGAATAGAAATAGAAATTGTAACAATAAATAGAATTAAGAAATTGTAAATTGCAATAAATAAACGCTATAGAGTACCGATCTGAAGAGACACGCGTCTCGTTCATTCTCGCCCGTCCCGCTCGCACAGATCGCTATCGCGAGTTGGAAACGTTATCGTGCGAGCGGGCGGGTATAAAGATAGGCCGCCTCCCGTCGAGCGGCATTCGCTTCCGGGCAGCGACACACTACACTCGAGAAGAAATAGGACAAGAAGAAAAAATACTCTCTTCAGACGGTACCGGAGGCTTCAGAATAGTAATCCCTGTGTTTCACTCCAGCCTGAACCAACGCCCCTACAGTCCACGCTCACCGAACGGCAGTCCACACCGTTCATCGTGGTCCTTCGAGAAGCCGGATTGCTGGAGGAACACCGTGGTCCTTCGAGAAGCCGGATTGCTGGAGGAACACCGTTGGTACATCGAGAAGCCGGATCGCTGGAGGAAGACCATTCTGAAGCCGGATCGCTGAAATGCCGACTACGAGAAACATGAAGTCGTCGCAACAAAAAGTCGCCGTCACCGAAGCCACAACGTCCGCCGCCACGTCGACTACGGCCGCCGGAACGCTGTCCGTCGCTGCCACGCCGTCCGTTGCTGCCACCACGTCGTCTGCGGCTGTCAGAATGCCTTCTGTCGCTGCCACGTCGTCTACCGCCGCCACCACATCGACTACGAATACGTCCGGCGATACGACGACCACAGGAGCCACGGAGACTACCGAAGCCACAGGAACGACAGAGGAGACAGCAAGGAAGAAGGAACCGAAGCACGGCACGGCACGCACGGTTCGCACCACGGCCTCGCAGAAGAAGAAGGCTCTGGCCAAGGCACGGGAGGAGCTACTTCGAAAGGAGGTGGAATTGGCTGCTGCACGTGTCGCCGCCCTGGAAGCCGAATCAGAGGACGACGAGGAAATAGAAGACGACGACGCTACCGTCAGAAGAGAACGAACGTCGGATTGGGTTCATCGAAGCACGCTAGCACTCACGATGGAGCCGCATGTACCAGAGATAGAAGAAGTCACCGGCAAGCGTCAGGGGTTCGTCCCATCGAGACCCGTTGAAGAGGATTCGAGAGCGCCGCCGCCACAGCCGAGCAGCGACGCACTTCACCGGGACCACGCACGCCACGTTGACCCACATGCCGCCATGCCTACGATAGCAGCAGCGATGCAGTCGATGAAGAAGGAAGAACCGGTGCTGAAGGTGGGCATCGATTGTAATGAGTTTGCGATCGCCATGCAGATGGCCGCTCGCAACATACTGCCCTCCACAGCGTCAAGAGTCACCGAGTTGCCAGTCTTCAATGGATCGTCGAGCGAGTGGTTACCATGGAAGATGGCCTATGAAGAGAGCGCAAGTCAACTCACAGAACAAGAGAACCTAGCAAGACTGCGCAGAAGTTTGAAGGGGGCCGCAAAGGACGCGGCACGCTCCCTATTCGTCGGGTCTACGACCGCAGAAGAAGTAATGAAGATGTTAGCCGCGAGGTTCGGCCGCCCTGGAGCACTCGTCACAGCCGAACTGAACAAACTCCGCGCGCTACCACGACTCTCGGACAACGCAAGAGACGTCTGCCTCTTCGCAAGCAAGGTGCAGAACGTCGTCGCCACGATACGAGCGCTGAACAAGAGTCACTACCTATACAACGAAGAAATAGTGAGAAACGTCACAGAGAAGATGCCGTCGGTACTACGCTTCAAGTACTACGATTTCGCCAACGACCAACCGGAGGGACAACCGGACCTCATAACACTCTCTCAGTTCCTGCAAAGGACCGCCGCACGATGTGGAAACTTCGCCCCCGCCGAGGAGATACCGTCCGAAGACCGGCGGGAGTCCGCTCCTAGGAAGACGGCGAAGACATACACGACGCAGGAGAAACCCGCTACACCACCGTGCCCGATGTGTCGACGAGAGGGACACGCTCCATCGGACTGCAAGACGATGAAGGAAGCGGACACATCGGCGAGATGGGAGCTAGCGAAGACTCATAGGCTGTGTTTCCGTTGCCTCAAAGTGAGAAGATTTCGCCACGCCTGCAAGAGCAAGAGATGTGGAGTAGATGAGTGCACGCAGACTCATCACCCTCTGCTGCACACCACGCGACAACAGCCGGAGAATGAAGTAACAACACACGTCGTCGAGGACAAGTCCGCCGCAGTCACCGCATCGGCAAGGGAAAACGACAAGATCGCGTTCCTGAAGATCCTGCCGATACGAGTCACCGGTCCCACGGGAACGTGCGACACCTACGCGCTACTGGACGACGGGTCGACTTGCACCATCATCGAGACGACGGTGGCGGAGCGAATCGGTGCTACGGGTCCCCCCGCACCATTCTACATGGAAGGTGTGGCCGGGGCACGGATCAACGCAGCTCAATCGACGCGTGTTCACTTCAAGATCCGCGGGCGGAATTCACAAGAATACACAGTGGGGGCACGGACGATGGACAGACTGCAGTTATCACTGCAGTCGGTACCGCGCAGCGTCATCAAGGGCTGTCCACATCTGCGGGACATAGAGAGGGAGTTGGTCTACGAAGAGGGCAAACCGACGGTACTGTTGGGGCAAGACAACTGGCACCTACTGCTGGCCCACGAAGTTAGAAGAGGATCCGACACGCAGCCGGTCGCATCACTCACCGACCTGGGATGGGTACTGCACGGTACGAGTCGCGGCAGGACAAGACAGCAGGTGCACAGAATCAGCCACATAGTGACGACACATGAAGAGGAACAATCGATGGAAGAAATGATGAAGCAACATTTCGCGCTCGAATCGCTGGGAATCGCACCGAAGAGGTCTTACAATGAAGAAGAACGTCGCGCCCTGCGCATTTTAGAGGAGAAAACTCGTCCGTTACCGGCGGGAGGATACGAGACGGGGTTATTATGGAAGAAGGACGACCCTGTGCCGCCGGACAACTACGAATCGGCAATGCGACGTCTCCAACTGGTCGAAAGGAATTTCGACAAAAACGAAGAGCAGTGGCCGCGTGAAGATAGTACGAGCGACGATAGTCAAGCGGAAACGGGAGAAGAACGCGTACACAAGCGTACAGAACGCGACGCAGTTGTCTATAGCATTACCCGATCCGTCACGTTTTTCTAATTGGTTGAAACTTGTTCGCAGTTCAGCACGGGTATTGCAGTTCATCGACCTCCTGCGACCGACCAGTCAACGCTGTACCGCCATCCGAAAGAGGAACAAGAAGAAAGAGAGCGCCGACCCCACTTGGACCCGCACGAAGAAAGTCGATAGAGAGAAGACGAAGATGAAAATCAAGAACAGCAATAGTCCATCTGTGTGTTTCATCCCCATAGACACACACTACCTAGATCGCGCGCGACGGCTATGGATTCGCGCGATACAACAAGAGGCGTTCGGCGACGAAATCGCAGCATTGAAACGAGAGAAACAGCTGCCGTCATCCAGTCGACTCATACAGCTGTCAGTCGTCATAGACAACGACGACATTCTGCGACTTCGATCGAGAATAGCAGCCGCCGCCGATCTGTCAGCCGAGCAACGAGAGCCCCCCATCGTCGACGGAAACCACGCCTGGGTGCGCCTATACATCGCATGGGTGCATCGGAAACTTCACCACGGCGGCTTCGAGATCACCACGAACGAGATGCGACAACACTTGTGGGTGTTGCGCCTACGACACGCCGTCCGCAGTGAACTGAAGAGGTGTCAGCTGTGCCGCCTACGAAGAGCAAGACCGGCGCAGCCGTCAACGGGCAACCATCCACAGAGCAGGCTGGCGCATCATCAACGACCGTTCACGTTCACCGGCCTAGACTACTTCGGGCCTATGACCGTGACAGTGGGCCGCACTCGCCAGAAACGATACGGAGTGCTCTTCACCTGCCTAACGACGCGCGCAGTCCACCTAGAAATCGCCGGCAGCCTCAGCACGGACTCCGCCATAATGGCCCTGCGGCGCTTCATAAGCCGCAGAGGGTGTCCCACTGAGCTATGGTCCGACCAAGGCACCAACCTCAAAGGTGCTGACGTCGAACTGAAGAAAGCAGCCGAGGAAGCCATCCAAGAAGAGTCATCAGTCCATTTCATCCGGTGGCGCTACATTCCCCCGAGCGCACCCTTCATGGGAGGTGCGTGGGAACGGCTGGTGCGTAGCGTGAAGACCGCACTAGCCGCTACGTTGAACGAACGGGCCCCCAAGGAAGAGGTCCTCCACACTCTACTGGTCGAAGTCGAGCACACCCTCAACAGCCGACCGCTAACCCACGTGTCGACATCGGCAGACGACGACAGCGCCCTAACCCCCAATCACTTCATATTGGGCGGTCCGTCGCGCGTCCCACTGCCAGGCAGCTTCACCGAGAGCGACGCGGCGGGACACAAGGAGTGGCGTGCCAGCCAGAGGCTAGCTGATTGCTTCTGGAACCGGTGGGTGAAGGAGTACCTACCCGAGTTGCAACACCGGCGGGAGCCCCGAGCTACACACGGAGCCATCAAAATGGACGACCTGGTCCTGATAGCTGATGGGACCTTGCCTCGCAACACGTGGCCGCGAGGCGTGGTGGTGGCGACCTACCCTGGACCAGACGGCGAGATCCGAGCAGTCGACGTGCGGACGAACAAGGGCATCCTACGGCGACCCACTAAGAAGCTGATCATACTGCCCACATCGACATCGAGCGACGCGAACACGAGTTAACTCCAGCTACGAGAGCTGCGGCGGGAGATTATGTTCGCGACATTATTGTATATAGCAATGTTTATAGATAGTTGTTAAGTCTCTAGTTTAATCGTTTTTGTATTCTGTTATTTTATATAGATTTACATAGATTTAAGATAGTGTAAGTTAAATAAAGTATTTCTTTGTGTGTTGTCATTATTACCTACGAATAGAAATAGAAATTGTAACAATAAATAGAATTAAGAAATTGTAAATTGCAATAAATAAACGCTATAGAGTACCGATCTGAAGAGACACGCGTCTCGTTCATTCTCGCCCCGTCCCGCTCGCACAGATCGCTATCGCGAGTTGGAAACGTTATCGTGCGAGCGGGCGGGTATAAAGATAGGCCGCCTCCCGTCGAGCGGCATTCGCTTCCGGGCAGCGACACACTACACTCGAGAAGAAATAGGACAAGAAGAAAAAATACTCTCTTCAGACGGTACCGGAGGCTTCAGAATAGTAATCCCTGTGTTTCACTCCAGCCTGAACCAACGCCCCTACAGTCCACGCTCACCGAACGGCAGTCCACACCGTTCAAAAGCTTATATATCATATAATGACTATAATCTAAAAAGATATATTAAATTCTATAAATTACTCGCATTTTTTTATTTTAAAAACACTAAATACAATATGTAAAGTACCCGTAACCGGCAAGCGTGTATGAAAAGATTGATGAATGTGGAAGAAGCGAAAGAGGTTTGTTTGAATCGAAGCATTTGGCGTTCCATTGTTTCTGCCTACCCTAATGGGAGACAGGCGTGACAGATATGTATGTATGTATGTAAATACAATATGAAAATTATGTACAGTTTATTTAACTCTTTCTTAACAATTTCATTACATTGTTCTCTTAAATTAGTTTTCTTTTTCCCTTTAGAAATCCTTATGGTATTTTTCCTCATTTTTAATAATAAAATGTCACTAACGTTAACATAAGAGAGAACTCGATTAGTACAGACCCATCGTTCACAATGGTCAGCAACAGACTGAAATCCGACTGCGGGGTGCAAAATGCATACAAAAAAAAACTGCGTGAGCGAGCTTGTTTATTTTGGAAAGTCTTATGCGCCAAATCAGTATATCTTGTTTAATTTAAAAACTATCGATTATTATTTAAAAAATAATGGGCATATATATTGAAGTGTTTGCTTAATTCAGTCTATGTAGAAAATTTTAAATAGAAAAAGTTTTAATTCAGTTTCCTTGTAAAATGTAAATCTCTGTTTTAAAAGACAATTTTTCGTGATTTTTTTTTCTTTGTTATGAAATTTTATCAATCATGTTAAGCAATGGGCAAATTAATGTGAAGGATATAATAAATGAAATATATAAATATCAATCCCAAATGTCTCGTAATTGCTGAGAAAAATTAAGATTTCTGACGACAATATTTGCGATTCGTCGCCTTTTTTTTTTATGGGTATGGTAACCCCGCCTGCGCTAACGAGATACGCTGGCGGAGCACCAGTGAAGGGTGATAGATGAGAATGAAAACAGGCCAGTTAGCCCATCATGATGAATTCATCAGGAATTAACCATGATAGTTTCCAGGGAGGGGAGGCGACGAATCTTTAGGGGGAGGAAAGGGATTGTTAGTAATGGAGACTGAGAATCCCATTGCTAGCAATATACCCAACCAGGTCGACCTCCTCGCGGTTCCCCCTGGAAACTATTATGGTTAATTCCTATACTTAGCATATTTAGCCATTTCATCATGTCTTTTTTTATTGATATTAGCCATTTAAAAATATGATACTTAAGAAAATTTGACAATATCACAACATTATTTTTATTCCAGCCATTTATTTATTTTATACTGTTATTTTGATAAAAATACATGCTAAAGTTGTTTATCTTTACCATTTATATAAAAAAAAAACACCGCAAAAAAAACGTTAACCCAATATATCTGGAATTCAGCACAATGGTTTCCAAAGGGAACCACGTAGAGGTCGACCTGAAAAGGTATACTGCTAGCAGTACCCCCCCAAAACAACAATCTCTCTTGAACTAAAATTAACGATTTTTATTATTTTTCTTCATAAAATAAGTATGGGCTAATTGTTTAATAGTATCACTTTGGCAATTAGGTACACAATACTTTTTCATAGATATTATTTTCCAAGTCAATAGAGAGGAACTATCAGGTGAGCCACATGATCATTTGCCCCCTATGTCATAAACAAATTGATGCATGGGTAGATTATATTCTAACTTAAAGGATACTTTATGACGCTGGTAAAACCACGAAAAAGAGCTAGTTTACTGTAGTACGGCATATCGTCGCGGAAAATAAAAAAAAAACCGTCTTCATTCTTTACAATATAGATATATACATTAGCTCTTCTTACAACACGACAGTAATACCACACTGCGCTACGTTAAATTTTATTATAAAAACGCTCTATGGGGGCGTGGCTTGACCTTCGCAATATCTAACTGGTTTTTGTCGCTCAAACTTTCAATCTGGACACGACGCATAAAATGTAAGGCACGTTTTACAAACAAAATGTTCTTAAAAGTTAATCAATATATCCTGGTCACACGTACGAAGTCACCAGTAAAAACTAGTGTAGGAATATATAGAAAAACTCAACAATCAGAATTTTAAATGCAAAATTGTCAACGCATCCAAAACAAAAAAAAAAACATGCATGGCATGTAACGATTAGTCATCCGTACAGTGCACAGCGTCGACACGGAGTGATGTGTGTCGCGGCCCGGCGTCGGTAGTCATATGAAAATAAATCTATCTATTTATAAAGACCTGCGCACTAGAGACTTTTTCAGTGTATCTTATGTAGCGTAGATAGGTATGTATGTAGTACGAACTTGTATTTGTTGTAATAAATACTTTTTATCCTATTTGATAAACATAAATGTATATCGAGGTTAACCCTCGTCTACGCAGGCCTTAAGTTTACGTAAATAACACATAATTCACATATTTATATTTAAATAGAGGTACTTACAATATTTTGTTCATTAATTGTGCCTTTTTAGATTTATTTATATTTACTTTGCTTCTTCGTCCCATTGTTTCAAAAATGCGTTATCAGAAACACAATAAAGGTCCAAATGTACAAATCTAAAAACGATCACTAAATAATGAATGAACACGTGCTAAATGAAATATTGCCTCTGGGCTCTGCAAATAATCATTTTACGTTAATAGAATATCAAAAATTCTTGTAGTAGGTAAGTAGCACATGAAACAAAATTTTGACGCCGTGTAAAACATTCGACGCGACCTATCGGTTTAAATGCCATCAAGAGACTGATGTGCGCGCGCCCGCACTCGCGCAGTGCTCCTCGTATACTCTCCTAAAAGTAATTTATACAAATTAGAATTTTAAATTAAAAATGCAGAATAAATTAAAAATCAAACGTTAAATCTAAATTAAATTCTATTGCCTATAATTTTACACAATAGACTTAAGAATTAGAACGTCCATTTATAAGAAATAGCATATTTAAAAATAAATGACACTTTATTTACAAGATTATAAAATTGTTTTAGATTTTTATTTCTAAATTGTAATACTGAATTCGGATATACGATAGGTACCTACTCAAATACAAGAATCGAATAAGTTACCTGCACACGATACTCGACAGGCTCTTATCATCGAAACATTTTTTATCATGCAACTTAAGAATGGCAAATTTAACTACCAATTAAAAAAAGTGGTAATCATCGCCACAACAACGTCCACACAACTGTACCCCTCAGCGATCACTGTTCTACTCTGTACAAATCAAAGAGTAGGAATATTACTATTTTACTCTGTGTGAGTCGCACCATGCCACTAAAATCAAATTAAAATCTGAGAAGAAATTGTTTTTACAAATATTTATTGGTTTAAACAGAAATTGAAATCAACTAATGTTTAAAATATTTTAATATTATAAGAGTTTGCGTTGTTAATTTCAACTATCATGTTCAATAAACTGAATTTTGAGTAAAGTGCATTGGTTATTTTCAACTATTGACATAATACTTATAACGTTGGTAACTGAGGTTTTTTTTGATGGATAAAAATGGTATGGTTACCCCGCCAGCGCTAACGAGATACCCTGGCGGAGCACCAGTGAAGGGTGATAGATGAGAATGAAAACAGGCCAGTTAGCCCATCATGATGAATTCATAAGGTACAAACAAAAGTACTGGCTGAATTTGAATGAAATTTGGTATATGGATAAGTTGTATCCTAAATTGGATACTGTAGATAAATGCTGATGCATGCGATGCGAGCAAAGTTGCGAGATACGCTAGTATTATATACAATATATAATGCGATAAATATTCGCCAAATCTGTTTTGATGATTCTCTTACCATTAACAAATTAAGGCATTAAACCCATAATGAATAACATTAATATTGTTGACTTTTTTTTCTATAGTATAACTTTTTATCTATGCTATACATAAAGATCTCCAGTGAGCTAGACAGGACTCGACCCTTGAACCTACAATTGAACAGTGTACCTCCCGCTGTTTGGTGATTTCTTATTAGGTATCATCATATCAGCCTTCCACTGCTGAACAAAAACCTTCCCCTTGGGGGGGTTTTGCCAGTAGTTGCTACGTTTGGCAGGCGGATTGGCATCCGCAGTTAAGTTTTGGAAATGTTTTAAGAGGGACGCTCATGCCCTTTCCTTAGTCGCCTCTAACGACACCCACGGGAAAGGAAGGGGTGGCCTATTCTATGCCGGGACCACACGGCTTATTAGATATATTACAACTAATTTTAAACTTTTGCGTTGTTTACACATATTTCAAATGATAAACGAAATGCAATATTTTTGCAGGTAAATGGTCCTGTCGTGACCACGACATCGTTAATGAAGAAAAATCGTTAATGAAGAAGCAGGTATGTAGGTACTGTTTACCTGCAAAAGTTTTTCATCGCGTTAAGTCCCGATAGTGTATATAAAATATTAAAACTCAGAGGTAGCCGATTTGACTAGACCCAAGATCTACTGTTTACTGACGAAACTCGGTGCGATCTACCAATTATGTACATACTCAAAAGAAACAACATAGTACACAATTATGTAGTTTGGTAGTTTTTTTTTTTATTTTATTAATGATAATGGAATGGTAACCCCACCCGCGCTATCGGTATACACCGGCGGAGCACCAGTAAAGAATGATAGGTGAGGATGAAGTAGGTCAGTTAGCCCATCGTGACGAATTCAACAAGAATTGTTCACGTTGGTTTCCAGGGTGAACCACATGGAGGTCGACCTAATAAGGTATATTGCTAGCAATGGGGCTGTCAAACTCCATTGGCAACAATCCTTTTTCCCCTTACATACACAGTTAAGATAGTTAAACCACTAACTGAATGTTTTATGTCAATTTGAGTTGATACAGCCCATTTGATGGTAAACGGTTATTGTAATTTATTAGTATGGACGACTAAGGCAGTCACGTGCGCGCTGCTGAACCTGAAAAGTCCTTAATACACCTATTTTGAAGAACTCCATACTATAGTAAATATAATAAAAAATAAATCAGTATCATATAACTTTATTTAATGAATCATTACAATTGTATCACAATCGTTTTCGCTCTCTTCTAACAGTTAGATGGGAGAGGCAAGTCACAGAACGCAATGTATTGTATGTAAGTATAAAAAATTGCATGAATTACAAAATCAAATTATAACTTTTTCACAGACGCTTTAATTAAAACAGTAAAAAAAGGGAAGTGTCGAACACTGAACAAATAAAAAAAAGCATTCAGCTCAGTATCTGAATACATAGATATTAAATGTAAGAAAAAAATCATGCCAACTTTAAAACTAAAAATCAAATTGTTCACAAATGCTTATTAAGATAGGCAAAGGAAAATATGAACCCCTTTATTAGAGTGTTTTGTCACTGTCTTTCAAATTGAGAAATTAGCGCAAAAGAGAAAGACAAAAGACTTCAATAGCTAAATTAGGTTTGTAGGAGGTTGACGTTTTTATAAAAAAGAAGGTAAATATAAAAAATTCAAAGTTATAATTAAAAATCAATTTAAAAGCAAATGCTTATATATAAATGGTCAAAAGAAAATACAATGAACAGTCAAAAATTAATAAATTATTTATTCTAATGTTCTTTACCATGTAATTACTATAACAAGTAAAATAAAAAGAAAAAAAAAAAATTGCATGTGATTTGATGAATCCAGACCTATTGTGTGATATCCAATCCAACGTATTTTAGTAAAATAATATTCTCAGTAATACTTTCAAATGCCTAAAACACATTCAGGGTCCTCAGATGTGTCCTTAGGATTAGGAATGATGGTGGAATTAGATGTACTAAGTTTTGGGCTATTAGTTACATCTATAACAATTGGCTTGGTTGCAATCTGTGTAGTTGTCGGTATATTACTATTAATAGCAGGTATAGCTACCTCCTTTGGAGCGATTAAAAAATTTATAGGTTGTTGAACTGTTGGTGTTAATGAGGTTTGATTACTATCTACAATAGCGGATGTTCCTGGATTCACAAGCAATTGATTATTAATATTTTGATCTGTCGGCATAAAAGTCACTGGTATTAAAGTTAAAGCTGTACCTGAAATTTGTAATAGCCTTGAGGGCAGTGACGTTACATTTGTTACCGGATTAGAACTTTGCTGCGGCGCTTGTGTAACCGTACTAGGCTTATGTAGAGTAATTGGTTGTAAAAACTTCGTGGTTTTAATCGTACTTGATTTTTTAACGTTTTCTAATATTTGGTTTACATCAACACCGCTCGGTACTGTAACTCGTTGTGTTTGTATTTGGTGTCTCTCTGATCTCTTTGGGTGCTTTGCATTCACACAGTCCGACATGCCCTGGTTTGATTTTCGTTTCAATACAGTTGGTATTATTTTATTAATGTGTGTAACATTTATATTTTTGTTCCGCGTACCGACTTTTTGTTCAACGTCGAGGTATGTTGTGAGATTTTCAAAACTTGATCGGAGCTCTGGTCTGGTGCAATTATTTTCAAGTGCCGTAATGGATATGTAGTATTCTTCTGTCTTCTGACCCATTATGGTAGCATAGTTTTGATATTGGGCCTTCTTATTAAATACATGTAGATCTTTTTTATTATGTACAAATGTAGTCGATTTCGAATATGTATTGTTATCAACTGAAGACGTTTTAGATGTTGCGGGTTTATCAGTCAATCTATTTTCAAGTAATGATGGTATATTTTGAGGAAGTAAAATTGGGTCTTTATTAAATATGTTATCTATTACCATATTGGTCCCCATAATACCGAGTTGTTTTATTTGTTTTTGAGCATTACTAATAATGTGCGCGAGAATTTTTAGATTCTTAGTCGACAACTCATTAGGACGTATACTTGTTACGGCAGTTACTTCTCCTTTTTGTTCAATATTGAGTTTCAGGTCTTTAAACGTTTCATAAATATCGAACGTATCTACAGAGGATGTCTCCGATTTCATTTCAGTTAGATCAATATGAATTGGATTTGATTGTGTGACTTGACCTCCAGTTTGCTCCTCTTGGATAGAAGTGTATACTTCGTTCTTTTGTTGACCCCTAATTGATTGTATTTTTTTCTTAATTGCTCCATTTGTGTATTTTGCAGAACGTGTCAAACTTATAGGCATAAATTTTGCCACTTTATTACTGATATTAATACAGCCTTTGCAACAACAGGTACAATAGTGACCGCAGGTATGTGGTTTTTTTAAAAAATTTAAGACACTTGGTAATACAGAACGTGCTAATTTGGATAGAGATTGTTCATATTTACACCAACAGCATACTGTTGAACTACACCGGTATTTGCCTTTGTCTATTATTTCTGTTTCTAATTTAAGATATAATTTGGATACAAAACTATTAGGTACACATACATGTGTCTGAATTAACCCACTTTCATTCAGGTAAAAATATTCAACATCATTAGTGAAACGCAGAAAAATCTGTAAGAGGGTAAATTGGCGATAATCTTTTTTTGTTTTAATTCGTATTGTTCGTTTTGGTATTTTTGGTTTATATCGTAAAGCCGAATTAATGGTGTAGCCAATCGTAATACCAAGATTGTTTAAAAGGTGACGGTTCCATTTACTTGTATTGGATCTAGTAGCTGAATTACAAGTGTCAGTTTCTATTCTATCCTTTATCACCATTGAAAATTCTTGTGCGATATGACTGCTATTGTTTCCCGTCTTTATTTTACAACAACAAACGCAATCAGTCGGAATGCAAGGATGTTTTACACTTGCAAACCTCAATTTTGATTTATCTCTTACGTTCTGGAATAACTGTCGTACCCTTAGTTCGCGTTTATACCAACAGCAATTGTAAATTTCATACACACAATCAGTCTTCGAGGAATCTATAAATTCTTCATTTGGATCTATGTTATTGAGCTGATAATGTTCTTTGAGTGTGTAATGTTCATCAATATAATAAATGTCTCTGTAATCCGTACATATGTATGTGAAAATGAGATAACTATTAGATATTTCATAACCACTAAAATCTATATTGGAATTATGACTTATTTGTATTCTCTGGAAACGTACGATATTCTTTATAGGTTTGATACGAGTGGGTAAGGCACTGTTGGCATTTGGATCTTCAATAATAACATCGTCTTCCGGAAGAATATCGTTAGACTCTTCGTTGCTATTTAAGAAAATAGAACGGATATGAGAATGATCATCGGAATCTTCGTCAGATGATATAACTTCTACATCTTTCTGTTGTTTGTCTGCGAAAACAAAATAATATGGTTGGCTCTGATTACGAGGCTTTCTAGTCCTTTTTTTTCTATTAATAACATACGAATGAACTTCGTCCGCTTCCGGAGACATTTGATAAATAGTATATTCTTCCGAATCCCTGGAATTCACTGGTTTTGTTTTGTTTGTATTTATTCTTTCTATTTTTTTTACTAACTTATTATAGGCCCTTTTATTTGTATATGCATATAGGCCTCTTTCCTGTTTGGGATACGAAATAAATTTGGGTTTACTTTCTTTAATAATTCTCTTCGATATATTCTCAATTGATAAGCTATTAACATTTTCTTTAGTTAATATAACCATTTCGTCTAGTTTTGTAGTGTATACTAAAGGAAAATTAAAATTACTTGCAATAAAATTCGAAGGATGTTCATAAATAAGTTCCTCTTCTTCAAATTCAAACTTCATTATATTATCTGTAAAGAAAAATATAATTAATTCTCTGACTTATATACTACATGCATACTTTCTACATAAACTGTGTTAAGTATATAATCTAGTAATGTAAATGAACAAAAATTTTACATACACATTTTCTATACACTAGCCTGCTATGAATTAAGAAAAATAGCAACTGATGGTCTATCTTTCTTCCTCTTTTTACTAATTATATTTGCATAAGAAGAAACGAGGCAACCGTATGATTTACAGTTTTTATTTTATCATTCTTTCTATGTAATTCCTTGTTCTTAGATCTGAACTCACCCTCCCTCCCAAACACGCGTCAGTATATAAACTCTAGTTTTAACTACACACGCGCACATTGTCAGACGTTATTTGTTTCAGTAGATATGACAGGCACAGCTGTTTTTGTATGAAGTATCTCGGGTGTGATTATATTTAAGAATAAGGTATGCCTGTACATTATACTAAGTCTATGGCAAAAACAAACACTTCTGTCACATATTGTTTTTGTAGATATAATGCCGCTGGCAACTCTATAAGAGTTAAGACTACTACTCTTTAAGACTTGGCGATTACTTGCTCTGTGAACGAATATAGCAATGGGCCTTTTTATCCAGATACTATCCTTAATTTATACTTTGGAACGAAATTTACGAAATTTATGTCCTGTCAAAAGCTAAGTACTTAAAAAAAAGTCCAAAATTATGTCAACTTATTTCTTTGAATAAATACATATAATGGCAGCCTTAACCTTTTTGTATTATAACGAATATTTAAATATTATTTTAAACGGTCACACTATCAGTAGTGTATACAACAGATTGAATAGTGACGGGTCTTGGCGCTCACTCACACATGTATCAGCCAATCTAGGGATTCATGCATATCGACAACTCTTTATCGATAGTCATAGTGCAGTATATTGATATATTGATATATACTTTATGCTTAATTTTACTTACAAACTAAAGTAAATATTGTAATTCCTTAAGATATATTTTCCTACAGCAAAACACTTTCACATATTCAAAATTACTTTAGGTACCAATCATTTTCAATCCAAAGAGTAGTACAACTTTAATAATACTATAAAGAAGCCTTAAGTTTCCTTAAGGTAAATTCCTAAAACTAAATTTAGACATTTTTACTTATCGTCGCAGAGTCGATACTACATAGTAAAATCTAAAATAAAATTTAAATAATACGTTTATACCTACGTAGGTCAATTTATATTGAGTTAGGTGAATATGAAAATTAATAAATAAATATAAATCAGTATGTATTGTATGTTGCTAATGTTCCTGAATTCTCTTGGTCCATGATTTATGTCAAATATTTTTTTTGATCCATTATTTATTAAAATACTAGCTGACTCGGCAAACGTTGTTTTACCATATACATTACTTCGAGATATATATATGAAAATTTATCCTACTACAATTATTATATTCGATTGCTATCCTGTAACCCTATTGCGGCATATAAAAATCGCGATTAAAAAACAGGGGTTGATTGCAAAAACGTAAAAATTTTAATTTGTATGTATTTTTCAATGCTAAGTCATAATAAAATAAAAATAAAAAAATTAAAAAAAAAATAAAAATAAAATATTTAGAGGTGGGTATGATTGAGTGGTATGAAAAATAGATGTTGGCCAATTCCCTACCTTTTAATTATAGTCTGGTACCACCAGATTAAAAATCGTATAATTACATTTGAATAACAATTAAAAACTACTCGATAATCGATATTTTCTTCAATAATCGGTACATTCCTATTGCAACATCAACGACGCGTGCGCGTTCTATAACTCTATGCATTGGTCTTTGGAGAATTTGGATATGTTTCAAATGATGTACCCTATTACATGTACATAAAGTTTAAAATTGTATAAAAATATCACTAAAGGCTGGTAAGAAAATAATGACAGAACGGCATAAAATATTTTAATATGTTTACCTGAGTACTCCATTTCGTATTATTGTTCGATAATTCACTTAAAGTGTTGAAAATGTTATATGATTTATATTGGAAAACAAATATTTAACAGCTGTTACAAAATAATAACGATAAGCTTAAAGAGGGGCCATGCCGCGTCGCGACAAGTAAACTCAACGAATAGAGGTCGCTTGGTCCCCCTTCCTACCTCACTTCACCCCCTTATTCTTCATGTTCATTATACATCTATATATAGATATCCATAGTGAATCGTCTATGTGTTGATAATGTACACTTGTGTGCAAGTGATTCGATTTCGCCGATTTTGCGACTAGACTGTAGACCAAAGAATAAAGTATTTATAGAGGAGCTTGCTTTATTTACATTATCCATTAATTATTTTGATCTGTAGATATATAAATACATTAATTATTAATGTAATACCATTCATAATTATACCTAGATACTAGCAAAATTACTACATAGTATAAAACAAAATCGCAGTCGCTGTCTGTCTGTTCCTATGTATGCTTAAATTTTTAAAACAACGCAAGCGGTTTTTATTTTTTAATAGATAGAGTGATTCAAGAGGAAGGTTTATATGTATATAATACACGCATAATATTGTAGAAATATACTGATAAATTCAGTGGTTTCTAATGTGATGTGATGCAATATGCACCCGCGCAAAGCCGGGGCGGGTCGCTAATATTATTATATATCTTGTTAAACGTGTAATTTTTTTTTATGTAATATTTTTATTTGGTTAAAAAAATTATGAACGTAGAATAAGGATAGTACATGTGCTTATAAAGATAGGTAAGTAGTTCATACAAATTATGTTGTAGTATTGAAATTACAAAATAATTTTATAATAAATTAAAAATGACACTTAGATTATATTAGGTATAATTTAAATTATTCAGAACATACCTGTACCTATATTTAAATTACAATGCATTAGAATAAACATTAAAATTGATAATGGAAGTTTGACTGTAGTAGTTCCTACCTACCTGTCTGTATGCTACTTTTATACTTTGACAGATACCTAGGTCAAAAATAGTACTGTGGACATTACTATGGACCTTAGATTATATAGATAGAGCATCGAGTCTCAAAAATTTATCCATACGTCACTACGGATATTTTTTTTTATGGGTGAAAATGGAACGGTAACCCCGCCTGCGCTAATGAAATGCGCTGGCGGAGCACCAGTGAAGGGTGATCGATGAGAATGAAAACAGGCCAGTTAGCCCATCATGATGAATTCATCAGGAATTAACCATGATAGTTTCCAGGGGAAACCGCGAGGAAGTCGACCTGGTTGGGTATATTGCTAGCAATGGGATTCTCAGTCTCCATTACTAACAATCCTTTTCCCCCCACTACGGATATTAGACGCGGGCGAGGAGTGATGTTTCCTTCCATCCGACGATACCTTATTCCTTAGGGGAGAAAGGGATTGTTAGTAATGAGGTTTAATAGCCCCATTGCTAGCAATATATCCTCTCAGCTCGATCTCCACGTGGTTCCCCCTGGAAACCATCATAGTTAATTCTTGTTGAATTTATCATAGTGGGCCAACTGACCTGCATTCGTTCTCACCTGTCATCTTCCACTAGTGCTCCGCCAGCGTATACCGTTAGCACAGACGAGGTTACCATACCATTTTCACCTATTAAAAAAGATACCCCTTTCCTTATCACCTTTATACCTTTCAACTTTCATCCCATTGTCCCCCTCACTCACTTCCCACCACCAGGAAATGGGATTGTTAGTAATGAGATTTAACAGATCTATTAATAGCATTATACCTTATCAGGTCGACCTCCATGCGGTTCGTACTGGAAACCATCGTGATTAATTCGTGTTTTGTCAAGATGGGCCAACTGACTTACTTTCATCCTCACCTATCATCCTTCACTGGTGCCCCGCCAGCGTATACCATTAGCGCAGGCGGCGTTACCATTTAATTGTCATGTATTAAAAAAAAAAAAAAAAACATTACACTACTAATATATAGTGCGATATTTTATTCAGAGTTTGTTCTTTTTTTTTTTATACCACTGAGGTGGTAAACAAGCATACGGCCCACCTGATAGTAAGCGGTTACCTTAGCCTATGAACGCCTGCAATACAAGAGGTATTACGCGCGCGTTGCCGAACTTGTAAAAACCTCTTTACCCTCCTTTTGAAGAACCCCATGCTGTAGTCTCTCGGGAAAACCTCGGCAGGGAGCTCATTCCATAACCTGAGTGTTCGTGGGAGAAAACATCTCTGAAACCGCGTTATTCTTTTCAGTTTTGGTTGTAATGTTTTAGGTATTTGTTGTAATGTTTTATGTATTTGTTGTTAAGCGTGTTGAGTCTCCCGACCGAGAAATAGGTATTGGCGACCCGCACGCATGCTAAAGGTAAAAGAGTTAAGAGGCCGCCTGAAAATCAGCGCTATATAGGTACATCTCGCTGGAGCTGTACATATATAGCAACAGCTGAGGCGGCTCCTATTACCAGCAACATTAATCGGTTTTTTTTTCTTTATATTGTTTTAATTTTTTATTTTCTTAATACTGGTAATAAAGGTTATCTATCTATCTAAGGTCATTGTCACAGTTGAAACAGAAGGTGTTTTTTTCAATTACTTCAATCGTCACGATGAGATAATTTTGATCAGCTTTAAACCTCAACTATTATATTTCATTGGTGCCTTACCAGCATATAGCGAAGACGATTCGTCATTCCGTTTTCAATTATTCAAAATTTAAAAGCATTCAAAGTAGGTATTTGAGCATGACATTGAAAACTGTTAGTGTTCTTTTATTATGATAGATGGCGCTACGAATCGCGGCTTTTTTATTATATAGCGCTTTTTATGAGGCTGGATTTCCTCTACTATCGTCCCGATAGTTATAATACATTTCTTATTCCGTCCGTTTTAATTTAAATAAAATTTTTACATATTATAGATAAAATAACTACTAGAATATAGAGTTGTTTTTAAATTATAATATTTTATATATTTTTTAAAGATTTTTTTACTGCACACTTTACAATACAGGCTGAGATGTTATCACAGCAATGTATTATTTCTTTTTGCACTAAAATCATGAAATTTGGCAAGAAACAATAAAAAAAAGGAAAAATCTGAAAATTGTAAATTTATAGTTACATCACAAAAATAATTTTTTTTTGCAAAATTTTTTTTATTTATAATTTGTATGGAACCCTCAATGTGCGAGTCCGTCTCGTACTTAGTCCGTTTTTTCTTTATTATACATAGAATTCTCTGCTGGGTTAACTGATTAGAATTATTTTGTTTCATTCCATTACGATTAGTATGTGTGACAGCCAACTAACTAGTATATTAGTATTACTAGTATATTAGTTAGTATTACTAGTATATTAGTAACTAGATTTCCAAAAAATAACACCTAATTCTTAAAATAAATCAAAGGTTCTTTGAACTGAAATCATAAAAATAAATTTTCTGGATTTTATATTCTTCTAAGTTATTCCTAAGTCGAAACATAGCTGAGTTTATTATCGTTAAAGACTAGTCTTGTTATCATTTCCACCACAAAAATCAATTTTACACGGCAGGTGTATCTTGCAGAATATTATCGATTAAATCTATTACTTTTCGTTTGAAAGTCCTCGTCTGACTTGGAGTCATATGATCAACATCTGGCAGCAAACTTAACAAGTACATTTTATTAGCTTCATGCTGAATCGAGTCAACTTTACTTCTTTTTGATTGAAAATATTCGTTATCTAATTGTGAGACTTCCTTTCTTGATGTCTTCCTATTTTGATAAGGTTGATGCCAAGAAGGATATACGTAATCCTCGTCCATTTCCTCTCTTTTGGCTATTATTTTACTTGATTGTTGACTTATTTTTGGAGATGAAGGCATGGGCGAAATAGACGACTGGGGTGAACCTGGTGATGCCACGAACGAGTGTTGTGGTGATACTACTGACGGAGGAGACATCTCATTATCAGGTGGTTGCCAGTTACTTTCTCCCTCGTCGTACACCTCCACTTGGGGTTGTATATGCATCTCATCAGATCTCGGATACAATGACTTTATATACGGTAAAGCGAACTGCATAGCATCTGCTAAGTAATACGGTTTCTTCGGTTTTGTTTTAGTTCCAGTTAAAAACGGTTTCATATGCCGTACAAACACGGCGCGTAGATTTTTCCATTTTTCTTTGCATTCATTTCCTGAAAATAGTTACAAAGTAATATATACAGTAAATTAATAATAATAAGTTACATCATTTAAAAATAAAAGTTGTCTAAATTATCACAAATTCATCAAGTCATAATTACGAGTAATTAATAAGTTTACAGTGAGTAAATATGGTATATTAATTATTACTTTTATTTAATAAGTAAATCTACAACTAACTGAATTTACGTAAATAAATAATAATGCAATATACACTTCGCTAATTGTAATAAATATCACTAATAAATAATAAAATTTATAAGAAATTGTTATTTCGGATTGTGTTTGACTGTGTTATAATATATACGTATATAATATATATAAAGATGACTAGAAAAAGTTGAGTAGAGCCATCTATCTGAAATTCTGAGTCAGTTGAAGCATTCTATTTAGCGATAGTGCTGCCATCTGGTTTTTAGTGTACGCACAACTAAAATAAACATTGTGAAATATTTACCTGACAAATTCACTTCTCTCCCGATTTCAGCCCAAGCATTTTCCGTTAGATCTCTACGTGAATATTCGCCAATAGTGTAATTATACAAACAAGGTCGCTTTTCGACTTCTCGTACAAATTTTAAGTTAAGTAACTGCTCTGCCATTTTATGCGCCAGTTTTGAAATCGTTCGCGACAACGACAAACACACTTGTACACTGGCAACTGATCACTGACGCGTTACAAACGAATACCAGTAACTTCATGCTCGAGTTTGTGTGCTACTCTATTGTCAATGTAGAGGAGTCTAGTCTCCAGTCCATGGCCTGTAAAATGAAGATCACCGCGTTTGGTATCCATTTCGGTACCGCCACGTCATTTTGCTTATAAATAAATAAATATTTACTAAAGATTGTTGTTGTTGATCTCAGCGAGTGACCATTTTTCAGCATTTAATACAAAACATGTCTTTTAAATTATCTAAATATGAAAAAAGTACCTAACGCTATTAGAAAAAAATGTACCACAAGGGTATCCTTGTAGGAAGTGGGGATTGTTAATAATGCGGACTGTCAATAACATTGCTAGCAATGTTAAAGATAGTTTAGTAATTTAAAAAAATATATATGTATACTCTATACTGACCGCTATATTATCTTATATTTAAAAACAATACCTTTAAATAAAACCAATGTATTATGTCACATTTAAATTAAAATATTGTAAAATTATAAATAATAATAAAACAACTGATAAAAATATAAAAGATTTAATTCCACTCCTCAACAAGCAATATAGGATACATTGCTAGCAATGGGATCATGGAATGGGATGGTTTCCAGGAGGAACCGCATGGAGGTCGACCTGATAGGGTGTATAGATAGCAATGTGGCTGTCAAATCTCATTACTAACAATCCCTTTTCCCCTGTAATGATGTCATCAGACCTAATTACTAACAATCCCTTTCCCCCGTTGATATTAATGATTATAGCTGACGTAGCACAGCGGAGACCAATCATTAATCTAAGTTCGTGCTATAACTACGACGCAATAGATAACGATTTCGGAAATCTAATATTCCATATGAGGGTGTTTAGTGGCTACCTACCTTGTGTCGCAGGAAAATGAAGATATTAGGCATTTCTTGAAGTACCTGCGGAAATAACTAAAACAGTTAAATATATATATATATATATATATATATATAAATATTTTATATATTAGAATTAATATATAAAATATTCTACCCGCCACTACCTAAAGTTTCATCCCAATCATCTAAACGAATGGCGGTCTTCCACCGTGCGTTTTTCAAGGTATTTTCTTCCACGCACAACCATTCTTTGGAATCAACTTCCAGCAGCAGTATTTCCGAACCGATACGACAACATAACCTTCAAGAAAAGAGTATATTCCTTTTTAAAAGGCCGGCAGCACACCTGCAATGGTGTTGTGGGTGATCATGGGCGGTGGTAGTCACTTACCATCAGGTGAGCCACATGCTCGTTTATCCCCTGTGTTGTAAATATTTATATATATATATATATATATATATATATATATATATATATATATATATATATATATATATATATATATATATATATATATATATATATATATATATATATATATATATATATATATAACAATTATTTTGATTCATAAAAACCGAGATAAAAGGTTTATAATAAAAATTTATTTGCCTGTTCACCAATCGATAGTTAACGGCTTATGTGATGATGATATTATAGGTACTTTTTAATATATTTAATATAGCGAAATCATGAATCACTGATCATATTAATTAGTATACTTGTCATATCATTAGATTTTTTAACAAGAATACGCAATAGTTTAAAGTGCTCGATCTCTTTCGTGATATCCCTAGGTATTTAATGAAATGCCTAATAACGTCAATTCCCTGCGACAAATATATTCTGATTGTACTCTTATAAATAGTTTCTATGGCAACTAATAGTTGTTTACAAGACAAAGCACCTAAATAGTTAGCTGTGAAAATGAATTACACATTTATATTTTCAAAATGTGTGTTAATTTATTATGTATGGAATCTACAACTATATGTGGGCACATAACGAACGTTTAAAGTGTTTTTTTAGTATAAGTTTGATTGGTAAGTAAATAACTTTAAAAGAATCTAAATTAGACATAAACAGTTATAACATTAGTGGTATTTTGGCTTGTATTTCTAGATTTTTTTGTAACTAGATCTTCCAATAAAAACTTCTGTGGGAATTTTTGATAATTATGACACTTAAAGCAGTATTATATTATGTTTAGGCAGTAAGAAGCAACAACCCAAATAGATGACCTAATTTAGTGAGTACATACAATCAGCAATAAAAATAACCTACTAAGTAGACAGTTTTCTTATCATATTCTATTAGAAAAAGTTTATTCCATCGATAGGGTTTATTCTGTTTAACTGTATAGGACATATAGAGTAAAATCTTCACGAAACCCAAATACTTGAGAGAGACTTTGAATATTTGAACGTTGTCATCTATTTGGGTTCTTCTATCCCGCTCGTGAATTATGAGGACGACAACCGGAGGACTCGAAAAAAAAAACAAAATTTTATTAAAACTTAAATTAATCTATTAACAAAAGTTACAGTATAAAATTCCTATATCTAATTATAACTAAAATGACTGCCCAGTTCGAAGTGTGAACCAGAAGTGCGTTCAAGTCGTCACGTTGACCAGTCTCGTGCTGTAGCGTTAGCAATTACCTAGTTAGGCATTTACATCAGCTGTATCGATAGTGGCTAACTATGTAATTCCTCGACCCTCAGATGAGCAATGTACCTGCTTCATATTTTGCTTCGGAATTTTTCAAACACATTTTACCGTCAAAATATAAATTTTCAGTGACAATTTAATAAGAATTTTTGTTATATTTTATGTCAGATTCAATAGGCAATTTGGTGCCTTTAGTTCATTATTGTAATATTCATAGGGATCTCTGTTTAAAAAAAGCAATATATATCCTATGTTATTCATTGATATATTTGATAATGTATCTTTCTATAGATGAAAGTATTTTTAAATCTTTTGAGTAGTTTTCGAGTTTATGTCTTACAAACAAACAAATAATCAAATCCTCTCTATGATATTAAAGAAAAAAAAAATCGAAACAAGATTGATATTACAGTGAGATGGGAGGTGTGGCCGGCAAGTTACGCTTTGGCGAGGGAGTGCAGGCAGCAGGTTCGGTTCTCGACCGAGTCATATCACAGCCTCACACAGAGGAACACACCGTGTTGTACAAATTAGCTGATTATAAGAAAGGTATCTATATTACTGTGTGGTCCCAGCATAGAATGGACCACCCCTTTCTAACCCTTGGGTGTCTGGAAGAAAGGGATTGTTAGCAATCGAGTTTGATAGTCTCATTGCTAGCAATGTGCCCTATTAGGTCGATCACGCAGTTCCCCCTGGAAACCATCGCGGTTAATTCTTGTTGAATTCGTCACGATGGGCTAACTGACCTGCTTTCATCTTCATCTATCATCTCTCACTGGTGTCCCGCCAGTGTTTACCGATAGCGCAGGCGGGGTTATCATTCCATTTTCACCCATTAAAAAAAAACATAGTCACCCAAGTGAAGCCTTAAAAAATTTGAATAAAAAATAATATATTGATTCACACGGGCAGATAGATAGGTAGATACTCTTTATTGTTTCCTCCATAAGATTACTATAGTAAACTTATTATAAATACAAACAATTACAAAAAAATATTACACTGACAATAGGCGGCCTTATTGCTAAGAGCGACCTCTTCCAGGCAATCTTTAGATGGAGAAGAGTAATAAATAAACAGTGTGACTGGAGGCACGAAGCTGTTCATTCTTTTAAATACTATAAATATAGAGGTATAATACGTACGTAGAGTCCCGAGAAACAGTTAATCCAGAGGTTCCCAATCTTATTTTGTCTACTGCCCACTTTGAGAATAAATTATTTTTTAGCGCCCCATTTTTTCATCTACTTAAAAACCACTATTACTTCAAGATCAACAAATCACCCCCAAGCCCTCGTTTTTTTTCTGGGTCTCTTACCTTTAGCCTTTAGGCCTACAGCGCCCACAAGAGGGTGTTATCGCCCTCTTTGGGAAAGGCTTAGTTAGTTGATCAATAAGCATTTTATTCAATCTTTTGAATTTGAAAAGGTGGTCTCCTCTTGGAGACGTACGCTAAAGGAGGGATGGTGGCTGCCGAGAAGCTGATACGCGAGGAGTTCTCAGCTTATATGTACGCCGGCGGACGAGGGCGCGTCATCAACAGAGCCGAGTATCTCCGGTGGAAGTTCAGGGATCATGAACAGGTTTTTTACTTTATGAACAAGCTTTGTACTCGTTCAGATTTGTCATGATTTTTTTATGAATGATAATGAAATAGAATCCAGTCTATATTATCGGTATACATTTGGCAGGGTAAGTGAATAATAAATAGGTGAGAATGAAAGCAGGTCAGTTAGCCCAATGTGACAAATTTAAGAGTGTCCGTGAAGAGATCGACCTGACAGGGTATATTGCTGGCAAGAGGGCTGTTAGATGTTTTTAATGGGTGAAAATGGAATGGCAACCCCGTCTGTGCTATCGGTATACGTTAACAGGGCACCAGTGTTGAATGATAGTTCAAGATGAAAGCAGATCAGTTAGCTCATCCGGATGAATACGCAAAAGTTTAATCATGATCGTTTCTAGGGAGAACAGAAGGGATTGTTAGTAATGGACACTAACGGTCCCATTGTTCAATCAATCAATATAAAAAACTATACCCCTGGAAACTATAGCGGTTAATTCTTGTTAAAATCATCATACGGGCTAACTGATCTATTTTCATGTTCACTTTTCATTATTAACCGGTGACCCATCGCCGTGTGGTCCCAACATAGAATGGGCCAGCCCTTCTTAACCCTGGAGTGTCATAAGAGGCAACTAAGGGAATTTAATAGTAGAAGTATGGGCAAGATCGTCCCTCTTAAAACATCACTAAAGCCTAAATGCGATTGCCAACACGTTTGCCAAGCGTGGTCATTATTGGCAGAACCAGAGAGAGACTTTGTACAAAAGTCGATTGCTTGGATACCTCTGTCCCATTCGTGTTTCAGCCGTGAAGCAGCGGTGTTTGCATGGCTGTGTTTCGGTTTGAAGGGTGGGATATGGCGTGAATTTACTGGGTACAGAGTAATAACACCTGAGTCCTCAGCAATGGCAACGCATGGCGAGTATCATGGGCGAAACAGTATACTCTGTTATGTCCATGGTACTGCTCATGTCTATAGGCGACGGTTACCACTTTCCATCAGGTGGGCCGTCAGCTTGTTTGCCATTGTAAGTTGTATAAAAAAAACCACAGTGAATAGTTAATGGCTGATATAATGATGATGATGATTGCCATTTCTTGGATTAATATAGATCTTGCTATCCTTTTCTTAATGTCTAATTTTATACAACTTAGAATGGCAAACAAGCTGACGGCCCACCTGATGGAAAGTGGTAACCGTCACCTATAGACATGAGCAGTAGATGGACATGGACATAACAGAGTTATTACTTGTAACATTTATTAATTGTTTTTAAATTGTATACTATCTCAGGTGGTGTTACCGATAGAAGCATCGCTCTCACCCCACGACCCTCTCGCAAAGTGGGAAGACCACATGGCGTGCTGGCAGATGTGTTATCGGGGAGCGCTCGGGGAGTCATTACTTCATGTCCTCATTATATGTGATACTAAAGTAAGTATCCAACATACGAGTATTTCTGTGTTTTTTTTATTTTAATTGATGATAATGGAATTGTAACCCCGCCTACGCTATCGGTATACATTGACGGGGCACCAGTGAGGGATGATAGGTGAGGTTGAAAGAGATCAGTTGGCCAATCGTGACGAATCCAACAAGAATTAGCCGTGATGGTTTCCAGGGGGAGCCACGTGGAGGTCGACCTGATAAGGTTTGCTAGCAATAGGGCTGTCAAAGCCCTTACTTACAATACTTTTCTCCTCACATATTTCTGGTTATTTCGAATTATTTTGTTTCATTCAGCTTCCATCAATATGTATCCGACATCAGGTGGGCCGTCAGTTTGTTTGCCATTCTAAGTAGCATAAAAAAATCCATAAAAACAAAATATATTGCAGGTATTTTATTGAACTAGGTGTTATTTTACAGAAGTCCATATCAGTGGGGGGAAAGGAATTGTTAGTAATGGAGACTGAGAATCCCATTGCTAGTAATATACCCAACCAGGTCGACCTCCTCGCGATTCCCCCTGGAGACTATCATGGTTAATTCCTGATGAATTCATCATAATGGGCTAACTGGCCTGTTTTCATTCTCATTTATCACCCTTCACTGGTGCTCCGCTAGCATATCCCGTTAGCACAGGCGGGGTTACCATACCATTTTCACCCATCAAAAAAAAAACCTAACAGGGTAGATTGCTAGCAATGGAGATTGAATAACTCGGAGATCTTTACTAAAAAGTATGTTTTATTTTTATTAGATCCATACAAGGCTAGCAAGAACATTGGTAAAGTGCTTTCCTAAGCTATCGTCAGACGTGGTAGAAGGTGAAGAATATTTGGGTATGTCACGATGGCTGTGTACAATTGTTTTTTTTTTATTATTATTACTAGCTTATACGTCATTTCTTTAAATAAAATGTTCGTCGTTTTGTTCTTTCGTTGTAACACTCAATTTGCAATATCGACAGATAAATTAAAATTATGTTAATAATCTAACAGATTTTGTTTCACAAAAACACCAATTTCTATTATGGCAAAACTAGTTATTTTGATTTAAAAACTAAACTACTGAATTGATTTTAATACAATTTCTATGACACCAATCTGTGAGTATATCCTTTCATATAAAAAAATAATTTTCCAAATTGGTACATAACTAACGGTGTTTTGAGGTAATAAATATGTAGAAAAAGAATTGAGAACCTTCTTTTAGAAGTCTGTTGAAAATATATATATATTTATTACCTTTGGTATAAAATTTAAATAGTAAGAAGAGGTTCATTATGCCACTTGTTTTTATAATTTCGACAATAATTGTGAATTGATTATTAGATCATTAGTTAGTCTATAATTTAATTAAATATAATTTATATAATTGTAATATTAATATTATAATTATATAAATTATTAATATAATAATATATATAATTATATAAATTATATATAATTATATATGGAACGTTTATTTAATTACGATTATTAGCATGAATTACGTGATAGCACATTTTTCTCAAAAATGGACTTACACACTTTCAAAATAAACGGTTCATATATATATATATATATATATATATATATATATATATATATATATATATATATATATATATATATATATATATATATATATATATATATATATTATTTAATAAAAGACTAATCTCATTATAATCAAGAAATTAATTTATTTTTCATTGGCGAACAGAAAAATACTCTAAGTATGAAAAAAATATCTTTTTGCAAATAGGAGCGAGCTCTCTACATCTGGCGATAGCATACAGCAATAACGAATTAGTTCAGGACTTGGTGGAAGCGGGTGCCGATGTCAACCAGAGAGCAATAGGTAAACGATTAATATAATTAATTTCAGTGTACATTTTTTTGAGTATTCAATAATTTTAATGCCCCGCGAAAGTATTTTCGCGAATTCCACAAGAATAAACTAAGATGGTTTCCAGAGAGAACCCCGTGTAGATCGACTCGATAAGGTATATTACCAGCAATGGATCTGTTAGATCCCCATTACTAAAAATCCCTTCCCCCCTCCATATTTGCGTTATCCTACCTCCAACATAATAAGTTGTCAAGTTTCTCTCTACGCGTACGACATTATCTATTTCAACGTCATTGGGGAGAAAGAGATTGTTAGTAATAATAGGATCTGAGAGTCCATTGCTAACCTGACTTTATATTTAGGCGCAGGCGATAGATAGGTCATTCCATTTTAATCCATAAAAAAATAAAATACAAATATTTTTTATTCAAGTAAACTTAATTGCTTATTTTTGAATGTTGATTTTTTATGAATCTATTCCCAGTTCGTAATCCAATATCAGGCGAAAAGAGCAGGCAAAAAACTCTACTGTTGCTTCCTCAAATAATAAATGATAAGTTAAAACAAAAATGTGAATGGATAAATTGTCCATCACAAACTTCAAATTGATAAAAAAAACTACTATCAATCACAAAATTCTTGAACAGTATAGTCCCCACTAGAAGCACTCGTTCACGAGTATGATAGTTGAGCCATTGTAGTGTTCATCTATATTCTAGGATACCCAAAGACCCGATTCACCACGCCACGATTAGTTTAGATGACTTGTTTCAAGATACGCGATTATGTCAAAAATACTTCTGTTACTTTCTTTTGTTTGACCCTTGCTACACCTAACGAAGAAGTTAATCATTTCATTTCTCTCTCTTCTCAATTATCGTTTCTCTCCTTTCCTCCAGGCAGTTTCTTCCTTCCCCGCGACCAACAATGCGTGCCTCCCGCCCGTGTGACCAACTATGAAGGTTTAGCATACCTAGGAGAATACCCACTAGCGTGGACAGCCTGCTGCGCCAACGAAGCAGTATACAACCTACTCCTCGACTCCGGGGCCGATCCTGATGCGCAGGACTCCTTCGGCAACATGATATTGCATATGGTTGTGGTCTGTGACAAATTGGTAAGATACGAACACATTAACTAAATATATACGACACTAGTAAACGATATTAGTACGAGGGTTGACGTCAGGCAGGCAGCTTGTTGTAAAATTATAAGCCAAATCTTTTTTGAATTTGGATAAAAAAGATATTACGCCAACCCCAAATAATAATTTGGGATAAGGGTGGGAAGATGACTAGTAAACAATTTTGTCAATTCTAATATTGACATCAACTATTGAGTGACAAGTATTTAAAATCATAAACAAAAATGGTCTTTACTAAATATTATAATTGTAACAATGAGTTTGTTTTTGGCATTTGCATACTCGTAATACTTTGGTTAAAGAAGATTTTCTATCCATATCAACCGTTAACAGTCCACTGCAGAACATAGGCCTCCCCCTTTTGGGGGGTTTGCCAGTAGTTGCTTCGCCGGCAGATGGGTTGACAACTGTAGTTAGGTTTTAGTGATGTTTAAAGAGGGATGATGTTGCCAATCCCCCGACCATTAATGTAATTTCATGTAAAATATATTCTAATGTTCAGGACATGTTCGGTTATGCACTGCGCCATCCCAAAGTCCCAGCCAGCAACGGCCGGATGAACTTGGCAGGGTTCACGCCACTCACGCTGGCGTGCCAGCTTGGTCGTGCGTCTGTCTTCAGAGAGATGTTGGAACTATCGGCCAGAGAGTTCTGGAGATACTCCAACATCACATGCTCTGCATATCCGTTGAACGCGCTCGACACTTTGTTACCTGATGGGCGGACTAGTAAGTTTTATACATGGTGAAATAGATATAATTAAAAAGTGTGACTACTGAAACTGAATTTGTTACACTTTCCCCAAAGAATCAGCCGTTATCTGTCTACTGATAAACATAAGCCTGACCCATAATGAGGGCTTTGCCAGTAGTTTCCACGTTTGGCAAACGAGTTGGCAACCGCATTTAGGCTTTGGTGATGTTTAAAGATGGCCGCTCCTGCCCATCCCTCGACTATTAAATTCAAACTAAAGAAACATGAACGATAAAAAGCTGAGTTTTCAATTTTAAATTGGCAGCACAGAGTGGTCCAAAAATTTCTATCGTGAATAGCAATACTGGTTACACATTTTATAAATAATAATTATGTAGATACTAACATTGGTATAATATTGTACTGCTGTTTGTTTTTTTTTTTTGATGGGTGAAAATGGTATGGTAACCCCGCATGCGCTAACGGGATACGCTGGTGGAGCACCAGTGAAGGGTGATAGATGAGAATGAAAACAGGCCAGTTAGCCCATCATGATGAATTCATCAAGAATTAACCATTATAGTTTCCAGAGAGAACCGCGAGGAGGTCGACATGGTTGGGTATATTGCTAGCAATGGGATTCTCAGTCTCCATTACTAACAATCCCTTTCCCCCCTACTGCTGTTTGTTGTGACCATTCTTACAAGTATGAAAAATATGAAAGAAAATTTATTACCTGTTAGCGCCTAAAGCAATTACTATGAAATTTTGGTATACACTACTGGGTACTTTTTATCCCGGTCATTGAAAATATCCTAATCACGGGTACATAGTTGCGGGTAAAAGCTAGTACGATGCAAAAATCTCATGTCTACATAATTAAGATTATGTTTTAAAAAAACCGAGTTCAATTGTGATAAAATCGGTTAGTTTTGATTCAATATGAACAATATGAACTATTGGACCGGTTTAGATAAAATTTATATGGGACAAATCTGTAAGCATATGCTTTTAGATAAAAAAAAACTCTCTAAATCAATCTGATGAATTTAACTGACGGAGTTATGAGGTAACAAACATAGAAAACACAACCGAATAGAAAATATGTATATATTTATTATTCTAGACTGGAATTCGGCTTTATTCATCATCTTGAACGGGACGAAGCAGGAGCATCTAAATATGTTGGACGGAGGTATAATACAGAGATTGTTAGAGGAAAAATGGAAAACATTTGCCAGGGTGAGTATTAGCTGGTACTTAAACTAGACTAGCTTTTACCCGCGACTTCGCTTGTAAGTGGTATTCGTATTCTCGCGAATTTTGTTTTGTACCATGAGCCGAAAACTAAAATTAAGACAAGTTAAAAGTTATACAAGTAATGTCTAACTTCTAATTTGAGGAAATTCCATACAAATTTTCAAACCTCGTTTACTCCCTTAAGGCTTGAAGTTTGACAATTCCTTTGTTATTGTTCATTTATGCTGTATAAAGAACTTATTATTTGTATTATATTAATTATTTTGGCTAAGCGTTGTTACCCAGTATCCTCTTTTATATAGATATTATACCATAGATATTATATATTTTATAACATATATTACTTTGCCTTTTTGTGGTATCCGTATGAAATGTTTTTATTTGTTTTTGGAGTGATCTTAATTGTCAAAGCAGAATTAGGAATGTTATAATTATAACTCTATGTTCTTTTCAACGAAGGACCGATCGAATCGATCTTGGAAACCTATTTAAAAGTACAAATATTACTATTTATGTTGATCAATCAACATATTCACGCAGACGAAGTCGCGGGTAATAGTTAGTATACAATAGTTTTTGACGTGTACAAAGATAAAGTTTTAAAAATAAAAGATTTTTTCAGAAAAAGTTTCTCAAACGGCTCATGATACTGATGCTGCACCTTCTGCTGCTCTCCGTGTCGGTGTACCTCCGCCACAGCAGCGCGGAGGCGGACGCCCACCCCAACTGGGGGCTCGAGGTCATCGACTGGCGGAGCGGACTTCGGCTCGCCAGCGAACTGGGAACTATACTCAGTACTCTGTGCTACATCATACTGCAGCAAGGCGACGAGATCAAGAACCAGGGGCTCGTGGCGTACTTCAAACAGTTAGTGAGTATATACTTATTTAATTTGAAACTTACCAGGATTTTGTGTCCATAATACATAGTAAAACATTAAAAATTTATCATCGATTTTCCATCTTTATGAAGTTTCTAAAATGTTCACATTATGGTAAGTTTTTCACGATAGTGACAATCGACAAATGCCTCTGTCCAACCCTACCAGGGATAGAAAAAAATTCGATTTTAAAGTCTTTGTAAACAAGTCTTTTTGATATAAAGGTGATTTGAATTTCAATTTGCTTATTGTCTTGAATATATTTATTTTATTTTTACTTTTTTAGATTCACGAACCTGCCAAATTCATCTTCCTGGCGTCGAACCTTCTACTCTTGGCGTGCATCCCCGCTAGACTGTCTCGCCAGACAATGACGGAGGAGGCCATACTTATCTTTCTGTTGCCCGGTTCCTGGTTCTTGCTAATGTTTTTCGCTGGGTAAGTGGACAGTGTTTGTGTCATTTAACATTAGTTGTCTTGATTAAGACTTATTTGCATAAAGAAATGAAGATATAGTTCATAAATTTGTATAGTTTCCTTGCTATTTATTTTGTGATACAAAGGTAACAATGGATGGTAAAACAAGATAATTCGCAATTATATAAGAATACTAGCTGACCCCGTAAACATTGTTTTACCACTTATTGCGAAATATAAAAATCGCAATTAAAAAACAGGGGTTGATCGTAAAAGGGTGAAAATTTTAAGTTGTATGTACTTTTTAATGATAAATCATATTTAAATAAAAATAAAAAAAAATATTTAGGGGTGGATCACCCTTATCATTGAGGGGTATAAAAAATAGATGTTGGCCGATTCTCAGACCTACTGAATATGCACACAAAATTTCATGAAAATCGGTAAAGCCGTTTCGGAGGAGTTTGGTAACAAACACCGTGACACGAGAATTTTATATATTAGATATTAAATTGAATATATATTGAATATATATATATATATATCCTTTTTTCCTCAATCCTTTCCAAATGACAGGGATAAGGGTAGGAAGATGATGAACAAGATTAAAAAAATACTCACTAATATTGTGGCATTATTCACAATTATATATATTTATAATTGCGAAAATTATAAATATATATAATTGTGAATAATGCCACAATATTAGTGAGTATTTTTTTAATCTTGTTCATCATCTTCCTACCCTTATCCCTATCATTTGGAAAGGATTGAGGAAAAAAGGAAGGGAACGTTGGAAAAGCGTAAAAGAAATTGGTGAATGAGGGGAATAAGGGACTTATGTGGGAAAGGAAAGGGAGGGGACACTGCAGCGGCTCGGGAGGCCGGGATCGCATACCCGTATGCCCTTATTTTAGAGTTGGACAGATTTCTAGAGAAGAACACCCCTGACGCTTTTTTAACCATGTTGTATTACAATTTTATTATATTTTAATAAGATGAATTAAAATGTCAACAGTGCTGTGAAGCTGACCGGCCCGTTCGTGACAATGATTTACAGCATGATCACAGGCGATATGTTCACCTTCGGCATCATTTACTGCATCGTGCTGTTCGGATTTTCGCAATCTTTCTACTTTCTTTATAGAGGTATCTGTAAAATTCTTTATCACTACATGTATCCCGCGGTTAAGTTAGGACATAACTTACCCGTGTACCAAATTTCATTCAAATCTGCTCAGTAGTTTTTGCGTGAAAGAGTAACAAGCATCCATCTATCCATTGTTATAAACTTTACACATTTATTATATATCAACCGTTAACTATCCACTGTTAAACATAGGCGTCCCCCATAAGGGGAATGTTACTAGTAGTTGCCACGCTTGGCAGGTGGAATGGCAACCGCAGTTAGGCTTTGGTGATGTTTTCAGAGGGACGCTGCTGCCCATTTCTCAACCATTAAGTTCCCGTTACACCGATCAATCCAAACGTCAAAATCATTAGATAGGTTATTGAGACGTGAAAACTGAACTTTTCGATCAGAGGACTATCTTTAATCTGTGATCCGACCTCCCAACGCTGGATTGTTTTGAAAGATTACAGTTTCGATCCATAGATTGATTATTAAGACGATTGTATCGAAAAATAGATTAATATGCAAATCGCAGATAGGAAATTTTGTATTAGAATTGATTATTAATTTCGGGCGTTAGTCGCCTCTTACGATGCCCACTGGAAAGGAAGGCGTTCATTTCATGCTGGGATCACACGGCAACTTCGCATTTATTATATTAATAAATGCTAAAGTTCTGATGATAAAGATGATCTTTATGATTCAGGTAAACAATTTTTTGTTTGTAGACTAAATTTTCCTTGTGTAAATCGTTTACCTACGTGCGCAAAACGTGTATATAAGGGCCGGACTTTAAAGCCGGAGAAGACGAAATAAACTAAAGAGAATTCTGTCAATATACAAATTATTGTTGTGTAAATAAATGATAGTAACGATATAACATATATACATATATTGTTGTGATCACACACGTGTTATCATAAAATGTAAATTGACTAATTAATCATGTGTCACATTGAACTTTTTTGTTCATCAAATTATTTCAGGGTTTCCCAACGTACAATCAACTCTCTACTCCAGCTACCCAAGCACGTGGATGGCGCTCTTCCAAATCACATTGGGAGACTACAGCGTTAGTATTTCAATCGAAACATTACCGTTTATTTTAAGGGCTTAGAATATGTCGAATACCTTATAATTATGACTTAACATAACCGTTCGTCAGTTACGTTACAACGTAAACTAATTTTTGTCCAAAATGTAGTAAAATAAATAGATTAAGGTGTTGTTTCCGATCTTGGACAAAAATATCGATGTTTTTAATCGATTTGAATCGAGAAGTCTATGATTTATGATAGGAAGTTCATAAGATCGGCTGACATTTAAAAAAGATGAACGACTCAGGACCTAACTATTTTCTACAAAAATGGAAATATTGCATTGTGAATATTAAATAGGACAGACATATTTCAATCTATCAAATGGAACTTTAAAAATAATTAAAGATTAAATTTCTAAAATCTGAACCCTTTGCCTCCAAAGTATCCACAACCTATAGAAACACTGACGTATAAGTATTTAAGATTACTTTCTAGGGGAGGTCTGGCCTTTTAAAAAGAGGCATATGCCCTCTCACATATGTGAGCACATAATTAAAAGGTCAGTTTCCACCGTGGGGTGGGTACCACTGACCCATTCGGTCATTTCTTTAATATGTCTATGCCAATAGGATTTACATCCTTTATGACCGACAGTACACAGACCTAGGCCTGACGACATACCCGAACTTGGCCAAGACGGTGTTCGCCGTGTTCATGGTGTTCGTTCCCATCCTGTTGCTGAACATGCTGATCGCCATGATGGGAAATACGTACGCGCACGTCATAGAGCAGTCGGAAAAGGAGTGGGTTAAACAGGTATTATATTTATTGATTTAAGACAACATTTTTAGGATTCTGTATCAAACGAACCCTTCTGATTCGATTTTGTCCTTCCGTCTGTCTGTCACAACACTTTGTCTCAGCAACTACAAATTCTATCAGTTTGAAATTTGTCATAATTTTATATAGTCGTTGGTCCACATATATTGCAAAAGAAATAATTGCAATAAATATATTTATATGCTTTGTTACTTGGACCCCATAAGCTGCCTTAAGTCTCCTTTTTAGAAGTTGGTATGTAAAAAATATATAAAGAATAACTGAAGTAAATTCTTTTCTTTGAAAGTTTAGTAAATCAAAGATCTTTGTTTAGTCTTTACTTAAAAAGCTATAGTTTAATCTTTAAAGGTTGTGTCCCAAAAAAACTGACTTCAATAGTGACAAAATAGTTATATTGATTTAAAATCTAGACTATTGAATCGATTTTGATAAAGTTTCTATGGACAAATAGACAGATAGATTATTTGCATTACTTACAGCACACAAATTACAATACAAACATACACATAATACACGGTAAAAGAGATAAAAGAATGAAAAACAAAAGAAGCATGGGACTAATCTATACGTATAACTTTTCAAATAAAAAATGAATTATCGAAATCGGTTAAATGAACTGATGTAGTTATGAGATAACAAGCATAAAAAAATACAACCAAATTGGGACCTTTCTTCTTTTTGAAGTCGATTTATAATAAAAGCTTAATAATAAAAGCTTGATAATATTGACTAATCCGTATTAACAGAGGGGAAAAGGATTGTTAGTAATGGAGTTTGACAGCACCATTGCTAGCAATATGCCCTATAAGGTCAATCTCCACGTGGTTCCTCCTGAAAACCATCGTGAACAATTTTTGTTGAATTTGTCACGATGGGCTAACTGACCTGCTTCATCCTCACCTATCATCTTTCACTGGTACCCCGCCTGTGTATACCGAAATTTACCGTTCCATTATCACCCATAAAAAAAAATCCGTATTAACATTTCAGTGGGCGAAGATAGTGGTGTCGTTAGAACGCTCGGTGGCTCAGGACGACGCACACCGATACCTGCAGGAGTACTCCATAGGTCTGGGCCCGTCAGACGACCCACGGTACGAGCAACGCGCAGTCATGGTCATCAAGAGCAAGGCGAAGACCAGGGCGAAACAACGGAAAGGCGCTCTGGCCAACTGGAAGGTATAACTGTTGTTTTTTAATAATAATTTAAGGCCTCTGTAGCTTTTTTTTTCTAATTTGTGAAAACGAATGGTAACCAATAGGTTTACGTTAACAGTGTATCACTTAGAGGGGATAGGTGAGGATGAAGTCAGTACAGTTTGTCTATTCTAAACAATGTATCATGAATTAATCACGATTATTTTAGTCATCTTGTTTTTTCCGTCACAAATGGAAAGCAACCCCATATAAATTTCCTCAGTATCATAACATTGGTAAATTCAAGTCAGACCAGAAAGTCTTCTGGTGCGGCAGCTTGTTCAGAGGACTAGGTAATTATTTAAAAATTAAGTACTAACATAGTTTTAATTATGGCCCCGGCATAGAATGATCCACTCGTTCTTTTTTCCGTGAGTGCCGTAAAAAGGTACTAAGAGAAGTTAATGATCGAAGGATCCATTTTAACACTTCACTACTCTTAAGTATCACCCAAGTCTAATTGTGGTTGCTAATCCGCCTGCCAAGCGTGGCAACTACTGGCAACCCGCTCCCCCCCCCCCCCCTATGGGAAGGCCTATGTTCAACAGTTGGCAGATAATAGCTGATATGATGATGATGATAGTTTTAAACAAATTATTTATAATAAATATATAAATTAAACCGCAAAACTGGCGCAAGGAATGTCGGATACACTATAATATCGCATGCAGCGCGTGGGAAAAGTGACCATATCTGAGCTGAGGCGGCGCGGCATCAGCGGTGAAGAGCTGCGTCGTCTGATGTGGGGCCGTGTCTCCATATCTACGCCAACAAAAGCACCCATGCCGTAAGTTGGACAATAATTTCTTCGAGAACACTCGAACTGCCAACAGGCAGTCACATACATACTAATTGTAGCGGAATTAAACAAAATAATCCTAATCAACTAACCAGTGATATAGACTTTCGCAATATAACAACTAGTTCAGTAAATTATTTAATAAATTAAAATATATATAAATATTATCGAAATTTTAACGAAATAAATATTGTCGAAATTTTACCAGAGGGAGACTTTGTACAAAAGTCGATTGCTTGGGTACCTCTGTTCCATTCGTGTTTCTACCGTGAAGCAGTTGTGTTTGCATGGCTGTGTTTCGGTTTGAAGGGTGGGATATGGCGTGAACTTACAGGGTACAGAGGAATAACATCTGAGTCCTCAGGAATGGCAACGCATGGGGGGTATCATGGGCGAAACAGTATACTCTGTAATGTCCATGGTACTGCTCATGTCTATAGGTGACGGTTACCACTTTCCATCAGGTGTGTCGTCAGCTTGTTTGCCATTCTAAGTTGTATAAAAAAAAGTTACAATTATTTATATTGGTCTTTACTCACATACTCGTATGTACTTATATAGTAGTATTTATTTGTGATACAATATCACTCACGATTATTATTATTCAACCAATTAATGAAATATTTATGTAAATCTTCATTATTTCATTCCAGCAGATGAAAAGTGATAAGCGTCATTATGTAAACATTACCATTTACCCACATCACATGCTATATGAAGCCCATACATTTTTTTATGGGTGAAAATGGTATGGTAACCCCGTCTGCGCTATCGGTATACGCTGGCGGGGAATCAATGATAGATGATAGATGAGAACTGACCACGATAGTTTCCAGGGACCACCGCGTAGATATCGACCTGATAGGGTATATTGCTAGCAATAGGGCTGTTAAACTCAATTACTAACCAAGACTAAGATGCTACCTTAGTACCCAGTAATAATATATTTTAAATTTAAATTTCCTTACAGCTTGAGCTTTACAGTTCCCCAAATTGTTCACTTAGGAAAAGATACATATTATATCACATTGCCATAATTTACTTCAAATCAGGAGACGAGGAGCTGCGCCGCCTCCCGACTGCGTGGGGACCGCGGACATGGCGCTGGCTGCCGAAGTAGGGAACGGGGTCGGTCCAGCGCTCTCGTCAGCTCTCAACGTCATGGCATTCACGCATGACCTTGAACTTGCCACTAATACTGGTATGTGATTCACACTTTAACACTCACCTGGTGAAAAATTTGTTATGTAGAAATTTAAACAATACCTAGTATGTTACTGCACTTGAATTATTTGTGAATATGCACTCAATTTATAAATAATATTTATTTTCTATCAAATTGTCAGAATGAACAGTGAGTAAAAGAAATATAAGACTTAAAAAATATATACGAAAGAAGAATCTATAACTAAGTACCTAGTACATTGAAAAGATATGTATAAAGGCGACTGGAAAGCAAGAAGCGTAGATATATTTAATAATTGTTTTATTTACCACTTAAAATGCTAAACCATTATTTTTTATAATAAACTCTTTTTGTAACCAATATTCAATTTCTTTTTCAGATACGACACAAAAGCAAGCAACGCCAGATCTACTAGTCAACGGCAAAACCGTCCCAAAACTATCTGTCTCTGCTATCTCCACACCAGCGCCCCAACTGGCCTCCTCAAACAAGCTGTCTGTTCCCGAACCGACTCTCCCATCAACTGGTATAAAGTCCGCCCCAAATAAATCGAATTTGGAAATACCCGAAAACTTACAAAAGCTTGTGCCCGTACCAGACGCAACAAGTGCAATGGTTCCTAATATCCCAAAGAGCTCGGCGCCTGTATCACTAGCGGGACCGGTTGGCGTCGTCCCAAGTGTAACGCCCATGCTGCCGCTACCTAAAGAACCTCCAAAACCTGGTAAGTATTATTAGAATTTTAAAAAAGTTCGCAAAATGTCAATAAAGTTTTTGATAAAAAAAGGGGGTATTTTACCGAACCAGGTGTAATTTTGCGGGAATCCATATCATTCGATTAGAATTGCTTTGTTTAATTCTGCTACTGTTCTGATCGCCACTATTACTACCAGAAGTTTCACAACCTTGCAAATAAGCCATTGATCTCTGACTACCATTTTATTCACGCATGTTTTGCGACACGTGTTTCTTCAACATGCATCTTTAGGCAAATTATTATTGATTGCTGTTCGGAATTAATGTTAACCGTTCGGCACTGCGTAGTTTGGGTGCTGAACGTTTCTTTCAAATGGAATATTTTTTAACGCCCATTATGGTACGTGTCGTCATTTTTGAGTTTCTCCCTTGAAGCGGCAAACACTAAAGCACGACTGATTGTTGAGAGAATGGGACAAGGATACCCAGACGAATTTGTACAGAGTCCCCCTTATCTTAGTTTCTAATATAATATCGTAACTAGACAATGTCTGTACTATTGTAAATATGAGTATTATGGACATAAAACGTATTAAAAAAAAATTTATAGAAGGAATTTTAATAGGAGCAATAGAAGCTAAAACAATATTTTTTAAAAATTTTTTTCTGCTTGTCCTTATGTTTGTTCCGGTATTATGCAAAAATTACTGTACCAAATTGAATCCGGTTTTCACTGTTGTATTCTTGAAAGTAAAATTTAAAAAATGTTTTATCTCGTACGTTATCAAGAAATGGACTATTTCATTTTGTTTTTCTACCTCTAAAATCTGCGCATACGAGTAGCGGGTAAAAAATTAGTTATGTATAAAAATAATTTTATAATTTAAAATTGACTTAAACTATATTAATAATTGCAAAGTGTTCTAAAAATTAATTTACAGTCGAAGAGCAAGTATACCCAGATTACTTCTTCGAGCTGGTGAAATTATCAGAGACAACAGAGCCAAATAGCGTTTTGCTGAAGAACCTTGCAGAGCGGGCTGCTGACCTGAGCTGCGTACCAGAGATAGACATCAATGTTACAGTGAGTAACCCGCTAGAGACATTTTCTTATAGGATGAAAATGGAATGGTAACCCCACCTGATAGAGGTATGCACTTGAGGTTAAGGGATGATAGGTGAGAATGAAAGCAGATCAGTTGGCTTATCGTAACTAATTCCCATAAGAGTACTAGGAAACCAGATATATTCAGTCCCATTCGTGTTTCAACCGTAAAGCAGTTGTGTTTGCATGGCTGTGTTTCGGTTTGAAGGGTGAGATATGGCGTGAATTTACAGGGTACAGAGGAGTCCTCAGTAATGGCAACGCATGAGGGGTATCATGGACGAAACAGTATACTCTGTTATGTCCATGGTACTGCTTATGTATAGCTTACTTATGTACTGCTTATGCTGTATATGCATAGGCGACGGTTACCAGTTTCCATCAGGTGGGCCGTCAGCTTATTTGCCATTCTAAGTTGTATAAAAAAATTAATCTATCGATAGAAATGTTTTCGCTGCCGTATATAAAAGATAGAACGAGAAAAATTTTGTAATGGATGAAAATGTAATGATAATCCCGCATGCGTTATTAGTTTACGTTGGTAGGGTGTCCATATAAATGACAAAATAAATTAGTCCATCACTACGAATTCACTGTTAACCTCTGTTACGTACGTAGGTTAATACTAAAGAATATTATATGTATTTTATACTTTATACAGTACGTAGTAACTATAAGCAGACGAACTTTTTTTTATACAACTTAGAATGGCAAACAAGCTGACGGCCCACCTGATGGAAAGTGGTAACCGTCGCCTATAGACATGAGCAGTACCATGGACATAACAGAATATACTGTCCATGATACCCCCCATGCGTTGTCATTCCTGAGGACTCAGATGTTCCCTCTGTACCCTGTAAATTCACACCATATCCCACCCTTCAAACCGAAACACAGCCATGCAAACACAACTGCTTCACGGTAGAAACACGAATAGGACAGAGGTATCCAAGCAATCGACTTTTGTACAAAGTGTTAAACTAAACTTTTAATTTAGTTTAAGATCTATGTATAAACTAATAAATAAACTCACTTTCACATTTGTAATAAGTAGTCTTTTGTTCTTACAAAACTGATTAGTATGCTATCTGTGGTAGTGTTATTGTCTGTGGTAAGGATTGATATCGGAACGTTTGCCTCCAGACGGCGGCCAAGTCAGCTCGGAAGGTGGTGGCCGGAGCGGTGTCGGGGCTGTTCGGCGTGGCGGCGGACGCACCCGCGCCCGACTCAGGCTGGCGCCGCGAGCGGCAGGAACACAGCGACAGTGACCCTATATCGGGTACATGACGTATATTTTTTTAATAGGATGGATACAAGAAGACCCTGCCTTGAATAATGCTGGGAAAAACCTGATTTATCGGTGTGAGCAATATTCTAATTTGATTTGCGAATTTAGGGTTTTTAAAACATTTTTTTGTTATTGGTTGTTAATTAAATACCTTTATACTTGCAGCGTGTATTACAAAAATATTTTGTATAAAAATGACCTCGGCTCAACCACCTTAAGGATTTTTTCCTAATAGGTGGAAATGGAATGGTAACCTCCCCTGCACTATTGTTATATACTGGCGGGGCACCAGTGTGAATGATACGTGAGGTTAAAAGTAGGCTTTACAATAAGAATTAATCATGATGGTTTTTAGGGATAACCGCGTGGTGCTCGACCTGATAGGGTTGCTAGCAATGGGGCTGTCAAACTCTATTGCTAACAATCCCTTTCCCCTCAGAAGAGAAGAGTTCGGATGTACCAACTAACCTGACTTTATCTCTGGTAATTTCAATAGTGCAAGCGAAATTATCGTTTTATTTACATTTTGAATATTAGAGGACGTTCAAGTATTACATAACGCAATTTTTGAGCCTCCCTCTTCCTCGTGTAACGCGCCGTAACATTTATCTGTACCACAACCCCTTCCTTAACATTATTTATTATACAAGTGATAATTTTTAGCTAAGTCACAACATTAACGAATACTAAACAATGAAAACAAAATAAAAAAGAGGTAAGTTCTATAGCCGAAGGATTCTCCGTAAAAGATAAATGAAAAAGGTTGCCAACGTGGCAGATTTTAATTCCCTAGTTTTTTTTATTTAAATAAAAAAAAAGCTGTTGTACGAACCTCCCTCTCGAGTTCTGTAGCAAAAAGATATATGTTTGTACTGAGGTAATTAATTATGCCTAGCAATCAGCGCCTTGCAAATCAATATAGGCAATCGCAGACCACTTTAGGAATGGGCCGAGTGTCTATTAATATAAGAACAAAAATGGATTTTAAGATAATTTTTGTGAACTTAACAAAATGTTAAATGCCTATATTATATATAATGTTATGCCACTACTTTGCAATTGTTTACTGTAACCCGAGGGCCTACCATGAAATGTTTTCCGAAATTTCGGAGCTGGACGAAACACTTTGATTTTAAAATTACATAATACTTACCGTTTAAAAACATTAAAAATATTAGAATATTATTCCTTTGGTCTTTTATGGTAGGATTTATGACGAACGAAATGTTAAGCTCCATTTACTGGACCGTATTAGGTATGAACGAAAACACGAAATTGAGTCCGAAACTTCGGAATTTCATTTGATAGTAAGCCCCCCGTTCCGTTGTAGAGTCGGTGTTGCTGGGGAGAGCTTCAAGGGCGCGCCGCGCCCGCTCCGCGTCCCGCCGCGCCCCGCCTCCTCCCCCGCACCTCTACGTGCCTGCTAGGTAAAGCCTAATTTATATTGCATATACTAGGTAGTGGGATAAAAAATAGTATATATAATAGATATAGTTCAGTAGATTTTAATGAAAAGGTATCCTTTTTGTTACAATTATCGTAGAAAGTCTCTCAAAATGAAATAGAAATGTTCAATTGGTTAATCGATTTTAGATTTGTACCTACTTCTATTAATAATTGGTTTGTTTTATTTGAAACGCTATATGCATCTATTGTAACAGATTGTTCTACTAATATTATAAATTTGTTGGTGAATATTTGATACCCGGATATGTTATATCTAAACTTACGCTACACTTTACATACTAATTCACGAGGGCAAAGACTAGTAATAAATATGACAAGATATATTACACGTTACATGGCTTTAGTCCCAATTATGAATACAAACTCTTCGTATTTTGTGAGGCTCGAACCCCCATCTATAGGAAAACAAAGCAGTGTGTTAGTTTCAATATTAGTCCTATTTTTATGGTTTAAACCTGTTCGCGTAATATGTACATTACTTACATTACACAAACTGATGCTAGTCTCATAGTTGCATTTATAAACGACGTTATCTTGACATTTGACCACACTATATTATAAACGCAGATCTATGTACTTGGTGGCATCTGAGAGCAGCGCTGTGGAAAGCGATGCGCCTTGGGATGAACCACCTAGTTCAGGAAATAGCTCGTAAGTTTTCAATATATTTATTTTGTGAGATTGCTCAAAGCCGTCTTGAAAAAATATTTTATACTATGGTATCGGACATTTTGTATTAGTTTTTTTACGTTATTTCAATAAGGAGTTTATGCTTGTTCAAAAGTTTTTAGAAGTGTCTATTGATAAACATAATAAAAGTGCGACAGATTCATTTTAGAGCCACAATCCTAAAGTTAATAATGAAATCTTAATATCGTAGGCGTTTCAATGTTATCTTGCTAAACACTAATTCAAGATATTCTTTATTTTGTATATATATAGGGCTGTAGGAAGCAGAAGAGATGATTCAGCCAGATTAAAAGCAGCTCGACCACTTTGCATTCAGCACGCAACTGGGCAAGTACAAGTGGAACATTCGCTGTTTATAGTCGGTAAGTGTTTATTTCTAGAATATTTCTTTATACACTGAATGTATCAATTAAGGAGACTACTTGATAATAAGCGTGTACTAACAAAGTACTTCACTTTAACCAAGAACGCTTCCTATAAGAAGCATAATTCGCACTTGCGTCACCTATCATTTAGAGTTGGAAGATTTTGGACCATAACATTAGCGTATTTAAGATTATTTTCTAGAGAAGAACTTAGACTCTTAAAAGCGTATATATACCTACAGTTAGACGTCTTTGTAAAGCTTCACTGGCATCTCAGAGTGGGCACCAGACAATTCTGTGGTGAGCAAGGACCTCTAACCGACCCTGCCCCATAAATACACCTGTCTTGGATCAAGATAGTATCTAATAATTTCGTTGTTATAATAATTGTCTTACCCTTCAAGGACGATTGATTCTTGAGAAAGAATTCCACGAGGAATACTCCTCCCAATTAAAATTTATCTATTTATCTTAAATCGAATATAAAACACAACAATCCACTAATTAATAGGATCTGTATAACACGAACCAGCAATTTACCTTTTATCGATAAATATAAAAGATATAAATCGCCCCATCACTGGTTTCTAAACTTCGAATAATATTTTACTTCAGACCGTAATCACTCTTTTTGCATACTGAAGTAAGGATCAAGATGGCACGCACCATTTCTATTTCTATTGTTCGCATAGCTCTCGACAGTCATGATTACTGATACCTGCCGATTGCTAATAGTAATATCTAATATTAATGTTACAAACTTGGTACTATTTGGGTTCAAACTACCCTCCCAATTGTATGATTTTTGTTATAATGCATAATTTACAAATATGTGCATTTTGTGTTTATTTTATGATTATAATTAATAAGTAATCATGTAAGTTTTTATGTTGTGTAGAATTATAGATATTTGTATCTCTATTTTAAATGTTTGAAGGAGTGTATAATACTCGCCAAACGATTTATGGCTGATTGTAAATTCTAAGCTTACGTACACTGGAATTTATTATATTTGTAATCATTTATGATAAATAAAGAGCTTTTGAAAACAAAACAAACAAACTCCTCCCAATATATATTTGGAATATTTATTTGCAAAACTGTTTTGGGAAAAAAGTTGATGAGATAAATAGGTATAAAATCAACTAATATATACCTGACCTTTTCAGTAATAATACTTTCTAGTAGGTATTGGTTTAAATCTGTATACTAAAATGGGTTTAAATTGTTAGGTGCTGGTAGTGGAGCCGAGGTGGAGAGTGCAGCACCTGCAGCTTCTACAAAACAAGAGAAAAAGCGAACACGACCAAAAACGGCTAGAGCTAGAAAAAATAGGTATGGTTTATTTTTAGCTTTGCTTTAGTTAGTGCAAATAAGAATCTTCAGAATTTCAGAAATCAGGTATCCACCTGCCGCCCTTGACCAAATTTTTGATGGTGTCCCTAAAATATAATCTGTGGAGGATAGCAGTAACTATATAAATCCACCTATTAGACAGTATCTAAGTGCAATATCTTCTTTGATTCTAAAGTTTTTATATCGTCATAGTCGTAAAATACTGACGGATCTGACAAATATTATATATAGATGCGTCAGTATTCCACGACTACGACGATATATGTCCTAACTTTATCCTCAATTACCATAATTTACTGCTCAGCTGCATCTCACCAGCTTATACCGTTACTGAAGACATTTTTTTAGATGTATTCTGAGATTTTAGAACCAAAATGTAACGAGATACAACAGTGGAGTGTTACCATTGCATTTTTATTCAATCGAACTACCACAGTAACGAATTCTATATCGTCATGATCACATCAGCCTTAACTATCCACTGATGAACATACGCCTCCCCTTAGGGGATTTTGCCAGTAGTTGCCACGCTTGACAAGCGGACTGATAACCGTAGTTAGGTTTTAAGAGGGACGCTGATGCCCATCCCTTTGTCGATTCTTACAATTCCCACGGGAAGGAGTGGCCTATCTATACTGGGACTAGACGGCCAAAAGAATACTATATCATTAATCATAAACACATTTTCAGGGTCTCCCCAGTACCAGAGACAACCAGCCCACTGGAGCCGTGGGCGACAGCACCGCTCTCACGACTGTCTCGCCTCTTACGGTCTAGTAGCACGTCTTCTACCTCACTTGCATCACAGACCTCAAACGAACGATCCCCTCAAAGATATTAAACTATATTTGTACTTGACGTATCCTGCGGCTTTACCCGTGGTCGTATGTTCAAGAACTGAGCTATCTAGTGTAGATTTTTTAAATCAGGCTGGTAGTACCAAAGACAAATGCGTTCAGAGTCACTTTATTATATTTATATAGATTGACACTAATGTACCTAAGCTCCCCTTGCAAATATGGGTGTTATTGGGGTTTTTTTCTCGTTGAGCTGTCCGATGAATTGTAGAAAACTCCTTTCTAATAATGAAAGCATCACGCCAGGTAGATATACAACTATTCTTGTATAAAAGAGAAGAGTTATTGTGAAATCGTAAATTATTTACGTAATTTATTAGTCAAGTCATAGAAATTAAAAGCGACAGATTGGCATCCTAACAAAAATCTTAAAACAAATTCGTCAATAGATAAATTTTCGTTACTAACGGAAAAAACAAGACGGCGGATGTTTCTGTCCCTCTCACGCATGCTGTAGCGATAAAGTATCTATCGATAATTTGTTTGCCACTTGTGGTTTAACGTTTATCCAAAATATAACTACCCAGAAAACTAGATATTTGAGTAAAGACCTAATCGTCTGAATGCTATAAATAAGCCTAATCAAGTTTCTCCTTAGACAATTATAAATAAAATATTATACCTACTTTTACTATTAAAAGATATACATACTTACTATACTCGTTGAGCATTTTGTTTCCGTTTTCTCGAACGTTCGAACCGTCGTTGTTCAAATCTATTGTTATAGGATCGCTAGCTAACATAGAAATAAAACATCCAAAGTAATATATCGCCTTTTATTTAGATAACGCCATCTTTCCGTACGTTTCACTGAAAATGACTATGCAGAATATGCAACAACTAAAATGATAGATTAAAAATAAACTTGCATCAGTCAATGCATACTGCATTTTATATAAAATACTTATATGAAAATATAACTAAATGTATATGAAAATGCATATAGTAAAGAACAAAATATTAACATACAAATAGAAAATAAAATGGGAATGAGCAAAGATTTGATGAAACCGTCAAGACAACAGCGCGTACAATATGGACATGAGTACAACGGTATCGTATTAAAAGAAAAAAAAAAACATTCAATAGCAGTTAATAAATAGGATCATAGTTTTCTATCAATCGGTTGCAATATGAAGGTGTAAATAATTTTCAGATCAATACCAATAGGTACCATCACCACCTATATGTACTTGCAACTAAGAACTTGATTTAGAATGGTTTCTAGAATCCCAACATGTGGTATGAATTTAATAGAACATTAGACACTTCCTTAAATACTGATCCAATAAAAAATATACAATGTAACCGATTCTGAGGTGTTATTTTTCTAAAACTATCCCTTAACCATATAATTTAATAATTTCTCAAAATTACTATTTTTACGGGCCGTCGCACATTGAAATTACAATAATTTCGACTTAAATTTATTAGAAAATTAGTTCACATTGATTCTAACAATAAACATTTCGCTGTAACATGGAATTAAAATTGTAATTTATGAGATAGTTTTAAAAAAATAGCGCCTTAGAATCGACCTCAATGACAGTTTTAAAAACTTATTTAGAGAGAGGAAGATTCAGAAAATCAATCCGTTTTTTTTTTTTTTGTAGTAGAACAAAGTTTGTAAAGTTGAAAAATTACGCCATCGGTACAATAGTATTTTGACAACGGAAATGTAGAGCGGCAACATTTTATGGCAGTATAGGTGGTAGCATAATTGACGTCTATAACTGCGCTTTTAGAAAAACATTGTTATCCTAAAATATCTATTTATTAGAATTTATATCAACAGTAACCTGAAAATTTTTATATTTTTCAATATTTTTAAGTTACAACTGAACCGAAAATATGCGAATTAAAAAAGAATCACTGTTAATTATTATTCCTCTCTTTTACTATTCAGTAAAATTTTTAAATATTTCTGGAACATTTCGTTTCCAATAAACGTTAGGATAACGTCGTATTGCCAGCAGTAAATATTTTTGTATCAAATATACTGGAATCCCCTTCCCCCTTATTTATAGTATTCTGCGACTAATTATTATATTGATATTTCATAATTAATCCCTACAAAGACTCTTTATAAAAATTAATAAGCTATCCAACATATTTATTTAGCTTTTATTAGGGCGGAGGGATATTGTTAAAACCGTCCTTCATACTTTGATACTTACTAATAGTTAATAAACCCATCCAATTATTGTCGACAATCACTCAAAACTTACCAATTTCTCTCTGTGGACAACTGCCATATTAGCCGCCATTTTGTTCTGGATAACTCTTTGCACCGTCCCGGGTATATTTTTTTACATGATTTCTCTATTGTAATTACGTACTGAAGGCAGTTAGGTCTCCCACCTTTAACAGACCGACAATATGAGGGCAGTGATGTAATCACATATTGGAAAATGACAGGGCATACAATAACAATATCAGTACAGAAATACAGTTACGTATCAAAAGTACAATGGGATATAGAGTAATAACATCAAATACAAAACATGAGCTGTGCACAATATCGCATGTAAAATATTATCAAGGCGTAATAATCGGCGGACATAGGAGGGGCAAAGACTCCCCTCATTCCGAATATAGCTGTGAAAGGTCATGATAAAAACGCAAATCACAAACAACCTATACAGAAGTACTATCACTAATATAATTTCCACAAATTGCGACGGGAATGGCGACATTCGATTGATATACATTTATAACATATCCAAATATCGAGAAGTACACCAATTACATACAATCGTTGAAGTGAACATTTTCAAATCAATACACACATAATATGATCACCAAACAATAATATATGTAATGACATGAGACCAATAAAATCAGAATAATAAATACATGAAAGCACAGTGTAAACATGGTGCAGCGTTTATTAGATAATTTTCATAGGGTTACTTACCTCTGGGGTCTGTGGAGAGAAACCATTGTTAGAAATAAAATGAACACACAATATGTCAATAATATACACTTTATCTCTTAAATAATAATACAAAAGTTGAGGGATATCCGTGGTGCGTCAGTGGATACGCGTTTTATATAATAATTACTGAACATTTTCGGGGAATGTAGATTTGATTACATTACCTTTTCACTTCTGCTATACACTGTCCCTATGGGGTAATTATCAAAGCTAAATCTTAGAAAAAGAAAATACATATTCTAAACCATGTAGCATATTCGTTACAACCTAACGGGCGTGGAAGAATAGTAAGACCGAACATACTTTATCATAACGCCTAACTTACACACCTACATTATAATATTACGAAATTGTATTATAAATTTTAGTTTTAAAACCCCACCGCGAGGGGATAAAACTAGAAAGTCCAACGACAAATAGTAGTAGAGATTATCATGTTACACATAATAAAAATGATATTTCTATAAACTAGTCACACAGTGGTGTTACCTCGACTCCTGGCGTCGACGAAGTATCTCACAATGCAACGCATCGTGTCGCTCTATCGCTCCTTCGTCCGACTCATATTTAAAAGCAGTGTGGTACATTACAAACCTGGACAGACTGTCAATTGGCACAAAACAATTAACGACAGTTTCAATAAGTACACGTGAACACGAGCATAATACACAGTTGAAAATCATTTATATATTGACCACACAGCCGCGATTCGTTAATTTTATTATAATCTCACGTTTCAATACATTTTACTAATAAAACATTATAACCCACAAGAAATAAATTGATATGTAATGGTGTTTAATGCGAATCGAAATCATATTGGCGTTTCTTTCGCGGCCGCCAGCGCACTGTAGGCAACCTAACTGCTGACAGAATTATAATGCGGCATAAAATAAAAGCAGCTCAACGAATAGAACGCACAATAGAGTCAATAATTTAAAAATTATAGAGAGGACTTATTATAATAATAAAATTAATAACAATACTATGTTACCATGTTTCTTACTTATGTCTTTTACATTATGTCGTATTATATCGCGGTAGAGAAACGTCAACATGTAAATAAAACTTAAATATACATGTGAAATACAATGCTTATTGAATTGACAATTCCTATACAATACAAGAAAAATTACTAGCTATTGTCATAATTTTATTAATAGACTGTACTTTGGGTTTATCATAGATTAATAATTTAATATACTGGCCTGAATGTTTTTTCCTAAAAGATTAAACATTTCAAAACAGTGTCAGCTCTACTATATTTCCGATTATTTATTGTGGGTATTCGAAGGGCGATCGGGTCGGGTTTTAGTGAAATTTTGCTTAACATAACATTTTACAGGCTATATCCTCTTGTCTGCGTGGACCCGGTGATCAGCGCTCTGCAATGAGAACAAACGAACATGGCAAAAACGGAAAAACAGTAGGTTTTGGTAGTTTTTTTTTTATTTTTAATATGGTATTTTTTGATTTCTCGTGAGCAGGCAACCCCGGCACTGGCCTACATCTGCAACACTACATACACTAAACATTTGTATCAAAACATCATAGCCGTTTCAATGACCATAGGAGTAAATCATAATGTAACACATCGTTTGCAGTTTAAACGAGCCAATTATAATAAATAATCCAATTGATTTCAAATAAAAATAGTGTAAACTAATATAATTATATCAACTTTATGTTAATAAGACCTTTATTAATAATAATGTTGAGTTACTACAAAACTACGGGTACTATACAAGTCGAAATTTAAAATATTACAGCCTCCCATACCAAAATGGCCGTGTTTTCTTTTTCAAAATTTGTACGAGACTTTCAAATTCATTTTGTCGTTTCTCGACTCATGTTTTTAGGAAAAATGTTCCATTTCACTAGTAGAACCTCACACACTTTGCCATTAAAGGCTTCTAATTATTTTAAATTCAACCTGTATAAACTTCAAGCCTAACTTATTCATAAAAAATAAAACAAAAATCCATTCCAACCATTATGTTGTGTCAGTTTCTTTTAAATTTAGAATTAGAAAGAGACAAAACACTTTAAAAAATTGTTCACAGTTAGGCATCTAAAAAGTTATTTTAAACTCGTGTAATTTAATGTAGTCAGTAAATGTAGATATTATAATAGGTTATATTATTCTATTACAGTTAAACGGAGGAATAAATTTAAATAAAATTTGGCAAGTTTTTAACTTAACATAGGACAAAGAAAAGAGATGGATTTTAACGTTTGATATTTTTTATGAATAAAAAGCTGTAATTATGATATAATTTTATGAATAAATATAGCATGTATGTGTAATTGCATAAATTCATATAATAATAATCAAATTTATATCAGAGCTCACACGTAAAGTAGAATACATAATAGGTATTTTAAAATATAACGTATCATAAAATGCATAATCCATCTATAGAATAAAATTTCTACATTCCAGTAAGACGAAAATAGGTACTTTGATTAATTAAATATTAATATATTATAATAATATATAATATTTTGTATTCTTTATAAGTTTATTAAACAAGATAGATATATATTAATTAAAATTAATGGTTCAAAAAAACAATACTAAATTACGTTAACTCAAACACCTTTTCTATTTTAGGTGTTTGATTATTTCATGCATTATTATTTTGGGAAAAATTAAGAGTACTAATAATAAAATAATTATAATAAGGAAAAAAAAGCAATAAAAATTTTTCCATAAAAAAAATCTACTTCAATTGTGGCAAAACCAATTATTTTAATTTAAAAACTAAACAACCGAATGGATTTTGGTAAAACTCTATGGGATCAATCTGTAAATATATCCTTTCAAATAAAAAAATAATTTTCTAAATCGGTTTACAACTGACCGGGTTATCAGATAACGAACATAAAAAAATTACAACCGTATTGAGAACCTACTTCTTTTTGAAGTTGGTTGAAAAATAGATCAATGAATTATTTAAAAATAGTGCTTGTTTGCCACCTCAGTGGTATAAAAAAAGTCATAAAGTTTTCATTGATATGAATTGCCGATATTTCTGAAAAAATTCATACAAATATAATAGTTAACATTCCATTCCGGGCCCATTTCATGGATATACACGAAATAAATCTAATTAAAATAAATTAATTACAAGAATAATTAAAGGCTAATTAAAAATTCTAATAACTAAATACATACAGGTAAAGGGACTATGTAGCATTATCAGACATATAGTATTAAATACATGAAGTAAAAAAGTAAAATATAACAGACGTGACTTGGAATAGATGTCGCAAATGTATGTACTTTAGGCTCCAATTTTTTATCCTAAGTAAGCTTAAAAGATTGTATATAACATTTCGACCTCATGCGAAAGTCTCTTTCAGTGTGAGTACGATCAATTGTCAGAAACGACAAATATAGTAAGTTCATTAAATTCTCATTACCCAATTGTATACATTACAAAATGTATGTATGAAAGATGGTTTGATATCAGTAAACATATTTTGTATTATCTCGTTTTCATATGTACTATGTTACTATGTCTTAGAAAAATGGGAAAAGGAATTTATCGAAAGATAAGTTTTCGCTGTCGTATGGATATAATAGAACCGCACAGCAACGTCTGGGGTTCTTCTTTTATACACGATAATGAAAACGCCTACCGATGCATTCATTTGCCACTTATCTAGGAGGACCTGCGCCGTCTATTTCCATTCGTGTCTATGTAAAATATATTACTAATTTATCAAAATGCAATATGTGTTACATATGTATCTATCTACCTTCACTAAAGTCTCTTAGAGGGTAGGCAGAGAAGCTGTGCTGTTACATTATAATTTAATACTACGGCAACCACTAATAATATATTACAGCATAAATAAAATCATATTCAATGTAACTAATTAAATTTCAGTCATGCAAACTGAAAGAGAATACAAATTAATACATGCGATCAGAGTTTTAAAGCCTGTAAAATAAATATTCAATTGATTCAATGTACCATTAACCCGGAAATATAAAATACAACATGCACATAAGTATATAAATCGTTAAGCAGTATACAAAACGTTCTATGAATGTAATAAATTGATTTTTTAACTTGATAAGTTTTTATGGTCAAAAAATTTGTAAACACATGAGTTTTTAATAAACAAATCTAGTGTAATAATTATATTTCTCTTATTATTATCCAATTAATATTTAAAGCATCCAAATATAATAAAAAGTTACTATTTTGTATTGTATAATGTAAATTACTACACTAATGTAGATTAAAAATAATAATCTTTTAAATTAATAAATTTATTTCAATTTTGACATTAATACGGGACCTATATTCGAATAAACCCTGATTAAATTCATTAAAATCAAATAAAAATTGATAAAGATATTGATACGCACAAAATGAAGTAAAATTGAGATTGTACACATTTTTGAAATTACTTAGAATTATTCTATACACTATTTGCATGGGAGGGAGACTTAAAATACTTATAGTCTAGTTATGGAAATAGTATTAAAAGTATAAACTGTATAATTTGTATAGTTTCAAGTCAAAGTTTAAACAGTCTTCTGCTACTGTTTCGTTCACGTCAATTTCTAATAAGTTAGAAATAGAACGAGAATCCTAGCGAGAATTTCTCGAATTCTCATCCAGATTGATGTTAAATATATAAATAAAACTCATAATGAGTTTGAGAAACTAAACCATTTCTAAGATATGTACTTTTTTACTACTCGACTCTGAATGTAATCAAGTAAGTGATGTTTGTATAATTTTTTTTTTATATTAAAATTTTTTTATCATGTTGTTACCTTTATTGCATAGCTGTAATAAGTGGTCAAAAAAACCTTATCGAGTTAAAATATTAGATGTAACTTTGTTCATCATACACATTTAATTAATTTAACAAGTTTAAAAAACCATGACGAATTATGTCTTTATAATAATATATTCAAAGATACATCTAATTGTTCAGAACAATATATTGTTACCAAAACCCAAATAGAATTCCACAGACTTAATAATGTAGCATTTTTTCATATATAACACCAAAGCACTATCCCTGACCTAGTTATATAACATAGTTATGAATATATTTAGTGCACGGGTTTTCAATGAAAACTGAACACTTGATAAGTTGCGGCCAGTTATACATATTTGCAGCTACAATAATCCTTATTAATATATACTAGTGTCAAAATGAGTTTGTTTCTTACCTCTCAGTGCAAAAAAGATAGGTTATTAGGTTATTGCAAATCAAATATTCTTGTAGGCGATTCCATATTCTAAATTCAAATATTTTTAATTAAATATGTCTACGAAAGATTGTAAACAGTGTGTTTTGTCATCATTTAAAGACTATGTATTTTTTTTTTCAGTGTGTATCTTATCAGTATTCAGTTTCCACGTTAGTGTCGTGTGTGTATTACTGAGTGGGGAGTACTCACGCTCACTGCTGCTGGTCGGGGCCGGAGGACGCAGAGTAGGGGTAGGGCGCGTAGCCGGGGTACATGGCGCCGGAGTACATGGGGTACTGCTGCTGGTACTGGCCGCCCATCATGGCGGCGCCATTGCCGGGCGGCCCGCCCGCCGCCTGCTGCTGCTGCTGCTGCGGGCTCGCCGCCGTCTGCTGCGCCGTCTGCGGCGGTTGAGCTACAGCTCCGGCTTGGGCTTGTTGTTGCTGGGATTGTATAATAAAATTACTAATGGGTTTGAAATATATAAATTGTATATTAAGTGGACCTCTTCATGACATGTCGAAATAAGGACTGAGTCATATTTTGAAAAATTTATTAAAATCCTTACTAATATTATGTGAAAGCGAAGTTATTTGTTAATTCGTGGTGCTTTAACGATTCAAAAAATTGGCACATAATTTGGTATCCAAGTAGTATTCAAGATGAAGAAAGACAGGCCATTTTTTATCCCAGTCATGAGTACTCATGGATAAAACAAAACTATAAAAAATACTCTCCTTTTTATTTTTTCATCAACAGCATAAAGATGTTCATGATGTTGTCTGTGCTTTGTTAAATTAAAGAAAAAAAAAAACTACAAGAAATATACCTGAAAAACACTACCCTCTCTCCATTTCCTATTCGATTCCTCCCCTTCTCTATTCGATAGGCGGATAAAAATAATACCTTGAGTTTCATCTGCGCTTCGATGGCCTCGGCCTCCTTGATTTTGCCAATGTTGCGGTAGTACTCGGCCCACTGCGCACTGTAGTCGGCGGCGCCCGCGCCCGCGCCCGCTGCCGCGCCCGCGCCCGCGCCCGCCGCCGCGCCTGCACCTGGACCACCGCCCGCCGCGCTGGTCGGGGCCCCGCTCGCTGCAGCACTAGCTGCTACCGCTGCGGCTATGGAATTCATCACAATTAAACCAATTCTACTTTACTATAATATAATAAATAAATAAATCGCATTAAAATTCAATTATTTGTCTTTCACTGGTTAACAATTTACAGGGTAAATATATATACAACTTAGAATGGCAAACAAGCTGACGGCCCACCTGATGGAAAGTGGTAACCGTCGCCTATACACATGAGCAGTACCATGGACATAACAGAGTATACTGTTTCGCCCATGATACCCCCCATGCGTTGCCATTCCTGAGGACTAAGGTGTTATTCCTCTGTACCCTGTAAATTCACTGCCATATTCCACCCTTCAAACCGAAACACAGACATGCAAATACAACTGCTTCACGGTAGAAACACGAATGGACAGAGGTACCCAAACAATCGACTTTTGTACAAAGTCTCTGGTAAAAATGTATATAGCTGTGTTACCATTATCACACATGATAATCGTCACAATAGCGTAAAATCTGAAAGCATCATACCTTGCTGTTGTTTAGCTTGCTGCTCCACTGCCTCCGCTTCCCTCATGAGACCAAGTGAGCGGTAGTAGTCGATCCACTGCTGTGAGTAGTCCGGCTGGCCGGTCAGTGGGTTTATCTGTATTTGTTGCTGTGTGACAAATATATGCGATTCGACACAAAAGCAAACTGTTCGTTAACAGTTACACTTTACACTAGCTATATACTGTGCTTTTGCTCAATTAATTTGGATAAAAATCTCCTCTCCTATGTATACATATAATAAAACTAGAGGTCGAATGTCTGATCATAGAAAAAAAAAAGCTAAAAACTAAGTCAGGGGGATGTTAGAAGCGAAATAGAACACGTCCAATATTTTTTAAATTTTTTGTTTCTATGTCTATTTGTACGAGCTAATCTCCGAAACTGTTGGAACTTTTGCTAATTTTAATTCAGTATTCCCAGACATAATAAATAGGTATATACCACACATCGATATACACTAAACAGGAATAACGAATACCACGCGGACAAAGTCGTGGGCATCAACTAGTCATTTCTAACCGCAGACAAAAAATCCCCAAATTATTTTGAAAAGATAATATACTCAAAATTTAAGTAAAATAGCTACGATATGAAGCACATTTCATTATTAAGACTGTCATATATCCAATTATTACCTACTTACACGGTAGAGAGGTGATAACATCTGTCAGCATGCATGAGACATTACCTGTGGTTGTTGTGAAGGGTTGACTTGTTGCCACTGCGGGTTATAGCCCCAGGCGGGCGGGCCGCCGCCATTGCCGCCGCCACCGCCGCCATAGTACTCGCCGCCGGCGCCACCGGCACCGCCACCGCCGCCATTGTTACCGCCGTCTTGGATGAAGTTGATAGGCTGTGTATATTTCATTAATTAATATTTTTTGTTTAATATGACTGTGTTGATGAGAAATTTTGTCTATTTATATATTTGTCCCAAAAAATGTTTAACAAAATTGGATACTATTTTCTCAGTTGCGCTCCAGAAGGTCTAAATTAAAATCGGTGGGGTTACTCTTGAAATAAATTCCAATAGATTGTGACATTGGAATTGAAATGTTTCACATTATCGAATTGTAATACTAGCGACATAATTGTTCTAAACTGTTCTGATAGATGCAAATATGGAAAATGAAATAATTATTATTTTATATTATATTCAAATAAGTTTTTTTATTACCCCTTATATTAATTTATTATACCAGAAAATGAAAGTATGTATAAATAACACTTACCTAAAATAGTAATTAACTAATTTTGCCCAATTTAAATATTTTTTAAGAACATAATTAAAATATATGAAAGGGAAATATACACACCATGCCAACTTTCTCCATGATGAGCCGCTTGCAGGCCTCGACGGCATCGGGGTGGCCGCGGATGTAGAACGTGCGCGTGTTGCGATCAGCGCCGGTTGCTCGCCGGTCAACCTCGCAGTGTGCGCCAGTTTGGGCATTCATTTGCTTTATTACTTCTCCACCTAAAAGATTACTCTCGTTATCACACCATCACATATCACCTACGATCCATTCTTAAACAGTGTAGATAAACCTCTCAAATAAATTTTTGCCACTCTTTGTGTAATAATATCTAATGAATTTTACCAAAGGGAGACTTTGTACAAAGGTCGTTTGCTTGGGCACCTCTGTCCCATTCGTGTTTTAACCGTGAAGCAGTTGTTTGCATTGCTATGTTGTTATGTGCTGGAGTTTGAAGAGGTGCTATGCCTCTGTACCCTGTAAATTTACTGCCATAACCCACCCTTCAAACCGAAACAGTCATGCAAACACAACTGCTTCACGGTAGGAACCCAAAAAAAACTCCCTCTGACATAATACTTAGAACTACAAACAAGCTGACGGCTTAAAAAAAGGAAGTGATAAATTTTGAATTTAGGATTTACAGTATTGAAGCGTCCATACCTCTACCAATGATGAGGCCGCACTTGACGTTAGAGACAGTGAACGTGACACGTATCTCCGGGTTCTCCTGCCACTGCTGGTAGTCGCCGCGGTCGCCGTTCCTCTGACCAGAGCCTCCGCGGCCGCGACCGGGACCCGACCTCACTTCTTGATCTCGCCTCTACATATTCCGAGTAGAATTTACTTCATCCACATGAATCAATAAAGTATCCTATGTGCTAAGTTACGATATAACGTACCCACATGTACCAAATTTGACACAAATCCATTCAATAGTTTTGGCACGAAAGAGTAACAAATGAGGTCTATAAAATCAAAAGCAGCTTAAACGCCATAAAATCGTAAAATGAGTTAACTGTGTTACCATCTAGTTTAATTAGTTAAACACGCTTTGGTGTTCAGTTTACTAACAAATGCAGTAAAATCTCTAGCAAATTCAGTTCACCTTTTTTTTTTTATACAACTTAGAATAGCAAACAAGCTGACGGCCCACCTGATGGAAAGTGGTAACCGTCACCTATAGACATGAGCAGTACCATGGACATAACAGAGTATACTGTTTCGCCCATGATACCCCCCATGCGTTGCCATTCCTGAGGACTCAGGTATTATTCCTCTGTACCCAGTAAATTCACGCCACTGACATTGGTATCAAATACAGCAAATATAACTAAGAGTTTTGCCCGCCAGAGATTTGAATTTTGGATTTAATTGTCTTTGATTTAATAAGCCTCAAATATCCATCTATCCATCGTAACAAACTGTCGCATTTATTACTATTAAGAGAATCATCAGTGGACCACCATTTAAGATTTAACATTTATTATTACTTTATATCAATTTTACTTAAATAACTCATCCATATAGACATCGTCTACTTCCAATTTTATTATATATTATTTACTAGCTTTTATCCGCGACTTCGATCGCGTAGACGGAACATATTGACTGACCGGAATTAAAATTAGTCCTTATTCCTATTCATGCCTTATACAAGCTTTCCAGCAGCAGTATTTCCGAACCGATACGACATCATAACCTTCAAGAGTATATGCCTTTTTAAAAGGCCGGCAGCACACTTGTGATGCCTCTGGTGTTGCGGGTGATCATGGGCGGCAGCGGTCACTTACCATCAGGCGAGCCGCATGCTCGTTTGCCCCCTGTGTTATAGAAAAAAAACGTGCAAAGAAGTAACAAACAAACTTATTGTCATATTTATAATATTAATAAAATAAGCACTTCATCGTGCAAGCGATTAAAAACAATAAGCAGATTGTTTGAATAAAAAGTTGGTGGGTTGGTAGTCTGCCCTTCCAGTGAAGAGACAGCCTCGTTACTTTTATCTATTTATGTTCCTTTTTTATTATTTAATAATGCCAAAGTGAAGTCAGATATGATGACGTTAAAAGTCTTTTAATTTTTGTAAAATTTATTAATTTTTAATAAACATTATTAAGCAAGATTTACATATATCAACTTACATTTACGCTGGAGATGAGATCGTCAATCATTTGTTTCGCTTGCTCCACTTGGTGCGGTTTGCCTTGCAGGTAACACCTAGACATAAATGTACATTTAATATGATAAATAATACATATATACACTAATAGTAATTCTACTATTGACCATTGCAGTAAAACATAATGAAAAAGTAACTAAATTTCGTTTGAATATATCACAGAAAAACGCCCTTAATTAAATTAGTAATAAATCCTAATATTCAATCGATTAATCGATTGAATAAATTAAATATTTAATTTGTAATACTATTGACATCGACAGACTATCTTTATAATCAGGTCAATAACCTGTTTGTTTACATTTTTTAAAGTTTTATGAAATCAGATTATATAAATTCTTTTGGGACCGGTCTAGAGAGAAGGTGCTATTTATTTGTATCAATTAGGAAACTAACCTTTTATCTCCGGGACCATCGTCCCTCTCCTGATGGAACTGCACCCTGCAGCCTGTCTCTGCTTGGATCTTCTTGATCATATCACCACCGCGACCTATCACCACCCCTACAGCAATCTTGGGTACTGACACCTACACAATACAAATATTTGGTACATTATGGTAAATTGTAAATTAAAACATCATCATGTAAATAAAAATCACATAAAAAAAATAAAGTTACCTCAGTGGAGTTGGTAGCGAGTCCGTTGCCCTGATCTTGTGGTGAGTATGCGTCATCGTACTGCGACCGCTGTCCGCCGCCGATTCCCATGTCCTTCTCGGCCAACAGTTCGTACACCAGCTGTTTGGCGTGCTCCACTTTTGACGGATCACCTGATATACGTAGAGGCTTCTCCTGTTACATAGAATTACATGCTCAAAAATTGGTTAGGTTAGGATATTTAACCTCACACGCTTGAAATTAAATGGTTGCATACAGTGTGGCTTTACAGGAGTTTTCACCCGCGAACGCTCAGGCTGTGGAATGAACTATGTGCCGAGGGTTTCTCTAGAGACTACAGTATACCCCATACTGTTCAGTCATTCTTCAAAAAATACTTTTTTTATACACACAACCTTAAGAAACTTAAAACACATAAGTTTTAAGTTTCTTTTCGGGGTCGTGCAAGTAACTGCTCTAGTATAAAGCATCTACAGGTTAATAAGGCTGCAGTGACTGTTTACCATCAGGCTAACTGTAATAGGCTTATTTGCCACCTACATGGTATATAAAAAAAATCTACACTTTAATTGCAGCAATAACCAAAATCACGAATAATAATTTCTAGACAGTTTTATTTATTTTTACATCCGTCATCCCAATATGGTCATAGCAATAATGCTTCATTTTTTTATCTACAATTGAATAATTGACACAACATAAATTATATATTAATATATATAATTTATTTATATATCATATTATATACCATTTTTTACCGTTAGCCTGATGGTAAACAGTCACTGCAGCCTATTAACCTGTAGATGCTTTATACTAGAGGTTTAGGACTTTATACTTACGCAACTTTTATATTCTGTCTTTAGAATAGTAAATATTATCTATATCTAATGATATAGATAATATTTCTAAAGACAGAATATAAAAGTTTAAAAAAACCAAAGACAGTAAAATTGGCATAAAAAAAAACTCAAAAGTTTCTACTTACATATTCAGTGTTAGGTCCGTCCTGTATGACAACCATTTTGGCGCCAGATTGTTCTTGTAACTGTTTGATCGTTTTACCATTCTTGCCTATAATCAAACCCACTTTAGGGCCTGGTAACATTACTTCTTCCTGGTAACGAAATAGTTAAATAAATGGAAGGTGAAAGAATGTAACAGTTATTTAGTAAGTATATACAGTGGATTTCGGGTATAACGATGATGAAGGGACCACATTTTCGTCGTTATATCCGGAAGTCGTTATAGGCAAAAGTAAAGAGATACAGACACGTACATATGTATAGTTTTTTCTTCGCACAAATCAGCATTGTTTTCACCGTCTTTCAATTAAATTATTTCCACCTTTTCTTTAACAGCGAATGTGCGTCGAGACAATCATACTTATTCAAAAATTTACTAAACTCATTTGCTACTCAGAATATCACTTTGTAACTGAACCATAAATTCAACTCCAAAACGTACACGCTTCCCTACCTACTTAGCTGATATCTATAAAAAATAGGTAAAGGTCTCCATACTTGCTGACCATCTGTATGGATGGAAACAAAAGGTTAGAAATGTTTGTGACAAAAAGAAATCTTGTTGTCTCTTTAGCGGCCAACTTCCGTCACAATATCTGCATGGGATTTCTAGGAATTTGTTACAAATGATTCATTAAAAACAGTCGTTACACTCGAACTCGGCGATAATATATATCCTTAGTCTTAGATAATAACTTATATCCTTAGTCGCTTTAGCCACATTAATTTTGTACTAAAGTATGCTTTAAATTCAAGGGACTTAGATTTAACGTCGTTTTAGGCAAATGGTCGCTACAACCAAGGTCGTAATAAATGTATTCCACTGAATATAAATTTATTTACGTCACTGACAGCATACAAATAACAACAGACACAGATAGAAATAAACAAAAGAGAAAAATATATATAAAAATAAAGAAGAAAATACATGAAAGGGGGAACATATTTTTTCTTTTTGTGTATGTACCACAGTAAGACAAAATGGCCATCCTATGAATGTCATAAATGCGAAAAGTTGTAAGGATAGATGAATGTTTGAGTAGCAAATGGGTTTAGTAAATTTTTGGATAAGTATGATTGTCTCGACGCACATTCACTGTTAAAGAAAAGGTGGAAATCATTTAATTGAAAGACGGTGAAAACAATGCTAATTTGTGCGAAGAAAAAACTATACATGTGTACATGTTTGTATCTCTTTACTTTTGCCTATAACGACTTTCAGATATAACGACGAAAACAGAGTGATCCCTTCATCGTCGTTATACCCAAAAGCCACTGTATCTATTTCCATATGCAGTTTTCATATTAAGTCATAAAATACAATAATAGACATAAAACATAGGAGTATATGATGAATATACTTACTGTAATAGCAAGCCCACCACCCCTGGGCAGAGGCGGCATGCCGCTGCCGGCGCCGCCGCCGCCCATATTGCCCATTGCGTTGTCTGGATGTTGCGGCGCGTTCTCTCGCCCTCTGTGATTGACTATCTGATTTACTAATTCCCTGGTGACAAAAGTAACCAAAATGGTGTTTTCACGAAAGTGGCTTTTCATAAAAAATATCTTTTTTGAAATATTTTACTGAACTAGATGTTACTTTGCAGAAGTCCATATCACTGGTTAGTGGATTAGAATTATTTTGTTTAATTCCGCTACCATTAGTATGCGTGCATTAAGCCAACACCCGAAGATTAACTACTATTATTATTATAAAAAATTTGATACTACCTACAATATTAGCCACCAAACTCCGACCACCATTCCGTCCATGCACGTTTTATTTTTTTTAGTTTATTCTTAACCTAAAGTGCATATGCCTACTATAAAAAGCATCAACATATTTATTAAATCCCTATAATAGTGTTTAGACCAAACCATATTAATAATGTGTATTATAAGCGAAAATTTAAAAATAACTTACTTGGCTCTCTGTATAGCTTCCCGGGACCCTGTCAATGTACAGATGCGGTCGGGCTGACCGCCCGAATCAGGAGCCATTTGGATCTTACACCCGGACTCTGCCTGCAGCCGTGTGATCTGTTCGCCTCCACGACCAATGACTAAACAAAATTGAACATTATTTTTAACCAACTTTAAAAAAGGGGAGAAAGTTCTCAAAACAGTTATAATTTTTTTTTATTTATTACCACAATATTCGTATTCACTATCATACTTAATACTTTTTTTAAATTCATTTTTAAGGCTTTCATTTCTGCACATGACATGACCATACCGAGACATTACCTTATTTACTTATAAAAATGAAAAATAATTTTACCTGGATAATACTTATCATGATACATTACTAAATGCGGAAACTCAATTCATATTAATGAGAAACTTTGTGAATGTGCACAGTTTGCTCCAATTTAAGTGATAGGATAGTTTTTATCTTAATAATATAAAATGAACACGATAAGGCAGCAACGGTTACCATATGGTTCCGGCATAGTATGAGTCACCCCTTCCTTTCCCGTAGGTCTCGTAAGAGGCGACTAAGGGAACTTAATGGTCGAGGATTGGGCAGCGAAGTTTCTCTTAAAATACCACTAAAGGCTAACTGCGGTTGCCAACCTACCTGCTAAGCGTGGCAACTACTGGCAAAAACCTCCAAGAGGGAGATTCAGAGAGGAATTCAGCAATTGACACTTAACGGCTGATATGATGATGATGCAGAAAGCTAAACTATATTTGCCAGTTCAGCCAGTTTTAGTTTTAATTATAATTTTTAATTAAAGTTATCACTGGCTGGACGCAATGTGATGGTATCATGCTTAGTAAATCATGTTACATGCCTTTGCATATAATGAAGGTAGCTTAGAAACTCTAGACACCAGACGACAGCAACCTAACACGAGGTACATAGGCATTAGGGATTGTCAGACATAGCACCTAAAAGCTCCGTTGCCAGCAATATATTCAACAATTTATTTATATTTATAGGGATAAAATATTGAATGCAATACTTATCTACCTTGATCTCCACACATTTCTCCCTGAAAACCATCATGGTTAATCCTTTTTGAATATGTCAAAATGGAGTAACTGATCCATGACTGACCATCCTTTTCCCTTACCTTGTATCTCTCACTGGTGTCTCATCAGTTTATCAACCATAACACAGGGTTACCATTCCAATTTCACCTATTAAAAAAAAAACATAAGGACAAACAAACTGAATCCATTTTACTTACTAAGTCCAACCATTTTATCGGGCACTCTAATGCGCTCATCGATAGTCTGTTCGGGCATGAAGTTGGGAGGGGCGCTGGGCGGCGCCGGCGGCACCCCGGCAGCGCCGCACGACGCGGAAATGCGAGCCGCTGCCGCCGCCGCCGCAGCCGCCGCTGTTGCTGCTGCTGTTGCACTAATTAAAAAAGTACATTACACTGTCCTATACATCTTAGCATTAATGGTAAAAACAATTTAAGTCACACTTAAAAAATTAAATTAAGAATGATAGAATCAAAAGTAAGTGATTTTTATGGTAATGAAAAAAAGAATTGATGTAGTATACAGGATGTCCCTAAATTCAATGTCCAATGGAGAGTGGAGAGATAACCCTTGAAACAAATATTTAAAAAAAATACATGTTAATTTTTTTTTTGTATAGAAGTATTTTACAACTGAAAAATTAGACACTGGACTAAATCTTTAAGTACTATAACGAACGACAAAAGGACAAGTTATAGTGACGTTTTTATATAGTGGCAAATAATTTCAAAAGTTGGCCCTACTATTCATAATTCCAAAACGGTATAATACTACTCACATTTTACAGTAATTTAAAAAAAAATTTAAACATTAATAAATTTATATTAAACTTAGTTTCACTTCAAAAATGGCTCCATGTTGTATTTTAAAAGTTAGAAAAATGTTATAGTGCATGTGTGTGAGCGAGACATAGGGTGACGGCTCTTGTTACAGTAAGAATGACAGAGAAAGACAGTGGTGTCTTTCCATAAATTTCAAATGACTACTTTCTAGTATAAGAAACAAATACATTTAAATGGTTTTAACAATTTTATTCCAATAAAGTAAATACTCAAATTGTTTTCCATCTGCATCAAAAGATGCATCAAGGTGGCAACACCTTAAAAATGATCTTTTGACTAGACACCTTGCAACTTAATTTGTTCCACAGTTTTTGAGACTCTTTGGCAAAGTTTATTCGTTGGTGCAGAGGTTTTGTAAGTTTTTCTAAATTATGTCAATCTTAAAAGAAAATTGTCACATATCAATTATCTATGTATCTACAAAAGATATTTAATCCAAATCAACATGGTTGTTGTTCAGGTCATAATATAGGCAATAATCTTCTTACATTTACAGAGGTAATGTAAAATATAATGAATATTAGAATCTGTCAAGAAATTTTAATGCTAAAACTTTGTCTTATGGTACACATGGAAATCTTTTTAGTTGGATTAAACATATATATAAAATAGGAGTCACACTGTTATTTCATTAATGACTATCGAAAAGAATATAAAAGTTCTAGGGTTCCTAAATGTATTATCATAAATGTATTAAAAATTGTATTGGCAGGATCTTTCTTTTTTTTTTTCTAGTAAATAAACAAATACATTACATATAAGTCTCTCATTGAAAACTTTGCACTTACTTAATATTTTGCTTCGGAATTTTTAAAATACATTTTGCCACCAAAATCAAATTTTCATTGATAGCTTAATAAGAATATTATTTTTTGTAAATTGAAAGATAATTGTGACATTGCCATATTTTGCATTATGCTAATCATTAGATATAAATACATGATTATGTTTTGTTAATTCTAGACACAAATTACCTTTTAGTTTATGGTGTATCTGATGGAAATTAGTAACCATCACCTCCAGACATTAACAGTACCATAGATATAATAAACTGTGTCACCATGACACCCTTCATGCATTGTCATTCCTGAGAATTAAGGTGTTATGCCTCTGTACCATGTAATTTAATTGCCATATTCCACCTTTCAAATCGAAACAAAGCCATGCAAACATAATTGATATATAGCAAAAACACAAATGGGACAGAGGTATACACGCAGATGACTTGTACAAAGTTCACTATGAAATGAAATGATACAAAAATTCAGGAAATATCATGACCACATGATAGGTAAGTTAAATACAGTAATAAATAAATAGGCACTTACCTCATTGATTGTTGTTGATAATTACTCTCCACAGTTGCTGATTTCTTCGGACTTGGTTCAGTTCCCTCTTCCAAAGGTCTCTTACTACCACCTACAAGTTTTGCAGCAACCTACAAAACATTTTAGCACTGAAGACAATATTTTACCTAATTTTATATATATATTTAGACTTTTATGACTGTATTTACATTTGGCGGACTTAACACCAGATAGTGTTCTCTACCAGTCAGCCATTGAGCAAACAGATACTTAGCTAGGTGGTGCATTGAAAAATTAAGGAACTAGATAAACTAACATTACATCATATAATTAAGTGTATTAAAATAGAAGAGTAAATAAAACAATTTGTGACTCAAACAGAGTAATGAAAGAGGATGTTTAAAGGAAAAATTAAATAGCAATTCATGTTTAAAAGCTAGTTAGGCGAGGATGAGATCTTAATTCAAGAGGCAGTGCAATCGTATTTAATTATTTACCTAAATAATATGTATTTCGATAAATTTTGATTGTATTTCGATATACATTATGGAACGAAAAATACAATTATGTAGGTTATAGTAAAAGTGAAAAAACGTAGGTGCATAAATAAAGTTATAAAGAGAAATAGATGATAATATAGATAATTCATTAAGCAGAAAAGCGCAAGAAATTTATGAGTTACTTGAATCTCATGGTAATAATGTAAAGGCAATATAGAAACGTTTGTATTATAATGAAGACTCACCAATCTCGCACGTTGTAGAGCATTCGCATATCCCGCCGTCTGGCTATTATTTTGAAGCGTAGCCATAGAAGGATAATCACTCATGTTTGAATTAATAAATACATTCAATCGTATAATATGTTAGCCATGAAAAAACGGATCAAAAGATCCAAAAATTATACGATTGGGCTATCTCGCAAACGGGCGAGAGAAAGACGCGGACCATAAACTAACATAAACTTTTTTATGTCATAAAAACAAGAGTGGGATTATTAGAATAGATAAATATTTCTTTGAAATGAAATAATTTGACTTACATAGTTACAAATTATTGTCTGAGAAAAAATATAGGATATTTAATTGGAACTAATATTTCAGATCATTTAGATAATTATTTATTTCCATTACAATCTAAACTTGACATTTAATGGTTTGAAAAAAAAAACATTATAGTATTGTCTATGATTACTTTCAGAAAAGCGTTTGGTTCACTCAAATAATTTAATACAAATTTGATATTCTATATTAGCCGTTTTTACAACTAACGAATGACAAATCAGGGGGCACGGTAGTGTTCCCGCCAAGAAGAGCATGGAGTATCACAGAATACTCAGAAGGAAAGCTCTTCTTCTTTTCCTCAATCGCAATCTGTCGCTATTTTTACAAACATTTCTGCCAGCGTTACGTATAAGAAGTTTGTAACTCTAAAATTATTGTTCTTTTACAAGTAACACAGGCTATAGAATGAGCTCCCTGCTGAGATTTTCCAAAGAGACTACATCATGCGGTTCTTCAATAGGGAAGTAAAGAGATTTCTTCAAAGTCGATAATGTGCGCGTAATACCATTGTTGAGGTTTTATTTAAATTATTTTTAAAGATAGAATTTATTATTTTTTCTTGTTATGTCAATTGAGTATTTTGTTTATTAGAGAAACGTTTTAAAACATCTATTTTTGTACTAGGGAACAATATTATATATCTTTATTCAGTCTCTTATATTTTTATTGTTTTATCCAACGAACCCTTCACAACCATTCTAATTACAGGTGTTCATAGGCTACGGTAACCATCAGGTGGGCCGTATGCTTGTATACCACCTTAGTGCTATAAAAAAATGCCGCAATGGTGTTGTGGATAATCATGGGCGGCGGTAGTCACTTACCATCAGGTGAGCCGCGTGCTCGTTTGCCCCCGTGTTGTAAAAAAAATAATATTCAAAGCACACCACAAACATAATAAAAAATTATACATATTGTCCTATCGCATATTTATGTAAACTCAAACTGTAGCTTTTAAATTTAAACTAAATGTTCATCGTTCCCGCCATTTTTCAGGAGGAAAACTTTTTTAACGTACCGATAAATGTGTAATGTAAGGGTTATGCCACAAATAAACTTAAAAAATCGTATGTTTTTATTGTAACCAATTATAGCCTACTCTTCCTGAATTATCAACTCGATTAAAAACGATATCTATATCGAACGTATTAAAAAAGTTTTATATTTTTTTTATAAAATTTGCTAATATTCACAGCTTGATTATAAACCTACTACAGTATATGTTTATACTCAATTATATAGTATCCATAGCAGTAAGTTTATTATTCAAATACGCTTAAATAACTTAAGGGAATTGAGTGAAATTTGGTTATGTTCCAACTTAATATATAAAATATTTTATAAACTGATTCACGTGGATAAAACTGTGCAAGTTAGTATTTTATAAACATACTTTTTTTTAATGTAATTCTTTTTCAGATTCTTTTACTCTCTTTAGACAGTTAAAGGAAGTAAAAGAATTATGAATCTTCAGAAACATGCACTTTTTAAAAAAATCATTAAAAAAAGCCTTGGTGGTCTAGCGGAATTCATTAGGATTGAAGTAGTACAATCAACGTCGAAATGTCGGCAATAAAGAAGCAGGTATGTAGTTACTATTTACCTGTAAAAGCTTTTTCATCGCGATAAGTCCTGATTGTATAATTAAAAATTTAATCTAATTAGTCTAAATAAGCTTCAGTTTGATGAGATTTAGTCAGATTAGGTCATACTTTATAATAGGATTAAAATGAAATAAGTAGCCCGCCTGTGTTATTGGTACACGTTAGCGGGGTTCCATTGAAAGATGGCGATGATAAAAGCAGATCAGTTGCCGCATCGTGACAAATTCAAAAAGAACTACGTCTATATTTATTATAATTCTTGCACAATGAACAGTGCATTTGAAAATTTTACTCAAAGTACCCCATAGAAGTGAATATCCGGCTGATATGAGCAGTATCGAGATAAGAAATATATGGATATTGGATTGGTATCAACATTACCAATCCATTTAGACTTTTCAAAAAGCAATAAATTTGGATTATTTTGATATTTCTGGTGATGTATATGATGACTAATATGGAAGGTTGTAGCATTTCTGGTGGTAATAGTAGTGGCCAATTTTTGCGTTGACAGCCATATGCATAATAATGGTAACGGAATTAAAGAAAGTAATACAAATTAAATAATAAGATAACACCTAGTTCAATTAAATGTTGCATTGATAAATTACTAATGATACAAGATTACATGGGTGATATGATGTATTACTCATTATATAAATATATTCTGTGAGGTCACTGGATCATGTCAAAATCGTAAAAAATACTAAAATTTCATTTACGAAGAATTGGACAAAATATTTGATTAGAAAAAATGTAACTTATATTTACTAAATTAATGTATACTTCTTAAATTATTATAAATAAACTACACTGTGAAAGCAAATTAGTTTATATAAAAACTGCTAAAATGATAGCACCCACATTATATGTATATATTGATATAATTTTACGCCTGTCTTTGGGTGTACTCAACTAATTTAAACGTATTTTAATAAACAGAGCAGATATTATTTTATTGTCAAAAATTTTTAAGTAAATATTATATTTTAATGTAATAAATATGTTAAACCGGAAGTTGTTACATTAACTTTTATTATTGATATATTATTAAATAAAACAGAATAAAAATTAATGAGTTACAAAATAATGTTTAAATAATTGTTTTTAATCGTCCATTATTTAAACAAGTGCTGTGATTACATGCTTTCTGAAGTAAAACGAAACGAATAACGAAACGCAGCTTTTTTTTTCTATGTTATGGGTGCGTGCATTTGTGTTGTCCGGTGTTTGAAGACGCTTTGGAATTCGCTTTCAATTTCTTTGTAGGAAAAATGTCGGGTGATACCGATAAAGCGAAAATCAGTGACAATCAGGTATAGTTGTGAAATATACATTTGTTTTAATTTTCCTTATAATGGTGTGCATCTAATAAGGACATTTTTAGTGGTGAAGTGGTATTATTTCCGTGATTATATCACTAATGTTTGCCTGCGTCGCAACATGGCTGACAGAACGTTTGCTTCCCGCTAAACGCGGGAACTACGCCACCGAGGGATGTTTTATAAGTCAATATTTCACAATAAAAACTGTGAATGCCATTATGATCAGTTATCGAAACTGATTCTAACTACATATTTTTCGTGAATTCGCATATTTTTGCCACCCCCGCCCCTTTGCATTTGGATGCAGGGCCTTTGTTAATGTGCACAATCTATGTATGACATTGGTAGGAAATCCGCACGACCTTGATATTTGGTTTCTTGCGATTATTCAATTTTAGAGTCGGCGTGATATGATGTTATTCCATTGCCGCCGCCTCGCATCTCATTACTCGCTCTCCGAACACCGCGCGCGATGTAAATAAAACAGGTATCCTTTTGGGGGCCTTTATTGCTGACCTCTTTTGGTTTTTTTACTGGCGATTTTTTTATCAGTGTTTTGTCCGGGTCGTAACAATATATTTTAAGCGGGAAAAAATAAAAATGCAGTCTAGTATTCTAGTATGTATAGCTACGTATTAAATTGATTTCCGTGTAAGTTGCGTATATATAAGTAGTATGTATTGCTAAGTCTGAATACTCCTACATAGGTATACATAGTTACTATGTATTCAGGTGTATACAATATGACGGTATATGTAGAGTAAGGACATGGGATTATATGTCTTATGATTTGCTTTAAAGGTTAATAATCGTCTGGCGGCCAAAACCGCGAACATTGAAGCTAGCATAGAGCAATGAAGTTTGACAATTCTTGCTAAGTATGATTTTGCTCTATGTTACTATTGCAATATATTGAACATAACTGATTAAACATTACATATTACAAGTTATATTCTTTTATTTCTTATTAAAATATTACCTATTTGAAATACAAAATACTGAAATTATTATTTATGTGCAATAACATACTATATTTTAGTTTTTAATAATACATAATTATCATAACAATAATTATGTTGTTATTGTGTACTTATTTTAGCAGATTATTATTGTTATTCAATAAATGGACATACATTTTCAATTGTCACTATAACCATTTCTAGAAGGTAATACTTAAAAACTTAATACATTCTTATTAACTATTGTATATATTGTATAAAATAAGTAGTTGCGTTAAAAAAACCACAAAAATATATGCTACTTACACAGGATATCTTATTCATAAGATTTTTAACTTAAATATATTTTTTATATTTAGAATTTAAAATATTTACTTTTTATATATGATTTAAAATTATTCATTTTATATTAGAAAAATGATTAAAATGAGGGAAAAATATTAAAAGTCTTGTGAAGAATAAATAAGCAGTAAATATATCATTCAACAGTCACATCAAGTATCTTCTATTCTGTTCAAATATATCTTTTTTTTTTAATTAGGATGAAGACAAGAAGTCTGGGGCTGGCGATGGTCAAACCACAGAAGATGAATCCTCTCAAGACTCTAAGGGTGAGTCTCTGGCACAGACAGAGGCCCAAGGTAACACCGATGTAGATCAACCAATAACAAAAGAGGAAGACAATCAGCCAGATGCAGAAGGTCAGGGAGTAAACATGCTCACCATGTGGTCACTCAAGTGTTCATCTACATCGCAACTAACCTTGTGGGGCTATATTTGTTACTAATTGCACATCACACTATGTTTTGTTGCTGGAAAAACTGTGGCCAATATTACTTCATATTAGGGTAATATTACACTATCATATGCATGAAGGAATTGAAGTTGTTAGCATTTTTAAGGGTATACTTACCAAGGAATTGGAATATTTTTCCAAAGAAATGTGTTTATATTTGTTTCTTGTACTATTTATTGGGATAAAACAACAATGTTTGTTGATGGTCTATTTTAAATTTACAGTTTAACTTAAGATTTAATGTTTTTATATTTTTTATTTTTTTTATTTTTTATTTTATGTTTACATGGTACATAGCATGAAGTATCCATAGTAGTAACCATAGAAAAAATTATCTAACATTTTGTGCTGAAGAACTATTAAATAAATTAAATTCATATTATTTTTCTCATACTTTTCGTTTTTTTTTTAATTTTCTGATGTAAAGTGCAATGACTGAGCCCAAAATAATTTTAAAGATAGGGACAGATAATGGCGCTTCAGTATTGACCCCAATGTCCTGTATACTTTAGAAGTAAACTACTGTGATCACTTATCATTCTCACCCTGTATTTATGACTCATAAATGTAGATAGTGTAATAGCCCCTTTACATTCTTCAACAATGATGTAATATTGAATATTTTTAGTAACTTTATTATATTATTAATGAAGAGGCCTTTTTATTTAAAAATTGTAGTCTAATTTTATGTATATGGGTAATATTCTTATTTAACATTAGCTTTTTGTATGCTACTTCTTACATGTGGATTTCATAACTAAAAAAAAACCAATTAAATTAACCAGTTCCGGATGGCATATAGACATAAAACATACAGTATTTTTTTTTTTAAATTACACCAGGAATATAACCAAATTAAATTTGGTGCAGTAGTTTTTACTTACGCCGGAATAAGCATAAAAACAGATAGACAAAATTTCTAAAAATATGTTTTTCTCATCCATTGGTCTTATTAAAACCTCTTATATTAATTTTTCTTATGTACATATCTCTCACATGTACAAATATCGCTGTTACAATTATATTACACTGACTTCTGACTTCACCCTTATGACCGGAATATATTCACAGACTTAGGTCAAAAGCTATAATCTTTAACATCCCATATAATACATTTATACCAAATTTCATAGTGATTGGTTAAGTTATTAAGGCGCTATAGGGTAACAGACTCATTTTGACATTTATTATATTAGTAAAGATTAGTAAGGTTATATATTTATTTAAAAAAAAAAAACAATGTTATGATCTGCAGATTTTATACTGATTGTATATTATATATACTTAATAAAGTAGATATAAGTTTACATGTTAAGTCCAGCAGCAGCTTTATTTATATATTAATTTATCAATTGTATAAAGTAACAAATAATTTATGTACTTATGTTTAGTCAACAGTTTATTTATTTATTTTATTTAATACTTTATTGTACACATTAGTTATAAAAATATGACAGAGGTAAACAAAAGTACAAAGGCGAGCTTAACTCTGATAGAGTTTTCTTCCAGCAACACCCAATGTTTATGTTGACTGTTTTAATTGCTACCCAATAGAAATTCACAAGTCTTTCCCATTACAACTTAGCTAAACGACATATCACTAAATATACTTATTGTATTTTATCTTATATTTCTCATAATACTAGAAATTTTCTACAAATGGATGCAATAATTTAGAATGTTTGATTTCCTTGTTTTATTTTTTATCTCTTATTTTCATTATATATGCGTATTTCTATTCGTATTTCTATGTATGTATATATCTTTATATATGTATGTGTATGTATATATTTGGATGTATGTGTTTATTTTTGTATACGTATATGACTGCTGTCACAGATATTTATTTCTACAGATCTATTTTTTTTAACGCGCCACCTACCTATTTATGCTTTAATTCCTTCTACCCAAAGGTCGTCTGGAAGAGATTGCTTAGCAATAAGACCGCCTTTTGTACTACAATATGCGTATTGAAAATTGTTCAACAAATCCTGTTATGTTGGTGCAATAAAGTGTTAAATAAATAAATAAATACATAACTAAAGTAGAAATCTAAAATATGAATTGATAAGTCTCTTTCACAGCTCGTAAGTAATTATTAAATATTTTTATATGGATTCTTCATTAATATCTACAAATAATATTTTAATTAAAATTGTAATATTATATATTGCCAGCAACAGTTCGTACAGTGTGATGTGTAAAATGTCATTTGTGTGTTTAAACATCCATCATATTTGTTCTGTCAATAAGTTTACTATCAAATTAATTAAGGTAAGTGAATTTCACATTTATTTTTACTTGTTTAATGTTATGAATATAGTTATAACACTATATTATTTTTAGATAAAACAAACAGCGTTATCGTTAACGAGTAGGCAATATATAATAATGTGTTATGTAATTATAATATTTTTATGTACAGTAAATCATAATTGTCCAATGGCGAACATAATGTATATCTAATACACAAGTGGGTCGTAACAATTAAGCAACTTCGAAGAGTTTGTCAATTGGCCTGTATTTTTTTTTTCTGTATGTACTTACTACTTTACTGAACAATGTTGCATATTTTTTTTAAACTTGCCATTTAAAAGTAACTGACAAATATTAGAAATTAATACATAATTAACACAAAATTTTTTGTTCTAGCTATTTACGTTTATTTGTTTAATTATATTAAAAATATTCCAAAATTTTTACTAAATATGCCTTCATATGATAAAAATATGACAATATATTCTTTTATAGTCAAAGTGGTATGTTTCGCACCGCACACATCAGCTAAGTAACGCACGTATTATGCACACATGCAAAACTAATACAATAAACTTAGCTTAAAGCAGTCTGTGTTCTCGTAGCTTTCGAGCCTACACACTTAGATTTCGATTCAGAGTTTCTAAGTTAAAAAAAAATGCCCGTGTTCAGCTAGATGAGTGGAAAAACAATTTATCGATAGGATCGTTATCGCTAGTGTGTCCATAAGACAGAATGAAATGGCAATATGCGCATTCTCGTTCTTTCTCATGCGAGTACTAAGCGAAACGTATATACTGATAGATTCGTTTATCACTTTGTCTAAGTTGCCAGGCGGTTTATTTATCATTTAAAAAGGTATTAAAAAAATACTGTGGAAGTAAGATTGTTACCAATAAATGGATTTTAGAAAGTAAAAAAAAAAATACGAATAGTACTTTATGTCACAATTTTTAATTTTCCATTTGTCTAGAATTGTTTGAATTTAATTAATGACATGTTTCATTATTATTAAATTACTACAAGACTTCTCTCTAATTAGACAAGTAACATACAAAACACTCAAAATCGATTGATTTTTTATTTGTACAACTATTAGTCAACAGTAGATTGGCTTATGGTCGAATCAATTATTCGTTTGTCTACATTTTCGTTAAGTTCTATTGAAAATTAAAATTACTATAAATAAATCGTGTAATATAACGGAACGTCATTATCGTCAACATCACTGTCACTCGTCATGTATCATAAAATGTGTCGCTGCTAATTATGGTATCTTTAGAAAATATCGTATCTTTATTGCATAGTGGCATGACAGATGGAATGTGTGAACACTGCAGCTTCTACATTGGATAATTTTTTATTACATATCGTGCCTTGTTTTAGCTGGGTTATTAAAATAGAATTATTTTCGAAATATTATTAAATACCAGATTTTGCCTGCGATTTCGCTCGCGTTCAATTTCACGCGGATTTTGTTTCGAATGTGACCCTAAATTTAAAATGTTTAATTTTTAAACTGACGATATTTCATATAAACTTTCAACCCACATTTACCTTCCCTAGGGGTTATCTTTACAGATTATTCTTCATTCTTTGCGTTGTTAAGTTATAAAGTGTCGAATTCGGTTGTAAACCAGACAACGAAACTCCTATCGTTTAACCAGCTACATTTAACTCGCTTATTCCGTAATTTCCTATATAACCCAGATAATTAAATCCTTTACATTCGTTTACCCTTAGATAAGAGGCAAAGAAATAAAAAACTTTTCAATTCTATCGATGGATATGTTTATGTTAGCGTACGCATAAGACACGAGATAAAAGTTGCTATTTCGTTCTTCCTCATTCACGTTTAAGCGATAATTTGTAATTAGTCGGATAGATTTATTACTTTTTTCGTGGGAATAATTTGGAACGTTTTACGCAAACAAACCTACGTATATGTCAATAGACAGTGGAATCAGAACAATGAATTAAACTTTACTCCTACCAATTGTTATTACTCGATAGGATGGTAGAAGTTGTTATATAAAAAAAAAAAAAATAGATTTGAATTAAGAACACCCTCCTTTTTAAAGTCTGTTGTAAATAGACGTTCCATCCGCGTGATACAATAATTCCGGTTGATTTTCAATGACTTTACGCTAAAAACTGCGACTGTTGGTCATAATGGTAGACAGTGGTAGTGGTATAATAAAGAAATTGTATGGTACGTATATAAATTTTTTTTCTGTCATTCTGTCCGGAAAAGTCAAGAGTCAATGTCGACCAAAGTATGAGACGAAAGATAACACACAGCTCTTCGACTGTTACGGGTTTGTTCCTAGCAAAGTACACACATTTGTACTCCTTATATCTGTTTGTACTCGTGTGGGTATTTTAAATACACTTACTTCTTGTATGTATTAAAAAAAATATTGTGTCTAGTACTTATAGTACTAAACAGTTAAACTCGGCTTAGTTCGGGATTACATACCGCTATGTCAATATGCCCAGATCTACTAATTATTACTAAAAGCGTTCGCAAACGATGGACTTTTTTGCTGCGGAATAAATTTGTGTAAGTCGTGTTTGACGACGATAACATGATACGCTTTACCAAAATTCAAAGAATTAAAAATATTGACAAGGTTTCGACCAAGGAATTTAATTCTTCTCTGGGCGCGACTGAAGGTGTTTTTTTATTTTTATAAGTAAGCAACTTGTTTATATATGCTCACACACATTGAAGTAAAAATTTAGAGGGGGCGTGCGATGTTATCATAGATTATTTATATACGTATACCTTATGCAAATACACTTGCGTGAATTTTTAGACGTTTTGCAATGCCCGGACTAAAATTTACGTCGAGAATTGTCTCGTCGAATTTAGAAGTGTAACAAAATGAGGTAAATATAAAGGGAAAATTTGTTCGCCGACATTCGCGTGTCGCTCGTCTGCGCAGGCCATTATGGTGGGCGAAGCTAAATTTGATATCACAGCAAAATCTTTATTAAAAGGACTAACATGAACTAATTTTCTAAATAAAATCCATTAAATTTTAAATTTTTTTGTTTATGACGGTTCATAAGACAATAATATTGGGAAACTATTAAATTCAATATTAAGAAATACGTTCAGACAGATGGTATCTTAGAATTAGTCCCAATGATGTATCTGTTAGTGCTATCGGTATACGCTGGCAGGGCATCAGTGACTGATGATACTTGAGGATGACAGTAGGTCAGTTGGCTCATGTTGACGAATTTATCACAAATTATCAATGATAGTTTTCGAAGGAGACCGTACGAAGATCGACCTATTATATAGGTATGTTGCTAGTAATGAGGCCATTAGTCCCTATTGCAATCCCCTTCCTCCAATAGCAGTTGGTGTTTTTTGGCCCTCTTTATTTTGCGAGGGATTTAAAGGGAATACTTGTTTTTGTAATGGTTAAAAACTACTAACATTGTGTAAATCTCGCCCTATCAAAGCCTTATCTCGTAAAGTTGGTTTTATCGAAAATCACAAGATAATGTAATTAAATTATCAATATTTTGTTCTAATAACATTATGCAACTTTTAACACTGCGTCATTTAGTTCTTATGCAATTTATTAGTTGTATTCCGTGGGTTTGCTTCGCTAATTGAAATTAATAGTACCTTATGTGTTGAGTACTTCTGTGTTTCACAGTTTTGATCCATCTGGCACCGGTTTTGAAGCACATAGGCGGGAATAAAAGTCAGTTTTACACTAATAATGTCTTCAAAAATCTTTAATGATATTTCTATAGATATAAAGGAACTTCCATTAAACAAATTTAAAATAAAATTATCTAAATAGCTATTTCACAGAAGTTTTATTCGGTAGACGAATTTTTTAAAAAGAATAGATAAATATTTAGTATAGTTGTCGATGCATGAATTAATTAGTTTTTACCAAAATCTGACATTTGCATGCTATTCTGTAAATTACTAAATAGGCTCGAGACTATACGAGATCACCGATACCTGCCCTATTTAATGCAAATAAATTTATGATTATTAAAAAAAAATTATAATATTCATTTCGTATAACTCGCCGATTTGACTGTAAGTGCGTTAATATTATCTCCTCAACATTAGAAGCCTCTAAAATTCACCAAGTTATATAAAATTAATAATATACGTTACGGCAATTACGGCAAACTGAGAGCAGGCAACCCGTGTGCATTGTATTTTCGCTCATCTTTCATTTAAACCAAGTTTCATTAAAAAGTCTTATGCCTGCTGAAGTCAGCAGCGGGATCTTAATTCACTCGGTAGTAGTAGTACGTAAATGTTGTACGATTATTTATTAGTCCTGAATTTGTGAAAATACAGCATATTTTAAGATGAAATTGGAATCGAAACCCTGCTCGCGAATCGCGGCTCCGTTTAAGGCTGATAGGTAAGGATGAAATAAGGTCAGCTGGCCCATCGTGACGAATTCTTCACGAATTTATCATGATCGTTTCCAGGGACAATCGCGGTTTTAGTAGATGATAATGGAATGGTAACTGCGCCTGCGCAATTGGTATACGCTCACGAGGCACCAGTCAGAGATGATGGGTGAAGATGAAGTTGTATCAGTAAGCTCATTGTGACGAATTCATCAAGAATTAACCATAATGGTTTTCAGGGGGAATCACGTGGAGGTCGACTTAATAGGGTATATATTGCTAGCAATGGGATTTTTAGGCCATTACTAACAATTTTTTTCGTTGTGTGAAAATCCTTTCGGAAAACGCGGTCCGGTCAACACGAACTGCAGTTTGGACAGATTAGTTCTAGTTTTTTGAACTGTTTATTAGAGTGTATTTGAAGACTTTGTACCCGATACAGTCGGTATTTATTAAAGAGATACAATGTTTTAAGACAAAACTTCTCGAGGATTGATACTTGTCTCCGTGGGCTTTGATTTTACAAAATAATTGAGGTTTTTTAAAAACATGTTTATCGCTACACAGGAGATTCAAAGTCGGCAACTGCCAACGGTAAGGACGACCCAGGCGCCGACGATTCCAAGGACGACAAACGGGATGTGAAAACAGATGGCGATGCTAAAAAGGTTTGTTTCCAATCATTTTATTTATACACTAGTGTACCACCCCGGCTTTGCACGATTTTGTTCAAATCAAAGATAGCCCATGTTTCATATCGATAAAGTAGATTTCTATAAATGAAAGAATTTAAAAAAAAATCATTTAAGTATATTTTTTAAGTTTATCCATTACGAACACAAACAAAAAAAAATCTAGATAGTTACTCTATATAATATTATAAATACAGTGAACACGACGGCTGTCTCATTCGTCATACTCGTTTTTTTTTATACAACTTAGAATGGCAAACAAGCTGACGGCCCACCTGATGGAAAGTGGTAACCGTCGCCTTTAGACATGAGCAGTACCATGGAAATAACAGAGTATACTGTTGTGCCCATGATACTCCCCATGCGTTGCCATTCCTGAGGACTCAGGTGTTATTCCTCTGTACAACACACACACTCTGAAATCAGCATCAAACATCTGAAACACAGCGATGGAAACAACTGCTTCGCGGTAGAAATACGAATGGGACAGAGGTACCCAAGCAATCGACTTTTGTACAAAGTCTCCCTCTGGATTCTGGACCTGTTTGCAGTAAATGGTCTGGTTTATTCTGTACGAAAATACTGCGATTGATTGAAATATTACTCATAGTCATGACGTTAGCGATAGTCATTGTAATCAGTAACATATTTTTATAATTTATAAAATGCAAAAATTGTTAAAAAAAATGTACCATCCAAATTCCTTTTAGCTGAAATTGCATATCAAATTGGGCGGTAGAATTATTGAAGATGACTTCAATACCCATAATTTAATATTAACTTGAACTAGGCCGTGTGGTTCTGGCATAGAATAGGCCACCCCTTCCTTTCCTGTGAGTGTCATAAGAGGCGACCAAGAGAGAGCGAGGTATGGGCAGCAGCGTCCCTCTTAAAACATCCCCAAAGCCTAACTGCGGTTGCCGATCCGCCTGGCAAGCGTGGAAACTACTGGCAAAACCCCTCAAAGGGGAAACTTATGTTCACCAATGGACAGTTAAAAGCTGATATGATGATGATGATGATTAACTTGAATACAAATTATTGCTGTTTCTATTAATACTATTTCTAATATGTGAAAAGTGTACAAATTAACTTTAACTGCTAAATTAAATAAAAAACAAGTTTCTTTCGTTAGTGAATTATGTAAATCGAAACCGCCATTCATTTATGAAACTATGTTTTTCAACGTGGCTACGGGAGTCTAGTAAATTGTGAAAACTAGTAAAAAATTATCGCTTTTATTCACAAAGATAATATACAAATCTATTTAAAACAGTAACTGTTGAGTTTTTTGCGGGCTCTTCTCAACAAATGCCAACTTTCTGAACGCTGCATTCATAAAAAAATTACGATTAAAAAGTGCTTGTAAACAAGTGTATTTGAATAAAGAAGATTTGAATTTTAATATTCTATTACCAGTGTTTTTGTCTCTTTCTTGAAATCGAGTAATTGGCGCTAAAGAAAAAGACAAAAGCTTTTAATAACTGAAGTGGGTTTATTAGACCTAAGACATTTTTCTGAGTAAGAGTGAAGTATACCGAATAAACAAGTTAATTACTAAATTGTCAGCCTAACTCGTAGTAGGTTGTAGATTTATAAAAATACTACTAAAGTTGACATATTTAAATAATGATTAATCTAAAATTCAACTAGAAACCATCGTCTGTATTGTGACTTTTCAATGGAATTTCATTATGCCGATTATATGAATTATTAATAATTTTGCAAACACGCCTAAGTATGACGTTTCGTAACTGGTCGCGTTTGTAAATAATAAAAACATTTTACAATAACAAGTAGATATTGCTCTGCAAAAAAAACAGTCTCAACGAAATTAATATTCACTATGTAATATATTTTGACATTAATACCACTATACTGTTTTAAACCGAATAACACTCATAAAATATTTGAATATAGAATCCGACATTATGTGTCTACAAGTGAAAAATTAAACGAAGCAAACGGAAGTTACAATAGTTTGAAATTTAATATAAGACCACTACCACAGACTATGGGTCTAAGACTTACACATTGTAAAAAAGAATTATCAAAGCGGTTCAGAAATGGCGATGTTATTGTGTTATAGTCGTATCAGTCGTTAAGTATTCATTGCTGAACATAGACCTCTCCCGTAAAGGGGGTTTCGCCATTAGTTGCCACGGTTGGCAGGCGGTTTAGCAACCACAGTTTGGCTTTTGGTGATGTTTTAACGAGGAATGCTGCTGCACCATAAACTTGCTTGGTCGCCTCTTACGACACCCACGTGAAAGGAAGGGGTGACCTATTCTATGCCGCGACTTATACGGCAAATTATCGTGTAGAAGCCATAAAATAAATACATACGAATTAAGAATCTCTTATTCATATAGTATGACTTTTTTTTTATGTATTAGGAGGAGAACGGTGAAACGCACGATGACGATGATAAGGATGATCTGAAAGAGAACGATAAAGCAGCAAAGAAGACCGTCTCCAAGAAGAAGCCTAAGAAAGAGGTAAAATTAACTGCTTCTACTCTATCAAACATTCTGTTTTCTGCTAACCGCCTGATGGTGTTTGTGTTCTTGATTTTCCATATTAAACTTAATAAAACTTCTGTAACTTCATTAATAACTTTATTATCATTTTCATGTCCAATCAACTATCTAATGTAGTATGTTTTTTGTCAATCTTAGACCAGGCTATTACCATATATAATACAACATTCATAAACATTATGGGTATTCTGTTTTTTATTACAAGCTTTTATTTAACTTTCAAAGCATGTTTATTTAGGGCAAAATCTTGCAAACGGAAATAGAACTATTTCTTGATATTTGATTGAACTGAAATTTTGCATACACTTACACATACATTAATATGGATATCAAATGAAAGGGCTTCAAGAGTAGGAAACGGTAAAGTTAGTCATATCGCACTATCTTTAATATGGTCGGCGCTCCAAGATAACATTTTACATTATAAAAGCTTTTTAAGCTTCCCTACCATTTGATAAAAAAAAACTTATGATTTTTACACATTCATATTATTATTAATTTAGGATACTGAAGAGGAGGATGAGGATGAGGAAGAAGATGACGAGGAGGAAGAAGGAGAAGAAGGAGACGAGGAAGATGAAGCAGATGATAAGAAATCTAAACCTAAAGAGAAGTAAGTTGATTGGTATAACTAAAAATATTTTCGTTAATTTTTAATTAAGTGAATTTGTACCAATTTAGATATACACAGTCACAAAGTCACGAAAGACTATGGTAGCTTAGAGGGTTCAAGGGGACGTTCAAGTATTACATAACGCAATATGTTTATTTTGTAAAATGTTCGATGCGTTATAGGGGCAGGAATAGGGTCCGAACAACGCGTTACTTGGCACTGCTTTTTTAATTGAAATAAAAAACTAGGGAATTAATATTTTCCAATTTGGTAGCCCTTTTTGTTTTATGGGGAATCCCGTTAAAAATGGCAATTTGGGTGTTACGTAACGTGTTAGGAAGAGGAGGGGGGGGGGGGGTCAGAAAAATATACATGGGAGAGAGGTCAAAAATTAGGTTACGTAAACGTTTAATGTACAGCTACGTCTTTCGTGGTTGTATTTAATAAATTGTATATATGTCTAATTTGTCTAAAAAATTATAGCTGGCTTAATTTGAATTAGTATGACACTGTTAGTCCATGGCTAAAATTTTACTATATAATACTGGTTGAATGGAAGAGAAACTTGTTCAATATTTTAATATTTTTTTATTGTGTCTTTAGAGTAAAGAAGCCAGCAAAGAAAGCCAAGGATGAAGATGATGAAGGTGATGAAGAAGGAGATGAGGAGGGTGAAGAAGAAGAGGAGGAGGAAGAGGAAGAGGAGGCGCCTAAACCCAAACCTAAAAGAGAGGTGAGTGTGAGCGAGAAAATGAGGTACCACTATTCAATGGGATTAGAAACCAGTATGGATATACAAAAAAAATTAAGATTCACATTTCCATAGAAAATTACACAAAATGTTCTTAATTACGATTAATAAATATTAATTGTAGTAAAATGAATAAGTTACGAGTTAATTGTTATCTACAATAAATAAAAAAATCTTGTTTAGTATACAAATTCAGTATCTAGGGCATTGGTAACAGAACACATTCAACTTTGTTATGCACTCATTTCTAGCTAACAGTAGTAGGTGAGGGCGATATATGGCAATATCTATATATTGTAGTTACAATATCTATATATTTGATAATAATAGACATACTCAATATTGGTTATCTAATATGTAATATCAAATTATTATCTGATCAAATATCTATGATCTGATACTGTTTGGTAGTTTATACACAAATTTATTATTTATATAATCAAACTTTTTAAAAAGAGCAACTGCTGAGTTTTTTGCCCTTTCTTCTTGACTGAAATTGCGTTCTAAATGCGCGGTAATGAAAAATCACTTCAAAAATGCTTAAATCTAAGTTTACTTGAATAAAAATAAATTTCTTCCTTTAAATGATAGAACCTGAATGAAATGTCCAGAAAAATCCTGTTTTAGTGGTACCGATATTGCCTAATTTATAGTCAAATGTGTTAACAAATTCAATATTGTTTACACACTGTATCCTATGCAGCCAATAGAGCCGCCTGTCCCACTGCCAGCCGGAAAGGGTATCCCTCTCGGTCACATTAGCAACGTGGAAGTATCGCTGTCGCGTTTCAAGACTCAGGACCAGAAATTATTGCATCAGTATTTATATGGCGTAAGTATATTTATAATTATTTTATAACAGTAAACATTAAGGTTGTGATATTCTGTAATATAGCAACAAATTCTCCTATATACAGGTGATATCGAAATAGTTAGCCTTCTATGTAAAGAGTGTCTTATCAGTGAAATAGAACATTTTAATCAAAGAATATGGGCTGATATAGCAAAAATTTAAGCCTTTCTAATACTATGCATGCTCTTGAGTTTGTATGGAACACTCAAAATGATTTGTGGTTTTTGAAATTTTGAATTTTTGTACGAAATTTTTGACCTAATACATTTTATAACTTGAGTAGATTCTTACTTTTATGTACTGCGAATAAATATCCAAATACAATTATTTGTGCCTTGCATATTTGAATATCATTGCAATAAAATGCAATTTATCTATATTTCTAAATGCTAAATTTCTAGTTTTGTTTCAGCAACTATGTTTAGACCGTAATGTGAAACGTAATATCAAGAAATTCAAAGGCTATGAATGGGCAATTGGTTCAACGGAGTACAAAGCAAAATTGGAAGAGACCAGCAAGATGGAGATGAAACAATTGCGCACCATGTGTGAGATGCTCGACTTGGATAAAAAAGGTAATTGTTGAATTTCAATTCTTAGACCACTCTTCATCTCCTGAATTTCGTAAGAACAAAATTAATATACCAGTGCAAGAAAAATTTAATTCGAATAAGACACTATAAAATCGTTTCCTAATCACTCTGGTTAAGCCACCAAACTAAGAGCACACCTGATAGACTGTTGTCTGTAGATATGAACAGCAAATACAGTCTAGTCTGTGATGTCTATGGTATCACTCATGCATCAGCATTCTTAAATACTAGTATGTTACTGTTTTATTACCATACCTCCCTTGAAATTGGAAAATAGTCATACAATTATAATTGCAACACTTCAATGTAATAACACAAGTGATATTTTGACTGATGGTTTTTTGAATGATGATCTCTTCAATAATACAATGAGAATCACACTCAGTGGTGGGACATTATAATGTATGGTATGTATGATTGGTTCTGATAGGAGGCGCCAACGAGTTAGCGGGGCGACTAGTGGCATTCTTGCAGCAGCCGGCAGCGAACTCTCCACACGCCCGTGGCGTCGCCCGCCCCCCGCCTGCAGCCGCGCCGCCCTCTACACCTGGCGGCCGTCCGCGACGGTCCGCTGCCGTCAAAGTGCATAATAGAGGTATGTATTAATTCATTTCAATTATTCTTTCTATAGAGGACGAAATAGAAATCATCAGAAAACTTAGATGTTTTTTATCAGTGAAACTGAACAGTTTTCACAAAGGAACTTGTTTCTGAGAATCCATCTTCTCATAAAAAATATAAGATTGAAAAACGATAATAAATTACCAGCTCTCCATACCACTTTTTTTTGGGAGAATGCGTTGTTTTATTATAGTATAAATTTATGCTATTTCTTGAGAAAAGTTTTCAGATGTACTATTCAAAAACACTTTGTTAAAAGAAACCTAATTATTTTAATTTTGAGGAGAAATATTTTGCAAACATATGTTAATTTGTAAGTTTTTTTCTAAATGATATTTTTTAATGTTTAGGATACTCTGATGAGGAATATGAAACTGACCCAGAAACAAAGGTCAAGGGTCCAAAACTGCCTAAAGATGGATCAGAAGATTCAGATGTAAGTAAATCACAATTATTTTATTGTTTAATACTCAAATATGGGCACCCATATTTGAGTATTAAACAGCAGACTTAATGCTATTATTTATTTAGTATTCTCTCTGTCAATCTTTAGAATGTTATAAATAAGTACAAAAAAATATACATATACTCTACATTATTTACATTCTATTATACAATAATCAGTTTATGTTAATCAAAGTGTGTGTAAAATTTGTTAATTTATTTATAGGGTTCATTTAACCCCAGTGGTTCGGAAGAGGGTGATTCCGATTTCGATCCAGAAGCGGGAGAAAGCGCGAGCGGAGTCGGGCGTAAACGCAAGAGTAGTGGGCGTCGCCGCTCGTCGGGCAAACCTGGCAAGCGGGGTCGCAAACCCAAGGGCAAAAAGGGCAAGGTACTGTTCTTACTATAGATTACTATATACCTACTATATTTCAGTACAATACACTTATTTGATATTATTCTTGCAGTAAATTCATATAAAAAAAAATCTATTTATATAAGTTACATACAATTCTATCTGTGCCTATTAGCTTTGCCCACATGACTGGGAAAACAGGAACATAAGTTCTTCTCTATCTCCAACATAATTGTATATCCCCAATTACATAATGATTGGTCATTACAGCAGCAAGAGATAATAAACAAACTTACTTTCACATTTATAAGTAAAGATTTATTATGGATTTAAGTAATTGTAACTTGTTGGTTCTTTTCTTTATGCATAGCTTCTTGTAAATCTAGAGGTAGAATAAGGTTAAATTTAGAAAATATTAAAAAAACTTGTGAGATAAAAATATGCTTGACTGTTAAAGCATTACAAGTTAGTAATAATCAATAAATAGAAACAATACTGCTTGTATTTTATATTATTTTAAAACAAATTAGTGTTTATGTTCAATGTACACAGGTGACATCTGTTAAAGGCCGTGGAAGACGAGCCAAATCTGATAGTGATGAAGAAAGTGAAAAGTCAGAGAGTGAGAGTGAACAGGAATCTGGAAGCGAAGGGGAAGAGTCTGATGTAAGTTTATTATATACATACTATGAATAATCATCATCATTTCAGCCGTTAACTGTCCACTGCTGAACATAAACCTTCCAAAGCGCCCTTTCGCTTTGCCAGTAGTTGCTATGCCTGGCAAGTGGGTTGGCATCTGCAGTTAGGCTTTTAGATATGTTTTAAGAGGGACATTGCTGCCCATCCCTCTAGTATTAAGTCCCTTTAGTCGCCTTTTATGGCACCCACAGGAAAGGAAGGAGTGGCCTATTCTATGCTGGGACCACACGGACATACTATGAATGGATGGCTGAAATTAAAATCGTTAACATCCTTTTAAGATAGTATGTGAGTTACCACTAAATGTTTGCCCCACAGAAACATGGGTTGAAATATAACAAAAAATAGATTTCCAACCATGTAGCTGTATGGGTTATATTATTAAAATTGTTTTATCAAATTTCAATCTGTTTCTTTGAGAAAAGTTCATCTGACGGTCTTTATAAAGGATAAAATTTCTTGTAATCAATTAATACCTCAAATGAAAAGATAACAATGCTTTAAAAATAAATCTAAATAATTTAATGTGTTTTATTATGTATTTGTTTAGGAACCTAAATCGAAGCGCGGTCGGCCGGCGGCAGTGGCGAAGGGCCGCAAAGGTGCAGTGGGCAAAGCTGCTAATGCGAAGGCCACACCCGTCAAACGAAAAGCGCCTACGCCGCCCGGTCAGTATGCTTACTTTTCTTACTAACTTGAAAAAATGGAAACTTTCTAAATTCTTTTTTGATTTTTGCGTATGATAATTCTTTTTCAATGAAACTATGCTCATATCTTGGTCTTGTTCAAATACTCATTTTGTCAATAGTTCCACTTTTAATTTTCAATCTCCAAACTATGAGCAAATGAATATCAAATGCTGTTGCAAAGATAATCTGTGTTACTTTTTATTCTGTAATTGATACTTTAGTTAATTTGTACTTTTGTTTTATGGTTTTTAATTTGATTATCAGTAAAAAAAGCTTATTGATAAATGAATTGCTTTTTTTTCTACATTTAGCCAAGAAAAAGCCAGCTGCCAAACCTGCTGGTCGTCCTGCCGGAAAAAAGGCTAAGAAAGCGTCCTCAGAAGAGGAGTCCGCTAGTGAAGAGGAGGAGGAGGAGGGAAGCGAGGAGGAAAGCGGCGAAGATTCCGATTCCCCTGCTGATAAGAAAGCCAAACGGCCGCCTACTGTGAGTATATTTTATTGGCATTTTTTGAGTGCTTTACAAAAAAGACTGTGTCACAGCCTTTTTTGTAAAGCTGTATTTCATATGTCCAAGTTTAATATCAGTAATTAATTTTACAAGGTACACATATACTTTATAAATTATTATAATTATAAAAACAAGTAGCTAAATCAAAATGCAAATATCATGGAGATAAAGTTTACTTTTTACAATATGTTAATCATGCAGTTGGTCTGAAGGTATGCGAAATAAAAACAATAATCCGATAATCCGCAATAATTTTATTGCGTTGCCACTGTCGCTGGCCGTGCGAGTATAGTAGGCGGGGAGCGGAGGTGAGGGAGGGACGCAAGTGAACTGTATAAACGCACGTACATCAAATTGATAGATAGCTCGTTAATTTTAAAGACAGAATACTATCTTACAGAATATTAGTGCAGTACCTTCACACACGCTAAAATACCAGCCTTACTAAAATCTGTTGAACAGTTTAAAAATTACATAAACAAATATTGCATAAATATTGCGAATCCGTGGCGGGTCGCTAGTAATACATAAGTTTTTTTTTGATGGGTGAAAATGGTATGGTAACCCCGCCTGCGCTAACGGCGGTATACGCTTGCGGAGCACCAGTGAAGGGTGGTAGATGAGAATGAAAACAGGCCAGTTAGCCCATCATGATGAATTCATCAGGAATTAATCATGATGGTTTCCAGGGGGAACCACGAGGAGGTCGACCTGGTTGGGTATATTGCTAGCAATGGGATTCTCAGTCTCCATTACTAACAATCCCTTTCCCCTGTAATACATATGTTGTTGTTTTTCATACGCAACATTATATATTTGATCAATTAACCATTGATATGGACTTCACAAAGTAACAACAAATTTCGTAAAATGTCTAAATGTTTAATAAATATTTTTTTTATTACCTAAGTGTTTTGTTATCTTAGGACGATGAAATAAAGAAGTACGTGAAGCAGATATTAGAGGGCGCTAACCTGGAACAGATCACAATGAAGACAGTGTGCAAGCAAGTGTATAGCCACTACCCGGACTTTGATCTCGCACACAAAAAGGACTTCATCAAGGCCACAGTCAAGTCGGTTAGTGCAGTCTCAATATATCATGTGTACTTACATGTTTCTTATGGTTTTCCATGATGTATCAGAATAGAAATGCTATATGTTGTCACAAGGGACATTTTAATGAAATAGTGATCTTGCTAGCGGTATCGATTTATACTGGCGGTGTATTAATAAGGCCTGATAGGTGAGCATGTAGCAGATCAGTTGACCCATAGTGAGGAAGGAATTCATCAATAATAAATCATGATGTTTTTTAACTGGAATTAGGTGGAGTTTGACCTTATAGGGTGGGTATATTATTAGCAATGGTGAAGTTCTATCCCTAACAATTCCTTTCCCTCCTGTAAGAGGTGGGCTTTTTTTAATGCATGATAAATGGAATGGTGTACGCTGGCAGGACGCCAGTAAGGTTTGATAGGTGAGATTGAAAGGCAGGTCAGTTAGCCCATCGTGATTAGACCTAGAATTGAACACGATGGTTTCCGGAGGGGGGCGGGGGGGGGGGATAGGCTGTAGGATTATAAAACTGTCAGGGTAGTAATGGAACTGGTAGTTCCCATTACTAACGATTAGCAAAAGAGGGTTCTTTTTCTCTGTAAGAGGTGTTTAGAGCAAATAAGTATAAGAAAAAATACTATGCCAATTTCTTTGGCCGCTAATACTTTAATAAATCAGTGTTCATTGATGTCGCCATGGATAGGATTTTATAGAATTTTGTGGATGTAGAGAAATGTTATACCCGCCTATGCTAATGCTATACAATGGCGGGGCACCAGTGGTGGATGAACTCAGGTTTATTGGCCCGTTGTGATTAATTAATGAGCAATAAACCACGGACACTGCCGTGTGGTCCCGGCATAGAATAGGCTACCCCCTCCCCATCCTTTCCCGTGGATGTCGTAAGAGGCCCCTAAGGGAGGACTAGGGATGGGCATCAGCTTCCATTTTCCTTCTCTCCATTAGCACAGCCTTCCTGAGGTTGCTAATCCGCCTGCCAAGTGTGACAACTACTGGGAATATATCCCTCAATGGGGAGGTTTATGTTCAGCAGTGGACGATTAAGGCTGATATGATGATGATGTGGAAACCACGATGACTTTCAGGAGGGGTACCGCCTAATGGTTGACCTTATTGGAAATGATTTGTCCCAAATGGAGACAATGACAATGTGGCATGAACAAAATGCAGATAAAAAAGCTGTGTACTATGGGTAGCTTTTATTATTTTGTGGTACACATCACCTACGAATATATTATTTTTTATTTGTTATAATGTAGATATATATATTTATTTTCTATTATTTATTTTTGCAATTTTTTTCGTTTGTTACAGTGTATTTAAGATGTTAGGAGTTAAGGGCGGAGTGTAGATGTCTGCATAGTATACCTATAGTTTATAAAAGGACATAGTTATATATTATTACAATAATAATATATTATGAAAAAGTAAATAACTGAAATGGAATGGATATACAACTGCTTTTCTTTATAAGGTAGAATTTTTGTTTTTTATTTTTTATGCATGCTGTTTTAATTTTATTACATTTCTATTATTTTGTTTTATTATGAAGTTTGAAGATAAATAGTGATTTTCGCCTATATATATATGAATGTAACTTATATAATTAATGATAAAAATAAAGGATCAATATTAATATTAAGGTGACAGAATTATAGATATGTATGCAAATACGAACCTTTCCCATTATCAATGACTTTTTTTTTATATAATACGAAATGGTAAACAATCTTTCCGATTGTGCGTGATAAAAGGCAGGGAAGTTACAGGGTACAGAAGTATGACATCTTCTTAGTCCTTAGGAATGATAATGCATGAGGTGTGATGCCGTGGACGTATATATGTATTTTATCATATTCATAGCACGTCCATCAGGTAGCAGTCAGGTTATATGCCATTCTGTGCTGTATATAAAAAAAAAGAAAGGCTACTCTTCATCTACGGTCCCGAATACCTGCAATCGGGTCTGTTTACGGTAATCGTGTCTTCATAATGATTCAACTTGTTTCATTATATGAACGGACTTTTATAATTAAGTATCATGGTAGATCCTCTATTTTGTTAATATAAAGTCTTACAAAAATTCTTTATTTCAGCTCATATCATCGTGAGCAGTGACCAGTCGGCCGCAAAACATAAATAGTCAAGTAAGATACGCAACTTAAACATTTAGACTAATACCCGACGTCGCGTCTGTGGCTTAACTCAACTTAGTTTCTGTAACACGCCTTGATTGCAATGCCTGTTAAGCTGAAGGCACGAATCATGAGTGTTGGCTGATTATGCACAGATACGATTTTATATAAAAAAAAAGGCTTCTGTGCAACTAAATGATCATGATGCGTATCGGAAACCTAATGATGTATATGTAAACGAATTTTAAAAACCGTTAACAATTCAATTAAGTGTTTCAAGTGTTACGAAAGCTATCAATTTAGAGTCTCTACCGGTATAAGATAAAATCGAAAATATTAAAATTGAAAATGTAAAAAAAACCAAAGTATTTTAGTATGAAAATTGTAGTGTCTTTAAAATTAGTAATATTGTAATTTATGTTACGTAAGGTAATAACCTCTCCCCTTCGCTCCTTTTATCAATAATACCGGAAATGTTAACGGCTCTACGTATGCTTATATAATACTTGAACAGTTATGTTTGCATAGGCGTTACGATCAAGGATCTCAATTCAGTTGGTGACATTTGTCAGTTTCTGATGTAGGCGGCCACGGCGCGGCTTGGACTATGTAATTTTATGTTGTAGGAATAATTCCCTCTAGTGTAAGTATAATCTGAGTTCAAGAACTCTAGAGCTTCTAAGGAGTTTTATGTTCACTGTGCCTGTAATGGGGACTTTTAAAGTGATAGTATATCACAATTCCTTATGTTTTGTTGTGTTTGAACGTAACCCGTGCGTTGAGTGCCTTACTATCGAAACCACAAATTGTTATATATTTTTTAACTTTATTTTATTTTATAGACAGCCTGTGTCGGGACCATATTTTGTTGACGCAGCATTCAGTGCACGGTTTACTTCAACGGGTCAATCTAAGTACATGTTGTTTTATGTAAATTTCCATCATTGTACAAAGTTCAGATGTATCCGTATATCGGCCGCGTTTGTTTGTTTTAAAAATCGTTGTCGATTGTTTAAAAAGAATTCGGAAAGTAAGTTTATTTTTAATACGAATCTAGGTTGTAAAAGTGTTCTTTTGACGTCTGGCACTATCGCAAATTTAAGCTATTCATTTTAAGATCGACTAAGTGTATTTTAAGAGGTGTAAATAAATACACAGGACTTGCATTGTTCGGGGCTATGTTCGTATTGGTTGCGGCGTGACGTATTTTAGTAAATACGGGAGATTACGTGCCAGTATCTTCCATATATTTTTATATTTTGGCGTGGAATTATTAATGCGGACAAAACGATGGTCAAGTTTTCAGTGTTCTTTTATAATTATAGACTGTCCGATTATTTCGAATATATATTTTTATTTATATACTTTTACCTTCTTATAAAAATTATTTAATTTATTTTAATAATTGTATTAATTTTATTAGGTTTGACTTCGGATACGATATAGTAATGTTAGGTTTTTATTTATTATACTTCATTGTGAGGCAATTTATACAGATCTAGAAATTGCAGCAATGTTTGTAGTGTTCAAATGTGTGAAAACTTGCCGTTCGTTTTACGCTCAAGTCCAAATAAAGTACTAGTTATTGTAATTGGCATCAATTCACAAACAGATCCAGGTAATTCTACTGTAATAGTGCAATAAAATGTAACAGTAATTGAGAGTTTATGTAATCAAATAATGTGGGACATTGAATTAATCATATCAATATTTTTGTGGGCGTCTACTCTAGTTCCATTCATTACAATACACTGTAGTCAGCATTGAGCCGTTTCATTTTACGTTAGGTGCTTTTATAGCATTTCTTTTTGTAATTTGTGGCCGAAATAGTCGCTAAGTCCGTGGTGAGCTATTCTAGGTTAGTAGGATTGAGCGGACGGAGACATACACAACGCGTTGCCTAATACTGATATTATTTTGTCTATATTCGATATTTTCACTATTAAGTGACGCATTGTCAAGGCGTTCCTTTTCAATGCACTGATAAGGATGGCCAATTATAACGTTCTTTTTGATTTACGTTAGTGTCCTAGAAATCTCTCGGTGCGCGCAATCCTTATTATTCTAAGCTAGATATAATCAACATTAAATGTGTATTTGTGAATTTTTAACCTTATTTCGGTTGATGTTTCTTTATAAATGTGTAAATGGTTGAGATCAGTAGTGGCGTAGTGACACGGAGTGATAGAGTGACTGGTACCCCCTTTTACAATTGGAATATAGATAATAAAGTAAATAAAAGTTTGACATGTTTCTTTTATTACACACTCCCTCCTCAACAGTTTTATGTATAATATACAGTATTATACAATAATACAAATAGATTTATATTTATACATGCTCTTAAATATTAGAATACTTAAATGGTTAATATTGTACATTGTTTTGTACAATCATAATAATAAGAGATTTGATTAAAACTTGTGGACGGATTTGTCATTTTTGACAGTATATAAGTCAAATGACTGAGAATCATCCTCATTTTAAAATGTACTATTCTACATAACAATATTAGCACTACTACTGACTGTCTTACATTTAATTGAACGGAATATACTTATCAATAACTTATAAATAGTACTGTTACAAAATATACATGATTAGTAGATAATTCTAAATACAAGTTCTCAAGTGCACCTTTAGCAGTTACTAGAATGATAGTGCCTAAACACGTATTGAAATCACGTAACATTTTATTTTAAAAAATGTCCTATATGACGAAAATAATGTCCACTTATATATTTTGGCCGTTGGTACCGGCATAGCATAGGCCACCACTTTCTTCCTATGCGGCTCGTAAGAGGCGACTAAACTTTGTACATTTTATTATTAAATAAGTCGTTACGTTGATTCATTTTTTTTTACAACGCAGCGGGCAAACGAGCTCATGCCCCATGATCACCCACAACACCAGCGGCATTGCAGGTGTGCTGCCGGCCAAACAGTGATTCAGCTAGCACAATCTCTAATAGGTGTCACTAAAAACAATCTTTTAATCGATTGTCTATGGAAATTCTGCAGTTTCTAAAGTTGTATATACACAACTGAACTCTGAGAATGAAACTAATACTACAACAGGAAAGTATGCTGCCATATGAATAAGACAGCACGCCCAGTGACAGTCAAAGTTTCGTCTCTGGTTTGGGCCCCTGTTTCCTAAATCCTCTCCTAGGCCGTCTGTCGACTGGACACACGGCGTATAATTCGCTATACCGGGACTCCTCAGGCCGGAGCACCTCTCGGTACTGGTAGCCGTCCGCGTACGTCGGACTCTGAAGCTGCGAGGCCGCGGAGCAGTTTGACCGTCGGTCACTATCGTTGTCAGCGCTGTCTACGTCACCTGAAATGTGTTTTGTTCATATCGACTTATGAATTTTAAAATCGGGGTTGCCCGTTAGCCGTGGTTAATATCCGTACCGCTCCGATATCTATATATTGGGTTCTGGAAATTAACAACGAAAAAAAAGGTCATCACCCATTTTGATATCGCCTATTCCAGTCGGATATCTTCCTATTCGTTTCAATCGGATGCTTCATTTCAATCTTATATATTGGACAACTGATACTAACTACAATATATAGGGGAGAAAGAGATTGTTAGTAATGGAGACTGAGAATCCTATTACCAGCAATATACCCAACCAGGTCGACCTCCTCGCGGTTCTCCCTGGAAACTGTCATGGTTAATTCCTGATGATTTCATCATGATGGGCTAACTGACCTGTTTTCATTCTCATCGATCACCCTTCACTGGTGCTCCGCCAGCGTATCCCGTTAGTGCAGGCGGGGTGGGGTTACCATACCATTTTCACCCATCAAAAAAAAAACTACAATATATAGATATTGTTCTATGTTATCCATCCTTATGCTCAACTAGTTTCTATCGTACGATTTTATCGTCATAATAGGAGAGCAAAACGTAAAGGAAGAGAACATTAGAAGAAAAATCGGATGAAAGCCTGTCAAAAGTATCCACAAGAGGAGTGAGTTTAGGAATGGCGACTATCTGTGGAAGAGTTAGACATACTGCGCTGACTATAAATAAAAAGGGGACAACAAGGCAATCATGATAAATAGGAAAGTATGAGCAATTTTAAGGAGACGTTTTTATTTTTCTGCACCACAATTTCTTTGGAAATGTACGGAAAATGTAAAGTCTCTTATTAGCTATGGTCACTTATAAGGCCGCCTATTGTTATTTATTCTGAGTACTCTTTAGTCACAAATAATATACCAGTAGTTTGTGAAAGATTTAAATGGCAACCTGAAATCCCGTTTGTATGAGAAATTAAATAGATTATAACAGTGATTATAGGGACAAACCATCGCTACTGTTGTTGCTAGGCACATGTGCATCCCGCAGTCTCGGTCGTCGCCGCCAGTAGCGGAACTCGCGTGGTAGCGTATACGAGCGCGGCAGCGAGATCTGAACATGCAAACGTACAAATGTATATATTGTAAGAAACATAAAAAAGTACATGTAACTAGTATTCTCATTTCTCATGCCATACGGTAGCTGGAAGAGATCTGTCTCTATTGTTTGCATAAAATTTCTATAACAATTTTCATTGCTCAACTGTAAATTTACTGCCATATTCCATCCTTCAAATCGAAACACAGCTGTGCAAACAATTGTTTCACGGTTGGAACATGAATGGGACAGAGGTGCCCATGTATACAAGATGCAGCGAAGCAACTAGGGATGAAATGTGTGATATCCTTCTTTTAAAGGAAACTTACTGAAATGATAGTATTTCTTACCTGGCTGTCAATGTCTGACGGAGGTCGCGGAGTGTCCCTGGCGGGCGCATCGGGGCTGGACTCTTCGCCGCTGCTGCCGCCCACACCACCGCCACCACCGCCATTCTCCTCTTTCTTTCTGTTTCTAGCACAATTTCATTATTCAAAGGGTAATGCAGTAGGGTAGTAATTAGGATAATAACCAAAGGCTTATTTAGAATCACATTCAAGGGGTTTCGGCTTCTTAAAAATGGTGTATATTTACTTTGAGACATGTTTTTACTCATAGCTCAAAGATCAGTTCGAATACAGGCAGGGCCGTGCCTGACGGGCGTTCATTGCGTGCACCGCACGCAGGCGGCCGAAATTAAGAGGCGGCCAAATCGTTACAAGTTGTTTACTGGGCAAAAATACAATCGGTTTGTTTTCATTAAGATACGAAGTAAAAACAGTTTCAGATTTGATTTTTTAAAATCAAATAATTTTAAATTGTCACTGAGCGACACCTAAGATTTTAAATTATCGTATTCCTATGTTCTTTATGTTTGATAATTTTGTCTGTGATTATAATACCAATACCATAATTACTTTTTTTCATGTTATTATTAAAGTAAGTAAATTAATTCTATTTTGTATACCTCCCAAGTTGCAAGTCAGCCCAGATCTGCCATTGGCCACTGAGCTTTGTTATCCTAGTATGTTAGTATAGATTTAAGGGTTATTCCTTGTTCTTTATGTTTGATAATTTTGTCTGTGATTATAAAACCAATACCATAATTTTTTTCATGTTATTATTTTTGTTTAAATTTTAAATAAAAAAATGTTTATTTTGTGCATTTTTTTTTCTTAAATTTCATCCAAACATATAAATCTCATAAAACCGGTTTTTAGCCGGTTTTTCTTTTCAGAAACCGGTTTTGGGAACAAAACCAATATTTTTTTTCGTTCTCGATTTCGGTTAACCAAAAACTGATTTTTTTCCCGGTTTGATGCCCTGTGTATAATAATAAACATTAAAAATTAAAGTAGTTTTTTTTAATGTTATCCTGGGGGCGGCCATACAGACTGGCACGCAGGCGGCCATATACCCAGGCACGGCCCTGAATACAGGAGTGGGTACGGAACCCACCTTAATACACATATGGCTGTAAAGAAAGGGTACACTAATTTCAAATACAGCAATCTATTCATGATATTAAATAATTTTGAAGAATAAGTAAAATATACAAGAGAATTTAAAAAAACTATAAGATTGTATTCATAAAAAAATAAAAACTTCAATTAACTAAATCAGTTATTTTGATTTATAAACTATTGAATCAATTTTATTAAAATTACTGTGGGGCCAATTTGTAATTATGTCTGTTTATAACTGATGGGGTAACAAACATAAAAATGCAATTAAATAGAGAACATCCTTCTTTTTGAAGTCGGTTTAAAAGAATATAAGACACTCACGTATATGGCGCTCCCCAATGACAGCACACCTGCCTATTACATCCCTCCAAATATAGCGGCGCCAATAATATTTCGGGAGTCCTGCATCTTTGCATTTTTCTCATCTGTTCCATTTTCTTTCCCGCAAGACCTGGATAAGGGAACATTCTTTCACAGTTTTGGTTGTACTGCATGCATCCTGCCTCGTTATAATTATTTCGTATATTATCTATGCTCTGCACGTTAGCCAACGCGCTATGCAAAGCAGATGCGTACTCATCCTTACTCTCATATTTGGTATAAGCTTGACCGTTCTCACAGAAACTGGAATATTCTCCCATGGGCCTGTTGTCATCAGAATAAATATTCATGTTTTGCGTCAGTCTGGGTTTGTCTATCGCTGTAGAGTCGTAATTATTGTTTGAAATATCAGGATTATAGTTTCTTGGGCTATTGTTTATTACATTGTGCGGACTTCCGCATCCGTTCGCTTCGTAGTTTCTAGTTTCCTCCAAAGCTAAATAATTCGGCGAACGGAGTGGAGTCCTCGTGACGTCATTCCTAATATTTGCGGGGTTCTCATAGAACGTGCGAGGATTTTCGTACCGATTCGGGAGTCTTCGTATCTTTAAAGGATCGTTTAGGTCTGTTGCATTATTTTCGGTGGGCGGGAAATTTTCAACTCCATATTCTGGTTTGATTTCCGTGTAGGTGGGGTACAGCATATTGCAAGTGTGGGGTATAACTGGATAATTTTGATATGAATGTGTCATTTCTATGCTCGGCCAGGCTGGGGGCTCGGCATGTGTTTTGGCCCTCGGTATGGGCTGTCGCTGGAGGCTGCTGTATATCTCTTCGGCCGCCACGGGCGTGGTCTTAGCCAATTTTCCTTGCTTAATCTCCTCTTCTATAACTCTTAATTCTGCAAGTTGTTTTTGTTTCTTCTCTTGTAATTTTTGTTGGATATTAACACGGGAGCCGACACTCGAACCTTCGTTTTCAGATGACCCTCCCTAGAAATTATTTATACGATAAATGTGTATTATGTGTGGTGTAATATAGTTTTACTGTTAAAAGTTTCGTAAGGATACTTAATATTTTAATGTAAGTATACCCACATTAATGTATGTGTATTTAAGTTGAGAATATATTACTAGTTGCGGGTCTATCCGGGACTCTTAGTCATAAGAGGCCGTGACGTAAGCGCGAGCCCGATTGCGCTTCAAACATTTTCGACTAAAATATATGTAGGTCCATCTAAATGTTCTTACATTAAAACTTAATACAGGGTAAAATTCAAATCATTATCAAAGCAAAACGTCGAAGAACCATAAAAATTTTTTGGGCATTTTTCATTGATAGAGTACTTCCGTAAATAGATGCTAATAATTTTAATTTCACTATTTATATAGATAGATAATTATTAATATAATTAAAAAGCTAATTTGCATATATTTACAGTCTGTAAGCAAAGTGGAAGGAATATCAAATGTAAGAAAAGTACACGGATCCAGGGAAGCCTAGGCATGACCAGATAGAATTCAAAAATACCTATGTCGCGTTACTATCTTATTAGACATTATTTTGATAGACATATTTTTATTACCAAAATGACCCGACCACGAATCGAATTCCGGCAGTCAATATATATAAAAAAGACTTACGTGATGATTATGAGCAGCTGGCAGCGGCCGCCTCCAGAAAGCGGTGGTGGGTGCAGCGGGCGGCGGTACGAACGATGTTGGCTTCTTTTTCTTGCGACCGTTGGCTGCGCTGTTATTGACCGGATTTGTGAACCGGCAGTTGAAAACACCTGGTATTGTTGTGTTGTCCGTTTGTCCTGGCTTGCCTGATAATAACGGATAAATCGCATTGTTTATAATAATCTGTACGCTTCTATACTTGAACTTATTACTGTTTGAAACTCTTCAATAAAGAATTAAGTTCAAAGCAAAGAGATTTTCTAAAATAGGTTTATGGGCAAATTTCGTATAAAAGTTCTATAATACATTTTTTACCATCATATCATCTGTAACTATCCACTGCTGAACACAGGTCTCCTTCATAAAGGGGAGTTTTGCCAGTAGTTTTTTTTATTATAAACAAACAAAGAATCAAATTATTTTATTATTATAAAGAGAAATTAGTAGTCCTGGAGGTGGTAACTTTAGATTTTCTCACCGTTTTTATTCTGAGACGATGCGTTCGTGCTGTTAGTGCCCTGTTGGTTTTCACCCAGCATGTAGCCAAGTCTTCGAACGTGGAAGTACCTGTAATATATTTGATTTAGTATTAAGTATAATTATTTTTCTATACAACTTGAAATGGAAAATAAGCTAATAATAATAATATCCACTTGATGGGAAGTGATAAACGTCGCCTGTAGACAAGGTTATTGAATTCGACAAAAATATGTAAACTGCCTTATGACTTATTGTATTATACTTATCGACCTCATTGTTAGCAATATACCCCATCAGGTCGACCTCCATGCGGTCCCCCCTGGAGAACCCCTGGTTAATTCCCATGAATTCGTCACTAACTGACCTAAGTTTATCCTCGCTTAAGTCAGCTATCATATCCCACTGGTACCATACTAGTGTAGGTATGCCGGTAGCGGAGATGGGATTATCATTCTGTTTTATCCCACTACATATGATACCGTATTTAGTACCTGTAGTACAGCAGCATGAAGCCGAGCCCGAGCAGGAAGGCGGCGGCGTGAGCAACGGCGAGCGGCGCGGCGGTGGCCGCACCCGACCACCACCACGCACCCACCAGCACCCAGTTCTCCACACACATCACGCAGTAGAACGTCACCTGAACACAGCCGATTCCTTGTTGTACGTAACGAAACTCTTTGTGTAAATTAGAATCCGGGTTCGATTCCCGGTCGTGCCAATTTAGGAAACTAAATTTGGTGACCAAAGATACGATGAGTACGCCAGTAGCCTAAAGAATTTCTCATTACGATGCCACATCCGGTGTTCGCAGGTTCGATGTTCGTACAATACAAACATTGGTTCGATTCCCAGTAGGATAAATTTAGAAAACGAAATTTTCTAGATTGGCTCGGTTGTTGTTGTTGTTGTTCTAGGTTATGTATCTAGAGATTTGTTGCCTGGTATCTTATAAAGCAGATTATCCTAGGTTTGAGTAAAACGATTGGTGTGGTAGTATTGTACTTATTCTTATTTACTGAGCTCTCCCAGAAAATAATATGGCAATTCTTAGACTCCTTAATGTTTTTTTATAATAAAATTCTGAAGTCATATAAAGGACTAACTTAATTAGGAAAGGTCTTCAACGCCAGACAGAGTCACAAGTTCATATAGCATCTATGATTGTTACAAGTTCGATTTCATATGGCACATACTGCTAACACACAATTACCCCAGTAATAGGGGGGGGGGGGGAAGGGATTGTTAGTGATGGAGACAGAATCCCATTGCTTGCAATATACCCAACCAGGTCGACCTCCTCGCGGTTCCCCCTGGAAACTATCATGGTTCATTCCTGATGAATTCATCATGATAGGCTAACTGGCCTGTTTTCATTCTCATCTATCACCCTTCACTGGTGCTCCGCCAGCGTATCCCGTTAGCGCAGGCGGGGTTACCATACCATTTTCATCCATAAAAAAACCCCCAGTAATAGGTATATATATATATATATATATATATATATATACACGCACACAAACATATATAAAAATGTGAACGTGTGAGATTATAATGACATACCATTTTTTGTCTATGATTGAGTTCCTGTAGGTTGATATACGCAAATACGTATACAAATGCAATGAGCGCGGAGAGATACGCCTTCCTCGGGCGGCTGATGCGTTCCCCGTGGAAAACATTCTTGGGAGAAATCAACCAGAGGAACATTGACACCCAGTGGAGACCTGAAACAAGAAAAATACACATTGTCTTGTCTATCATATATATATATATATTTATATAGGTAACAGGATATTATAATACATTACTGAAACGCCTTGGCTTCGCAGGTTTTTTTTTATATAAAATATGAGTGCACGATATATACGTTCTGATAATGTAGTTTTCTAGGGGGGAAGGAATTGTTAGTTATGCTGGCTACTAGTCCCATTGCTAGTTATATACCATGTCACGTCGACTTCCATATGGTCCCCCTGGAAACCATCGTGCTGAATTCCAGGTGTATTCATCAAGAAAGATGGGCTAACTGACTTATCTTTTCATTCTCACCTATCATCCCACACTGGTGCTCTGTCACCGTATATTTTTAGCGTAGGCGAGGTTACTATTCCATTATCATTTATTAAAAAATGTAGCTGTCTATGGGCAAAAGAATTCATGTTTATAAGTGTAAGAGACTAATCCTTACCTATGACTAAGAAGACCCAATATTCATAGACTAGAGCGTAGACGGTGAGAGCGCACATCCGCGCTGATATCGTGCCCAGACGCCACAGGAACTGGGAACGAATAATGCTTTCGTTATGTAGAACCTAACTATAGACCATTAAACAGATAATTAATTATTTTATTACTATTAATAGTAAAACTTTTACCATACATTAAAATTATTAGGTAATACAATAGTATTACCTAATAATTTTACTGCCACATCTCAAACAACATGTTTGTACTTTTCTAAAAATTCTTGTCAATTTTATGTGGGAGATTTTTTTGATGTATATTAGTAGAAATTCCATTTAGTAATTAATCCAGTAAAATTTTAATTACACACACACACACACACACGCACTCACGCACGCACGCACACATTAGAATAATAATTAGTTTCTGTGTGGTCTCTATCACTGCATTTCCAGTTTATCAGGATTCAGTATATGAATACGTATTATATCTACTGAGTAGAATACATTCTAAAATACCTGGAATATGACTCCCAGCCAGGTCAGCACAAGTCTATGCACGTTTTGGAGGCGTACGTTTTTGCTGAAGCTGGCCAGCGCCCAGCACACAGAGAACAGCGAAAGGGATGCTGATATCACATTCAACTCAGCAAACGCTTTGTTGGCTGCAATAAACATTTATCTTTCAAACAACGGTTAGCATCGACTGATTTTCGGTCGCCGATCACCCGCAACGAAACGCCGAAAATAAAAAAAATGTGCAATATAAATAAATAAATATTTATATTACATATTTTGTGTATGTTTATATTAGGCTATTTATATGTTTATAATGTATAAATATGATTAGTTTATGTTTTCTTAATTCATGAATGCACCGCCTATTTCTCTTTCTGGCCAATGGTGACTGATAGAGAAAATTATCCGGTGTTTAGCTCATCAAATATATATACAGTTTACACATTGCATTAAACTTTAAATACATAAAATTTCTATTCTCGGACGCGCTATGCGGAAGATCAGTCATTATATCGACTTAACTTAGCACCTGTTCGATTGTCCACCGTTACCATACAAGCTTCCGTTGAAAAAAGATCGGCGATAAGGAATTGCATCGCAACTACGAACAATGTGAGTTTCGATCCTTGCATTATTGTTGTATTCAACACTTGTATTTATGAGTATGTGTGTATATCTATCAATTGTGAAATATTCATATTACAAATTTTGCTTAAATCAAGACTAGATGTCGCTGTGTTCTATGTTATTTATTTTATTAGAGTTACCTGTTGACTCATCGATACTAGGTTCAGGGGTGACGCCCAGCTCATTGATTGGTTCTAGTGGCTCCTTGAAGAGAATGTGCAGTTGTAGTAACAACATCGGTGCTGCTTCGCAGAACGCGTGCACTAGCCGGAGCATGCCTGCAATAGCAATATGCAATAGTGATCACGATTTAAATAATTCAGGTTAACGCGTTAATGGATTGCGTTAATTCATGTCTCTTATAAAACATATAACATGCATCGCGAAAATTTAAAAGACAACAATTTAAGATTTAGATCCACAGAAAAATATTGCCTTTAATCGTGGCAAAACAAATTATTTTGATTAAATATGAGTACTTTAAAAGTATTTCTTTTTCCGATAAAAAAAAATCCAAATCGGTTTATTAATGCGTTTTATTGTTTTTAAATAATTTTAGTGCAAAACTATTGTATCTATAAGTGGTATATTCTTTATCATGACAACAAATGTCTCGCTGTTGGGCTATATATATATATATATATATATATATATATATATACTTACGATACTAAATAGCTGTAATACAATTGTGACTTACACAAATCTCTGACTTGATGCTTGACACGACGTAACTCGACAGGCACTAGAAGTCGTGCGTACCTCCACAACACACCTAACTGCAAGCAGTGCAGCGTGATAGGAAGCCACGGTGGACGGCCCTTCTTACCCTCGCTGGCCCACCATACATGTAAATGCCAGCGGAGAGAGAGCACCTGAATAGGATAAGATATAGTTAAATGATTGTATAACCAGTGATCTAATGCTTTTAGCATTTCCCGAATGAGTACATGACAATTTGGGACGTACGCATTGTCTTGTCGTGTTGCTGGGACGACTGACAGGAAAGAACCGGGGGGAAAGGGATTGTTAGTAATAGGGGTCAAAATAGCCCTATTACTAGCAATATACCCTATCAGGTCGACCTCCACGTGGTTCCCCCTGGAAACCATCGTGACTAATTCTAATTCGTCAGGATGGGCTAACTGACCTACTTTCATCTTCATCTGTCATCCCTCACTGGTACCCCGCCAGTGTATACCAATAGCGCAGACGGGGTTACCATGCCATTATCACCCATTAAAAAAAACTGACAAGAAAGAGTTCTTGACTGTGGTTAATTTTTTCTTGTGTTCATTGTAAATGTTGAATGTAGTGTTATATTAAACATTGTCATCCAAAGATAAATATTTTACTGAACTAAATGTTACTTTGCAGAAGTACATATCAATGATTAGTCGATTAGAATTATTTAATTTCGTTACCATTAGGATGCGTGCTACTACCAGCACTCGAAAATTTACTACTATTATTATTTATTACCATATTTTGCAAAACGTACGTGGGCAGAATAGTGGTCGGAAATTGATAGCTAACATGGAAGGTTATAGTACTTCTAGTTACAATAATAGCCAATCTTCGAGTGCTATAATGGTGTACGTATAATAATAGTCACGGAATTCAATAAAATAATTCTAATGAACTATCGAAAGATAATATGATAAGAACTGATTCCATGTTCTTGGACGAGATCACGTTAAACAAAAAGTTACACGGCTATTATTAAAATAAAACAAATTTGGAAAATTTTTAGTCTCCATCTACATCTATTCACGGCCTAGATCACGAAAAGAGGTCTGTACAAAATATTCTTAATTTAAAATAAAATAAACCTGAGAGATGAGCAGTGACGTGACGACGATAGATATAGCCGCGGCGAAGCTGCCTTTGTACCCTCGCTCCAGTAACGCGTAGCCCATCACGACGTCGAACACCACGTCACAGAAGTAGCCCGCCAACGAGATCACGTTGAATAACACATCGCACAGCGGCAGAAACTCCGCCATCTCTCAACATTTCCTTTGCCTGATTGTCTTGAAAGTCCTCTGTTGATTCATTATTAGCTGTGGAAAAAGTATTTAAAAGGATTATAGTGTTTACAGTCATTTTGTATCATTATAAGCTAAGAAATAGTTGCCTCGTCTGCGTTTTCGATTTACGCGGGCGGGATACCAGTGTGCGATGATAGGTGAGGGTGAAGTCAGGTCATTTGGCTTATCATAATGATTTCACTAGAAATTGACTATGTCAGTTTTCTGAAGGAACCGCTTGGAGGTCGACGTAACAGGGTTCACCTGCTTTACGTACAATAACACCTATTACTTACTATCCCTTCTCCCCGAGCTAAGATCATAACGGCCAAAACTAATAGAAACACTGATTGCGTGTGGGACCATCTGATGGAAAATAATAATTATCTATAGATATAAACAGCATCATAGAATACACAATAAACCCATAATACACCCATGCCATTGTTTTTTTTGTAATGCATGTTAATTCAATGGTAATCCTGCCTGCATAAATGAAATACCTTCGCAGGTCATCAGTGAGGATTGGTAAGTAAGAATTAAAAGGCAGTAATCCCATCGTGATGAATACACCTGGAGTTTAGCACGATGGGTTTCCAGGGACGACCACGGGAAGGTCGACCTGACAGGGTATATCGCTAACATTGGGATTAATAGTCCGTATTTCTAACAATCCCTTCCCCCGGATTAATATGTTGTGCTTCAGTATCCTGTAATTTCACTGTCGTATTTCACCTTCCAAATCGGAATGTACGTGGTATGTAAACACAGATGCTTTACGACAGTAATATTGGTGGAATAGGTTTATTACAGACTATTATGCACAGGCACATATTATGCACATGTAGGCAGACGATTATGCACAGTCTACCTTTGGTTATAAATTAATATTTATAAATGTGTAATAATTGTTACTAACAATTGTCCAAGTTTCCAAATTAGTTACTCAATAATTCTTAAAAGGCTGAAATGATTTAAATGAAAGTTTTTTTACATAAATCGTTCTTTTAAATATATCATAATATACTTGCTTGTCTATATATTGTCACAACAATGGATAGATAAATTGCTATTTAACGACAAACTCATTTCACAAGAACAAGAGCTTTTAAGTGCAATATATTTGGTTGAGGTTGTAGCTTCATATACGGTCAAGCGGTGCAAGTTAAGGAGGCATCTATTAAAGCTTATAAGAAGACAAAGCTACTCTGTTTTTATTACGGACATAGTATCTAATGTCTTTATACAAGCAGCGAAATAACATTCACTTCCTACTTAAATATTGATCGTTTATGAACTTCATAACTGAATGACTTTAACAGTTTGACTGACTGATTGACATTCGTTAATGACAACTACTGTTAGTTGTGTCGTGTTGATATTGAACACAAGTAGTAAACTTTTATTTTTCAAAGTTTTTAATACTATATAAAGGGCAGTTATTATTTAGTATAATTATGTCCAATTTAGATTTAGTGAACAAGCTTGGCAAGGAATCATCCAGGGCAGCATGCAAGAAATGTGGATACTCTGGACACCTAACCTTTCAATGCAGAAACTTTATTAAAGTAGGTTATATTTTTATTATTTATTAGGTTTTTGCCTTGTAATTATAAAAATTCTTGCAATGTATAAAAGTATCAATAGATTATATATTGAATTTAATAATCCGTGTTTCTATACTTTGCTTAATTCGTAAATATTCTTAAGATACTTTCTATCGAATTTAGTCATATACTTGTTTATTTTTTATTTAACTCGGAGTGACAAACAAATTGATTGTCAAGTAATACAATTACTGTTATAATAATATGTATATAAATTATTCTTTGAAGGTAGTTGGTCTCCCTAATTATATATAGAAAATATATTTAGTACCTATTCTATTTTGTTTACTGTATTTTTGCAGTAATTTTTTTGGTATTAGGTGTTACTCATCACTTGAATGTAATATTATTGAATATTTACAATACCATCTCTTCTTTATATATAGTATTTATATTATTTATTTATAATATTTGATTCTTTAGAACAGCAGTTCTTAACCTTTTTGGCTGGTGACCGATGTGTAAATATAGCTGAAGCCGACAACCTAATGTTTTGTCTTTCAATGGCAATCAAATTATAGTATTAAGTAAAACTACAGAAGCTTGCTAATATTAATATCATAATTTTTAAAAAAAAAAAAAACAAAATCATTAATTTCAGGGTTTGGGGTTAACATATTTTGAAAAGTAAAATTTCATAATTTCTTAATATGTCATTTGGAGAATTTTTGAAACTTGAGGTTAAGATATCATATGCTGCTTTAGAGGGTATAAATAGACATTTTAAATATTCCTTTTTTTAAATATAATTTTAGGTGGATCCAAACAAAGAAATAGTGTTAGATGTGAGTAGTACAAGCAGTGACAGTGAGGAGAACTATGCAACACCACTGCAGAGTTTACGGGAGGCAGAGCTGCGACAGAAACTGCAAGAGAAACTACAGAAAGCTAAAGAAAAGAAGAAAAGTAAAAAACGAAAGAGGTCCAGGTAAAAATAATAATTTAAATGTGGTGAAGGAGTGAGGATGTGTTCTTATTCCTTCATCTTCACTTTGAAATGTATCAGCATTCTTTTTAATCTCTAGGAATTCATAGCATGCACTAGTGCAAGAAAAACTCAGAATAAAACCTCATACTGTGACACCTGGTCAGCATTGTAATAGTAGACTATATCTTCTGCTTATAAAGAAACATATGCTCTATAGAAGGACAGATATTACCTACAGTGGCATAACTATATCATTTGAGGCCTGTGGCAAATTCTTTTGATGGGGCCCTATCATTTATTTTCAAGTAAAATAAAATACTCAGGTACCAAGTAAAAAAAAATTCTGAGCTTACTGGCTTTTGAGCCGGGGCCTTTTTGGTTCGGGGGTCCGTGGCATTTTGCCAACCCTGGCAGGGTTGTTACGCCACTGATTACCTATATGTGTCCTACTGTTGACTAGATGTATTTGATAAGACTTCAATTACCAGATTATATTTATTACCTTTTAGCAATTTTCCATGGTTTTGTACATGTGAATTAATATATAAAGTAGGATTTAACCTACTGGTGCTTCAAATTTCGATCAAAATTCATTCAGCTGTTTGAGTGTGACTGAACAATAAACATATAAACACCTTGATACATCCATTGCTAGCAATATATCCTATCAGGTCGACCTCCATGTGGTTCCCCTTGGAAACTATCATGGTTAATTCTTCACAATGGGCCAACTGACCTGTCTTCATCTCTACCTGTCAACTATGACTGGTGCCCCGCCAGCGTATACCGATAGCGCAGATGGGGTTACCATTCCATTATCACCAATTAAAAAAAACACCTATATACACTTTCAGATTTATAATATTTAGAATATTTCTTATTGTACCTATATTTCTTTTTAAATATTACTCGTATATGTTGTTTCTAAAGAAAAATTACTAACTAAAAATTTTTTACTCTATTCTTACAGATCATCAAGTTCAAGCAGTAGTTCTAGTTCATCATCATCATCATCTGACAGCAGTGATTCTGAACGTGAAAAAAAGAAAAAGAAACATAAAGATAAGAAATCCAAGAAGTCCAAAAAATCAAAGACATCTGAGAAGCGGAAGAAGCATAAAAAATAGCATTAGTTTTTGTATAGTTTAAAACATTATATTGCACTGATTTACAAGTTATACATTACAAGAAAATACTGATAAGTGAAGTGTAATACAATTCATAAGTGCAAATTGAATCTATGCTTTTTATAGATAACATTTTTTTTATTGAATAATAATAAAATTAACTTAATTCTACCATGTGGTTCTATTTCATACAATAAACAAATTAATTTTAGTGTATTAAAAACTACCTGACATACATACACCTAAAATATAGTCATACATACAAAATAATCAGTTCACTGATAAGTGGTGAACCGTTAAAGAGAGTAATAGATAGATTTATGTGACAGATTCCATGGGCTTATTGTATGTATTAAATAATAATACCATACTAAGATGGAAATTAGTACAATTTATAGGTATAAAATTAAATCTTTAAGTTTTATATTTTCAAAAACAGGTTCTCAATTTGACTGAATCGTTATTTATTATTTGAAATGTACAAATCGCATATAAAAATTCTTCATTATTTTTAAACTTGTAAACTTGTTTTATTTTACTTACTTATTTTGCTACATATTTTGTATAAAATTTTATGGCAGTATAACAGTTTTAAAATTATTTGACAACTACCATGTAGTGCATAATACTTTGTGTAAATTAGGTCCTAAATTTGACACCCAGTTGGACAAATAACACAATTTATAAAACAAATATTAGGAATTTTTCATTTACAAATTGAACAATATTATCTACATTTTCTGAAGTTTGTTTATTACATAGAGTAGGTATAGTGGCTTGATATTATGTAGTACTTATTTATGTTAAAAAAATAGTTACTGTTTCTACAGCATGAAAATAATAATAATTTTATTATATGTAAAGATGATAAGATATATATATATATATATATATATATATATATATATATATATATATATATATATATATATATATATATATATATATATATTCTTCATTGCACTTGTGAAAAAAGATACAGTGATTAGTTTAATAACTTGTTAGCTAGGGTGGGCTTATCTCTGAATCTCTTCCAAACAACTCATTCAGCCAATTCAGTGAGAGAGAAAATCATCATTGGGTAATCTTTTTTATCCCTCCGCCAACCATATAGGACAATATCGTCCGCGCCAAATTTCGACCTGATGTACATCTTTGTAAGAAAAAAAGGACAGGGCCTCGAACCCCTCTGTTAAAAAAACACACACGCGCGTACGTCACAGGCAAGGTTTTGAAAGGCGCTTATATGAAGAATGAATCTCCAAAACATTTCTTCTTAAAACTAATTTATAGCCAAGATTACGATTTTTAGTGAAATCTTAGAAATTACGGTTTTTATAGAGATTACAAAATTTTATTTCACCAGGGGCTAAAGTATTCAAGTCAAAAACTATGGAAACAGAAAAGAAATCTAGAACATATTCCCCAAATTTTTTCTTAAGTACCTTTAAGTAGTAGTCAAATTATAATCTGGAACGATATTGTCCATGATGGTTGACGGTGTGCAAAAAAAAGCACACGGTTGGCGGAGTGTTAAAGATAACTGACAGTTTTTTTTTAAGTAAAAAGATTTGTGGCTAATTAAGGAAAAGTAATAATAATATAGTATTAAAATAACAGTATAAAAGTAAACGCCTGATAAATATAAGTTATATTTTTTTTTATTTGAATAAGGTAACTAGGCCCATATTAATACAATAGACAGTTATTAGGAAAGATATACATATATTTAGATAAAATTATAAAGTTACATTTTGCTATCTTCAATATATCACAAAATTAATTTGTGCTGGTTGTGAGTCCTGTAATATTTTTATAGGATATAAAGAAAGGAGAGATATTTCTTTATTGATATGTAAATAATGGTGTTATTTTTATTTTTTAAATACAGTTACAGAGATAAGGCATATTCGTTGTTTTTTTTTTACTGCAACAACCTTCTCACTGCAACATCTCACTGAATACATAATAATAATTAAATTTGAACACTGGTTTATTGTTAGTTACCAATATATAAAATAATTACATAGGTATTTAAAGCAATTATTATTACATACCCATACCTATCTTTACTATTATAGTTCTATATATATTTAGTGCATTAATCTATTATAATAATGCATAAACTAAGTAAATACAAATGATAACTATTTGTTAGAAAAATTATAAATAAATTGGTACTTAGATCATCTAAGACTTGTTTGAAATAAAGTGTTGCGTAGGCACTCGAAACTATTTTGTTTAATATTTTGTAAGAACAAAAACTCACTTCAATTTGTTATCATGTGATATGTAGAACTATAGAAAGTAGGGTAATAATATACTTTCCCCCACAGAGCCGGTTATTAATAAAATTCGTGGTTTCTTTATTATTCAATTTCACCGTTTTAGTTATTTCTTAATAATGTGAAACATAATAAGCTTATTTACTTATTTATTAATATAAAAACTTACCCCAAACCAAAGGAATTTATGCCTTTTATAGTCTAGTGTTAGCATCCAAGATGTCACTGAATTTAGGTTTTAAAATAATATTAACATTTCTCACGTATTGTATTTTAATTTGATTACAGTTCTAAATCACTTCACACGGTTATCACTATTCGCATCACATAAAAAGCTCAGATATTTTGGTTAAGTTATTCAAGTTGCAATCAAGTTCACGTCAAAAGTTCATTGACAGTCACGACATCTATCCGTAGGTATGTGAAACTCGTGAAAGCTCGATCGATCGTTGGGGTGGCCATGTCACTAAAATACGTTTTGTTACATTACGGTATATTGCATAAAAAAAACATACGTTTTATTTATTTATTTACATGTAACAAGTTAAGAAATAACTAAATTTAAACGTTCATAAGTTGAATGTAGTCTTTTTTAGTCAAAAAGTGTTTCACTACCAGCTCTTGGTCCGTTATGTGACGTAACGGCTTTGGTCCAAAAGTTTGGGCGTAACCACTAAAAAAGTATTAAGTTGTTTATTTCAACAGACATATTTATTTATTAAACAACATAATTATTACCGTAAAAACGACTAGATGTGTAGGCTAATATTGGAAATTTTATGCTATTTAGGTAAACAGTCAACAGAGGTCGCTGTAGTTTGTGAACATTCAGAATAAAAAAAGAAAGTTAAGACACTTACATCGAACAATGAAAAGAACACGAATTTAGTAATCTCAAGAATCCGGGGAGCGAAAATTCCAAGGATGCCTCCTCCATTGCTAACGTGTTCACCAGCTGTAGGGGATCTAGCTTCATTGATGTCATATTACAAATTTTATCCTGGATAAAAATAGTATTTTTTTAAAGTGATTATGGAATGTTGGTTGCCTTGTGCTATCGGTCTACTTGTTTTTACATTTCGTGCTAACCGCAGCATGCTTTACTTTAAGAAATATTAATCATCATCATTATCATCATCATCTCAGCCATTATCTATCCACTGCTGAACATAGGCTTCCCCCATAGACTGCCATAAAGAAACGGGTGAACGCAATGTAGAACGATCCCCCACTATGAGAGTGACGACATGATGGAGTGACGATCTCAAATGCATTGTATGGAGTCAGTGGATGTACCTAGATGGCTCAGGATCGTTCTTTATGGCAATCTATGGAAATATAAATAAATGGAATTAAATTAATATATGATATTAAATGAATATAGGATATATTTTTTTTAATGAATGATAATAGAATGGTAACTCCTCCTAAGTTAATGGTATACGCTGGCGGAGCACCAGTGAGGGATGATAGATGAGATTAAAAGGCAGGTCAGTTGGTCCATCGTGATGGAATACACCTGGGTTTCAGCACGATGGTTTCCAGGGGGGACCACGTGGAGGTCGACCTGATAGGGTATATTGCTAGCAATGGGACTGAGAGTCTGCATTAATAACAATCTCTTTCCCCCCTGGGGGAATAAAGGATAAAATAAAATGAAACGAAATGAAATTAATTTGTGACGAATTCATCAGCAATTATGGACAATGGTTTCCAAAGGAACAGCGCAGATTGATCTGACAGTTAAAAGTTTGCATATGGTGATGGGATCGTTGCATAATTTTTCATGAAATATATATTGGACCTTCTAAAACTAAGCAGTTAATATAATTGTATGTCTGGTATTTGTTTACTAGATAAGTGTATAGTTGTTTGTAATAAGTATTGAATCATTGTTCACGCTCAGAGCACAGTTAAACCAGTTTGACTGGATAAGTTTTAGGTAAGTACATTACACAATAGAAGGAAAGTAAGAAATATTTTACATAATAGAAAGAAAGTAAAAAATATTCATGTAAACTTAGATTTAAGCATAAAATAGGATTTTTTCATTATCGATTCATTATAGACAAACACACTTCTAATAATATTTATTATACCTAATTAATATATAAATCCACTTTATTTAAAAAAAAACACAAAAGATATGCTCACGGCTGTAATCCTTATAGCATATAGACAGAGGTTTTTTAATGGATGGGAATGGAATGGTAGGTATATCTTCGAATTTGTGTTATAGAAATTTTATCAATATCGGTTCAGTAGTTCAATCTTTAAATCAGAATAACTGGTTTTTATAATATTAGTAAGAAGTTAGTTTGTTTGTTTGTTTAGTAACACGTATTGTACAGTAAAGTATTAAATTATAGGTACAGAGTTTTTAAGAAAAAGAAGGAATAAGAATATCTTATACTTTATACCTACATTAGTAAATGCCGTCACATCCTGCCTCTGCCTTTCTAACGAACTTACTAGACTCTTTGTGATAAATTGACACTGGGTGCTTACTTTTCTTACGCATTTTCTGTATTTATATTTATTCCCTTGACATTTCTTTTCAATGTCAGATGTCGCTTTAGTTGCCTGTGGTAAATGAAGTAGTTTTATTTTAAAGCTAATTTGTATACCTGTAGCTTTTTAGTTGTTTTTTAGGCAATTTTTTTTATGGGGCTGTAAATAGAATGATGACAGAAATGGCTTCCACTGTCGGTATACACTGGCGAGATACCAATAAATAATTACGGGTGTGGATGAAGTCAAGTCAGTTGGGCTATCATTTTTTATTTGGACTTCGTTGACTAATAACACAAGGTGGACTTAATGCTATAGGCATTCACTATTAATTAGCCAATCTTTAGGATAGGCGGTTTTAGAAATGAAATTATTTAACTATATTTTAGTATAATATGACTATCGCGAAGAATTCACTGGAAAATAATCATAATGGTTTCCACATAGAGCGTGTAGAGATTAAACGCGAACAGATTCTATTGCTAGCAATTGGGCTGCTAGTCCCCATTATTTATAATCCTTTTCCTTCTCTGTAATTGTAAATGCATTGACTTTTAGCGACAAGTCCCGGAATCGCACGGTTCTTTTTTTTTTATAAAATACAGTCTATATTAGTTGTTGATAGCTTTTTTTATATGCAACTTAGAATGGCAAACAAGCTGACGGCCCACCTGATGGAAAGTGGTAACCGTCGCCTATAGACATGAACAGTAACATGGACATAACGTAGCAAGAATTTTTATAATCGGTCACCTAAGCATTTTTTGAGTTTAACTATTACAAACATAAAATCAACATTTCCTCTTTATAATATTAGTTGAGATTACAATTATAGATGAGGTATATTGTTACGGTTGCGGTATAATTACAAATCCATACCTGCAGGTAATGAAAATTGACCCAATCGGGGATCGAAACTGGGACCTCATTTACTATAAAAATATACAAAATACCTCTTTGATATCTTTTAGTAAGTATAAAGCCTTTTCGTGGTAACTGTTGAACATGTCACTCAGAGTCTTCCGTATGAGCAGCACCAAGTCTCGCTGAGTTGGTACTTCGTATGGGCCGATATTGGACGGTCGTTCTTCTTCGGGACACTCAAAAGTTGTATTTATTGTAGATGCTATAATTATGTTCTCAGTTACAGGTTTGCTGGTCTGTAAACGAAGCTAAAAGATTACCTACTAATTATTTACTTATATATCTAGTTATATTTGACCTATAAGACTCTACTTATGTACAGATAAAGTTGCAATTAGTAGGTATCCTTTTAAAAATTAATTCTATCTATGTAATTGAACGTTTTCTCTAAGATACTTAAATCAGTAAAGTAAGAATCTCCCACATATTGATAGTTATTTTTAATGGGTGATAATGGTATGGTAACCCCTTCTGCGCTATCGGTATACTCTGGCGGAGCACCAGTGGTAGATGACTGATGAGGATGAAAGCAGGTCAGTTAGCCCACCCTGACGAATTCAACTAGAATTTAGCTACGATGGTTTCCAGGGGGAACCACGTGGAGGTCGACCTGACAGGGTATATTGCTAGTAATGGGGCTATTTAACCCCATAGCTAACAATCCCCTTCCCCCTACATATTGATAGTTGGACGCATCATGTTAATAAATAAGAGAGATTCGAGAATTTTGCTTTTTTTTCGACCTATGTTTATTTAAGAAAAATGTTTAGTTTGCATAATACATACTAAATAGTTTAATAGCAATCTTACTAAATAAATAGATGCAAATAATTTAAATTTTATTGATTTTTTTATGAATTATAATGGAATGATTTTTTTCTTGAACTTGTACTTGATATTCACAATACCGAATCAAAAATGAAATAATTGAAGAGAGTAGAAGTATGCGTGATCTAGGTGTATTATACGACCAACAATTAACGTTTGTTCCTCACCTAAATAACATTATTAATAAAGCTTCAAGGATGCTTGGTTTTGTTATAAGAACCTGTAAAGTATTTCATAATAGTAACATTAAAATTATACTTTATAATAGCCTGGTGCGGAGTGTCTTGGAGTATTGCAGCGTGGTCTGGCGCCCACATTTTGCTACACATATATTGCGTATGGAACGTATCCAGAAGCGATTCCTATGGCACTTGGCATTTTCCACTGGCATTGCCAAAAAAATTAAATCCTACAAGGCCAGGCTGCAGTACTTTAGGATGATCTCATTAGAAAAACGCAGGAAAGTCTCTGACGCCATATTTATGTATAAACTTATAACATATAAATTACATTGTCCTCAGTTATTAAGCCTTGTAAAATTGCGAGTCCCTTCTAGATTACCTCGTGGACCTATAACTCCGCTAATACCTCCATTTAGAAGAACTGTTCTGGGTAGTAATTCTCCAATGGTAAGGTTCTGTAAGATTATAAATAGCTGCAGTGACCAGGTCGATATTAATTTTGATACTCCAATTGTTTTTGTACGAAATATCTATAAATATATAAAATGAGTCGTGCTGCTGGATCTGCTTATGGATATGGTGGCTTTAGTTGTTAGTTGTTAAGTATTTAATAATAGTTGTAAGCTATATATATTTCTCTGTACTTATTGTTATACATGTATTAATATATGCTGTGTTTGCCTATAAAAAATTGTTACACTTAGTTCTAAGCTCCATAATTGTATATATATTTACATTATTTTGTGGAAACAATTGTTGGTAAACCTAAATAAATAAATAAATAAATAAATATGATAGGCGAGGATGAAGTCGGGTCGTTTGGTCCATCATGATGAATTCACTAGGAATTAACCATCACGTATTTCAGAGGTGTGTGAATATTGATTTAACTGGGTATATAATTAGCAATGGAGACTGAAGTCCCCACTCTGCAAATTCTCTTTCCCTCTCACTCACTCTTAGATAATATCTTATAAAAATATGTATCAATTAATCAGAATGATACGTCATGTGGTTCTGCCATAGAATGGGCCACCCTTTCCTTTCCCGTGGGTGTCGTAAGAGGCGACTGAAATGAAATAATGAATGAATGAAAATGAATGAATAAATGGTGGAGGGATGGACAGCAGCGTCCCTTTTTAAACATCAAAAGTCTAATTGCGGTTGCCAAACTACGTGCCAAACGCGGCAATTACTGGCAAAATCTCCCAAACTAGGGAGGAAGCCTATGTTTAATAGTGAACATATACTAGCTGATATGATGATAATTATTAAATAGCTTTACCTGATTGTCTGTGGTATCAATTTTTAAACTTTCAATGTTAAAATCGAAATCTGTTTCGGTTGTATTGTTTAATGAACTCGTCATATCAAAGCCGGGGAACAATTCGTACTCAGCAAGACAATGACTGTAAGCTACGTTACATACAATGATAGTGAAAACTGAAATATGTAAAATGTATAAATCACTACTTATTTTCATACTCTATAGGAGTTAATGGTACGATAAGAAATATAATTTTGAAAATTATATTTCTTATCAATTATTTTTAATCTTTGCAATTATAGATAGGTAGATAGATACTCTTTATTGTTTCCTCCAAAAGATAATTATATATACTGTTATCGCCGTATGGTCCCAGTATATAATAGGTGATATAATAGTATATATATATATAAATGTATATGTATATGTATATATATACCCGGTATATAATAGTGAGGCGACAAAGAGAATCTCAAGGTTGAGGGATGGGCAGCAGCGTCCCTTTTTAAACATCACCAAAGCCTAACTGCGGTTACCCGATGACTTTATCCACATGACCCGGATAAAAAGTGTTGAATGCAGATTGGCAACCAACCATTAAGTTCCCTTAGTCGCGTCTTAGGACACTCACAGGAAAGGAAGAGGCGGCCCATTCTATGCCGAAACCACACGGCGGTAAATTAGATAGATAGATAAATAGATAATTTATTTGCATTACTTACAACACACAAATAACAACAAACATATGCAGTAAAAAGAGATAAAAGAATGCATATACAAAAAAAAAAACAAAATATATAAAACAAGTAACAATTTTTTTTATGCGTGTGCCATAGTAACACAAAATGGTCACAACTCAGTTTATTGTTTTGCCCTCAAAAGAGCAAAATACTAATATTCTATTGTGGCCAAGAGCCAATAATATAAATAATAAAAAAATAAAAAACAGCCTTACTAAAAATAATAAAAAAAAGAAATAGGAATAAAATACATTGTGTATGCCCATTACATTCGCTACCATTTAATATTTTATTGTAAATAAATAACAGATATCATTAGAAGAGGGGTAGACAGAGGTCACTTTCTGTTACATTCAAGCACTTAAGCGAAAAATATTTCCGCTACATACCTATTAGTGTATTGTAAACTATTCATCTTAAAATATTTATAAAGTTTAAAAATACTGCACGGATCTCAGTTTAACATTAAATTATATTTATACAGTAGCTATACTTACATGAATACATTGTAATGTTGCTACAATATTGTTGTTTCTAAACTGTTGTTCTGATGTTAGCTAAGAAAGCCGCTAGTTGCTTTTACGGTCACGCGTGCATGTGTATAGGTGTACAACTCGGAAAACAGTGCTTGACTAATGAATAATATACAGTATGACCCTTAAAAGTAGATATCAGTTAGTTTTGGTATGCAATTTACAATATCAAACAAGCTGATAGTCCACCCGATGGAAGGTGGTAAGCGATGACTATTAAGATGTCACATTGTGACACCTATGATTACTATTTCAGCAACATTATTATGAAATTTTGTATTCATTTTATATGCATGAATCAAATAGATTGATATTATAAATATGGATCAAGGAATAAATAAACATATAATATAATTATATAATAATAATACATTCATTCATTTTTAGAGTTGGTGAAATACAACAAAAGAAATATTAACCTTTCATAATAACACGGCGCATTTATGTGGTATGGTCATAATATGATATGATCTTAATAAAATATTGATATTGACACTTACCACTAATAGTTTAATTTTTCAATAAATCTTTGTTTACAATATTGGGGGCAAATGAGCATGTGGCTTATCTGATGATAAACGACTAGCGCCATCCATAAACACCCGCAATACCAGAGAATTTGCAGGCATGCTGCCGGCCTTTTAATAAGGAATATACTCTTTTCTTGAAGGTTTCAATGTCGTAACTGTTTGGAAACACTACTGCTGGGCTTGGTTCCTTAGTTCCGTCACTCATCCAGGTGGTCGGGATGAAACTTTAGCTTGCGCCGGGTTGTATGATATTATTATTTAATTTTTACTACGTATAAATGTGCACCTATTCTCTTTTTAACGATTGATTTAGTGTAGTCTAGTTATGTAAGAGTAAATTGTTTCGCCCAACGTGTGGCAAGCTGTTTGTTCAACATGTTGTTGAAAACGCGATAAGGCCTCCATTATCCACAATATTGTAATATTCAAATGCAGATTCTTTCAGATTTAAGGTTGTTACACCTGGTGGAACGTAATCGTTTCAGATTTTGTCCCACCAACAAGTATGTGGCGTATTACTGGCCATCACAATACGCCTTTTATATAACTGGCCATCATATTCCGTTTTTCATATTTTTATATTTCTATTGTTCTTATGTTCTTTATATTCTTACAATTCTGTCATTATTAGTCTTTGTTTTCCTACCGATGAAGACGTGATAAAAGAGAACTACAATATTTAAGCATTTTTATTATCAATCCGTTTCTCTTAAAGTATAAATTGAAGGTAGGTATAAATCTTAGCGGAGTACTGCTCTGCAAAGAAGATGTATACGTAACTTCAATCTTGAAGTGCACACAGCAATAAACGATGTGGTACCTTAAAATATCTCATTCCTTGGGATGGAATAATATATAGTAAAACTTGTATATTGTAGTTACACTATCTATATATTGAATCTATAATGGATATATTAAATATTAGCCATTCAGTATATCATATCAGAGGGAGACTTTGTACTAAAGTCGATTGCTTGGGTGCCTCTGTCCCATTCGTGTTTCAACCGTGAAGCAGTTGTGTTTGTATGGCTGTGTTTCGGTTTGAAGGGTGGGATATGGCGTGAATTTACAGGGTACAGAGGAATAACATCTGAGTCTTCAGGAATGGCAACGCATGGGGGGTATCATGGGCGAAAGTGTTATGTCCATGGTACTGCTCATGTCTATAGGCGACGGTTACCACTTTCCATCAGGTGGGCCGTCAGCTTGTTTGCCATTCTAAGTTGTATAAAAAAAAAAAAGTAAAAATCAGATTAAAGTAAATAAACTCTATCGATTGTAAAAGGAATTGTGTAAATCGATTAAAATAAATTGAGAATCCCTTTCTATTGGCGATGTTGTTGTTTTTTTTTTTTTAATATTATTTTTAGGGCTTTTAACTTCTTCAGGTATATCAGTCCTATTGTATCCTGAACTGATTTCGTTTTTTGTTATAGTGGGCTATCATAATAGTTGTCTGTGTGGAGTTAAAATATCTGAAATAAATAACAATTAAAATTTAAATAAATACCATATGGATCAAAAACTTTTAGACAGAGTCGTAGCATTTGGAAATATTTTAGTGTGACAGAATGTCGAGTTAGCTAAAATTTTACTATATTCTGACTCTCGTTGATAAAACACCTCGGTTGCTATGGCGATGAGTGTTGGTTGTCATAGATACTAACATTCTTGGCTGTCTTGCAAAAAAATATTTTATTGTAAGCAGTCTGAGGGAAATATTTTGACGAGAACTCATTTTATTAAAAGGTATCTTTTGTTTATTATTTTATGTAAACCAGGTGCTTTCATCCTCTACTAGTGTCCCGCCATTGTAAACTATTAGTATAGGTGGATGCATCATTCCATCATCATTTATTAAGAAAAATATTATGTTACTATCACCGAATCATATTTTCTTAAGTCTGCTTACAGGTTTTGCTGCATTCCTATTTAACTAAATAATAATACAATATTTCCCAGCAGAGTATCAATGAACAAACCTCTGAATGAAGATGATTTCGCTGCGATGGAGCAGCAGCTCAGAAATAGCGTGGAAGAAGACAGAAGATACTGGCAAGTCAACGACGTCAAATGTGACGCCATACATACTGCCAAAACTTACGAGGAGTTTGCGTAAGTCGTATTAATTATTAGTTGAGTATAATTTATATTGTAAATACAAGATAAAGTGGTAATGGCAAACACAACATTATTCATATTGTAACAATTAGGGTGGATGTATTTTGAGATGAAAATGGGAAGTAGGAATAAATAGAAAAATATCTTCGTTTTAAATTTGTTAAAATAATAGATTTTGAACAAAAAAAAAAAAAAGAACAGTGACTTCAATTTTGACAAAACCAGTTTTTCTGATAAAAACCGATTTTGTTAAAAAATTCTAAGATATATAAAAATTTCAGATTGGCCATCTGGAACTATACTCTTTCATATAAAAAAAGAATCTTTCAAATTGGTTTATAAATGACGAAGCCATGAGGTATGCTTCTTTTTTTCAAATCGGTTGATCTTTTCAACCGATTTGAAAAAAGAAGAAAGTTCTCAATTTGGTTGTTTTTTTATGTTGGTATTATTTTGTTGTTTATTATTTTTATATTGGTATGTACTTCAATCTTGACAAATTTAGTATGGGATCAACATAAAATTGTTCCTATTTTAGTCTTTTTAGAATTTACAACGTTATATTAAAGAATAATTATATATATATATATATATATATATATATATATATATATATATATATATATACATTATGTGAGAGATCTTTCTTTTCAGAGATCGAGTAGCTGCAGCTCATTTGAGGCCTTTAGAGAAAAGTGATTATAAAAAGAAGAGCACAAGAGGTTGGAATCAGTATGCCTCTAAAGATAAAAATGATGAATAAATCTAAATAAATAAAGCTCAAATGTAATTTTTTTTTTTATATTAATGTAAGCCATACAGGGAACGACATACGACAAGAGTAATCACTTTTAATTAGTTGGGGCTGGACGACAGATTATCATCACCTATTGTAACTTACCACGAGGGGGGAAAGGGGTTGTTAGTAATGGGTCAAATAGACCCATTACTAGCAATATACCCTGTCAGGTCGACCTCCACGTGGTTCCCCCTGGAAACCATCGTGGCTAATTCTAGTTAAATTCGTCAAGATAGGCTTACTGACCTGCTTTCATCCTCATCAATCATCTATCACTGGTGCCCTGCCAATGTATACCGATAGCGCAGACTAGGTTACCATGCTATTATCACCCATTAAAAAAATCTTCCCACGAACGCTCTACCGATGTTTTCCCTAGACTACAGTATGGGGTTGTTTTAAAAGGGTATATTAAGGTTTCTTCAGGGTTGGCAACGCGCACGTGCTCCCCTGGTGTTGCAGGCATCCATAGGCTACAGTGAGTGTTTATCATCAAATGGGCGGTATGCTTGTTTGCCACCTTTGTAGCATAAAAAAAAGGTAATGAGAAATACCACAGTTTTACTATAACAATAATTAAAATTGCATTAAATTTAGATCTAATATGTCATGTGAAAGATAATATGGTAAATAAACTTTAAAAGAGGAAATTATATGATTGCTTCTCTCAACACAATTTGGCAGAGTCTAAAATGACATTATGAATGCGACAATGCGTAACAAATACATAAAAATAAAACACAGTGGCAAAGCTACATTTTTATAAGTTAATAAATAACAGGAGTTTCATCAATTAACTGGATTATTATATAAAAAGATGCTCGAGCAGTCTGCCAGGGTACGCCGTACATAATTCTTATGTTCTTTTCTTAGGGTTGGACATAAGGATGACAATTTCGATTTTGGTGTGTTTGCTCTCTCTCTTCGGATGGTAGAAGCGTTGGTCGTTGCGGTCCAGGGGAACGAGGGGCTTGAAATTCCAACCGTAGCTGAATCGATGAAGTGTTTGTATCAGACATTATTTAAATTTTATGATCGCCATTTGTATTGCGCAGTTTTTTTAATCAAGTCTCGAATTGGATAATGGACAAAGATACAAAAAAGTTGTAGGCAAAATATCTCTATTCTATTATTATCTACTTATTCTATTACTTTATTCCATTATTTTGAAATTATAGACTAGTTTCTTAAAGTTTTACTAGATTTTGGAGTACGAGTATATTATGAGTGTTATTGATTTTTTAAATTAATATATAATAATATGAATAATTGTTTTTGATCTTGACATTCTAAAAATGAAACAATACATTTATAGAATTAATATTTAATATTTTAATATGTTTTTTTATTATTTAAAAGGTTTTACATACGTACAACAATTTTTACAATTTATATACAACGAGGAAATATCTGCATTACCATCAGTCCTCAAACTAGGCCAGACCTGTATCTTGGGGACTATGAGTGCGATTACCTATTTATTAGTACACTTTATTTACCAAAAACTAAAATAAATAAATAAATAAGGAAAACTATGTAAAATGAGTTGCGTGTACGTCGTGTGTGTGTGTGTGTGTATGTGTGTATATGTGTACGCGCGCGTGTGTATATGTTGTGTATGAGTGAATGAGTGCGTATTAAAGTGAATTTAAGCTACGGTTTTCATACATTTGAGTAATATTGTTTTTTTTTTATTTTTAATTATAATATATATCCAATATATTAATCTTCTCCGGCTTGCTTCTTTTTATTGCTTTATAGCAGACTGTTGATGAAAAGACTTCTTCCCGCTAACACTCAGGTTGTGGAATGACCTACCGAGGCTTTCCCTAGCGACTACAGCATGGAGTTCTTTAAAAAGGGTGTGTTAAAGAGGGTTCGGCAATGCGCGAGTAACGTACCTGGTGTTACAGGCGTTCATTATAACATCAGACGGGTTGTGTGCTCATTTTCTACAATATTTATTTATTTATTTACACTTTATTGCACCAAGTAAAAAGAGAAATAACAAATACAGTAAATATTAACGAGAAGTGATACAAAAGGCGGCCTTATCGCTAAGCAATCTCTTCCAGACAACCTTTGGGTAGAGGACATTAAGAAAAAGACAAAGGGTAGGTGGCGCACTATTAGGTATATAAATATTATCATATACAAACATATACACATATATACAATAGTAGTATATAAAAAAAGATCATAGCAGTGGTTAGAAGTAGGCTGATGATGAAAGATGATAATACTCACACTTGATTCTCAGTCGCTGGTGATGGATATTTGCTGTGTGGGCCTTTAGCTCTTGTCTGTGCCACATTCTGGTGATAGTTGTCCACTTTCTCGGTTTGCTCCCTCGATTCAGACTTCAGTTGATCATGCGCAGCGTAAAATTTCCCAGTTACGGGGATAGCTAAAAGAATAACCAGAGGGAGACTTTGTACAAAAGTCGAATGCTTGGGTACCTCTGTCCCATTCGTATTTCAACCGTGAAGCAGTTGTGTTTGCATGGCTGTGTTTCGGTTTGAAGGGTGGGATATGGCGTGAATTTACTGGGTAGAGAGGAATAACGTCTGAGTCCTTAGGAATGGCAACGCATGGGGGTATCATGGACGAAACAGTATACTCTGTTATGTCCATGGTACTGCTCATGTCTATAGGCGACGGTTACCACTTTCCATCAGGTGGACCGTCAGCTTGTTTGCTATTCTAAGTTGTATAAAAAAAAAATAAGAGGGACGCTGCTGCTCATCTCTCGATGTTTCCTTAGTCGCCTCTTATGACATCAATGGGAAAGGTGATACATTCTATGCCGGGGCTACAAGTCTATAAGTATACTAACATCCAAAGTTGGGTCTGTAAATCTTGTAGTTGCGGAAATGCTTCACCTCGCGGTGTATAATCTCGTTCAGCATGTGGATGTCGATCGGCATTCTTGTGCCGAATGTGCATTTGCCTTCGCCCATCTTCGAAGTAAAGACTAAAAAAAATTAAGATTGTTCTCCACAAAAAAACCAACTTAAATTGCGGTGAAACCGGTTATTTTGATTTAAAAACTAAACTACTTAACGAATTTTGATAAAATTTCTAAGAGGCCAATATATAACTGTATCTTTACAGATAAAAAAATTACAAATCGCTTAATAATTGAGGGAGTTCTGAGGTAACAATAATCTACCAGAGGGAGACTTTGTACAAAAGTCGTTTGTTTGGGTGTCTTTGTCCAATTTATTTACAAACGTTTATTTATTTTTTATTGACCACATTACAAAAAATATGTTTGTTACAAAAGGCGGGCTTTATATTATACTATATAGCATTCTCTCCCAGTCAACCATTGACAAACCAGATACGTACGAGTAAATATGCGGTAAAAAAATTGAAAATTAAACTAAAAAACCGGTTAAGTACGAGTCAGACTCGCAAAACAAGGGTTCCATATGAAATCATCAAGTTCAAAAAATGATTTTTTTTTGTCAAATAACTACAAATTTACGGTTTTCGGATTTTTTCCTTTACTTATGCTACCTACATGATATTGCTTGTTTTCAAATTTCATGATTCTAGATCAACGGGATGTACGCTATAAGTTTTGATTGATATAAATGGAACATAAACGCCGTGTCTTTTGACTGCGTCGATTTAGAAGTTTGATTTTTATATATATATCTTTATTGTACTAAAACATACAGTAACAACAATAAGTTAATAACAATGTTAGTAAAGACGAACTTATCTCTAAAAGAGATCTCTTCCAGTCAACCTAACACAGTGGCATAGGAAGTAATGAGTGGGCAGTAGTAGTGCTAAACAGAAGTTAAAATAAATATTTACATAAATTACAAATCATTATATATATATTTGAAGCAGTTGTACGGTTTGAAATATTGAATTTACTGGGTACAGAGGAATAACACCTGAGTCCTCAGGAGTGGCAACGCATGGGGAATGTCCATGGTACTGCTCTCATGTCTAAGGCAAGTTACCACTTTCCATCACGCATATAAATATAAACCAATATTAATACATACATATAAATATAAACCTACACAAATAATAATTTTTTCACTGCTTCAAGAGATTACTGACCTGTGTATAAGATATTAATATCTAAATATATTTATATTGATATTTCTGCTCGATACCTCCACGCGTTCCTTAGAAAAACAGACGGACAACGAACTACGGAAACCTAAAAATGGTGACTAAAACTATAATCAGATGTAATAAAGCTTAAAGGTTATTCTTAAAAATGTTTTTGTTTTAAAGGTATGTAACCCAAATAAAAAAAAGACATGCAAATAAAACAAATTTGTCGTGGGAGTGCGTGGGAGATCAATTTATATACCTACCGAGTAAAACATATATGTGATTAATATTAAAAAAGAAAATTAATTTTCTCGGAAACTACCTATAAATAATAATATAGAAACATCTGAAAGTACGCTGTGAATATTTTCTATATTTATCTATACATTATTATTTTTCTATTCGTTTGTTATTTAAACATTGGTTATGCATAACCAATGTTTAAATAACAAACGTACAGTGAAATATATTTTAATACGTTTTTATGCAACTTAGAACATTAGACATTAACATATAACTTAGACATAACAGAGTATACTGTTTTGCCCATGATACACCCACGCGTTGCCATTCCTGAGGACTCAGGTGATTATTCCTTTGTACCCTGTGAATTCACTACCATATCCCACCCTTCAAACCGAAACACAGCCATGCAAACACAACTGCTTCATTAGAAAAACACGAAAGGGACAGAGGTGTCCAAGTAAACGATTTTTGTACACAATCTCCCTCTGGTAAAGATTTTAATTAATAATCTGTATCTAGCAAAATTGTAGATATTTTTATATACCAAGTGCCTACAATTTATTATACAATTCATGACGAATATAGAAATAGTTCGAGATCAAAACAACAAAAAATTTTTCGATTAAAATGTACTATTTCCACATTAAATTTATATATCTGCGTGCTCTACCGCCTGTACAATGGATTGTGCTCAGAGGAATTTTTCATGATGCCCACAGCTACTTTCTACCATCGTACGGCTCGCCATCGACAGGGAGTTCATCCTCATGTCCTACAGCCTGCATGGTCGCGTACTGCGCGGTTTCATAGATGTTTCCTCCCACGAACACTCAGGTTGTGGAATGAGCTCCCTGCCGAGGTTTTCCCAAGAGACTACAGCATGGGGTTCTTCAAAAGGGGGTAAAGAGGTTTCTTCAGGGTCGGCAACGCACGCGTAATACCTCTGGTATTGCAGGTGTTCATAGGCTACGGTAACCACTTACCATCAGGTGGGCCGTATCTTGTTTGTCACCTCACTGGTATAAAAAATATATATATATTTATTGATTTTGGCAAGCATAAGTATATAATGTTTTACTCAACTCCAGCAAACAAATTACAAAGTTTTTCACTTTTACCAACTTTATCCAATGAAAAAAGGATTTTAGAATTTGCCCGGGAACGAGAAAATCGGATCTGGACAAACACATTGTTTACACATTTGGTTTATAATAAAACTTCCTAATACTATTAATATAATAAATGCGAAATTTTGCAATGATGAATGGATAGATGTTTATTACTATTTCACGCAAAAACTACTGAACGGTTTACAATGAAAGGTACACTAGGTTTTATTATAATTAAGTACATAGGATTGTATTGTATTGTATTGTAAAATGTTTATTGTACATAATTCATACGGAATAGATCAAAGGATCATATACAATGACGAACTTGGGATAATTTTTGTATTAATTCACGCGGGCAGAGTCACGGGATAAAGCCTGTGTTATATCACTTACCTTTGATTATAATTGATGTAAAATTTTATAAAATACACTTTGTTAAAATTTTCGGAATGTCATAAATGTAAATATATTGCCATATAAACTGTTCTTGATCTACACTTGTAATAAACCTATATTTTGGTCGTAGACTTAGTATAATATATTTACGTATCTAAGATTTTTCCCTATACAGGTATTATTTATGTACATAGGTCAAGTATAGGGTTGCTATCTTTAAAATTTGACAACCAGGACAAAACACGAGAAAACCTCGGATTTTAGAAGCTAGATCCTGGACATATCAACAGGTATTTTTAAACGTAGTTTAATAAAAAAACAATTGAAAAGTCATAAATCACTTTTTTATTTATTTTTAAACCTTAAAATTAAATTTAGTCATCTTTTATCATCATTGTAAATGTACCTAACAAAACAGAATCTTATTATAGTTGGTTACAAATTATTTTAAAAATTTTGTTTCTGCCTACCCTAATGGGAGACGGGCGTAACAGATATGTATGTATGTATGTATTTTAATAATCAGTTGGAATTTTTTTATTCTTAAAATAAACACATATTATTAATATACTCTATTATGATAAAACAAAACCTTATTAAAATTTTAAACTTAACAATATTCAATTAAATTTTTAAACAAAAATCTTAAAAGTACCGAGACCATTGCAATATTAAGTCTTACAATTTTTATGGTATGTAGAGGTGTAGACGTGGGCTTGATGATATTTATATATATAGATTCAGAAGGAGTGAGAGAAAGAAAGATTTAGTACGAGATTGTATAATGAATAATATTTACAGTAAATAAATCCAGATATAATAAGTCGCGATACAAAATATTGTTCGGTAAAATTGCTAAGACAAGAAGATTCTCAAAAACGTCACTATTAACTTTTCTACAACTATCTAGGTTTGAAAGAGGTTGGTAGCCTATAGGTAACTCTTTTAATTCAATAAATATTATCCTCTTTAAAGATCTTCCTTTTATTTCTCCACCCGGACACTCCCCGGGTGCCCTCTAAACTAAGACAAATCCGGGAAAACACCGACGGATGGCAACCCTAGTCAGGGATATAGAACTGCAGTTACTATCCTCAACTTATAGAATAGAATTGCAAGTAGTGTTAGAACTTTTTGGTTAGTCTAACACTGTGATGCGGTGTGACATCACACAGTGATTGTTGTCTAGCAATTGTTGTTGACTGTCGTTAATTATGAAATAGAAAATTGTTGGACATTATAATAATATGCATAATAAAATGTGTTGAGGTTTTATTTATATTAGATACTTTTAAAAATAGATTTTTTTTTTCTGACAATGAATATTTTGTTATTAGAGCACGTCATTTTTAAATATCACTACTATTATACTAGGGAAAATATATCTTTATTCAGTATTTTCTATTTTATTGTTCCATCCAACGAACCCTTCACATACTGGCGACCGTGACCTTCCTTTCCCATGGGTGTCGTAAGAGGCGACTAAGGGAGGGCGATGGATGGGCAGCAGCGTCCCTCTTAAAACATCCTCAAAGGCCTAACTGCGGTTGCCAACCCGCCTGCCAAGCATGGCAACTACTAGCAAAACTCCCTTTATGGGGAAGGTTAATGTCCAGCAGTGGACAGTTAACGGTTGAAATAATAATAATAATATATGGTAGACGTTCTAAATATTGTGTTGTTTAAACTGTGAGTGATATTGTGTGTTCGTTTGTGTATATCGTGTAATTTGTTTGGACTATATAAACTGAGAAAGTAACATCTACTGCTAAATCTTCTTTTTCGTACTACCAACTCTTGAAGAGTTCTCTGCTGTTCAAGGTACAAGGTTCAAGGTATGAATATCTCTAAGTAGTACTATCCTTAATTTATGACTGAAATAAATGATAATCATAGATAATACACTATAATATATATTATACATTATACATAGGTAGTATATATACTATAATATACTACCTATGTATTAGTTTAATTAAGATCTAAATTAGAATTTAAAAACATAAAAACATTTATATTTTTTTTAAATAATAAATGTTTCTTTGTTTATTTTATTTTTATTTATTTATTTCAAGTAAACAGTTACATAGGCAGTATATATTCTTAGTGCTGTGAAACTGCATCGCAGTTTGTCTGCAACTTTGCGCTCTTGTACATGCAGCTTTTTAAACAATTATAGACTTATATTCTAATTCTATATACTAAACTTATGTCTTTATACATACATATACATAGATATGCATATATACACATACATATACATACAGATACACATGCATATACTAATACTAAGTGGATGAGTGTATACTCATACCAGTAACATCCACTTTTTCCACAATATTCACCATCCAAATTAAATCTAATACTGTTCTATAAAAAAAATTTTGACTTTCTTTTAAAATATTTTATCGTGATATTATTATATTATATTAATGTTGATAACATTGATTGGAAGAGAATGCTTCTAGCATAAGTTTTAAGTCCGCCTTTTATATATCATCAAATCAGCCTGCAACTCTCCACTGCTGATCATAAGCCTCACCCGGTTTACCAGTCGTAGCCACGCTTGGCAGTCGGATTGGCAACAGCAGTTTAAGGTTTTGAACATGTTTTAAGAGGAATGCTGCTGCCCATCCATCGCCATATCTTAATGGCCCCTTACGACACCCACGGAAAGAAAGCGGTGGCCTATTCTATGCTGGAACCACACGGCATACACACATATCTTGTACTAAAAAATAAATGAATAAACACAAATATTATTTCAATATTAATTCAATTTTTTAGACAATACATTATTTCATTTATACGTTCCAAAAACTTATTTTTTTTTTATAGCTATGAAGCACAACAGACTCGTTCTTTATGACAATTTATGTCTTAATATTTAGAACGTTATCTAACCGAATAAAATTGCCTTTACTTATGGCTTCAATCAACAGGTGCAGATGCTAATTTTAATAGGTCGGGTAACCAAGTTAAGTACTCGGCAGCTCTACAGGCTCCCACCAAATTAATCTGAGATGGGCTGCATTATTAGATGCACTGCGGTCCAGTATACATCTCAGATATATAGCTACAGGTGAAATCGAATACACCCTTACTAGTAAATATGGAAGATATAAAGCCAACTAATTATCTCGGTCAATAATTCCTGAGCATACGGACTAAGGCATGGGTAGATGTACCAGTCATAAATAAACGTTAAAAAAACAATTAAAATTATTTTATGGGAGTATTAGCTTTTATCCGAGACTGTCTGCGTGACAAATAAAAAGTCTATAACCTTTTCAATGCCATATAGTACGTGTGTACCAAATTTTATAGTAAATGGTTAAGTCGTTAAGGCGCTATAATATATTTATTATATTAGTAAAAATTCTATCGATGTAATGGATTGTTTTTAAACGAACATAGAACGCAGTGTGGGCCGATCCCCCACTAGATGGAGTGACGACCTAAGATGCATTACAGGGAATCAGTGGATGCAGGTGGCTCAGGACCGTTCCTTATGACAATCTATGGGGGAGGCTTATGTCCAGCAGTGGACGGATAATGGCTGGAATGATGATGATGATGAACATAAATCGAAATGTGGCAAAGAATTTTGTATTTTTCATGCTAGTTAACTCGATACTTTCTTAAAACATTTCGTTGTACTCATATTTTGAGTTAGATGTTTTGGGGAAATATGTTATGTTTTACTAGTAGATTAAAAGCAGGATGATGATTTCGATTTTTACTAGAATAAATTGAAAGGGGACGCAGAATAAATGGAAAGGTACACAGTTACAAAGGGATATAAAATTAGCGATTTTTGGTGTTATTTTTCTCTAACTATTACAGCGTTATTATTATTTATTATTATATCAACTGGTAACTATGTACTGCTAAACAATAGGCCTCTCCTATAAGAGGGTTTTGCCAGTCGTTGCCAGGCTTGGCATGTGGTTTGGCAACCATAGTTAACGTTTCGTGATGTTTATAATCGCGTGAAGACATTAAATATTTCCTTTGCATAGATTTGCATTTTATTTTCTTAATGGTGGTTTAAAATCGAGTATCTCTGCACATCCTAAAGGTTGGCTGGTAGAGAATGCCTATAGTCTTAAGTCCGCCTTTTGTACCACATTTTATTGGCCAATAAAGTTTAAATAAATAAATAATATTTCTCAATGAAAATGACAAATATGCACTTGATCAGCCTTAATACATCTGTATGAGAAAATAAAATTCATAAACCATAGGCAATAAAGTGTGTACCCCGGCATAGAATGGGCCACCCCTTTCCCGTGGGAGTCGTAAGAGACGACTAAGGGAGGGTGAGGGATGCGCAGTAGCGTCCCTCTTAAAACATCTCTAAAATCTTAACTGCGGTTGCTAACCCGCCCGCCAAGCGTTGCAACTACTGGAAAAAATATCCTTATGGGGAAAGCTTGTGTCCAGCAGTGGTCAGTTAATGGCTGAAATAATAAAAAAAAAATAAGCAACAAAAATGTGTGACCATTTGATATTTAATCGAAAAACATAGATTTCTCAATATATGTATTTAAATCAAAGGAAATGACTCTTTTGATTCACATTCAGTGAGGGTATTGTGTATACGATTAGCTTTTGAACTCAGTTTAAAATTTAATTCTCATTGATCGAGAAATATAGACGTGTGAACGATAAAACCAAAACATTGAAAATAATTCAAAGCATTTCGGAATGTTCTCTTTCTGTAGTAAAAAATCCAATAAATGAAATGTCCTCTCGAGGTACATCCCTGGACTGAATTTAAAACCTTGATCGTTGCCCTTATATCTGCCATTCTTCACGCTACGAATACGCGCGTGAGCCACATTAACCTGCGAATATGTTTAGGAGCGTAGCGATAAGCTGCAGCGATAGCGGAATTTTACTGAACTTCATGATACAAGTAATTATGTGTACTTAATAGGAGAATTTCATTTCATAGCTCAGTAGTTTCTAATGTTGTTATTTTACTAGGATAAGCTTGTTTTCAAAAATCTTTAAACATATTTAAGGTATCGTATTAAAATAGTACATACAAAGGAAACTTTATGGCACGATTTTGTCCGTCCGTTCGTTTGGCACCGCGTTATCTCATAAGATTGTCATTTTAATTTTGTAGATTTACATAAGTGTGTAATAAAATTACAATAAATATATTTGTATGTAAGATCATTTTATGGCATATTTACATACTTAAATACTTTTTTATCCAAGCAAAACTGAAAACCGTTTAGAGATTATAAGTAATATATCTCTATAGGGGTTTCATATACATTTTGTGACGATTAAAACTGTTGTGAGTAATAAAAACCATTTATCATTCATCTAAGAGGTAGCTATTTTATTTGATTTTAGTTGCAACTCAATAAAAATATAATAATAACTTCAACAATTTTGTACTTCTTAAAACTTTTTAAATTTGTATAATAAATCGCGAATTCATAAATAGAACAAAATATCCAACAAAATCGCAAGTTTCGAATATTAGATAAAATACAGCATTAAATCTGAATATAAAACCAATATACCTTTGATAATATCTTAATGCAGTGGATCTGGTCAAGTAATAAATATTGTTAAATTAAATGTGAAAGTGGTATTAGAGCACTTTCAGAGTTCTAACTTAAACAAAAAAAAAAAAATACAAATATACAGTAAACCCTCTCCTCAATGTGTCTGTATTCTCAGCCTAACAAAAATTCCAATCGCCTATCGCCCCGGCCGATATTGCGGGCATCCGCGAAATCGACGCGCGACGAGACAACTATTTCATAAGACGTATAATTGAAATAGCCGCGAAATACACCCTCGCTCCTCACCCGGCCTCGTGTCCGTGGGTAAGGGCGACGGGCGCAGTGCGGTTGAAAAGCAGCAGTTATACCTGGCAACAAAACAGTTTATATCTACACATTTGTTAGCTTAGCTGAAAAAAATTAAAGACAGTAAGTTTTCTCTTTTTATAAAATAAAAAATCTCAATAAACTTTAGTTATTGGTAGGTACTTTTTATTGTTCCCTAGTATGACGGGTGATAGAATAGATTCCCAAATAATGAGACAATCCTTGATGATAAATAGCTATCGTTAATTTCAAGTAAGCCATCGACAACCCACGGCCTAGTACATTAATTTTCGCTTTTACGAATGTTTCTGAAAGATACATGATACACCACCACGCTACTCTTATTTTAATCCAGCAATGTTTTGGTGTAGTAAGTTTATTTCACAATAATCCTAGAAAAAAGGGGGTAGTTGGATGAATGTCATTAACACAACATTCATGGCCAGATGGAAAGGGATTGTTAGTAATGGAGACTAAGAATCCCATTGCTAGCAATATACCCAACCAGGTCGACCTCCTCGCGGTTCCCCCTGGAAACTATCATGGTCAATTCCTGATAAATTCATCATGATGGGCTAACTGGCCTGTTTTCATTCTCATCGATCACCCTTCACTGGTGCTCTGCCAGCGTATCCCGTTAGCGCAAGCGGGGTTACCATTTCATTTTCACCCATCAAAAAAAAAACCCACGGCTTAAGCCTAGAAGTATAGATATTTGAAGTGAGGAAAAGGATCTACTGGGAAAGGATCTTTAAAATTTTAGTATCCGAGAGAGTTAGTCAAGAATGGTGTTCAGCATAAAAACCATTTTACACCAAAAAAATATTTCACACATTTTTTAATTATTATTTTATGTTACCAAAAAAGGTAGCAAAGTTTGTATGGAGTTTGTTGATAACAAATCGGGCATGAAGAAAGATTTTCAAGTGGCGACCCCGTATGGGCAAACGCAATGTAGAACGACCCCCTCCCACTAGGTAGAGTGACGACCTCAAGTGCATTGCAGGGAGTCAGTGGATGCAGATGGCTCCAGACCGTTGTTTATGGCAGTCTATGGGAGAGGCCTATGTTCAACAGTAAACGAATAATGGCTGGGATGATGATGATGAAGTCGGACTGAACGTCGGATACATAGACAAAAATTAGAATAATAATTGTCAATCTTCTTGATTAAACTAAATTAATTAAAAAGAAAACGCTGCGTTCTAGCCGCGCGATTGTCTACACGTGAAATGGGAGCGATCCTCCTGAAGAGGTCGAGGGCTGGATTCCTGTCCTGGGGAGGGTCGGCGGGAGGGACGTGACAATAGTCCGCGTGCTTAATGACTGCCACCGGCAAATGAAGGGACAGGTGCGGTGCAATCTGCAAGGTATTATACGGGACAAGATTCAATACTCCCGGCTCAGCGACGCTTTCTAGAATTAATCTATTCAAGTCGTTACACTTCTGGATCTGAAATGAAATCCGCATTATTAAAAGTCACTAGTTTTTTTCTCGCAGTTTCTGTGGGTTTTTATCAAATAAAAATCATTTTATAAGACTTTGTACAAAAGTCGCTAGCTTGGGTACCTCTGTACCATTCGTGTTTCTACCGTGAAGCAGTTGTGTTTGCATGGCTGTGTTTCGGTTTGAAGGGTGGGATATGGCGTGAATTTACTGGGTACGGAGGAATAACACCTGAGTCCTCAGGAATGGCAACGCATGGGGTGTATCATGGGGGAAACAGTATACTCTATTATGTCCATGGTACTGCTCATGTCTATAGGCGACGGTTACTACTTTCCATCAGATAGGCCGTCAGCTTGTTTGCCATTCTAAGTTGTATAAAGAAAAAAAGTTTAAAAAAAATTATGCAAAATTTACTAATATTCCCACCAGTTTTGGCCGTTTTTTTGTGGTGGTAAATTAGGTCAATCTGTCTTTTTAATATCATCATGTCAGCCTTTAACTGTTCACTGCTGCAACATAAGCCTCCAGCTAATGCGGTTTTGTCAGTAGTTGCCACGCTTGGCAGGCGGATTGGCAAGCGCAGTTAGGCTTTGGAGATGTTTTAAGAGGGACGCTGCTGCCAATCCTTTGCCCTCCCTTAATTGCCTCTTACGATATGCATGGGAAAGGAAGGGTTAGCTTATTCTATGCCGGGACTAAACGGCAATTAACTTTTTAATATACTTAAGACTAATTTATAATCGCGACTTTATTGGATGCATTTTAATATATTGAGATATTAGATTAAAAAGTCTATGGTTTTGTTCATATACCTAATACTGTGTACATTGCATATAGTACTTGGTATGACATGAAATTTGATAATAATTGTTTTAATCGTTTTTTTTTTTAATGAATGATAATAAAATAGTAACCTTGCCTTTGCTATCGGTATACACAGGCGAAGCACCAGTGAGGGATGATAAGTGAGGATGAAAAGGCAGGTCAGTTAGCCCATCGTGATGAATTCAACGGTAATCATAATGGTTTCCAGGGGGAACCGCGTGAACGTCGACTTTATAAGATATATTGATAGCAATGGGGACTAACCTCCCCTTACAATAATAAACTTAATAATAATAAACTTACAATCTCTTCCCCCCACGTGTATTAGTCGTTTAGGTACATAAATAAATTCACGATAACATTAATATTTTTAATAGTAATTAGTATAATTTTTAATAGTATTATATATTTTTAATAGTAATAGTAATTAATAGTAATATAAAGTGTCTGATTGGTTTTTACCAATGAGACACTTTATATTACTCTGCTTTACTGCAGCTAAGACATAGGCCTAAAACTCTGTAGTATGCTCGTATGTGTTTCTATTTCAAGGATGAGATAATTATGGCAGTGAATTTAATTAGTAGGTTGTGAAAGTAATGCAATGCAAAGCTCTGCGTGAGTGTTATCTCTGATAATAATGTAAGTATGGATTGTGGTAGCCATTAATCTAACTATAAGATTTTAACCTTAGATAAATTATTACATCTGATTACAACAGCCACCAGGATTCTTGTATAAAAATCTTTTTCAGTAAGGTATTTACGAAATATTAATATTTCAAGATAAATCAGTGGGGAAACAAATTATTATTACAATTAGACGATAGAAGTAACCATTTAGGTAATTTAAATAGGCTTTTGGCGCGAATTCGTCTTGATGTCCGCCATTACTCAAGAGTTTGTCCTTTGTCCGCGTTAATAGGTTTAGGAGACACAAAGTCGACCCCATCCAGAAGAAGACCAAGGAAATCCTTATCTTTAAATTTTCCGCTTTAAAATTTGTGATCATTTATTTGCAAAAGGAGAAGATTCTCAATACATATGTTTTTTTTGTGCATGGAAGTATCATGTTACGTGTATCGTAGATTCTGAATCGATTTTCAATCGACTTCATTTTTAAGTAGGGGTTTTCAATTAGGGTGTACTTTTGTTATGTTTGCTACCTTAGAACTCTTATTTATAAACCGATTTGGAAAACACAATTTTAATATAATAGGATGTACTTTCAGAGTGGTGGTACATAGAAATTTTAATACAATCGAAAAAAAAGTAGTTTAGTTACTCATTGCCATGATTGAAGTCAGTAAGTGTAGTTAAGCTTTTGGTGTAGTTTTAAGAGTTTTAAGAGTTTTTTTTTATACCACTAAAGTGGCAACTTTACGGCTCACTTGATGGTAAGCGGTTACCGTAGCCTATGAACACCCGTAATACTAGGGGTATTACGCGCGATGCCAACTGCGGTTTATCCCTCGACTATTAAGTTTCTTTAGTCACCTCTTACGACATGTACAGTTTTTGGTTGCCAATAATTATTATGATTTAAAATTAAAAGATTAAAAATATAGTCGCTTTGGAATTCTTCTCCTTTTTGAAGTTGGTTGAAAATGAAAGATGACTCAATGCATGAGAGGAATTGTGGAAATATAATTGGATAAAAAGAGAAATTATGTATTTTTATGAAACAAAAAATGAATGATAACTGCGTTGCCGGTTGGCAGGGTATTAGTGAGTGATGATAAGCGAGGATATAGTCGAGTCAGTTAGTCCATCGAGACGAATTCACTAGAAATTAAATGACAGGGGGAATCCGTGAAGGACCACCTGATAGGGTATATTGCTAGAAATGACACATACTCGCAATTCTTTTACTCAGAGATGTTCAGATCCAAAGAGGATATTCCTTTTTAAAAGGCCGGCAGCACACCTGCAATGCCGTTGGTGTTGTGGATGACCATGGGCGACGGTAGTCACTTACTATCAGGTGAGCCGCATGCTCGTTTGCCCCCTGTGTTGTAAAAAAAATGTAAAGATAAAGTTCTTTGATAACTCGATTCACTCTGCCTACCCTGCAAGCATCTTGGCGTGAATATAGATAGACAAGTATAGGCTGAAGTTACGACCTATAAATCAATTATTTTGCATTTCATCAGTTTTTAATAAAACTGTATGCACAACAAAACCAGTGGAGCGTTTCAAGGGACGCGTAATATTAATTTTGCGTAGGTACAAAATCTGAACACGCAAAGGTAAAAGTAATTTATCGGTACAAAGTGGCAGATATTATGTTTGAAAGAGGCTGAACGCGTTTTTAAATGGACATATTATCTTATTAATGTAATGAAATTGTAACGAGATCGTGTCTATAAGAATGATATGTATATTTAAGAAAAATAATTTTTGAAGTGACCTAATAAGACTAATAGATGTCAAAACAATATATTTTTTTGAAATTTTGTTTGTCTCTATATTTGTTCCGGAATCACTTAAAAAACTACAGCGCTATATTGGATGCGAGTTTCAAAGTTTAATATTATACGCTTGCGACTGGTGAGGGATGATAGATAAAGAGAAAGTAAGTTGATCCATTTTAACGAATTCACTAAGAATTAACTACGATGGTTTCCATGGGAGACCACTCGAGGTATATCTAATGGTATTGCTAGCAATGAAGCCTTCAGTTTCTAACAATTTCTCGCTCATTTTCTTTTATTTGAGAAATACTTCCAGCAGCAGTATTTCCGAACCGATACGACAACATAACCTTCAAGAAAAGAGCATATTCCTTTTTAGAAGGCCGGCAGCACATTCGCAATGCCGTAGGTGTTGTGGGTGACCATGGGCGGCGGTAGTCACTTACCATCAGGTGAGCCACAAGCTCGTTTGCCCCCTGCGTTGTAAAAAAAAGGACAATTTTTATATTAATGTAGTATTATTTTATATTAATTTTATATAATGGCCAATTAGTATTAAATAAAACACCTAGAAACGGAAATTTTGTTGACGGACAAAGTCTCCGTCGTCTGAGCAGACTTATAGAAAGTATATTTGTGTTGTGAGATGATTTCGTAGTATTCATGATATTCGTAGACGTAATACTACGAAGCATTGTGTGCTACGCAACGTCTACGACTTCAGACTCGTAGCTAAGAACAAGTGATCTCGCAGCTCGTTCTACGCTTTTGTGTAACAAGCATAAAGAATAAAACGCTCGAAAAAAAAATAGGAAAAATTATAATGTAATATCTATTATTTTTTTTTATGGGTGAAAATGGTATGGTAACCCCGCCTGCGCTAACGGGATACGCTGGCCGAGCACCAGTGAAGGGTGATAGATGAGAATGAAAACAGGCCAGTTAGCCCATCATGATGAATTCATCAGGAACGAACCATGATAGTTTTCAGGGAGAACCGCGAGGAGGTCGACCTGGTTGGGTATATTGCTAGCGATGGGGTCTCCATTACTAAGAATCCCTTTCCCCCCCAATGTCTATTATTAGGCACTGATTATTTACATGGAATTGTTTTGTTTAATTCCGTTACCATTAGTATGTGTGTGACTGACCAACACTCGATGATTACACTATAATATATATAATTATTATTCTATTTAAATAACCAGTGGTATGGACTTCCACAAGATCAGTTTCTAGTTCAGTAAAATATTGTTAGACACTTTGTCTGACAGATTGGAAGTGATAACCGGCCGTTCTTGTCTTTGAAAGAATATATGAAATATACGACAAATGATCATGTAGCAGTTTTAACTTGGTTAATACTGAAAATATCATCTTCATCATTTTAGTCATTATCCGTCCACTGCTGGACATAAGCCTCCTCCACAGACTGTCAAAAAGAACGGTCCTAAGTCACCTGCATCCACTGACTCCCTGCAATGCATTTCAGGTCGTCACTCCGTTTAGCGGGGGGTCCTTCTACACTGCGTTTACCCGTACAGGGTTGCCACTCAAGAACCTTTCTTCCTGAAAATATGCTTTGTTATAATGTATTTATTTTCTTAATCAACTAGGAGAGCATTACAGTTTCTAAATATGCAACCTAGCAAAGTACAAGAATAAATATAAAACGTAAACAATCCTATAATTAATGTAATAAATGCGAAACTAAGAAAGAATGGATGGATGGATGAGTGGATGACTCTTTCACGCAAAAACCGCTGAACGGATTTGAATAAAATATGGTACGTTAAGTACATAGGATAATTTATGTACTGATCTTAGTTAAGTACATAGGATAATTCATGTACTGATACATGCAGGTGAGGCTGCGGAATGCAACTAGTAAACAATAAATAAACTTAAAGCAATACATAGCAATATGCTACACATAATAATATATATTGATACTTTAACGGCTAAACTAATAGTAATATAAGGTAGTACACATAGTACACAGGCCTCATAGAATACACTGTGACGCCCGCCCCTCATGCGTTGCTATTTCCGATGATTAAGTTCTTATGCCTTCGTCTGCCATATTTATTTATACGAATTTCAATGTACAATGTATATATATATATATATATATATATATATATATATATATATATATATATATATATATATATATATATATATATATGTACATATATGTACATATGGTGCTAAACACAGGATGATGTTTTCAACCAGTCAAACATTGGACAAATAGAGAATTAAATAAGCACAATAAGTTAAAGTATTAAATAAAGTAATATTTAATTTATAATTACCATATCTGATCCTTAAAATTAAACAAGCATGCAAATATAAAAGGACAGAAGTAAAACATGAGTGGAGCGGAGGCACTCATTTAGACGACTTTAGTACAAAGTCTCCCAGTGTAGAATATTACATAGGATTATATCTTACATATAAAATTCTCGTGTCATGGTGTTTGTTACCAAACTCCTCCGAAACGGCTTGAAGTTTGTATAAATAAATATGGCAGTAAAATTATAGAAGGCGAAGGCATAAGAACTTAATCATCGGAAATAGCAACGCATGAGGGGTGGACGTTACAGTGTATTCTATGAGGCCTGTGTACTATGTGTAGCATATTGCTATGTATTGCTTTAAGTTTATTTATTGTTTACTAGCTGCATTCCGCAGCCTCAACTGCATGTATCAGTACATGAATTATCCTATGTACTTAACTAAGATATAATCTACCCTTGTACCATAATTCATTCAAATCCGTTCAGCGGTTTTTGCGTGAAAGAGTCATCCACTCATCCATCCATCCATTCTTTCTTGGTTTCGCATTTATTACATTAATTATAGGATTGTTTACGTTTTATATTTATTCTTGTACTTTGCTAGGTTGCATATTTGGAAACTGTAATGCTCTCCTAGTTGATTAAGAAAATAAATAAATTATAACAAAGCATATTTTCAGGAGAAAGGTTCTTGAGTGGCGACCCCGTATGGGCAAACGCAGTGTAGAACAACCCCCCGCTAAACGGAGTGACGACCACCTGAAATGCATTGCAGAGAGTCAGCGGTGCAGGTGCAGGTGGACATATATATATATATATATATATATATATATATATATATATATATATATATATATATATATATATATATATATATATATATATATATATATATATACATATAAATATATATAAATGGAATATGCATTTCATTTATATAAAGCTTGTTGAAAATATTAAAATACAACGTCACCGTAAGCGGTCGACTCAAAGCTTCAAGATTACGCTTCACGTTTTCAGTACACGAGTACTCTACACTTTCAGTCGTGGATTGTTGCTTGTGGGGGACGCACGTCTCCAGCTGATCCAAAACTTTATCGTGACTTTTCTTCGTTGTTGTATTGCAGTGACAAAAGAACTGGTACCGAGTGGTTTTGGAACATTTTTGCTAAAGGACTCTGTAAAGCCAGTTTAGTTATGTATGGTAAGTGATTAATTTTTTTGTTACTTTATAGTTTTATAATTGTATTTGTGAACGCTAATATTTTTTTTGTGTAATAGCAGTTGAGTAAGAAAATTTATTGTTAAATATAAATTTTTTATATGTGTATTATGGAGATCGTCATATCAGCCGTTAAATGTATATTGCTGAACACAATCCTCTCCCATAAGGTGGGTTTTGTAAATAGTTACTACGCTTGGCAAGTGGGATAGCAACCGGTGGTAGGCTTTGATGATGTTTTAAGATGGACGCCGCTGATCATTAAGTTTCCTTAGTCGCTTCTTACGATACCCACGGCAAAGGAAAGGATGGACGTGTTTATGCCGAGATCACACGGCTATACGGTATTATAAAGATATTTGAAAGATTTTTAATAAACGGATTTGAAAATTAGTACACAGATTTTCAAGGGACACTTTCATAGATTAGGCCTTTTTATTTACACGGGTAAAACTATAAATTTCTAAAACTAGAGAGAAAACCAGTAGTAAATATATTTGATACTACACTGAATTTAATTTGGCTGTTCTTTAATTGTCAAGTATTCGTATTTTGATGTTTCGCCCTTTTTTTATAATGGACGAAGATGGAATGGTGTATGGCCTACAATAATAGTAATACAATGGCAGGCCACCAATGGACGACAAAACGATGAGGATGAAGGATCAATGGATACTTTTAGAATTTAAAAAAGTAGCTCTTCTTTAAAAAAAAAAATGTTTAAAAGTGCTCAATTCCAGTGCATTTTTTAGCGTCTGTATTAAACGATATCCTTACGAAATATTTTAATTACTTATCTTTCAATGGAAAGGATTATCTCCCCCTTTTATTTACATATAAAAAGCTTTTTTTATTTTAAATTACTATGTTGTCTATTTGAAATAAAAAAAAATATATATTATGTATTAAAAAAATATATCAGGGGGCCTACCATGAAATGAAATTCCGAATTTTCGGGCTCAAATTCGTGTTTTTGTTCGTGGCTAAATCGACCCAGTAAATGTAGCTTAACGTTTCATTCATCATATATCCTATCCTAATAGTCCAGAGGAACAATATTTTAATATTTTTAATAATTTTAAACGGCATGTAATTTTAACATCAAATTTCTATTTCGTTCGTCCCCGAAATTTCGGAAAATATTTCATGGTAGGCCGGCCCTCTGAATCTAAATTTCAGTAATACACTCGTATTTTGAGTAGTATATTAAAAAAACCTTTAGATCTGATACACATGATTACATTTATATTCCACTTAGAAAACAATGTAAAGAGATAACGGATCAAATTAAGAAGTTTGCGAACTTTCTCGTGTTAGCTACAAATACAAAAGAAGTGTCGATGAAAAAATATCACTTTGTTTTAGAAATCAGTAAAAATTTAAAGGTTCATGTTGCAAAGAATAATGCTTGTAAGTAGTTAATAATATATAACGTTAAAGGGTTAACTTTTACTATTACTACTAACTATTAATTATACTATGGGATCGCATTGCCGGGATAAAAAAGTGTTTTGCGACAAAAATCTACGTGAGATTGAGTAATTAATATACACATAACTAGTTTTTAGTTAATTTTGAACTAGTTTTTATTACTTACTTTACTTTTACTTCGACCACTAGACTAGAATATATTAATTGAACGAGATGAATAAAGCATATGCCCTCCTCCCTCTCAATTATTAAGTTTTTTTTTATACCACTGAGGTGGCAAACAAGCATACGGCCCACCTGATGGTAAGCGGTTACCGTAGCCTATGAACACCTGCAATACCAGAGGTATTACGCGCGCGTTGCCGACCCTGAAGAAACCTCTTTACCCCCCTTTTGAAGAACCCCATGCTGTAGTCTCTTGGGAAAACCTCGGCAGGGAGCTCATTCCACAACCTGAATGTTCGTGGGAGGAAACATCTCTGAAACCGCGCAGTACGCGACCATTGAGGCTGTAGGACATGAGGATGAACTCCCTGTCGATGGCGAGCCGTACGACGGTAGAAAGTGTTAAAATGTTATGACAATTAGTCGAAGCATTACAATTCCAAAGGGTTATGAGCAATCAATTAAATAAACACACTTTCAAATTCTTGTAAATGTAAAAGTGAGCCTTAGCGTATTAACCAATTACTATGAAATTTGGTATAAAAATATATTAAGTGTATGGTATAGAGAAGAATATAGACTGCTTTTTTGACTTGTCAATGAATACGAGTATGTCTTAGTATTCCGGACGAAGTCATGAGTAAAATCTTATACTGGAATAAAAAGTAGCTTATATCTTTCTTTATCCCAATTAGTACCTGTATACCAAATATCATAATAATTGGTTAAGTAGTTAAGGCGTTATAAAGTAACAAACAAACAAACTTTATTTTTAACCGACTTCAAAAAGAAGAAGGTTCTTAATTCGATTGTATTTTTCAATATTTGTTTCCTCATAAGTCCGTCAGTTAAAAACAGATTTTAAAAATGATTTTTTATTTCAAAAGTTATGCTGTCAGAATGATTCCATAGAAATTTTATCAAAATCGGTTCAATAGTTTAGTTTTATAATAATATTAATAATAATAAATTGTTTTTGTATATATTACAACTTAATTATGTTTATTACACATTTATAATATGAGTAATGATAAAAATATTTAAACGTACAAATTAGCTTAAGAGAGACTGCATAAAGTCATTTGCATAGAGACCTCTGTTTGGTTTTACCACCAAGCAACTTCCTTGCCTGCGGTTTTCAGGTTTATACTGCGACACAAGATTTACATTAACATTATACAAAAGGGTCGGCAAAGCGCGAGTGATGCCTCCAATTCGGATATTTTAGATTAGAACGTGAGTTTATTGCGGTGTTGAGCTTGAATTAATGTGGGCATGGTTAAAACTGCTCTCTGGTATTAAACAAGTAATTTATATATACATAAAAAATTAATATAATTAAAAATAACCTACAAATTAACAAATGAAACAAATATGGCTTCAATACGAGAATAATCGCTATTTAAACAAAAAATAAAAGTCGAGTATAATTTAGAAAGACCTGGATTAAATATTCGTTGAGAAAATCTATTACATGTTAATGTTCCGTATTGAAAAATCCCTTAAGCATTTAAGAAACATATATATGATAATAAATAGAAATTAAGGACAAAACTTATATATGAGGCAACAGTACATTTAAATACCAATAAAACAAAAATTATGTCAACACGGGACAAATCTCTATCAATTGTTAGAAGAATAAATAAAAACTTAGAATGGCAAATAAGCTGACGGCCCACCTGATGTAAAGTGGTAACCGTCGCCTATAGACATGAGTAGTACCATAGACACAACAGAGTATACTGTTTCGCCCATGATACCCCCCATGCGTTGCCATTCCTGAGGACTCGAGTGTTATTCCTCTGTACCCGGTAAATTCACGCCATATCCCACCCTTCAAACCGAAACACAGCCATGCAAACACAACTGCTTCACGGTAGAAACACGAATGGGACAGAGGTACCCAAGCAATCGACTTTTGTACAAAGTCTCCCTCACGTTAATATCTGGTTAATATAGTGCAACATACATAAAAACCGCCTTTATTCTAAAAAAAAAAAAAACTAAATCTTAAACATCGTGCATCTCAATAAAATAATACTTGTTTGTTTTTTTTTAAAACACAAGAAAGAAAAGTAATAATGCAATCAAGTGCAGAATTCAATTGGCTCTCCAATAACATTCTAGATAAATACGCGAAGTTATTGTGGAAATTTTCAAATAAGTCAATATTGGAATAACTTTGTTACAAGTACAAGGAAATTGTAGATAATTTATTAGCTAGTTATGAAGAAAAATATTAGTAGATACTGGCATAGACATTCGAATAGCAAACAAGCCGACGGCCTACAGGATTGAAAGTGGTAACCGTCGCCTATAGACAATAAACAGTAGGATATTAGCATGAACATCACCGAATATATTGGTATATCCATCGTATCCTTCATGCGTTGCCATTACAGAGGACTATGATGTTTTTTTTAGTATGCGCTTACAGCTTACATGCACTGGCGGGGTTTCAGTGAGAGAACGCTTTCATCTTCATCTATTAGGATGAAAGCGTCCCAGTTAGTCCATTTTGATGAATTTACCACGATAGTTTTTAGGGAGATATAAATGTATTACTAGGTATAGGCTTTTAGCCACGCATTACTAACAATCTTTCTCCCTTAAGATTATGGGTAATTTTAATGGATAAAAATGGAATGGTACCCCGACCTGCAATGTCGGTATATGGTAGCGGAGTACCAGTGAAAGATGATAGGTGAGGATGAAGACAGGTCTGTCGGCTTATCGTAAAGAATTCAACAAAAATTAACTACAATGGTTTCCAGGGGGAACCGCTTGGAGGTCAGCCTGATAGGGTATATTGTTAGCAATGAGGTTGTTAGAACTCATTAATAATAATCCTGTTACTGTATTGTGGGTTATGTCTCTTCACCCTGTAATTTTATTGCCCTATCTGACCTTTTAAACCGAAATAGCTATGTAAGGCAGAAGAACTGCGCAGAGATGTTGCATCTCTGTGCATCTTCTACCGAATTTATCATGGGGAGTGTTCTGAGGAATTGTTCGGATTGATACCTGCTGCTGATTTTCACCACCGTACAACCCGCCACAAACTAAAGTTTCATCCCAATCATCTGGACGAGTGGCGGTCTTCCACCGTGCGTTTTTCAAGGCACTTTCTTCCACGCACAACCATTCTTTGGAATCAACTTCCAGCAGCAGTATTTCCGAACCGATACGACAACATAACCTTCAAGAAAAGAGTATATTCCTTTTTAAAAGGCCGGCAGCACACCTGCAATGCCGCTGGTGTTGTGGGTGATCATGGGCGGCGGTAGTCACTTACCATCAGGTGAGCCGCATGCTCGTTTGCCCCCTGTGTTGTAAAAAAAAGGTGGGACAGAGGCTCTCATGCAGACGACTTTTGTACAAAGTCTCCCTGATAAAATTCTTATATTCAGAATTTTGTGCTAATGAATTACTAGCTTTAACCTGCGACTTTTTCACGTGATAGGGACTTTTTCGTGTTTACGGAATGGGGTAAAAAGTAATCTACGTTTTTTTCCACCCCATGTAGTACGTGTATACTAAATTTCGTAGTAATTAGTTAAATCGTTAAAGCAACAAACAAACTCACTTTTATATGTATAATATTAAGTATATTATGTGATGGTTTAATGACATTAACCTATGACCATCCTTGACTTCGAACTTTTACTAGTTAATGTTAGTATTTAGACCAATCACGGAAATGAAACCGAGCTTATGAATAATATAACCAAACGCTCCTATTAATTTTAATAGGTTATTTTTTTATTTACCTATAAGATATGTGGAAATATTTTACATAGTTTTATATTTTATATTATCGATCCGATCCGGCTTCTCACGAGCAGACAGAATTTTCCAAAATCAATACTGTATGTATTGATATGAAAAAAGTTGTTACCAATTCCACTGGTCAGTGATTTTATAGCATTTTATATATGATTCTTTAGATTGATATAATTTTTATTTTTTTAATAATTAATTAGATTGATTTCATCCAATATATCTCTCATGCGTTGCTATTTCTGTGGACTCAGGTGTTATTCCTTTGTAATAAGAAATCAGGTGTTATGCCTCTGTACCTTGTAAATTCACGCCATATCCCACCTTTAAAATCGAAACACAGCCATGCAAACACAACTGTTTCACGATAGAAACACAAATGGGACAGAGGTGCTCAAGCAAACGACTTTTGTACAGTCTCTCTCTGGTGGTCTCCCTCTTTTTATCTATCTATATCAAATATAACCTTTTATTAAGCAGTAAAAGACCTAAAGGGTAATAAGGAAACAAACATACTGACTTTTACATGTGTGTAAATAAAAATCATTCCCCGAATGTATATAAGTGTATTATCTCAGAACATCTGCACCTAATTCATTGAAAAATCATAAGGAAAAGTGAAAAATTTAGGTTAAGAAACCTCCGTATAAAAATGTGTAAGTGAGAGGGAAAATTTGATTTCATATTTTATTTTTAGTGAATTTCTTCATTTTCATTTTTGGATACCCGTATAAAGCCAGAGTGGATAGCTAGTTTATAACTAGGGATAGACGCGGTATACCTACCGCGTCTATCCCTAGTTATAAACTACCGCGTTAGGAGGAGAAAAACAATGTTTGCCGGGTCAGAACTTTTATATCTTTTATAAAGTGCATTTAAATTTAACTTCTGTTTATTGCGGTAATACCGCTGTTGTGCAAAGATAATTTAGCGCATTACACTGCAGAAAATCGAATTGTTATGTCCATAGAAACGTTTTATACCAAGTGCTTTTAGAAAATTCAATTGAATCGCATCTCAGTGCAGTGGAGAAGCTTCTAGATAAATATTATTTCGACCGACTTAAACCATTAGTTCTTTGTCCAATAATTGAATTATTAATTAATTTTTCTTTTAATGTAATAACTAATGGTTTAGTTTGTGTAAATGCTCGACTAGTTTCGAAACCATTCGGGACCCTTGATCTTTTTAAATTACAATATAATGTGTACTTACAAAATTTTTAACAATAATATTGTATAACATTTGTTTACAATTATACTTTATCCTTTATTATAAATATTACTTACTATAAATAATTAAATAAAAAAGAAAAATACTTAATAGATATAGGTAATAAAGGTATCCGATATTTATATTTTGAATTCGTCTAGATATTGATAGCGGAAAAAAAGTCTACACCCGCTTATACCGTTCGGATATTTATATTAATTTCAATCGGGTTTTTCATTTTGATATTATATATAAATAATAGTTATTTAACATATCTGTTATAGGGCTATTATATAGATACTGTAATTATATATATGCTATATATCGCCCACCCCTATAACTATGATAAATACCCATACACGGAATACATAGTGATGCTCTTGGCTTCTCTCATGCGTTACTATTACTGAAGATTACGTTGTTTACCGTTTAAACCGAAAACTCATATGAATACAGCTACTTCACGGCTGAAACATAAGAATATTATATTTATTATTATGGTTGAAACACGAGAGAAGTAATTCGACAAGTATTATCTCTGCGGAATATAAAAATTCGTTTGCGAGTCACAATTCTGAATAATTAATGATGTATTCAATTTTGTTGAGTTCATTGTAACCGCATTGGCGTTTTTAAGATTATTTTTCATTAGTGGCTTAGCCTTTTAAAAACATATTATGTACTCTTAGACATGTCTTTATGTGTACTCGTAGTTAACAGCTTTGCCCGCGTTCTAGGGCGGGTAGTAGACATTTCTGGAGTAGGCACAGAATACTCGACCTTCCCTTGAATACGTCCATGAATTATACCCTTTATTTATACAATATCTCATTAAAGAATCGTAAATTAAAAAAGCAAAGATCGACGTAGTAAACAAAACATCCGCTGATCGCCCGCTGTACCTACTCTTCTAATAACTGTATCGGATTTTCTCGAAAATAAAATGTTAAACAAGAACGGAAATTACCAGCCAGACGGAAGTGTCAGTGGCTTCTCAAAGTTTTAAGACAGTTTCCACATAAATTGGTTTATATTGCGCACTTAACCAGTTTCGTGATACGACAATGTTGTTTAAATTTTAATTATTATCATGAGGGAAAGGTAACGTACGTAAAGTTTCGTAAATTTAAAATCATATATTTCTAAGTAGGCTTATTTAGTTGTCAATCCTGACAAGTTATTGTATGTTTGTGGTCTACTCAGGACGAGACGCTGTGACGCAAAGTGTCGTACTCTCATCCTCGCAACTCTTAGTCTTAAATGGTCACGTATAGTGTGGTTTCACCAGAGTTTTTTTTCGCGAACAATCAGGCTGTGGATTGAGCTCCCTGTCAAAGTTTTCTCTAGAGATTGTGATATGAAGTTCTTGAAACGGTATATTAAGGTAACTTCAGTTCGGAAATGTGCACGTGACACCCATGGTGTTGCAGGAGTCCATAGGCTAACGTTTATTGTTTACTATCAGACGGGTTGTATTCTTATTTGCTATATTTGAGGTATAAAAAGGTGACTCTCCCTGAACTAGACTTCTGGAAGAAGTCGATTGTCAGAATTATCAGAGATAACAAACATAGTAAGTTCATTAAATTTCTGTTCCACACACATAAACACACATACACACACACACAACAAATAGGTATATACATATAGCTAATTTGACAATTAACTGACAAAAAGTTGAGCCCTTTTTGAGACTTGATGCTCTGTCCATATAATCTAAGATACAACTATGTTATTTTTTTAACTATATATATAACTATATACATGAATGAAGTTTTAAAAATAATAACGAAGGGGAGGCTTGGAAATTAGTTTGGAAAAAACGGCCTAATACTAAGAATTCATTTAATGCTAGATTGTGATAATTATACATTAATACATTATCTATGCTGTTATTAATGTTACGATGGTGGAGCCCTTTATCCCTACCGTCTCTGATTAATCGTACATACACTTTATTTTTTTAATATTTATCTAAATTTTTTTATTTAACACTAGTTACAGAAAATTATACTTACCACTGCAGGCACGGTTTTTGCAGTGCTGTCAAGTGCTGCAAGTCAAGTCCGTTACTAATGATATATGCAGCGCCCTTGGCATCCATTGTTCTGCATTATCTGACCTTGAGGAATACGACTTACTTATTTACCTGCAAAGTACTTATTATACGCTTCAAGTACAGTAAAGTAAATTTTGTTCCGGAAAATGAACATAAACTATTAAATATTAGACCGTCTACTTGTTTGACATTTTTTTATGCAACTTAAAATGGCAGACAAGCTGACGGCTCATGTGATGGAAAGTGGTAACCGTCGCCTATGGACATGAGACATGGACATCACAAAATACACTCTAAATACTCAGAGTACCTCTTGTACCAGCCATTTACTGCCAACTGCTGAATATAGCTTTCCCTTATAGGGAAAGCTATATTCAGGAGGAGGGGGGTTTCATAGTAGATGTCACGCTAGGCAGGCAAGTTGGTAACTGCAGTTAGACTTCAATGATGTTTTAAAAGCGAATGCTACTGTCCATCCTTCAACCATAATGTTGCTTTATATTTCCATGATACCCCTTATGGCTCGCCATTTCTGCAAACTATGGTGTTATACCTCCATTTATTCTAAATTGCGTAAAAAATATTTTGACATTTTCAGCCTATATCACCCGAACTATCCGACGGTTTCTTTGCAATTTCCTCCCCTATACAATGCGTGACTCGTTAATTGGAAGTCTTAATTAAAATATGTCACAGGTTAGAGCGTCGAATACCAACGTAAGATGGCAGGTAGGTATTTCTTGATGACTGTCGTATTGCTAATTGCATCGTAATCTTCAGATGTCGCATTCGGTACTGTAATTACGAACTTTATATATAGTTATTGATATATAAAAAGCTTTAGATGCATAATAATCAGATACTTAAAAAAGTGTACTGTAAACAAAGCGCAATTGAGAAAATTTTACTTTCATTTCTAAGCATAATTTATATAATAAATTTTCGTCATAAATTTTAAGAGATTAATAAGCCTGTATTTAATTTTCAACAAATTTTTAGCATTAAAAACTTTTTAAGCATTAAAAACTCATGTTCTTAATTATATTTTTAATATAATAAAAATATAATATAGTCCTTCATTCGTATAATTTACACAAAGTTATAAAATATAGTTTAATGGTTAAAATGAAATGAAGACACTTAGTTTCTTAATAAAACCTCTTCAACTTTATTAAGATTTTGTTGCAAGAAATCGGCTTATTTGAATGCTCTATGAAGAAACAATACTCGTAACTGAGACAAGTTGTAGCCTGAAGCTACTATGACATTATGTCTACTTACAAATAAACACAAACTTATTTTGCCTTTGTGCTAAATGAATTATGTATTTTATTTATTTAAAAATTATTCTTTATTTTATTGTTAAAGTAATTTATAATATGTACTTACAAAACTTTACCAGAGGGAGGCTTTGTACAAAAGTCGTTTGCTTGAGCACCTCTGTCCCATTCGTGTTTCTATCGTGAAGCAGTTGTGTTTGCATGGCTGTGTTTCGGTTTGAAGGATAGGATATATCGTGAATTTACAGGATACAAAGGAATAATACCTGTGTCCTCAGGAATGGCAACACATGGGGTGTATTATGGGCGAAACAGTATACTCTGTTATGACCATGGCACTGCTCATGTCTATAGGCGACGATTACCACTTTCCATCAGGTGGGCCGTCAGTTTATTTGCCATTCTAAGTTGCATAACAAAAAAACTTACTCAATAAATTATTGAATGCAACAATAAAAATTAACTGCAATTGGGACACTCACACTGCGTGTTCTGTATTTAAAATTTACCTTTTAGATGGGTTTTATTATCTTGAGAGAAAATTTAAATATGTAGGTAGAATAGTTATTATTTGGAACGAAGTTGGATTGTAAAGAAGGTTAGATGATTTTTCGTAAACTGACAGAAACTTCGGGAAATAAAAAATGAAAGAAATATTTTTATCAAATAAATCTAAGTTATTGTAACATTTTCGAATAGTAATTTTTTCATTAAGGTTGTTTCCTGTATCATTTACATACAAGTACGAGTACAGGTACCTATATTAATTGTAATTATTTCAGTTATAACAAGTTACAGAGATCATCATCATCATCATCATATCAGCCATTAATTGTCCATTGCTGAATGTGGGTTTCGCCCTTGGGGGTTTTTACAATTTTTAATACCTAATTTAAAAGAACTAAAAACCCTAAGTGGAATGTGAGATAAAATTAAAGACGGATGTAAGGACGATGTGAAATTATCCCCGGGTCCCTAATAAATTACTCCCAGAAAACAAGTCACAGTTTCTACTAAATGTTATCATAGGGTGTCTGTCAACGAAACAAAGGTAGGAGGTTGAGGTTAACGATTGATAAATCTTGGTATTTATTCTAAAGACATAAAAGTTAGTTTGCATTTATCGTAAATTGTCTTTAAAAGGTAATAATGTACTTACAAGTACGTACATAATTATTTAGGGATGGCAGAAAAATTTACGGCCCACGTCATATTTTTTTAATGTCACCAACTCCTATGCTACTCTAACATCAAGAATGGTAACGGTTGTCAATTTTGAGGACTAAAGTTTTTTTTTTTATTTATGATAATGGAATGGTAACCTAAACAGTCTGCGTTATCGGTATACGCTGGCAGGGCACTAAAATAGATGACAGGTGAGAATGAAAACAGGTCAGTTAGTGACGAATTTCACAAGAATTAAGCGTGACGGTTTCCAGGGTGAACCGTGCAGATGTCGACCTAATAGGCTAGCAATAATTATAACACCTGAGTCCTCAAGAATAGCAACGCATGGGAGGTATCATGAGCGAGACAGTATACTCTGTTATGTCCAAGGTACTGCTCATGTCCATAGACGATGGTTACCACTTTCTATTAGGTGGGCCGTCAACTTGTTTGCCATTCTAAGTTGTATAAAAAAATGAGACATATAATAACAGTCCTCAGGAATAATCCGTAAAGACTGTTACAGGCATCACAGTAGATTCTGTGATATCCCTGACGCTGTTCTATGAGTTCTCGTATCAGTTGGGTCGCCAACTCGTTTGCCATTCTAAGTATAATAAAAAATGAATTCAATTAATAAATTTTAACGTCTGAAAATGTATGAATATAGATTAATATTGTTACATATTTCGCAGCTATAAAATAAAGCCGTCGCAAAGCCGTTATTAAACCACGTTCACAAGGTCACGATAGACACTTCACAGCAGATTAAGCAAAGCTTACAGCCGCAATCTGCTATCTTAGAAGGCACGACTGACTGAGCTCGTCGGTGGACCACTTGCGTTTATCAATGCTGTAATTAAAAGTATGCTACATTAACCACGAGGAAGGATGCTAACCTAGCTAGGTTCCCATACGTTATACCTACCTACTACGTCTGTAGTTTCTTTTGGCAATATATCTCATATGATAGAATTATGATGTAAAACATTAACTAATTATAGGACTCCGCGCGGAATAATTAGAGGGCTTTAAAGATCTTTCTAGGCTTACACTTTTTTTGGGATCTTGGGCACGCGACTCAATAATAATAATAATAATTTTCCATTAAAAAAATAAATAGTTTAACCCGCGACCTCGCTCGCGTGATCAAGGTAAGCTGATTGATCATTGAAAAATATTATGTGAATATATATCAAATACGAGGATTAGTTTAGTTTTAATGGCGCCAAGAAGTAAGAAATATATAAATAAATATAATATTATAAGGATTGTTTGCAGTGTATAAACATTATTCATTGTATAGAAAAATGCGTCTTTATCTGTATAAGTTAAGATATAATTTGATATAAAATACTAGCTTTAACCCGCAGTTTCGTCTATGTGATCAGGATATGTTTACTGATTAAGGTAAAAAGTAGCCTATATCTTTTTTCATCCCATATAGACACTACAACGTAATAAACAAACAAACAAACTAACTCACTCTCATATTTATAATATTTGTAAGCATTAAATAGTATTAGAAAAATTAAATAACTGATTTTAATTATTTTAAAAGATGAATGTACAATAAAGTATATACACATAAAAGTGGTGTTTCAGTCTAGTTCTGTTTCAAATTGTATACAAATATGTCCAGCCGTTTAAGGGTGAAAAACAAAAGATTAAATCAAATGAGAATTGAAGATAAAATATTTGATATTTAATACATATTTTCATGACTGTAAACTGAATTGGTTTAAATAAAAATAATAAAACCAAAAACCGCAAAACTAGAGAGAACTTTTCGACATTGGTAGATTTATTGGAAAGCCTCAAAAATGAATGTGAATTTTCTTTGACTACCGCTTTGTTGTCTTTGATCACAGTGGCGAGTGTATTTACTTATTTGTACTTAGTAAGGACAGTGGTAAATCGTTTAGTGCAGCCTTTACCAACCTTTTTTAATGTCGGGTTCTTATGTAATCGTACAATGATTTGATTGTAATAAATTCTTCAATAAAAAAGTAATTTAATTTAATTCTATAATTCGGTTTCATTGAAATAAATAAAGAGTGTTGCTGCCGTGTTGTCTTGGCATAGAATGGGCACCCCTTCCTTTCTCATGAGTATTGTAAGAGTTGAGGGAACATAATGGTCGAGGGATGGGCAACAGCGTCCTTCTTAAAACATCACCAAAGCCTAACTACAATTGCAGGGGGAAAAGGAATTGTTAGTAATGAGGTGCAATGGACTAATTTCTAGCAATACACCCTATCAGGTCGACCTCCACGCGGTTCCCCCTGGACACCATCGTGGTTAATTCTAGTGCAATTTGTCACGATTGGCTAACTGACCTCCCTTTTCATCCTCACCTATCATCCCTCACTGGTGCCCTACCAGCGTATCCCGATAGCGCAGGCGGGATTACCATTCCATTATCTACCATTAAAAAACTGCGGTTGCCAACCCAACCCACCTGACAAGCGTGGCAACTACTGGCAAAATCTCACATAGGTCCCCCTATGTTCAGCAGTGGACAGTTAATGGTTGGTATCATGTTTTAAAGAAGTGTTAGTATTCAAGCCATAAACGTGTTTTCTATATTACTAATAATTGCAAGGCGATAAATTTCTTAAATCTTAAAAAAAATATTTAACTGTGATTGGCTTATAAGCTGACCTGAGTCCTCAGGAATGGCAACGCATGGGAGGTATCATGGGCGGAACAGTACACTCTGTTATGTCCATGGTACTGCTCATGTCTATAGGCGACGGTTACTACTTTCCATCAGGTGGGCCGTCAGCTTGTTTGCCATTCTAAGTTGTATAAAAAAAAACCTGTCAGTCTGATGGAATTAACCGTAGTACCTACTTGTAAAAGCTTTTTTCATATTTTTGACCTTGATAGTTTTGACTGCAATATATAATATGCTGGCGACCCGATCCAGCTTCCCACGGTTGCTATGTGGACACTAATGTGATGCTAGTGTGAATTGATTAATTATAATTATTAATTACTATTGTATCCTTCTAAATAGCTTTCCAAACCCTACATAGTTACTATCATTATTATTAAATATTAAAATGGCTATAAAAAGCTATCCGTATAATGTAGACATATGCTATCTCTTGCTTTTTTGTAGTCTTAATAAAGATGAATAATTCCATTATAGATTAGGCATATTTTGTTATATTTTAAAAGAATAAGACATTTTCCACGAAAACTTTCAGTCAGTTTGATTTCTTCCGACACCTTGAAATATACGTAAAAATCTTCTCATGGAATTACTCTATCTTTTTATAAAAACAATATTAAAGTCCGTTGCGTAGTTTAAAAGATCTAAGCGTATCGATGGCTGGAAAGAACTTTATTTTATAATATGTCATAAATTTGAATTTGGAATTTTTAATCAAAGAAGAGATATTTGAGATCAAAGTGGTCAGCACGACAAAATTTTATTATATTTTTTATGTCTCTATATTTTTTTTCATATATTATCCAAGGGAAGACTCAGAAGTCTCTCTGTAAGGGATAAATACCTTCTTAGGTATTTTATTTCGAAATCCCGAGATTGAAATGGTGTCCTTTATGAACGAGAGAAATTTTAAGGCAGTTCAGAGTCTTTATGCGTTTGCGGGCCCTAGTTTAATAAGCCCTGACTCAGTGAACGCCCGCCACACACTCGAGTGGATGTTTCATGACAATGATGGTACCAATGGGCCCTGTCAAATTATCCCACCTCAATCCGATGTTTTCATGACCTGAGTTTGTCATATACCTTTGGATGTTTTATAAATGAATTCTAAGGTTAAATGAGAGGTTGAGTGGCAGCTATGTGTTATATTATTTTCAGCCAAATATCAAGAGGTTTATTCTTGTTCTATTATTCTTCTTTGGTTTAGCTTTACGAATGTTGCCTCATTTACGTACTTGTGAATATTTATGACAATTCTATGACTTTTACAATTGTTTTAGTTACAGAATCGAGTGTAAAATTAAAAAATATACCAATAAAAACAATAAAAACGAGATATTCGTTAAAGTTTTGTTAAAATTGTCCTCCTGAACACACTGCTGTTAATAATGTTCAGTTACTTATAGTACATTTATTTATAGTAATGAGAATTTGCCATGAAAACACAACTGCTTCACGGTAGAATAACGAATGGAACAGAGGTGCCCAAGCAAACGACTTTTGTACAAAGTCTCCTTCTGGTGTTTCAGTTTGAAGACTAAAATGAATAATTGAGAAAAATTTATGTTAGTAGGTTTAATACGAGTAATAGAAGTCACAACAATATTTTTAAAATTTTTGTCTGTCTGTCTGTCTATATAAACATACATCCGGCTTCACACAGAACTCCACTAATTTTGACACGGTTTTCATAGTTGTGTCCCTGAAGGTTTAAGCTAGCATCCATAGCAAACCAAATACGATGTTTTTACTATATTTTTCCACTACTAATAGTACTAAACAAACATACGGCCTGTTTGATGATAAACGGTTACCGTAACCTACGTGCTATACCATACTAAACTAATTTAGGATGGTAAAAAAACAAGCATACCGTGCATGTGCCCTCGACTTTATTTTTACTGCCCATTCTGTTTGTCGTTGTGGGCAATTGCCTGGCTATCCTGCCGCCCTTTGCAATAAGTACTGACAACGAAAAAAAAAACAAACGTATCGTCTTCGATTTTATTTTTACCGCCCATCCTTTTTGCCGTGTTGGGCAATTGCCCGGTTCACCCGCGTCTAGTGAAAATAATAGGCTATAGAGCCTAACAGGGGAATATTCACTAATTGTTAAAGTTATGGAATATATAAGGAGAATATTCATACATTAATCCTGGTTATACAAGAAACATGACAGTGACGGGAATGTGAGGCGGGATTGTCCTGACCGCGCGATAAGATAGAAATAATAATGAATTCCGGCCTTTACAACTGTTTTCATTATTCATACGTTTACATATCCGAATTCATAATCGCTGGAGCGTGACGCCATCTTTCATTTTCATTTTTCACTTCATTTCTCTATGTACTTATTAAATGTTTTATACAGAGTGAAATTAGCATCCTTTTATGGATGCTTTCAATCAGTCATTATCTATTTTTCGCAATGAAACATGGGTCATAAAACTTTTTAACGTCCCATATAAATAGGACGTTTTCAACTGTCAATTAATCTGTGAGACCCAAATTTAAAATATTTATGCCCTTATTTATGAAAAAAAGAAAAACATTTACATAAAAAAATAAGTAAGTTTTTTTTTATATACTACTTAGAATGGCAAACAAGCTAACGATCCACCTGATGGAAAGTGGTAACCGTCGCCTATAGACATGAGCAGTACCATGGACATGGACAGAGAATACTGTTTCGTCCATGATACCTCCTATGCGTTGCCATTCCTGAGGACTCAGGTGTTATTCCTCTGTACCCGGTAAATTCACGCCATATCCCACCCTTCAAACCGAAACACAGCCATGCAAACACAACTGCTTCACGGTTGAAACATGAATGGGACAGAGGTACACAAGCAAACGACTTTTGTACAAAGTCTCCCTCTGGTGACAGTGACAATAATATATACATAAAACATTATACCATTATGAACTGGCGGAATTACAAATCATAAATTTATTTATTAACCGTAAGAAACGAGAAATTTAATTTCCTCTACGTTTTAAAGGCATCTTACTGACTTTTTAAGAAGCCAGTATTGATGACACGTAGTAATATTTTGTCTATGGTATTATTTTTGTTCCAAAATTAAATGTCAAAAGTGAAGGTGCAATTAATTTTGTACGATGAAGAACAAAATAAAATTGCTATCAATTTGAAGAGTTAATAAGTTAAATAAATTGGCATTAGCTTTGATTTTAAGGGCTTTTATCATGTTAACATTAATATGTCATTAGGTGCGACAGAGTGATAATACATATATACATATCTATGTGTGTACTCTTATATTTTCAACCGACTTTAAAAAGGAGGTTCTTAATTTGAAGAGTTTTTTTGTGTGAAGGGCACACTATTGATAAATCAAAATGGAAATTAATGATTATATTATTATTATAAAATATATTATATTTTAGATTAAAATTAATATAAATATCAACATCTCTGTGATTGGGTAGAAGTGAAGGAAATCATATCGACGTAGAACTGCCTTAAAAATGAATAAACATTAGAGTAAAATTGATTTCGGAAGGTTTCATTCTAAGGTCAAGAGTCTTAACACGTTATAAGGTCACGGATGGAGACACAAGGGGTTTGAGTGGGGTCTGAGATCCTATTATAAAATTTAATTTTGGTCTGCATTGCATTGCAAAATTTACACAACATTCCCTGTATGAAATAATTATAATGCAATATCTACTCAACAATATAATTTTTTATAAGATGAAATGGAGTGACCGACATACACACACACACACACACACACACACACATGCGCATATACACATGCACGTGCGCACGCACGCACACACGCACGCACGCACACACATACATACACACACAAAGGGAATGTTAACCTCGCCTTTGCTATCGGTATGCGCTGGCGGGGCACCAGTGACAGAAGACAGGTGAAGATTAAAATAGATCAGTTGGCGCATCGTGATGAAATCGGCAAGAGATTAACCACAATGGTTTCCTGAATTGCGTGGAGGCTGACATGATAGGGTATATTGCTAGCAATGGGTCAATTAAACCCCATTACTAACAATCCCTTTCCCCCCATAAAAATCCATTGATTGCCATGTATATAAGTGCATCATTTCAAAACGGTCACATCTATTTGACTAATTCATTTTTTTGTTGTTTGTAATTGTCAGGACAAGGTTTGTATGAAAAAAAATGTTCAACAAATTGCATGGAAAAGTGAAAAATTTAAATTAATAAATCTACATATAAAAAGTGAGTAACTAAATGAGAGGGAAGATTTGGTCAATTTTTTCATTAGTAAATCCGTGGGGAGCCAGGTCGGGCAGATAGTCTTTAATATAATTTTGATTTTTCTTTAAAATATTGTATATTTTACTGCGAAATTAAAGTTTAATTTAAATTAATAGTAAAGTTTTCGATCTTTATGGAATTGTTAATCTTAATTAGGCAGCTAACTTAACCTATATTAGAACTGGTTTTTATAAAATTTATTTTCTTTTAAAGGTTTTTATGTTTGTAATCAAAGGTAAGATAAACAAATTTTAAATTTATATTGCATTTCAGTAACTGCGTATATGACAAGAACCGTTAGTGGTGAATGATAACTCCGCACACGCTAATGATATACACTGGTGAGGCACCTTTGAGGAATGATAGGTAAGGATGAAAAGGCAGGTCAGTTAGCACATTGTGATGAATACACCTGGAATTCAGCATGATGGTTTCCAAAGGGAACCACGTGAAGGTCGACCTGGTTAGGTTTATTGCTAGCTATGGGATTCTCAGTCTCCATTACTAACAATCCCTTTCCCCCCCGCCTGACGAGGTTATGTTTACTGATCGAAATATATACAATAGGACTGATATACCTGAAGAAGGTAAAAGCCCTTAAAATAATATAAAAAAAAAGTAGCATATATTCTTCTTCATCCCAATAGTACTTATATACCAATTTTCATAGTGATTGATTAAGCTGTTAGTAACAAACAAACAAATCCATTATTACATATTAGTAAGGATATATACAAAAAGGAAACAAGGAGCAGAAGTGAAATCTTCCTTTTTTTTAAGTCGGAGAAATAAAATAAAAACCGAAAACAGGAATCAACAAAACAGCGCTAGGTCATAAAGACAGAGTCATAAATCAAATTGAATAAGCTTATCATTTTCATTTCTCGATTTTACTGCGTGTTAGGTTGTTTTTTTCACTCGATTAATTTATTTCAGTTATGTCGTGTAGGTATTCTTTAATTGTCTCGTACTGGCTGAGTTTTAATGCAATCGATATTATATCGAATGGACGTCGAATGACATAAATTAATCGTTCATTTCTTGCTTGTACATAATTTCATTTGCCCGAATGATTTCTTTGGGATTTGCATTGGAATTGTCATCATATTATTAAATACAATTATTTCTTAATCGACTCAAATCGCAGGCTGACTTTAAATGAAATCTAATAGGGATTTAATCGAATAAATGACAAATGACAATAGTATTCGTTTGTTAGCTTATTGATTTCATTGAATGAATTTATTTGCGTTGCGTCATTGAATGTCATATATAGGTAGTATCATCATCATATCAGTATTTAACCGCCCACTGCTGAACATAAGCCTCCTGCTTGGGGGGGAGGATTTGCCAGTAGTTGCCACGCTTGGCAGGCGGTTTAACAACCGTAAGTTAGGGTTTAGAAATGTTTTAATAGGGACGTTGTTGTCCATCCCTCGCCATCCCTTTGTCGCCTTGTCGACACCCACGGGAAAGGAAGGAGTGGCCTATTCTACGCCGGGACCACACGGTATATAGGTAGTTTTTTAATTGTTCAATATTACTGGTTGACTTTTGATACAGTCGAAATTGTCTCATCTATTTGCAGTCTATTTATTAAGTAATTTTGGATCACCCTATGAATTTTATTGGTTAGTATCGTTGATATATATATGATATCGTTATAGTAGGTAAAGACCTACTTTATATTAGATATAGTATAGATATAATATTCTTTTTCTCCTGTTGGCTGACTTTTCATAACCACAAAGTATTAAATCGAATTTATATATAACTACCATAGATTAAATATTGTTTAATCAATTTATTTATTTTTAATTAATTAATAAAGATATTGTTTAATCATTTCAAATTAAAAATTAACATTCGACTCATTCGAATTGGGATTAAATTAATTTTTCATCGAAAAAATGCTTAATGACAGCCGAGTTAGGGAATAAAGTCGACATATTTTAGTTAGAATAAGAAAAAAAATATTAATCGGTTGAAGAGGGTGTTATTATATTTGATGTAAAAATCGGTTTTATTCCGATTTAAGTCAATCAAATTTCAGCCATTGATGTGATTTCGATTTTATCACACATTTTGAATCTATCAAAAGTCAGCCAGTTTAACCGAATAAATTTTTTTTTCTTATCTCAACTAAAATAAAATATATTAATTTTGTTCCATAAACTCGATCATATATATGTTACCTACCCACTCAACCCTCTTAAACGATGTCCATGGTGCAGTTATAGCCATGTTACCCTATGTAAATGATCGGGCCAATTTAGGAAACGAGCTAAATTGGCTTAGGTCCGAATTTTCTGGGTTATGGGCCCAGATGTCCATTCTATGGTTATTGTAATATCAAATGGCGTTATCTCGAAGTTTAAAAAGTAGTAAAGTGGATAAAAAAGAGATGGAGAATAAACAAGCGTTTACCAGATTCCCTTGTACCAAATAATCATTGTGGCAATTATTATAATGAAAGAACTCATTATTATGACTTTGAAAATCTTTTTTAGTTTAAATGTATTTTTACAGATTTAGATGATACCATAAGTATTAAAGTCAGATTGTTTTTTTCTTATCTGTTGTACTTTAACATCTCAACCACTCATTATGCTGACCATACAAGTAGGTAGGTAATACCTATTAATACTCGTATAATACTGGTAATACCTATTTGGAGGGGAAAAGGGATTGTTAATAATGGGGAGGTTAGTCCCCATTGCTATCAATGTACCTTATCAGGTCGACCTTCATGTGGTTCCCCCGGAAAGCATCGTAATTAATTATTATATATTTCGTCACGATGGGCTAACTAACCTACCTTTTCATCCTCACCAATCATCCCTTACAGGTGCCCCACCAGTGTACACCAATAACGCAGACGGGGTTACCATTCCATTAAAATCAATAAAAAAATACCTATTTGGAATGAACATACCTAGACATAGATTACTTTTTAACCCATTTGATCGGACAATGTTGCGTGTAAAAACTAGTATAATATTTGTTACCAAGTTAATAGAAAGGTGTTTTTCATTTCGTTTTTAATTATTAGCAATTATAGTATTATACCTAAGTACTTATGTGTTTCGTTGTAGGTATGTGTAACTACTAATTGCCGTAAATATGAAACAAACCATATAAAATTCTAATTCGCTAAGTGACATTTAATAGCCTAATACCAGGTAAGTTTCAATATTTTTTAATTGAGTCCCTGAATACCTAAGGATGGCACTTACGTTAACATAATGTATTTAATTAAAGACCTATGCCAATCAATAATAATTATAAAAGTTTTACATTCTGTATTGATTTTAATTGTCGTCTATTTTATTTAGAGTAACTAAAATTGAGTATGGGACAAGAAAAGACTTTATATGAAAACTTCTACGCGGTGGTACCGGAGTTACGAGTTCACTATTGCATTGAAATATCTAGAACACTTAGCATATTTTGTGTTGATTACAAATTATTGAATCAAGTCAAGAATGATGACGATAATGATGATTTTTTTTATTAATATTATGATATGATTTTGTCCCTTAGATTTTTACCTCTACCGGCTACTTGAAAACCTTTCCGCGAGTTCATGAGATAGAATGAAATGGCTATGTCTCATGTGAGTGATGAATGAACGATTCTGTTGACATGAGTCGTTTGTACCTTGTTGAAGGGTGTGTTTTATTGTTCTCTACCATTATTGCTTATCAAACTATGGGGAAGCCAATGCTCGGAATTTCACTGAGTGATAAAATCCAAGAGATGGGTAATCGCCGTAGCACTTTGTGACAGCACGATATTGGCCAAAAGATTAAAAAAAGAGTGAAATGAAAAATGTAAAGTGACTATAATAAAAAATGTTCAAAGCTCATTACGTGGTATGTCGGAAATTATGTTAACAAAATGAACGTATATAAAATATTTACGATCGCTTTTGATTCGACCCGTGGGAAAATGGGTGTAAAAGTCTAGTCAGTTCACTCCAATAGGTATTTAGTACAAGTTGCTTGGAATAATTGAGATTATATTCGTATTTATTCTAATATTCTTCATTATACCATACCATATCATATAAGCTAATTTTTCACTGCTGAAGATAGGTCTCCCTCTATTGGAGGGATTTGTCAGTAGTTATTACGTTTGGCAGGCGGGTTGGCAATCGTAGTTAGGCCTTAGTGATGTTTTAAGAGGGACGTTGATGCCCATTCTTCGACCATTAAGTCCCCTTTGTCACCTCTTGCGACACCCATGGGAAAGAAGCGAGTGGCCTATTCTAAGCCGGGATTACATGATACACTACTTTTTTCATAATGCCTCATTATTCTCCCATCGTTGGACATATGTTTTGTCGTTAAACAGAAGACGTTATTAAAATGTTAAGCTAGTCAGACATTGTGTTAATTTTTTTTATAATACTTAGGATGGCAAACAAGCTGATGATTCACCTAATCGCAAGTGGTAACTATCGCTTATAGACATAAATACTATCGACTTTTTAGTATTTATAGTACCGTTACCTTTCCTGAGCATTTTCATATTTGTACCCCAGCCTTCAAGTCGAAACAAAGACGGGCGATAACATGCTTCACACCAGAAAGACACATGGGACAGAGGTGCGATGCAAACACGGTTGGGTTTCAGACCACTTTTGGACAAAGTCTCCTTTTAGTAAAAATATGATTTCATTCCTAGTTTTCATTCTTTTATACTGGCGTATTGTGCTTTGTTCTCTTAACTAGTTACTTCGTATAACTTGAAGATGAAATAGTGACCGTTGTATTACAGAAGTTAATCGGTTGGACTAATTGGAGGATTTAGATTTTTACTTGGTTTTTAATAACTTAGGTATTTATTGATAATATCAATTGAAATCGTTTAAGAATTCGTATTATTTTCTGCTCACTCTGTTCCGGTTTGATAGCGGTATGGTAGTGAAATTAGCTATTAGATATAATAGGAATAGGGGACAAGGGACTGTTAGTAATGGGGATTAGTAACCCTATTGCTAGCATTACAACTTGTTAGGTACTACTCCTCGCAGTCTCCCTTGGAAGCCGTTGTGTTTAATTCCAAATGATGATCCTGATGGGGTAGCCGGCCTTTTTATACCTATTTTTATTTATCATATCAAACTGGTGTTTTGCTAGCGTATGCTGTTAGAACAGATGGGGTTACCATTCTATTCTAATCTTTAAAAAAAGTTAGGACAACAACACATGAGCATCCTAAACAACCCTAATGGGTATCATCTCCTTGGAAAGCAACGTGATTAATTCTTGTTGACTCCGTCACAATGGGCTAACTAACCTGGTTACATCCTCACTAATCCCCACTCACTGGTGCCCTGCCAACGTATACAGACAGCGCAGGCGGGGCTACCATTCCATTATCATCCACTAAGAACCCTAAATTTAGTGGTGTCCGTGCTATCCATTTCGATAACCCTTTTCATTTCATCAAGTGCACCGCTTGTTTGTCATTCCAAGATATATTATTTATGAATTTTAAGAGGCTCGACGGAGATATGAATAATAAAGTGGTGACAACCCTGCCAGGGTGTGAACATAATTGATTGCTCGCTAAGTGAGAGGTCCCGCGAGGGCTCGTTGTACTCGTAGCTTTAGATTTAAACGTTATTACTGCCTGTCCCTGAATAATTATGTGTCCTTCACACGCGCTATATTATCTACTAGCATGCGACCGTGAATCCGCTTGCGTTACAGAAAATTCTTCCTGGAGCGTTGAACCTGTTTTATTTATCTACTACGGGGAGAAATCGGAATCTATGGAACTTTTGATGTGTAACTGCGATTCATTGGCAAGTATGCGTATGAGTCTACTTGGAACGGCTTATCCAGAACCAGGGGACTACAGATATCTTAAACCGCGGGATATTGTTAGGGTAACACATAGAATCTATGAAATGATGGTATAAGGCAGGGGGAAGCACAAAAGATCCGTATGGGTCGACTTGCATCGGCTTAGCTGACCCCAATAGCGAAAAATAAGAAAAGATATTTAGCTACTAGCATCTCGGGTTTGCTCGGGTCTAAGATCTCAATAAAAGCACCCCTTGTCGGCATACAACAATACGGTGTTACGAAATTGTATTAAAGTCTGCTGAGATGTTTCATCACCGTTTTTCTAAAGGTGGGCTTCTGAAGATGTGAGTCAATATACATACATAGTAAAACACATACATGGAACTGAATACAGCGTGGCCGCAACTTTCACTTGAAGCTATATCTAATTTGTTTTGTTTCCCCATTCAATATGAACACAGTCATGCACGCACTTGAAAATGTCTAATTGGAAATAAAATAGCTTCTTAACCCGCGATTATGATTTAGAAACGAAGGCGCGGAATTAGTTTTTTATTTATTTTTAATTTCAAATTTTTTTTTGTAATATAGACATTACAAAAAAAAAATTTTAGTACAAAAAGCGAACTTAATGCATTCTCTTCTAATCAACATTTGGAAATACAGAAATATAATTAAGCATTGAAAAAAAAAATTGGTTGTAGATAAACAGATTGTTGTAAAAAAGATTTTACAGACTGTTGTTTCTTTTATGTACCACAAACATGGCAAACAAGCATACACACCGTCTGATGGTAAACGGTCACTGTAGCCTATAGACGTTTGCAACACTAGGGATGGCACGTGCACGTTGCCGACCCTGAAGGAACCTTAATTCCCCCTTTTGAAAAACTCATACTGTAGTCTTTAGGGAAAACCTTGGCAGGGCGTTCATTTCACAGCCTGAGCGTGTGGTATTGATATATTGACTCACAAATTAATTAATAATATTGTGTTGTATTGTAGTTATTATTAAATTGCTATTGCTTGTCTCAATAGAACTGAATGGAAATGTAAACAAACGAATAATGACAGACGACAATATGCTAATGACCAACACTGTCCAGTAAAAAAAAATCAACTGACTGAATATTTCGATTTGTTACTAATTGAATTTAGTGTTTCTGTGATAAATTCAACAATTTTTTTAATAGGTGAACATGGGGGGAAAGGGTTGTCAATAATAGATACTAAAAATCCCATTGCTAGCAATATACCCAACCAGGTTGACCTCCTCGTGGTTCCCTCTGGAAACTATCATGGTTAATTCTTGATGAATTCATCATGATGGGTTAACTGGCCTGTTTTCATTCTCATCGATCACCCTTCACTGGTGCTCCGCCAGCGTATACCGTTAGCGCAGGCGGTGTTTTCATTCCATTTTCACCCCTCAAAAAAAAAAATAGGTGAACATACGGTATACTCTGGCGGACATCAGTGAAAGATGATAAGTATGAGGATGAAAGCAGTCAGTTAGCCAATTGTGACGAATTCGAGAAGTATCAACCGCGATGGTTTCCAGGGGCAACCGCATGGAGGTCAACCTGATAGGATATATTGCTAGCAATGAAGCTGCTATATCTCCATTACTAACAATCCTTTCCCCTACCTTTTCACTAAATTCTGTTGAAACAAAATCTTGTTTTTAATTTATAGATAGATATACTTATATTGCCGTGTTGTCCCGGCACCTGGGTCAATCCTTTCTTTCCCGTGGGTGTCATAAGAGACGACTAAAAGAGCTTAATAGTCGAGGGATGGACAGCAGCGTCCCTCTTAAAACATCATCAAAGCCTATCTGCGGTTGCCAACCTGCCTGCCAAACGTGGCAAATACTGGCAAAACCCCCCCTTATGGGAGAGGCCTATGTTCAATATTAAACAATAAACGGCTGATATTATAAAAATGATGTTACTTAGATAAGCATTTTTTATCTACATCCTAAGATGCGGTTACACCCCGATGAAAATAATTAAATATTAATAATATAACAAAAGATAAAGTCGTGTAGTTTCGTTGTGAAGTACTCTTACATTCTTTAATGAAAAATAAAAGTTACGCTGCGAGTGCGAGCAATGACCTTGTCAAGTCGTCTGGGGATTGTGAAACATGGTGTTCAGACGAGTAATGAGAAACAAATTATGCTGTCGTTTTGAAAATAACAATCTCTATATCATTAGGCTAATTTAAAAAAAAAAAAAACAAATATCTAAACTTGGTTTAAGTACTGTACTGAGATTTAAAGCTATTTTCAGATCGAGCGAAATTGTTTAAGTGCGCGAAAAAATGAAGTTGTGAAGTTTAATGTTGGTTCCATATCCATTTTGTCACGATTGAAAGCACTATTTATGAAAATGCAATTGTTTTAAAAAGATTACTTAAATTTTTCACTTAAATTGTTATTATTATTAATTTATTATTTATATTTGACATTGTTTATATGTAAAATTGTTGCATGTTTGTGATTTTACAGTTGTACAGTATAAAAATCCTATAATATTCGACACAATGTAATATTGTTATAGAATAAATTGAATTAAATTGAATTGATTGTAATATTTTGTGGTAATGGTACTATAATAGCAGTGGTATATATATGATTGTATAAAACACTGTCAAAATTACTTTTGATTGTTTTTTCTGTCGAAAGTAATTTTGACAGTTTGAAACTATTGACAGTTACATAAGCATTTTTAGCAACAAAATTCATTCATCTATTTATTCATAAGTAAAAATACATTTTCTTTCTAAAGGAATTATAGATAGATAGATAGATACTCTTTATTGTTTCCTCCATAAGATTACAATAGTAAAGTTATTATAAATATAAACAATTACAAGAAATAATCATAATGAGAAAACAATGGGCGACCTTATCGCGAAAAGCTAAAAGGAATTAATTTATTGATTTCGATTATTATTGATGTCACCTATCTTTTTTTTACTAATATCATAAAATTGTAACTACACGATGTCTATACATGGGAGATATATAAGAAAAAATTATGTAAGGAACCTTTTTTTATGCATCTTAGAATAGCAAACAAGCTGACAGCCCAACTGATGGAAAATGGTAACTGTCGCCTAAAGACATAAGCAGTACCATGGACATAACAGAGTATACTGTTTCGCTCATGATACCCCCCATGCGTTGTCATTCCTGAGGACTTAGGTGGTATTTCTCTGTACACTGTAAGTTCACTGCTATATCCCATCCTTCAAAGCGAAACACAGTCATGCAAACACAACTGCTTCACGGTAGAAACACGAATGGGACAGAGGTGCTCAAGCTTGACTTGACTTGTACAAAATCTCCCTCTAGAAATTTAAGAATTAATTATTTCTACATTTTTACAACGCAGGGGGCAAACGAGCATTCGGCTCACCTGATGGTAAGTGACTACCGCCGCCCATGATCACCCACAACATCAGCGGCATTGCAGGTGTGCTGCCGGCTTTTTAAAAAGGAGAATTTAGAAATAGTCCATTTAGAAGTAGTCTATTTCATTAGTTTAAGGCTGATAATGACTTAAAACATCTCTAAAGCTTATCTACGCTTGCCAATCCGCCTGCAAAGCGTGGCAACTACTGTCAAAATCCCCCTAAGGCTTATATTCAGCAGTGAACGGTGAAGGGTTGATATGATGATGATGGTGATGATAGACTGTATATTATTCTCGAAATCTATCTACCCGTGCAAAGCCAGACTGGATTGCTAGTAAACAATAGATATATAGAAAATATCGGAGCACCTGCAAGGTATAAATTACCAATACCTAGCCTGTGATATACTCGAACAGTCTACAGTCCCTATCGCCTTTCGTTACAAATTGCCGTAATAAAACCGCAGGGACTATGAAATTCTATACAGGTACGTCTCGCCTACACCATGGACATTTAATGGACCGATATTATTTTATTTCTACATAAAATTTGATTCCGCGTATTCGAAATTGTTTGTTTTATTGACGACTCAAAAAGAAGCGGCAGGGTATATCTGATTGGGTTAAAGTTTAAACTAATAGAAATCTCATTGCATGTTTTTGTTAATGTTCAACTTGACGTATCAGCTAATTTTCGTAGTGGAAGGGAACAGAAATAAATACAGTATAAAAGTATGATGAATTTGTTTTTTTTATCGTTTGGCTTCGGTTTTTTAGAGTTGCCATTAGCTATTTTCAAGTTTAATTTAAAAGCAAGGAAATCAACGCGGAAAAAAACAGGAATGTAGTGGTAGAAAATTTAGGGATAGAATTACAGGATCAGGAGAGATGAAAGAGAAGAGGTAAGGTACATACCTTACTTCTTCTCTTACACATATATAATTGTAGAATAATAATTTTATATATGAGGTGTATAAATTTATGTATGTAAAAGTTCAAATAAACAGAATAGATATGTATATAATTTTATATGATAAAATTTAATGTAAGAACAAATAGAGAAAGCAAATTGTTTTACATGTATGCCAATTCAATTTAAAAACCAATATACAACCAACCTGTAGTTTATAGTTGCATAAAATAAAGCTATTTCTTATAATTTCATTATAAGTATTACACGCTAGCTCGTTTACAGGGTAGGTAGAAATAGGCCTGCATATACTTATAAACCATATATTTCTTTTCAACCACTTTTATAACTCGTCTCAAGTTTTTATTAGGTGATAATGGAAAGGTGGTAACTACGCTTGCGCTGTGTACGCTGGCGGAGTACCAGTGAAGGATGATAGGTGACGATGAAGGTACATTAGTGACCCCATCTTGATAAAAACAATGAACGATAATGTCATTATATCGATACAGCTATTAAAATTTATATAGTTAGCGTGAGATCGATAATTTGATATTATTTGTGAAATAAATTTCATTTTAAGCACAATACCGTATATTTTGACACTGCACAGTGCGATTTACATTTTCATTAATATACTTACTAATGTATTATGTATAAACCAATTGTAACTACATAAATTAATAATAATAAAGAAAATGAGACTAAATCTTTCCTTTACTGCACTGTACGTGTATTGACAGCATGTCTATATCTATTAATAGTTTTTAATATCTCCCTACTGTCTTCTGTCTCACTTCCCCTTTTTTGATATGGAGAGATTTTAACTATTTTTTTTATTTTCCAAACTAAGAAAATGTTTGGAAAATCATATGGAGTACTACTCCATATGATTTTCCAAACATTTTCTTCATACAAATCTTGTACTATCTAATTACAAAGAAAGAAAGAAATATTTGTATTTAAGAAAACTTTGACTTAAGCATTTTTAAATTGTCATTTTCCATTGTCTTATTTTATTTTATCGCCCATTCACGCAGTTATTGCTTATTTCAAAAAGTTTCATTATATAAATAATGTTTAATTATATAAACGTTCGGCAATTAATTTTTTTTATACAGATTATTTTATTTATATAAAAATTTTTTTTTCATGAATTATAATATTTTGTTAATACAGATCTCACGTTATGAAGAAGTGGAGAGAGTAGCAGTCGGCATGGCGGGCATGCCCGTACTGGGCAACATTGTCGGCGCCGGGGAACTACGCGACAGCCGAGGTAACTCCACCACACCAACATCAGTTGCCATCTCACTATCTTGATATCTTGATTATATTTTGATATAAACAATGGGATAATATAACGAAATTTAATCAAATAAATGTCAAATATAATGCCATCATTATCATTTCAGCCGTTAAATCCCGTTTTAAGTCCGTCAAAAATAACCTCGCTGTTTTCGCTACTACTACTATTATTAAGAAGCTAGCGCCTCCTAGTGTCAAGAGTTCTAGGCGGCCTTGTACAAGACGGCCTCTAACATGGCTTACCATAATTTTGCCAATTATAGATTAGACTTTAAATTTCTATTCTATTAATAACCCATAACGTCCCCTTTCTGGCCAAAGGTCTCCCCCATCTCCTTCCAAAAGTGCCTGTTCTGCGTCAACGCAAACTTGTTCCTTTTAAATGCATCTAGGTCATCATGCCAAATTTTCCTGGCTGTCCATCTGTAGACACCCACTGGGTGAAGATATTTACCTACTTATTGATGCCCATTAATTTAAATTAAATTATCCAGTATCAGTTAATAAATAGTACTTAATATATCGGCATATTTATTAGTTTCGAACTTTATGCATCAAGTAACTCGAATTCGAGTTGTCCTCGAAATGTTCAATGTAAATAAACGCAAAGCCTTTGGCGTTGTGGGCAAAAGACCTCACGAAACTTTGTCCCATTCGTAGTCACCGCCGATGGCGGAGAGTAAATAGATTTAATGCGTGGCATATATTGACATTAGACCTCAAAGTCAATTGTTATAACGTAGTATCGTCAGTAAGGGTTAATGACCTATAAGTTCGCAATTTGCCCTGCCCCCAAATATACATTTTTAATTATTGGATTGAATACTCGTATATTATAGAATTTAGATTTTTAAATAGTTTTATATTGAAAAGTGTAATTATATGACAGAATTTAAATAATTACGAAATCGTAACCTTCAAGAAAAGAGCATATTAATTTTTAAAAGGCAAGCATACACCTGCAATGCCTCTGGTGTTACGTGTGCTCATGGGAGGTGGTAGTCACTTAACATCAGGTGAAACGTTTGTCCCCTCTTGTTATATGTAAAAAAAAAATAATCGTCAGCTATTCATATCAAGAATGTGTAAGTACCTAGAAACCACTTACTAGATTCAAAATTTTTTTTTCTTTTTATACCACGAAATCGGTAAAAAAAAACATACAGCTCTCTGATGGTAAACGGTCATTGTAGCTTATAGACGTTACTTGCCCGTTGTAGATCCTGAAAAAACCTTTTCGCAAACATGCTTGGAAATGTGAGCATTATTTTGACAATCTTCTTAGACATAAATCAAAATTGCCGTACTGGCCATACATACGAACTGGCTTACAAATAGAAAGCTGTTTATTAAAAAAAAAAAAAACAAAGGTACATTATGACGCCTGCAAAATTATTATTGTTCATTATTCGTCATTGAACTTAAAAAGTAAAATTGAGTTTTTGATTTCCGCGCATTGTTTGAGAAAAGTACTATATAAGCCTTGGCCACAACTAGGCATTGATGGACTCACGTACGTGTGCCTCGGCTACACCTCGGCCCACATTTGCACGTTCGTCCATCAATGCCTCAGTTGCTGGCCGCTGCAGTAATGTACTATTATACACTTTTTTTTAAAGAATTTTATACTGTAATCTCTAGGAAAAATCTCGGCAGGGAGTTCATTTCACAGCCTGAGCGTTCGCGGAGGAAATTTGTATTTCTCATATAAAATAGAATAGTAAACATGTACGACTAAACAAATACATATAAACATCATCATATAAATACTTAGAGGGCACTTATATATAATCTTATAATAATCATGTTAGTACGTTATATTATTTTACTAAAAACATTAATAGTGAGTGTAATATATGATACTTGAAACGTATGATTATTAAAGTATTCATCTTACATTTTTTTTTTATATAAAAAATATAAAGTTCTTAATTAGTTTAATAAAGATACCATTATAATTTTTTTAATTATTTTATTATATTGTTTATTTTTCTAATTTATTTAAAATATAAAAATTCTAGAAGTCTCTAAAAGATTTCAATGTTTTTCTAGTTGTCACCTTAGACTTAATTATTTTTTAATTAGAGCATAAATTAAAAATTGATTACTTTATGCTTTAACATTTATGAGATATGAGATATTTACTAGAGGGAGACTTTGTACAAAAGTCGTTTGCTTGAGGTACCTTTGTCCCATTCGTGTTTCAACATCTGAGTCCTCAGGAATGGCAACGCATGGGGGATATCATGAGCGTAACAATATACTCTGTTATGTCCATGGTACTGCTCATGTCTATAGGCGACAGTTACTACTTTCCATCAGGTGAGCCGTCAGCTTGATTGCCATTCTAAGTTGTATAAAAAAAAATGAAATAAAGGTAAATAAATAGCTATAATATTTAAAAATAATTCAATGTATAACGGTTTACTATATTCATTTCTCAAAAGAATACAAGTATACACTTAAATAAGATTACAGCCAACTAAAACTAATTATATTATTATATTGTATATATATAAATAAGTACTTTAGCTTAATAACTATTCGAAACACATACTAGATGTTTAATGATCTACTCTGTTTATTGCGTATTTGAAAGAAAACCGCAAGTGCAATTTCAGTTATTTGTTAGTCGTCTCACTAGACGGGAGATATATTGTTATGTTGATATATTGAAATTGTTTTATCTTGTAATTACTCAGTAGAATACCAATGACATATATAAGAATATATCAGAGGGAGACTTTGTACCAAAGTCATTTGCTTGGACACCTCTATCCCATTCGTGTTTCTACCGTGAAGCAATTGTGTTTGCATGGCTGTGTTTGGGTTTGAAGGGTGGGATATGGCAGTAAATTTACAAGGTACAGAGGAATAATACCTGAGCCCTCAGGAATGGCAACGCATGGCGGTATCATGGGCGAAACTGTATACTTTGTTTTGTCCATGGTACTGCTCATGTCTATAGGTGACGGTTACTACTTTCCATCAGGTGGACCGTCAGCTTGTTTACAATTCTGAGGTGGTTATGTATTTTCAGACATGTCTTTGTGTATAACTGACGTTTAGTTGGCATCCTGGGGTATTGGAACCAGATAATTATGGTGTACCCAGAATCTCTTGAAATACGCCTATCATTATCATCATATCAACAGTCCACTATTGAACATATGGCCTCCCTTTATTGGGAGTAGTTACTACGCTTGACAGCATTAAATATGGCAATAAAGAATAGTTACAATTCTAAATATTACAAAATAAATACGGGATCACAATAGAACAATATTTGCTTATTCATGAGTACTCGTAATCAGCAATGCTGTGTTCATAGGCATCTAAACAGGATGAATAATCGAAAAGAAAAGAACCAAATTAATTATTACACCTCTTATTTTAGTAAAAATAATGCTGTTACGATGATTGTATTTTTATAATTATGATTTAATATAAATTAGTAAAAAATAGATAAAGGACAATGTTTCTATTAACATGGCGAATGGAGACCCCATTACTAACAATCTCTTTTCTCTTTATTTAATATGATTAGTAAAATATAGATGAAAGACAATATTTCTATTAAAATGGCGAATGGGAAGAGCTCGAGGATCATCGACTCAAAGACAGTTGACAGTTAATGTCTGTCATTGATAGTTTCTGACGTGGAGGATATAAAAAATAAATAAACGAAGTGATATTTGATTAATTTTAGAATTATTGATAACTAGCTTCTTGCCCGCTACTTTAAATATACGTATTTCAGAAGTAGGAATATTAATGAAATGAAATAGGCTACTTCTAGATGGTGTATCAAGGTAAAACCTACATTAGTTTTTTAGTTAGACCTTTAGGAATACAACATTGGAAACCACATTTCATTTGGTGCTGCCAAAACAAACATACAGACAAAGAGTCAGACAAAATTTTAAAAATTATTGTTTTGGTTTCTATTGGATTTTCAATAATATTATCCATGTACAGATATCGTTCATTATCAGAATATTGTGTATTTCTTGTCCATAATTTTTGTAATGCGGTCAATAAAAAATAAATATACAAAAAAAAAATTGATGAAATAACTTCTTTTTGAAGTCTTTTAAAAATAATTGTCATGACTGATTAGCTTATAGACAGACCCATCATCTGTGATTAAAAAAATCTGAGCGGGTCGAATTTGGATCCGCATTATCTACGCCTGGGATGACGAGCAAAAGCCTGCCGCTTGCAAAAGCTCGTTACCATTATTTTATAAAAAAAAAATAGTAATAATATTTAGGCATCGTGGTGCTATCAAACAGCCTTGACATTGTAATGCAATACAAAAAATAAAATACTCAAGATTTTGTCAGTACCTATTCAACCTGAAATTTGGCCCTGCACAATAGGCACAAAAGTAGTCACTTACAATGTAGATTCTATGCCACGTCAGATCTAGTGTCCTCTATTGTTTGACATAGTTATGTCTATAAATTATTTGCATTGTAAACTATAACCTAATTATGCAATTGTGTTTTGCTAGCTCTCCAACTATTGAAACAAACACATTCTGTTCGTGACTATCTAGTGACTGGGGGTGACAGGTAAATTCCGCACATTTAGCTAGCGGTTACTGCGTATAGTAGTGATATTGTTGTTGGTATATAGATTTTAATAATAGTTATACTGTTATATATACATTTATTAGCCGTGCTTAACGTGACCAAACTACCGTTCGTTCTAAACGTTCTTTACTCTATCCTAATCACCTCAGTGTGGTGTAAGGTCAAATGGATAATCCTTAACTGTGATCCAGGGATCCCAGTAACGAAAATTCTAAATTTTTAAATTCATTTATTCAATAATTTAAAATCATGTTTCACAAAAAAAGAATTCGTTTTAAAAATTAAACTATCGAATACATTTTCATAAAATTTCCATGGATCTAATTGATCCTGTCCAATAAAAAAGATATTCCCAAATCATTTTATAAATATATAGAGTTTTGAGGAAACAAATATAAAAAAATACAACTAAATTAGGGGTTCTCAATTCGGTTCTCAAATGGTTCCCTTTTTTGAAGTCGGTTGAAAATTATTCTCTTGTTTCGGATTTTGGATGATACGCTCGGCATTTGATAACTCCAGACACCACAGCGCGACAACTTTACACGTGTAATAGTACCCCATATTTTATGAAATTACATCTCTTTCTAATGATAATATTTCTTCCACGTACCTCCTGAATGTTCACGTTAATCTTCAAAATCACTCAATCAATTTTAATGAAATTTTCATAATGTGTAATATTTAATTCAACTAGAGATATGAAGCAAGCAATAGAGAGAGGAAAAATTTTTTTTCCTGATAAAAATAATAAAGCCCGGTAATAAAGTCCCACGAACACTCAGGTTATGGAATGAGCTCCCTGCCGAGGTTTTCCCAAGAGACTACAGCATGGGGTTTTTCAAAAGAGGGGTAAAGAGGTTTCTTAAGGGTCGGCAACGCACGCGTAATACCTTTGGTATTGCAGGTGTTCATAGGCTACGGTAACTGCTTACCATCAGGTGGGCCGTATGCTTGTTTGCCACCTCAGTGGTATAAAAAAAAAGATGGCGGTAGGGAGAAAAGAACGTTTAGGGGTTAACTAGTATTGCAGTGTAAACACAATTGTTGAATGCATCCTGTAAAATTTAAGATGGGAGAGAAAATGATTTGACCAAATGATCGACACTACGCTACGGCTGCAGGCGGCTGTAGGCGGGTCCCCCATATTGAATACTGTGGAGTGTCAGTCACTTCACAGCACTGTTTGTTTAGGCAACCCTATGAACCGTATATAGGGTATTTTTGTTTCGTTGTTTAGAAGTTTTTATATAGTATTTTTACCAGAGGGAGACTGTACAAATGTCGATTGCTTGGGTACCTCTGTCTCATTCGTGTTTCAACCGTGAAGCAGTTGTCTTTGCATAGGTGTGTTTCGATTTGAAGGGTGGGATATGGCGTGAATTTACAGCGTGCAGAGGAATAACACTTGAGTCTTCAAGAATGGCAACGCATGGGGGGTATCATGGGCGAAACAGTATATTCTGTTATGTCCATGGTACTGCTCATGTCTCTAGGCGACGGTTACCACTTTCCATCAGGTGGTCCGTCAGCTTGTTTGCCATTCTAAGTTGTATAAAAAAAATAGTAAGTAATAGCACCGTAAACATATTTCTCTGTATACCCATATTTCCCTCATACATTACCATGTCTGAGGATTGAATACCTAATGCTCCTGTACTGGAGGAGAAGGGATTGTTAGTACTGCGGACTGTCAGCCCCATTGCTAACAATATACCCTATCAGGTCGACCTCCACATGGTTCCCCCTAGAAACTATCATCCTGAATTCCAGGTGTATTCATCACGGTGAGCTAACTGACCAGCCCTTTCATCCTCACCTATTATCTCCCTCGTTGGTGCCCCGCCACTGTATACCGATAGCGCTGGCGGGGATACTATTCCATTATCATCCATTAAAAAAAATACTCCTGTAATACCGTATCCCACGCTTTAAATTATCTACCCATCTACCAGAGGGAGACTTTGTATAAAAGTCGTATGCTCGGGCACCTCTGTACCATTCGTGTTTCTATCGTGAAGCAGTTGTGTTTGCATGGCTGTGATTTACGTCGGTTTGAAGAGTGGGATATGACAGTGAATTTACAGGGTGCAGAGGAATAACACCTGAATCCTCAGGAATGGTAACGCATGGGAGGTATCATGGGCCAAACAGTATACTCTGTTATGTCCATGGTACTGCTCATGTCTATAGGCGACAGTTACCACTTTCCATCAGGTGGGCCGTCAACTTGTTTGCCATTCTAGATTGCATAAAAAAAAGTTAAAAATTATGCAAGCATTGCTATCTAATTGTAAAAACTCATTTAGGACAAAGACTAAGACGACCTTTATCTACAGTCAAAGTCTACTTCCAATAATTTCGTGGAATCCTTACTTAGTACTCGCTTACATAATTTACGAAACTATTTTTTTTCGTTTTTACTTTATTTTCATTAAGTTCTATTGAAATAAATTATAGTGATCTATCAGTCTATTTGATATGCATATATGTAGTAGTATATAGTGTACCTGATATGTATGTATGTATGTAGGAACTTAAGGCGCTACATTCCTTAAAACGTTATTTTTAAGAGTTTTCTCAAATTAATGTAATAGTAAAATATCTAGTTATTTTATATATATATATATATATATATCAAATGATCAAGAAAAATTTGGTGTCGTGTCGTATCAAGAGGTGAAAAGACTCGCTGAAAATCGTAGTGAGTGGCAAGAGCTCCACCAACAAAAGCACAACTCTAAAACAGGATATACATATATATATATATATATATATATATATATATATATATATATATATATATATATATATTTATATATTAAAATCTACAATCTGTGTTTATGAAATTAATTTATTTGAATTACAAGTTACATAATTTTTTTAAGAAAAAGTGTCTTAAAATCAATAAGCTAAAAAATTTTATTATAAAAATAACAGTAAAAACAAAAGGCCTTTTTAAAAAAATATAGGTTTATACAAGATTTAATCAAATTCGTATGACATTGCTAATAAAAACAATCAATTAAATTAAACTATAAGTAATAAGCATAAACACTGTAATTAGATTGTTGTGCAAAATAAACAATGCAAAAAAAACTACACGTTCAAAGATGAATTACCAAAGATCCATTGATTCAGCACTCTATTTTTAGGTATATGTTATAGTTGATAAATTTTAATGAGGCGCCTTAAATGTGAACTTTGTTTCAGAACCAAGCAACAGGTCGTCGAGCAGCGGCTCCCGGCGCGGCTCCTCCCCCCACAGACCGCAGGCATGTTTCTAGTATACTTACTAATATTATAAATGTGAAAGTGAATTTGTATGTTTGTTACTCTATAGCGGCTTAACGGCTTAATTAATCACTATGAAATTTGCTATACACGCACTTTATGGAGTGGGAAAGGTTACAAGTTACTTTTCATTCCGATCAGTAAACATATCCTGATCTCGCGGACAAAGTCGCGGTTAGTTAATATATACAAAATCCCTTGCTACGATGCTCTTTCACTTTAATCTCCGAAACCGAAAATAATTTTAATATAATTTTGTAAATATGCATAGTTTGCTTCAACTTGAGAGATAGGATAGTTTGTACGCTGGTCGCAGGTCGTCTTAACCCTGCGAGGAGGGATAGCCTTTAACACGTAAAAACAGAAATAGGATCCGGTAGGTGGCGGTAAGTGCCAAACAACGTCTACTGGGTCAGCCAATACTATTAGGTACTTCATATTTTTTCCGAATTAATACTCCTGTAAAGCTTTTCGTACAATTTACATATTGTGTTAAACCATATTAGCCATTGTTAGCTGGCTACTGCTAAACATAGGCCTTCCCCATAAGGGAAGTTTCACAATAGTTGCCACGCTTGGCAGGCGGGTTGGCAACCGCAGTTAGACTTTGATGATGATTTAAAAGGGAGGCCAATTACAATTCCTCTACCGTTAAGGAACCTTAGTCGCTTCTCGTCACCTCGTCCTTTTCCGTGGGTGTCGTACATCCTCGGGAAAGGACGAAGTGGCCCATTCTATGCTAAAACTACACGGCAAAGGATAAAACGATATTGTGGTATGGTTTTTCTTTTTATAGGATTAAAATGGAAAGAAAACCCTGTCTGTGCTCTTGGTGTACGTTGACTGAGTACTAGTGAATAATATATACTAGTGAATAATATTGACGAAGAAGAAGTCAAGTCAGTTGTTCCATTCTGATGAATTTATTAGGAAGTAGCCACGATGGTGTCTAAGGGGAACTGCGTAGTGATTGTCCTGATAGGATATATTGCTAGCAATGGGGCTTTTAGACCCCATAACAATACCTTTCCCCCAGCTTAATTATTAGGTACAATATGACAACATTAGATACAATCTACAATCTCTTTCCTACTGGATGGTATTTTTTTTTCGTGTATAATTTCAAGCATAACATCATTTCAAGCATTGAAGTTTTTTTTTATACTTCTTAGAATGGCAAATAAGCTGACGGCCCACCTGATGGAAAGTTGTAACCGTCGCCTATAGACATGAGCAGTACCATGGATATAATAGAGTATACTGAGGTACTTAGGACAATGAAACCTTAGCGTCATAGGATATAAAGGAGAATCATAGGTTAGTTAAAGAACGTAGTAGTTGTAAGACACATTTTTTTATATGATGACACATATGATAAAAACTAGTATCTGTTATATATAAATGAACTAATTTAGTTCAGATATAGATTAAAACTTGAATGATATCTACCTAAGTAATATTAATAAATTCATTTTGCTCTGAAAATTTATAATTTCTATTTTGGAATTTTTGTAAATTTTTCAAATACATTCTCGCAATATCTAACATATTAAATAACTACCACTTATTATTCTATTTTAAAATTTCTGCTTTTAGACTTTTTCGTATTTATATTATTTTCTCTAAATAGATATTAAAATCATGTTTAATATGTAAATGTTTAAATAAAGCAGTTTAATTAAAGAAATCGTAGAAATTATTATATTGTAAATGCGCCCACGTGCGCAATTTCATTAGTATTTATTAATTATTCCAAATATTCGTATCTATATTATTAATCCATAATTCAATTCATAATATTCAAATGCAATATATAATTGATATATATATATATATATATATATATAATATATATATATATATATATATATATATATATATATATATATATATATATATATATATATATATATATATATATATATAATTAGTGTATTTATTCGACCATATTTTTCTTAGAAAGATCAAAGACTTCTACTACAAATGTCACCTTAGTATCTAAGGTATAGATTCTATTTTATTATGGCAAATTCAACTTTTTACTTCAATGTCTGTGAACCTATATAGACGTGGTCCTTTGTTTGTGTTTGTGAGGAAACGTCTTCAGTAGCGGTTCGGTCAAAGGAGTATTATATTCCTTGGTCGAAACCATATAAATATTTTTACAGATACATTTTTAATTGCTTTAATTGTAGATAATCAATATTTATTACATTCTTTTATTTGCTTGATATTAAAAATAATATTACAAATGTGTAAAATTTTTGTGCTTATTTCTTTATTCTCTATTGAGGCCTCAAAGGGTTATCAAATGTCGTTAAATTTTATTCACACGTAGTATTGCATTGTAATAATGTCTACAAATCAAATCTATTTAAAGCCAAAGACATATTATTTTAGCATGCATGCCGAAGGGAATGTATGTATGTTGAATATTGCATTTCTACAGGATCATGACTGCGGAGGAGCAGACCAAAAGGCCGATGCTGTAGCAGGTAGCAGAGCGAGGCTGAACTACGACAGCGATGGATACCACGATAGCAAGGTTCCCATTATGGTCAGTGTCGATTAATGGCGTTTTAGAAAACTTGTATATCTAATCATAAAGAATAAATTAAACTACTTGCATATATATTTTTATTAATCAAGACAATTTTTTTCATTATTATTCATATTAATATATGTCTCAACTCTCTCAAAAAAGTCCAATATATATATAATGCAACGGCAAATACCCTCAAATTCACGTGTACGAAGAAGTGGGCAGTAGCTAATAATAAATAATAATATTTATAATTTAAATAAAAATTGTATATAGGCTTCTCTGAGTGGAGGCGGGGTGGTGACCCACACGGCACCCTCGTACGAAGAGCAGCGCGCCAGCCCAGCACTACTCAGTCGCGGCACGAGTGGCAATAGTGGGACTCCTGGAGCCCGCAGCGTGAGAGACGATGGCTACTGCTCCGCTAGCAGTACGCCCAGGGCATTTGGTAAGCATGTACTTTAATGTAATAACCACCGGTTTAATTTACGTGCAATTAGATTTTTTTTTATACAACTTAGAATGGCAAACAAGCTGACGGCCCACCTGATGGAAAGTGATAACCGTCGTCTATAGACATGAGCAGTACCATGGACATAACAGAGTATACTGTTTCACCCATGCTACCCCCCATGCGTTGCCGTTCTTGAGGACTCAGGTGTTATTCCTCTGTACCCAGTAAATTCACGCCATATCCCACTCTTCAAACCGAAACACAGCCATGCAAATACAACTGCTTCACGGTTGAAACACAAATGGATTAGATAGAAAAAGCTCCAAGTTTTAGGATCAATTTGTGATTCTTAGTCATGAGCGACAATGACGCGAAGACGAGCCTGACTATAAGCATATTCGTATATTTATTTTATGCTACGTATCTACACAGTTGGTAGGTAGAGAGAGGAATGTAAAAAACCTTTAACCAATTCTGTTGCTCCATTCACTTTCATCATTTGACTTCTTCATCACTTTTAAACCTTCAATAAGTTCTTTAAACCGTTTATTTAAACATTCTAAGAGATATTTTCTTTAAAGGAGCATCCTTAGAAAACGAAATTATTCTATAGTTACTATCCTAGCTTTTCCTGCGATGTCGTATTTATGGATTTTGGAAGTTTTACTCCTTTAGAAACGTTTAAATCGAATCATCAAAATTCCTTTTTTATTGTTTACCTATTCTATATAAAGAACCTATCTGCAACATATCAAGATTCTAGATGTAACGGTTTAAGCTTAGCGTTGATAAAAGGGTCAGACGGTATATATACATACATATATAATCTCATTTACTTCTCTCGTTTGATTTTGGGGATATAAACATATAGTACATTTCATGGATAGCCACTTCTGAGGACTATGGTATTATGTCACTACAAACTTAATTTTTTTCACAACTATTCAAAAATGAACTGGAATAGATTTAGGATTCATGTATGTGAGTTTCTTTATTCCATTATAACTCCTAGATGTCTGAACAGATTTATAAATTTGGGGTGATACTCACAATATATTTTTTAAATAGTTCATTACGAAGTAAATTGTACTTATGTTCTTTGCCGTCACCGGTTAAGAATATTTTAAATTTTCGCCAATTTATTTTCCGGACGCGACTGGATGAAATTGTCCTCCGGGTATTTAATACTTTATCTTTTACAATCATCTTCTGATAAGCTAATATTTAACAACTCAACGTAGATACAGATATAGGGCAAAACTGTACCTGCGAAAGGTTCAAAATATATTTTCTTATTTCAATCTATGTGATCCCTGGGGAAAGTTTCAGCTTCATAATAATTAATATTTGATTTTTAAAATGTCATACACTTTCTGCTGTACTTTGTATTGTTGAATTATTTTTTATGCAACTTACAATGGTAAACAGTGACGGCCCACCTGATGGAAAATGGTAATCGTTGCCTATAGACATGAACATTTAGATATTTCTGAATATAATCAAATAGACTGTGTCGAATGTATCTAATGATGTAGTGAAAAGTCTACGAAATCAGTGTACATATATGAAGCAAAAGATATAACTAAGTGTTATTGTAAGTTTTTGGCACTGGGTTTTATTTGCCTACGCTGCAAAGGGCTTGAAATTAATGGATATCTTATGTTACTAATTTTTTTTATATACCACTAAGGTGACAAATAAGCGTACAGTCCGTCTGATGCGAAACGGTCACTGTAGTCTATGGACTCTTGCAATACTAGAGGTGTAAGCGTACTGATTCTGAACAAACTTTAATACATACTTTTTGATTAACTCTATACTGTAGTTTTTAGAGAAAACCTCAGTAAAGAGCTTGAGAGCGAAGATTTATATATAATAAAATTGAATACTATCTCTACATGAAATATATTTAAGCAAACTTAATATGACGGGTTTTAACAAGACTAATAGAAGCCAAAACAATATTTATTAAATTTTTTTCTGTCAGTCTGATTATATGTTTGTTCTGCCATAACGCAAAAACTACTACTTTAAATTGGATGCGGTTTTTATAGTTGTATTCTTGAAGGTCTAACTTAAAATCTAGTGTAAATTTTATCTTGATGGCCCTTCTAGTTTTTCTACTTTTGAAATCCACGTGTACGAAGTAACGAGCAAATATCTAATATTATAATAATAAAATCGTAAAAAATAATTAAAATATTAAGAGGTAAAAGCTATTAGAATCATTATATTCTCTCGCCTGAATTCCATAGATGAAGAAATAAACAAGAAAGCGCATTCTTAAAACTCAAATTATCGTCGAATACCGAAGTGTGAGGAATGCGATGCTTGCCGGCTTCCATTTTTGAATACCGCCGATAGTCGGCACCTTGGGGAATTATTACGGAATTTTTCCGCCACCGGCACGCCATTATGCGGAAAACCAGGCCGGATTCCGCCGACATTATTAAGATGCGAGTGAATGAAGAGCATTTGCACGACGGAAATAGGGGACAGTGGCCAGTTATCGGAAACTCATCGACTATCGGCACGGAGGCATTTAACCTTTTATAAAACTATAGATAAAATATGCTCACGGTCATAGATGTAATATGAGGTACTCACGATCGTAATTACAAACGAGGTAGCCAGAGGTATTCGTCGATAAATGTGGTAAATGGAGGTATCACTCGATACGCCTATATTCTATATAGCAGGCGTGACTTCGTTTGATTTCTAAAAGACATCCAGCTGTTAAGTTAGTATGGAAGATCAAAACTTTTTGTTCTTTTTCTTAATTTTTGATTCACGAAATGTCTTTCCTAATACATTTTAACATATAATGCATGAGAAGTTTTATGTAAGACTTCTATTTTATCTTGTATGAACTATATTTATTATATATTTTTTGTTACAGATCACAAGTCCACAAAAGGATCCGTCGTCACATTATCATGTTACAAAAGTATGTAGAAACGAATATTAATTAATTGTTTTCGTATTTTTATATTAATTTTATTTTTCTTTGTATTTAGACTATTTATTTACTTTCTTATTTTTCAGGCATTCCTTTTTTATTTTACTTTTTATCATTTAAGGAAATATTAATAAGTCTTACCAGCATTATGGAGACATAAGCAATAAGAGGTATATTTCAGTAATAAGATTTATTAATTATTTCACTTTTGAAGCATTTTATTTGTTGTTGATAGGTGTGTGCTCAAGTTTCAAACAAAGCAAGTATATCTACTTATTAATTATGTAACTTCAAAGATGTATAACATTTTTAAAGGTTTTTAATTTAATCGCTTAGTGGTTATGTAATTATATGTTGTTATATATACTTTACTTTTAATCTAATTACATGATTTTATACTCGTATATTAAATATTACTGTCTCGTAACGTATATTTAATCAAAGATTAGTATTTTAATGAGCATTATGAAAATGATTTACAAATTTTCCCTCAGAGGAGCCAAAAATCCAAATAGAGGAAGAATGTTTCTACAGTGAAAACTCGAAAAGAATCCGCGCCAATAGCATCAAAGCAGGTAAATATTGATTTCATATTTTGACCGGTGTTTGGTCTCTTCCTCTATTATTGAATTTTGTGTAAATCGTCTCTGGTACCGCCTTAATTGTAAAGTCGAATAGAATAAATAACCACAGCCGGTATCTTGGAGTGCCATCTGCACTCGCCCCTGCATACGTGTTCGGTGAAGCTGTAAAGGCCACTTACGGCCAACAGCAAAACATTCAGAAAAAAAAGAGGAGGTTGAAATGTTGAGATGGCTTATGTAAATTAGCATAATTTACATAAGTTAAGTTAATTCCTGTTTATTATAAACAATAAACGAATAACATTTATTGACTCCTATATTAATATTAATAAGTTCGCCATGTGATTCCGACATAGAATAGGCCACCCCTTCTTTTCCCGTAGATGTCGTAAGAGGCGACAAAGGGAACTTAATGGTCAGCAAATGGGCAGCAGCGTCACTCTTAGAATATCACCACAGCCTAACTGCGCTTGCCAATCTGCCTGCGAAGCGTGGCAACTATTGGCAAAAGCCACCTTTTGGTGGAGGCCTATGTTCATCAGTGGACAGTAGACGGTTGATTTGATCATGATGATATTAATAGGTTTTTTTTGATGGGTGAAAACGGTATGGTAACCCCGCCTGCGCTAACGGGATACGCTGGCGGGGCACCAGTGAAGGGTAATAGATGAGAATGAAAACAGGCCAGTTAGCCCATCATAGTGAATTCATCAGGAATTAATCATGATAATTTCCAGAGGGAACCGCGAGGAGGTCGACCTTGTTGGGTATATTGCTAGCAATAGGATTCTCAGTCTCCATAACTAACAATCCCTTTCCCCCGACATTAATAGGTTGTGAAAGTAACCGGATTAACTTACTAGTCAAGCATTTGGATCTTGATGTGTTGTGTATTGTCTCAACGTCTCCTTTGTTGTCACTAATTATATATCCTACGATGGACACTAAAAAATTATTGATAAAGACTCCATACGTCCAGTAATTCAATAGCAAATGATGAAAAATATAAATACTGCAACAATTATTTATTTATTTACTTATTTGGGTTAACCGACAATTGTTTTCACAAGATAATGTAAGAACTTATATAATCATGGACCTTAGAATTAAATGTAACATTTTTATAGGCAAATAGCATATATTTAATATTAACGATTAGTACAAAGAAAAAAAAGTTATACAACATACAACTATTATTAAGTGGTTAACAACTTAAGCCACCATCGTCATATGCAGATCCAGCAACATGACTCATTCTATATATTTATAGACTTTTTGACAAAACCATTTGGACTGTCAAGATGTATATCGACCACTGCAGTTTTTTTATATTAATTATTAACATAGTAGTGCCGCTAGTATGATTATTTTTGCCTTTGCAATATATTGACTCCATCTCTCCTTTGTCATCACCGGTTATTTTGGCGTATTTGAGATTATTTTTCAGGGATTGGCCTGACCTCATAATATTTTCTTTGCGCACAGTTGAAAGTTTCACTCGTATTCTGGAGTGAGCACCAGACGATTTCAGGGTGTACTGGCCCCTCCCCCCCTTAAATATGCCTCTATCGGATATATGGCACATGATGGCACTATTAGAAAAAAATCAATCAAATTTCATATGGTTTTTATGACAACAGAGAATGGCGAAAAATATAAATATTGCAAATATTATCATACTAATAGCAATTACCGGTTTTGGCGGACTCCCCAACCGCCCCTGCCCTTGACCTGGACCTAGTGATGAACTGATTTAATAAAAATAGGATGCAAAATTAGATTTACCGCCGAAGTCCGGTTACGGACAAACTCCAGAGGTAGCTTCACACATTTTACGTTATTTTCCATCAATTTCTCATTGATTTGCTTTTATGAGATGCTCTTTCAATAAATGATTGCATGAAAGATACGATATCAGCAAAAATCTATCTAAATATTAATTTATTATACTTAGTTTATTTTGTAGATTATTTTCCTTGCAGGAAAGTCAGAGAGAACCGAAGGTCATCCTTTAATACATCTTTTGCCTTATCGAATTACTATTCATGTGTACTCATCTATTTCGAAGACTTGACTGAAGGAGTCAAGTCATATAGAAAATAACCTAAAAGCCCTGATCTATACTTATAATAAATCTGTAGAGAGGTCAATTCTGTACATGAAATATATTTCCAAAATAACTATCAGGGGCTGATTAGTGATCGATACTGATGCCAAAAATGCAATCAGTAAAATTTTTATCTGTCTGTCTGTATGTTCCTTATAGAAACAAAAACTACTAGACGGATTTTAACGAAACTTGGTACAATTATTCTTGATACTCCTGGGCAGGTTATAGTATACTTTTCATCACACTACGATCAATAGGAGCAGAGCAGTGAAGGGAAATGTTGGGAAAACGGGAGAAGCTGCTCCATTTTTAAGCTTGCGTCACGTGTGCAGCCACAATGGCCACTTTTTAAAATGTTGTAACAATGTCCACCCGTGCGACGCCCGGACGGGCCGCTAGTTTATGAATATAATTGACAAAGGTTAAGTTGCAAGGGGGTGACCCCTTAAAAACGCCGCATATTATATTCTTTTATTCATATCTTTACAAATCTTTGCTAGGATCTTGGAGTGGGCACCGGGCAATTCTGGAGTGGGCATTGCACACCCGGGTCTTCTATTAAAAATACGTCTATAAGATTAATCTAGGTCTCCCTTGATAAATACTCCTTTCATTAACGCATTGTATCTTATTCAATTGACATTTTTTCCGTAGGAATAAACTACCATAGAATGCTTTTTCGAATTTTAATACCGACACTCCCTTTCAGACCAATTTGCTCTTGCAATTCTGTATTATCAATGGGGTCTGCCAGTCTTGTCCACAAACGTACGTACGCAATGCGACTGCATTTACTCGACTTTCATTCTCTTTCTTACGTACAACTTTTGCTACAATATTACAAGGATATAAGGTATTAGTAGTAATAAAACTTTTTGGATTTCCGCAGTTGTCATGACACTTAGTATTTAATATATGTACATAACAATTAAAATATGTAATTTTATGGACCCTTAAAAAAATAATTATATTTTTTTATAGTCAATAAAGGTTTAAATCTGACAGAACCAAATGACGGTCGAGAGACATGGGGCACTGGCGCGGACTTTCTCCTGTCCATCATTGGCTTTGCTGTAGACCTGGCGAACGTGTGGCGATTTCCTTATCTCTGCTACAGAAATGGAGGAGGTACTGATTTATAATCTTATGTTTATAGAACAAATTAGATGATATTTTAAAAGAACTAAAAAAAGTTTTGTTTTATGCAACGTTAGTAAATGGTAGATAATTTAGGAAAAACGATATTTTGAAAAATATAGTAAATACTAATAAACATTTATTTGTGATTAGACTGTTGGCAATTAACTAATTGCAAACTGTTATAGAAATATTAATATATGAAAACTATTTGGACATCCATTAACAATAATTTCATTTTTTTCTATGGATGATAATGAAATATATCGTGCGCTAACGGTATTATTTTTGGTGGGGCACCAGTCTTGATAAGTGAGGATGAAAAAAAAATCGCGATTAAAAAATCGTGATGCATCTTAGAATTCAGCACGATAATTTCCAGGGAGGACCGCGTGGAGGTCGACTTAATATTTAGCAATGGTGCTGATAGTAAAAAAATAACAATCCCTCCCCCCCCCCCCCCCCCCCCCCCAATTAATAGATATTAGTGAAATCAACTATGTTTTCTCTCGACAAGTAGTTATGCAGGTACAAAACAAAAAAATATTAAAAAACTTTTAATATATTTTCATTGATTTCTTTTGCTATGGTTATGTATAATTATAGCCTTATATCCTTCATAGGTGCATTCCTTATTCCATACACATTAATGCTGGTCTTCGGCGCAGTGCCTCTATTTTATATGGAATTAATACTCGGACAATATAATCGACAAGGGCCGATTACACTGTGGAAGATTTGTCCTCTGTTTAAAGGTAAGTGTTCTTACATTCATTACTTTAATTTATTCCATCGCCAATATGCTCGCTTGTATGTTATGTGTAGTGTATGAACTTCAGCAGCACCGGGAATAAACCGTTTGTCAAGTTGTCCAATGACGTAGTTTTTTTTAATGTATGATAATGTAATGGCAACCCTGACGCAACCCAATGGTATACGCCGGCGGGGTACCAATGAGGATGATAGATGAGAATGAAAAGGCAGGTCAGTTAGTCCATCGTGATGGATACACCTAGTATTTATTACGATTGTTTCTAAGGGGGACCACGTGGAGATCGACCTGAAAGAGCATATTTCTAACAAAGAAACTTGTAGTCCGCATTACTAACAACCCCTCAAACTGGGCAAACCATATTTCGGTTTCTTCGGGTCAAAATGGCGAAACTCGTGTTCCCATTCTAAATACTTCTTCATTTTTGTCCAACGATGCCATTGTAATGTTCTTGCGGGTTTACTTACTTAATTACCAGTTACTGGGATGCTAAACTTCTACAGACGGTTCACTCCTGGCGCGGCTGAAGTCCATACACCACAAATGTGTAAAAATAAAAATTGCATTTTCACAAATGCAATTTTTACTAGTTACCTAGTGGCACTTTTGTCAAAGAAAAGTGCATGTAACCCAATCATGGATGAGCACTATTTTTTATAATTAAAAATAAATACTAGAGACCACGCAGAGATTGCTAGTTACTAATTTAGAAGTACTCTACCTATTTATTTTATAGAGTGAGGTTACTTTACTGCAATATAAGAATATTTAATTACGGCTACATATGAACCTAAATGAGAAAAAATACCAGAAGAGTATCGGCGATCGTTGTGATGTGAAGATACGTTATCGTTAAGTTATATGCTTAGGATCTCCGTCGTCGTCATTTGTATCTATGCCATGAAGTAGCTGTCTTTGCTTAGCTATGTTTCGGTTTGAAGGGTGAGATGTGGCAGTGAAATTACACGGTACAGAGACATTACATCTTAATCCTCAAGAATGGCAACGCATGAAGTGTATTATGGACGACACAATATACTCTGTTAAGTTCATGATACAGTTCATGTCTATAGGCGACGTTTATTACTTTCGACCAGGTGAGTCTTCAGCATGTTTACCATTCTAAGCTGTATAAAGAGAAATAGACAAACCAAAAATCCGACCATATATACAAAGAAATGAGTCAAAAAGATTCATAGTTATAATATCATATATGTGACCACAGAGATTATGAGCAACCTGTAAACAGATCCTTAGTAAATATGGCCATATACATATAACTTTATGTACCTACCTACACTTTTATTTCAGGTGTTGGATTTTGTGCTGTCATGGTCGCATTTTACGTCTCGTTTTACTACAACGTTATTATCGGTAAGTTTTGCTTAATAACTACATAAAATTTTATAACTATAGTTACATATTTAACGTGGTATCAGTATCTGTTTGGACAGCATCCAAATAAGATGATTATAATCAGATAAAATGCACAGCTACCCAAGTAAGAGTAATGCCAAAATTTATTCCTATGGAGGTTTAGTTGTAAAGGTCACATCATGCTAAGATCGTAACCAAATTGAAATCAAATTTTTCTACTACTTAAAATACGATTATTAAAAAAGTACCTTAACTAAAGTACAGAAGTAGGAAAACCAATGAAATAAACCAAATATAGATGACGTATTAAGATAAAATATACTTATGTATGTACCAGATATTAAGTTAGACGTTCAGGAATATAACTATGAATCGCATCGCGAAATCGCATCTAATTTTAATACAGTAACTTTTGCGTAATACTCAAATAAACACACAGACTGACAAATAGATAGACAAACAAAATTTAAAAAAATTATTAATTTAGCTTCTTTTTATTATATTTAATAAGACCCATTATCATATAATTTGTTTTTTTCAAATGTCTCTCATGTACAGGCATAGTCCAGTTAGTTTTATTACATTAATAAGGTAATAATACTTAATTAACTCTTGGTCAGGCTGGGCTTTCTATTTCCTGATGTCATCAGCCCGCTCTGAGCTTCCGTGGGTACACTGTGACAACGCGTGGAACACGGAACAGTGTTGGGACGCCGCCTGGCTGAATGCCACAAACAAAACCGATGTCAAGTACCAGGGGCCTCTCTCGCATTTCACACCTGCTTCGGAGTTCTTTCAGTGAGTGAAACTTATTACTTATACAGACGAGAACTTTTTATCTGGAGACAAAAATTCTTATAATATTTACCTTAACTTTCCCGACTTATAAGTCGGACAGGTGGCAATTTTCAGCAAATTTAAATGAGAGCTTAAAATATAAATGTATTGTATAAATACACGATATTGACGTAGAAAAATACGTGAAATTATTTATTTTCTAAAATGTAATCTTAATAGAATATAGACGGCGAAGAGGCATCTGACCCATCTCATAATAAACTTGCAAATATTAGCCATAGAAACTGTGCAAAAGTCCTATTTTTAAGGTATTTTTCTACTCGTGTTTCTGCATAAAGTAGGTGTATGTTACACAGCACGGAGTTAGAACACCACAGTTTTTAAGAATAGCAATGCATAAAGGGTTTTCCGTAATTACTATATATATAACATGAGTCGGAATTTAGACCCAGAGTGCGACACAATCGATACAATATGCATTGATACTCCAACTTCACCCGGGATCAACCCGGGAATCAAACACATCGCCCGGTAACGCAATAACACGACTGTATAGTGCTGTATAATCAGCCTTACCACCATTACCACCACTACCAACTGTAAACGCGCAGCGACAACCATTACGCTGGTCGAACAGCACTGCTCGGTTTACTGTGATCTGCACTTATGAATAAGGGCTTTTATTGAGTTCGAAACTAGTCAAGTATTCCCGAATTTAAAACTTGAATAAAGTACTTAAATTACTCACGAACGTAACCTTCGTTCCAATAATACTCTTCAATTATCTTTCCCCTCTCACCGTACTGGTTACGCTTCAAACTCTTTTCTCCTACATTCTTCACGAACTCTGGAACGCGCTTCCTGATGCCATTAAGAGACTACCGACTTTTTATTTTTATCCGAGCAATAAGTGCTTTATATTATTCCCAAATTCGTGTATAATATAGTATATATCATATATGTGTAAGTATATTTGTTATTCATATATATTTATTCGTTTATATATGTAATTTTAGTATGTATGTATATCAATAATTAGTAGTACCGCATTCGAGTATTCTGACACTTCCCTATGGTTGACTGTGAGAGACTACTTTTAGCATTAAGTCCGCCATGTACACATATTTGTACTAATGAATAAATAAATAAATAAATAAAGCTCACGTAAGTAATTACATACTCGTACTATACACGTTGGGGGGGAAAGGGATTTTTAGTATTGGAAACTGAGAATCCTATTGCTAGCAATATACCCAACCAGGTCGACCTCCTCGCGGTTCCCCCTGAAAACTATCATGGTTAATTCCTGATGAATTCATCATGATGGGCTAACTGGCCTGTTTTCATTCTCATCTATCACCCTTCACTGGTGCTCCGCCAGCGTATCCCATTAGTGCAGGCGGGGTTACCATACCATTTTCACCCATCAAAACTATACACGTTGATGATACTATATCGTTGTTAATGCCTATAAGCGACATTCAATACTTCCCATCATGTAGACCGTATCGCGTGCTGCATTATACTACATAAATTTTACTGTATGAAAGCTAATTGGAGATTAACAATATTTCTGTCGTCTTTCAGTCGTGCTGTTCTCGAGATGCAACATTCAGAGGGACTGAACGACTTAGGCTTCCCCAAATGGCAACTGGCCGTTTGCTTGGGTCTGGTCTACGTCACTCTCTATTTGTCGCTTTTCAAAGGTGTCAAGAGTTCCGGTGAGTAAAATTTTCATTTTGCTCTATACTTAGTTCTTAATGCTTTGTAGAGATAATTTTAACGATAAACCTACAGGGAGTTTATCGTTAAAATATGCTTCTTAAAATGGTTTTTTGTTACTCGTACTATGTATATGGCAAAATCCTATAAAGAAATCGAATTAATCGGAGCGACCTTTAAGCAGTATGTGCACCTTCTGTTATCATTGGTCTATTTAAGATTATTTTATTGGAAATGGTGGAGGGGTGGGGGGTTGGCCCCTTTGAAAATGCGCATATTTATATACTCTCATGATACTTGTATTTGAGTATAGCTATAAATTCCGCTTATATTTGAGGTGGGCATGGCCTAACCGGCCTCTCTTTATATACTCATATAGACAATATTGGATTCTAATACTAATAATGGTCATTTGGAGAGGATGGATGAAAGAAGAATTACGAAAGAGAATTATCGAGCAAGAATAAATGGAGATGTCGGTAGGGGCCGCCCTAGACGGACGTATGTTGACCAAATAGGCGACGTGCTGAAGAAGGGCCAAATTAAAAGTACCCGTAACCGGCAAGCGTGTATGAAAAGATTGACGAATGTGCAAGAAGCGAGAGAGGTTTGTTCGAATCGAAGCATTTGGCGTTCCATTGTTTCTGCCTACCCTAATGGGAGACAGGCGTGACAGATATGTATGTATATATGTATGTATGGATTCTAATATAGATAGGATCGGCAAAATGAGTGCTTGCCGAATATTACGTTCAGCAGAACAGTATTAATCGACAAATGCTACTGAATACCCGAATCTCAGAGATTGTACACCTTTTGTACCTTTATGTATATATTCTAATCTGTAATTTATGTTACTGTACTTCGTTTGAATTGTTCAATTGTCATTGTATATTTTTATGTTTCTGGTGCAATATAGAATAAAAAAATAATAAAGATCTTCTGAATATCAGAGATAAAGTTGAGAACTTGTTTTTTTTTTTAACGATTTGTATTTTTTTTCAGGCAAAGTAGTGTGGATGACTGCCACCATGCCTTACGTGGTGCTTTCTATTTTGCTAGCAAGGGGCCTTCTGTTGCCAGGTGCAACACGAGGCATTGCCTACTACTTGCAACCTGAGCTGACTAGATTAAAGGACACTCAAGTAATTGCTCCTACTATAATTTTAAATATGCAAAGGAAATGATTGGTTATAGACCCAGATATTAAACTCAAATTTGGGGAAAATTATAAAATAAATTTATATCAGAAAATAAAGTATAATTGTAAAAATTAAGACTGGATTTAGCTTTTTTTTACATGTAGTATATACCAGACTCTATATATTTCTGAAATATCTTTTTTTGTATAGATCTTTGGATGCTTGTCATTGAATCATTTTTAAAATGTTGATTTCATAATTTAATAGATGAAGATGGATTAGTGATTTTGATGTTTGCTGGTGAGGTCAGCAAGGAATAATAAATAAAAATGAAGACAGGTCTGTTGGCCTATCATGACGAAATAATTGTAATTATTTCCGGGACGTATCTTACAGAACATATCCTACTGCTTGTAATCTTAATTAATATGGAAATATCCTTCACTTACATCTAATATTTAAAAAAAATAAGCATATAATGAGTTACTCGATATTTCAGGTATGGGTAGACGCAGCCGTTCAAATATTCTATTCTGTGGGAGCCGGCTTCGGAGTTCACCTGTCGTATGCGAGCTACAATACTTTTCACAATAACTGTTACAGGTACTAGTTCTCAATAGGTACTGTTGTTATTACAAAAACAAATAAAAAATAAATGAATGAGTTAATGAATGAAAATTCTTTATTGTTCTCTTCAAAGAATAATATAGATTATAAAGATTAATACGTACACAACAAAATGAATATTTAATTACACAAACTTAGTTACATAATAAAGAGGCAATAATACCCCCCATGCGTTGCCATTCCTGAGGACTCAGGTGTTATTCCTCTGTACCTATCCGAAACACAGCCATACAAACACAACATAGCGATCTCTTCCAGGCAACCTTAGGATGGAGAGGAATAATTAAAAATTGTGTCTGGTCAAGGCGTAACAGAAAAATAATAATACTAAAAAAGGGAGAAAAAGGAAAAGGACCTAAAGATAAATTTAAACGTAGTATAAACAACATAAATAAAAAATATACTTACACATAATATTAATAAATTTTTTATGGAACTTAATGGCAAGCTGAGGGCCTATCTGATGGGAAATGCTAACAGTCGCCTGTAGTCAAGAATACTGTTCATATGGATGAAATTTCAGAATTTTATTAATAAAAACAATTATATTTTCAGAGATTGCTTAGTGACAACCCTTGTGAATTGCTTCACGTCGTTCTTCTCTGGTTTTGTGATCTTTACATATCTGGGGTTCATGTCGTATAAACAAGGTGTGCCGATCTCATCTGTTGCTACAGAAGGTATTTTTTTTTTTTTTCAAATTAATTGTAAGTTATTCATTATATTGTTATTAGATGTATATACAGATCATGTAGATTTTTTTTGTTGGATGAAAATGGTATGGCAACCCCGCCTGCGCTAACGGGATACGCTGGCGGAGCACCAGTGAAGGGTGATAGATGAGAATGAAAACAGGCCAGTTAGCCCATCATGATGAATTCATCAGGAATTAACCACGATGGTTTCCAGGGGGAACCGCGAGGAGGTCGACCTGGTTGGGTATATTGCTAGCAATGGGATTCTCAGTCTCCATTACTAACAATCCCTTTCCCCCCGATCTTGTAGAATTAGGTGGGTACTCCTATAGAGAAATACAATGTTAAATATGCAGTAAGTCTTATTAAACTATAACTGAAAATTTAGATTTTAGTGGTAAAAATGTATTTAAAAATTTTAAAAGTAATTAAATAGGTTAATAAAAATTTTTAGTAAAATATTTACATATTAATTATTGTTCTATGATTATCAGTCATATATAAATATTATCAGTCAGGAATATTGAAAATTGTTTATTTTTTTTTAATTGACCGACCATTTCAATGTTGCCACACTCTTAAATATTTATTTATTTAAATTTTAATGCACAGTGAAACTATGTACATATGGCGACCTTTACATCGGACGGTTTTCTCTACCAGTCAACCATTGAGCAAACCGTGAAATAAATAGGCGCTGCATTATTGAATTAAAGGAATATAAAAAATAATTTTTAATATATTCATATATTATAAATATATAATTATACTAATATAAACATAAACATAATATATTAAATAAATAAATATATACATACATAAATAAGTACATTCTTAAACAAACATCTACGTAAACATGTAATCTTTTTGTGAAAATATTATTTTCAGGCCCTGGGCTAGTATTCCAAGTGTACCCAGAAGCGGTTGCCACTTTACCAGGGGCTAGTTTATGGTCTATGCTGTTCTTTTTTATGCTGATTATGCTCGGTTTGGATTCTGGGGTAAGAACATTATTCAAATTATTAAAGACAACTCATCAAACTTCATACAACTTTTTTAAAATTAAAATATTACAATCTACATTATTTGCTGATAATGTAGCTTTTTACTGGTCAAAGAATTTTTAAAATAGTTAACCATTTTAGAGTTTACCCTTTACAAACAAAAAATATAATAATCTTTCCTCTTCACATATTAGCACCTACTCCTTACACTGTGATATTAGCTTAAATAGATTGTAATAATATCCCTTTAATAAGCCTAAACTTATATCCTTTAAAAGCATAGACAAAATATTGTAAAATATGCATACTCTATCATAGATTAAAGTGATGGAATAAATTGGCACTCATTTGGTTTTTAATCTGATTTTGAAGAGTTTCAAAAATTATAATTGAGGTATTTTATAAAATTAGGGTATGATGAGGCTGACATATCCTTATAAAAGGATAAAAGCCTCTAAATATAAAACATAAAAAAAAATTCTTTCGGTGTTTTAATAGATGGGCGGTTTGGAATGCGTGATCACGGGTCTGCTGGACCAGGCTCGAGCCAGCGGTGCACATTGGCTACGCCGCGAACACTTCACCCTATTCGTTGTCTGCGTATCCTTCTGTGTAGCTTGCATCAACGTCACACCGGTAAGATATTAATAAAAGTTATGGTAGGTCTGGAATGCGTAATCACTTGTTTATTGGACCAAACTCGAGTCAACGATGTTCATTGGTTTATACAATTCATACTGTTCATTGTCTATTCCTCTGTGTAGCTTTCATCGACATCATACCGGTAAGATATGTATAAAAGCTGTGATAGGTCTGGAATGCGTTATCACTGACATACTGGATCGATAATTCAGTGTGGACAACGATTTCGAACCAACATTGCTCAATGATTAAGTCGTAAACAGTTCACACTGTTTATTGTCTATCCTTTTCTATAGCTTGCATTGATGACACACCGATAAAATATTAACAAAAGTTGCGGTAGGTCTGGAATGCGTGATCACAAGTTTGCTGAATCAGGCTCGAGTCGATAGTGCTTATTGGCTGCGACGCGAACACATAATTCAAGGTTCTGGATTACGAGAATGCAGGTCTATTAAACCTATCTCGAGCTATCAATTCTTACTGAATACGTCGTGAATACCTCACACTCTTTGCCATCAGCGCATCTTTCTGTGCAGCTTGCATCGACACTGGGGCCGATTCTGTGACGTCATTTCTATAAACCTGTCTTAACCTATATAGTTCCCGCATAAAATGAGTCACCCATTTTTTTCCTGTGGGTGTCGCAAGAGGCGACTAGAGAAGTTAATAGTTGAGGGATGGGCAGCAGCGTCCCTCTTAAAGCATCATCAAAAGCCTAACTGCAGTTGCTATCCTGCAAGCCAAGCGTGGCAACTACATGCAAAGCTCCATAATAGAGGGAGACCTATATTCAGCAATGAACAGCTAACGGCTGATATCATGATGATAATTTACCCCCATATTTTAATTTCATACTTTTGCGAAATGACTGTTTTGTAAACTTTTAGTTCATATTGCACCATATAATAAAGATTTCGATGTTATATCATATTTATTTTTTTATTTAAGAGATAGTAGTATTTTAGAGATAGAAATGACCCCACTATACGACAAAATTACCTATGAAGGGTCAGGATCACGTGACCACAGGTCTATTAGCTGCACAGTAAACGTGTCGTCTAAAAAAATACTGTCAATTGTTTTGAAATAAACATGAAATAAATTGCATACACGAGTACATTCATTTTTAATATTAGTTAGCTCTTTTATATTTTCTCTTTGATATTTCTGAAGTCGTTTTTATAATCATCTTCTATATTTCAGGGTGGCATCTACATGTTCCACCTACTAGACACGTATGCTGCTGGCATATCCCTGCTTTGCTCTGCACTGTTTGAAGCAGTTGCTGTATCATGGTTTTATGGTAAGACACTTGTTCATTTTTTTTCAATTAATCATGACTTACACAATAGACGTTTAAAAAGGAAAATAAATGCCACACATACACGTAATTATTGTACATACATTCCTAGCTCCCAGTATTTGTTCTTTAAAGTGTTATGTTCACTACCATGGTATTCTTTACCACTCCTGAGAATAGGAAAAAAGTAGCAGTAGGTATGTGTGTGGATATAATCAATTAAAATCTTAGTGCATGGTGCTTTGTAAAGTGTTTATCAATCGATTAAAAAAAAGGACATTTTCAATTCAGTTGTACTTTTCTTTATGTTTGTTGCCTCATAACTCTGTTATTTCTAAACCGATATGGAAAATTTTTTTATCTGAAAGAATATACTTACAAATTAGTCCAATAAAAAAAATATCAAATCGACTTCATAGTTTTTGTTTTTAGATCAAAATAACTGGTTTTGTCACAAGTGAAGTCGTTTCTTTGGCGGAACACAATCTTTAATTATTTCTTTCATAAAATCCTCTAATTATAAGGTAAAATCGATGTCGTTAATATCACTCTAATTTAATGTTTTATCAGTGAAATTGAGCATTTCTTTAATTGTAAATTACATTATCAATTTGTTTTAGGATTGAAAAGGTTTTCCGACGACGTGGAAGAAATGTTGGGATTCAGGCCCGGAATTTACTGGCGAATATGTTGGAAATTTGTCAGCCCTACTTTCATCATTGTAAGTAATAGAATTTTATATGTATATTTAAATAGATGATAACCTATATATTATTTTCGTAAAATCGTATCTACCCGTGCGAAGCCGGCCCGGATCGCGAGTAATATCTAAATCAAAAAATAATTCACAAAACTTTTGTAAGTTTCTCACTTACCTACTAAATTTTGATGTTATATTTAATTTACTAATAAATACTTAAACCATACGAACGAAAAAATTTTAACTAAACCTTAGAAGTTTTCTTTATATTTATTTGTTATTGCAATGAGTATATTTTTGCAAAAGTATTTTTTATATACATCATCATTGCTTTGTTTTACCTATTTATTTTGAGGGTTTTTTTAATGGGTGAAAATGGCATGGTAACCTCGCCTGCGCTATCGGTATACACTGGCTGAGTATCAGTGAGAGGTGATAGGTGAGGATGAAATGGGAGGTCAGTTAGCCCATCGTGACGAATTCAACGATAAATTACTCACGATAGTTTCCAGGGGGAACCGGGTAGAGGTCGATTTGATAGGGTATATTGATAGCAATGGGGACTAACCTTCCCATTACTAACAATCCCCGCTCCCATTTATTTAAGGTCTGCGCAGTATGTCTTCTTCTGTCACAAATCCCTATCAGCTCGCATTTCTGGGCTCGCTCTTCTTTTATGCATATCATTGTTCACACAGTCCATCCACCTTTTCTTCGATGGTCCTCTTTACATCCACTTTCATACTTAACACTTAACACAACACTTTTAAAACATTGCTTTAATTTCTGCGCATGGCATGACCAACTAGGCACACGGTAGGACACGCTATCGCTTGCCTATCGCGTGCCTAGCCAAATTTAATAAATATTTTTTATATACATACAAATTTAAATAACAAAGGTGAATACATTTTGTCAATTAGGTATAAATAATTCTAAATATATTGCAGGTAGATTCATTTATTCATGAATTTTTTTATCAAACATAAATACAATGATGTTTGGGCTATTTGAGTTTAACAGTATAATTTTTTTATACGATGTACTAAAATAACGAATTTTCTATGCAAAAAATCAATATTTTTTCAGGGAGTGGTTGTCTTCGGTTTGCTGTACCAGCAACCTCTTCAGTACCAGCATTACACGTACCCGCCGTGGGCCGTAGTCCTCGGCTGGGGTCTAGCCTGCTCCTCCATACTGATGATACCGATCGTCGCGATTTACAAGATCTTAACTACACCAGGAACTTGCCGACAGGTAACAATATAAAATTGTGTTCCACAAAAAACAAACTGATTTGAATATTGGCAGAACCAGTTATTTTGATATAAAAAGTAAAAAACTGAACCGATTTTGATAAAATTTCTATGTTCCAGCGCATAGCATGCTGCATATCACCGGAGTCAGAGCACGAAGCGATTCGCGGTGGCGCTCCAGTCACCCGCTTTACGTGGAGGCATTGGCTCTACGTCTAATAAATATCATAGGAGATTGTAGAACATTCGTCGAACGTAAAACGTATTGCCAATTTTCCATTAAAAAATGAACCAGTTATGCGTGTGGTAAGTCCAAAAAGTATATAGGACTGTGTGCTACTTAATTTAAAAGGCACATTTTAGTCTTGAGAAGTGGCAACACTTAAGAGCTACGATTGGCTTCACACTATCTGTACTTAATCTGCGATGTGTGATTTCGAAGTCAACTCGTAGCTCTTTACACTGCTCCACCTCTTCTGCGATGTGTATTTAAGAGACTTCTTTTATTTATAAAAATGGAATAAAAACCCCTATGTTATTGTTGTAGGCTGGGTACTAGTGAGGGACGATAGGTGGGAATGAAATAAAATCAGTTGGCATATCGTAATGCATTCGTTATTCATAATGGTTATACCAAATTGAAACCCAGTGATGATATTATGAGATTTTGATTAATAAATTATAAAATATTATTAAATTATAATTAATTATGAAATTTAAATTATTATTATTAGTATTTTATTTATGAAACTGAGCAACTTTTCCGAAGGAAAATAGTCCAAATCGCTATCGATTTAGTACGAAACGTTCAAAAATATTATTAGTCAATACAATTACGAATTCATACAGATATTGTATTTCATAAGAACGCTATGATTTTCCGTCATCGAGCATACAAAAAATTATTACATAATGTCATGTCAGACAGCTATTACAATGAGATTACTATAAGAGATTAATTTCTACCATAGGGCAAATTAAATAACTTTCCCTAAGGTGCAAAGTTATTTTCATGTATACCATCACAGAGTTTTGGTATGGTGTATTGAAGGTAAATATAAGTATAATAATGTAAATGTGAAGAAAGTATCTATTTTAATAATGTAATTGCCTACGACATATTAGGTGCCTATATCTTGAGCTAAACTGCTTTATTGAAATATTTGTTTATGACTATTTTAATAGAAATGTCAAATCGTTAATTATAACTACCAAGCATATGATGCTATGCAAAATATTTACAATACTTTGCGTCCTTAAAAATGATTACTAGTAAAATTTATAAAGATTTTTTTCTATGACTGCTGTTGTATTGTTGGTTTATCAAAAAATATTTAAATTCATAAAATATTTAGCGTAATCGTTTCGATCAATATTGTAAGTAGTATTTATATGTTTAAGAGAATAAAATAATATAGTCCTATTGTATGTAATATCATCAATTTAAACAAAAAATATCTACGAAAGTTTTTAACTTATTCTAAATAAATTAATGGAAAATAAATTATATGTAATCTAGTAAAACTATCAGAATTTAATTTAATTGAATTTAATTCAAGATTTGTGTGACAAAATAAATCTTTAAGCACAATCATCATCATCATCATATCAGTTTTTAATTGTCTACTGCGGAACGCAAGCCACCTGTTTAGGGGGGTTTATCGATGTTTTAAGAGGGACGCTGCTGCGCATCCCTCAATCATTAAGTTACCATAGTCGCCTCTTACGACACCCACGGGAAAGGAAGCGGTGGCGTATTCTATACCGTGACTACACAGCAATGAGTTAATTTTATTAAATGATTTTTTTTTTAATAAAATAATTGTTTTAAATATAAATTATAATTATATGAGTAGATATAATGTACTTTTGTTACAGCTATAAAGCATATATATTATAAAAATGTATCTTAACATCTATGTAAGTTAAGTACTTACATAAATGTTACCATTGTACACCTAAGGTAAATATATTAACCTGTTTTTATACTTGGCATATTTATTTTATACTTTGCTGTCCTGGCACGTGTTTTATCGAACATACATACTCGTATATATCTGTCGCGCTTGTCTCCCATCGGAGTACCTATGCAGAAACAATGGAACGCCAAATGCTTCGATTCAAATCGACTTCTTTCGCTTCCTCCACATTCATCAATCTTTTCATACACGCTCCTCTGGTACAAATACTTCTAATTTAGCTCTTCAGCACGTCGCCTATTTGGTCGACATACGTTCGTCTAGGGCGGCCTCTACCGACATCTCCATTCAATTATGTTCGATAAATCTTCCGTTCATCCTCTCCAAATATCTTTTATCGAAATATCAACATTTATATATACAAGAATATTTTAATAATTTGAATTGTTTATTATATTTTATAATACGTACAACATATAATATTTTATTGTATCTTCTTTATTTTATTTTAAATGTCTAATTTTATAAAAAAATAAACTAAGATTGTTTACTAAATACGAGTAGGTATGCCAAGAATAAAAAATAAGGCTAATAAATTATAATAATACTAGAGTCGATGCTGTTGCACCATTCTCTAAATTTATCTCTAAAATCAAAATTTTAATTTTATACCACAACAAATTTTTCTTTTAACAACCAATATAAACTAAGTTTCTAATAAATTTATATTAAAATTATTGTAAATTTGATTTAAGATGGTTAAGAAAATTGTACTTTCACTATCAAATTAAAATATTAGTTTTCAGGGATAGGTTTAAAAAATGGCACCTCAGAATCGATCTCATTGTATTTATATGTATAATAAAATTCAGTGTTGTAAAATAGATACAAGGCCAATACTTGATAAACCGTTAGGTAAATAGGTGTACCTATATTTTATTCATGTTACCTATATAGTTACTAGGAAATGTGTCAAAATGCTAAAATATATCGGCTGGACCTAGTTTGGACCAAATCGCGAACAGATCTGTGACAAGCACAATAAAATTGTATATAGTGATATAATCAAAGTGTTGGTATCTATACCTGAAGAATGTACACACATCTACAATATTATATACAAGTATATCGTAGGCAATATATATATGTATATCTATTCATATAAAATTTTATAAATCGCATAATTAGAATATTTTTATAAGACATTATCCATTTGGATGCAAATCCGATCATCTGGAAAAGTTTTTATGGTGATTAAATATGTTATAACCGTATTTTTATAGAAGAATTTAATAAAAAAAAAAACTTTACTGAGTTATCAACGACTTCATCATATTAAATTATTTAATTATTACAAATCATATTTTTACGAGCAAATAATTTTTATTTTTATTTCTGTTTGTACATCAAGTCTCTAATGATTTATTTTTCTACCTTTTAAATATTTTCCAATTTATACCTAGCTAATTTTTTACACATATATTTATGGGGTCAAACCCAAGTGCTCTAAGTAGGTCCTAGTTATATTTAAAATTTAAAAGATTTAGAACGCTCTAATATTGTAATTATATACTCTATTTAAAGAAAATCTGTGGCAAAATCAGTACTATCCTGCCAGGAAGTATAATAAAAAAATCACTGAAATCAGCGAAGACAAGGAATGAAGAATTCGAAATTCAGTCGAAATATTTGACAAAGTATTTACATTTTGTTTTATTTACGTATATTGTAAATGTTTTCATACTTCCTTTAATGGTGACATATTACCACGACTTGGGACCTATACAGCTGTCACCAATTTCTTTTAAAAATATCCATTCTTCAAGATTTGAATAGCGTGCTAAATTATGCTATTTAAAACCCTTTTGAAAAATTTATGTACGAAACGAACGTAATGATAAGACATTATGTAAAAAAACTTAATTAAATGTAGACATTGAAGATAACTTGCTACTTATACCTACCCATAACAAATTTATAACTAGTTACGTAGCAGTTCTTTGAAAATCGCGCCTAATGTATTTATTGCTTTAGAGTATGTAGAAAAAAATATTTAGTAACCACCTATCAGGATTAAGTAGGTTAAATTAAGAAAGAATTATTTTATTGTAAGTATAAGTTGATGCTCCAGGTGAGTTAAAAAATAAAATAATGTAAAAGAATGTGTTGTGCGATAATTATTAAAATATCTATTGTAAATAAAAATAAGTATATTGAAAAATTAGTAAGAATCAATGTAAACTGTGTTCATTTATAAAATAAATGTGTTAGTTTAACTGTGTGTGATGTATTATTTTGTCATCATTATATAAATGCCTTATATATCTTTTTTATAAACATAAATGCTAACCATGGACTTTATCTTCTGTGCTAATAATAATAATAATATACATTAACAGAGGGCTGGGGTTGATAGGGAAGACAGTTGACGATGGAGGACTCATCGTGACAAACAATAATCAACCACGGTAATCTCCAGAGAGACTATTCGTATGGAAATCGATCTAACAGAATATAATTTTAACAATGGGGCCATCAGATTCCATAATTAAAATACTCCCTTTCCCCTCGCTTATAGGTAAAGTAAGCTTTCTACTACTACCACCCCCTCCCACCCTGGCCGGTACCGCTGCTACTGCTTTGCCCCTGCATTTTATATCTGTAATATCTTCGAAAATAGTCATTTAAATTACATACTGTTATTTAAATTAATAGTAGAGCTATAATGATTTATATTAAATACACAATGTATTTAAGCTACTTAATTGGATAAGGATTTTTTTATACTACTAAGGTGGGAAGCAAGCATACGGCCCATCTGATGGTAAGCCGTTATCCTATGAATGCCTGCAATACCAGGGGTATTACTCGCGCATTGCTGATCCTGAAGAAACCTCTTTACCCTCATTTTGAAGGACCCCATGTTATATATATATATATATATATATATAATATAATATAAAGTCTTTTAGGAAAACCCTGGCAGAGCTCATTAATGGATTAATGCTTTGCTTTGTTTAAAATCGCTTCGTAAATAAAATATTATTTCTTGTAAAAATTAAAGGATAAATAATGATTATTGTGGGTTATACCTAAGAAATAAACATACACAATCGAGGAGTTTTTTGTAGACTTTATTAAGGTGTATAATACTGTAGTATATTAGTTTGATCTATCTCATAGGGTTCAGCTAGTATTTGCAATGTAAGCGCAAAGAAATAAAATATTTATGACATCACATTAGAAACCTCTAAAATAATCAATGGATCTTTACGACAATATGCATGTATTATACACATAAAGCTTCCTCTTGAATCGCACTATCTATTAAAAAAACCGCATCAAAATTCGTTGCATAGTCTTAAAGATCGTAAAGATCGATACGTAAGGACAGACAGACGGGAACCTTCTTTATTTTATACTACGTAGTGAAGTTAAAAATACCTAATGATTTATTTAAGATTGCAATCTATGTATACAACATATACTGTAATTATATTTATGTTCGCGTTATGTTCTGTGTTTCCAAACAGTGATTATTTAAAAACTAAGTGAAAAGTCTATGATTTCATTCCGTTCCGTTTTAAGCCTATCCTACTTAAACCATAGATTTAATAATCATAAATTATTGTAATCACATTAAAATAAGTATTACAGTAAATTTATTATAAAATCATACAAATATCTACTTACGTGTAATATTTTTTTAATTCAGAACATTAAAAGAAAACATTTACATAAAAAGAAAAATATTAGTTAACTTGAGTTAACCATTGTCAGTAATAATAACTTACAAGAAATGAAACGTCACTTCAATGGCAGACTGTCATGTTGATCTCTAATTTTGTGGTTTTTTCACTTAAACAGTGAATTTCTTAATTTATTTATAATTAAAAACAAAAAAAACGTAAATATTTATTTCGTGCCTCACCGGCGTTTATAAATTTGAATCAGTGTGTTTTTTAAGGGTAGCCGGCAAAATAAAAATAATGAGCGCTATAAAATCTTGAATCGATTTGTAAACTACAAAATTACGTGAAGTATTAATTTGAATAAATTAACATTATGTCAACAAACTTATGAGCTGACCGTTAATAAAAGGTGAGAATGGTCCATTGTTTATCAGTCGCATTTTTTTAGAGTAATAGATGACCAGCCTTCAATGAGTATCCTTGGCAGAGTAAATTATTGCTACTAAGTGATTTACATACATATTTGTATTTATATTGTGGTGAAATCGCAATAACGAACTTAATATCTTCTTTTATCATTTGATTTAATTATAATTACTTTCAGAAGAATTAAATTTTCCTGTTTTAAATTTGCATAATTTTAATTGAATTTAAAATTTGAATAACCTCATTATAGAAATCACCATGTCTCTCGAGCGTGACAACATGAGTGTTGGACCTAGTATGAGTGTGGGGGGATCCTCAACTGATCCCAGGTCACAACTATTGCAAGAGATGAGGGAGCACAACTTTGATATGATTAGATTTGCATCATATAGAACTGCATGCAAGCTTCGCTATGTTCAGAAGAAATGTAACTGTAAGTTATGACTATTAAGTCTTTTAATCTTATTATACAACTTTTCCTTAGTTTTTTGAAGCTTCACTCACCTGCATGACATTCATCAGGAATACCTTTATCCATAGATTTTATATCAATTAAAATGGCAAATGAGCTTTCAGCTCAGCTGATGGAAAATATTTTTTTTTATGAAAATAGGATGCTAACTTCGCATGCACTATAGGTATATGCTGGTCGGTACCAGTGGGAGATGGCAGATGAAAATAAATGCCGGTGAGTTAGCTCATTATGAAAAATTCATTATGGTTATATAAGTTATTGTGACTCCATACCCAATAATTTCATTTAACATATTTCTACCTTCATGCCAGGTTCCATGTGAGGTAAGGTGATAGAACTGAATGCTGAATACCATTATTCTTGTGGATATATCTTTTCTAATAAATTAATAACTATAGAATAACATCTGTTAAAATTACAGATTTTTAAAATTAAAAGCACATATCTTAAGAATGAATAGATTTAGAAGAAGAAAAAATCTAGAATTTGGTCATTATGTTTAATAGGTTATCTAGATGTTTTTTTAATACACTAGTATTTTTTATCATCTATAAATAGCACTTGTTCTCTTCCATAAGTTACAGATTTTATCATATTAATTTAATGACTGACTGGTCAAATAATACAATTTTAATGATAAAACTGTGGAAAAGTATTGTTGCATGAACCTGTTTTAGTTAATGATGACTTTTCCTTTTATTCTAAATTCTCAGAAACAGATTTGTAGAATGTTATAATTTATATGAATAATATTTTATGTACACATGGTGTGTCACGTCTATGGGGCCAGACTAAATGAAAAAAAGAGAATATATATGTATATATGTTTTTTTCCACATTAATTATATTTTGATATTAAAATGAAATAATTATAAAAATGAAGTATTTATGTTAACAGGTTGTTACTAGATTAATATTATATAATATTTAATTATAATCATTACTAATGTGTTTATTTTTGTTTTAGTACATGTGATAGACATATGGAATGTGATAGAGGCATTTCGTGAGAATGCCCTCAATACGCTAGAACCAAATGCATGTGTCAATGTGACACGTTTAGAAACACTAGTGTCGTCTTTGTACCATAATTTAAACAAGCGTTTACCACCAGCGCACCAGGTATCTGTGGAAGCATGCTCAGCATTGTTGTTGAATTGGTTGTTATCTGCTTACAGTACTGGGTAAGTTTGAAAAAAAAACAAAATCTACTGATTTTTTGTATACCCTACTTTACGTACTTTTATCATTCTTTGAGGAGAGCAATAAAGAATTTTTATTATTTCATTCATTCACAAAGTTTAAGAGCTAGTATCAAAAGTGTGAGATTCTGAATTTGCCAATTTTTTTGTCTATAGCATACCTACACACATTTGAGTTTAGAAATTTTTGAATCTATTTTGAGAATTTTTACTATTGTTACTTCTTACTCTAATATTTACTTATTTATTTAATTTACTATTGTTACTTTACTTACTTTTATAGGGATTTAATTTACCACTTTTTTGCACATTGAAAAGCAATTTATTAATCTACTAGCAATGTGTACAGGTAGATAGTTTTTGAAAATATTGTTAATATAATATATAATATATTGTTAAATAAATGTTGATATTATAGTTTTCTATAGGTAAAAGAATTTTTAAAGTCAGTTGGGTATTTTTTGAGTTTATACATTACAAAAAAACATTCAATTAAATCTTTCCTTTTTAAAATAGAAGTAATATAGACTTTTAAACACATAAAATCGCACATATAATTTTATATTTATCCCACCTATGAACATCTTGTCCTTTATTAATATATTCTTCCTTTTAAAGTAAAAAATAATGCTAGTCATTATTACAAAATTACTATTAATTTTGTAAAAATTGAAGTGTCTGGTTTTTTTTTTTTTTGCAAATAAAATTTCCTTGTTTTATACTAGAATTATTCACTATCATTGAGAAATTATCTGTATGGTTTGGACATAGCATAGGCCACTCTTTCTTATCCTGTAGGTGAGATGGCTAAAGGAACTTAATGGTAGAGGAATGGGCAGCAGGGTCCCTCTTAAAATATTTTTAAAAACCCTAATTGTGGTTACTAATCTGCCTGCCAAATATGATAACTAATGGCAACACTCCCCTTATGGGGAAGACTTATGTTCAGCAATAGACAGTTAACACCTAAAATGATTAATTAAGGAATATGATGCTATAAAATATTAAATATAATATTTAGAAGTGGTTGTCTAATAAAATATAATAATTAATTAAATTAATAAAGTATGTATTTATATTGTACATATTATTTAGATATAGGGAACACCCAGTCCTTAGCTTCATTTAAAGGACAAGTCAAATCCCATTTTCTTTCACTGTAGTTGCTCTTTTCCTTACTTATTTAATTTTTTTTTATTTAAGTTTTACTAGACTTGTCATAATTCCTAGTGTATGCTCTGTATATATTTATATATGTATGTATATGTAGTATATATTATATTATTTGTTATAATATGTAGTCTAATAAACAATATGTATTTGATTTTTTTGTGCATTAAACGTAAAAATTATGAATTCACTTTTGCGCCACCTACCCACTTCTATATGTTCTCCTTTAACCAAAGGTTATCTGTAAGAGATTTCCCTAGTGATGAGACCGCCTTTTGTACCTTTTTATGTATATTTTGATCTGTACTCCATGCTACTGTATTTCAATTGAATAGTTAAATATTTTTTTTTATACAACTTAGAATGGCAAACAAGCTGACGGCCCACCTGATGGAAAGTGGTAACCGTCGCACAGTGGGAACTTTGACTCCTTTTCATCTCATAAATCTATAACTTCCGTATTAATAAAGATATGTATATGATTTTTTTTCCTGATATTCTTAAATATATATGCTTTTAAATTATGTATGCGTTGTGAGTAAAAATTTATTTCTAATAGTTATAAATAATATAGGAATATAAGAAATATAAAATTTATAAGCTTACGTTTATGTCCTAAGAAATTTATACAGGAATAAGTAAAAGTATCTGCGTAAAAAACAAAAATCCTTATAAAGATAACTTAGAAGTCACTCAAGAGCTTCTTTACTTCATCAAAAAGTTCTAAATATTTTTTATTGGAAGGTTTTCTTAAACTTGTTATGTATGGGTCAGAGGTATATAAAAGTGCGTGTAGAACATCTTCGTTAGTGGCTACCCTCGAACATTGTCTTGCATGATGAAGCCTGAACTCTTTATAGTCTTTGTTCCGTGACTCTTGAGCATTTTCTGAAAGTTGCCCAAGAGGCAAGACAGAAAAGTAACGTATCACACTTTCACAATGAATCAACACCTTGTGATTTTGGCGGATAGCAAGATTCTGTAACTTCACGAATCAACTTGTATGATGGAAACAATAAGCAATTCTTTGCTATCAAACAACTCATCATATTTTCTTACTGTGCCTTGTTCAGATCCAATTCTACAAAAATGCTAAGATCTTCATCTTTTGAATATGCTGTTATATGTGTCGGTTCATTAAGAAAATTACTGCGTATTTCACTCTTTTTTCTGACGGCCATGCTCGTAAAATATCAACGATGATGGTGGTTCATCTACTTCACCACGTGACCTTAAACCCTGTACATATGAGTTCAGTATGAAATCAAGTTCATAGGTATCAAGCAGTCCCTTGTTTTTCCGTTTGTTTGTACTTTCTGAACTGTCATCGTATCTTTTAGAAGGTCTTCCTCTTTTCTCTGTCGAAGTAGAAGGTTCAGGTTCGCATGTAGTTTTTTCTAGATTTACAGTGAAAATGACATTAAACCAATTACTATTTTGATTTAAAAACTGTTCTTTCTTTCGACCACATTTCGTATAGCGTTGACGAAACTGAGTTATGAAGGACTTCTAAATACTTGCGATAATTTTTGCTATATTCGCATCTGAAGATTCGGTAATATTATTTCGTACATAGTTTGAGATATAATCAATATAATTTGTATCACTTTCAACAATAAGAGACTTAAGTCGCGTCCGGTACACGAGACTTCACTCATTACGGAGACATAAATAATTAACAATTGTTTAGAAATGACAAATGCTTATAAAGAACTGTAATATTTCATATATAAATGCACTATTTTATACTTAATAATGATCATAGACGTGTGCAAAAATACTTGATTTAGAAAATTCATCATTATTCGGTTATGCGGTAAAGAATAGGTCTGTATGGAAATGGGAACTAAATACTATGTGAAATACTTGTTAAAAGTAACGCAAAAGATAAAATATAAAGTAATAATTGAGACAAAAGTATTTTTTTGAGTGTCCAGACAGAGAATCTAAAATAAAGAAAAAAATCTTAATATACGTATTTAGAAAAAAACATTCTCACCATGATATTATACTAGATTTAAATATATTACGCAGTAAAACTGCAAAAAAAAATCTTTTGCCCTCAAATTACATTATATTTCCTAATAAATTAAATCAAAATCAGAACTTCGGCAAGCTTCGGCAACTGTCAAATCTCCAACTGAAAGTTTGAGAAAAGAAAATAATACATATAACGATATATGGATCTTTGGTTAAGTAATATTGTACTAAACTAAATATATTTTTATTTTATAGTAAAGTACACATTCTAAGCATTTTAAAATGGTATCACACTATATGACTTCTATTGTTTTGATACTATAAAATTATCACGAAATTTAAGTTTCATAATTATTTTTGTATTTTTTTCATTCCTTGACTTTAGATGCTCTGTTCTATGTATGAATAGTAACAGATTTGAATCATATATAATGATAGAGTAACTCTTTAGCTACAATTTGAGGTATTATACATGCATATCCACAGAGTTTTAGAAAAAGTATTTATGAGATGGCTTTCTTAGGAGAGTTCCCACTGTGCGTCGCCTATAGACGTGAGCAGTACCATGGACATTATAGAGTATACTGTTTCACCCATGATACCCCCTACGCGTTGCCATTCCTGAGGACTCAGGTGTTATTCCTCTGTACCCAGTAAATTCACGCTATATCCCACCCTTCAAATCGATACACAGCCATGCTTCAAAGTTGAAACACGAATGGGACAGAGGTACCCAAGCAATCGACTTTTGTACAAAGTCTCCCTCTGGTAATATTGCACACATTTTAAATTATAAGTTTTATCTCAAATATTTAGATATTTGATACTGCACAAAATGGGTGGATTGCGATTATATTACTCATTATTTGAAACATGTGCTTATGTTTTAAACTTTTCTATATTTATGGTCTATGAAACATGATTATATGGGATTTTTTTATCATTAATTTCCATGCTGACCCCTTATTTGACCCACTTAAATAATTGACTAAGATTAATTGATGCAATCTAAAGAGAGGTCAAATGTAGAGGGTAAAGAGTATGGAGTACCACACACTGTAGATTCTTTACTTACTACAAGTAATTTTTATTTTTTAATTTTTTTTTAAACTAGTACACCTAGGTGACTATGTCACACTTATAGGGGATATTTGCATTAAGATGACAAATTTTATTTGCAATATAATGTTAGTTTGTTAGAGACACTTTTATCTGCAGATTTAGATATTGTAACTGCCTAGTTGGTTAAGGATTTAAAAGTAGTCATAGAAAGTATTTAATAGGTAAATATAAAATAGCATACAAGTAAAACTGTAAGGGCTTATCCATAATATGATAAAAAAAATAGAGAATGGGCACAAGCAGATGTAAAATACTGTCCATTTTATAAGATATAAACATAGATTCAGAACTGAAATTAGACTGGCTATCGTAGTAGGTATTCGTATTTATTACCCTATATAATATTTTTTATTACTTTATAAGGCACTTATTGCGCCGTCCATAAGTATCTGTCACGTAGACGGACTCAGAGAGGAGAAAATATTTTTATTATATTAGAATATTTGAAAATGAACCAAGCAGTGAAATGCAAAAATAAACCTTATTGCAATGATGTAAAACTATGTCTTAAATGTAATGGAAATGTATTATTATCTCTGAGCCGGTATGTGTGAACGAAGTCTATAAGCCCATACTCCCATTGTATATATAACATAAATATACATAAAACATGTATTTTATATTTACAATTTGGAGATAATTTATGTAGAATTTAAGAAGTGAATTTTATATCTGACAAATTTTTGTATTATTTTAGAGAAAATGTGGGAAAGATCCGGGTGTTTTCAATCAAAGTGGCCCTCGCGACAATGTGTGCGGGGAAATTAATGGACAAGCTCAGATGTAAGTGTTTTATCCACATCATTCCTTTCATACTTGTAGTATTCCGTGGCTCGTTCGCGTTAACCATTTACATTCCGATTCCATGGGGAAAAAATAATTATGCAACTTACAGTAGCAAATAAGATGACGGCTCACCTGATGAAAAGTGCTAACCATCGCCGATAGACATGAACAGTACCATGGACACTTAAACTCCTGTTACTGCTTATATGTTGCCAATTTAAAAAACCAAAATAAGAGTTAAGCTCGCCTTTGTACATATGGATTACCTCTGTCATATTTGTTATGCATTACTAGTGTGTACTATAATATATAAATAAAAAAGAAACCTCCGCACCTTGTACGTAATTAAAGCGTTGAGTGGACAGAGGTTGTTATCTTATAAAATTGTGAAAAATGATCTTGTTCCAAAAATAAAATGTTTAACCTGATGATAATTCTTCTCGTGATACCAAAAACTAAAATTTTCATTCCCTAAGAAGTTAAAGCATAGATATACAACTGTTCCAGTTAAATTAATAGACTGTAAATGTAGTTAAAATTGAACTATTTGCTAGCTTAACACTTTAGTCTACTTACCATGTAATTGTTACAAATACATACACTATTAAATTGAGTAATACATCTACCACAGATATATTTTCTCAACTATCGGATGGCAACGGGCACCTACTGATGAAAAGACTATCCGACTACCTACGTGAAGTGTTAGCACTTCCAGCAGCTGTGTACGAGTCACCTTCCTTCAGCTACAACGACTCGCTTGCGCTGTCCATATTTAATCAGGTATGTTCGGGATATTGCGATAACATTATCGTAAGTTGTGAAATGTAAGAATGGGATCGACTTAGTATTATATATATATATATATATATATATATATATATATATATATATATATATATATATATATATATATATATATATATATATATATATATATATATATATATATATATATAATAACCAGATCATTATTACATATATTTTGAGAATAAGTGAGCAGTATACATAATAATATGATTATATACTATATGTATATAGTATATCTTAATGATGTAGGTATGAAAATAAACAAAAAAAAATAGAATAGATAATGACATAATATTGTTTCTAATTTTTTAGCAAAACGGTAAAATAACGGTGAACGACTTCCTGGACACACTAATGTCGGACCCTGGCCCTCCTTGCCTCGTGTGGTTGCCGCTACTACATAGACTTGCGAGCGTCGAAAACGGTATGATTCTATTGTATTTACACTGACGCATTTGTTTAATAATTATACAGTGACGCCGAAGTGATGAGTCACATAAGAAAACGTACAATGTGGCGCTACTGTTCCACGAAGATGAGGAGGTCTACCATAAAATGACATTTCGAATTTACAGACCTAATTTCATAATTTCGTTCATACTGATATCAGCCTAGTAAACGGAACTTAATAGTTTGAATCGGCATGTTTTTATTGGCAAATTTTTGTTTTATTCGGTCTCGAAATTTCGGATGACATTTCATGGTAGGCTCTCTGGGCTAACGTTCCGCAGCCTACGAGTGTCGTAGTTAATTTTGTTTTTTGGCGCGATATTTCAAATTCATAAAGAATAATCAGTTTTCTATTAAATAATATTTTTTAGAATTGTGTTTGGTACAAAAATAAACATTTGTAGATTTTCAAATAGCTTTTTGAAAATAAAGGTCTTTCCCTTTCAAAAAAATCTTTCCGTCGCGGATGATCGACGACCGAAGATACGTGGAATGCGACATATGTGGAATGCGTATAATGTGGGCGTGTCGTTGCAGTGGTGCACCCGCTAGCTTGCAGCGCGTGCCGCCGCGGCTCGCTGACGGGCTTCCGCTACCGCTGCACGCGCTGCGCCAACTACACGCTGTGCCAGGACTGCTTCTGGCGCGGCCGCGTCTGCCCGCCGCACACCAACGACCACGAGGTCAAGGAGTACGCCGCATACGTCAGTACCACTTTTATACCACTCCCTCCCTGGATCACTGGGACTCACCCAAGTCATTCTCGGTCTTAAATTAAAATCAAAATTAAATAAAAAAAAAAAATTTCAGCGACGCTTTTTTTTTTGTATTTTCAAAAAGTCATGTCTGAATTAGACATGTATAATGTGGGTACCTGGCTGATGGGGTACACGCCGCGGTATCAGACAGCTCAAAAAGCCCCAAAATGAAACACAACATACGAGAATGAATATAATGTAAAAAAAAATATTACACTACTAAATATTTCAAATCTCCAATGCTAGAACTTCCAGGGAATTAAATTATAGCGTGTTTTAGAACAGAGCGCCATATAGTATCAACCTTGGAATTAAAATAATAATTGTATTTCCGCACAAATCATTAAGTAAACCTAAATAAACCCTTTATAAAGTACAAATACAATATATATATATATAAAAGTGTATAAACAATCACTTTATAATTAGTGGCGCTCTTAACACTGTCTGCTTAATATTTATATATTGGGTTAATCTGGACATTGACAGTGAAAAGTGAGTTTGCATAACATCCCAACGTTCCCTCTGAATATCTGACGTAATTTAATATTTCCATGTGACTTTTTTTTCTTGCATTTTTGAAAATATGTATCTCGTCCCTCCACTTATAGAAGGATACATAAACTTTTTTATTTTTTTTTTTGCTATCTACTATCTAATCTTCAAAATCCAATATATCCTTGCAACGCTCGAGTTAATTCTCATTTAACCTCCTGGATTCCCCTGCTGTATTGTACATTGTATTATCCATACTATTATATTAATATTCCGCTTTTTTTAAATAGATAATAGTGTTTGATAAAACCATTTTTTTTTCTAGAAATCTCCGTCGAAGCAGATCGGCGCGACGCTCCGCAAGTCATTCCGCTGCGTGCCGGAACGGGCGAGACCACTGCCGCGTTATCCCGACCGCCCCGAAAGAACCCTCGACCTCAGTCACATAGTGTAAATATACCTTATTATTGCCTTTATTTCAATATTTGAGGTCCATACAATATATTTTTTTCATTTCATATCAGCCATTAGATGTCCACTACTAAACCCACTTATTGGCCACAAGGGGGTTTTGCCAGTGATTGCCACGCTTGGTAGGCAGGTTGGCAGGCGCAGTTACGATTTCGGAAATATTTTAATAGGGATGCTGCTGCTCATCTCTTGCTCATCGCCTGCGCTAGTGGTATATGCCTTTTTTAATGGATGATAATGGAATGGAATTCGTGACGAATTCAACAAGATTTGTTCACGATGGTTTCCAGGGGGAACCATCGTGAACAGCGCATGTAGCTATAATAGCGCATATTGCTAGCAATGGGGCTGTGAAACTCCATTATTAACAATCCTTTTCCTCCCTGGTCGTGGTGGCGGTGTGTAGGCCGCCGTCGCCGGTGCCGGCGCACAACGGGTTCCCGGAGTACACGGGCGTGGCGGCAGGGGGCGTGGCGGGCTACCCGCACACCGGCTCGCTGGACTCGCGCTGGGCGCGGGCTCGCGGCGCCGAGCTCAGGGGCGCCGACGACGAGCACCGCCTCATCGCACGATACGCCGCGCGGCTCGCGCACGAGAACCGCACTATGGTCATTATTTTTTTTTATACAACTTACAATGGCAAACAAGCTGACGGTCCACCTGATGGAAAGTGGTAACCGTTGCCTATAGACATGAGCAGTACCATGGACATAACAGAGTACACTGTTTCGCCTATGATAATCCATCTCAGGAATGGCAAAGCCCCATCCAATGCATGGGGCATTGCCATTCCTGAGGACTCAGGTGTTATTCCTCTGTACACAGTAAATTCAGTCATACAAACACAACTGCTTCACTGTTGAAACACGAATAGGACAGAGGTACCCAAGCAATCGACTTTTGTACAAAGTCTCCCTCTGATAAAAAAGTGGTATTTTACTGTAGAATCTCGATTATCCGAAAACCAAGCATAATGTATAATCTGTATAATCGAAAATCCGGATAATCGATTTCACGGTCAAATCAAACGATACATAACGTCATTTAGACAATACGATTAAAAAAATTACAAGCTATAAAAATAATGGATTGCATAATACCTATTTACCCAATTAATACATAATAACATTTCTAAATTCGTAATTAAAGCCGTAAAGAAAAGTCCGAATAATAAAATATTCGGATAATCGATGTTCGGATAATGGAGATTCTACTGTACTTTAATGAGGCACGTGAGCAATTTATAAGAATGTAAGATAATATAGATAATTGTGGTTTTTAGGCTAGGTCACACACCCTATTATGACTGTATTATACTGTCACATGTCGTGCTATAATAAAAAAAAAAGTAAATATAGCATAATTAACACTTCGACAACAGATTTTAATTTTGAGAGTTAAAAAAAATAATGATTAGAAATTGTTCTTTATCATATCGACCAACCGTTACCTGTCCACTACTCAAGAAAAACGCAAGCCATACAACCCTAATATAAACATGTATGTATTTTATGCCAACTGGTCCATGCACATTCTGAATGATGACCAGCTTCATGTCGATAGATATATGGTTGAGCATAAGATCTTTATATTTTACCGATACATACCAACAACTAGACTACTTTTTAAACTCTTCAACACCCAATTTGATAATGTTGGCTAACACTAAATCTTCTCGATAGAGCATTTAAAACTTCTAAATATGTATTCCTGCAAAGAATAACATTGTAACTCAGTTTTAGGTAACTTTTTTAGTTAATAAAATTTTTTTTTATTACATAATGGATTTGCGCTTGATCTTACCTCATTTGATAGTAAATGATGATAAGGTCTATGATTGAATATATCGTCATAGTCGTAAAATACTGACGGATATATATATATATATATATATATATATATATATATATATATATATATATATATATATATATATATATATATATATATAATATTTGTCAGATCCGTCAGTATTCTACGACTATGACGATATCATCTTGTTACATTATTACTTCTTACAATTGTCTAAATACCAAAATTTATTCAGAAAATCTTCAAACAATATAAAAATGAAGTAATTACTATGTTTGTCTGACAACGTTTATATAATAAACTAACTTTTTTTGTAGCCAAGAGCTGGAAGATCTGCTTCGTTAACGCCGGAACTGGTGAGTATTCAAACTCAGTCAATTATTATTTCTATATACTATTGTATTTTTCCCTACAAAACTTATTTTAAATTTAAATATTTACTAAGTTCACCATTCATTCATTCAAAATTCAGAATGAATGGAAATGTCGGTAGGGGCCGCCCTAGACGGACGTATGTCGACCAAATAGGCGACGTGCTGAAGAAGGGCCAAATTAAAAGTACCCGTAACCGGCGAGCGTGTATGAAAAGATTAATGAATGTGGAAAAAGCGAAAGAGGTTTGTTTGAATCAAAGCATTTGGCGTTCCATTGTTTCTGCCTACCCTAATGGGAGACAGGCGTGACAGATATGTATTTATTTATTTTATTTATTCTATTTATTCTGAATTAGGCACACCATCAGTATACATATTATACATAAATTAAAAAAACATTTCTTATGTAGTATGCTGATATGCATACCTATAGCAGGCGTACACAACATTGACTACAGATTATATGTATATAAATGTCATAATATAATTAATATAATAAATTAAATTTACAATTACATATTCTTTCCTATAAAATTCAATTAAATATAAAACAAGACTGGACAATATCATCAAATCTACATGGTCTTCAGCATCTTACCGCGAAACACTGCCAACGAGTCATGGCTTACGTCTATATCCGGATTTATACCGCATATATGATTGTAGTTATTGCATATTCTTGCAAGAGGAGCACTCAATCCTAAATTAGTTTTGCACAGTGGCACATAAAATATCTTATTGATGGGATACCTAGGGATACCGTGAGGAACTACATATTTAATTTCACTCAAAAGCTCAGGACAGTCCATATCATGATGCGTAATCCTATGGAGAAATACCAAATCATGCAGGCGGCGACGATCGAACAAGGTCCGCATAGTAAAGAATTTAAGACGCTGGTTGTATGGGCATCTATGCGATATGTTTTGTGCAAACCAAGCCAGGTGCCTAGTAAAAGCACGCTGTACACTTTCTATTCGCTGTGAATGACACGAGTAGAATGGACTCCAAACCACACTGCAGTACTCTAGCTGACTTCGGACTAAGGAGTTGTATAAGCTAATTTTAGTTTTTGCTTTAAATCCCCTGGAAGTCCGTTTTACGAAACCTAACATTTGAGTCGATTTCCGTACCGCAGACTCAATATGGGATGTGAACGTTAATTTACTGTTCATTAGTACACCCAAATCCCTGACCTCGTTTACTTCTCCTAGCACTTTATCACCAATAGTATAGTAGGTCTGAAGGGGTTTTCTCTTTCTGGTGTACCTTATGTGGTTGCACTTGTCGATGTTAAGTGACATGCAATTGCGCTTACACCAACACTCCATCCCGATCAGATCGCTTTGTATTAATGCCATATCATCCAATGATTGCACTACTTTATAAAGCTTTAAATCGTCTGCGAATAATAAGCATCTGCAGTGCTTGATTTCAGTAGTTATGTCATCTATAAATAAAGAGAAGAATATCGGTCCTAGATGGGAGCCCTGTGGTATTCCTGATAGAGCATAATAACTTTCTGACTCATATCCCTTGACAGCTACATTTAAAGTCCTATTTTTGAGATATGACTCAAACCAATTTAACAGTCTCCCATGAAATCCGCAATATTCCAATTTCTTCAGCAGAATATCATAGTTAACTCTATCAAAAGCGCTGCTAAAATCAGTGTATATAGCATCGATTTGGTGTCCTTTATCTAGTTCATGGCTTAAATCGTTGGTAAAAGTAACCAAATTAGTCTGAACAGAGCGACCTTTCCTAAATCCGTGCTGGTCAACAGAAATAAAATTGGCAATTTGAGAACTGACAATTGGGCAAACTAAGGATTCAAACAATTTTGAGAAACATGATAATAACGATATAGGCCGATAGTTCATTATATTGTTAGGATCCCCCTTTTTGTAGATGGGTACAATTCTAGCACGTTTCCATTCATCAGGAAATACTCCGTCATCTAGACTACGATTAAATATCAGAGTGAGCGGTAGAGAAAGCACAGACCCACAGCGTTTTATAAATAATGGAGGAATGTTATCGGGTCCAGACCCTTTAAATATGTTTAGTTTTTTATTTTTTTTAAAGACTTCTTTTACAGCAATCCGAATAGTACCAGTGCATTTTCCGAGGTTGTCAGGAAAAGAACGAGAGTAATTGGTATTATTAGATGAGATATTTTCATAAACAGACGAAAAATGCCGAGCGAAAAGGTTCACGATTTGTTCCCCGCTATCAGCCACTGAGTCCCGTAGACGCATACAGGATGGTATAGAATTTGAATTCGATCTCTTTTCATTAACATAACGCCAGAACGATTTTGGATCTTTAACTACATTAATTTCAGTGCGGTGTCGATAGTCACTGTAACATTTTCGCAATAACTTATGACAACGATCGCGGAGAAGCTTGTACTCGATCTCATCTCGGGGATTTTTAAATTTTCGATATATAAAACGTTTTCTTTCCGTTTAAAATGTATGTATGTATGTATTCAAAATTCACTACACTTTGTTAAGATTTTCACAAATAGTCTGATATACCTGGAAAATGTGTGTATATGAGTAGAGTGTTGGGGTCTTATTTGAATTTTTATTTTTTTTTTTTTTATTTTTATTATTTATCGTGATTTAATATGATAATTAATTTTTTGCAGGGACGGTCATCATCGGAAGGCTCTGAGGTGGACGCAGCGCGGCAGCAGCGAGAACTAATCTCGCAACTAGAGGCTAAAAATAGGGAAATTATGCGAGAGATCGCCAGACTCCGGTACGTAAATACACACACCCATACTGAAATAAAATCTACTTGTATGTCTATGATTGCCCTTTCATACGCATAACGGCCCAAATGAGAGGCTAATCGCGGAAAATAGAGTCCTATTTACATTACATCTATGATTGCCCATAAACAGTCAAATATTTTATGTTCTTTATTTCCTCCTTCATATCATTCATATCCATGGATATATTTTAATACAGCAGTCTAGTGTTGCCACTTTCCACTTTATCTTTTAAGAATTACCTGTATTTTTTTTAAAGAGATGTTTTGTCTGTGTACCCTGTAATTTCACTGCCATACCCCACTTTTTGAACCGAAACACTGCCATGCAAGTAAATCTCTTTGGCTGCAGAAACATAAATTGCAAAAATGTGTGTTTTATACTCATAAAGCACAGAGGACGAATTCATAAAAATAAATTATTTATTAATATTATGTATTATGGTACAGACGACAACAGGAAGCGGAAGCGAGTGCGGGCGCGGGTGTCACAAGCGGTACTAGCGCGCCGCCGCTTGTGTCCGAGCTGCGGGCGTTACGGCAACGCAAGGACGAGCTGGAAGGTCACCTGTCCTCCCTGCAGGAGTCTAGGAAGCACCTCATGCAGCAGCTGGAGGGGCTTATGAGGATGCTAAAGGTAGGTACCTACTTATTTTATCCATATTTTTCAAATCAAAAATTCAAAATTAAATACACAATTTAATTTTTCAATATGTAAAATTTTTAATATATTACAGATATTTTTCTCTGTCACTAGAAAATATTGCGTCATTTCAATCTTTTTAATCCGTAATCTGAAAACAAAAAAGAAAACAATTACATATTTTTAAGAGTTTATCGACATATATTGTTTGTACTGTAAAGCAGTTGTGTTTCTATAGCTGGGTTTCGGTTTGAAGGGTGGGATATGGCATGAATTTACAGGGTACAGAGGAATAACACCTGAGTCCTCAGGAACGGTAACGCATGGGGAGTATCATGGGCGAAACAGTATACTCTGTTATGTCCATGGTACTGTTCATGTCTATAGGCGACGGTTATCACTTTCCATCAGGTGGGCCATCAGCTTGTTTGCCATTCTAAATTGTATAAAAAAAAGAACTACATATATCAAATAATTTAGAACGTTGAAAATTATTGTTTTTGAATGTTGACAAATAATTGCCAAGTTTGCACAACTTAGCAAGCTTAAAAATTAACTTAGTCAAAAGAGTTTCGTCTATGACCTGAATTTCTCTATTAGAAGGGTGCTATCTAGTACAGAAAATCTCTTCTATTTCTCATGTTATCGACGTAGTCTTTATAGATCTGCCATTGGCTCATAATATCCTCCAATCCGGATAGTTTTTCTGTCATAGCTGTGCCCACACTTGGTCCAGTCATACACTTCACAAAAGTTTTTATGGCTTCGAGGATGCATTTTCCTGGTTTACTTTCATCATCTGTATAAGAAATTAAAAACAGCTAATGATCGATTTTGATCGATAATAGATCAAATTAATCTGAGTGACGATGGTAGGCTCGCCCTCTGTCATGTTCAATTCTAATACTCGTTGGGCGGAACTACTGGCCCATATTACACAACGCCATCTAGTTCCAGAAACTAGTTTTAGGAATATACTCATAACTTCATAGGTTGTAAACCGATTTGGAATTTTTATTTTTTTATCTAAAAGGATATATTTACAAGTTGGTCTCATAGAAATTTTATCATAACATAATTCAGTAGTTTAGTTTTACTAGTTTTAAATCAAAGTAACTGATTTTGTCTCAATTGAAGTCGTGTTTTTTCGTGGAACACAATCTTATATTATTTAAAAAAAAAAACAGTATTATTTTACGATTTTATTTTATTTTATAATAATATTTGCATTATATGAATGTGTTTTTTGAAAAACTCTAAATTCCACTAGGCTATCCAAATAAACCTAAAAGTTTAGTTGGATAGCGCTTGAATATTGTCTGGGATATCAAAATAGTATTCCGTGACCCTTGCCTCTGAATTTGTTTAATTATCTTCATGTACACAAGTGACAAGTTGTACATATAGAGGACGTAACGCCATAAGACGTATTCTACTTGTACCTGTCAACCATGGGTAGTGCAGAGAATATGAAGGTACAGAAAAAACTTACAAAATAATTAAATAATAGTAAATAAATAAAAAACTTACTAACACGTGTATATGTATCTACATAACATACAATTATAAAAATACACAATATTAATATATAATAATGGAAAGTGAAATAAACAATGAAAAAAAAAAGAAAATTTTAGATTCATTTCTAAATTTAAAAATGACGGTTACTTGCTTCTAAGAGCATGTAAAGACATCGTACCGTAAGCCACGTCAGAGGCCTTCGTGTATAACGAAAACGGTTCGAGAACTTGACACGACAATTGATATCATTACACAAATGAAAGCAGTTTTTACGTTAAACGCTAACACATAAACACACATAAAAAAACCATTGTGTTCGTTTTCGATTCAGGGTTGCATCTGTAGATAGGTAAATATCATACGTATCATAGGTAAATCTGTAAAATACATTGATAATTTCATTTACAGTTTTGGTTTCTGTACTAGTCTACTATTATTTATTTGTTCATTGAAATAATATATAAAGCTTACCATTTACGGAACTATGGTCCCAGTTATTGTTATCATTGCTGTTGTCCTCAGTGAGGTCTTTTTTTACAAGACATTTCACCAGACCCTTCAGCGCTTCAAGAAGGCACTTAAAAACGCGATCATTGTCGGCCTCTACGCTCCAGTCCTCCATGCTCGAATCATCTACATAATAAGCTGAAACCACACTTAACAGTAAAACAATAAAGACCAAGATCTTTTGGAACTTCATCCTTTATTAAGTTAACTTGTTGCTAAAAAAATTGACTGGGGATATGGAAAGTATTGAAGTTTGTTTACAACTGCTTTCTTGCTATTGTAAAGTATATTTATACGTAGTACTATCAAAGAAGGAAGTAATTATTTGGTCTCACGTATGTTCATAATATTTAGTTTACGTAAACTATTTTTAAAACAATTCAAAGCGTTTACCACAGGTATGTTACAGTCTTAGATTATATAGATGGAGTGTCTCCATATAAATGCTTCTAGAAAAGCGGGTCATCTTTTTCATATAATTTTTGTGATAAATAGTTATGAGTGATTCCTTCATAACTTCTATATTTATTTTGTTTTATAAATTCTGCACCTTTTTAATGCGCAAAAACTAAAAACTAAAACTAAATATAGATACGTCAAGGTATATTGTGTGCGTAAGTATATAGAACACTAATAAAAAAACGAGTCAGCTAATTAGCTGACAAAATGTTGATTCGTTTTTGAGGTTCTATGCTCTATCTATACCAGAGGGAGACTTTGTACAAAAGTCGATTGCTTGGGTGCCTCTGTCCCATTCGTGTTTTAACCGTGAAGCAGTTGTTTGCATGGCTGTGTTTCGGTTTGAAGGGCGGGATATGGCGTGAATTTACTGGGTACAGAAGAATAACACCTGAGTCCTCAGGAATGGCAACGCGTCGGGGGTATCATGGACGAAACGGTATACTCTGTTATGTCCATGGTACTGCTCATGCGTTGCTATTCCTGAGGACTCAGATGTTATTCCTCTGTACCCAGTAAATTTACTTTGTAATTAGGTAGGTATATAGTAAGTACTAGTACTAGCGCACTAATTAATGCTCCTTTTTACTCAAGGTTTGCTGGAACAGAACTCTTACAGAGTTAAGCTCACCTGTTGTACATCTTTATTGTATATAAATTATAACAATTTAGTGTACAATAAAGTATAAATAAATAAATATACTATTATAAAATGTAATCTTTTGACACTGGTATATGCCCATTGGTGTTATGGTAAAGCAGTCAAGACTGAAAGCATAAAATAGAAAACCCAGATTCAAGCAATATAAAAACAAAGCTAGTTTACTTAATAAATAAAAAAATTAATTGCAACACGGCAATAAAAGTGTTAAAAACTGTTATATTTTTATATGCGACTGTACACAGTAACTATTTATTAAAAGTGGATAATCGTAAATCATGCTTTGGAATGCCAATAAACTCTACAATTGTATTTGTCCAAAGATAAAATGTTACTATCTATAACCTCCAACTTCGGCCATCTATTTATTGGCATAACATAGTCATGGCTTATACTTAAGTGATAATATTTATTATTTTAAGCGAGTATAAAATTGTTTCTCAATTAAATTTTTCCCTATTTCAATTTTTTTTTTGCAATCATTATTATTTGCTTTCATATTACCCTCATATTAATTTTATCACAATTAAAATGGATTTCTTTTTTATGGTACATTGGGGCTAAGTGTAAGTTGATATCAGGCGTCCACTGCCCGCTGCTAGCTATAGGCCTTCCTCGTAAAGGGAGTTTTGTCAGTAGTTGCCACACTTAGCAGGCGGGTTGCCAACGGTTGTCTGTGAACCTTTGGTGATGTTTTAAGAGGGACGCTGCTGCACCTCTCTCGACCTTTAAGTATTCTTTGTGATGAGAGATGAAATGAAATGAAATTTATTTGCTAGAAACATTGTAGTTGCATTTGTGAAGTTTATAATATGTCCATTATGTTTCGCCACATCAAATGGCATGCAAATTATTAATTATTGAATTTATCCATTGGCCATTTTATATAGGTACATTATATATTTTTTTTCAATTATTTACTACATAATACAACAAATCACTACTAGTACCAAGTGCACACTTTGGTCATGCATTACAAACGGTCAATAAAGTTACTATAAATAATAAAATGATAAAAATGTCAAATAAAATTCAAATTACAATTTAAATTTCAAACTAAGTCAATGTAAAGTATAATAAGTTAGTTGATTAGAATTGAATTTCACTATGGTTAGTAGATGTATGACTACTATAATTTGTATTAGTAGAGGTCCAATTACTACTAATGGTAGGAGAATTAAAATACTTTTTATCAATTTACCTGAGATATAAATGTTTTTTATTTTTTTTTTTTATGAAGCTAGAATGCAATACACATATTTTAGTAGAAACAAGAACATCAAGCGAAACGGTTCGTAGGCAAAGCTATCTAAATTCAAATAGATATTTGTATTTTTTATTTAATGATCCATTTTTTATGCGCCTTTCAAAAATAACTCCTAATTCAGTAAAATGTTTTAAATACTGTCTTGTAAGTGTACCGTTATATTTTATTTTCCAGACTCAGCAGTCGTCACCGCGATCCACTCCGAACTCGTCGCCTCGTTCCACCAAAAGTCCACCGTTGCCCGGCGCTCAACCACAGCCTTCCGCTCCAGAAAGGTTACTATCTTTTCTATATAAGATGAAAATGAAATTGTATCCCCGTCTGCGCTATCGAAATACGCTGACATATAGCTGAGGAATGATAGGTGAAGATGAAATAAGTCAGTTGGCCCATTGTAATGAATTCAGCAGGAATTAACTGTCGTGGATTTCAGGGGGGGGCAACATGGAAGTCAACCAGATATATCTCTAGCAGTGAGTCTGCTAGTACGCATAACTAACAATCCCCCCCCCATCCGACCCTAAAAGGTTACTACCTGCACTAATTCATGGTACTGACTGTGACTCGAGAACTTAGAATGGCAAACAAGCTGACGGCCTACCTGATGAAAAGTGTTGCCATTCCCGAGGACTCAGGTGTTATTCCTGTGTATCCTGTAAATTCACGCCATATCTTACCCTTCAAACCGAAACACAGTCAAGCAAACACAACTGCTTTACGGTTGAAACACGAATGGGACAGAGGTGCCCAAGCAAATGACTTTTGTACAAAGTTTCCCTTTGGAGATTTTCATCTCACAAGGGTAATCAACACTTTTCCTTTTCAGAAGGAAAATTAAAAAATAAAAACCAAAATCTGAAATATATTTGTTGTTCTTTTTACAATGTTTTATGCAATTTTTTTAAATATTTTGGATAGTGATACTATGGAGTCGAGTATTGTTTTTTACAAATACAAATACAAATACAACGATGCACCATGTAGATTTGAATTTTTTTATCAAAGGTAGGATTCGATAAATTATGTTTCATCACAATATATCACATTGAAAAGTTAGTCCTTTTGGAAAGTTACGCACATAACTAATAAATAGCGGAAATAAATAATTATTTTAATGCTACCTCTTTATATAACAGAGAACCGACCAGTCGCGGTACAGTGCGGAGTGCGCCACAGACGCCCTCTTTGGGAGAACGCGAGCGCATCGACATGACTCACAGTCTAGGTGAGAATACATCATGTTAAAATAATTCAAGCTTCACTTTAAGAGGAAAAGTTGGATGTTTTTGCTAAAGTATTTTTAGACTACTTAGAAGTTTTTAGTGTAAAAACTGAATGTTTAAACATTTTATGATATATTGTTTAAATTTTTAGGAGGAATGGAAAGTATGGGTGGGGATGGCAGGCCTTTTCATCAAAACCAACGACCCACGACAAGTGAGTAAATTTTATATTATTAAGAAAAAATCTTTAAACTAGCTATTTTTAATGCTTTTGGAATATTTTACATATGTTTAAAAGGAAAATAAAATGTCTGAACTCAGAAAGTGCAAATCATACTATAAGATAATAGAAAACCTTATTTATCAGTGGGCATAGACAACCGCAGTCTCCGGAGTGATCTCCTGTACGCGGCGGATTCCGTTACAAACGCTATGTCCACACTCGTCAGAGAACTCAATTCTGGTGAGCTTATGGCTGTGTGTTCAATTTTCCTTTGCCTTTTTTTTGTTTTCTAAATGACCACAAATATTAGGGTTTTGGCGGGAAAATATGAGAGTGAGTTAGATATGATTTAAATATGCATGTTTAAAATATGTGGTATATTTTTTTTGTGAAATATTTTAGAAATAAATAATCGGAAAATTTTCAATTGGTTACGTTGAATGTTTACTATTTGTAATTTTTTTTTTTTTTTACCTTTTAAAATAGGTAGGTACCTGTTTCTTTGTTAATAATTATCATTTTGGATAGATTGCATGAATAAATTGACATGGAAGTAGTAAATAGAAAGTAAATATTATCAAATTTTCACTTTATTCAATTATAATTTATTTTACTAGCCACACAAAACATACCATAACTATACTATTGTGAATAAATTTCTCATATTGCCATAAAATAGCGAAACCATTTACAAAATAAAACATAGTAATAATTTGCGAGAAATCAATTAACCCCCTTACTCATAAAAACATCAAGTTTCATAAATTTATTTTAGTTATTAAAGTGTTTTGTCCTTTTCTTTTATGATATTCTCAATTTGAAAGAAAGTGACAAAGTATTTAATAGTTTTAAAGGATATTATAGTTTTTATGAATAAGTCGTTTAGTTAATTTTAAACTTTGGCGTTGTTTACACATATTTTAAATACACAATCGGGACTTAGCTGTCCCTGTCCTGTCGTGATCACGACGTGGTGGATTCCACGTCGAAACGTCGCCAATAAAGAAGCAGGTATGTAAGTACTATTTACCTGGAAAGGTATGTCATCGCATTAAGTTCTGATTGTGTATTTAAAATAAGTCGGTTAGTGTTTTTGTTTTCAGAATTAATGTGGTTATTTAATTCTTTTTGCATTTTTTCCAGAAGGATCTGACACTGAAGACACGGTAAAAGGCGAGCCCAGGAAACAGAGAGGTGAGTGTCACATTTAAGTGTCTGAACGTGAAATATTGGCCGTGTGGTCCCGGCATAGATTGGGCCACCCTTTCCTGTCCAGGGGGTAAAGGGATTGTTAGCAATGGAGTTTGACAGATCCATTGTTAGCAATATGCCCTATTTTTTTTTAATGGGTGATAATGGAATGGTAACCCCGCCTGCGCTATCGGTATACACTGGCGGGGCACCAGTGAAGGATGATAGGTGAGGATGAAGTAGGTCAGTTAGCCCATTGTGACGAATTCACAACAAGAATTGTTCACGATGGTTTCCAGGGGGAACCACGTGGAGGTCGACCTGATAGTGTATTGCTAGCAATGGGTTCATTAGACCCCATTACTAACAATCCCTTCCCCCCTATATGCCCTATTAGGTCGACCTCCATGTGGTTCCCCCTAGAAACCATCGTGAACAATTCTTGTTAAATTCATCACGATGCGCTAATTGACCTGCTTTATCCTCACCTGTCATCCTTGTGTGTGTATGTGTGTGAGTGCGCGTGCGTGCGTGCGTGCATGCGTGTGTGGGTGCGTACGTACATAATGGAAATTTTTGATTACATTACGTCGTACATTTTTTTTTTTTATTTAAGATTTCGACGAAGACGACGACAGCGATGAACCGATGCCGCGACCTCAGCCGCCGCAACATTATCTACACGACAACAATGTTCAGGTATTAGTATTTTTTTTTTTATTTCTGTATAATGCTTGTTTGTATGAATTGCTTATTTTTTTATTTCTAATACATTATATTTTGTTTGTAAATAAATTTAAACTACAAGACTTTATTAGTACCACTGTAGCTTATTTTTTTTTAATAACTTTTATTTAATTACAAAAGAGTTTCCATGAATTTAATACAAAGTATAAATATCACAGACTAGCTGTATGACTTAACCCTTATGTTCTCTTTCGTTTTTATTGCAATTTATTTATTATTTTATTTTAAATTTATTTCAGAATATGGCATCTAGTGTTAAGACGTAGTCTTAAATATGCAAACACATATAGCTTAAGGTTTGTTTTTATTTTGATTTTTTTTTTTGTTGGGTAATCCTTTTATAATATAAATTTGTGTTCCACAAATGAATCAACTTCATCGATGAAAAAACCAATTATTTTCATCTAAAAAATAAACTATTTGATCTATATATATATATATATATATATATATATATATATATATATATATATATATATATATATATATATATATTTCATAGAGCTAATCTGAAAGTATATCCTTTCAGATTAAAAAAGAGTTTTCCAAATCAATTTATAACAGACGGAGTTATACTTTCAGATTGGTCCCATAGAAATTTTATCAAAATGGGTTTAGTTGTTTAGTTTTAAAATCAAAATAACTGGTTTGGTGACCTTAAAAGTGGCTTTTTTTTTTGTGAAACACCATTTATGATTATTTCCTATCCTTTATTTTCATTTGTTTTCGTTCATTTCTTATTTTTTTTTTTTTATTATTTATTTACATCATAGTAAACAAGTGTTAAACTAGTAAACTTAATCTTAGTTATGTCTGACAGAACATTGGCTTAAACAATATGAAATAATTTGTCCTTTTGAACATTATAATATAGCTAGTTTTTTTGCTAGGAACAATGCCATTCATGGCGGGTCAATTATTATTTTAAAAAATGATGTAGAATATAAAAACCGTCAAGACATTGTAAATATTTCTATTGAGCAAACAATTGAACTATCTTGCGTAGAATTAGTTACTTGTATAATAATTTGCGTTTATCGTCCGCCATCGGCTTGTTTTGATTCTTTTGAACTGGCTATGGAGGAAGCATTGAGACGAGTCGCACGGAGGAATAAAACATTATTTGTATGTGGCGATTTTAATGTTGATTTATTATCGGAATGCTCAATAAGCTTAAGATTGATTAACTTATTTAAATCATTTAATTTGCACAATCTTTTTTTAGAACCCACTAGGGTCGCAGGAAATTCTGCCACTTGTATAGATAATGTTTTTTGTAATTGTGAAGTAAAGGTGAAAATGAATTTCGACTGTCTTGGATCTGATCATTACGGACAAAAAGTTATAATTGAAACTAAGGGATCCAAAGGGACTCAAACAATTACATGCATCCAAATAACACAAAAGAATTTGGCACGTTTTAAAAATAAAATATCTAGTGTCATAGTACCTCAATATGACCCGGACATTGTATGTGAACATATTTTTAATTTAATTGAACATGAAGCTAGCAGTGAATTTAAAACAAAAACATTTTCAACTAGTGTAAAATCAAAGTTTTGTGACTGGGCCACGTTTGGTATTTATAAGTCTAGGGCTAATCTTTACGAACTTTACGAAAAACGAAGCTATATATCCGATCCCTTATTTCATGAACATGTAAAATCTTATTCGAAAATATTTAAAAAGGTTTGTCATACAGCTAAGTCTCTCTATTTAGGTAAAATAATAACTAAATCTAAAGATAAAATAAAAGCCACTTGGAAAGTAATAAATAGCGAAACTGGAAAAGTTAATTTTCAAAATAGCAAAATAGCTTTAAATATTAATAACAAATTGGTAAATTCCGACACAGAGGTCGCGCATACATTCGAATCTTATTTTACTAATATTCCATTAATTACGACACATAATTAATGGAATATTAGTCTCTAAATATTAGTCGGCTCTAAAATCTTCCCCGTCTGCTGCTGAAACTTTACTAACAGACAATGTTAGCAAGTCATCAGCTGTATTTAACTTTAGACATACATCGTCAGTAGAAATAATGAAAATATTCAAACAGCTTAATAATAAAAAAACAGAGGATCTATGGGGTATATCTGTTAAAATACTGGATAGTATAATGGAAATTATTGCGCCCTCTCTTGCTTTTATTTTCAATAAATGTATAGATGAAGGTAAATTTCCTAACATAATGAAAATTAGTAAAATCATACCGCTTTTTAAATCTGGAGATAGGAGTGACCCAATAAATTATAGACCTATATCCATACTCCCAGCACTCAGTAAAATTTTTGAAAAAATAATCCTTATGCAACTTGTCAGTTATTTCAATTTAAATAATTTAATCCACAATAGTCAATTCGGTTTTTCCAAAGGTCGTTCAACTACAGACGCAGGTGCAGAGTTGCTTAGACACGTATTTGCTGCATGGGAAACTAAAATGGATGTGATAGGTGTTTTTTGTGACCTTTCTAAGGCTTTTGATTGCGTTGATCATAATACATTGCTTAAAAAACTTGCTTTTTATGGCGTCAAAGACAATGCTTTAAATTTAATAAAATCTTATCTATCTGATAGAATACAGAAAGTGAAGATTAGCAACGCTACGTCTGACGGGTCACTTGTGCAAATGGGTGTACCTCAAGGATCTATTCTCGGTCCATTTTTATTCCTAGTTTACATTAATGATCTCCCATATGCCATGCAGGATAGATGCGGCATAGTATTGTTTGCAGACGATACTTCATTGATTTTTAAAGTTAATAGAATGACTAATAATTATGACGATGTAAATAGTGCTTTGCGGCGTCTCCTGCACTGGTTTACAACTAACAATCTTATGTTAAACGCTAAAAAAACAAAATGTGTTAATTTCTCTCTGTCTAAAAGTTTTAATACTAATTGCAATATTAAATTAAATGACGAATCTCTCGAATTTATAGAATCTACTGTCTTTCTAGGAATCACACTAGATAATAAAACACAGTGGGGTGCACAAATTCAAAGCCTTGCAGCGAAACTAAGTTCAGCAGCTTTTGCCGTGCGTAAAGTTAGACAGTACACTGATACTGATACTGCTAGATTAGTCTATTTTAGTTATTTTCATAGTTTACTCTCTTATGGAATATTACTATGGGGAAAAGCGGCAGATATTAAGAATATATTCATATTACAAAAACGTGCCGTTCGAGCGATCTACTGTATGAAGAGTCGTGACCCCATTAAGAGAGAAATTCAAAGAGGCAAATATTCTCACCGTTGCTTCTCAATTTATATATTCAAATATCCTATATGTTCATAAAAATCTTGACTTATTTCCAAAAAACAGCAATATTCATAATATTAATACTAGATTTAAAGACAAACTTGCTGTCCCCAAGTATCGTTTAGAAAAAGTTAATAGGTCTTTTATGGGAATAGGTATAAAAATTTACAATAAGATACCAAAGGATATATTGAAATTACCCTTAAATAAATTCAAAACATCTGTTAAATCATATTTACTGAGCAAAGCCTATTACTCACTAAACGATTACTTGAATGACGAGTGTGCATGGCAATAGTTGTTCATGCACTGAATTTTCATTTAATGTTAGACATAGACACCTATATAAATATACATTGTAAATAAACTGGCTTTTAAAAAAAAAAGTAATTCAATTGAGTTTCTTGCCAGTTCTTCTCAGTTGGATCTATATACCGAACTGGACGGTAGGGAAAAAAATAAAATTATATGTAAAAATTTGACGTTCATAAGCGGCTAAAATGTCCTACATGAATAAATGATTTTTGAATTTGAATTTGAATTTGAATTTGAATTTAAAATATTTGAATAATAACTATTGATTTTATTAGTTAAATAACGAAAGTATATAATTAATATGGTTTATATATGAAATTGTTGTGTTTATTGCAGGACACCCCGCCGCCCCTGCCTGCCCGCACCGGCCTCTGCTACCCCCGCACCTAGCTCCAAACAAACATCACACCACTTTCTGCATGTATGTGTAAACTATTCATATTTACTGATTTTATATATTTTATACTATCATTTGGTCGCAATTATCTACGAGTTGTTAAGTTTAACCTTCGTTTACACATTTATGAAAATTATTTCATGGCAAAAGATAGTATTGTATGTAATCATACAATTTAGTCCAGTAGTTTTTGTATCTTGCCGATATAGACAGACAAAAATTCCAATAAATGTTTGTAGATATGTTTTTATTGTTAAGTACGTGTATTTTTTACATACATTCATACATATCTGTCACGCCTGTCTCCCATTAGGGTAGGCAGAAACAATGGAACGCCAATGTGTATTTTTAATGGAATGATAAATGCGTAATTTCACTGCCATATCCCACCTTCCAAACTGATACAGTCATGCAAATACAGCTACTTCAGAGACACGAGTGGGACGATACACAAAAAAAACTACCTCATGTACAGTTCCACACTGTTGGTATATAAAACGATAATATTTTATGGATAATATTTTTTTTTTTTTACAGTATCACGCGAGAGTATCAAGACATAATGCAATTTACCATTTTAAGCATAATACGGGAGCGGCGAGATTGGTCTATAGATCTTTGCTACGTACACTTATTGTTGTATATAAATACTTAACTCTCTTTTAGTTCGCTTACTGTGTCTAGTCCCAAGCTATTTGGTTTTGTGTGACCACGGATTTGTATAAAGTATTTAAAGCACTGAATGCAGATCGTATATTTATCGATAATGTCTCATCCCTATTTTGTATTATTAGCAAAATACGATTACGTCACCACTATTTGTTTTCTAAATGGAATGAAAGAGATAGACGTATATATTTCTAAAGAATGTTTAATTGAAATATCGATGACTTAGGTGAGATCATAATGGTGACGTAATTTAATTATTTCAGACTTTTATCTAATTATATACTTGAGCATTTGCAACGAGAAGGTAAATTTGAAAGATATGATTACTATTTTATTGGTTTTAGCATTAGATATATTTTAAATCATTTTTTTGTATATATCGACCTTCTATTTAAAAACAAATATTCCAAAAATATGTTTGTGCAGTAATTTATAATAAATTCTAACGTAAAAATATGCTGTCTCGTCATTTTTTTGTAATATTTCGAATTTGCTAATTACTACACTTTTCTAAAATCTTTTTAATTTTCAAAATATCAAATAGTTTTGGCGCCAAAATTTTTATATATTGATAAAAAACTATATAATCCTGTATAGATGTGTACAACACGTTGCAAGTGCTCAGTGTGCATTAACGACGTCTATTGTTCATACATATTATTCCTTTTCTGTCTTCCATTCGTCAATTCCTTCCATTGTGTACAAAAATGTCAATTGATACTTCCCTTATCATTTTAACTGCATATATATATCTGCAATCAATATGATGCCGATTTTAAATTACCACAAAACGACTATGGAACACGACTAGCGGATTTTCTGTATCCAATCATCCGTTACGCAGTCATAGCAAATTATTAATTTATTTACAATCGTGACAGCAAAATGATTATGGAACATAGCTAGTAGCATAGCAATATGCCGTTACTGATTTTACGCTTGGTAAAAATGTTGTACGTACATAGTTATTAACTATTGTTACCGCAATGTGATTACATAGCGCGACTAGCATCACATTAGCGATTTTCCGTCGCGGATCTTCCGTGTTGTCAAGGATCTTGTATAAACACACTTACACAGCGATTTATTTATTAATATTGTTACTGCAATATGATTACAGAACACGACTAGCATCACATTAGCGATTTTCTGTCGCGGATCTTCCGTGTTGTCAAGAATCTTGCATGAACACACTTACACAGTCATTTATTTATTAATATTGTTACCGCAATGTGATTACAGAACATGACTACCATCACATTAGCGATTTTTCGTCGCGGATCTTCCGTGTCGTCAAGAATCTTGTATGTACACACTTACACAATCAACACAAGTCATTTATTTATTAATATTGTTACCGCAAAATTATCATAGAATACGGATAGCATTACATTAGCGATATTCCGTCGCTGATCTTCCGCGTTGTCAAGAATCTTGTAGCCACTCAACACGAGTCATCTATTTTTTTATCACTTTACTCCACCAATATTGGTTGGCACTTCTGTACCATCTTTACGGGAAATCATTATGTGTACCATCGCACACTACGAGTTAGTAAAATATGTACGAATTATTATTAATAAAACAAAAATCTTTGTATTGTAAAAATTTACATTTATAATTAACCACTGAGATTACTTACAAACGAATTATTGCAATCAAAATTCGGTAAATGAATTTATTTTTTAATAATTTTTAAATATTTTTTTATGGCAAAATTATGATATTATATTATAGTTCTTATTTTGATAGTACTTATTTATTTTGTACGAATAATGGATTGAAAGTGGAGTTATTCTGACGTGACATGTCATGTTTGACTAGGTACCTATACACGCCATGTTTGAAATATAAAACTTGGATCTAAAATCTAGTCTCTGGAATAGACAACTGTCCTTAAATACTTGATCCAATAATTGGTAATCTATTTTGATGGACAAATATACGCACAAGGTCTATCTAGTCTGTTCAGGTTTTAAGGATTATAAAAGGGTTAGGTAATTTTATTACATAAATGGGATTTAATGAAATTTTATTTAACAAATTTTTGAATCGATCGTATATTAACATTTGCATTTCTATTAATAATTGTATATTTCTCAGGCTAAAAAAATTAATAAACTTATACATACGGCGTGAAGATAATAAAATCACAAATAAACTACTACTTACACATGAAATCATAAAAATAGTTATAAATAATAATATAATAATAATTTATTTGTTCAATTAACTACAGCACACAAATAATAACAGACAGACATACAAAAAAAAAAGAGATAAAAGATAAAGTATGTGTACAAAAATATAATATTTCTTAATAAAATAAATATTGCCGCTAAAGAGGACTCATATTAATGACTATACTCCTATGGTTTTAAAATAGCTTTGAATCTTATTAAATAAAAGAGTTTTTGCAAATTCCTAGTACAGTGTTCACTGTACACAAAATCACACGATATAATTTAATAAAACAACTAAAATGTTGCATTCAAAAAGGTTTCGAACTAACGATTGTTCTTCGGTATTTTTAAAATGGCTTTCAATCTTATATAATAACTATATTTTTTTAGTATATCATAATAGTTCCATCGTTTTACTTATAATTCTACAAATAAATATCAAGAATCATTTTAAATGTTTGTAAGTGGCCAGTATCTAATTAATATACCAAAACTGTACCCATATGTAATTTTTTTATTGCATATTTAGTAAACATATCTTTATTTTGTCAATATTTGGTCATTTAAAAATAGACATTCTTTTTACATTTTCATAGACAAAGTACATAATCAATTGTATAAATCTTTTTAAACGTAAACAAAATATTGATCGTATGAACTGATGATTAAAAACAAAAATAAATTGACATACTAATATATATATATATATATATATATATATATATATATATATATATATATATATATATATATAAGTACGCAGCTAATGGCCACATAGTCTGTATTTAGTCCAAGTATAGACAGCCTTATGAAAAGATGCACTGAAATTGTTTGTACGTGCTAACGTAATTTTAAATAAAATTGTGAAAAATAAAACATTTTACATATTACATTGTATTGGAACTGTTACTTACTCCGATTTGTCTTTTTTATTATTAATTCCATTTAAATTGCTCATTAGTAATTGTTTTTAAAGACTGAATTTAAGTGGGTACAATGACCGCTTCACCACCGACGTAGTGCGAATGCCAAATAGTCGTAAACCAAATTTTTTATTAGTTTAATCTTTTAAGAGCTTATTACACTATCATACAATATGATCGTATATATTTATTTATATATCTGAAAATCATTAATACAGATTAAAATAAAAAATATCTCATTACATTGTCTTTGATACAATACTTTATATTTATATTAAAAATGCTTAATAAATCGTTAGTTTAGATATGATTCTATATTATATGACAATGTAATAAATCCCTTATTTTGAGGCATTCATATTTTACAGTTTTTTTCTCGGTATTTTATTTTTTTCATTTTTAATTTAGTCAATTGATCGATTACAAAATTTAGTTGGAAATTTATTTATGACTATTGTATGTTAAAATCTTAGATTATATAGATAGAGCATTGACTGTAAAAAACGGGTCAACATTTAATCAACCAAACGTTGTGTTGGTTGACATGTTTTTTTTTGTTTTTTTATTGTATCAAACGCACTTTTTTCAGCGTTGCAAGTAATTAGATTAAAAGTTTTCCATATCAGGTAAATTTTTTTAAATTTATAATTTGTGGAACTATTTTTCTGATAAAATATAAATTTACAAACGTACGTATTGCTTACAAAGCAACAAAATGGCGGCCATTTTGAATTACTTAAAATAATTGATGTCTATACTCAAATATAAAACGAAGTATTTAGTAAAAGATAAGCTTTATTACGAATCATTATGAACTGTTTATATGATACTTTCAAATCTTATATATAAAAATCTAGTGTCACGGTGTTTGTGGTTGAAGTTCTCCGAAACGGCTTGCAATTTTTTATGTCTATTTAGTAGGCATGAGAATAGGCCGTAAAGTATATTTAATACTGCTAGGTGATTAGATTATAAGACTTTATTATAATATTTATTTTTTAATTTAAATTGTACTTACGATATAATTTATTCCACATAGTAGTAAATGTGCATTATGGTAACCCTATTTACGCAGCATGGATAAAAAAGTTGACCTGTTTTTAGCAAAGCATTTGTATGATACTCTATCTATATAATCTATGGTTAAAACATCATTCACATCAATAAATACAGTTGTACTTATATAATATTTAACATAATTATTATATTGTTTTATAATTGAATTTAGGTAGATAAATTTTTTTAGTCTTTGATTATATTTTAATTTATTTTGAGGCATTTTAAGTTTTTTTTTTTTTTTGCGAAATGTAGGCAGTGAAAAATTGTACTCGAACGTCTCTTTACACTGTTAACTTTAATTTTGTTTTAAACAAAAAAAAATGAATTAATTAGATTTAATGTTCGACTCGTATTTTTAATGTGGACATACATTGATTTATCTAAAATTTCTAGATCAGTTTGGCAAAATTTCTATGTAAATTTTTTTCATATCATTTAAGTGACTGAGTGCAATATAAGTTTCTCGAATTATTCGGTCTTGCCCTATTGTGATTTATCGTTTTGGCTTTATTATTTTTATTAAAATTAGAAATCCAAAGTAAATTATATAATTTAATTAGTTCATAAGCATCTAGATACTTATATTTCTTTTAGTTTTGTTATCGATATGTGTAAGTAAACATGTTAATATGATTGTACACGTAGTCTGTACGAAAATAAATATAACTTACGTCTTGTTAAGGCTTTGCGCACACTTGAGACCCAATGAACACTTTCAACGTCATCATGAGAATACATTGCTGTGCCACAGTGCGCAGCTTGGTCTCCGTAAGGAGATAAGAAGCTAAACATTGCCCTTTGTTTTCCGATAACAAGAAGTCATAGGCATATTGAAGTGTGGGCCGGATGGTCCATGATCACCCCATAATTATCGGGTGCCATTCCAGGATCAGAATGGAGCTTTCTACTATACGCAAAAAAATGTTGTTGGGAAAAATAATAAATAATTTTAAATATGCCATAGTTACATATTGTATATTTACTACGACACGGTACGATTGATGACCAATTCTGGACCATTGTGTCGCCAATTTCAATTGACTGGATATGCCTTTATATACTTATTCACTTTTGTTTTTGTTTGTTTACTTTTATTTCATTGTTTAATTTAAAAGACATTTAGCTCATTCCGCAAGGGTTAGAATTGCCGATAACACGCGAAAAAATGCGATTCAAATTTGTACAATCCGCCTCTGAAATTGTACTGGTTCTTTTTTGTTACACACTCAGCGCGAGAGATCTGTCTTTTTTTTTAATGTGTGAAAATCGAATATTGGCCCTGCCATCGCCATCGGTATATTTAACAATTATTAACCGCGATAATTTCCAAGAAGAACCACGTGGAGTTTGACCTTATATGGGGGTACTAGAAATAGGACAGTTATACCTCATTACTATCAAAACCGAGAGGCCTGTGGATTGTACCAAATCACCCTGTATTGCTCAAATAAAACTATTAGTCCAACAACGTAATTTGCATCTTAACACATCAAGCAATTAATATATAACAAGTTGCAACGTGTCTGCTCTTTCATCATCAAATTTCTAGTCAATATACTATCTTACAATCACTTCTTTATAAACTCAAAAATGGGGGGGAAAGGGATTCTTAGTAATGGAGATTGAGAATCCTATTGCTAGCAATATACCCAACCAGGTCGACCTCCTCGCGGTTCCGCCTGGAAACTATCATAGTTAATTCCTGATAAATTCATCATGATGAGCTAACAGGCCTGTTTTCATTCTCATCTATCACCCTTCACTGGTGCTCGGCCAGCGTATCCCGTTATCGCAGGCGGGGTTACCATACCATTTTCACCCATTAAAAAAAAAAAGAACTCAAAAATGGATTGGGTCGGTACTCAATGAGAAAAACCTTCATTTTAAATAATTTTAATATTTAATTTCATATTTTTCATTGGTTACCGAGTACTTACTAAGCGTGATTTTTTTTTAAGGCGGGGAACAAGGTGCATCCGCACTGAACGGTTTTCAATAGTTTATTCGCAAATAGATTGGTTTAACAATATCTGTTTTGTTGTTACTACTTTACCAGAAGTAAATTTGTTCTCGAATACGGTAATTGTAAATATTTCACTACATACTGAGCATATACTTTCCCTACTCCCCCCCCCCCCCACACTTTATAATGCTATTACGTTATATTGTACTATTGTAATAAATTCCCAGAACCTTACTATTTTTAATATAAATATAGCAAATGTGTAATAATTTTTTACATACTAAATAGTAACAAATTTTATATCAATCTTGAGTAGGCCACCTTAAGAGCGTTATAGCATACCAAATTGTGCCATTTTTTTTGTATTTATTATCTGTGAATTTTTAAAAATAATTGAACAGTTTTTAATTTTAATGAATTATTATTTAAAAAGAACTATATATATATATATATATATATATATATATATATATATATATATATATATATATATATATAGCGTTATTCACGTAAGTCTACCACTAAATATTTTGCAACTACTTCATATTTAACTTTTATAATTCCCAAGTATTTTTTTACTAGCAAAACCAATAATTTTAGTGACTAATAAAAATGTCATTGCAAGATTAACGTTTTGCTTAACTATCAGAGTGTTCATTGTTTATTCAGAACTACTCAGTTGTTTATCTTTGGAAATTGACAGATAATTGCGACGTTGTCACAGTTCGATATGACATGAACAGGTGTGAACGCCCTTAACATTCCATATATAATAACTTGTCTATCAAACATTTTAATAGGTGGTGTACTTTAGTTTGAAACGAATAGTACTTTTGTAAAGCATAAACAAAAAAAAACATACACTAAACTTTTTACAGAATGTCTAAGTAATATTTTATACCAATCGAATGATTAGATTTTGTAATAGTATAGTTAAAGTAGTTAATGTGTAATCTTATATAAGATATAATATACAAATATGATAGATGGAAAGTGCACAAACTCCTATATCACTCAATCTCTTATATATTATATATATTGTGATGTCATTTTATATAAACTTCCATTTTATATCCGTGTTGTATACGTTAGATCACAAAAAATACATGATACATGTAATATAAGTATATAATATAACGAATATTCGACGCAGTGTTTTGTATTGTGTAAATGAACGCTTCGGACTGATTGAAAGGTGGTCTTGCTTTGTAATTGTTATTTTTTTTATTTTTGTCTATGGTTAATTTTTGAAGCAAAGATGTTGGTTTCGTTATGCCAAGTGAGTGTATGGTTGTGATCTCAACGAACGGTTCGATGACCTTGAGAGTTTATCCCAATAGTGTTATGGTAAATTAATATATTACTGGAAGCAAAGTAAGACTGTCTTTCTGTATGAGGCTTGTACTTATATATAATATAATGTAAGGACCTTTATCATTGCAATTGTAAACATTCCATTGCTTGTGAGTTTTGTGTTTTATTTCTATATCCATCTATTGCCCTTCCCCTCTCCCCTTTTAAATACATCTTATTTGATATACACTTGTCTACATTGGATTTAGAATAATAAAAAGAGAAAAAAAAAAGAAAAAATGATTTATTAATATTATTTATTTGTCTAGTATCAAAAATATCTCATTTTGATATTATAATTCACTATTTACATTATTTTTCTACTTAAAAATAAGAACTGTTAAAAGTAATCACGACACGAGAGAAGTCGAATGTATTGTCTAGTTTCAAATTGGGTTCATACATATTCAAATCTAAATTCAAAGTTACTTTAAACACATCTTTATTTCAACGGTTATTTTAAAAGTGATAACGGGAACAAAGGGTCTTAATTCTATCAATATACACTATCAGGCCCACTTTCTCATTGTCTCCTCTAGAAACTAGACAGGTGGTAAATTTCTGGAGAAGATGTCACAATGGGCAACCGACACTACTTCATAGCGTTTATTTTACACTAGCGTATACCAATAGCACAGGCTGAGTTTTGATCCATTTAAAAATACTAGTACTAAGATGGAAGTGTCGCCCTCTGGTTTCAAAATTTCTAGGCTGCCTTCGTTATATACGAAAGTTTGATATGGCTAAAATATTATCCTAACTAAAGCTCTAATAAAATGCTTTATAAACGTTCATGATATCAATAAAGCCGGATTTATTTAATTAAATAAAAAAATCTAAAATGGTTTTGTATGATAATACATAAAAAAAATATGACCAATGACGTGGCAAACAAAATGGATTCCTAATTTTCTAACAGAATATTGAAATGATTTTTTGCAATTTATCCAGTGTTGTATATTATTTTCCTAAGCTGTTAATATTTAATATCTAAGAATCTATTTATTTTTCAATCAACTTCAAAAAGAAATTCAACTTAGGTATTTTTGTGAAACAGAATTTAAATATATTTTCCACAAATATCAAACACGTTGAATAACAAATGTGCATGGTGTTAATCAATTATACATGGACTTTTTAGATATAATACATTTAAATATGAGTAAAAACATGTTCCGTTGACATTATTAATTAATTTAAAAGAGTGACAAATTTCTTGCAGGTTCTTCTCAGTTTAATAGAATCAGAAAAAGTTACTGTGTAAAATAGTTTGTAAACAAATATATTTGAAATTCCTTTTTGTTTTAAATCGGCACAAATCAAAATGTAGAATAAGGGTTTATTTACTTAATTATATAGAACCGTATTGGTTGAAAAACGCTGAGGCTTGTCTATCCTATCCTATCCAGCAATGAATTGGCTAATGATTAACACTTCATTGTTTTTGGTCGTTTTGCGGATTATTCTAAGAAATTACCAATTAGATGAATTGCAATTTTCAAAAATACCTCTAAATCGTATTTATATTTTATTCAAAATAATGATATTGTTCATTATCGACCTTAAGGATTTATATTTGGTTATAAAATCCTTTAAACCGTTATTCTCTTCAATCTACCTTATCTTATCTACCTACTTATATATTAATAGGTTCTACAATTTTGACCACATTTTGATCGGTGAGTAAACTTATACTATGTTAAGTACATCACTAAATACAAATAGCTACTATACGGTTATCACTGATTGGCTATCATCATATTTGTATTGTTCATTGATATTTAAAGAAACTACCTACAAATATCTACCTACAATCACAAACAAAACATCTGTCATAACATCTACAAAGTATCCAATTCATATTATATCTATTGACGAAAATATATATAATTAGTTCTTAGTTGTATGTACTTAATAATAAGTACTTAAATTCCTTCAAATATAACCTTTAATTTGATAGTAGAACTACAAGGTCTGCCCACTACTTAGTTGATGAGCAGTTGGTTTCGGACTCGCGTTATTAGGAGTATAATAAAGTACAAGAAGAACAGAGTTGGCTAAGCTAACTCTCCTCTCTCTTGCATTGAAACTGCTCAATTATATTTTGAGCCAGTGTCCACAATTCGATGTGTTTGCCTCCAACTTGCTGGAGTTTCGTCGGATCACCTCAAAGTGTTTATGTTCAGAGATTTATGATATTAAATGTTATTATTGTTATGTGATTTAAATGTAATTAAACATTATTACATTTAATTATACATATGTATTACTGTACTGATACTTTCCTGGGTGAGCGTATTGGGAAACTGTAAAGCTCACTCAGTTGATGAAATAAATAAATAATTGTCTATCGTATTGATTGCCCATCCAAATATACGGTGAAATCAAAATTATTTGCATTTTGCAAGGCAATATACTACTAGAAAAACTAAACATTTAAAAAAGGGTCTAAAAGCACTTTGAAGATTGTGAAATTTTTTTGTCAATTATTGAGCCATGTTTCTTTGGATAAACTGTTCAAATTGACTAATACAACATTCCTGTTAATGTTAATATGATTTAAATTTCATCGTATAGTCATTTGTTACTTTTAGGGGATACGAGTATAAATGATGACGTCACAAATATTCTAACTTCATAATTAAGTTACTAAGTTACAGTCTGGTAACATCAGCTTCACAGTCTTTGCTCTCTTTACATTTTTTACCGCCTATCTCCGCGTATATTTCGTCGATACTGCGCATCCTTGTCTCTGGCACCACCAGCGCTATGTACACGGTGCTGATGAGGCAGATACCGGCGAACAGCCAGAAGATAAGATATAGTCCTACAGCTGTTGCAAGAGGCTGGAACACACGCAGTTGCACGGAGACGAGGGCGCACGCGAATGATATGACTATAGACGTCACAGTTCCCCGGAACTGGAATAAAAGCTTTTTTATATAATTAGATCTAAACTTCCAACTTGTAAGTGATTAATCTCACGAGTAGTAGAGTACTACTATAAATTCAAACCTGTTCAGCTAATTATTAGTACTGCTATGTCTGTGAGAGCAGCTCTCAAATGCCTCTGATGAGATATATATATTTTTTTAATTCATAATTTTGTAGGACACTTTGGTTTGCTGGCTTATTTAACAATGGTTTTACGTATCCTACATAGTACGAAGTAGGTGATGATCATTTTCAAACATAATCTATACATCAATTAGAAAAATTCAGACGTCTATTTCTTCGTTGTCAAATTCTAGGATTCGATCGCAGTCAACGGAACTGTCACCGTTTATTAGTAACTAACTTTTACTCGGGATAAAAAGTAGCATATATTTCCTGTCCATCCCATATAGTAGATGTATATCAAATTTCAAAGTGATTGGTAAAGCAGTTGAGTCTTATAAGGTAATAAACACACAACCAAACTTATTTTCACACTTATACTAAGTATTCTTAAGGATAGAGTTAGAAAACATCAAAGCATTGTACAAATTAACTTCTACAATATCAGAATAAATAGAATTGTAATTAATTACCTGAAACGAAAACATTTCAGTCATAATCACAAACGGCACAGGTTGCAAGCCCGCAGCGTCACAGTATATGCACAAACATAACGCGGCTACGGGCAACCATGATGCGCCGGCGCCGTCTCCCAAGCTCTGCACGTAGAACCAGGAGCCCAGCACGCAGAGAGCCACGCCCGATATTAAGCAAGTAGTGCCTAGTAGGGGCTGAAATCAGTTAATCAAAAATTAAACAAATATGCTAACCACAGGGGGATTTCGATGCGATGTCGGTAGTAGTAGATTCGGTAGATTGACACGCACGTTTCCTTATGCGTATTCGAACCACGTCCTACTCCTAACATTTGTACTCACGAGAAAATATGTTTTTATTGGCCAGTAATCAAATATCAATTTAAGTAATTAACGCTATGAAAATTTTTTACAGGTAAATAGTACCTAGATGCCTGTTTCTATATTGCCGGCGTTTCGACTATGTACTTCGGTATGTAGGTACTATTTATTTGAAACATTTTCGGGTGCGTGAGTCCCGATAGTCTTAAAATATCAGTTCAAGAGTTGCTAAATTTGTCTAGAGAAATGTAGACGGTGCAAGCGTTTTTTATTCAAGAATTGTCTATGATAATAATTACTACAATCAGATGGACCAAAAATTTCTTTTATTTTCTCTTCCAAACAAAAAAGAGAGTGAGGATAAAATAATGGGGTATAACAGCACCATTGTTCTTTTTTAATGAGTGGAGTTGTATTTTAAACTACACTATCAGTATATGTTGGTAGGGCACTGGCGAGAGATACAAGCTGAGGGTGAAAGCAGGTCAGTTGATGGTGTTGGTTCCCAGGGGATCCCCATGAAGGTCGACCTGATAAAGTATATTGTTAGTAATAGGGCTATTAAACCCAATTTCTAACAATCTCTTCATCTTTAGCCCCATTGTTTCCTGAAAATCGTGGTCAATCCAAGTAAATTTATTTCAATGGGCCAACTGACTATGCCCCCAGAGTATACCGATAGCGCAGGCGGAGTTATCATTCCATTTTCAATAAAACAAAAAAGATATAATTACCTTCCTGCCTGTCCTTTCCACCAGACTAGAGGCGGTGCAGGATCCTATCAGTTGTACTACGCCCAGCACGGCCGCCTGCTGGTTGGCAGTCAGCACCCAGCCACCTTGGCTGGCCTCGCTGAATATCAACGATGCAAAATGCAACACTGTGAGACAACCGCACATTTCCCGCGCTAGAGTTATCGTCAGCGTTATCCGGAATGCGCGGAAGGTGCTTCGATCCGTCACTGAAAGTATTTTTTTATTATAAAATCATTTATATGAAAATATAACAGATAAATATAAGAAAAAGTATTCATTTATTAATTATCATCCGATCCGGTGTTACCTGATTTTTTTTTATACAACTTAGAATGGCAAACAAGCTGACGGCCCACCTGATGGAAAGTGGTAACCGTCGCCTATAGACATTAGCAATACCATGGACATAACAGAGTATACTGTTTCGCCCATGATACCCCCCATGCGTTGCCATTCCTGAGGACTCAGGTGTTATTCCTCTGTACCCAGTAAATTCACGCCATATCCCACCCTTCAAACCGAAACACAGCGGTTCACGGTTGAAACACGAATGGGACAAAGGTACCCAAGCAAACGACTTTTGTACAAAGTCTCCCTCTGGTAAAAATAATAATATTTAGTCTTCAGTCATTGCTTTTAGTAGCGATCTAATTTCTATTAGACCGTTATATTGTTTATTATTAAAAGCATCAGGGAGAAGGGTTTTATCTATTGGTATATGTTTGACGGGACACGAGTGAGAGATGGTAGGTGAGGAAGAATGCAGGTCGGTTAGCCAATCATAAGGAATTTGACAAGAATTGCCCACAATTATTTAATAATTAATTGGTTTCCAGTGGGAACCACGTAAAGGTTAACCTCATAGAGTATATTGACAGCAATGGGACTTTTAGACCTCATATCTAACAAATCCTTTCCCTTCGATCTTCACGTATTACGATGACCCAATTAGCTGTCTTCGATCTTACCTATCATTCGTCACTAAAGCTTCACCAGCATTAGTAGAAGGGAAGCGAAAGAGCCTTCCCACCCCAGACAAGGATATCATTCCTCTGGCATTTCACTCCAATTTCCAAAAATTTGGGTTCAAGTAAACGCAAAAATGTTGATGTCCTAAAATTCGCATAAATGCTTGTATGTAGGTGTTATGTGTCTTTAACATTAGGTAAGTACACGTTAAAAAACTATTTAAAGACATCGGAAACTTTCCAAACGGTGCAAAAGTAAACGCGTGTACAGTTTACCATCATTAAAACTAAACAAGATATACTCGTACGTATAGTCTGTCACCCGACACTGTGAGAACGAGAGAATGGATTCAATAATGTTTGCGCATCACTTGACCGGCAATGCATGTTTACTTATTGTTAAAACTCCACTGAATGTGGATTGAGCGTAACATTAGACTAACTGAAACAAATAGTTTTACTTGATTTAAACCTGCTTGAGGTGATATACCATGTTTGTATACAAAAGTAGATTTTAAACAAATGCTTTAAATTTAAACAAACAGTACTACAGGAAAGAGGAAAAAATAAGTAGACATATCGTCATAGTCGTAGAATACCGACGGATCTATATATGTAATATTTATCAGATCGGTCAGTATTCTACGACAATGACGATATGTCATATCTTACTTACATTTTTAGGACTGTAAGATAAGACAGGAAGTCTAGAATTATGTGTTTTTACCGCCGTCTTCATCCGCGTGATCGAGATTGAGATATGTTGACCGACCAAAATAAACCGTTTCAAATTCAACCGTTAAGCTAAATATAAGTCATAGATTGCCGTAAGGAATGGTCCAAGGTACCAGCATCCACTTCCTTTCCTATTAATATTATTTGAAGTTGTCACTCAATCCTATACAGTCATCATCATCATATCGTCATAGTCGTAGAATACTGACGGATCTTTATATGTAATCTTTGTCAGATCCGTCAGTATTCTACGACTATGATGATATCGGCCGTTAACTGTCCACTGCTGGACATAGGCCTTCCTCATAAGAGGGGTTAGCCAATAATTGCTACACTTGGCGGATGGGTTGACAATCGTAGTGAGGCTTTGGTGAAGTTTTAAGAGGGACGTTGCTGCCCATTCCTCGATCTTTAATTTCCTTTAGTCGCCTCTTACACCCATGCGAAAAGGTGGGGTTGACTACTCGATGCCGGGACCACACGATAATCCTACACAGTATGAAGTTCCAACTTGAGAATCATTCTTTTGTTCTTTTAGATTCATCATCATCATTATATTAGTATCATTATCATCATACCCACTGCTGAACATAGACCTGTTAGATTATTTCACATTAATTTTTAAGGCTATTTTTATGCATTCAAATCTCTATACTCTATGACGGTACACATAATGTAGGTACTAACCTAAACTTTTCAATGCACTTGCAATATTTCCCGATTTACTTTGCTCCAGTTCTAATAACAACAGTTGCAACTCGCTGTCCACCGCAGCTTCCGAGGTGTCTCTGCACCTCAACCAGGCGAGAGTATCCCTTGCTTCCTGGGAATACAAAATAAGCTATTTATGTATATTTATTTATCGTAACTAGTCTAAGTGACCATAGCCCACCAGATGAAAAATGGCCAATGTAGTCCAAACATAAGGGTTGAGATTACAGCATTTGATATATATCCAATTATTTTATAATAATTTAGTTATTTTCTATTATCAAATTATTGTAGTATAAGTGTCGTAAATTATAATTAGAAAGGATCGTTTGCGAACGTTCATGCGTTTCGTAAACAATCTTTGTATTGTCATTTTTGACATTTGTTTATGATATCGATCGTCTCACGCTTTGCTTTTGTCTTGAGTCATTTATTTATTTATATATTTATTCACAATAGTGTTTGTTGTATTTACATTATTTTCACTGGTACCTTTTCTGGATTACCCAAATTAAATTATTTTCTCTCTAACTATACTGGTTGGCTGGAGGAGATTTCTTTCAGAGATAAGTCCTCCCTTGCTAACAAGGTGTTAAACTAATCGTCGCATATATTGTTTAAGTGCAATAAAGAATATATATAGTCTTTGAAAAATAAAGTATTCAAATTAAGTACTCGTCTTTAAATATTAAATTGAAATCCAAGTGACCCAAGAAAATACGTAACAATAAGAATAAATAGACTGAGTAGAACACTCATATATTTTCCTTTGTGAACGAGTCAATGCCGCCAAAAAGTATCCTTCTTCGTTTCAGATCCTGCATACTCATATATTGGGAGAGTTATCAGAAATTTGTGAGGAATTATTTGAAATGATGCCTATAGCCACCTTTTATCATCGTACCGCTTGCCATCGACAGTGAATTCATCCTCACACGGTCACGTGCGGTGCGGTTTTAGAGAAACCTCCAGCGAACGCTCAGGCTGTGGAATAAGCTCCATGCCGAGGTTTCCCCTAAATACTACAGTATGAGGCTTTTCAAAAAGGTATTAAGGTTTTTTCAGAATCGGCACTGCACACGTGACTCGCCTAGTATTGTAGACATCAATAGGTTACAGTGACCGTTTACCATCAGATAGGCTGTATATACTTGTTTACCATCCTTGTGGTACAAAAAAATTCAAACAATACGGCGATACACAAACGAGTGAAAGAGATAAGCTCTAGCTGTGATGTCAGTTGCTTGTCTAGTACTGCCTTGTCTGGTTTAACTCTTAAAAAATCAGGCCGAATATTATTGTTGGATCTACAGGAATATCAGTTCTACCTGAATACTAAATTTATTCTTATGCTAAACATGACAAATACATAAGTAGTTACAAAACACACCTCGACCTTTCCTCTCTTCAATAGATAGGACGGCGTTTCTGGCATTGTGGTGAACACCAACAAATGCACCAATGGTATCGCCAAACAGATCCACAACGTCGCGTCGTAACTCAAATATTCTCCCAGAACATACACCACCAAGTTGCCTAAATTCTGAGATAGAACTACCAGGCTTCCGAGCACTCCTCTAATGGAGTCTTCACTGATTTCTTTAATGTACAGAGGAGTGACTACATATGCTCCACTCACGCCCAGGCCTATTATGGCCCGAGCGGTTATTAATGCCCAGGTAGCTGTCGAGTATAATTTGAGGCCCCAGCACACCTGAAAATAGATATTGCAGAGTTACGATACTAACTTAGTATCTACATACATAGTCTGTATTAATAGAACTAAATAAGAATATAAATAAATAAGTAAATAACTTGGCCATAGACAGTCTGCTGACATTCCATAATTATTATTATTACATCAGCTTTTAACTGTCCACTGCTGAACATAAAACTCTCCCATAAGGGGGGTTTTACCAGTAGTTACCACGCTTGGCAAACGGATTGGCAATCACAGTTAGGCTTTGGTGATATTTTAAGAAGGACGCTGTCACCCATCCCTATTCCCTAAGTCGCCTCTTACGACATCTGCGGTAAAGACAAGGGTTGCACAGGGCGAATGTCCAATAAACAAATAAAAAATCTAACTAATGTCATTTAGAAAGTGTTCCTGTGATATAATTATTTCAGTTAAACTTTGTTACCTTCTCATTAGATTCATAATAGAGGAAAGGGATTTTTAGTAATAAAGACTCTAGTTCCTATCGTATATCCTGTCAGGTGTTAATTTCCACGCGGCCACCCCTGGCAACCATCGCGGTTAATTCCTCGCCATGATCTCTCACTAGTACCCCATGAGAGTAAAATATTCATACAAGCAATGTTATCATTCTATTTTCTTTCATAAAAAGTCTTACCTATTCATATTATTTTATTCAGAGATATGAGTCGAAATGACACATAGCCTAATGCAACTATATTGGGGGGAAAGGGATTGTTGTTAGTAATTGCTAGCAATATACCCAACCTAAGGTCGACCTCCTCGCGGTTCCCCCTGGAAACTATCATGATTAATTCCTGATAAATTCATCATGATGAGCTAACTCGCCTGTTTTCATTCTCATCTATCACCCTTCACTGGTGCCCCGCCAGCGTATCCCGTTAGCGCAGGCGGGGTTACCATTCTCTTTTCATCCAATAAAAAAAAATGCAACTATATTTTCGAGTTTATGAAAGATCAATAATAATTATTTATTTTTACCCTCTGCGGCTTGCGAAGCGCCGCAGGGTCATTATGGCGGAGTCCTGATGAGGACTGCCGCACTCCGTATCGTTTCTTGGATGGTCATACGAAGTGTACTTGCGTCAAGTTTATTGTACAATAACAATTGAATTGTAATCATGTGCACCTATGTTAAATAAAAGTAAACTCTTTTTTTTCATATATATGTATGAAAATAGACGAGGTTTTTAATACGTTTATATTTTTATATGCTTTTCTTTAAGTTGCTTTATAGGTATGGTGGTATGATGGAAGGCAGTGGATACAGGTGCCTTAGGACCGCTCCTTGTAGCTATTTAATGAGGACGCCTTTTTTTTTAACGTGAGGAAATCTTCCAAAGACCTTCCCAACTGCCGGAGGGAAGGCAGAGAGGGTGTGTGGGATTTTTACCCACTAAAACCTCACGACGTACCTCGAGGCGCATATGTCGGGTTCCCGGGCTCCCGAGTTGAAGACGACCGGAGCTAAAGAGGAGGCCTATGTTCAGCAGTGGATAGATAATGGCTTATATGATGATATTATAGTGATTGGTACGGTACCAATGTAAGATTTTTTCCGTTCAAAATTTATCATTTATTTTTTAACCACTTGCTAGCATCCTATCGGCCTGACCAATACAATAAATATTATTGTTATAGTACCATTTAGTTAGCTTGATACCGAGACGAAAAGTAGTGTTAGGAAGTCGTCATGTTTTTTTTACGTCATATTCATAGATTCTGAACCGATTTTCATGAGTCTTTTTGTAATCTATTGAGTTTATTTTCAAATTGATCATATAACAATTGTGTCATAATTAAATTATTTATCTATTTTTATTGAAGAAAATAAGGATGGATACTTACGACCATAGACAAAGAAGTTAACATCAGAGCCTTCTTCCTGCCGTAATTATCAACAATGTAACCAAAGAGGAACACAGCTGGCGTCCCCACTAAGTACACCACTGATGCCATCCAGGATATGACGTCGGGATGTACTGGATCCGCCGCGGGAGATTCGGGAGACATTAGCCGGGGGCCCATTGGGGACATCCATCCCACGGCCGTGCCATAAGAAAATACAGGGAGTACCACTGGAAATTAAAATTGCAACAATTCTGAGTTATTTAGAGTTAGGAATACTTTGCGTTTCAATGAAATTTTTTGGAAATTCTCCGATCAGGGTAAGAAGGTAGGTATTGTTAGTAATGTTAATGAGATTTTAAAAAAAGGGTTAAAGAGGTTTCTTCAGAGACAGCAATGCGCGTGTAATGTCCCTTGTATTGCAGGCGTTCATAGGCTATAATAAACACCTACCACCAAGATGACCGTATGCTTGTATGCCATCTCAGTGGTATAAAAACAAATGACGGCTGGAAATCCTACTCGTATTGCTAGCAATACATCCTGTTATGTTGCCTTCCATGCAGTTCCCCCATAGGGATGTTTCTTATAAATTCGTCACGACATGGGACAGTTTACACTATCCTCACCTGTCATCATTCACTGGTACCCCGTCAGCGTATACTGATAGCATGTGCAGAATTACCACTCTACTTTCGTTTCTTAAATACTTGATGATGGATAAAATTCATCAATGAATTTTATAAATGATACGTTGTTAAATTCTGTGTTATAAATCTATTTTAGGTAACATTACGAGGAGATAAACGTTGATATTTACGTATTTACTATTATTTATCAGGAGGCCCTAGCCTCCTTAAAAGACGCATCATGCACCAATATCAAACTTAAAGAGAGAGGAGACGGAAGGGGCGACCCGCTCCGGTCCTGAGGGGCCTTCAATGCCTCTAAAAATTGCCCATTACTTTCGATCAATTAATATTTTATTTTCCTCATATACAGTCTAATATAAATTTAATTTGTAAGGTTTTAACTAAATAAAAATAAACACTTATACATACAAATGTAAACTGAATAAAAAGCTTATAAAATTATATTAACTTCTCAAACTGGGGCCTCAGCCTTGACGCCCTGGATCTCTGATGGTCTTAGCCCAACACTGATATGTACTCTCACAAATATCTTTGCTTATAGCTGATAAGCTCGTGATCCTATTATGAGCACGCCTCCCTACCATTTTAAATATGCCTATGAGAATGACAATAAAAATAAAACAATGTACTCTTTTATGATTTCACGACCTCTAACTATTTTTACTTAGATGTCATAAAGTCAAGAAATAAACAAAAAACTCAAAACGACTCTCGCTCTACTCTTGTGCAAAATATCAGCCAGATATTATAGAGGTTGTCTGGAAGAGATTGCTTAGTGATAAGGCCGCCTTTTGTATCACTTCTCATTAATATTTACTGTGTGAAGGGTTTGATGGATAAAACAATAAAAATATAAGATACTGAATAAAGATATATTATATTGTTCCCTAGTACAATAATAGATGTTTTAAAAATAATGACGTTCTCTAATAAACAAAATACTCATTGACATAACAAGAAAAATGAATAAGTTCTATTTTTAAAAATAAATAAAACCTCAACATACTGTATTTGTTATTCTTCTTTTTACTTGGTGCAATAAAGTGTAAATAAATATTAATGCTCAGCAAATTCTTCGCATCGCTCTCGTTTCGTAGATTAAACTTTTTGCTTATTGACCTGTGTCTAATATAAATATTAATTAATTCCCCCGGATGTCAATTGTAAATGTCACACGCGTCAGTACAATCAGATTGTTGTGCCTACACGTGAAGCTCGTTACTTTGTTTTGTACTCTGGAACCAATTAGTCGTTGACTACTAACGTAATAATAGTCGGCATTGGTATATATACTAGATAATTCTGAGATGGGCACGGCCCACCCGGCCCCTTCAATACGCCTATGATAGTTAGGGTTACCAGCACAATTTAGTTTATATATCCATATTCGTATCAGCCTTTAACTGTCCACTGCTGAACATAAGCCTTCCCCTTGCAGTACAATAGTTGCCACGCTTGGCAGGCGGATTGGCAACAGCAGTTTTGGCGATGTTTTAGGAGGGACGCTGGTGTCCATCCCTCGCCCTCCCTTAGTCGCCTCTTATGACATTTACAAGGTGCATTGATAGCGATAAGGCTGTTAGATCCCATTACTAACAACCCCCCCCCCCCCTGAAAAGACACGTTAGTTAACCCACCGTGATGAATACACGTGGAATTCAGCACCATGGTTTCCAGGGGGGATTTCGTAGAGGTCGACCTGACATATTGCTAGCAATGGGACCACTAGTTTGGACTACTAACAGCCCCCCCCCCCCTCCAGTATTCTATAGTTTGAGGACCAGGCCACTGATGTGATTGTGTGATATATTAATTTATTTATCATGTCGTCAATGGGAACCAGATGGAGAGTTCAGGTCGAGATTAAATGGGTAAATTGGCTGCAGTTCAATTGGCTGTATAATGCATGTGCACATATTGTTCCATTGCAAGTCGTTCCCCTGTTAACTAACAGCTGTCATTCATCGGAACATTCTGGAAAATAAGCTTCATACTTATATTTAGAATGAGAATTCCTAATACGTTCTATGGCTATAAATAGCTTTATATTAATTTATTATCACTTATTATTTGCATTCATTTTTATTATAGTATTTTTTATGTATACCTATACATATATTTTACATATTTTTTTCTAGGTGAACATATAAACTGTAAGACTCGTTTGTTAATATATATATATATATATATATATATATATATATATATATATATATATATATATATATATATATATATATATATATATATATATATATATATATATATATATATGTGTGTGTGTATTGGGGTATAGCTAGCTTTGCCCCATAGCTAGCAATATACCCTATCAGGTCGATCTCCATGCGGTTCCCCCTGGAAACCATCTTGATTATTTTTTTATGAATTCCTCACTATGCGCCAACTGATCTGTTTCATCCTCGTCTATCATCCCTCATTGGCGTCTCGCCGATGTATAACTAAAATGAGCAGTGGTAATTTGAAGTAAAACAAATGAACCATAGAAACCTGAATTTACTGGGTACAGAGGAATAACACCTGAGTCCTCAGGAATGGCAACGCATAGGGGGTATCATGGGCGAAACAGTATATTCTGTTCCGTCCATGGTACTGCTCATGTCTATAGGCGACAGTTAACACTTTACATCAGGTTGGCCGTCAGCTTGTTTGCCATTCTAAGTTGTATAAAAAAAAACCTGCCATGAAATTTTTTCCGAAATGTTGAGGCCAAACGAAAAACAAATTTGATGTTAAAACACATAATATATATCGTTTAAAAATATTAAAAATGTCAATATATTGTTTCTTTAGACTTTAATGGTAGGATTTATGACGAACAAAACGTTAAACTCCATTTACGGGGCCGATTTCGATATATGTTCATATATACCACGAGTTCAAATATCATATAACACGAAATTGTGTGGGAAAATTCGTAATTTCGTTTCATGGTAGACCCCCAGCACAAAATTACCAACGATACATCGCGTGACGTAGTACGAGCATAAAAATAAAAATAGCTATAGACGAATACCTACCTACAGTCGAATTGAAACCACCAAACAAACATATTCATTCTTGTTTTCATCAATCAATTGAACAGCTTGTAACTTCATTCACAAATGTCTATTTTATTACATTGTCCCAAAGTTGACATATATCACGTGAAGTTTAATGAAACTATTGTTCGTGCTTACTCATGAATCATTACGTCAAACACGAATATGTCGTAGGGCAATGAGGCTATAAGTTATTTAGCCAAATACCCAAGGAAACCGAAAAAATAACGAAATGTGTTTTAATCTATTACGTCTTCTTATTGAATAATTTATTGATCATATTTTATAAAAAAAAAAAAAACATTTACTTCAATCCTGGCAAAACCTGTTATTTTGGCTTAAAAATCAAACTACTATACCGATTTAAGTAAAATTCTTATGAGATCAATTTGAAAGTATGCCCTTTCATTACTGTCGTCTTTCTACCTTTATGGTGTGAATATAATATTTTTTAATTATTTCAGATATAAGCTGTTGATTCCAGATGTAATATAAAAATAAAATTTTAAAAAATATATAAAAATAAAAGCCTCACAATAAAAAATAATATAATATAAATAAAGATACCTTTCTCATTTCACTAGGCCTAGTAGTGAAATGACCGGGGGGAAAGGGATTGTTATCAATGGAGTTTGCAGCCCCATTGCTAGCAATATGCCTTATTAAGTCGACCTCCACGTGGTTCCCCCTGGAAACCATCGTGAACATTTTTTGTTGAATTCGTCACGATGGGCTAACTGATCTGCTTTATACTCACCTATCATCCTTCACCGGTGCCCCGCCGGTGTATACCGATAGCGCGGGTGGGGTTACCATTCCATTATCATCCATTAAAAAAAAGAGTAGTGAAATGACCTATTACTGAATATAGTGTATTATCTTGTAATATCATTAAATTACTCGACAAGAATAAGTTAATAATAATATACAGAAAAATTTGATTAGATTATTATATATATATATATATATATATATATATATATATATATATATATATATATAATAATTTGTAATTTATGTAAATATTTACTATAATTTTTGCTTTGCACTACTACTGCCCACTCACTATTTCCTATGCCACTGTGTTGACTGGAAGAAATCTCTTTTAGAGATAAGTTCGCCTTTGCTAACATTCTTATTAACTTATTGTTGTTACTGTATATTTTAGTGCAATAAAGAATATATATATATATTCTGTAATTTCGTAATATCTCTAGGTATTTCATGAAATCCCTAATATTCCAATTTTCCTGCGACATATTATATATAGTTCGTGTAAATAATATTAAATAAACTCATTAAATAATGACTCCATTCATAGAAATATATTGTATACATGCCATTGAACGCGGCTTCGCTCGAGTCTATCGTAAATCCTGTTTCTGTAGAAATTTAAAGAAATTACTTCTTATTAAATAGAAATTAGACCGTGTGGTCCCGGCATAGAATAGGCCACCCCTTCCTTACCCGTGGGTGTCGTATGAGGCGACTAAGGGCTTAAAGCTTAAAGTAGATGGAAAATAGCGTCCCTCTTAAAACATCGCCAAAAACTAAACTGCTGTTGCCAAACCGGTTGCCAAGCGTGGCAACTACTGGCAAAACCCCCCTTATGGGGGGGAACAGTTAACGGCTGATATAAACAATACAAAGTAACGTAGTAAAATAAATTCAATCATATTTTATAAATTTATACATAAATAAACGTTTAAACTGTAAAACTGTAACTCCTACTTAGATTCTTCGTACTAACGGTATGACACGTGTACCTAACAACTAAGCAACAGGATGTCTGGACACCTATGTCATTAACGGTAGGTGACTAACGGTCGGTCCTAATATTTATATCTATTTCCCATAAATGGGGGAGGGGATAGTTTTTTTTTAATGGGTGATAATGGAATGGTAACCCCGCCTTCGCTATCGGTATACGCTGGTGGGGCACCAGTGAGGTGATAGGTGAGGATGAAAGCAGGTCAGTTAGCCCATCGTGATAAATTCCACTAGAATTAACCACGATGGTTTCCAGGGACCCCGTGGAGGTCGACCTGACAGGGTGTATTGCTAGCAATGGGTCCATTAGACCCTATTATTAACAATCCCTTTCCTATCCCCTCCCAAGGGGAGGGGATAGTTGGCCTCCAGAAACAGCAATAGGGTCACCATTACTAACAATGTTTAGTCGCCTTCATGTGGTCTCTTTTGAAACCACCGTGGTTTAACTGAATCCGTCACAATAGGCCAATGACTTGACATTGGAGAGAAAGGTTGGTTGGTAATAAGGGGCTAAAAACCTCATTGACAACACAAACAAATACAGTCAGGTCGACCTCCACGCTGTTCCCCTAGAACCATCGTGATTTGACAAAAATTGAATTCGTTATAATAAGCCAGCTGACCTGCACTGGTGCACTGCCAGCGTATACCGATGGCGTAGACGGGGTTACCATTTCTTTTTCACTTATGAAAAAAATACCTGACTTCATCCTCTTTTACCAATATACACAGGTACCTCGCCAGTATATACCGACAACGCAGGCAGGTTTGCTATTCCATGATTATTATCTCATTAAATCATCATCTCAACAAAATCTAACAAATCTTATTTTTTAGTGGTGCCTATTGACCATTTATAGCAGCGTTACTGTGTTATAACAAATGTCTATATTAGTTTATAGTTGTTTTTGGAAGGAAAATAAAATATTAAAAATTTTGGTTTCCCGCCGTTGTATAACTTTTTTATAGTAAACTTCCAATGTCTAGGTATTTGCTGTAGTTTATATTGTAATATTTTCAATAGATATCTATAAAATAAATTATTATAATAAAAATGTGTTTCATTGATTTATAAACGATTTTTTATGTCCAATTCCCCGTGATAAATTTATGAAAAATAAACACTATTTCATATATAATGTTAAAAAAAAAGAAAAGTTAACAGCTTTGGATACTGGTATACTAGACGGAGGGCGATTGATTAACATAGAATTATAGTAACACAAACGAAGCTAGGCCAATGCGCTAGTCGGTTTATAAAACAAATACTTGAAAAACCGGGATGTGAACTGGCGCTACCGGTTCTAGGATATATTTTTAGACGCAATCCTAGATTGACGATTGTCTATAGGTAGGTAGCTTTAGATGCTATATGGGGTCATTGCAGCTTTTTAATATTTACCAGATAATGCACGTAACTTTGAAGTTTTTGAATAATTTTTTTTTAAATCCACATGTAATTTCGAATACTTTTTTTTTATACAACTTAGAATGGGAAACAAGCTAACGGCCCACCTGATGAAAAGTGGTAACCGTCGCTTATAGACATGAGCAGTACCATGGATATAACAGAGTATACTATTTCGCCCATGATAATGCCCCCATAAATTCGCCCCCCATGCGTTGCCATTCCTGAGGACTCAGGTGTTATTCCTCTGTACCCTGTAAATTCACGCCATATCCCACCCTTCAAACCGAAACACAGCCATGCAAACACAACTGCTTCACGGTTGAAACACGAATGGGACAGAGGTACCCAAGCAAACGACTTTTGTACAAAGTCTCCCTCTGGTGAATCGGATAGTAATATTATTTCTGTACAAAATTAATTAAGTTTTAATAAATAAAATAATCACCTATTAATAGTGACGTCTTTATGTTTATTATAACTACATTTCTTACTGAGTCAAGTATTTTTAATTTTAATAAATTAAATAAAATATTTATTAATAATTTACTCAACCACTTCAAAAATAATACAAACATATTTGTATAATATAATAAAAATACACAAATAAAAAAATAGATACGAAGTAAGTCTCTTCAGCCACTTTTTGGAAAAATTTATATATATATATATATATATATATATATATATATATATATATATATATATATATATATATATATTGTCTAATTTGATTAATTCAGTGACATATAAGTAGTATTTATGAAACTGAATAACCTCTTAGTCTGATAGTAAAGGCATTGTTAATAATGAGGTCTAACATCTCCGTTGCTAGCAATATATTATATCTGGTTGACCACCACACGGTTCGCCCTTGACACCATCGTGGTTATTTTTTGTATAACTCCGTCACGATGGGTTACCTATCATCTGTCACAGGTGTGCCGCCAGCGTATACCGATAGCTCAAACGAGACTACTTTTCCATTACCATTCTTATACTAATATATATCTTGTATAACGCATTTGTATTTTCCGTTGAATAAATAATTATTGTATCGGCAGTTATGGGGGAGGCTATCCTCCCCCATAAGTGGAGTTTGGCTTTTGGTGATGCTTTAATAGGGATGCTGTTGCCCATCACTTCACTATAAGCTATTATTAGCTACTATTAAGTTATTTAGCTCCACCCTAAATTTTTTTTTTAATGGGTGATAGAAGAATGGTAACCTCACCCGCGCTATCGGTATACACCGGCGGGGTACCAGTGAAGGATGATAAGTGAGGATGAAGCAGGTCAGTTAGCCTATTGTGACGAATTCAACAAGAATTGTTCACTATGGTTTCCAGGGGGAACCACGTGGAGGTCGACCTAATCGGGCATATTGCTAGCAATGGGGCTGTCAAACTCCATTGCTAAAAATCTCTTCCCCCCAAATTATTATTATTAATATTATTCATTAAAAAAATCCTCTTAGTCATAGCGACACATTCACGTGCGTAAAATACACGTAATTCCAATTACGTAGGATAATATTATTTTATAATCTCGTGCTCAAAACTGCGGGATATAGACACGCACCTATTAGGTAAATGGCGATTAAGGGTGAGCAATGTCATGTTAAGTGGAAAACTCATTAAAAAACATAATAAAAACGAACTGTACTAATGATAAAACCGCTTAAGTCTCTAAACACTTATTTACGGTAATTTAAAACAGGATCAGGCGTAAAATGATTAGAATTAACATTTTTAAATATGAATGAATAAATGAAAACTTTTTATTGTTCCCTTTAAAGAATGATATAGATTATAAAGATTAACAATATGTATACAATATGTAAGGGTTTTTTTTTTTTGGTGGATTAAAATGGAATGGTAATCCCGCCTGCGCTAACGGGATACGCTGGCGGAGCACCAGTGAAGGGTGATAGATGAGAATAAAAACAGGCCAGTTTGCCCATCATGATGAATTCATCAGGAATTAACCATGATAGTTTCCAGGGGGAACCGCGAGGAGGTCGACCTGGTTATTATGTAAGGGTTGGCTAGAAGAAATCGCGCTTAGCGGTAAAGTTGGCATTGTTTTCTCAGTGTAATATTTTCTTATAATTGTTTGTATTTATAATAAGTTTACTATTGTAATACAACGGAGGATGTAATAAAGAATATCTATCTATCTATAAAAAAATGGATAATTAATAATATAAACTTAGTTACATAAAATAAGATAAAGAGGCTACAATGGACGGTGTTATCGCCAAATAGCGATCTCTTCCAGTCGACTTGAAGATAAAAAGGAAAAATTAAAAATGTGTCTGGTCAAGGCGTAACAGAAAAATAATACGACTAAAAAAGATAAAAAAAAGAGATTAAAGATAAATTTAAACGCAATATTTAATTAAATATATAATTGTTTACTTACACATAATAATATAATATACTTACGTAAATAAACGCAAATAAATTATACATTTTCGTATGCAGAAAAGTATTCTAAATTTATGGAACATTGTTATTCCATGATATGATTGAATTGGAGCTGTGTTCTACATGGACCATATGCCATATCGTCATATCGTCATATAACATAAAATCGTTTTATTTTCCGAAATCTGTTATAATGTTTTGATTCTTCTTAATGTTATTGCAAATTCCTAATGTGATTCAAAGGAATAGAAAATTTAAAAAGGGGCGTAGGTAAGAAAGGCACAAAAAGTCAAAGAAGGGCACAAACAATATATTTCTTTTACAAATCCTTTATATAGGAAGGAAAGGGATTGTTAGTAATGGAGACTGAGAATCCCATTGCTAGCAATATACCCAACCAGGTCGACCTCCTCGCGGTTCTCCCTGGAAACTATCATGGTTAATACCTGACGAATTCATCATGATGGGCTAACTGGCCTGTTTTCATTCTCATCTGTGAAGGGTGATCACTGGCGCTCTGCAAGCGTATACCGTTAGCGCAGGCGGGGTTACCATACCATTTTCACCCATCAAAAAAAAATCCTTTGTATAGAGGAGAAAAGAAAAATATTGTCTGGAAGAGATCGCTCTTAGTGATAAGGCCGTCTATTGTTTTCTCAGTGTGGTCTTTTCTTGTAATTATTTATATTTCTACTAAATAAGTTTACTGTTATAATTTTTTGGAAGAAACAATAAAGAGTATCTATCTATGCACCTTTTCAAGGGGCGAACCCCCCTCCCTACACCCTCCTACGTTCTCTATAAAATAATATTAAATAGACCAATGGTAACAAAAATTTGTAGTAATAATATCGTTTAAAGATCACTCCGATTAATTTGATTTCTTTATAGTATTTAAAAAAAAACAATTTTATCTATAGAAAGATACGTAGATAGATCTTTCTATAATATCTAAACTCAAATTAATTGAAAACCATTTTGAAGATCTTTAAAACACTAAAAATGGAGTCTTTATATTTTCAAAGAATCATCGAACAATACGGGTCACTGGTTGTATTGAATCTGTAACAGGATTTCTTAGTATCATTGGCAAGTAACCCAATGTAGAGTTGGACATTTTTCCAAGAACGCGGACAATCTTATATGTTCTGAGTAAAGGTTAAATACAAAAAATGTCTTTGCCTTACCTTTATCCATAAAGTAACAATTTTTTTTTTTAATTCTAGAATTATAGAAAATAGAATAGACAAATTCAAGAATCCAGGTTGTTGAAACAGTATCTAACGTGTAATTTATAAGCAAATAAAGTTTGGTTCCCGCCAAAAAGAAATCGTTTCAATTGAAGGAAAAATCAATTTTGCTATAGAAAATAGTTCTATTGTTCTATAATAACCATTAATATCTGTCCGTGTGTATGTTACATTAATTCTTTATTATCTTTAGTTAGTTATTACTAATCATGTGAGGGTAGTTATCGTCTCGTGCCACCATTATCATATTAGCCTTTAAATATCCACTGCTGAACATAAGCCTCCTCTTGGGGGGTTTTCCAGTAGTTGCCACGCTTAGCAGGCGGATTGGTAACCGTAGTTAGGCTTTAGAGATGTTTTAAGAGGGCTGCAGCTCATTCGTCGCCCTCTCTTATTCGCCTCTTACGACACCCGCGAGAAAGGTAGGGGTGACCTATTCTATGCCAGGACCACACGGTTATTAATGCCATAGAGAAAACTAAATCACTCTAACCGCATCACAATCTCACTAATTGATAGTCTTTGCCATTATATAGTGATAAACAAATCCTTCAATACCTAATATAAATAATATATTTGCTTAATAATGTACATATATACTACATATACATATAATACATTTAAGATATAGTTTAACATTGTTTACACATTAAAATGTATTTTATCGGCTAATATTTTAAGAGTTTATAACTCAAGTTAATTATCATGTAAGTAATTAACTTAATAACAATTAAATAGAAAAAATGATTAAGCACCCAAAATAAATGAAAACACTTTATATTATTTACTTAAGAATGAAGAATAATATGAGAAAATACTTGATAATAACTTTCGAATTAGATAAACATCGTCACACACACAATTTTAAAATTCTATTACACAAAAAGAAATCGTAGCAAAACCAGTTGTTTTAATTTAAAAATAAAACCTCTGAAACGGTTTTGTGAAAATTTCTATGGAATCGATCTACTAAATACCTATATCCTTTAGATATAGGTAGTTTCAGATAAAAAATTGGTTTATAAATGATGGACTTTTAAGGTAACAAAACATAAAAAGTCAAATAAATACAACAAAATTAAGTCTTTTTTTAAGTCGATTAAAAAACAGCGACATGAATCGTAACAAAACACACTGATAAACGACATAATCTACCGACTACACCGTTTTTAAAAAAACATTCATGCTCACTTTTTTACTTTATTCGAGCAGTAAATACTTTATATTATTCTCAATTTCGTGTATAATATAGTATGTCATATATGTGTAAGTACATTTGTTATGTATATATATTCGTTTATATATGCAATTTTAGTATGTATGTATATCAATAATTACTAGAACCGCATTCGAGAATTCTGACACTTCCCTATGGTTGACTGGGAGAGAATGCTTTTAGCATTAAATCCGCCATGTATACATATAATGTACTAATGAATAAATAAATAAATAATATTCATAGATAACTTATGGGAGTCGTCAGATTTATAAATGGCAGTTTTTTCCAACTTTCACTTGCAATAGACACAAGACTCTTATTCTAACCCGATCACCAACCATAGAGGTCAAGTTATCAAACCGTTAGTCTTAGCTTACTTCAAGAAAGTAGATTTTGTGTTTATATTATATTTATACTAACATTGTACCCAGTTAAACAATTTAAAAATTACATAAACAAATATTGTATTTTATATAAATACCCAGTACTACACCGATTCGTAAAAAATCTGTCAGTCGATTTCTAAAATTCCTTTTTATTAAAAGGGTTTTTAAATTTTATTTTAGAATAGTTTATCAAAGAAGTCGGAAATGTCGAAATATATTTATATCAAAATATTTGCAAAAGTTATCTAGAATATTTAAAAATTAGCAATAAAATCCATATTGTCTATTTCGAAAATTTATGACAACATCAGAAAAAGTGGCTGAACAAATTTTTTTGATTGAATAAATGTAAACCTTAATGTAACATAAAAAAATAATCTTACTGGTTAATTTAAGCAATGGAAAACGAAAAAAAAAAACAAAAATTCTCAGTGTCTATGGTTACTTTTTAGAAAGTAAACCAAAACGTGCTATCGAAAATAGTCTTACGTTTGACAATTGACATACATATTAAAATTGATAAGAGACACGAGTCATGGATCTCAGAAACAACCATTAGCGGTTATCATACTTTAATGATAGTTCACATTAAAAACAAATAATTAAAAATCTAGATTAGTATACATTGTCTAATACATATGAAGTATCTATTAATTTAATGATCTTTGTGGTAGAAAACGTTTAATATAGATACGAGGGTATCTATATTAAAGAATTCATTTATGAAAGATTTTTTTAGTTCCTGTTCTTGTTGAAACGAGATCTTGGGAGACTTTGTACAACAATCATAGAATAAGCAATCCTGTGGGTGTCGTAAGAAACAACTAAGGGATCTCGATGTTGAAGGTATGGACAGTGTCCCTCTTAAAACATCAAGTTTTAAGAGGGAGACTGCTGTCCATACCTCAATAACCTTATATAAAAGCCAAACTGCAATTGCCAACCCGCCTGCCAAGCGTGGCAACTACTGGCAAAATCCTATGATTATACGGGACACCTTGTCAGCAGTGGACAGTTAACGGCTGATACAACATCTGCATGGATACCTCTGTCCGATTTGTGCCAAGAAGCACATGTACTTACATGACTGCGTTTATGGTAGGAAGGGTGGAATGTGGCAATAATTTTACAGGTAAAGCTGGCATAACACCATACTCATTCCTGAGGAATATGGTGTTATGCCGGCTATGGTGTTATGGATGACATCCCAGGTTATTTGATTAGAATTATTTTGTTTAATTTCGCTACCATTATATTGATGTCTAATATGGAAGGGTGTTGAATCTCTGGTAGTAATAGTGGTGGTCAATCATCGAGTGTTGGCAGCCACACATATACTAACAGTAGCGGAATTAAACATAAATAATTGTAATTAAATAACCAGAGTGGTTACCCTCTAATGCCATAGATAATATTAAATCATAGAGTACAGCTAGTTTAGCAAAACTATTATGTTATGGACCATCGAGAAATATCGTAAAAATATAAAGTAGTTCTAACGCAATTTCAGTAAAAAATTTAGTTTATACTGATCTTTAGAATAATCATTTCGTTGTAATATCAAATTAATATTGTTATTTTTGAGACAGAAAATGATGCTTCGGTGTCAACTCCAATATGTGTCTGGTCCACGCGATTTATCTATAATAAGTGTTACAGTACAATTTAAATTCGTTATTTTAGTTCAAAATTTAAACACCTGAATAAATAAACATTTATGTACGAGAGCAATTAACCTCTTTGTTTCATTCCAATCCGACTTACTAAAGCATAGATTAAGAATAGTGTCTTTGTATATATAGTTTTCGACGTAAAAGTTCTATGCTACAAATATGGGCTAACTGACCTGCCTTTTCATTCTCACCTATCATTCTTCACTGGTGCCCCGCCAGCGTATACCGTTAGCGCAGGCGGCGTTACCATTCCATTATCGTCCATTACAAAAAAAATTATGCTCTGCCAAAAAAAGTTACTTTAAATGCGAATTCATACGTTCGATAAATGTCTTCTATTGAAAATATTTTAATTTAGAACGTGGTGATTAGATTCCCTTGTGTACAAGTAATTTTTGGTTAACAATTAGCAGTTTTGCTCCGCAAAGAAAAACGGCAGCTTCAGTCACCACAAATTTAACATATGTCTAACACAACAGTATAGATTATAAAAAGAATTGTGAAAATCGGTTTAGAATAGAAAACCTCCTTCTTTCTAAAATCACGGTAAATATTTTTGATTCAGTAACTTCAATAACATATATATATATATATATATATATATATATATATATATATATATATATATATATAATGTAATTGTATGGAGACGATTCTATTTTTTACGACGTTATCGCGGACGTGAACGGAAATTAAAGAGCGTCTGCTTACAATTGCATAATTTTTTTTTTCTCTTATTATATCGTGCCGGTAAATTGTACATTACTGTGGAGCGCCACGATAAATTATTAAAACCCTTAAGGTATTGATGTCTTCTTAGACATGTTTCTTGAATATTTCGCTTTTTCTTTCTGATTAGACGCAATTTCTGTGAAGACATCTTGACCTGTATAAGAAACTGAAATTAGAGGAGAGGTCAAGATGTGTGGGGAATTGGGACTAATAATTGAGGGGAGGAAACATGTCTAAGGATTGTTTTAATAATTTATGGGGATCAAAATGTACAATTTATTGCTAGATATAATACATTGTAATCAGACGCTCTTTAATTTCCGTTCCGTCCGCGATAACGTCGTAAAAAATGGAAACCATCTTACATTATATATATATATATATATATATATATATATATATATATATTCGTCACATATACATTATTTCGAGAACTATATATAAAAATTTATCCTACTACAATTATTATATTCGATTGTCATCTTGCAACCCTATTGCGGCATATAAAAATCGCGATTAAAAAACAGGAATAGATCGCAAAAGCGTGAAAATTCGAATTTGTATGTACAGCTTCTATCATGACAAAATGTGAAACTTACACAAGAAATAAGAATAAACTGTATGCATTACTAAAAGGTTAAAGGTATAGAAATCTCACACTTAAAAAATTTTTAAATACGTGACTAATTATTTTTGTTCATTATGTTATTTGAGAATAACTGTATTGATTTATTTATTTATGCCTTTGTACATACAGTTTTAATATAGAAATTAGATTATAACCAAAATGTACACTAGCGGACTTATCCCTTAAAGGGATTTCTTCCAGTCATTCTTAAGAACTCGAAAGAATAAAGTATCTACAGAGTTAATTGATGATCGATGAAAATTAAAATATATATTAAATTATTTTTTCAGTTAATATACCAATGTGTATTAACTGAGCAAATAATTTAATTTATTTATAATCTTTTTTTATTTTCATAATGCTATTAATTTCTTGTTTACTTTGCTCAGAATTCATCTGCATATATTTTGTCTCATTCGCGTTTCTAGCGACAAGCAACTACTTCGATTTAGATTTGAAGTGTAACACCTAGAAGGATCAATGAAATATGTATAGATAGGTCAATGAAATTGCGAGGTACGAAAGCATAACAAATAATTATGGAATTACAACCTATGAAGGATATCAACATGGATATCACAGTTTATACTGTGATACCATACCATAGACATCATCATTATAAGTTGTATAAAAAATATTGCATTGCCAGTAAGTTAGTTACTTGTTTAGGCAAATAGTTTTTACGTCATTTTGTCATTTCTGTGCATTTAAAATTATAGACTCACAAAATACAAAATTCGACAAATAAACACAGAAACAATGTAGAAAAGATTTTGTACATAGTTAATTCTATTTCCGAACGTAACACGATGAAATGTAATAAATTAAATATAGATATTATTGTTCTGTAATCGTTCACGATAAGTCCTAAAAATAAATTTTGAACTATTGCTGAAATTAAATTAACTACAACAATTTTTATTTTATTCTTTAAGATACAAATTAAAAAAAAATCTAAATCCTATTTAGGTATTATGTTATTATAATAATTTGACAAGAAATACGTACTACATTTTCAAATAATAATAAACTACAAATAAATTAAAAAAAAAAACAAGTACTCACTCAAAATTGCTATAATAATTTGATTTATTTTACTCCCCTCAGAACAATATTTTTTCACAGTGTACTTCAACATTTTTGTTTCTTAAAAAAAAAAAGAGTGAAGACAAATTTAAAAAAAATAAACGCACGCGACGTACCGCGCTCGCACCGTGCGAAGTCTCGACCCGCGTACGACGAATATGAGACTTTGTACAAGTTAGTGCGTACCATTCTCCATACTGTACTAGGTTATAAGTACGTATAACTAACGCACATACAGTTCGATAAGCGAATTAATTGTTTTATAATATTGTACAAAATATATTTAGCTAATACACACATGTGGAAATGATGTATTGGTACTTATAGAAATTTAAAAATACGCAACAAATAATTTCTCATACGAATTTTATTTTGAACGTGACTGTTGAAATTTTTTGATAATATATTTTACATTTTAGTGAATACAATCAAATACTGTTTTTCCGATGACCATTATGTCTTTTAAAGATAACAGTAGGCATATCTTATTTGTCTGTCAGTAGATATAAATTATTTATTATTATAAATCGCACCGTATAGATCTATTCTTTTGAGGATTATTTTCGACCAAATCTTTCGTTTTAAAAAAATAGGAAGCAGCGTGTACAAATCGCTAACATTAATTAAACTTGTTATCTAACTAAAAATTAACGGGGAAAAATTTTAATTATACATCCTTTTCAGAGATCTCTATAAATTATTGATGCCCATTAATTCCTCTCTTTTCGTGATTAGGCAAAGTGGATAAAACCTTATCTGTTCTGAAATCAGTTCAGGATATGATAGGGTTGATATAGCTAAGGAAGGCAAAGACCCTTAAAATAAAAAAAAAGAAAGTTCTGAAATATTTCAATGAAATACAATTTCTTCCTGTAATACATATACATAATAAAATACACTATACACACTCGTTATAATACCTAATTTTAAACTAAGGTATAAAATATTATGATAATATTTAAATATAGATATAAGCACAAATTTAAATTATAAGTGAATTATAAAAAAAAATATTTCATAAATTAAAAAAGTTGTTTTAAGATCCAATTTCTGTGACTACACTTATGTATACAATCAGAAAAAATCTACAATGTAAAAAATACTGTATTCAGAATTACTCATAAATCAAATACTTTTCGAATCGAAGATTCGAAACAAAAATAACCAAGAGTGTCAGCTTTAAATCAAGTGCTTATTAGTCAACAGAGATCACTTTTTAATTTATTGAAGTACTTTTGAAAGTTTCTCTTAAGTTGCCTACATACAGAAATACAGACATAATAGGTACTTAATAAATTGAAGAATATTAAAAAAAATCTTTGAGCTTTTCCCGCCATATTAAGTTTTCATTTTAGTTAATAGGCTCTGTTACATAAGTACACTTTAGAGATTTACCTACGTACATGGTCGTAGCGGGGCTGGGGGGGGGGTGAGGGCAATTGAGGGGCAATGCCCTACCTTAAAAGAAATACCTCAATGCCTTAAAATGAAAGGCCCCAAGAAAATTAGACAGATTCGCTTTTCCGAAGTCAATTATGGCTTTGGCCCTACCAAAAAGTTCTTTTGGCCTACCTTAAGCTTAGATTTGACTACCTACCTACCTACGTAACATGATCCTGTCTGCCTACCCTAGCTTAAATTGAAGATGCTGATAAGTAAATTGTTAAGTAACTACTTATTTTAATATAAAACTGTTTCCTTTTATGTAAATAAATACCAATTTAAAACACAATAAGAACATCAAATTTAAATAGTATTTGTGACAAAATTAGAAGAAAAAACCAAAGCTTATAAAATTAAAAAGTCTATGGTCAAAGCTATGGTCAAACCTATATAGTGAAGGTACCGTTTCTTTGAACCTCATCAAGACTTGTCTGAGGTATAGAGTTACTGGTAGCGTCCACCATAATTTATTACAACATATAGGGTTGCCTATCATAAGAAGTTAGTATATTTAATAATTATTTGAAACTATATTAAAATTAAATTATCGTATTAATCGTTAACTGTCCACTGCTGATCATAGACCTCCCCCTATAGGAGAGGTTTTGCTAGTAATTGCCACGTTTGGCAAGCGAGTTAGCAACCGCAATTAGGTTTTTTTTAATAGGTGATAATAGAATGATAATCTATCCTGCGCTATCTGTACACACTGGCGGGGCACCAGTGAGGGATGATAGATGACAATGAAAGCAGGTGAGTTAGTCCATCGTTACGAATTTCACTAGAATTAACCACGACAGTTTCCAGGAGGAATAGCGTGAAGGTCGACCTGATGGAGTGTATTGCTAGCTCAGTTACACCCCATTATTAACAATCTCTTTTCCCTCTCCCCCGCAGTTAGGTTTTGGTCGAATGCTATTACCCATTCCTCTACCATAAAGGTTCCCTTAGTCGCCTCTTACGATACCTACGGGAAAGAAAGAGTTACGCCATTCTGTGCCGAAACCACATGGCGAAAATAAAATATTAAACAAATACTCCTTGTTTTAGAAACAAATCTATTGAAATCTCTCATCTTAATTGTCACATTTATTTATTTAAGAACTATCAACAAAGCATACATTTATATCTACGTAAAATACATGATAATAAGGTTACATTATAAAATGCTGCCTCAATTAAAGGCCGCCACGACATGCGGCATACTGTCAATTACATCAAGTAATAAAATTAATTTAAGAAATAAAATAAAGTAATAAAACTAATATAAAAAAATTGTAACTAGATGATTTAGGATATATTTATAAAAAATTAATACAAGCGAGCTTAATAATAGCAATAGAAATTAAAACATTTTATTATTATTATTTTAACTATTGCACCAAATTAGTTGTGGTTTTTACAGTTGTATAACTTAAAATCGAGTGTACATATTATATTTTATATTAATACACCATACTAGAAGTTATTACCTACTTCCAATAACCACATATCACAAATTGCGGATAAAAATTAGCGTACAATAAACTTAGTTGTTCCAATCAATGTAACCCATGTACAACCCTATTTAAGATGCCCAGGCTGTTTCTCGTGGCACTCTGCACGCGAGACTTTTTCATTTTTAGTTATTTATAGCCTAATGCTTTATACACACGGATATTATATTAACATGTACGAATAAGTAGGTAATATGAGATTGTGAATTTATATGTAACTTCAATACATTTTGTTCATTAAAAAAAAAAGGGACCTCAATCATGCAATGTTCCTCGTTATGTGATTGAAATCCTATTGAAATTAACGTAATATTTCCTAGTCATTAAATTGAAAGTATTTGAAACTAGATTTTAACCGCGACTCAGTTTTCAGTTTGCGTGATTGGGATATGTGAACGAATTAAATAGTAGAATCAGTCCTTCTTCATTTCATATAATAAATAAACCTATGTAATAATAAATTTCACAGTGATTGGTTAAGTCGATAAGGTGCTGTGAACGACAAACAAACCAGCATTTATAATATTAGTAATAATTTTAATATTACTAAATAAATAAGGATCCTGTAAGGACGTTTTTTTTTGTGTAGCAACACGCAGTTATTTGCTCCACAAAGCAAACAGATAGTTTCAATAGTTATATTAAGTTCAATATTAATATAGCCCCAACATGGTTATAAACATTGGCAATTGCAAAAAATTTTTTTTATACAAACAACAACAATACATTTAACAATAAATTATACAAAACACACATGGTCATAAACTTTGCCAATTGCAAAAAGAATTATTAAAATCGAATCATAATAAAGTAAAGTAATGGCGTAACACAGCCACTTATATTTCAAACAATATTACATATAGTAATTAATACAACAAAAACCTTCTCGGAGGAAAATTATTATTGGTCATTTTTACCAATGATCCCATTGCCAACAATAACCTAACAGCGTGACCTCCATGCGATTTTTTTTTAATGGATGATAATGGAATGGTTACCCCGCCTGTGCTGTCGGTATACACTGGCGGGGCACCAGTAGGGGATGATTGATGAGGATGATCGTGACGAATTCAACGATAAATTATTCACGATAGTTTCCAGAGGGAACCGCATGGAAGTCATCCTGATAGAGTATATTGATATTAACAGGGACTAATCTCCTCATTACTAAAAATCCCTTCCCCCAAAGATCTCCTTGCGGTTAGCAACCCTAGGGAAAAAGGTATAGTTAGTATTGGGGATCTAACGACCTCATTGCTAGCAATGTATCCTATCAGATCAACCTCCACGCGGTTCCCCCTGGAAACCATCTTGATTAATTATTTATGAATTCGTCACTAGGGGCCAACTGACCTGTTTCATTCTCACCTATCATCTCTCACTGGTGCCCCGTCAGTGAATACCGATAACGCAGGCGAGGTTACCATTCCATTATCAACCATTTAAAATAAAATTCTAGCGACGCTCGTGATTATTTTCTAGTAAAATTATCACAATGTACCAATTGACCTGTCTTCATTCTCATCCATTATCCTTCACTGATACTCCGCCATCATAAAAATCATGTGTTAAAAGAGGCTACCATTCCATTTACATTCTCTAAAAACACCAACCTTTCTTTAACAGTCGAGTAAAAACTAAAATTACAATAATGCACCATGTTTGTATGTATGACGCAATGCAACATAACAGTATCTCCGTGTATGCAGTGTTTATAGATGTATAGTTTTTAAAGGTAATTCATTAATACTTAATCTATAAATAGCTACCGATACCTTGTGAGTCGTTGACTTTCATGATTCACGGTAACTGAGGGAGTCGTCGAGTTAATAACTGGTAGAAATGGCAAACAGACAGGTGACAGGAAAACCGACAGACATTTTTTTTTAAATGTAGAAAGTATTATGGACTTCACAGAGTATACTATATGTTAATAGCCATGCTATTCTAGAAGACAAAGACGCGTCATGCTAGCATATGCAAAGACTGTCGCTTTCATATAGCACAGTACAAATTTAACAACATTCAGATCCAGAATTAGAGACGTAATCGCCTAAGATAATTACAGAAAAAAAAACAAACGATTTGAGAACCTTTTCTTTTTGGAGGATTTGAAGGTTACAAATACCAACATGTCTTGTGTCTTGAAAGGAGCTCGTTTGAACCGGAGGCGTCGGGGTTCAAGTGACACACCGAGAATCCAAACAAACACTAAGGTCTAAAAGGAATATTGAAGTCTAAGCGCAACGCAACAAAATCGATACTGGAGTAAATAGTTAATATTTTACCGCATTAGATATTATTTTGCAGAAGTCTTTATTTGGGTGCCTCTGTCCCATTCTTGTTTCTACCGTGAAGCATTTGTGTTTGCATGGCTGTGTTTTGGTTTGAAGGGTGAGATATAGCAGTGAATTTTCAGGGTACAGAGCAATAACAGCGGAGTCCTCAGGAATGGCAAGGCATGAGGGGTATCATGGGCAAAACAGTATACTCTGTTATATCCATGGTACTGCTCATGTATATAGGTGACGGTTACCACTTTCCATCAGGTGGGCCGTCAGTTTGTTTGCCATTCTAAGTTGAATAAAAAAAGTTCATGTCACCAGTTAGTTAGATGTCTCATTTATAGGTGAAACGCGTGTTGCAAGATGTGCGTGGACTGAATGGCGGTCGGAGATTAATTGCTAAAATAAAAAGTTAAAGAACTTCTAGTAATAATAATAGTAGTGGATCTTTGAGTGTTGGTAATCGCACACATACTAATGGCAGTGGAATTAAAAAAATTAATTTTAATCAACCATCTAGTGAACATTATGTGGTAGTGATCTTGGTTTTTTCATCGTCAAGGCGGTGCCATCAGTTATATATTAACATAAAACATAGAATACTTTATATACTAATGTACGGGGGCAAAGCCATACGAAATAGTAATTAATATAGCATTCAAACAGTCCTATTATTAAACGCCATTGTTTTAGGCAGTTCTATTATTTGAATATCTGTGGTAGTACACTACTCGCCACTCGTCAGACATACGAGACGTGGCGTAATTACTTTGCCATGCACCCATAATAATTAATTCGCTATTTCGATGCACTCTAATTGGTTTCTTATACGACATACATACTAATTTACTAGATTCAAATATTGTTCTTTATTCGAGCTAAGACAGTGCTTACATCTTAATGACTAGCCCACACTTTGTAGAGCGTAGATAAAAAATATATTAACTAGTGAGATAATTAGTGAGCTAACCATAGAGAATAGAACCTATGACAATTAACAATTACCCTAAGAACAAGAAATTACATAGAAGAAATGATAAAATAAAAACTGTAAATCATATAGTTAGCTCCTTTCTACTTATGCAAATATAATTAGTAAAAAGAGGATGAAAGATATACCATCAGTTGCTATTTTTCTCAATTCCTAGCAGGCTAGTGTATAGAAAATGTTATTCGGCCGCATAACCCTACCAAATTCAAATACAACCTGCTTGTATACTTTCTACATAAACTGTGTAAAATATATAATCTAGTAATATAAATGAACTAAAATTTTACATTTTTCTCTACACTGGCATGTTATGAATTAAGAAAAACAGCAACTGATGGTTTATCTTTCATTCTCTTTTTACTAATTATATTTGCTTAAGAAGAAAGGAGGCAACTATATGATTTACAGTTATTATTTTATCATTCCTTCCTTGTTCTTCTTAGCAATTACCTAATTTGAATGAATCAGTACGAATGAATAAGTGTCACGATGACAATAAATATTACTATGGCGTTAGTTAAATTCAAATTTCTGTCATGAGGCCTACTTTATTATTTTATTACTGATTCCTGGGATACCTCGTTAAGAAGATTTGAGCTTCGAACGTAAAGGCTACGCTATTTGCAGCGCGTACGGTTATAAGCTTGTGCAAGCCAAATTCGGCAGAGAGTTATATTTACTTTGTCTGAAATTAAAACCTATAGGTCTGTATTGATTATTGAAAGATTTACTTATTGAATTAATCTATAAAAGGTTTAGTATTCAAGCTAACGCAGGGTAGCTTGAAAACTAGACCGACTGGTGTAATTATTTATTTCTTCAATCTCTTCCAGACAACTTTTGGGTAGAAGGAAATAATGAATTACTGGGTGAGTGGCGCCCTAAAAAAAACAGATTTAAACATGTGTAAATAATCACAATTATATCCATACATAAATACATTTATATTTATGTATGTATTTATTAGAGATGAAACGGATATCCGGTAACTATCCGGTATCCGGCCTATCCGGTGGCCTTAATATTATCCGGCCAAATACCGAATAACTATTATTCGGCCGGATAGACATCCTGCCGAATTAAAAAAAATCTGGATAAAAAAAACATTAAGTAATTATTTGTTTTATTTAGTTAGTCTTAGTATCATTTAAGAAATATAATTAGTTTTAGTTTTAAATTTTTAATCACACGATAATAAACGAATGTAATAGAAAGAAAATTAATTAAATAATACTGATACTGCACTAAGGGCAAATTATGTTAAATAAATACTAATTTCTCTGCATTGAGAGGTAGCAAGCGGTTTCGTAAATAAGGCCAGCTTCAGAAAAAAGTCTTTTGCTGTACACACTGTTGCAAAGTCCAGAAAGATAGATTTTGGCAAACTTTGTTAAATTTGCGTATTGTTTGGCATTAGCTGCCCACCAAGAAGTTGTCAGTTGTCAGTGCGAATTGATCGCAATCGTGCCCATAAGAGTCACAATTGCGATCAATTCGCACTGACATAGCCGAATATCCGGCTATTCGACCACGTGGTTAGCCGAATATCTGGTATCCAGTATCCGGCCAAACTACTATCCGTTTCATCTCTAGTATTTATGTAGAGAGAGATACTTATAATAATTTCAATAAAATTTTAGTAACATCTTTTATTAAGTTCTATTGAAATAGATTATAGGTGGTGGTGTTGCAGATGGCCATACACGACAGTAACTCTCATAATAGCTTGATGAATTCTTATTTATGGTATAAAAAATATATTCGCTACTCCAGGGTATTTTTATGGATAATAATGCAATGGCACCGCCTGCGCTATTGGTATACACTGCCAGAGCACCAGTGAGATAGGATAAATAAGGATGAAACGGGTCAATTCGTGACCTGAAGTGACGAATTTATAAATATAATCAAGATGGTTTCCAGGGAAAACCGCGTGGAGGTCGACCTGATAGGGTATATTGCTGGTAATGGGGCTATTAAATTCCCAATACTAACAATCCTTTTCCCCCCTCTATTCCAGAGTCGCCCCGCTCACAACGCATCGCACAGCTTTGTTCTTAGATCCTGACCCCGAAAATGACTTCGCCGCTTTCTCCCTCGCTGATGTCACCATGGCATATGGATTCCCGGTGGACGATCCGTCGGCGGGATCAGCCGAGGGTTACATTGGTGATGACCACCATTTTTACGGGGTCTTACATTTATGTAATGTTCACGTAATTTGATATAACTAATAATACCGAATGTATTATTATATTTATTATTATTATGTAATTTAAAATTACACTACCGTGTGTGTCCCGGTATAGAATGGGCCGCCCCGACCTTTCCCATGGGTGTCGTAAGAAACGTCTCTAAAAGCCTAAGCGTAACTGCGGTTGCCAATTCGCCTGCCAAGCGTGGCAACTACTGGCAAAACTCCCCTTATGGGGAAGTCTTATGCCCAACAGTGGACAATTAACGGCTGAAATAATAAAAAAAATATATAAAATGTTCATAATATGATGAACTGTTAATTAACAAATCAATACTAGATAAATAAAACATTATGAATTATGTATAAAAATTTTGCATGCCAAATGGCCTTACTGAATGTGCAAGCTAGTTATTCTCATTAATTCTATCCCATTATGTACCACATAACAGCAAATAAATATAATTTAATTTCATTACTTTTTTATCCCGGTCACGCAGACGAACTCGCCAGTCACAGCTAGTCATACAATAAATTTACTAGACTATGTTTAAAAAGTTATGTCGCAATTAACATAAAATGAATAAATAAATTCACGTCTCAACACCAGTGTTACGGAGAATTTATAGTGATCTTACACCTCTTTCGCTTCATCTAAATTCATTAATCGATGCAGTGACTCTCGAATCTCGCAAATGTCTGCATACCTACACGTGTTTGCAATGAGACTGTTAAGATTATGGAGGCCCTTCATATATATATATATATATATATATATATATATATATATATATATATATATATATATATATATATATATATATATATATATATATATATATATATATATGTCATAAAAGTTGACTAAGGGACGGCGAGGGATGGGCAGCAAAGTCTCTCTTAAAACATCTGTACAGCCTTACTGCGGTTGCCAATCCGCCTGCCGAGCGTAAACTGGCAACTACTGGCAAAATCCCCTAAAGGGGGAGGCTTATGTTCAGTAGTTTATATTTATATGTACATGTTATATACATGTATGTTTGTATTACTATTGTAATCTTTTGGACGAAACAATAAAGAGTATCTATCTATCTATATGCATATTTACTCGTATATATGTTTATATAAGTATATATAGAAGGCGACTTCCATCAAGTATATATGTTTCATTCAAACTGACGGCTTACCTGACAAAAAGTACAGACAACAGCGCAACACCCTCATGGTACACCCCATGGAACCCACCAACATGGTATCCCTCAAATAATGTCATTCTTGAGGACTGAGATGGTATGCCTCCGTATCCTGCAATATCAAGAGATCCTTCTATAGAATAAGTCCGCCATTGTATATTAATCCTTTTAATATGTCCAATGTAGATTATGTACAATAAAGATTTACAATACAATACAAATACAATTCAAGGTATGAGTTAAAACCTTCAGGTAATCGAACCCTGCACGCAGATCCATATGACAGAGACGACCCGGATAAATTCTTTAGGGCGTTTGAAAACGACAATATGGCACCACCACGGTTCCGGCGTGATTATACTCAGGTGATCAGGTGAAGTTGAATATATAATTAGGATTTTGCTCAACAAAAAAATCTTCTAGGAGGAAGTCACGTATAAAAGCTAGTAGAAAATATTTTCAGTATAAGCTGCACTAAATGCAGTTATATATTATTTCCAGCTAGAATTTTTAGAAGTAATTGCCACGCTTGGCAGGCGGATTTCCAACCGCAGTTAGGCTTTGGAGATGTTTTAAAAGGAACGCTGCTTTCCATCACTCGCCGTCCCTTAGTCGCCTCTTACGACACCCATGGGAAAGGAATGGGTAGCCTATTATATGCCGGGACCACACGGGAAGCATTCAATTTAGTGCAGTATTTTTTGCATTAATTTATTTAGATGGAAATAAACAAATACTTTTAGAAATCCTGTACTTCTCTTAGGCCACAGCTTCGGTGCACACGACGACGACAATTTTCTTAATCCTGAATGCCGTGGCTACCTCATGGGCTCGCAGTCCACTGCAGCAGACAACGGGATGAATTTCGAGTTCTCGTTATGTAACAAACGGCTGATAGCTGCCACTCTCACTAGCATGAGTTACTGTCTATCGGAAGAGGATGGACCTTACTGCGGGAATGGTAAAACTAATACAGTATTCTTTCATAAAATTTTGAACTCGAGTTGCACCTTAACTTTTGACAAAATTTTATTAGGATCAAATTTGAATCACATTATTAATTAATTTTCATATAAATCATGAATGTATTTTTTTCCGTTTTATTTAAAATTTATCAAAATATAATTTGTTTTTTTTTTTATTTATGAAGCGTAATCTTCACTTCAGGTTCTTTATAGGACAATTAGAGTAAATCTCCATTTACAAAGACCAACATAAAGAAGAGTATTGGTTTTAATTGCGTTTAAAATAGTTTTAAGATAATTTAAATAAGGTTTATTTTTACATCTTACTGTTTTTGTTATATAAAAATACTCAAGAGCTTTAAAAAAAGTGACTCACTCACATGCCAGAAGCTTCAATTTATACATAGTACATTTCAAGCTTCATCCAATTTTATAACTCCTTATATTTATACGCCGGTTCCGGAGACTTTACTTGTCCCCTGAACCTTACGGTCAATTTGATCAAGAAAAATTAGTGTAGCATGCCTCCAGCACTCTTATCTTGTTCAAAACTATGATATCGGATTTTACTGCATAGGTATAGTGGAAGAAGGTGAGGTGTGTGACTGCGGACTACCATCTCGCTGCAACCAACGCGATCCGTGTTGTACTCCAAGAGCTGGTGGCGCCCTTGTGTTTGTCGAAGGGTATAATGTTCCTGTTACTTTTGTAATCTGCACCAATACCTATTCTATAGTTGGCAAAACAGATTTGTTAACAGTTTTACAAAATATCCTGTATAAGCCTTAGGCAAGGCTTTCTTTATGACAAGTGTCGAGTCAAATCGAATTTTATGGCCCACTAGACTTATTATCAACTAGAATTCAACTAGAATGGCAAACAGACAGACGACATCTGATAAAAAGTAATAACCATCACCTATAGACATGAACAGTACCATGAGCATAACAGAATATACAGTTTCGCCCATGCGTTGCCATTCCTGAGGGCTAAGGTGTTATACCTCTGTACCTTTCAAACCGAAACACAGCCATGCAAATACAACTGGTTCACGGTAGAAACACGAATGGGACAGAAGTATATTAAAAGGACATCTCCTTAGAAAATCTAAGAAGTTATGGAATATGTCCACGCCCATATATTTTTAGTTGAATTTTTATCTTATGAACTTATTTTTCGTTTTCTTTCATGCAGCACATTGCATAAAGAGGGTTTTTTTTTTTTTTTGATGGGTGAAAATGGTATGGTAACCCCGCCTGCGCTAACGGGATACGCTGGCGGAGCACCAGTGAAGGGTGATAGATGAGAATGAAAACAGGCCAGTTAGCCCATCATGATGAATTCATCTGGAATTAACCATGATAGTTTCCAGAGGGAACCGCGACGAGGTCGACCTGGGCATAAAGAGGGTTGCTCGGTAGCTCCAACTGCTATGTGCCATCCTTCGCAGGGGATGTGCTGCAACGCCAACTGTCAGTACGCAGACTACACTAACAGTGGAATTGTTAGTGTCTAAATCTTCTAGTCAAATACAGTATTCTATTATCTATGGTCGAGTTAAAAGAAATAACATATCTACGTAACTCCTTCAGTACTTTGGACATACTCGTATAGTCAGATATAAATCTGAAAAAGTTCTTAATTCGAGTAATTATTTTTACCATGTTACGTGATTAGGTCGCCAATCTGAGCCAACTCTGATAATTCTTTACGGAATCAACAGGGGTTACTCCCATGCTTCTCCCATATTAAGTTTATAACGATTGAAACTGCAGTTTTTTGCAGAGAAATAAATGACCCTTAACAAAACAAAATCTACATGCAAATACGTTATTTCGAGTTCTAACAAAAATGTAAGGTGCCCATGAAACATCACATCACTCATTGGTGAATGTTTACAATTGAAGTAACTTTTATATCGGCTGTAATGACATAAAATTCGAGAATTCTAGACTAGATACAAAATCAATGCGACCGCGGTTCACGAATGTATCGCAAGCAGAACAATTCATATAAACAATTACAATATAGTATGACCCACGATAGTTATTCCTCAACAAAAACAAAATAAACTTGTGTATGTAGGACTGCAACTTCAAGTTTATAGGAAGCAAAAATGTACAATATAAGTAGAACTGCAACTAGAAGTCACTTTATTAGAGGAACAAATTGAACAAGTTTGTGTAGGTCTAAAGTCGCTTCTTTCGTTTAGGAGCAAAATATACTTGTTTGAATAGGACTGCAAGAGCCAAGAACTAGATTGCACCTGTGTGAACTGCACGTCGGATAGTCGATGCGGATTGGGCGGGCGTTGCCTGGCTGATGGGAGCTGTCACGCCGCGGAGTGCGCTACTCTTGGACTCAAGGAGTGCCAATGCAGCGCCAACTCCAAAAAAGCTGTACGTAACTAGAAATTTTATTTGATCTTCTATTTTCTTTTAAGATATGTCCACGATTTTGTTGTTGTTGATGCGTTGTATATGTGACCTGGTTTTTTGGTCTTCCAATTTAATTACAGTCCCATATTAGCTACCGTATGGTTCCGGCATAGAATAGGCCACCCCTTCCTTTTCCGTGGGTGTCGTATGAGTCGACTAAGGGAAAGCGAGGGATGGGCAGCAGTGTCCCTCTTTAAAGATCTCTAAAGCCTAACTGCGGTTGCCAATCCGCGTTCCAAGCGTAGCAACTACTGGCATAACTTCCCAAGGGGGAGGTTTATGTTCAACAGTGGGCAGTTATAAGCTGATATAATGATTAGCTTCATACTAACATATATATCATTTTTCGAAGAGTGCTAGCATGAAATAAATAGGTACATTTAGAGTTTTTTTCTGAATCTGAAACGACAAGCAAGCAGACGTCAGCCCATCTGGGGGAAGCGAAAACCGTCAGCGATGGTGTATACGTCACTAAACACGCATGAGCTTTCCTAAGGAATAAGATTTTTTAATGAATTATAATTGAATGGTCACCCCTTGACCGACTGACTTAATATTCACTTGTCATCTATCACTAGTAAACCACCAGCGTATATTTCTTTTCATAAAAAATATCTCCCTTTAGTAGTCTCCCTCCCTCTTTAGACTGTTCCTAAACCCTTACACTCTATATTCAGGGGGATACATTAAGCATATTACACATGTGTGATGTATGTTGCGAGTTGGATAAGACGACAGCTGGTAACAGCAAGGGACATTGCGTAGGCGCAGAGTTCGCAGCCAAAGAGGTGCTTGCTAACACCTCGCGTCTGCCGGAAAATTGGCCAGATCCAGATTATACAGGCCATATTTTTTTTTACAGATGCTTTACCCTTGTGTTAACACCATAGTAAAAAAATATTAATAAGTTCCTCACGATTACACCTGTTGCCTGATCCTCGATCTAGTATATACCTTGTGTTGTGAGGAATCGGGCAATGAATACCTGGAGGCACAACCGAGAACGTCCTGATGCTATCAAATTTAAAACACTTCTTGTCATAAATTAACCCGACCGGAATTGAACCCGGAACCTTGTGTCGTACTGGTTGCTTTGCATAATAATGAATCATCCTAAACTTTTTTAGTAAACGTGACGATGCGTATATGCAAGGGAAGTCAATGCTATATGGCGGTGACGCGCGTGGCCTTCTGGAGGTCCATGTGTGACTCGCAACGCGGTCGGGATTTGCTCACCACGTGGTATATACAAGAATAGTTACATCACGCCGCGGTCTAACATCTACCCGGATATAATGATATATTTTAAAATAATAAATAAATCAACGCCATCTAGTTCCAAACTAAGCACAGCTTGTACTATAAGTACTAGATAACTGATCAAAATATTTATTTATACACACATATTATGTATAGAAAAAATCTAAACCAATACAAACAATTGGAGGATGGGGGGGGTTTGTTAGTAATGCAAACTGTAGAATCCATCGTGCTGATTCCATCCATTCCATGTATTCACACGGCTAACTAATCTGCCTTTTCATCTTCGCCTATCATCCTTCATTGATGCCTCGCCAGCATATACTTTTAGGCAGAGTTACGTAGACGCCATCTACAGGGAATTAAAACCACCGGCTCGATTACCTTTTCATGGACCATCTTTATAAGAAAGGGATAAATCCACCTTTTAAATTAAAAAAATATGTTTAATACATTAATCACATCTCATTAATTTTATCTAACGTTACTTTTATTTTCAGAATGTGAAGTTACTTGGCATACATAGAAACTCAAGTACAAGGTTAAGTATTATATTAATAAATTATATTACAATATTTACGATAATACAAAAATAAGGGAATCATAAAAACAAAAATAAAAAATTCCATATTTAATATTTTCGACATAGTTTTTCTAACATTTTAAAATAACAATATTTTATATCAAATTCCATATCATACCAGTAATTGACCGCTATGCACCCATGGCTTTGTCTCACATGGTGAAACCATAGACTAGGTAAGTATAGACAATCGCCCTTATTGAGACGTACTCTAAATTGATTCGCCTGCTTGAACTCTGGGAAATTTGTGTAGTCTGGCGCTAATGGGTCTGAAAAATAAAATTGATTTATAAACTTTTTTATTTTGTATGCAGGGATTCTAATGTGCCTGTATTTTTTTCTTAAAACATTATAAAGAAAAACTAAGGGAATAAAGCGTAGTACACCAATGTTAGAGCTAGAGAAATAAAAAACCTGTACTTAGCCTAGACACATACTTGGTCTGTATTAATATCAGCATCTACTTTTTATGGAGACTCTTATTCAACTATTTCAAGTTCATAGAAAAATAGATAAAATTCATTTTAGTTGTGTCAAGAAGTATTCCAGAAAAAACTGCTATAATCTCAACTATATTATAAATATTGTTAATAATGGGGATTAGCAACTCTATTACTAGCAATATGCTGGTGGTCACTCTATTCTCCCAAATTTGAATTTAAAAATGATTCTATATTATTGTAAACAAATATAAAATTTATTTGAAAAGAATACAAGCTAAGTTTCGAGTCAGTTCTCATCTCGAAATCATTCCGAACTGACGGTAGATTTGACATAATCATAAGAGTCTGGAATAGACATACATAAATAAAGATATTTTGAATTGAATTGAATAAACCCTATCAGGTCAACCTCCTCGCGGTTCCCCTTGGACTCCATCGTCATTGATTTATTGTTAAATTTGTCAAGATAGGCTGATCAACCTGCTTCATCCTCACCTATCATCCCTTACTGGTGCCCGCCAATGAATACCAATAACGCAGAAAACGACGCAGGGTTACCATTCCATTATCATGCAGTAAAAAACCTTAACTATTGTATTGTTTTTGAATGTGTTGAATAAGTATGCTGCTAGTATTCCTTAAAAAAATAACTCTCACCTATACAAATCCAAGGCAAACCTGCACAGCCATCACACTCGTCTCGCTCTGTCTGACACGTATGTGCACATTTGAGATTAGATGAATTATTTATAGGAACTATATCCCACTTGTTACCATTCTGTCTAAACTCCGCCTGCGGGTACCGTCTGTACGGAACGTAAGGTAAGTCCGTTGGTGGTATGAGTATAAAATCTTTGTAGCCATCAATCACACAGTAGATGTTCTCATATGGATCTTTGTGCACTATAAAAATCAGAAATATTAATTTTAGTATTACATTAAAAATGTACTATTGTTGCCGTGTGGTCCTGGTATAGAATAGGCCACCTTTTCCTTTCCCATGGGTATCGTAAGAGATGACAGAATTTTTATCAAATATCTCCATATATAATAATTTTTTTTTCTTTCTGAGTATTTTTAAATAATCATTCAGAAATATTAAAAATAACAATACAAATGGTATAACACTTCTGTATGAATACTCTTAAATGTTTCATTTGGCTATGATTGATAAAAGACACATTAAAACATTCCTACAGATCAAACTTAATACCTGATAACATTCTCTACTAGTCAGCCGTTACGCTAAACAGAGATAGTAAATACAGTGTATTGATTTAATAAAAACAATTTGTAAATTAAATATTTTTTTAAGAGACAACAACATTAATGCATTTTTGTATATATGTATACTAACTAGAAGTAACAGCTCGTTCATCCCCCATCCAGAAGTTGACAGCATCTGGACTTTTATTAAATGCCTCGCTAGCGAAATGTATTTCTGTATCAACATCACATATAAGCTCTTTAAAGTCCTCTGTCAAGTTGGAATTTTGACGCTGAATGTATGTTATGTAGTTCTCCCTGTAAGAAAAACATATAAGAAGTAAATACTTACTTTCTTACTTCTTATATTAAAGAAGTTTACTGAGATATAACATTGCTTATTGTAACAGCAAAACAAAAAGATTGTGTTAAATATTAATTAGATGATAATAGATTTATGTGATAAGCCATTAGCGAGAATTAGTCTTTAAAACCATCTTTCTATATATTTTGAAAACAACTATATACAGTGACTACTTCAGAGTGTACTATATACCAATCATTTTCACCCCATGAAAAAGCTTTCTCCCTCCCCTCTATCCTCCTAAATTTGTCTATAAATTCAATTCAATCATGCAAAACTTGTACACAGCACACAGCTAATGATATCTAAAAGAAACAATTTGAAGTAATCAAATTGTTCTTAGAGATAACAAATACATTCTCAAGGACAGTTGGCATCAACTGGCAGGCAGCCAGTCATAAAACCAAAAGTCCAGACTTTGTAGAATATGAATAAAATATATTAAATATATGCCAACTCCAAATATTTGGAATAAAGACGATGATGATGTTCTAAAAGATAAACAACACTGAAAGCTATATAGTGTTATAATCAGGCCAGGCCACAGCTTCACCTGAGAACTTTAGTATTATTACAGTGCCTCTTTTCTTAGTTTTGTTTTGATCTGTAGCTGTTTTAATGAATAGGAAACATTATACTTACTGTTTGGTGTCTAAACTATCTAGGAATTCTGTCATGGTCATCTCTACTTCACATGGTGTGACAAAGTATTCTATACCTTTGTCATTCTTGGTGATACCATCAGCAAAACCATTAGGTGTGACAGCTACTGTTATTTTCTTGTCTGGAATGGTCTGTCTATAAAAGTTAATTTCAACTTGGAATGAACATATTATGAGATCAAAGAGGCATTATATAACTGAAAGGATGGTAAGGAAATCTAACCATAGCATAGCAATATAGTGTTAGATTTTTTTTAATAGATTAAAATTGAATGATATTGATTAAATGAACCTGCACTATTGGTATACACTGGCAGAGAATCAGTGTATAATGAGATGGGAGGACAAACGTCGGTCAGTTGGCCAACCATGATGAATTTAACATGAATTAACCATAATGGTTTTTAGGAAGAAACACATGGAGATTGACCTAATAAGGCGTATAGCTAGCAATATTACACCTCATTATTAATACTCACTTTCTCCCTGAACCATTAAAGCACAATGTAATAAAAGGCTATATTTCAGTTCTAATTTTACTTTGTTAATGGCTAAATATAATATGTAAAGCTACATACACTTTAATTGAAATGTTATCTACTAATCACATTATGGAATGCAATATAAAATAAATAAATAATTAATGTGTCTACTAGGTAGTGCATAGTCACGTTCGAATTCCGTTAATTGAACTATGACAGTAATACACTAAAAGATCCTAAATGAAGCTAGTGAGTATTTTAAAAAAAATTTAAGTACCTAAAGTAGGACGCATTCCATTTTGCGCTGGCTTCCCAAGTCGCGCATGCCCCTCTTATTACCACTGGTATATTCTTAGACACATAGTCTCTGTAGAAATCTAGAGGGTCTACAATATCAGTTTCTGCTATTTCCCTTCCTAAATAGAGTTCTGAAAAAGAGAAAAGCGATAAAGGTCTGATCTAAAAGTCTAGTGCTTAACTATTAACAAAGTTTCTTTATAAAATTAATATCACACCTGATGACTCCTTGTTCAATATTTTAAAAGCTTCAGCTATTACTTCATACATAATTTTAAAAAAGAATCATAAATATTGTAATAAAAATAAAAAAATATTTGAAATCAGTAAACAATAATAATTTTGTAAATATAACCTTTTGACTTGTTTTTTTTTTTTTTTAGTACGTTTGTTCCGTTTGGAACAGGCTAAGGTCGGAGACCATGCTGCCTAGTCTTCAAAAAGATAATTTGTCTGGAATTTTATTTTTCTAATGTCGCTTCAATTATTGTCATAATCTTCAATATTTCATTTGTCAAATCCGGTAAGTACATTTTCATAAATATCTTTTCTTGAGTTTTCTTAAACCAGTGGATTTATCAAATTAAAAATAAATAATTATAAAAAATCATTGTCTTGCAATTCAATAAAAGTATTCTTATAGCTCCTTGAATGTTGTAGTAATATAAGTGAAAATAGCTTTGAAACAAGAAGGAAATCTTAAGAGAAGCGGGATTGAGTGCGGGATATTTTCGGGTTTTTTGAAGATAATCCTAAGTTCGTCAAACATAATGTGTCTTTGAATGACAAATTCAGAGCAATCAAAAAAAAGGTGATGTAGAGATTGGGCTGTATTTGAGTTACACCATGTGCATGATGGGGAAGCGATCATGCCCATTCGGTGCAGGTGTTCGTTGAAATGTCCGTGGCCGATTCGTAATCTACAAATATTGGTGTAAAATTTTCTGTTTGTGTCCTTTCCTTTGCAGTACCACGGTTTTCCAATACGCCAATTAATTTTGCGGTACCATTTGCCTTTAGTCTGTAATATTTGAGTCCAATGCTCCTCCCATTTAGTTGTAACGATTTTATGTATTCCAATACTACAATCTGAGTAACAAAGGGGTAAATCTTGAACACGAGCAGCACTTGAATTAATAATTTTAGCCAAAGTGTCTACTTGTTCATTCCCAAACACTCCAATATGTGAAAGGGTCCAGATGAAGATAATATCTTTTCCATATATAGTACAGAGATGATAATATTTATTACGAATTTCTTGAATTAAGTAGTTTGATGATGAAATGAATGTGTTATTTTTTAATGCCATAAGAACACTCATACTATCTGTAATTATAATCCATTTCGAATATAGTACCTGTTTTGCTATGTATTCTAATGCTAAAAATATAGCTTTTGCTTCTGCTGTGTAAATACTAGCCAAAGTTGAAATTTTATAACCGTGACCAAATCTATTTGACAAATCGTAAAAAGCCACTGAAGTGCTAAGTGCATTTTTGGAACCATCTGTATATATCTGCCTGTAGTCAATAAATTCTGATAAAGTCTCATACATATCGTGCTTTTCTTTTATGTCTTTACGTATAACAATTTTGATCTTACAGAACTTACTCTCATAAAGGCCATTATAACAAGGAAGTATCTTACTACTATAGATGTTATATTCATCTCGTAAATTCAAATCATTGACAATAGTTTTATTCAAAAACATAGAAATGGGGCAATTTAATAATTTGAGTATGAGTGGGTTATTGGAAACTGAAAAAACTTTGAAGAGAAATTTGAGTTTTAGGTATTCGAAACGAAGAAGGATAGGAGGCAAATTACATTCTACTTGCATTGAGATAATTGGAGAAGTATACATAGCACCTAAAATAAGTCTTAAATTCATATTTTGAATTTTTTTCGAGTTTTTCTACTAATTTATGTTCTGAGGCATAACAAAAGAAAGCGTAATCAAAATTACTTCTAACAAGAGATTTGTAAAGTAAAAGGATAATTTTAGGATCAGCTCCCCAGTTACGACCAATTACAGATCTTATTATATTAGTGGCTCTTAAAGCACGATCTACTAAGCAATCAACGTATAGATCCCATTTTAAATTTTGATGAAAAATTACCCCCAGAAATTTAACGCTACAGTCTGTTGGAAGAGTTTGATTATTATATATAATATTCATTAATGGAACATATTTATGAACTTGATGAAAAACAACTACTTTACTTTTGGTTAAACTAATATCGAGGGAAAGAAGAGAAAAATATTTCTCAAGTCTTTTTAATGACTCATTTAACACTAATTGCATATCAATAATATTCTTTCCTTTTATATAAATTAATAAATCATCGGCAAATTGCAAGTTGTTCACACTGTTTCCTAAAATTGAATTAAGTTTATAGATATATAAAATATATAGTAGCGGGCTTAGAATACCACCTTGACATACTCCTTTAGAGCTTAACCTAGGTCCTATTAATTTACTATTTACTTTAACATACACTTCTCTATTACTAAGAAAATTATAAATCCGTTCGATAAGTTTCATTGGAAGAAATGAGGATAAAATCGAAGATAGAACTGTTAAATTTACATTGTTAAAAGCTCCTACGACATCTAAAAAAACAGATAGAACATATTCATCGTTATTCAAAGCAGTACTAAGGTCGACATAGAAGTTCGCTAAACTTTCGCGCGCTGAATATCCACGGCGAAAACCAAATTGATTCGATGGTAATATACTATTACTTTCAATAAAGAACTCTAAACGCTGTTTAATTAATTGTTCGAATAATTTGCCTGCACAGGACGTCAATGTTATAGGTCTATAGGAGTCGAAATTTGTAGGATCTTTACCGGGTTTAATTACTGGAATCAAACAATCCATTTTCCATTCTGGTGGGATAATACAGTCCTTCCATAAATCGTTAAAAATTTGTAAGAGTTTAGTAAGGTTTATTTTATTCAGCAATCGAAACATATTGTATGTTAAGCGATCAAGGCCACTAGCTGTATCTTTTCTAGATTTTACTGCACTGGATATTTCATCAATTGAGAATGGGTCAGTGAGAAATTTTGGGCATGAATTAACAGAATTAAACTGTTTGTCATCAAAAGGTGAGTGTACAAAATCAGGAGTATATTTGCGTAAAAAATCATTGACCCATGATATATCTTTAAAATGATTTTGACGATGTTTTGAATTTAGTTTTCTCATATTTTGCCAAACAGTGGAAATTGGTGTTAATCTATTAAATTTGGAACAAAATTCCTGCCACCCCTGTTGTCTTACTTGCTTAATTACTAACTTTTTAACAGCTTGAACTCTTTTAAAATTTATGTAATTATCGAGAGTTGGATTTTGTTTAAACCTAAGGTAAGCCGCTTTACTATCATTGACAGCTGTCGCACACCTGTTATTCCACCAAGGTACTGCAATATGTTTGTGCCTCTTTGAAGTATTTGCACCGCTATTTGATAAGTTCCTACGTGGAACGGAACGTTCCACAGCTGTCAAAATAATTTTACAGAACCTATTGTAATTGTTTAAGGGTTCATTGACATCATACTCGAAATCCAAAAGTAATCGATTAACAGTTTCAGAATAAAGATCCCAATTAACGAGACGTAGGTTTATACGATTTAACAAAAGTTTATTAACTTCATCTATAGGAGCATGTTGTTCACCTGACGGAGTTGATGAAGAGTTCTTTGTGTTTATTTTAGTAAAAGTCGGCAGGTGATAACTTCCTAACGGATCATCATGAACCGACCACTCGCATTTTAATGATATGGATGGGGATACCATAGTTAAATCAAGGCCATTGGGTCTCCAAATATGAGAGCCAACAGTAGTAACTTGCTTATCATTTAATAGTACCAAATTACATTCATCTAAACAATCAAGAATGTCTTTACCTCTTGTATTAGTGGAGGTACAACCCCACATAGTATGATGTGCATTTAAATCTCCAGATATGATAGTGGGTTTAGGAAGAGACTCCAAAAAGAACTTAAATTTGGCTTTAGTAAAACTAGGTGTACTATTGGTAGGACAGTAAATACTGGCAACTGAATACCAAGAATTATTAACTTCAATACTAATAGCTATAGTTTGCAAAGAATTGTCGAAAAAAGAGTGAAGTTTTTTATATCTAATACTATTATGTATAATAATCGCTACTCCATTGTGGTTATTACCACAATCATTTCGTTCTATACAATAATCTTTAATTTTTAATTTGTAATGTGGTTTTAGCCAAGTTTCTGAGATGAGAGCAATGTGAATATGATGTTCGTTTAAAAATTGTGTAAAAATATGTCGATTGCTCAGTAGGCTCTGAGCGTTCCACTGTATGATAGTTAATTGGTCTCGATTGAATTTTGTGAAATAGGTCTATTACCAAAAGTATCATATAACACATTCAAAACACTTTTAGTGTTAATAGATGTGTTCTTTGTGTTATGTAGTGAAATAAGTTTGATTATGCTTTCTATTAAAAGTGATAAACTCTTGTTATCAGAATTTAGAATTGAAATTAGGTCTACATTTTTTTTAGGTTTGTTACCCAGTTTAGGAAATATTTCAGTGCTAAGTATATCTCCAAAAGAAGCAGGTCTGAATTTAGATCTATTTTCAGCAATTTTCTTTTGTTTAACAGGGCATTGCGGTGATACACTTGTGTGATTTCCATTGCAGTGTACACAAATAGCGTTTTCCATTCCAGTTGTACAAGTTTTATAATTATGCTCACCTTTGCAGATGCTGCAGCGCTCAGAATTCTTACAGAATTTAGCTAAATGTCCATACCTCAAGCACCGGTAGCATTGTTTAACTGGTGGTATATATGGAGTGACATTGTGGCGCCAACCTCCAATATCCAGATATTCAGGTAATACAGATGCAGCAAAAGTAATTGTCACGGTTAGAGTTGGCTGTAACACATATCCATGAGTCAAGGTATTTTTTCTTAAAATTCTTTTAATAGCAATAATTTTCTTAGAACTCGATATCATAGTATATATTTTTTTATTAGATATATTTGTAGGTACATTTCTAATAACGCCTGTAACTTCTGTTGAAGAAGCAGGAATACTGGCCTTAAAATGGTAGTCATTTAAAAAAGTTTTATTATTTAAAAAAGCATTGGCTAAGTCTGGCTTTTGAAAGTATACTCCGATTTTGAATTTATTTATAGATCTAAGATAAGTTACCCCTTTATTAAATCGTTTTAAACAGGAGGAGAGTGAGAGCAAGTCTCTGGATCCAATGGTTTTCTGACTATCTGAGGATTCTACAAAGACAACAAATTCTGTCCCAGGGGATTCCTCGGGATATCTTCTAATATAATCTGTGACGTAGTAAGGTTTATACTTATCGGCCTTATCAATTTCAGATTCTGAGTCAGTAGAAGTATCTTCCGAATATATATCCTTGTCATTACAAGGTTCATGGTCTACATCACCTGAATCGTCATCTTTTTTTTCCTTTTTCTACAACTGCGCTTCCCCATGAATGCTAATTATATTACTGTCGCTGAATTTAGTGAAAATATAATATTTTATTCAATAATAAGAATTGATAGAGATAGTTTTAATAAATTAATAAAAAAATTTAAAAAACCCGCTTGTTCTTCCTTTTGACTTGTGTTTGTTGGATATTAACAACGACATTTATAACTGATAGAATGACAGCAACATCTTACTGTCAGTCTTACATTAAAGGTTTTTACACAAACGGTATTTTACACTATAGACATTATTCTTAATCTAAGGTCTTTCCACTACACCTCAATAGAGAAGTTATCATAGTATTCCGTAATAATCTAAGGAAGTTACAGTGTATCTCAGTAATAGATTTAATAAATCGTTTATATAAAATTTAAACAAACGATTGATCCAACCATAAGACGGTCTGTTTATGTGCAGTAACATATTAAAAATCAATTAATTGATGTTTCGATTTATTACTGACTTTATTTAGAGACCGTTTCTGTTTCAAAGATGGTTTCAGCCAAACTTTGTTACCATTTTATTCAAGCTTTTCATTATTTTCTATCGAAACAAAGTATAGATAGTAATAGCATACTAAAAAAATTCTTTATTCCAGGATCATCCTCTCTTACTACGCATAGTATAACCGAGTCTTATTCCTAGCTATTGATCCCGAAAATAACATTGCCGCTTTAAAATAGAGAACATAGATGTCAGTAACAGAGCTGGAACTGCTGCAATGGCAATTTTCATTTGAAATAAAATAAGATGATATTAAATTTAATTTGTTAGCTTTTTCTTATAAATGGAAAGGTTCTTGTCTAAAACATGATATAACCATTGACAAAACATTATATATGTACAACAAACTACAACGCTTTTTTCATTTGAGACTGGCCTCTAATATGATCAAGTAATTTGAGACAAGTACGCACATTTTTGTAGTGAGTAAATCTACAAGAAATATATTTTATAACTGATGTAACCACATTTTATTATAAAAAATTATACTTGAGTAGACCTTGAGAGTAGACGTCATTCATGATGATAATAGTAATCTCGAAAATCGTTACAATATCTACTTTAAATTAATACAAAATAACCAGGAAAAATTGACAATTTTATATTTTCTTTTTATATAAATAATATTAAAATAACATATAAGTTTCTATAACATAAAAGTTTCTAGGATTGATATTTCATTGGCATAGGTTTCTTTAAAATTCCTTTAATAGGAATGTCGTTTGTTTCATTCACAGGTTGTTTGATGGGCGGTGGAGGTTCCATTGGCGGAGCAATAGTCTCTCGAGGCGATGGTGTTGGCTTTGACCGCCAGAAAGTACGTGGCATAAACGTGTATGTAGAATCAATTGCTGAAACTGTAAAAATTCAGAGATCTTTATACAATACTCTAAAATACATTTATAAAAATCCTCACTAATACCATTAATGTGTAAATTTTTAATGGTATATTGATATTAATATTATAAGTGCCAAAGTTTGTAAAGCTCAATAGATGAATGTTTGTTACTCTTTCACGTAAAAGTTACTTAACAAGTTTAATTGTATTATATACCCTAACTTAGCACATATATTAATTATGTGGATGTATTCATTCATTAGTACAAATATGTGTACATGACGGACTTAATGCTAAAAGCATTCTCTCCCAGTCAATCATAGGGAAGTGCCAGAATACTCGAATGCGGTACTATCTTTGGCAATATCTACTCACATTTGTACTTTGGATTGAGTTATTACCTTTAGGTTTCTGGTTGGTGAACCCAGATATACTCGTAGAAAGTGCGCTTTGAGCTCTCGGTCCAGGCAACATGTTAAGCTCAAAGAAGTCATCAACTCCACGTTTATTCATATCCAACTTGTTTTTTTCGTTAAGCTGACGCAGTTTGACAGCTTTAACGAAACTTTGTAGAAAGGTTTTTGACGTGTTATTGATCACTATTGTATCTAAAACACCTACAAACTCAGTTTATGTCAATTTATGAAATTCAAATAGCCCAATTAATTTTACCTAAACAATAGTTTGCACCATGTTTGTGCTATTTAATATGACAATGTTAACATATTAAAGGCGGGAGTCATAGTACTATAATTTATTTCGACTGTAACTTAAAGACGGGAGTCGTAGTAATACGATTTATTTCGACTGTAGCTTAACCAGTTAATTGTGATTGACGAGTATACTTGTCATGGAGAAGTGGCAAAATCGCCACGTTACCTAGCATAGTTTCGTCAACATTCCCCGCTTTTAATGTGTTAATACAATCAGACATATATTTATAAGAGCTTAGAATTTTAAACGTTTTACAGCAATAGTATAGGATTGGATTGCAATGTATTAGTGCCATCTGCATTTAGCCTTCATTGGAAGAGTTCATTATTTTTGGTAGTTACAAAGTACTTACGAAGTTGTGCACATCTTGCAATAATAGTTTCTTTGTAACGATGTTTCTTCGTCATCGGATTTCCAATGAAATTTAAGTCAACCAGGGAAGTCAATGTGCATAAGTCATCAGCCACGCTCTATCAGATTATCAAATTAGTAAATATATTGTTGCGTGATAATGAAGGTACTTATACAAGAGGGGTATGAAATAAAAGCAATATGTATTATAAATAACACAGGAATTCCTTTTCAATATACGCTATTTAATCACATATATGCGATTTGAATTAAATTTGGCATATTCAGTGAGAGCTCAACTCCTGTTTCTGATTCTCGTGGAATAATTTAGGTGTCGTCATAGTGAACCCAACCAATGGGAAGCCATTGTAATTTAATGTAAATTAACTTCATATCTGCTTTAATCCGTAGATTTCCAATAGTTATTTGATATCATTTATGTTGTAACATGATAGAGCTTCCTTTGTAAAGATTTGTTTTAGCTTTCAGTCCTTTTAATTGTTTTGCATTATATAAAATTTGATTGTTTTGTTCACCTGAAAGTTTTCCAGATTGTTCTTTTTAGCTATGAGTACTTCCAATCTACGAAGCGGTTTTGCCCAAGCCACATCCGTAATTTTATTTTCAGAGACATTTAAAATTCGAAGAGTTGGCTGAAAATATTAGAATGTTACTTTGTTATCAGACCTTTTCCCTTTTGGGCAACAGACTATACCTACTATAAATATAGTTGATAGTAGGAATACAAGCAGTGAAGAGATTGTTGGTGTTGCTTCATTTTCAAATTCAAATATACTTAATTAACCTCTACGTGGTCCTTAAAATGCTTACAAGTTAGAATTTGCTATGATAAATCTGTTAACCTGACTTCTCCTAGTCGTTTTATCCTTCATGGTTTTTTTTATTATATACAATTAGCATAAGCAGGTGCACTATTTCATCTTCATTCATTGTAAACGAACTAGAGGATACAGGTAGAAAAAATTTGGTAGTGATTAGACCCATTGTTAGCAATGTTTCGTCCTGCACTGGTGAAGTCTTTACCTATGTTTATGTCCATAGGCAAGGACTATTTCCTACTTTCCCTCAGATAACCATCATCTTGTTGTATTAAAAAAAAAAACTAGTTACATATGTACTTACCCCAAGAGACATAATAGTTCTCGGATCAAAACACAAACCATCAGAACTATGTATATCTTGTTTCTCAATATGTAATTCCTCTAAATACTTATTACTCTGTAAATTTTCCACAACACTAATCCGATTATTACCCAAGTACAATTTTTTCAATTTACACAATTTTTCTAAGCCCTCAATTTTTTCTATATTATTCCATTGTAAATGTAAATGGGTCAAATTATAGAGTAAATCCAGATTTTCTATTTTCGTAATATGGTTGTTGTGGTAGTAAGCGTAGATAATATAATTTCCATTTTTCGGTTTAGACTGAAACGAAAAACTGTTTATAATTTTGTACTGTGATATAATGTACATACTTACTTTTGAAACAAAAAATTATATGCGTGATCTAACTTGCTGCCCCAACTTATATAAATTCCAACGATTTAGTTAGTTGCAACTAGCCAATACCAAAAGCACAGTACTAATTTAAATTCCTAACTCTGAAGATGAAAAACATCTAACGATGTTGATGTTGATGTTTGTTAACACAAACCACATACAATTGCAATAACGATTTAGGAAATGTAGCTATATCGACTTAGTCCACCACAAGATAATAGTCACACAAATGTCTCTGACTACCTTCTCAGTACTAACAGAAGTAATTTGTTAGTAAATTTAGGTATAAAGTTCTTTTATTTTTTGAAAAAAATATATTTATTAAGATTAAACATTTTAGCCTTACGATTTCAGTTAGACATTTCTCATGCATAAATAGATGCGTTGGTTTTTTGAAAGTTTCTCTAATTTTATGTCTTACGATTCTTCTTGCTTGTTTCCTTAAACTGTCTTCGTTTTCTAATTGAATTATTGCATTTTCCATAATTTTACAGCGTTTTAAATTATGAATTTTGGAAATTCGTTGTACGATGACGACGATATTGATTAAACAACAATTTAAAAAAAGCACTTTATCTACCACTGTTACTTAGTCTATGACCTGAATCGATGACAAAGAAATGTTCTCTCTGACACTCTTATAATATTGTTTAATATTAGTTTATTTAATAATTGAAATTATTAAATTGAAATGTTTATTTCGGCCAATTTATTTGTATTCAATGAATGGCTAGAAAATATTTTTCATTTTTATTCCCATAATGTCAAATGATTAATCCTTGACTGACAAACAATTGACGCATTGCTGTCAAAAACGGCAAACAAGGGACATTTAATTTTGATTCCAGACAAATTATCTTTTTGAAGACTAGGCAGCATGGTCTCCGACCTTAGCCTGTTCCAAACGGAACAAACGTACTAAAAAAAAAAAAAAAAAAAGCAAACAAGGGCCAGTGAAAAAAGGCGGGAAACTCGAATAAGAACAAGCGGGTTTTTTAAATTTTTTTTATTAATTTATTAAAACTATCTCTATCAATTCTTATTATTGAATAAAATATTATATTTTCACTAAATTCAGCGACAGTAATATAATTAGCATTCATGGGGAAGCGCAGTTGTAGAAAAAGGAAAAAAAAAGATGACGATTCAGGTGATGTAGACCATGAACCTTGTAATGACAAGGATATATATTCGGAAGATACTTCTACTGACTCAGAATCTGAAATTGATAAGGCCGATAAGTATAAACCTTACTACGTCACAGATTATATTAGAAGATATCCCGAGGAATCCCCTGGGACAGAATTTGTTGTCTTTGTAGAATCCTCAGATAGTCAGAAAACCATTGGATCCAGAGACTTGCTCTCACTCTCCTCCTGTTTAAAACGATTTAATAAAGGGGTAACTTATCTTAGATCTATAAATAAATTCAAAATCGGAGTATACTTTCAAAAGCCAGACTTAGCCAATGCTTTTTTAAATAATAAAACTTTTTTAAATGACTACCATTTTAAGGCCAGTATTCCTGCTTCTTCAACAGAAGTTACAGGCGTTATTAGAAATGTACCTACAAATATATCTAATAAAAAAATATATACTATGATATCGAGTTCTAAGAAAATTATTGCTATTAAAAGAATTTTAAGAAAAAATACCTTGACTCATGGATATGTGTTACAGCCAACTCTAACCGTGACAATTACTTTTGCTGCATCTGTATTACCTGAATATCTGGATATTGGAGGTTGGCGCCACAATGTCACTCCATATATACCACCAGTTAAACAATGCTACCGGTGCTTGAGGTATGGACATTTAGCTAAATTCTGTAAGAATTCTGAGCGCTGCAGCATCTGCAAAGGTGAGCATAATTATAAAACTTGTACAACTGGAATGGAAAACGCTATTTGTGTACACTGCAATGGAAATCACACAAGTGTATCACCGCAATGCCCTGTTAAACAAAAGAAAATTGCTGAAAATAGATCTAAATTCAGACCTGCTTCTTTTGGAGATATACTTAGCACTGAAATATTTCCTAAACTGGGTAACAAACCTAAAAAAAATGTAGACCTAATTTCAATTCTAAATTCTGATAACAAGAGTTTATCACTTTTAATAGAAAGCATAATCAAACTTATTTCACTACATAACACAAAGAACACATCTATTAACACTAAAAGTGTTTTGAATGTGTTATATGATACTTTTGGTAATAGACCTATTTCACAAAATTCAATCGAGACCAATTAACTATCATACAGTGGAACGCTCAGAGCCTACTGAGCAATCGACATATTTTTACACAATTTTTAAATGAACATCATATTCACATTGCTCTCATCTCAGAAACTTGGCTAAAACCACATTACAAATTAAAAATTAAAGATTATTGTATAGAACGAAATGATTGTGGTAATAACCACAATGGAGTAGCGATTATTATACATAATAGTATTAGATATAAAAAACTTCACTCTTTTTTCGACAATTCTTTGCAAACTATAGCTATTAGTATTGAAGTTAATAATTCTTGGTATTCAGTTGCCAGTATTTACTGTCCTACCAATAGTACACCTAGTTTTACTAAAGCCAAATTTAAGTTCTTTTTGGAGTCTCTTCCTAAACCCACTATCATATCTGGAGATTTAAATGCACATCATACTATGTGGGGTTGTACCTCCACTAATACAAGAGGTAAAGACATTCTTGATTGTTTAGATGAATGTAATTTGGTACTATTAAATGATAAGCAAGTTACTACTGTTGGCTCTCATATTTGGAGACCCAATGGCCTTGATTTAACTATGGTATCCCCATCCATATCATTAAAATGCGAGTGGTCGGTTCATGATGATCCGTTAGGAAGTTATCACCTGCCGACTTTTACTAAAATAAACACAAAGAACTCTTCATCAACTCCGTCAGGTGAACAACATGCTCCTATAGATGAAGTTAATAAACTTTTGTTAAATCGTATAAACCTACGTCTCGTTAATTGGGATCTTTATTCTGAAACTGTTAATCGATTACTTTTGGATTTCGAGTATGATGTCAATGAACCCTTAAACAATTACAATAGGTTCTGTAAAATTATTTTGACAGCTGTGGAACGTTCCGTTCCACGTAGGAACTTATCAAATAGCGGTGCAAATACTTCAAAGAGGCACAAACATATTGCAGTACCTTGGTGGAATAACAGGTGTGCGACAGCTGTCAATGATAGTAAAGCGGCTTACCTTAGGTTTAAACAAAATCCAACTCTCGATAATTACATAAATTTTAAAAGAGTTCAAGCTGTTAAAAAGTTAGTAATTAAGCAAGTAAGACAACAGGGGTGGCAGGAATTTTGTTCCAAATTTAATAGATTAACACCAATTTCCACTGTTTGGCAAAATATGAGAAAACTAAATTCAAAACATCGTCAAAATCATTTTAAAGATATATCATGGGTCAATGATTTTTTACGCAAATATACTCCTGATTTTGTACACTCACCTTTTGATGACAAACAGTTTAATTCTGTTAATTCATGCCCAAAATTTCTCACTGACCCATTCTCAATTGATGAAATATCCAGTGCAGTAAAATCTAGAAAAGATACAGCTAGTGGCCTTGATCGCTTAACATACAATATGTTTCGATTGCTGAATAAAATAAACCTTACTAAACTCTTACAAATTTTTAACGATTTATGGAAGGACTGTATTATCCCACCAGAATGGAAAATGGATTGTTTGATTCCAGTAATTAAACCCGGTAAAGATCCTACAAATTTCGACTCCTATAGACCTATAACATTGACGTCCTGTGCAGGCAAATTATTCGAACAATTAATTAAACAGCGTTTAGAGTTCTTTATTGAAAGTAATAGTATATTACCATCGAATCAATTTGGTTTTCGCCGTGGATATTCAGCGCGCGAAAGTTTAGCGAACTTCTATGTCGACCTTAGTACTGCTTTGAATAACGATGAATATGTTCTATCTGTTTTTTTAGATGTCGTAGGAGCTTTTAACAATGTAAATTTAACAGTTCTATCTTCGATTTTATCCTCATTTCTTCCAATGAAACTTATCGAACGGATTTATAATTTTCTTAGTAATAGAGAAGTGTATGTTAAAGTAAATAGTAAATTAATAGGACCTAGGTTAAGCTCTAAAGGAGTATGTCAAGGTGGTATTCTAAGCCCGCTACTATATATTTTATATATCTATAAACTTAATTCAATTTTAGGAAACAGTGTGAACAACTTGCAATTTGCCGATGATTTATTAATTTATATAAAAGGAAAGAATATTATTGATATGCAATTAGTGTTAAATGAGTCATTAAAAAGACTTGAGAAATATTTTTCTCTTCTTTCCCTCGATATTAGTTTAACCAAAAGTAAAGTAGTTGTTTTTCATCAAGTTCATAAATATGTTCCATTAATGAATATTATATATAATAATCAAACTCTTCCAACAGACTGTAGCGTTAAATTTCTGGGGGTAATTTTTCATCAAAATTTAAAATGGGATCTATACGTTGATTGCTTAGTAGATCGTGCTTTAAGAGCCACTAATATAATAAGATCTGTAATTGGTCGTAACTGGGGAGCTGATCCTAAAATTATCCTTTTACTTTACAAATCTCTTGTTAGAAGTAATTTTGATTACGCTTTCTTTTGTTATGCCTCAGAACATAAATTAGTAGAAAAACTCGAAAAAATTCAAAATATGAATTTAAGACTTATTTTAGGTGCTATGTATACTTCTCCAATTATCTCAATGCAAGTAGAATGTAATTTGCCTCCTATCCTTCTTCGTTTCGAATACCTAAAACTCAAATTTCTCTTCAAAGTTTTTTCAGTTTCCAATAACCCACTCATACTCAAATTATTAAATTGCCCCATTTCTATGTTTTTGAATAAAACTATTGTCAATGATTTGAATTTACGAGATGAATATAACATCTATAGTAGTAAGATACTTCCTTGTTATAATGGCCTTTATGAGAGTAAGTTCTGTAAGATCAAAATTGTTATACGTAAAGACATAAAAGAAAAGCACGATATGTATGAGACTTTATCAGAATTTATTGACTACAGGCAGATATATACAGATGGTTCCAAAAATGCACTTAGCACTTCAGTGGCTTTTTACGATTTGTCAAATAGATTTGGTCACGGTTATAAAATTTCAACTTTGGCTAGTATTTACACAGCAGAAGCAAAAGCTATATTTTTAGCATTAGAATACATAGAAAAACAGGTACTATATTCGAAATGGATTATAATTACAGATAGTATGAGTGTTCTTATGGCATTAAAAAATAACACATTCATTTCATCATCAAACTACTTAATTCAAGAAATTCGTAATAAATATTATCATCTCTGTACTATATATGGAAAAGATATTATCTTCATCTGGACCCCTTCACATATTGGAGTGTTTGGGAATGAACAAGTAGACACTTTGGCTAAAATTATTAATTCAAGTGCTGCTCGTGTTCAAGATTTACCCCTTTGTTACTCAGATTGTAGTATTGGAATACATAAAATCGTTACAACTAAATGGGAGGAGCATTGGACTCAAATATTACAGACTAAAGGCAAATGGTACCGCAAAATTAATTGGCGTATTGGAAAACCGTGGTACTGCAAAGGAAAGGACACAAACAGAAAATTTTACACCAATATTTGTAGATTACGAATCGGCCACGGACATTTCAACGAACACCTGCACCGAATGGGCATGATCGCTTCCCCATCATGCACATGGTGTAACTCAAATACAGCCCAATCTCTACATCACCTTTTTTTTGATTGCTCTGAATTTGTCATTCAAAGACACATTATGTTTGACGAACTTAGGATTATCTTCAAAAAACCCGAAAATATCCCGCACTCAATCCCGCTTCTCTTAAGATTTCCTTCTTGTTTCAAAGCTATTTTCACTTATATTACTACAACATTCAAGGAGCTATAAGAATACTTTTATTGAATTGCAAGACAATGATTTTTTATAATTATTTATTTTTAATTTGATAAATCCACTGGTTTAAGAAAACTCAAGAAAAGATATTTATGAAAATGTACTTACCGGATTTGACAAATGAAATATTGAAGATTATGACAATAATTGAAGCGACATTAGAAAAATAAAATTCCAGACAAATTATCTTTTTGAAGACTAGGCAGCATGGTCTCCGACCTTAGCCTGTTCCAAACGGAACAAACGTACTAAAAAAAAAAAAAAAAAAAAAAAAAAGGAAATAACACCGACAGCGGTGGCAATCATATAAATTAGAAAAAACGCCTTACTTCATACCTTTTTGTTTTTTATTGTAATTTGAAACAAAAAATAAAAATAAATACTTCCATTTACTAAAGAGTGAAATATAATGTAAATTTTACCTTTTATTTATTCTGCATTTTCTTTTAAATTTATTATTCATAACCAAACACTTGTTTTTAGTAAAATGGGTGAGCGGTACAACATTCACAGTCAACTAGAGCATCTTCAAAGCAAATACATTGGCACAGGTCACGCCGATACTACCAAATATGAGTGGCTAACGAACCAACACCGAGATTCATGCTGCAGTTACATGGGACACCCAGATTTGTTGAGTTACTTTGCAATCGTTGAGAACGAGTCCAAAGCTCGAGTGAAGTTTAATTTAATGGAGAGGATGCTACAACCATGCGGCCCACCGCCAGAAAAACCCGAAGACTAATTTTCTAATGTAAAATTTGTGACAATAAATTTAGCTTATAAGTTCTAAGTTTTTTTAATAAGAATGTACAGTTATTTAACTACCTTTACATTAGGTTTTTTTATAAAGCAGATTAGAGTGAATTTATTGTATGCTGATATGAAAGAGGGCAGTTGCCTTCTGCTAATTTTAATCTTCAATTGCCTCTAAACTAAGCAAGACTTGTACATTATTATTTTATTAATCATTATTTTTTTATCATTTTCCATTCTACTTGTAAGCCGTTTACCTTTATAAACTATTAATAATCATCATTAAAAGTTTTTCATCACTTACTAAATGTCTAAAAGTCTTAATAATTTTATTCCCTGTCCATCTATGTTTGTGAATCATAACTTATGCATGAAACTACCAACAAATTATAGGAAGAAAGATTAAAGGTTTTTCCTATAGCATGGAACATTTATATGGCATATACATATATTTAGGTTATTTTATCTAAGAAAATAGTGCCTAACAAATTTTAGATTCAGAGAAATATTATTTTCAGCTACTAATCTATAATTACAATTAAGTAATAATAATAAAACAACATATTCATCATCCAGCTTTTAATAAGGCTTTCCATTCCTCCATTTTAGCATCCAATGCTTTTTCTCTTTCCTTAGCTTCTTCTTCAAGCACCTTTTGTTGCTCAAATCCTTGGATAACATTTGTAACAAGAACTTTTTGTATATAAGGTACAAGTTTTTCACATTCCCTTTCTAGTATGTCCATTGCTTTTGTAACGCAGTCCATACCCATAGATCCTATTTGAGTGAAGTCTGATATTTGTTTTAGTCCAGATAACATTGACATGGTTATGATACCATGATTTGCATCACTTTCTAGACTTGTAGTTGCTACATGTTCTTCTGCTTCTGTAGGATCAATGAACATTTTGTCACCAAGAACTGCCACAGAACATGATGTAATTATGTCATACATGGGCACAGCTGCATTGGCTAATGCTAGACCTGCTGCATTTATGGCTGCTGCTAAACATGCACCATCATGTTCTAATATGTATACGAAGACATCAATCTGGAATATTATAATGTTATTTGAAAAAGATGATATTTATTACATATAGGTAGGCTTAGGCATACTCTATGCTATTTGCTTGGGAACTTCGGTAGATTTCATATTCCTGCTATAAAGCAGCTTCACTTGCATGTTATTGTCATTGGTTTGAAGGATGGGTTATGGTAGTAAAATTATTATGTGGAGGCACAACACATTAGTTCTTAAGAATAAAAACACAGATGTACTATCATAAAGAATCTCTTTATGCAGTGATGTATGGCAATAGTTACCATATTTTGTTTATTTCATTTAAATGAAGGATTTTTTTAAATTGTTTATTAAGCAAATTGAGTTACCATGGCTTATAAATAATTGGTCACATAAGCAAGTGCAAACTACAGATACATGTTTTTTATGTACTGTGACCAGATAGATACGCTAGATATATAAGTAGATGGTATCAGTGTACACTTTCATTCATAATGTTATTTCTTAATTATTTTGATTAACTGATAGCACTGAATTTAGTTGATTAATAGAATAAAAAAAGGTACCTGATAGTTAGGAAACAAATGCCTGCATACAGTTGGCTCTAGTGCTTGTCTTAATGCAACTGAAAGAGCCCTCTCTTCAGAATCAGGTGCATATGGCCGTCGTTTCCGAGGGCATGAGAAAGGTGCAAATTTTACTTCACAATATAGCTGACCAAGTTGGCTATAGTTGAAAAAGGAAGTACTATTAATTACATAATAATGCTGTACCACAACTGGCACAACATGGATCTATTTCTAATACAGTTTATGTCAATGACTAACATTTTTATACTTTGTTTTAGTAAAAACAGAAATGTAATTTAAAATTCAATCAAAATTAATCTATTGTAAATATTAATTTTACAAACCTGAATTCATTCTGATGTGGTATCTCTCTAGGATCAAATACAGAGCATGCTACTTTTGTTTTCTTCAATTCAACATAAGATGATCCTTTTGCTTGTGACACCATATCAGTTCTTGCAACTGTAATTAAAGTTTATCATATATAATTAATATATAATACATAATACCACCTATTTTGTATGCATCTATTATTATTATAATTGGTATTCTATCAGTCACCATAAGCTATATTGTAGCTCTACTTAGTTTGGGATTAGATGATGTGTGATATAGTGTATAGTGATTTTTTTATCATAAACTAGTATTTCATTTGTATACATACAACTTACTTTATATACAACTGTAGGAATATCAGGAAATACTTTAGTAGTCCTAGTAAAATTTCATGTTACTAAGACATTAGACCTACATACTTAAGATATGCATTATGCAAAAGTAGTACATAGGCATTAAACTATATTTTAACTAAAAGAATTCATATTCTCAAATCTGTCAAAATAAAATTATTTTAACATGAACATTAAAATTCCTGGGACTTTGGGTTGAAGAAAAAAAATTTAATTAGACCTTTTGAAAAAAGTTTGGAAGACCTTAAAAAAAAACAAAAACACATACAAAACATACACATGCTCCTTGCTTCGTCAAGAGTACGGCCGTCTTGTCTTAGGCCTTTGTCGTTTATTAAATCGTCTCGAAGTTGTTCATAAGTTTTAAAATATTGCTTTGTAAAACGTTTATATGGTATACTATCTTCTGGTCCATTAAATCTTCTATAATCTAACGGCATTTTGATATTTTTGGTTATGATAAACCACTAATTAACCAGGATCTCCTGAATTCAGGAATCTTCCTCTAAATGTAAGTTTTAAAATATACGGATAGAAGGATTACACTCCTTGGTTGGAATATCTCTTTTAGTCTGAAAATTTTAAAAGAAAGTAAATAAGAAAGTATAAATATTAAATAAGTAGATAGGTATGACATCAAACTTCGCAATGGATGACATAACTAGTGATGTACCCAGTCAGCAGATTGAAATACTGACTCTGATCTCTAATAAATAGGTACTCATGTACTACAAGTACATTATATTTAGTATATTTAATATCTGATCGATATACAAAATTTGAGTAAACGATATTCGGAAACATGTATTCGAATAATAATCCTGTCGTCAAAATTTTTCGATTCTCTCTCATCATTTCATGTTTTTTTTTTCAATATTATTATAAAAAACTATTATAAATATATAGTATTAAAAAGTAATCAATTAAAGTAATCATACTTTAATATAAATACTTGAGTTGATTGTTAGCTGAAATCGAAAATTCGGGTTAGAATTCTTTCTATAACGCTTAGATACCAATTTACTTTAATACCAAAAAACCTATATTGCCGATGTACTAGACATGCCATGTTTTTTTTAGACATAAATTCAATACTACGCACTTTTATTACTTTAGTTGTAAACCTATCTTTTTGCATAAATAAACAATTTCTTTTTATAAGACAGACTTGTTTCGTTTTCTTTGTCGTACAAGTGGAATATGAATATAACTTACTGTATTAATCATTTATGCAGGCCATTATCTACATTTTTAATTTTTGAAATTTATTTGTCAACGTCAATTTTGAATAAGATAGAACTCTGACTGACAGTTAACCACAATTCACCACGACTAAGGTGATTTGATTTTCCTTCTAAATTAAATGTGCATTTCTTTTATATTTTAATTTGTATTATGTTTTGTATTTCAATTGGTTAAACGTAATGTTATAACACAATTGTTATAGCAATCTTTTATAGTTTCCATCTTGTGCATTCAAGAATAACGTTTTTGCAAAGTAAGTTGGCATTCACCATTCCATTCACCGGTGACGTTTCATGGCCTATGTTACACGAATTACTTATAAAACACGATAAATCTGCCAGTTTAATTAATTAAATTGTTAAGGTATTTATTCACTGAGTTATATATATATGTTATAATCACCTATATAATTGTAATGATAACAATTCTAATCTTGGACTGGTACTTGCCTGTTTAAATTGCATTGGCTATTCGCAAGTGTTTTATCATGTTATGTACTTAGTATTGTCAATATTGATTATAATTCTTATCCTTCTCCTTATTGGAAGGATTCCTTAGTTTATTAGCAAGTAAATATATGTTTATTTTTATGTGTATATAAAAATTGCCTAAAACTGACTGCAGAGCTCCTTTCTAATGTCTTATCTAATTGTATGTTGTCTATGGGAAATATCCAATTAAAAACTTATTATTTCTCATAATGATTTTATGGGGTTTTGAAATTGCGTTTAATTATGATTAAATATGATGGCTGACTTATCTGTCATACTCTTGAACAGGCGCTGTCCCTAGATCTGGTCTGCTCTGGGCACTGCAACTGATTTATTTTGTAAATTTATTGTAATGTTATTTAGATCTTAATTTCTATGATCTGATACTGGTTAGTAATTTGTATTCAATTATATTCATAATTTATAAAATTCAAGTTTTTGAAAAGAGTTTGCCAAATGCACAGTAGAATTGTAAAGAATAACTATTCAAAAATACTTAAAATTAAGTTCATTTGAATTAAAATATTTGTTTATTTTATATATTAATTAAGGTTTTTTGTTTCTGTGATATGTAAGATCATCTATATGCCTAGTTGAACAGATCAAAAAGTTACTCTAATTAGCTTGTTTGACATTGTAAGTTGCATAAAAAATCTTATATATTGTTTATATGAATAAAAACTGGGATTTAGTAATGCATATTATATAAAAAACAAAATTTCACTTGGTATCCTTTATAAAAAAGCTGAATTTCTAATATTGTAATAATATTAATTTTTATTTGGGACTTTTTTGGTCCATTAAATAATAATATTATAACTAGAATATAATATAATTATAAATTTACTTCTTAGTCCATATGAATCCACAAGTACTGTTCTATCAATTCAATATCTTATAGATATTGTTTACAATTTATTGTTATGATGACAGTCATATACACAGATGTGATGAAAATGTATTTATGCATATGCAACATACATATTATTACAGTATCTAGCTATATCTATGTTAATATTAAAGTACTTGCTCTATATTAATAATATATAGTTTTCAAAAATATATTGTAATTTATATATATATATATATATATATATATATATATATATATATATATATATATATATATATATATATATATATATATAATAATGTAACATCTCTATTATATAACAGTTGTTATATATAATATTTGAGATGTCTTGTACTTTAACAAAAAATAGGTATTTTATGATGAAAAATATATGATTTGGTCAGTAGGTACTTAGTATAAATAAGGTTTTTACTAATTTTAAGACAATATTTATTTATTTTTAACTGACTTCATAAAAAGTATCTATTAGACTATTTCATGTGGAATTGGATTGTAATTAAAAAAATGCACACACACACACAGCATTCATTTTTAATTATATTGTTCCCATAGATTCTGTAGTAATTTTGCCAAGATTTGTTTTTCATGTATTACAAAAATTTAAAATTATTTGAGTTGCCATGCCCACCTTAAAAATCATCTCATGCCCATTTTAGGATATAAGTGAAGTTTCACAGAAATGTCTGAGGCTACATAAGCACGTTTGTCCTGGTCAGGATCCTGGAAAATAATTTCAAATATGCCAATGTTTGAGATATTTATACAATTTAGAATGATGGATAAACTGATGGTCCACATAATGAAAAGTTCACCTTTATATATGAATATCACAGAATATATTGTGTTTCTCATGCATAGCCATTTCTAGGGACTAAGATGTTATATCTCTGTATTTTGTAATATGATTATTAACATAAATAATGTTAATGGTGAAATTGAAATACATCCATGCATGTACAGTTGTTTGACAGTAAAAACTTGTAATGGGATAAACATACCCATGCAGACAGTGTGTAGTCTCCTTCAAGTAATAAATACTATTAGTTTTCTCTATTTTCCATATTATTAAATATTTGTTCAATATTAAACATTTAACTGTACCATAACATGTGTGTTTTACAGTTTCAAGATGCTACATAGATGGACAGCATGGCTAGCGTTTGGGGCATTTGCAGCAACATGGCTTCTCTCAGCTGCACAGGGGCAAGCACCCCATCAACTATCATCAACTTCGGGGCCGACTGTAGATGTATGTATTTATATTCATTTATATATTCATTTACCAGAGGCACTCTTTGTACAAAAGTCGTTTGCTTGGGTACCTCTGTTCCATTCGAATTTCAACAGGGACAAAAGGTACCTAAGTTTAAGTTGATGAAAGACAGTGACATAACACTCTAATAGTTAAAATAGGTTTGTAAGGGGTGGGGGGAAAGGGACTGTTAGTAATTGGGTCTAACAGCCCCATTGCTAGCAATGTACCCTCTCAGATCGACCTCCATGCGGTTCTCCCTGGAAACAATAAATAAATTGTTTAGTGGATAGTTTTGACTAGCACGCTCTTGGCGATAGATAATAACAGTGAGAATTGTAATGAAATATGTTAAATATGTCAACAATGACAATATTCACGTATAACTAACGCAATTTATTTTATTGTTTGACCACTATAAGTAAAATTTATTAATGAAATCTCTTTTTGTCATCAGTCTTCAAAAAAGGAGGGTCTCAATTCCGTTGTTTCTTTTTTTTTGACATTAATAAATTAATTTGGAAAATTCTTTTTTTATTTGAAAGAATGTACTTTTAGATTGGTAGAATGTTTACATAGAAATTTTATTAAAAATGGTTTAGAAGTTTATTTTTTAAATAAAAATAACTGTTTTTTTTTTTTATACCACTGAGGTGGCAAACAAGCATAAGGCCCACTTGATGGTAAGCTGTTACCGTAGCCTATGAACGCCTGCAATACCAGAGGTATTACGCGCACATTGCCGACTCTGAAGAAACTTTTTGAAGAACCCCATGCTGTAGCCTCTGGGGAAAACCTCGGCAGGGAGCTCATTCCATAACCTGAGTGTTTGTGGGAGAAAACGTGTTTTTGCCATAACTGAAGTTTAGTTATGGCAAAAACACGTTTTCTGTGGAACTCAATATTCTATAATTATATTTCAATATAATTATAGAATATTGAGCTAAAAGTCTGTAAAATAAGAAATATTTGTCTATTTTTGATATAAAGAAGAATGGTAACAGTTGGGTCATGGAAACCAATGTGATTATTTCTTACTGCATACGAGATGCTGCATGCATCATGCATGTAGGAAATAATCACATTGGCTTCCAGGGAGAGAGTGTGAAGATCGACTTGACTTCACATATTAGCAATGAGCCTATAACTAAGAAATACAAAAACCAGTATTAAACGAATTAAAATCAATGATTTATTAAATATAATGATATTTAATAAATCATTGATTTTAATTCATATATACAGAATAAAAGTAATTCATTTTTGTTATTATCCAGTCTAGATGATCAGTCGAGTATAGTCTTTATAATTCAGTAAATGTCAGGTAGATGGCAGTATTAACTAAAATTTGCGTAACATTATACACTCTTTATAACACAAGTAGGCAATTAAATTGTAAAGTACTCGTAGGTGTGTTTAGTAATATTTATTTATGTGTCATGAAAGAAATGTAATTCTAGTCTATGGATAGTCGTATAAAGTTCTTCGCACTTGGTTTCTTTATCTGCTCTGTAAAAGGGACTTATATTGCTGGTTACCTGTCAGATCGACATTCGCGTGGTCCCCTCTGGAAACCGTCATGATTAATTGGTCATGTTGGGCCAATTGGCCCAAATCAATTGATCTATGCCACCATATATTGATGGAGCAGACGGGGTTACAGTTTTGTTTTCATCCCATAAAACCCTGATTTAAACCTTGGTTTGAATTATAATAACTCAGTGTATACCTACATCGAAATATCTCTGTTTGGTCTTACTCAACTCGCGAGCCTCCTCATGACTAATTGAGTCTTTTGTTACATATGTACATTATTCTGATGGATTGTATGTAAGTGACAGCATATGGTGATACATTTTTGTTATATTAGATGATTAAATATACCTACACCTACCATTGTTTGCAAAATCTTTTGTTTTAGGAATCATAGTTTGCGCTCCTACTGATATTTTCCTGAACGGTTTCTGAATGGACAGATTTGCTGTTTCGGTTTTTTACATAACTTCGAATAGCGCACAAGCTGACGGCCCACCTGATGGAAATCGTCGCCTAAGGACACGAACAGTACCATGGACATAATAGAGGATACTGTGTTGTATATCAGGCCCTCGGGCGTTACCATTCCTTAGGACTTAGGTGTTATTCCTCTGTACCCTGTAATTTCATTGCCATACCTAAGCTTATTTGTGTTATTTAATGTTTTTGCGAATTCTAAACCGATTTTAATTACTCTTTACAGTCGTACTCACGTATTGTTCCCATATAAATGTTTTGATGATACGATGCTAAAATCTGTTTGCAGATACAAATGATTCCGCGTTTTAATCTAAACGAGTATATATAAAATAGGATGTTAAGTGACTGACTGACTGTTCCTTATATCAACGCACAGCCGAAACCGTTGAATCTAAAGTATTGAAATACTTATTGCAGATAGGTTCTTTATATAGCGTAGGTGAACAGTAAGAAAAGAATGTAAAAAAATTTACTCGTAAGGTGGTAAAACTGGTGTTGTAAAGGATCTAGCCCGTTAAATATATGAAAACTGCATTCGCGTCTGATGAAGGGTTTTCACCTTGTTTTTATTGTTCTTTGTATAAAATAGTCGTACACTACAATCTCGCACTCCTAACCCTTATAGTGGGCGAATCACCAGTGTGACAACCCTTAACGAGATTATAGAACTTAAAATATATCATGCGAAGTCGTGTGTAAAGACTAACCGTAAGTCTATGTTTTATTATGTAATGATTTTAGAATTCAAGGAAAACCACAAACTCGTATTAGAAAATATTGTTTCTAGAGTTGTGGTGTTAATGGTTATGTAGTGACCAGTTAGTGGTTATATTATTGTATGTTTTTAAAGTAATATTGGCTTATTTATTGGTTTACTTTCTTCTAAAAATAAACAAACATATAAATCTTAAATACTACTAGCCTATTTACATGGCTGTAGCTATGAGGGGGTATTGAGAGAATGCCCTACCTTAAAACAAAAGACTCCAAGAAAATTAGGCAGATTCGCCTTTTCGAATTCACTTAATTATGGTTTCTGTCCTGCTGATTGATAAGCTTATTTTTTCTATTCAAGTGTTTTATCTTTTTCTTATGCTTTCTTTCTCAATTTTTCCTTTTCATTCTCAATTTTAAGGAAAGTTATAAAAATCTTCAAAGAGTTAATTTAGCTTTGTAAATGGTTTATGATGAATTCCGTATTCATAGGAAGCGAAAGAGGCTTGTTCCAATCGAAGCATTTGGCGTTCCATTGTTTCCATTGTTTCTACCTTAATGGGAGACTGACGTGACAGATATTTATGTATGTATGGTTTTGGTATAAATAAGGTGTTTTTAGATATTATAGTTCTATATCCTGTAATTTTACTGCTATGTCCCTTTTAATTCTATATACAGCCATGGAAGCTACTTAGCGACACAAACAGATATGCTGAAGTAGAAGAATGTTGTATAAGGAATCCTATTAGTATATTGTACTGGATTAAAATAGCTTTAATTCTTATTCCGATCCACGCAGGTAATACCGCGGTCTTCAAGTAATTTGTAAAATGTTTGAAAATATTTATATCTTATCGCTAAACAAATAATTTTAATTTATCTTTGTTGACCTACTTAATTAGTCGAGAATGATCAAATGAAAATAGGTTCAAACAAAATTATTTGTCTGTCTATCCATAACTGTCTTTACTAACTACCTGTATCTGGGGGGAAAAGGATTGTTAGTAATGGGGTCTAACTGCCTCATTGCTAACAATACCCCCTATCAGGTTGACCTCCACGTGGTTCGCCCTGGAAACCATCGTGATTAATTCTAGTGCAATTCGTCATGATGGGCTAACTGACCTGCTTTCATCGTCATCTATAATCCCTCATTGGTACCCCGCCAGCGTATACCGATAGCGCAGGCGAGGTGACTATTTCATTATCACCCAATAAAACAAAACTATCTGTATCTGGATTGTTCGTAATGGAACTGAGAATCCCATGGAGAGACCATATACCCAACCATGTCGATCTCGTGGTTATCTAAACTATTCAATTATTAATTTTAGATGAATTCATCATGATAGGTAACAAATAGAATGAAAGAATTGTGTTTTTATTGTATTGATTCTAGTTTCTTTTTTATGTAGGTACTTATCTGCTATTCTATTGTATTATATTACGGCCAACAAGTAATAAATGGGAGATTGGTAAAAAAGATGTATCGATCAATTTTAAATTGTAAATTTATTAAGCAATATAAAGAAGGCAGATTAATTGAATTCTTCGTGAAACTATCATGGTTAATTCCTGATGAATTCATCATGATGGGAAGATGTTTTCATTCTTTTATATCGGTTTTGATAGTTCTTTTTCGCATCGTTGTGTTCGTCCCATACCATTTTAATCTAAAAAAACAATGATGATTATTGTTGTTCTTCGTGCTTGCAGGTAATATGTTGTAAAATAACATTTAAAAGGAGAGACCATTGCATAAAGTTATTATGCTGTATCTCATAATTATCTAATTACTATTCAATTATAGAATTTTATTCAGCTTCTAACATTTAAAAAAAAAAAATTGTGTTTTTATTGTATTGATTCATTTGGCAGTTTTTTATGGTTGATATAATCTGCTAAATTCTATTGATTATTATATTTTTTCCCTTCAGTAATAAATAGGAAATTTATCAAAAGATGTATCGATTATTTTAAATTGTAAATTTATTGTTCTAAAAAAGAAGTCAGATTAATTGAATTAATAGGAAATTTGTAGCCATGTTGCGTCGCAATAAAGAAGATTCTTGTCAATTCTTTTGTGCCGGTTTTGATAGTTCTTTCTTTCGATCTTGTGTTCGTCCCATATAAGTTATCTAACAATGATGATTAAAGTTGTTGTTCTTCTTTGCTTGCAGAGCAATATGTTGTAAAATAACATTTAAAAGGCCAACAATGCAATAGTTGTTAAGTAGATTGGACCAAAATAAAATATTTATCATCACCATCATCATCATTTCAGCTCAATTTACGTATAAAAGTATGTCTCTCATGTATTTTACCACAAGAACAGTATCCTAGAAAACACTTGTTTTAACAAATGGTAAAACACGATTCAGAGCGAAAATTTTATTGTACCTGTTGTATTCAATTGTTTCTTGTAGACACAACTTTTTAAAAAATTAAATGGTTAACACTGATCGGGTTTATTTTCGTATTGGCTCCATATCATTTGAAAGGTGGACGCTCCTGAAATATTTTTTAGCGTATTTCGATCTATTTTTCTTTGGAGAAAGTTTTAAGTTGATAGAATAGTCCCTCAAATTAGTGCTAATGATTTCAATTTCATCTTGATGCAGTTGCTTATTATTTTGGCGAGGAAAAAGTTATTTAGTTATATGATAGAATTAGTTGCACCGACACGAGGAAACTCTTTAATGAAAAGAGAGAGAGATATATGGCTTGTAATTAAAACTGTCAAATGGTTCATCCAGTGAGTTTCAATTTGTTTTTTTTTTTATAATTAGATGTGCATTTATTCAGGCATTCCGTCTTCGCTAATTGATACGGGTGGCGGGATGCCTGCTCTATTGGACACATTGAGTATATATTTTTGGGGATAGAGTGCAATTTTAGGGTATATAAAGTAAGATGAAAGGCCTAAGACTGCTACTGAAATATCAGATCGCCCTCGATTGGGCGATCCCAATCGTCTTCGTCCATTCAATCCATTTCAAACGAGCATAGTTAGCTATTGAGTTACATAATACAATCACATAAGTTCGCTAGTAATATATAAATACTAGTGGACAAAGCTGTGGTAAATAGAAATAAAATATTACTACTTGATAATCTAAGATATAACCTATTCGTGTATCAAGTTCCATTTGAAACCGTTCGGACGTTTAATAAACAAAGAAATATCCAAACATTTATAATATCAGATAAAGATTCAGCTAGAGTATGTCACAACGTCGAACAGTTTATTACTCGGACATATTGCTACATGGTTGCTAAAGATCATGAGGAAACCCGTAGATAAATTAATACTAATCTGTCCAGTGGCACTGATATAAGGTAAACAATGCTAGTGAATAAATATATAAGTACCTACAAGTTAATGTTCCCTGTCACATAAGATGCGATAGAATAGTGGCCAATATATGTTCGTATGGTTTCACTCGCCGTTAAATATTTATTAAATTTTAAATGAAAGTAGCTATATGTAGTACTGCTCATGTCTATAGGCGACGGTTATCACTTTCCATCAGGTGGGCCGTCAGCTAATTTGTCATTCTAAGTTGCTTAAAAAAATATAAAATAAATAACTTAAGAATAATCAACCCCATCCTCAACTATTCTATTTATATCTTTATGCGTGTAAAGATATTTAATATTTAATCTGTGAATTTATTGAAATGTTATTTAATTAGTCATCTCTTTATTTTTTTTTTTTACTATTTTAAAAAGTTATGATTTTAATTACAGTCACATATCATTCTCCAGCTCTCTTATTTCATTACAATTAGTGGCTGTAAGAGATACCTAGGTAGTTACAAATATTGAAATATCCACATAATTTAATACATATTTATAAACGATATCTATAATCTTAGATAAAAATTAAGCGAAGGCATGCGAAAATAGTACTCCTATCATTATTAATAGATTACTTGACGTCATCGTTCCTCCGCATACAGCGCGGACGTCCATCCATAAAGTAATAAAAATTACCATACCATAGATTTGCGCAGATGACTTTGGCACAGATTCAAAATTTAAAAATAGTATTTTTTTTTTCTAAACATTTTCCCGCCAACTGTACTTACATAAAACTCCTTGAGTTATCCTCGGAAGCAAGGTGTTTGAACGTAGTCTAGCCGCGTATCACACAGCGCTTGGTCGCGTGTTATCGTTACTCATATATATTGAATAAAGAACTAGGTCTACGTAACTAATGTATCCATATGTAGTATTATTGTTATCTGATGTTTAAATGATAACTGTATCAGTATAAAACACTGCTTTGTTAAATATGCAGGTGACACTGTTTTCTTTTGGCGCGTTCGACGCCGGTCATTAGTTTTTTTTTCTTAATTAAGTGTTGTGACTGTGCATAATTAATATTAAAAAAATGAATTCGAGTGACGTCCTCGAGATTATACTACCAACGACAACTTTATTACCTTTTTCTATATATATGCCAGAAATTACAACTGGATTACCAGAGACTAGTAGTTTCTTCGGTGAGACGTCTTCAGTTATGGGGGATGCTACTTTATTAGCTGATAGTACCTCTTTTCTGGCCGAAACTACTACTTTCCTGCCAGAAACAACTACAGGTGCATCTGATTTTAGGTCATGGCTGACGGATATTGTATTAAAGGTTGGTTTCTAATGTCCATTCTTAATTGTTGTTAATTGTATAATTATGTCGTGAATAATTTAATTTCGTTATTTTTAAAAATACAAATGATGAAAAATGAATTTTTGTAGTAGGGCTTTAGTTCGTTAGCCAAAAAATAATCAAGGATAAAAAAACACTAATTTTTTTCAATAATCGTTTCGTATTCTTTTACAATGACGTTTCTTGCAATGGTTGTTATTATTTTAAATCATTTTTATTTTAGAGCAGAAATGTACTAAGCTTGGAAGTTAGGAAGAAGTAAAAAGGGAAAAAAGGATAAAAAATACATTGTCTTACGTTACGTAAGAGAAATCAAATAAGGAACATCTAGAGGCACAAATTGAAATATTCAGAATCTAGAATCAAAGCTCTAGATGCGATGCAAGTTGTGAGATACGTTGTTTTTCTTTTCTATGAGGTTCTCATTACGCGACATACCATAGAAACCTTGTGATATTTTTAATTAAGACTTAGTTCAATGACTTAAAATGTGTTGATAAATATTGATATTGTAGAATATAAAGGCCATACAATCTTGTGTGTCCAACTGTTACTTCACTGTATTATTAATAAAACTTTTTTTTTAAGTTCATTCATAATATTAAAAAGATTTATACGTTTTATTCAAGTTATTTCTTTGCCTCAGTAGTTTGATTCGAATGATGAGACTTGACTATACTAATAGATGTGGCCATTATCCGCGAGTATACTCGTATAGCAAAATATGTGATTTAAATTCATAATGTAGGGCATATAGAATCCAATTCACTTTGTCATTGAGATTTGATATTAGGCTCAATAATATCCTTGTGAAAAGCTGGCAGAGTAGCAACCGCGTGAAGACACAAAAAAGAGTAAAGGGCGATCAAGAGAAATGGTCTGATGATATCAAGGCAACCATTGGTTGGTTAGCTCAGGATATAGGGATAAGTAGAAAAAGCTAGAGGAAGTCTATGTGTCATTGGATGCACAGAGAAACACACAAGAAAAAAATATATAATGAGTGTAATTTTTTTTTATACAACTTATAATGGCAAACAAGCTGACAGCACACCTGATGGAAAGTTGTAACCGTCGCCTATAGACATGAGTAGTACCATGGACATAACAGAGTATGCTGTTTCGCCCATGATACACCCCATGCGTTGCCATTCCTGAGGACTCAGGTGTTATTCCTATGTACCCAGTAAATTCACACCATATCCCACCCTTCAAACCGAAACACAGCCATGCAAACACAACTGCTTCACGGTAGAAACAGAATGGGACAGAGGTACCCAAGCAATCGACTTTTGTACAAAGTCTCCGTCTGGTAAAAAATTAAAACTGTAAAAAGGTTATAAATAAACAAATATCCATGTCAAGGGGGAAGAATAAAAATTAATTCGAAAATAATAATATTCCATAACGATAGCTTAACCATCTTAACAAATATAAATGTGAAAGTGGCTTTGTATGTTTTTGGAGCCTTAATAGCTAAACCAATGTTCATTAATTATGGCATACATGAAGTATGACGTATGTTATTTAGGGCTGGCAACGTGCATGTGATACCATTAGTGTTGCAGGCGTCCGTAGGCTACAGTAACCGTTTGCTATCAGACGAGCTGTATGCTTGTTTGCCACCTTCGTGATAATGGTATGGTATAGCAACCCCGTCTGCGCTATCGGTATACACTGGCGGGGCACCAGTGGTAGATGACTGATGAGGATGAAAGCAGGTCAGTTAGCCTTTCCTGACGCATTCAACTAGAATTAGCCACTATGGTTTCCAGGGGGAACCACGTGGAGTTTGACCTGACAGGATATATTGCTAGTAATGGGGCTATTTGACGCCATTACTAACATTCCCTTTCCCCTTTATTTACACCAGTCAATATACCCCGTTTACATGGAGGAAGTCGTGGGCACAAATAGTATTATTGTAACAAGACCATAAATAGAAACAATGGTTAAACTTAGTTTTAAACTTTGTGACATCATCATAGTTTTTATGGCGGCGGGGAAAAACATTTTCAAAGTTGAATAGTCGTTTTGAAATGATTTCCGAAAGGGAAGAGGTTTTCAATAGCGTAACATACAAAAAATGCAGACGACATTTATTTTGTGTATGTTACTGATAATTATTATATGATTTTGATAATTATTTTTCCAATCTTAAAGGTTGATTTTCAAGCATAAGGTGCAAATTGCACTGTATGCAGCACCAGAAATGTCCATGGAAGTATGACATAATGTATCATGTAAACACGTGTTATTAATATAATATTATACAGAAAAGGATTAGATTTTTTGTTTGTAATGAATAACTAAAATAATACTTAACTGATTATAGATATTACTAGCTGACCCCGTAAACGTTGTTTTACCACTTATTGCGAAATATAAAAATCGCGATTAAAATACAGGGGTTGATCGTAAAACGATGAAAATTTAAAGTTGCATGTATTTTTCAATGCTAAATTATAATAAAATAAAAAAAAATTGTCAAAAAAAAATATTTTGGGGTGGGTCACCCTTATCATTGACTGGTATGAAAAATAGATGTTGGCCGATTCTCAGACCTACCCAATATGCACACAAAATTTCATAAAAATCGGTAAAGTCGTTTCGGAGGAGTTTGGTAACAAACACCGTGACACGAGAATTTTATATATAAGATTATACTTATACCTATTGCGATAATACCCGGGGAAAGCTACGTTATCAGCGGGAATATTTTTGTGACTTGGACTGATTTTTTTTAAAACTATGATGCCGGGCTATGTCGCTAGTAAATAAATACCACTAGACATTATATTATACAGTGTCATCTAGTGTGTTAAAATAATCAGAGCTTATACTATAAATACTTTTGTTTTAATGGGTGATAATGGAATGGTAACCCCGCCCGCGCTATCAGTATACACCGGCGAGGCACCAGTGAGTGATGATAAGTGAAAATGAAAGAGCAGGTCAGTCAGCCCATCATGATAAATACGCCTGGAATTCAGCACGATGGTTTCCAAGGGGGACCACGTGGAGGTCGACCTGTTAGGGTATATTGCCAGTAATGGGCCTGTTTGATCTCATTATTTAACAATCCCTTTCCCCAATTTTTGTATTGTGCGGGATAGAAACTGCGACGATAGGAAGGTGTACCTACATATTAAATTTGTTTTCGTTTTTTGTTGGTGCAATTAGCACATAGCTTTATGTATAGTATATGATAAGGATGTCGTAACAAATAGGTATCTACTATACCATATCTTTAACATTGTAAATAAATTTGCCAGTAAATATTAGGTATTCAGGTTACACACGTTTGAAAGTGACAGTGAGAATTCAATATTAGAATTCTTATATGCAGATACTTTTATGTGTAGATACACGTTTTGGTTTATATGGCGTTTTTTAATACTTTCCCTGCATTGGAGAATACTAATTGAAGCCCACGGTTTTGGTCACGCAACTTAGGATTAAAAATAATAAATTCATCAATCATCAATCCTTTTGCATCGTTTAATTGCAATTAAGTAATGAACGTCCAAACAAGTTTACACATTCATATGTATTATATATCAGCCTTCGATTGTCCACTGCTGAACATAAGCCTCCCCCTTAGGGAATTTTGCCAGCAGTTGCCATGCTTAGCAGGCGCAGGCAGGCTTTGAAGATGTTTAAAGAGGAACGTTGCTACCTAACCCTCGCTCTCCCTTAGTCGTCCCTTACGACAACCACGGGGAAGGAAGGGGTGACCTATTCTTTGCCGAGACCACACGGCAAGATTCATATATGTTAATAATATATGAATAGAAAATTTACTATTCCTTCTGCTACCTTAGTGTATTATGCATATTTCCCTTATTCTCATTTTTCGATATTCTGAGGTCAAAGAAGATTATTAATAACTAGCGGCCCGTCCCGGCGTCGCACGGGTGAACATTTTTACATTTTAAAAAGTTGCCATTAAGGCTGCACACGCGACGGAAGCTTAAAAATGGAGTAACTTCTCCCGTTTTCCCAACATTTCCCTTCACTGCTCTGCTCCTATTAATTGTACCGTGATGAAAAGTATACTATAACCTGCCCAGGAGTATGAAGAATCATTGTACCAAGTTTCGTTAAAATCCCTCAAGTAGTTTTTGTTTCTATAACGAACATACAGACAGACAGACAGACAAAAATTTTACTGATTGCATTTTTGGCATTAGTATCGATCACTAATCACCCCCTGATAGTTATTTTGGAAATATATTTCATGTACAGAATTGACATCTCTACAGATTTATTATAAGTATAGATATACAAAGTTAACACTATGACACTATCTATTTATCTGTATAAATAAGAATTAATAGCTAAATTTGTTTCCGAGTACAAAACTAAGCTAAGCGCGAATTATTTTAAAATATTCTTTTGAAGTTTCTTAGAAAAAGTTGGAAAAATTGCCCGAAAAACGATTTGACTAAACGACACTTCGGGTCATCTAGTTAGTGGTCATAAATGATGTGACATAACATGTAATTAAAAATTAATAGATATAATTAAAGGCCATAATTTTAAGTAATGGTTTGACTATCAAAATTTATTCCTAAAACATAATTTCAAATGTACAACTACGGATACCAAGACTAAAAGCAGGATAACGAATATGGACATAGTCGTAAATGGACATTAGTTTGTATGTATGCTGATAGGGTTGCCAACATTTGGTTTTAAAAATATATGTTTTCATGAAGAAATTAATTTTTGACCATAATACGAGTGTTTCTAATCAGGTAGGTATCATACATATTGGGGTTAATTATTATTTTTTTTAATTAAATGATCTCGCTATTATGAAACTGTTTTGATGAAACCGTTTGTTTTACATTTACTTTCTTGGATTGGAAATGAAGTTTCCACATTTAGGTAATAAATACTTAAAGGTATATTGATCGAACTTATTGTTAAGTTTAAATCGGCAACCCTATATTCATTACAGTCCTGTTTATTTACTTTGCTCGTAAGCACTACAATCTGCGGTATAACTGGTTGTGCAAAATGGTGTCGCAAAACCTACCAATCTATTAATAGACTCAAATATGAGTCTGAGCGAAATATTAGTATATTTATATTTTGCCTCATAAGCCCCTCGCTGGAAGATGTCATTATTATTTTTTTTTATAATAATAATAAACTATTTATTGCGTGCAATAGAGATGTATACAAGGAGTATTTATACAGAATGTGCATATACAAAAGGCGACCTTATCGTTAAAAGCAGTCTCTTACAGACAACCTGGCATATATTTTTTTATTTGTGGGATTAAATTCTTTTTTACCCACCCTTTCTCAACCGACTTTAAAAGGAGCTTCTCAATTCGGTTGTATTTTTTTATGTTGTATACCTCATTATTTCGTCAATTATGAATCGATTTAGATTTTTTTTTTATCTGAAATGATATACTTATAGATAAGTTCCATAGAAATTTTATCAAAAATCAGTTCGGTAGTTTAGTTTTAAAATCAGAAGAATAAGTTTTGCCACAATTGAAGTCAGGTTGTTTGTGGAATGCATTTTTCATTATTTTTAGATTTATTATTTATAATTTTACGTCGTTACCAGACGCAAGTTTAATTTTTTATCTCCTTTTCATCTTAAGGTTGCTTGAAGGAGATCATCATTTACCGATATTTATCTATAAAGCCGCTCATTGTTGTGTCACCTTACTTTTAATTTTGTTTGTGTATATATTTTTATGTAATTATACTCGTATTTGAGGGAAGCAAAAGTTTTCATTCATGGCCGTATGGTCCCGGCATAAAATAGGCCACCCCTTCCTTTTCCGCGGGTGTTGTAAGAGGCGACTAAGGAGGGCGAGCATAAAACAACCCTACAAGCTAACTGCGGTTGCCAACCCGCCTGCCAAGCGTGGCAACTACTGGCAAAACCTCCTTTTGCGAAGGAGGCCTATGATCAGCAGTGGACTGTTAAAGGCTGATATAATAATGATGATGAAAAGTTTTCATTGATCCATTTAAGTGTGTAAGGTTTTCATATTAACTGTGATTTGAATTTACATTTCCTAGATATAGAGAAATCTTATACGTATATATTTTCGTAACGATAATGAAGCATATTTTAGGCCTGGCAATACCACTACGTTATAATTTCATTGGTGGTTTCCCAAAATTTCCGTAGTGTTTGTTCTAGCTTACGTGACATAGCTGCTATGGGGAGGCTATGACGTACGTTCGTCCCCGAAATAGATTCAGTCGTGGGATTATTTTATGACCTTGCCAAAGTAAGCGTGCGAATTCGTATATTATTCAAACCGACGGTAGTAATAATTCTTAAACAAAATATGAAAGCATATTGCAGATAGAAAATAACATATGGATGGATAAAATTATCCATTCGAATCCATCAAATGGATAATTTTAATGCAATAACTACCGGTTTAACTTACATGTCATTTAGTCTAGAAAGATCTTCTAGTTTCAAGACCATTCGGAACGCTTAGTTATAATTTTTCGCACAGTCAGGCTCGTGCTCGTGTCACAGCCGCTGAATACTAAGAGTCCCGAAGGGTTTCGAATGGTCCCGAAATTAGTCGAGCTTTCACGATCTAATTAAACATACAGGTATACAGGTAGTAAAACTTTTAACAATAAAGAAGACTGATGATGTTTTAGCTATTTCAAATGTACTTATTTAGTTAGAGTTTAAAAAGAGATACTCTGTTTCAATAGAACTTAATAAAAATTTAAATAAACGAACCATTGATCCGAACTTAATAGTTTGCAGATATCCAACAGTAGTACAAATAAAAAATCGATCGATTGAATCTTTCGATTTGTTACTACTTTCATTTAGAGAGTGGTTCTCTGATTATTTCAACAAATGTTAGTTACCATTTATACGTATTCGTATATTAGCTCGAGCGACAATAAATCATGAAACCGAATAGGGGTAATTGGTATTAGATCAATGACCTATCGTGCGGTGAAATAAAAGGTGAAGGTTCAGGGCGAAATGGGATACATTAGGATGCTTTAAAGATTTTAAAAGATGCCATGTTGACTCGATTACTTTTCGTTTTTCAATGTTTCTTTAGAAGCTCATTAGATGCCCAGTTTTACTTGAGCACTCTTTAATAATTTCGTTTTTTAGTCTGTCTTTTATGCGAGTTCTAGAAAATACTGGTGTAGTGGCATACACAGTATATCATGCAAAATATCGCAAAATATTTTGAGTGTATTGTGGCCATGCAATGATGTATCAGTAAGTCAGTTTCTTCATTTAAGCAGACGTATAAGACATATTATTGCTTTATACTGTTTAAAATACACTTGTATATACAATACATCCTAATTATTCACTCACAAATATGACATACATCAGCATTATTAATAACATTAGTTTGTATTTATATGTATGTCTTGAAAATGACCTAATCCCAGAGGTCAAAAATCGTCTGCTTTGTCCCATTCGTGTTTCTGCCGTGAAGCAGTTGTTTTTTCATGGCTATGATTCGATTTGAAGGGTGGAATATGGCAATAAATTAAAGGTTACAAGAGAAAACACTGTCGTCCCTAGAAAGGAATGGACGTGAAGGGTATCGTGGGTGACACAGTATACTCTGTTATGCCCATGGTACTGTTTATGTCTATAGACAACGCTTACTACTTTTCATTAGGTGGGCCGACAGCTTTTTTGCCATTCTAAGTTGTATATCTGGTTGGCAACGCGTGCTTAATTCCAGGAGCATTACCCACGCGTTGCCTACTTTGAAAAAACCTAGATTTACAATTTTGAGCTTCTCAGATCTCGACCCGATTGAGCACACATGGGATATGCTTCAGAGAATAGCTGTGCTGAGTATGGATGCCGTCCATACCCTACAACAATTTTTTGACTTGTTAGAAAGAACGTAGATGGCCATTCCTTAAAGTGATTTTGATAAACTGATTTTAAGCACGCCAAGTCGCTGTAATCATGTGATTCGTGTCAATGACGAAAACAGTTTTTTTTTTAATCATTACAATATAAATTTTAAAAAATATATATTTTTGCTTTTTTGCCATTTAATTAACGACATTAACTTAAACTAATTTCTCACAATTTGCTGACATTGTAACTTTTCCTAATTGGTATAAAATATAAGCATAACTTGTTAACTTAAACAGAAATTATTATATAATTAATTAATTTCAAACTAGCAAGTAGCTATTCTGAAATTCTAGATTGGTAAATTTTAAGTGGACAATTTTTTACTGTTAAAAATTTACTTGATCCTATTACTTTTGAGGTGTGTATTTTATTTAGCTGTTTATTTGTAATTACGAACCTATATTATTAACATTAAAGTCGTTTGTACAGCACTCGTGCATTTTAGCTGCCCGCTAACTTACATGCTTTTCACTGTATTGGGTTGGCTGGAAGAGATATCTTTCCACACCTTACCCACAATATTTATAACTGTCTTATCTATTTGATTAACAAGTGCAATAAAGAATAAAAACAATATAGTTATAAAAGGGCTCATCATATAAGTTCCAAGAGTATAAAGATTTTTTTTATGGCATTCTTTAATATCAAGATTTTGATAATTATGTAACAACCTTAAAAATTATAATTTCTTCGTCCACAGCGCGCAGCAATTCAGGGCAGTTTCTGGCAAGGGTTTCTCGCCTCTCTCTCCGTGGTCATCGTGTCAGAGCTCGGTGATAAGACCTTTTTCATCGCCGCCATTATGGCGATGAAACACCCTCGAGTCATAGTATTCGCTGGGGCCATATCCGCTTTGGTCTTTATGACAATATTATCGGCTGCTTTTGGATGGATAGCTACGGTGATACCTCGGGTATACACGTATTACGCCAGTGCAGCCCTATTTGCGATATTTGGATTGAAGATGTTAAGGGATGGATGGAAAATGAACCCCAATGAGGGACAGGAGGAATTGGAGGAAGTGCAAACCGAGTTGAAGAGAAGAGAAGATCAGGTCAGTCCTTTTGTTTATTTAGTAATGTTTAGGAAGAATTTGTTTCCATTATATTTCTAATATCCTATTTATAAAATGCTATAACTAATTAAATATGTGACTATCTGCAGTGTTTGTAATTATTTATTAATCTTTGATTCACTTTTGCAATTTTGTACTCATACTTCTGAGATTGAAAATTTAGACATATTGGACAAATTCAGAATTCTGAACATTATGAAATATATATTATCTTAATTGAAAGTTTACGATTTATAAAAGTTAATAATGCCTTTGTTTCCTCCGGATAGAACTAATATAGAAAGAGGTTTTATTACGTAATAAATTATGTGTTCTTGTGATTGAATCGACGTTTGCGCTTCTAATCTTGTAAATAAATCTATCCCAAAATAATATTGACTTAGCAATATTATTTTGGGTAATGTTGATAACTGGCAACAGGCCATAAATAATGCACGTTAAAAAGAAGCGATCGGTGAATATAAAAATAGTTTTATTGGAATTAGAAGTCTTAATAAGAAATATACTGCAAAAAGACAATTTTGCAAAAGTGGCTTTACAATTTTGATGTTAAAATGACCGATCATTTTTTTTTTCTTACCAATGTGTTCTACTTGATGTTTCGGTACTTATCTATAAACAAAAGATTATATTTTAATGCTGTTTTTTAATGTTGTTGGTGACGTAATTAATACTAACATTTAAATTTGCAATATCTAAATCCCCTTCCCCTTTTATCAACAAAGAGATTCTTTCGAACGCTTAGTTTTACGAGAAGAGTTCATGGCAATCTTCTTGTTGGAGTCTTTTATGTTATTGTAGTTTAATAGTACTGTGTTTTGAATCCATGCTGTATTCGCTGTCTCTTATTCATCGTACCGCATTTATTTTAGCGCCAATTGCAGTAAAATAAAATCCAGTTTCCTCCGGATCAGTTCAGTGATATGCGTCGTATTTATTGTTTGTTTTTAATATAGCTAATGTCTGATCAGTAATCTATGATTCAACGAATTGTTATATTTTTGTTATTACATTATTTTAATTCAAGATACCTATATAGGTTTAATCTCTGTTTACAAATAGAAATATTAACTTTTTCTTTCAAGTAATATAGAGATTTTAATCGTCATTTTAATAGGCCTAAGTTTTTACTTTTATTATTTTGTAATAAATTTTTTGTAGTTTTGTTTTTTTTTTGTTGTTGATAGTAATTTTTGCAATCTAAATATATTGTAAAAGTTATCTTCTTTAACATTAATCTATTTAATATCCATAAAAATGTATATCCATCATGATAATGAGAATAATAAATCATAGTATCATGTTTGATCTTGACAATGGGCTCAGCGAAATGACCAGCCACCAGAATGGTACTAGCGTTGATTAATGTTTTCAACTACCCAATCTTGGGTTATGATCCTGAGTATAACAATATTTTTAATGCTTTTTTTTTGGAGAAAGTAAATGCCATCGCCGGCGCTATATTTAGTCTTGCATTGTTACATAAAATAATGACATCCATTTGAAGTCCACTGCATCATATTGTAAAATTACAACAGGGCCGATTCGATCGATTCCAAGTGTCATTTCTTTAAATTTATCTTAATTTGATAATTTCGTGAAATTATTATTTTATATAATAATATAGACCGTCACAAACTAAAATTATAATTATTTTGTCTTAAATCTATTAGAAAATGAGTTCATATTGGTCATTACAATAAGATTTTGCTGCGATATCAAATTATTTATTTTAACGATAAATTTAGAGAAGTGGCGTCTCAGAATCGGTATCATTGTATTTTTTTTTTTAATAATACTCGTTCATCGCACAGAGAATAAGGTATTGGAAATAGCATATTCTTATAATGTATAGTCCTGTCCGTGTAATCTTTAGTTTCGAAAAACCTGTAATTGGCTTTTTGTTTTTATATCATCGTTATGTGTTATGAAGGGTATAACTGGTGGTTTTTCTGTAATAAAATATCATGTCTCGTCCACATAAAAATTTTAACAAGTAACTTTTACTATAACTTCGCGTGACAGATAAATAGAAGCATATGTTTTTGTCCATCTCGAATAATATTCGTATAACAAATTTCATGAAAATTGGTCGAACTAATAGCACCAAGAGGTAACAAATAAACTTTAAAATTTATAATATTATTAAGGATAATAAATTGGCAAAATATCATCATATATATCTCTCCACTGCTGAACTTAAGGGGGAAGCCCTTGGGGGGTTTTGCTAAATAGTTGCCACGCTTGACGGGTTGGCAACTGCAGTTAGGCAATAAAAATGTTTTAAGACGAAAGCTGAAGCCCATCCCTCGCCCACTCTTAGTTGATTCTTACGATACTTACGAGAAAGGAAGGGGTGACCTATTCTATGCCGGGACCAAACAGCCAATTGGCAAATTAAACCTTGAAATCTGACACGTTAACTCGTTTAGTTAAATGGTCTTAGTTCTCAAGAATGACAGACAATGCATTGGAGGTGCCCAGTACCTCGCAAAATGTAGGATAAATGACTCTGTAGTTACAGCCACGAAATATTATTTAACTTCATGCGTTTTGTTGACGTTCATTCATAAAATGTTATAATTGAATATCCTCATTACCTCATCCGAGCAATTACATGAATTGTCTAGTTGTATTTTAGAATTTCGTGCTTCATACTATCGCGGTCACAAAATAATAAATAAACTTATATTTGAAAATATCTCATCATTTTTACCATAATTAGCATGCGATTCATAAGATACAGGAGCGATACGGAAATTTTAATTATCTTTTTTTAAACAATCTCTTTGTAGATAAGATATAATATAATGATACATGTATTATGCCTGTTTGATTTAGAATTTAGACATACTGTGCTAAGGATATGTTTGCCGAATGTTGAATTCCTTTTTTTTTTGTTATACGTATATTTTACTTCCATGCATAATAAATTTAATACTTCCGTACTGGCACATAATATTTGTTATGTATACGTACAATAATTTAAAATAAAACGGGAAGGGGGTTTTCGAATATAGAACTGAGAACCCGAGGATAGAGAATAAAACTGCCAGTAGTAAATTCTATGTCCAATTAGTATGGTACTGCACAGGAATCTCCAAAAGAGCGATCGAGGTCGCCCAGTGCGACTTCTTCCGCATCAGAACGTTCACAAATCCCAGGGCCTTCACGTGTCCCAGAAGAAACTTCGGGGATGCCAGAGGAGCCCCAAGCGGGGCCCTCGTCGCAAACAGAATCGCTGAGGGTGATCTTACGTCATTATGCCTGGCAGTACGAATGACACCATAGTTATTTTTCTTTAGCTTAGCTTTTTTTTTCTTTTTACGTTCCCTTTCACGCAACATCACGATTCATTCGAAAAAGCTTCTTGGTAGCTTACGTAAATTGTTTATATTGCAAAGGAATTCAGCATTTGAGATGTTTGTATTTAGTATAGTCATCAGAAAAATATACATTAATGCAAACGCATAATTCGTTTTAAATCATATGGATATTCGGTCCATTAAATTTAATATTAGATAAAGAAATACATTTTTTAAAAAGAAAAACTTAATACTAAACGTATAATCTATAAGTATATTTTTCTGGTAGTTTTATTTTTTTGTTATCAGCATTTTCATCGATATAATACCTTACTAACGAAATACAATTTAGAAAAAAAAATAATATGTTTATTATTCATTGAACATGAAAAAATGTTATTTTGTCTATGTCTATAACTAATCAACAGTATTTGCCTTTTTTAGTATCTAATTAGTAAGGTCTCATTGCATTTTGCGTCGTTCCTTCATTAATACTTGTATATCAAAAATTTATTTTTACATATCTACTTATTCGTAATTTTTTATTTAATATTTTTATAATGTAGTTTAGGAGTAAGAATAAATAAATGTATAGTTTTGACAATCACGTACCTTCTTCTCTTCAGATTCCGTATGGTTGTCACAAATGTATTCGCGTTTCCCTAGTCATTATTAATCGCGCAATCATTTTTGTTTTTCAACATGTTATACATTTAATATCAATCAATTCTCATGATAATAAAATATAGTCATGTATGTTTAATTTGCTACGTTGGACTCGACCTATTTATAAATGTTTAATTATATCAGCAAATTGATAATTTTTTGCACTTAGCTTTTATTCTAACTACATATACCACTAAAGTCTATGGTATGAGAAATAATGCATTACTTATGTAATCAATGCTTTCAAATTTCATTTAAAAAAATATTCTGAGATATGGATGTTTTGTATCTAGTCTTTGTATGTTCTAAAACTAAGGCTTAATTTTCTATCGCATTGCATTGCATGTAATTTGAAATAAGTATTGTAAAAACGCGTCATCTACCGGGTCCATTTTTACTCGACTACGTCTCTTACTATGATAAAAACTATCCTATCTCTCAAGTTGGAGCAAATAATACAAACTGTTGACTGGCAACATTAAGATTTCGTATTTTAGTAATGTAACATTATTGTAGTTCCTCTCCCAATAAACATTGATAATAGCAAGTTTGCATTTCAATAATTTATTTTTCCACATCAACTAAAGATCCTAAGCGAACGAAACGAACCTAACGAAATTACAGTTCACGAAAAACAACATAATATTACTTTAAATATGTTTTGAGCATTATTGGAGATTAGCGTGAATGAACATCGTGATTTTTACATATTATATATAATATATAAGCTGACCTGATAAATATTGTTTTGCCATATAAATATATTTTTCTGAATAAGGACAACCTAATCACATATCTACTAAATATACAAAAAAAATCATGAAAATCGATCAAGCCGTTTGGGTGGAGTTCGATAACAAAAACCGTAACACGAAATTTTTATATATTAAGATTATTTCGGTGTTGCCCGAGGTTAATGAGAAATGTTTTATTTAACTTTCTGTATTACAAGTTTACCAGCAACATATCTTTATAGCGTTATTAACAGATTAATCTTATCGTCTAATGTCGCACCAGTGGAAATATTTAAATAACACAGTCTAGAAAATGGGATTGCAAGGTTATTTAAATTTCTAAACAGAACAATGTAATGCGAATCAAACAAATGTTTTGTTTCTGTAACATCGTGGTAACTTAATGATATTTAAATTTTTCTTTAGCTTTTCGTACTAAATAAAAAAAAAAAAAGTGAAATTAAGAAAAAAAAAACATACTTATAAACGCCGTGACACACAAGTCGTCAGCTTGAAACCATTTGCTTTTATTATTTATTATTCATTATTATCACTATTTATCTTTTTATATAAACATAAAAAGAAACTGATATGGTTTAATATCAGGTACTAAATTAGAAAATTTCATAGTTCAATCACCTCTAAATCCCCTATAGTCTATAGGGGATTTAGAGGTGATTGCACTACTGTACTGTACCAACATAAGTTCTAAAAATATACAGTGTCTTTTTACGTTATTTGTATAAATTTGTTTATATGTATACTGAGGTAACTTTTTAAAAAAAAATAAACTATATGTTGAACTAGTTTAGTAACAGATATAGATAGTTACGTATGTAGAAATACAATAGATAATTAAATTGTTCTTAAATCACAGCTGCCTTAATATATATGTTATTGTTTACAGTAATATACATATATATTACATTACGTTACTGTGTACAGTAACATTATTTACCAATGTGCAGGCTTTTGGTAAATCTTTGGTTTTACCAACATTAGTTAGTAAATGTAAGGATTTACATCCTTAGATTTACTAACTAACGAGCCCTAAAATGATCTATAAATATAGATCATTTTAGGGCTTTTACCAAATCAAACCATTGCTATAAATTTTATTTATTTTTTTATATTTATATCAGAGATGTGGTAAATGTTAAAAGATAAACATAAAATTAAAGCATGTTCAGTGCGTAGTGCTCGTTCGTACTTGTGGTCAGAAAGATACGTTAGGTTAAATTTGGTTAAACCCAAAAATTGTTATTTTTTAAAAAAATCTTTACATTTACAAATTAATTGGTAAAACCTAAGATTTAGCGGTAAATGGCACGGGCTTTTACAGTAACACATATACCACAAATTAAAGCAGATATGATTTGATGTAAATGAATCAAAAGTGTGTTCACAGTGAAAACAGGATCAAACAATACATATATTTATTATGTACATGTAATAGTCCACTTTCGATTCATATTCCTTTGGGAAAATTTTTCAGATGTCATTAGTAAAGCACTTTTAAATATTTCAATTTCACCGTGTATCGAGCATTAAATCTTTAATATATATAGTTATATTTATTAAAAATTCGCAGGAGGAAAAAGAAGAAACATTAGACATGATAGAACAAGGACAACAGGAGAGCAGACGGCGGAGACGGAACGCCGTATTAAAGGTGTTGCTGCAAGCGGCATCGCTGACTTTCCTCGCGGAGTGGGGCGATCGATCGCAGTTAGCGACCGTGGTGCTAGCGACGCGGGAGGACGCGGTCGGTGTCGTGGTAGGGGGGTCGTTGGGGCACGCCCTATGCACCGGACTAGCTGTTATTGGGGGTAGGATGGTAGCGCAGAAGATATCTGTAAGGACTGGTGAGTGCAGATATTCTTAATTCTTTTGGCCATTAATTGCTCATTGCTATATTTTTTTTAATAGATGACAATGGAGTGGTTGCCCCGCCTTTGCTAACGGTATATGCTGACGGGGCACCAGTAAATGATGATAGGTGTGATGAAAAGACAGGTCAGTTAGCCCATCGTGCTGAATACACGAGGAATTCAGCACGATGGTTTCCAGGAGGCATGTGGAAATCAACCTGACAGGGTATATCGCTAGCAGTATGACTGGTAGTCCGCATTACTAACAAACCCTTCCACCTAACTGCTATATATTAGGGGTAGGTAATACCCAATATATGTAGTAGCATTGCAGGGGGTCACTGGATGCAGTTGGCTTAGGACCGTTCCTTATGGTAATCTATGGAGGAGGCCTATTTTCAGTAGTGGACAGATAATGGTTGAGATGATAATTATGATCAATATATAGCAATATCTATATATTTTAGTATCAATATCTCTATACTGATTCAATAACGAATGTTTTAAAAGTCTGTTATCCAAAAAATAATATTGGATAAACACAACTTTACCTACATCAGTCGCTCCTGTACTTTTGACTGTATCCATATATTGTATTATTTATTAAGTTAATATATAAAAAAAATAATGTCATCGTGTTATACTATGAATGAATAATAATATATCCGGCTCGAAGGACTAATAGCATTCGTTTCTTTTATATTTCAGTTACAATAATCGGTGGTCTAGTGTTCCTGTTCTTTGCAGTAAGTGCTTTGTTTATCGGCCCCGGTGAATAAGGGCATAACTTGTTTATATTGTATAAGTGACAATATGTATAATTGTTGTAGCCTAGTGAATCCTACAATGATTTTATATTTTATATAACTAGGATGATGCTACGTAAAATCTTCAATTATCATAAGAAATCAAATGTTATTGGGTTAAACAAAATGATGAGATTGTAATGCATTTACCTGTGAGGAAATTTCAATTTTAAATGCCTACTGTGCAGAGAAAGAGAGAGAGAGAGAGAGAGAGAGAGAGAAAGGGAGGGAGAATATTTTTTTATTTGATGCTAAACATGTACGGTACATGTTTAGCATTATCAAATTCAACGTGGGAATTAATTAAGTTTATGTATATATAAATAAATATTTCTCTTTCCATCTCTCTCTCTCTTACAGTTTTAGAATTATCAGTAATATATTTTCATGAAAATTGGTCGTTCTGTGCGACCAAGTTTGAGGTTCTTTATTAGGCGAATTAATTTAATTAATTTCTTTACTATCCTAATTAACCCATTCAATACGGAGAGCGCGCCAGGGCGCTCTCCAATGTTATACCTTGTGACGGCAAGCGCCTCGAGGCGCTCTCCCCACCCTTACCCAATGACGGCGAGCGCTCCGAGGCGCTCGGTTTCCTTTAGTTTCAAACGTGCTTTAGACCGTTCCAGTCACTTGTGGAAGCCCGTTATTTACTGGCAGTCACTCCTAACAATTAACTAAGCCATATACGTAGAAAAAGTTGTGCCGTCAGTGACGGCCGTTTATGAAAAACTAAGCCGTATACTGCATAGGGATCTCAATATGGCCGCCGTATTGAATGGGTTAAGGCTACCATTAATACCAGGAACTTGTGCAGTAGAAACTTTAGTAAGAAACCCTCAACTAAATTAAATACATGCCTTATTTAATATGGAATGTAACTTTCACGGAATCTACACAAACGTGTAACGGAAAATTGAGTTTGTGCAATATTTAATGACGTGACAGTGTTGCTGTGCAACTGTTGAACGTTTATATGCATTTTGTAATTATTATGTTTATTTGATATTTGTGTTATAAACTACTTCTGTCTGTTGTGTGTTATTCATAATAATTACTTCTATAGTCAGCATCAAAGTCGTCTAAGTTTTGAATTTTGTTGCTGACGGTATTATGTAAGACACTACTCAGTGCAAAATTATTCAAATTCCGCTTTTTTGTTAGATTTTTAATTTTTATAACTCGATAAGAAATGAGTTTGTAGGTTGCTATTTGAGGTACAGTCAGCATCGAAAATCGAGGAACACATTTAAGATTTTCTAATGTATGTATGTTGTATAATTTAGCTATTTTTTTTTTTTATTTTGATTCTGATCCTTACGATATTCAGCTAGTTTTGGCGCTGTTTCTTTGTATCTAGCATAATTATGTATGCAAATATGTTTAGGGATTTTAGAAATTTGTAGGTGTTTAAAGATTTTTAATGCTGACTTGAAATCTATTGATTACGGAACAAATTTTATTCAGGAAATCATGATTTATTTTGTATAACCTGTCTGATGAAACTTTGCTACCAGCGAAATACGTCGTAAAACGATTAATTTCGTATTCCTTAGGAGTTTATATTAAATTAATCGTAATACGATTCGTATGATCCGGCTTTCTTAATTCCACTAGTCAACTCAAGTTTCATATATTTTCGATGTTCCTCAGTATTAGTTAAGGACATTACCATACTGAACGATAAATACTTGACATGCATTCTCCCAGAGCGTTTTGGTAACAACTTCATTGCATCTCATTCACTATTGTTCTTTCATGAAACATATGGCATTTTCATGTAAAATTCCATGTGAAAATTTCATGTTGAAAGATTATGTTGTTGACATTTTGAAAGATTTTTCTGACAGTATTGGAATAGTTTATTTTAGGTAACATCATGTTCAATTTGAAATATATTTAACGCTTAAGTAATTTTAATGCTGACTGTACAATAGAGAAATTGTATGCATGATATGTTGACAGGAGTGAATCTAATCTGGTAATTAGATACGAGTATAGATATCACGATAAAAGTTATTTTTAACCGACTTCAAAATGAATAAGGTTCTGAATACGGTTTTTTTATGTTTGTTACCTCATAACTCTGTCTGAAAATATATACTTACAAATTGGTCCCATGGAAAGTAGTTCAGTATAGTTTACGTTTTTAAATAAAAATAACTGGTTTTGACACAATTGAACTTGGTTTTTTTGTGGGACACAATCTTTAATTATATAGAAACATAATGATAAGATCTGTTTCAATAGAACTTAATAAAAATTTAAACAAACGAATGACTGACCCGGCCATGAGACAGTCTACTTAAGTCCAATAGTAATATGAATAACAACCAATTGAATGTTTCGATCTGTTGCTAACTTCGTTTAGTTTGTTTCTGTGATTTTTTTTTTGATGGGTGAAAATGGTATGGTAACCCCGCCTGCGCTAACGGGATACGCTGACGTAGCACCAGTGAAGGGTGATAGATGAGAATGAAAACAGGCCAGTTGATGAATCTCATCATGATGAATTCATCAGGAATTAACCATGATAGTTTCCAGGGAGAACCGCGAAGAGGATGAGGTCGACCTGGTTGGGTATATTGCTAGCAATGAGATTCTCAGTCTACATTACTAACAATCCCTTTCCCCCCTGTTTCTGTGATTAATTCAACAAAACTTGGTCACCTTTTCATTAAGTTTTATTGAAACTGATCGTATGATAAGGTTTGATATTGGTACGTTAGTATTAATGCTAAATCTTTTCTAAGCCATTATCTTTTAGAGCTGACGTCCATTTGTCTATTTGATTGTAAAATGACGTGAACTGTCAAAAAGATATCATTCACTTTGCTGTTTCGTTCATTAATTTTATCTTCTAATATTTATGTATGTGACTTTGTAAAGATGTTAGGATGAATGATACATAGAAATATATCAATATATTTCTCTATAGAGATTGGTAATATCCGATATCTATATATTGAGTTCTGGACATTGATGACAATCCATTACGATATCGCCCATACCAGTCAAATATCTATATTTGTTACGAGCGGGCTCTTCTTTTCGTAATTATATATCGAATAACTGATATCTAATATATCTGTTATTGTGCCCAATATATGTATAGATATTGCTAAATATTACCAACTTTTATTTCTCTGACGAGGACTTTACGTGTCCGCTAAAGTAGTAAGCGAGGATTTTTTTAAACGATTGAAACATTCGTTAGAAAAATTGTTTCTTCGCCGTCAGAAACACCTAAGATAATTGATTCTTGAAAAAAAAAACAAGGTTACCTTGTAATTTCACGAAGATTAGAAAGGATAAGGTTTTATAATTTTTCAACAGGGATGTATATATTATTAATATAAATTTCTGTGGCAAACGAAAATATTTTTTTTAGTCAGGGCTTGACTTGGATTTTTCTAAATGTTTAGTTAAATCTCATGATTTTGAAGTATATTTTTTATAAATTTTAATATGGAATTCTTAAATATTATATTTATACTAAACCTGGCCCTTGTCTATTCTAATACGTTGTCGGTTAGCGTTGTGGCTGTGATAGATAAATATTACCCATTTTATGCTAACCATACTAGAGATTACCTTTCATTTGCAATTAATTTAAGACTTAATTAAACTAAACCTTAAGATATAAGACATAAGGTTTACTTTGATAGGTTTTTTTCGAATCGCAAATATTTTACATAGAATTCGAATATAGAAGTGTAATCCAATGTAAAAATGATTGAAATGTATTTCTCTCAAAATGGAAATACTAAAACATACCTTATTGCTATAACAATAAATATAATTTTTAATATATGCGTAATGTATCTCAATGAATTTATCTAATTTGTTTATACAATTGTCTTGTTATTGAAAATGGTTTTGGTGTTAGAATGTTTCCATGGATGAATGCTAGGTGTTCATAGACTATAGTGTGTAAAAAAATGTAGGAGAAATGCCTTATAATTCATAATTCTGTAATCTGTTTATTTGTCTTTTTCGATAATCAATATTGGCATGTTTCCGAACGAATTTAGTCTATTAAAAAATAATATAGACACAAAACAAATAATGTACGATTATAAATACATGTTTTGTTTTAAGAAATTGTTCATTATTTTATTAATAAAAGGATATGTTAAAATTGTTTATCAACTAGGATAAATGAGGAAAAAACAGATTATCATATAATACTTCTGCCATTTTATTTCCATTTTCACGCTATCTCGTGTTGTGTGAATGTATGATATTATACTATATTTCGTTTAGTTGATCTAGCGTTTCTCTACAAGAGATTGTGATATGATTTTTTGTATGTATGCCAATCTGTATACCGTTGTTTTTCATTTAATGTAAGTACAAAATATTTTGAATGTCGTGATCACGTCAAATAATGTTGCTTTTTGCTAAATGTTGAATTATTAAAAAAAAAAGTATTATTTTTGTGTAAAAATGATTAAATTATGTAAATAATGTATTCCGTTGTGTTATTTTTAGCGCCTAACTCGAATTCGCTTTTGAGGTACTTACTCACCTTTTCAATACTGGGGGAAAGGATTGTTAGTAATGGGTAGGTTAGTGCCCATTGCTATCAATATACGCTATTAGGTCACCTCCACGCGGTTCCCCCTGGAAACCATGACTAATTTATAGTTGATTTTTTTTATACAACTTAGAATGGCAAACAAGCTGACGGTCCACCTGATGGAAAATGATAACCGTCGCCTATAGACATAAACAGTACCATGGACATAACAGAGTATACTGTTTCGCCCATGATACCCCCCATGCGTTGCCATTCCTGAGGACTCAGGTGTTATTCCTCTGTACCCAGTAAATTCACGCCATATCCCACCCTTCAAACCGAAACACAGCCATGCAAACACAACTGCTTCACGGTTGAAACACGAATGGGACAGAGGTACCCAAGCAATCGACTTTTGTACAAAGTTCCCTCTGGGTAGATAGGGTAACTGCCTTTTCATCTTGACCAATCATTCCCCACTGGTGTCCCGCCAGTGTATACCGATAGCGCAGGCAAAATTACCTTTCCATTATCATCCATTAAAAAACCACTACTATTTTTTCACTTACAAAAACATACAAATGTTATTGAGTAAAGCAAGATTTTATGGTTTCATATGTAGTATCAATAGAACGCAATTAAAAGGTATCCAAATGTTGTTGGAATTATAAACAATTTAGAAATAGATTTTTATTTATAATATTACTCTTATCATCAGCAGACTACCTTTTCAACTAGTCGGCAACGCGCACGTGACACTCCTAGTGTTGCAGGCGTCCATAGGCTACAGTGACCGTTTACCAGCAAGTGGGCTGTATGCTTGTTTGCTAACTTTGTGGTAATAAAAAAAAATCAACCAACTTCAAAAAGAAAGAGGTTCTCAATTCGTTCGTATTTTTTATATTTAACACCTCATAACTTTGTCAGTCATAACGTGATTTGGAAAATTATTTATCTGAAAGGATATACTTTCAGATTGAGGTTATAGAAATTTATTCAAAATTAGTTAAGTAGTTTAGATTTAAAATCAAAATTACTGGTTTTGCCGCAATTGAAGTCACAGTGTAAGCATTTATATAAAATACAATTTTTACTAAGACGCCATTCAGTAGTCAATTTTGAGATTATGCCTAATGGAAAATATAAATGACGTAAAATAAAAGAGCGATGATAAAAAAAAATATTGATTTATTTAAGATACATAATCGTTTTGTCAGTTCCATTTATTTTTACGATTTATCGGATTTGTATAATCTAAATGATCTGTCAGGAAAACATTCGATATAATCGGAATGTGATTGATCGATTTTTAAACGTTTTTTTTTGCAAGACACTATCGGAAATTTCACTCGTCACTATCGCAAATTACGTAAATCGTATCCGTTTGGATTTATCTGTCACGTACTAAGTGCCTACGCACCTCGACGCACAATTCAGTGTAAGCGCTTGACTACAGAGGGCCTACCATGAAATGTTTTCTGAAATTTCGGAGCCAAATGAAACAGAAATTTGATGTTAAAATTAAATAATACATGCCGTTTGGAAATATTAAAAATGTTAAAATATTGTTCCTTTGGACTTTTATGATCGGATGTATGACGAACGATATGTTAAACTCCATTTCTTGATCCGATTTTGGTATAAACAAAAACACGAAATTGAGTCCGAAATTTCGGATTTTCATTTCATGGTAGACCCGCTGGTTAGTAGTCGAGCGCTTTTAGTATGTCCCGAACGATTACATAACTATTCGGGACACATTGCTCTGTACAGATGTATCTCTTAGACGATTGGTAAGAAGGAGGATAATAATTACAATAGTGGGATAGTTAAACTTTGAAGCGATTCATGTGATTAACATGTCACGATGGGCTGTCTTCATCGTGTCTCATTTGTACCCTGCTAATTTATATCAATATTGCTTAATCTATTATCCACATGCTATATAATAATAGGTTAAAATCTAAATAAAAAATTACTAAAACGTAACAATACAGATTCAATAAAACATTTAATAGTAGGAAAATGTAAATTATGATTATAAGACTGATTTCAACAAAAATCTAACTTAATATAATTAACAAAATATTAACAAGAACAATAATAATTTTTCAATAAATATTGCTAAAATGCACCTGTCTGTATTACAGCGCACAGAGTCCTCAGGAATGCCAACGCATGAGGGGTATCATGGGCGAAACAGTATACTCTGTTATGTCCATGGTACTGCTCATGTCTATAGGCGACGGTTACCACTTTCCATCAGGTGGGCCGTCAGCTTGTTTGCCATTCTAAGTTGCATATAAAAAAATACAATTTAATACCTGAGTATTATAACTTTTTTAAAGAAAAAAAAAACATTTTAGTATGAGATCAAAAACGAGGCATGTCGTTATATTAGGTGTAAACATCGTTTATGCATCACACAAAGAGAAATAATAAAACCAATTTTTTAAACTACTCAGTGTAAAAAAAAACTTTAAAATTAACATATTATCACCTAAGATTGAACGACTGTACCTATACTATATGAAACGATTGTGACACTTTTAAATAACTGTTGCTAGGCGACCAACAGTGACACTAGATAAGTAGGTAATAAATTTGATTAAAACTATGTGAACCATCTTCGCAGCGATAAATTATTGATGTTATTTAATTACTTGTATATTTTATCAATATTAATAATTTAATTATATATATAAATATATTTATTTATTTATTTAACACTTTATTGCACCAACATAACATGATTTGTTAAAACAATTTTCAATACGTATATATATTTAATTTTATTATATATATTTATTTAATTTTAATGTATTTTTTATTATGTCTAGATTAAGAAACATCCGATACTTATCGTTTTTAATTATATGTCAATAAAATATAAAATTTATACATATTAAGCACCCATTATAACTTGTCATGGCATGCATTTCACTTGAACTTAATTGCAAAGCTCTCATAGTTTTCAAAAATAGATTTATTAATTTAATTATTACTAACTAACCTATTATATTGCAAATTATAAATGAGCGACATTTATCAAAGAATAACTAAATAACATAATTAAATTTGGTCTACAACACGTCTGTTCTCAGAAACAACATCTTGAACCCAACAGTACAATTATAAAAAATTATGATTTAAAAGAGATAGTTGAATAAAGATATTAATTCAATTTATAGTTGATAATGTAAATTAACCGTAGTTACCTACAGTTGTAGTTGACAAGCCGTTGATACATATCAGGCGGATTACAATAAGAAGCAATTAAACATGATTTTACTTCACAAGTATCTATAAATACAATAACGGTTATTTGTTTAGAATTATTTTGTTTAATTCCACTACCATTAGTATGTGTGTGACTGCCAATACTCGAATATTAATATATACAGTGAAGGCTCTATATAAGCAATCTCTATAAGCAACATTCTTTATATTTTATTTATTCTACTTAGTAAAAGAAATAATTAAAAATATTTTCCAGACAGTATTTTTTCTCAAACATGTTTGGAAATGTGAGCGTTATTTTTACAATCTACTTCGAGATAAATCAAAATTGCCGTACTGGCCAGATACATGCGGGCAGCGGCCGGCAAAAGTTGTATGAAAATCCATATCTGTCGTGTTTTGCGGCCAGATAAATTACTATGTAAACTCATATTTGTCCTGTAATTTAAAAATGGAATGACCTTTTACTTCGAAACGTGGCTACCAAGGAGGTAACTACTACAAGGTTTTATTTAAATTTCGAACTGGCTTGCAAATAGAAAGATGTTTATTGAAAAAAAAACAAAGGAACATTACAGCACGTGAAAAAAAATATTATTGTTCGTTATTCGTAATTGAACTTAAAAAGTAAAATTGTGTTTTTGATTTCCGCGCATTGAGAAAAGTACTATACAAGCCTTGGCCACAACTAGGCATTGATGGACTCGTCTACGCCTCGGCCCACATTTGCACGTTCGTCTAATAATGCCTCAGTTGCTGGCCACTGTAGTAATGTACTATTATACTATACTCCTTTTTTCCCTATAAACAACTTTTCCCAATAAGAAACTTTTTTTATTGAAATTGGTTCAAATGAGTTGTTTATATAGAGCGTTCACTGTAATATAATAATTGTCTGCTTAGACGAGAAGACATTCTCAGTTGACAAAATTTACCACATGTATATTTTGTACAAAAGTCGTTTGCTTGACATCTGTCTTCTTTGTATTTCTGTCATGAAGTAATTCGCTCTTCTTGTATGGTTGTGTTTCGGTTTGAAAAGCTATTACAGAGGAGAAGATTACGGACATATAAGACCATAGTCCTCAGGAAAAGCATGAGTGGTACCACGGGCATCGCAGAGTATTCTATATTGTATTTTAAATCGATACGCGAAGGTATAAAATTTTAAAAATTTTAACCCTACAACTTTTACAACCATTAAAATAGTAAACACCAATGCCACCTGTGTTGTGTAATTTGACGGCTTACACATGGCAAAATATTGCCAGCAGAGATAAAGTCCATCGTCTGCAGAGACTCAAAGCGTAGGTAAAAATTAATGCACACAAAATGCATGCGCGATTAATAATTAATCATAATTTGAAGTATAAACAACTAAATAAAAAGAATTTGAAAAATTATACAAATGATTTTGTTTTCTATGATAGAGCTTCGCTTTTTAAGCGATTTCCACAAGTTATTGTTCCACTAATAACCGATTTTGATAGCATTTCTGTGATTGGATGAGCAATTTGTAAATATTCCCTTTCAAATAAAAAAGACTTTCTAATCGGTCCGTGCGTTTTCGAGTAATCAGGAAACATATTAAAAATATAAAAATTCCGACGAATTAAGAACCTCCCCTTTTTTAAATCGGTTAAAAGAGATGCGGTTCTCACTGTATATATATAACATATTGAAAAGTTACCAAAACCATAGAAAAAGAAAACTTTAAAAAAGACCCAACTCACGTTTTCAACAAAACATTTGATTTCACGAAAGTGACAATTTTGAATTATCAAATTGATTGATACTAAAACTTTCACTCATTACTGTTCTACTGCAGTAAAAACTGTCAAAAAATATCAGCTGTTACCCATCATACCATAACTTGTAAAGTGCACATACTTTGCATGCAATATGCACACATTTGGTGTGAATTGATCCTTATTATTATTATTGTTAAGGTCTTATAGTTAACACATTGTAAGCGGGGCGGGTACTAATACCCGTTTTATGGACTGCCGTCTATCAACGGGGCGGGGGTATTTGTACCCCTTTGGAAAGTACTTGATTTATGAAATATAAGTAGATGTTTGTTTTATGATTCTCTTAGTTCGGGCAAAATTTACGAAGTAAGCGAAAAATTAGCATGCCTTGCAAATTTTGCCCGCTATGCAGTATCGTCAGGGCTATACAGGCCACTTAAAATGTGTTAACATTTATTTTAGATAAACTGCAATATAGTCATCGCATGCGTCTAGCACCGCTTGCTGTAACATGGGGTCTTTGCCGGAGTCCAGTGCAGCGGTGTGACTTGGCAGGAACAAGCACATACGGTTGCCATCACCCCAGGAGTGGTTGTTAGTACCTGTGCCCACCACCGACTTTAACTACCTTTGCCGACACCAAAAAATCCAACACCAAAAAACAACAAAAAACCAAAATTATAACTTGCAACCATTTGAAGAGGATTCAGTCTTATATTCACTATCCAGATCGCTAAATTTCATTCGCCAATCAATATTAACACAAATTTATCCGGATCTATCGGGATCCAGGATCAAAATAGACTATGTTATTGACCTCTTTAAACGTTAAGAGTCCAATCAATCGTTATGATATTAGACGCTCGCAGCGTTTGGGTTGGAGGACAAAGGACTTTTAAATGTTCTCGTTAATCAATAATATATCCTGCTCGGGCAGACGAAGTTGTAGGTAAAAATTAGTAATCAGATAAATAGAATGTAAAAGCATGTTGTCTCACCATAGTATTTGAGTGGCCAGTGATGGGGCTGGTGTGTCCGGGCCAGCAAACACGAAGGCACCGCGCCGGGCGGCAGCACGCGGGCTGGCCACCACGGACACGAGCCCAGCTTGTGCCACACCACGTCATCATACCTGGGGGACAGTTATTTCTATTATATTTGTTGATAATGGCTGGAAATGTTTTGATATATAGACTTTGACATAATTTTAAAATTACTGTTCGACATTATTTTTTGTCTTGTCCTTCATTGTTCTAATAAAAAAAAAGTACACAATTCTCTCTGAATATTTTTTTCCTTTCTAATAATTACTTTATATATTCGACGATTTACAACACATTTGTTATTAAAAAGTACCGAATTTTTTTAATATGATACAACCCATGTTATTCGCAGATAATGTAGTTTTCAATACGTTAGTAAATAATATTTTATTATCTGTGCCACATTTAAAAAAAAATTGGTTAAGTATTTTTTGAGTATATCTATTATAAACAAAAAAATAAAATTTTCCCTCTTTGTAACATTACACAACGAAAAGCAATGCATAAATCGGCATATAACATTAATACAAGGAAAAACAATACATCTAATCGGCATGCCAGCAATTTGCAACACGACAAATAACGGTAATTGCTTGGACAGCTCTATTTATTCCGATCCCTAAATATCCAGGATTGTTTTTAATGCAAAGCAACTAAGTGAGCTGCCGGGAAATTATTAGAATTGTAGAATTTTATTAGTATCAAGTCGGACTTTCAGTCGATCCCACTAGAAAACATCCTGGTGAATTCATCACGTTGGCCCCACTGATCCGATTTCATCTTCACTTGTCATCTTTCACTGATAGACCTGCCATGGGTACTTGTATTGTCTTACTGGTACTCCATCAGCGTAAATCAATAACATTGGCAAATTTCTATCATTAAAAACTACGTCTGGCAAAGAAATCACGAAAATTATATATCTACAAAAAACAAAATACTGATACATTAATAATTTTCTATTATTTTTGAGGTCGGAACTCACCCCACTCGAGGACCCCACATGCAACTAGGACACAAAACCAAATTGTCATTCTCCTTCTGAATAGAACATTTTGTTCTGGTGCTGGACAGAATCTTCTCCACTAAAGTCACTTTCGTTTGGGTCTTTTTCGGAGGATTTTTGCGGTCTGAAAGTAGTGATTTACTGATTTTTTGTGACTTGCAATATAATGGTGATATTGGCCAAATGTATTGAGAAAAAATAACCACGTATTACGATAAGTAGGTAGATGAATTATTTTTCGCACTAAACTTTTAAGTCTGACCAGGGACCGAACTAGGTTTTAGTTGGAAAAATGCACATTATAAAATGGGGCAAATATTAATTTTTGCCCGGAGCGACAAAATAACTAGATTTTTTTTTTATACAATTCAGAATGGCAAACAAGCTGACGGTCCACCTGATGGAAAGTGGTATCCGTCACCTATAGACATGAGCAGTACCATGGACATAACAGAGTATACTGTTTCGCCCATGATACCCCCCATGCGTTGCCATTCCTGAGGACTCAGGTGTTATTCCCCTGTATCCAGTAAATTCACGCCATATCCCCCCTTCAAACTGAAACACAACCATACAAACACAACTACTTCACGGTTGAAACACGAATAGGACAGAGGTACCCAAGCAATCGACTTTTGTACAAAGTGTCCCTCTGGTGAGTGAAAGTCTCTCTCCCTAGATCCGGCCCTGATTTGATCAATTCAACAAACACTGTCTTAAAGTAAATATGTGGTACTTAAATAAATCATTATATACTTACGTATGATAGTAATTAGCCATTCACGCCTACAAACAGGATGAAAAGAAGAGGGGCAGTTGGGACACTGTCGCAATTTATCCCCCTTTCCGCAAACAAGGCACCAAGGCGCGTGTAATGTTATTGGTGATTTTTCAGGCGATGTTGGATTCTTTAACAGAAATGGAACTTTACTGTTAAAAGTACGTACACATTATGTTTTAATGCAAACGCCTACAGCTTGCGCTCAGCTGAGGCGCGCAATCACAGCCGCTCAAGATTAAGGGTTCCGGATGGTTCTTAAACTAGTCGAAGTTATTCGACCAAATTACACATAAGGTAAACTGGTAGTTGTTACATTAAAATAGAAATGTAACTTATATACCTCAATGCATAAAATATACTCGAAACAATTTATAGGATTAATAATTACTAAACAGTTATTTTAGGGAGCAGGGAGTCAGTGGATGCAGGTGGCTCTCGACTGTTCTTTATGGCAGTCTATGGGGGAGACTTATATCCAGCAGTGGACGGATAATGGCTGAAGTGATGAAACAGTTATTTCAGTTGTAATAGGTGCTTATTTATACAGGGATATACAAACTAGACCCTCTAGACAAGTGGCAAGCGAATTCATCGATGGAATCGACATCGATAGCGAGTCCGTGAGATAGAATGAGATAGCAACGCCGGATGCCACATTTCAACTTACGAATTCGGTTTTCCATCGACAAATTCGCTTTCCACTGGGTCTAGAGACCTATCTTCTTCTTATTTCATATATTACGTGTATACCAAATTTTACAGTGATTGTTTAAGCCAAAAGACACATGTGATAGTTTATAATATTAAAGCCTTATTAATAATTTCCTAAGGTTGAATGGGAGACAATGTTTTAGCATTAAGTCCACCTTGTACACATACATGTACTAATGAATAAATAAATAATATTATAAACTACATATTTATGATATTAATAAGGAAGTAAAGATGTCAAATGTATTTTTGATTTTTGAAGAAATATGAAGAACATACATAATAATGTGTATTATTAGAGTAAGCAAGCTAAAATAGATACATATCGGTATTTAAGGGAGGAAAAAAAGGATTAAGTATGTTAGTGCTTTAAGGTCTCTATTTGATTCAATGCAAATATATATATGTATATTTTATAGTTAACATATAAGGTCTCTGTGCAAAGAGAAATATATTCGAGAAAATTATTTAAAAATGAAAGTCATATTTTAATATAATATTTTTGATATTTTCAAATAATAAATAATACTGAACATATCAGATAGTGCCATCTAGTTTTAAATTAAGCAGAGTTTGTGCAATGAGTACTAAATTTTTTCTAATATATTAGGTAGATATCAAGTTAAGGTTTTTTATATATTTATAATTATGATAGTTATATAAGTATATATATATATCATGATATTATATTATGACTAGGTGTGTATATGTATAAGTTACATTGAGAGTTACTCACAGAACTTTCAGGTCCATCTCTATTCTCCATTTGTTTGTGGATAAAATTATATTTCCAGCATTGATGTAAATAATTTTCAATCTCCTTAAGTGTTACTATATTTTTTATGACTAGTTCAAATTTATCTTCTGTACTTGCATCTACATTAGCTAAATAATCTAGACAGTCTTCATTAGAGTTATGATTATTTTTTAAATGCAAATAGAATTCATCAAAAATCATCTCGGTACCTTGTCGTACAAATTCTTTGAAAGCGTTTTCATACTTGCCCTGTTTTAGTGGTGTGTGCCTTACATCATAGGTAGTGTTGAGATCTGGTGTTTTGTACTTATTTAATTTAACATTAAGAGGTACAATGTGATCCTCCTTAATTTTTCTCTGAAATGTGAAAGTATTTTTTTATTTTATTGAGGAGTTTAATTTGATATTCTATTAAATAAATACTAACTTCATGAACAAAGTAAGTGCTTAATGTGATTATTTTACAAAATAAAAATAATATATTAATTACTTAGTGATATTATTTAAATAGAATATAGCAGTTAAAATATCAAGAATATAAGCACAGATTACCAGTTTTAAAATATTTTTTTTAAACTGGGCTACCATAGGCAAGAGAATAAAATTCTGTAATGTCTATGATGATGATGGATAGTGGTCTCTAGTTGAGGATCATCACTTTTTATCAAGTTATTAACACCTATTTACTCTCATTTCCCTCTTACTCCATAATATGATAAATCACTAATATTCAGTTATAATATTAAATGGATCTGCTAACCACCTAGCAAGTTTATAAATATTATGAATTAAAAAAAAAAATTATGGCAATTAGTACCTTTCTAGGTGTAGTTGATATTTGTTTTGGTGCTGGGGATACCTTGTCAGCTGGCCCATAAAAAGGTCTAGAACGTGCAGCAAGGTGCAGACTGGTGTATGGGACCCAAAGTCTTTCCTTGGTTCGACTGATTTCAATGTAATAACAAAGTTCTTTTGTAACTTTAATGGTCCCATTTTCGTTCGCTGATATTCCTAGAACTAATTAAATAATTAATTTGATACCTATCGCTCACTTCACATTACTTTGTTAAGTTAAAATTCACAACTTTTAAAAGATACAGATTATTCTTATACTTTTTAATAGATATTAGTATTAACTAAAAATATATCCAGGTAAGTATATATCTAGTTTAAAAAATGCGATTGCTGCGTTGAAGTTATTATTACTGTTTTATTATTTACATTAAATACGTACAAAAAAATAAGAATCTTTTAAAATAATCCATCAAACCTTTATCGTCGTAAAACAGGCCCTTTTCATCTTTGACTACTTGAACTTTAGCGTAAACTTTTTTGCATATTTTAGCTAGTGCGATGTCCCCAAGCTTCCAATGATAAATACTCATTTTAATGTTTTGCTGAAGATATATACATTAATAAATGTATTGTTCTCCTTTGAAAAACTTTTGAAAACTTTTGCTTTGCTTCACATCAGCTGTTATTATTTATAATGATAATATCAGCGCCATCTATTATCGAGTAGGAAAACTAAAAATAAGAAACATGATTACTTAATTATTCGTTTATTAAATGATAATAGATGGCGGGATATGTATAATTTTAGGCAAGTTTCTAATGATGCTAACTCATTACTGAAAATCTTTATTTAATATTATAAATGCGAAAGTGAGTTTGTATATTAATTGTCTCATAGCGCCTTAATGCCTTAACCAAATCCTAAAAATTGGTATATGTCTACTATATGAGATGAAGAACGACAGGTATATATAACCTACTTTTTATCTTATTTAATAAACGTATCCCAGTAGAGGGAAAGGGATTGTAAGTAATGGAGATTGAGAATCCCAATGCTAGCAATATACCCAACCAGGTCGACCTCCTCACAGTTCCCCCTGGAAACTATCATGGTTAATTCCTGATGAATTCATCATGATTGGCTAACTGGCCTGTTTTCATTCTCATCTATCACCCTTCACTGGTGCTTCGCCAGCGTATCCCGTTAGCGCAGGCGGGGTTACCGTACCATTTTCACCCATCAAAAAAAAAACGTATCCCAGTCAAGCGGAAGAAATCACTGTTAAATATAAGTATATAGCTACTATAGGTATATGACAATTTTTTTAAGCAGTCAGACCGTCACTGGAACGTAACTTTAAATATGCCCATGGGTATATTAGGTAATCAGGGGGTAGGTTTATCTATCTATACTTATAATAAATCTGTAGAGAGGTCAATTCTGTACATGAAATATATTTCCAAAATAACTATCAGGGGGTGATTAGTGATCGATACTGATGCCAAAAATGCAATCAGTAAATTTTTTGTCTGTCTGTATGTTCATTATAGAAACAAAAACTACTCGACGGATTTTAACGAAACTTGGTACAATTATTCTTCGTACTCTTGGGCAGGTTATAGTATACTTTTCATCGCGCTACGATCAATAGGAGCAGAGCAATGAAGGGAAATGTTGGGAAAACGGGAGAAGTTACTCCATTTCAAAGCTTCCGTCGCGTGTGCAGCCTTAATGACCATTTTTTTAAATGTAAAAATGTCCACCCGTGTGAAGCCGGGACGGACCGCTAGTTAGTAAAATAATTTCTAAAATTGATACAGGATCGTCATTCCTCGATCGATCGATCGTTTTAAAAGGAAAATAAGAGGGTTTAAATATTATAAGGAAGTGATTTTTTTTTTTATTTGAAATACATTCTCAATAATGGATTTTCCCAGGTACAAAAGTAAATTGCAATCATGTTGGAATTTTATTTCTAACTAGCACCTATACTCTAATTTAAATTTCTATGTATTTTGATCTACTTTGAATCTTATAAGAAATAAGGATATCCACCTAAATCTATAGCAAGCGAATTTATCATTGGATATGTTTTCGCTACCACATATATGATTAAAATAAGATAGCAACCTTAGTCTTCGTTGTTTTTTTTTTTGCGTAAGTCAATGAAACTATATTTATATCGTTATATATTTGTTTACCACATATACCTAGGTTGGTATAGGTTTTTTATAATGGATGATAATATAATGGTATTTTTTTTATGGGTGAAAATGGTATGGTAACCCCGCCTGCGCTAATGGGATACGCTGGCGGAGCACCAGTGAAGGGTGATAGGTGAGAATGAAAACAGCCCAGTTAGCCCATCATGATGAGTTCATCAGGAATAACCATGATAGTTTCTAGAGGGAACCGGGAGGAGGTCGTCCTGGTTGGGTATATTACTAACAATAGGATTCTCAGTCTCCATTACTAACAATCCCTTTCCCCCCGATAGTATATATATATATTTTTAATGGATGATAATAGAATGGTTACCCTGCCTGCGCTATCGATTTACACTGGCGGGATACCAGTGAGCAATGAAAGGTGAGGATAAAATGGCAGGTCAGTTAGTCCATCGTTACAAATTCAACGGTAAATTAGTCACGATGGTTTCCAGGGGAAACCGCGTGGAGATCAACCTGAGAGAGTATATTACTAGCAATGGGGCTATGAGACCCCATTACTAACAATCTCTTTCCCCCTGATAGTGTATATTACGTTGAGCTCCACGCTAGCATCGCAGCTGTTAGACCCTGTTACTAACAATTCCTTTCCCATCACACATATAAATAGGTAGGATAATCATTTAGTAAAACCACAAAAACATTATTATATCAGCCGTTAACTGTCCGCTGCTGAATCTAGGCCTCCTTCATAAAAGGGGGGTTTTGTCACTAGTTACCACTTTTGGCAGGGGAGTTGGCAAAATTAGTTATTCTGATTTTGAAACTAAACTACCTACCGAATTGATTTTGGCAAAATTTCCATAGGACCAATTTGTTAGTATAACCTCTTAGATAAAAAAATGATTTGCAACCGGTTTTTAACTGGACGAGTTAGTAAGGTAATGAACATAAAAAAATCGAATTGCGTAGCTCCTTCTTTTTTTAAATTGGTTAAAAACTGTGGACTATTATATGGGATATTCAATATTGCTTTAACAAAACTGCTTTATTGAATATTCTGTAGAATATTCAATAAAGCAGTTTTGAATTAATTCTACTAAAAAATTAATATATTTTGCTGATTTTTAGAATAATTACTTTGATGTACTATCAAATTGTGGGGGAGGGGGGATTGTTAGTAATGCGGACTAGCTGTCCCATTGCTAGCAGTATATCCTGTCAGGTCGACCTCCACGTGGTCCTCCCTGAAAACTATCGTGCAGATATATTCATCACGATGGGTTAACTGACCTACCTCTTCATCTTCACCTATCATGTCTCACTCGTGCCCCGCCAGCGTATACCGTTAGAGCAGGCGGGGTTACCATTCCATTATCATCCATTATTATACATATATATATATATATATATATATATATATATATATATATATATATATATATATATATATATATATATATATATATATATATATATATATATATTGCTGGTTCTTAGAATAATTATTTCAGTACTATTCGTCACTGAGAGACGACTGCAAAGCCAATAAATCAGTATTAAATCAACATCAATATGACAACCGGTTGTTATTCGAGATGGCCGCGTGCGATTGGTTGATCTCGCGAGGGGCGTGGCGCGGTACAGCGCAGCTTCCAATCGACGGAGTCATCTTACATCGAGATTGGAGATAGGGGACCGATTGTATATAGGGTGCGTAATGTGTAGGCATAAGGCCCGGTTTACATTATTACGCGCGCGTGTTATTTTTAAACCTCATGTTTAAAACGTATATATATCTATATAATGCTACTAGCATTAAGTCCGCCTCTTGTACCTTATTTTATTTTGGTCATTAGTTATCTAAATAAAAAAAAATACGGGAAATTAATGAACTTACTGTTTTTGTCACAATGACTTCATTAAATTCTAGTATGTAGAAGTACGGAAAAGCAATGAAATAATCACTTCTAGATAACGTATTGAAATAAAATATACAGCAGATTTTAAGTTAGACCTTCAGGGAGACAAATATGAAAACAGTATTTAGCGCAGTAGTTTTTGCGTGATGTCGGAGCAAACGAACAGACAGAAACAAAATTTTTACGAAATATTATTTAGTACATATTGGTATACTCATTCATTCATTCTTATTGATAGGTCCTATAAGACCTCTCGAATTATTTTTATTCATCATAATCATATCAGCTCTTAGCTGTCAAATGCTGAACATAAGCTTCTACCTTGGAAGAGGAGGGGGGGTGACAGTAGTTGCCACGCTTGGCAGGCGAGTTGACAACTGTAGTAGGCTTTGGAGAAGTTTTAGGAGGGACGCTGCTATTCATCCCTCGCACTCCCTTATTTTTAAATAAAATAAAATATCTTTTATATTCAAACATCGTGTAGTTACAATTTTATTGTATTAGTAAGATTAAAGGAAAACAAGTTGTATTGAAATTTTCACAGAATCACTCTCTTAATGCTATTAGTAACAAATTTTATTTTTTATTTATTTATTAATAATTTACATTGCGATTAAGGATAGGATATACATTGCAAACAGGAATATTTAATCAAGAAACTTATTTATTCATTTATTAAACACCTAGATAGTGTAAATGGCGAACTTAACACCTTATGGCGTTATCTGCCAGTCGACCGTGGACAGGAATAGCAGAAAATATAATTAACCTTCTGTAATATTTATTGCGAATGGTAGATAGCTTTGTCCTTTTTGCGGCAATAAAGTGAAAGTGTAGCAGATGCGTAACTTTCGCCGAATTATTATAATACGGCACGCAATGCGCATGCGCCTTATGACAATTATGGCACGTCTCTTTTATGGTCAATTGGATATGACAAGTGGCAACACTGTAACCATACAACTTATTTATTTAATCTATATTTTAATCTATACATATTGTTAATCTAAAAACAAAGAATTACATAGAAGGAATGATAAAATAAAAACTGTAAATCATACGGTTGCCTCCTTTCTTCTTATGCAATATATACTTAATTGAGGGAAAGGGATTGTTAGCAATGGAGTTCGAGATTGCTAGCAATATGAGGTCGATCTGCCAGGGTATATTGCGTACAATAGATCTGGTAGCCCATATTACTAACAGCCCCTTCCCCCCAGTACATATATACTGTTACCTACCTACGCCTTTAAGGTTCTCCAATCGCAATTGATTACGTGTAGTGGACACAAACGTGAAACAAATAAGGCAGAACATAAATAATTAAAAAAAAAACTTAAAACGCATCTCGTCCATAGTCAAATTTTGAAGAAAAAAAAAAATGGTGCCATTAACCGTTTGGTATCAAGGAGACAATTGAACACTTTTTACCAAGCAATAGCTCGTGCCGGCCCTACTATCCGGTACATTCACTCACACAATAGATAAGAAATTAAATTTTTTAAAGGTACTGAGGGCTCAGTTAGCCCATTATATTACAAATCTATTGTTTTTAACGCGCCACCTACCTATTTGTGCTTTAATTCCTTCTACCCAAAGGTTGTCTGGAAGAGATTGCTTAGCAATAAGACCGCCTTTTGTACTATACTATACGTATTGAAAACTGTTTTAACCAATCATGTTATGTTAGTGCAATAAAGTGTTAAATAAATAAATAAAAAAAAAAATAAAGTAAAATTTACACGTACAAGATTTTTATATATACATACTATTTGTAAATTAATCAGATATTAATAGAATGAAGATTATTAAAAAAAAATATATTACGGATCACGTTATGATCGTGTTCACGTTTATGACGATAATCTAAAGATTAAGCTCCATGGCTTTCTTCTTTTGCCTTTACTCGTACCATTGTTTATAAATTAATACCACTTATGTCAATAAATTTGTAAACACAGCAAAATTTCTTTTCAACTTATTTTTAACTCACGTTAAGCGTTCTAGTGGTGTATAAAGGTTTACGTCTTTATTGCATTCACTTTTGTGTCGATTTTGTAAGAAATTCTTTGATTCTGTGATTGACACAGTTTGCCAGAAGAATAGCTAAGTTATCAGTAGTATTATAAATCTCTAAAGAAATTACAATAGGCGTTTTCATTCGGTTTCCTCAAAACCTGTTTGCCGATGTTTGGTTCTTTCTTATTTATGCATGCATGATAAAAATATATGTTTCCTTTTGCCTGTAGATTTGTTGTTACTCGTTTAGGAGGGTAGATTGATTAACAAAATTTTTAAATCTTAGTTGCTACTAATATAGTAAAATGTTGACTAGAGTATGTCTATACATGGAAGATATTATAAAAGAAAATATCGTAAGAAATTTTAGTACAACACAATAATTTTTAGAAATTTTTCTCTATCTGTATAGTTGTGTATAGTTGCTCCGGCATTATGCAAAAACTATCGAAGTACCAAATTGAATGCGATTTTCACTGGTGCAATGCTGAAGGGTTAACTAAAATTAAAGTCTGGTGTCAAAGTGGTGTATTTCATTAGTTTCCCTACTTCTGAAATCCACGCGTACGAAGTTTGTTTAAATTTTTTTTTCGGAGGGAGTTTGTTAAAGAATAAAAGCTTCCCACGAACCTCGTTGTGCACGATTGTACAAACCGCCTTTGTCAGCATCTGTCGTCAGTTTTTTGCTGTGCCGTTAATTTTCTCCCGGTATTTTTTTTCTCTTTTTTGTCGGATCACATTGTTTTCTTATTTTGTAGAACAGGTAGCCGCCAGATGAACTTTTACCTTTCCGCTCTATGGCGATTTGTTCTATTGAACGGCAATTTATCGGTTGCCCGGAACGTAGTCAGTACCTATGCACTTTTAGAATAATTTAACATCCTGTTCCGCACTACTTCAACTTTACAATAATTAGAATAGTACCAACTTTAATAGGTGATAATAGAATGGTAACCTCGTCTGCGCTATCGGATACGCCGGCGGGACACCAGTAAGCGGTGATAGGTGAGGATGAAAGCAGATGCGTTAACTCATCGAGACAAATTCCACTAGAATTAACTACGATAGTTTCCAGGAGCAACCGCGTGGAGGTCGACCTGATAGGGTGTATTGCTAGTAACAGGAAAATTAGACCCATTACTAACAATCCTTATCCCCTTAAATAGATAGATAATTTATTTAGAATAGTACCTACTGAGAGGGGAACACTTTCGAGAAACTATATTCTTTGATCTTCTATAGATATAATCTGCACCAACGTATTAGTGGTTCATGGTGCTAAAGCCCTTTTGGAACACAACCACCCAAACAAACTATTTCGGGTAACTCGAAATTGTTAAATTTACTTGTAAGATGATTCAACAGTCTCGAAAAGATTAAGTAGACATGGTTCAGAAAGGATATCAGTCTATAGTTCTTCAATATAGTTTTGTCGGGGGGAAGGGATTGTTAGTAATGGAGACTGAGAATCCCATTTCTAGCAATATACCCAACCAGGTCGACCTCCACGCGGTTCCCCCTGGAAACTATCATGGTTAATTCCTGATGAATTCATCATGATGGGCTAACTGGCCTGTATTCATTCTCATCTATCACCCTTCACTGGTGCTTCGCCAGCGTATCCCATTAGCGCAGGCGGGGTTACCATACCATTTTCACCCATCAAAAAAAAAATAATTTTGTCACCCTTCTTGAAGAACAGGACTACCGCACTTCTGCTCACGCCTCGTGCGTAGCACTGTTATAGATGACAAAATGAAATAGCCTCTGAAAGATAGTCCTTCAGAGGCTATCTAACGCTAAGTATCGATTTTCTACCCGCTCTCAGAAGCTCTGCAGTAATTCTATCCTTCCTCGGTACCTTGCCTCCTCAGGAATGGCAACGTATGGGGGGGTATCATGGGCGAAACAGTATACTCTGTTATGTCCATAGTACTGCTCATGTCTATAGGCGACGGTTACCACTTTCCATCAGGTGGGCCGTCAGCTTGTTTGCTATTCTAAGTTGTATAAAAAAATTGTTTCTAGTATTGGAGTCGTAAAATCCTTTACTAACAATTCTTTCTCTTCAATCTATCTAGATGTTATTGTAACTAATAAAACGACAGGAAAGGATAACAGCCGTGGATCCTTCCAGGCAAAGCAATGAGGCAGAACTAGTTTTTGTAGGAGCACGAGCCAACAGGATATTGTTCAGAGTAGATTCACCTTAGGTTGTTGTGATGAATTGGGAAGGGTTTTTGTGATATTTGTTCCGTCCAAGTGATTCTACTTTTTCAACAAAACATCTTTTGTCCAATATCTGTGAAGAAACAGAAATCTGACTCTGGGTCCGTTGATTGCAATGAAAACTAGTATTCAATATATGTATGTATTTAATTTCATTGGGCTGCATACAAGATAGGTGAAGGATGAAAAAAAAACAATCTTGCATTTTATTTAATACACAAAAAAAATGTTGTTATGTTTCTTACTATATCGCGTATTAAATTTAGTACAGTGACATCTAGTGATAAAAAATCAAATGAAAATCACTGTCAGTCCTAACAGTCTGTTTATATATGGTATTTTTTTTATAGATGATAAGGGAATGATAACCACGCTTGCGCTATCGGTATACACTGGCGGGGAACTAGTGGGAGGTGAAAGGTGAGGATGAAAAGGCAGGTCAGTAAGCCCATTGTGACGAGTTCAACCATAAATTTGTCATGATGGTTTCCAGGGGTAACTACGTGGAGGTCGACCTGATAGGATGTATTGATAGCAATGGGGACTAATCTCCCAATTGATAACAATCCCTTTCTCCCCATTATATGGTATTAGTTTTAAAACACTAAACGTTGTTTTACACCCTACCGCCACCTATCAGGTCATTTTTTATTATTTAGATAAAAAGTTTAAAAAAGAAATATATAAAAAAAAGTAACACCACGCCGGCATACACAGACAAACAGTGTAGGTATGTCGGCTGCAAACCCAGTGACCCGGAGGTCGTCGCCTCCGGAGTAGAAGTCGGGGTAATGGGGTACGCCCCGAGGCCCCTACCTCGCCAGCCCACACATCATCCAGCGAGCAAAGAGAAGACCCTGTAGTTATTGTTGTAAAAAAAGTAGCATATTGCCAGTCAGCAAGGCACTAATGCCAGACCCAGGGATAGTCGTTATATAAAAACCAAAAATTCAAAACCGATTTTGATAAAAATTTTACGGAAAAAATCTACAATATATCCTTTCAGATAAAAAAAAGAATTTTCCAAATCGGTATAATACTAACGGAGTTATGATGTGGTAAACATAAAAAATCGCCGTGTGAGCCCCGGCGTAGAATGGGCCACCCCTTCCTCACCTGTGGGTGTCGTAAGAGGTGACTAAGGGAGGCCGAGGGATGGGCAGCAGCAGTCTCTCTTAAAACATCTCTAAAAACCTAATTGCGTTATCAACCCGTCTGTCAAGCGTGACAAATACTGGCAAAACTCTCATTATGGGGAAGGCTTATGTTCAGCAGTGGACAGTTAATGGCTGAATTAATAATAAAAACATACAAAAGCAATCGAATTGAGAACCCCCTTCTTTTAAGTCGGGTAAAGATATTCGCCAAACATGAACAAACTGTTATATGATTATTAGAATTCGGTGAAGTCTTAAAAGAGATCAACTTGATCCGCGCAAGTGTATGACTGAGGGCGTTTACCTATTTAATATATTCATTTGCAAGTTGTTACTCTTACAAGCGTCGCAGTTGCATAACGTCTACTCATTATGCATGACATAACGCATATAGACAGACACGCGATACGCGAGATGGTATAATTGTATCAGATGCCGGCTCCACGGTCAATGTCGGGATGAGTCATGCTTGATGTCTAAACGATAGGAGGTAGCGGATAAATGATTAATTGCTAGGTCTTGTCCACGATTTCGATCGCGTGACTGGGTTATGTTGAATGGCCAGGATAAAAAGCAGCCTATTTTCTTCTTAATCCCAAATATTAAATGTACGCTTAATTTTTTTATTTTAATGTATTATAATGCTGTTCTCGTAACGTTGTAACATTGTTATTAAAGTATTTTGAAATTAGCTGTATCTAGCAGCTTTGTCTGTGTAGATTAGTCAATAAAGTATAATAAGTGTAAATGTAGGATGTAATTTATCTATGTTTAAAATTTTATTTAAATCTATTTAGTAGTTTTTGCGGGAAAAAGTAACAAACATTCATTTAATCTTTATAAACTTTCGTATTTATAATAAAAAGTAAAATGCCATTCTTTTATATAACGTGAAATTCGCTCAGATCGTATTACTTGGCACAAACCCGCACACAGATAGACAGCCGCGAGATGCGCACGCGCCGTTTGTACGGCAGCTGACCGCGGTGTACTGTGAATAACCGATCTTGATACGTTTACATTGGTATGCCTTTATCATTGTTACTAACTATTTTCCACAGCTTTGCTTGTATGAATCAGTAAGTACATAAAGTATAGTATGCGATAAGTTAGGACAGAATTCAGTCATTTGAGCGTGATTGAGTAAACAAATATTAAAAAAATTCTACAAATTTTCACATTTGTAATGTTAGTAGAATAGGATTACACATAATGATCAAAGACTGTGTGTCTTAAAAAAAGACAATACCAAGACATCACGCTATTGAAGATGTTGGCAACAGCAAATAAATTATACATTTTACTAGCTTTTACCTGCGACTTCGTCTGCGTGACCGGGATATGTTTCCTAATCAGGATAAAACGTAGCCTATATCCTTCTCCATTTCATAAAGTTCGTGTATACAAAATTTCATAGTAATTGCTTAAACCTTCAAAGCGCTATAAGGCAATACACAAATACACAAATTCACTTTTACATTTATAATATTATTGAGGATTTAATAATAAAAACAATATATGTCATAATAAAATAATTATAATATTTTTATATATGTCAAGTACATAGAAATGGAAATACACATAATAATTATTTCAATATGCGAGACAAAGCTGCTTATGATTCAGTGTAGGCTAGAGTTCTACACCCTTCATTATTCTATAGTCTTTGTCTATTGAAATTTACTTAGCATATGAATAACATCTTATATAAACTATTGCACATCGACAACAATGGCGTTACAAACTCATAAAAATAAATAATTGAATATAACAACGCGACAATTTGTTTTAACCTCAAACATTAATAACTCAGAACATATAGAAAAACACTTGGACTTAATAATAATATTTATATAATAATAGTATTATTTGAATGATTTCGCCGTATAAGGCATTTTCAAAGTTTATTTACATGAGTTTTCTCCGTGCAATCATTTGAAGAGTGGCTAGAAATTAACAGACACAGATGAGTCGATAAATTTAGTAGAAAAAAATATCCTAAAATATTAGGTAATGATACGGGTGACCCACCCGTATTTTTATTTCAATTTTTTGACAATTTTTTTATTTTCATTTTATTATGATTTAGCATTAAAAATACATATAAATTTAAATTTTCACGCTTTTACGATCAACTCCTGTTTTTTAATCGCGATTTTTATATGCCGCAATAGGTTTGCAAGATGACAATCGAATATAATAATTGTAGTACGATAAATTTTCATGTATAATTCTAGAAATAATGTATATGGTAAAACAACGTTTGCCGAGTCAGCTAGTAAATTTATAAAAATACAAATTAATGAAATATCAAGAATGGTCAGTGGCCGCAGATTGTACACTGCGCGGCAGATGTGCGCAGCATCTGTCCGCGCACACGCGCGCGCATCTCCGCGCAACCTGTCGCACAGCTGATCGCTACCTGATCGTAACTTTTTTTTTTCTAGCCCCAGAGAAAACGGATTGTGGTCAGTAAACTCTAAAGGTTCCGTGTCGTGTTGGAGTATTACAATGTTTCACTACCTACTTCTTGTCTCTTAGATTGAGGAAGGGTTATGATAGTGTCCATCAACTCTATTACCATTAGGTCGACTTTCAAATGGTTTCTGTATGGACACTATCGTTGTTAATTCTTGTTGAATTCGTCACAATGGGCTAACTGACTTGCTTTCATCACTAGTGTTCCGCCAGCGTATATCGATAGCACAGACGGGGTTACCATATGGGGTAACCCCAAACCATTGTGCTGAATTTCAGGCGTACCTGTTCATCACAATAGGCTAACTTGGTGCCCCGCCAGCGTATACCGTTAGCTTACTTTACTTATAGTTTACCATATCATTATATTAGTGTTTTTTTCTTAAACACAGGGGACAAACGAGCATACGGCTCACCTGATGGTAAGTGATTACCGCCGCCATAAGCGCGCGCAAAACCAGAGCCATTGCAGGTGTGCTGACGGCCTTTTAAAAAAGAATTTGCTCTTTTCTTGAAGGTTACAATATAAGTATTAGTTGTATGTAGGTACCATGTACAAAGTTTACAAGTAGGTATAGGTATACCTGCCACACGACGTCAATATGGTACAAAAGTAGGTCATCAGGTCGGAGGACATATTAATTTTTTGGCTCAACAACAGCTGCTCTGTTCCAGGTGTATGCAAAACGTCGCGGTTGGTCATTCGTGTATCACAAGACTGTTATGCATTTTAAATATGTTATTTTATGTTTGCGGTTAACTGTGGTGATAATATTTCGAAATTATATACTTATTTTTTGCTGTAACTCGTTAGCGCACTGAGAGCTGTTTAATTTGTTTCCTTGGTCTATTGAAATAACATATATAGCTCTATGTGTTTAGTATATTACTTTATTGTAGGTTTCTATCCCTGTATGATTTTTTTAACTTACTACCTAAACTTCTACTATTGTATTAAATATGTTTCGGTACTCTTTGTCTATTTTTATATAACATATAAAAAAATAAATTAATGTGCCAAAATAAATTTAAAAAATATGCTCTTTGTTGCTTGGCCCTAATTCATTGGTATATTACACGATGCATTGTTAAATTTTTTCTTTAGTCTGTCGACATTTTGTTTTATCATTCATTAAAATAAAAAGTACGTATCTATCTGTATATATTAATACTATTATTATTTATATACTCTTCCCTATAATTGTTTACTTTTTATAGTTCAGTTAGTTTGTCTTATTAATTCGAATTTTAAAATTTATAATATGGATTTTTACAATTTTATTTTTATTACAATTTGAATTATACTATGCTTTTATATTGTCATATGGCCCCAGCAGAGAATAGGCCACCCCTTCCTCTTACGTGGATATCGTAAGAGATGATAAGGGAATTTAACGGTCGAGGGTTGGGCAGCAGCGTCCCTGTTAAAACATCACCAAAAACTAACTGCTGTTACCAATCTCCTGCCAAGCGTGGCAACTACTAGCAATACCCCAAGGGGGAGGTCCATGTTTCAGCAGTGAACAGTAGTGGCTGATATAATGATGATGATGATAAAATGTGATGATGTAGATATGAACAAATTTCGATATAAACGTTTCGCTTCACACATACTTCAAGTAGTGATTAATGTGACTTCATAAATAAATAGTAGTCTGTTTTGATACAATAAAATATACATATGTTTAATACGAAATCATTCAGATTTTTATTTAAAGTAGAAATTTACTTTGTCTATGTAAAAAATCATCATCGAAATCGATTTGTAATTGTCAATTAAATATTGGATATGCCACGTAACGCATAACGAAGGTAGTCCTGTTTGAGAATAGTCTTTGTCGAAGTCGGTTAAAAATAAAATTAATGTTGAAAAAATATGTTTACTATTCCTTTAATGTGTATAATGTAGATGTGTATGGGTTATTGACCTCAAAATCCCTATGGTACAAAGGCAGGTGTAGAAGCAGCTGTGAGATTACCACCCTACGTCATACTTCTGTCTATTTGAATGTGTTCTTGTAAGCTATAAAGTGCTGAATGTCGACTAATAAGTTTGAAGAGGGGGGGGGGGATATGGAATTGTTGGTACTGGTGTTTAACAGCCCCATTGCTGGCAATAAACTCTGTCAGGTCGTCATCCACGTCGAAACTGTCGTGATTAATTCTTGAATTCGTCACGATAATTGAACATACCTGCTTTTATTCTCACCTATCATGTCTCACTGGTGGCCCTGCCGTCGTATGCCAATAGCGCAGGCGAGGTGGTTATTCCATTTTTAAACTATTAAAAAATAAGGTTGAAGAGTAATGAGAGATTCAGAGGCAACGTTCTACCTTCTCAGTAATGGACGTCACATTTAACGATACTAAATGTTTGCGGCGGTGTCCGTTATATCCTTTGAAAATTTAAAGATATCCATTGTTATTGCTCTATCTATATGGTAACATACCCACTGTTAGAAGGGAAAGAATTATTACTAGACTTTGTCAGGTCGACTTCCACGCAGTGCGGAATGATAATTCCGCCTGTTCAAAATGAACCTTTTTAGATACATTGATAATTGTAATTTTTTTTTTTATAAAATACAAATGAATTATAACAAAATACATATTACATCAAGTCAACAGATGGTATTTTTATTTACAATTAATATATAATACCTAATATATAACAACAAGAACCAGCATATTTTATAAACACCGCCTGCGTAAAAAAATCTATTTTATTCATTAAGACCTGAGTTAATTGGAAAATTGTTTCTCAAATTAAGTTGATCGTAAATCGAACTGACTAATAATAGCGCCAGACGACTTAGGTCATCAATCTATTTACGGTTTATAAAATAAGGGTGTCTTATGAGGCTGTACACATTTTTTTTTTATTTTCAGAACAAGGCGAAATGAACTGACTGCGTTCACTGCCCCTCCACGATCGATTTAGCTTGTGACTTGAGTACATCTGAAACAATACTTACTAGCTTTTTTTAGATTTTTTAGAGAGGTCACTTTAGAAGAAATAATTCAAGATTGTGCCTTACAAAATTATCATTCCTTCAAATGTGGTAAAACCAAGTTCTTTCAAGTGTTATTTTGATTTAGAACTAAACTGCTAAACTAACAATGATACAATTTCTGAATGGATCGATCTGTATGTTATAAAAAAGTATTTTCCAAATAGGTTTATAACTGACGTAGTTATAAGGTTTTTTTATACAACTTAGAATGGCAAACAAGCTGACCGCCCACCTGATGGAAAGTGGTAACCGTCGCCTATAGACATAAGCAGTACCATGGACATAACAGAGTATACTGTTTCGCCCATGATACTCCCCATGCGTTGCCATTCCTGAGGACTCAGGTGTTATTCCTCTGTACCCAGTAAATTCACGCCATATCGCCCTTCAAACCGAAATACAGCCATGCAAACACAACTGCTTCACGGTTGAAACACGAATGGGTCAGAGGTACCCAGGCAATCGACTTTTGTACAAAGTCTCCCTCTGGTAGCAAACGTACACAAAAACAATCCATTTGAGAACCCTCTTCTGAAGTCCTTTGAAGTTAAATAAGTCCGGTTAATCAAGTTTGTAAGGAGGATGTATATATTGTTATAATTAATTATAAAGAAATTAAGTCGCATATAACAGTTACCTGGCACCCACCAGTAAATATAGTAATTAAATACAGTAATCTTATTAGAATCTCCAATATAAGTAGGTCCAATGCAAGGTGCTGCGCACGCGCCGCGCACCTGCGGTGTCAATGCACCCACTGTACGGAGAAAAGATTCATATTATTGTTGTCAATAGCGAACAATCGTTGCAATTTCTGAGCTGATTGCAATGTGTTCGAATCTATTTAAAAGAAAGCAAAATTTATATAAAAAAAAAAGTTTTCGAAAGATTTTATATAATATTAAAGATAGACAATTTGAATCTTTTTGCTCTGATCACATTACAAAAAAAAAAAAAAGAATTGAATATGACGCAACTTTTAAGCGATAAAAAAAACAATTTCATCCATTTCCTACTGATCCCATAAATGAAGTGTGGATTTTTTTTAACTATATTCGGAGACCAAAAGAGATCCTATTAAGCTTAATTTAGGGCCATTGATATGTAAAAATTATAAAATTGACAAATACACTTTTACAGATATTATAGAACGCGTTTAGTGTACAATCAACGAATCATTTTTGTAATATAACAGATTAATCACTATTCTTTGTCTACCTTTATAATCACAAGGCGCATACAACTGCAGAGATCAACTTAAAAACAAAAATGTAAGTGAAAAGTGCGCGTAATTGTGAATCATCGTTCAGTAAGGCGATACCTATGTATATAAAAATATTCTAACACTGTGACGTACGGACAGACAGTGAGTCATGGACATGGACAATCGTTGAATCATTTATTGTCTGACAGATTGCTTACAAAGAGTGTACTGGACTAGATAATTTCTGCGGTCAAACGGTGACCATTGTTTTGTATGGTCATCAATTTTCGGGTAACCGTATGACATGACGGTAACTCTTTATTTTTGCGACTCGGAATGGTAAACAGACTGATGGCACACTTGATGGAAAGTGGTAACCGTCGCCTATAGATATGAAGAGTACCATGGACATAACAGAGTACATTGGTTTGCCCATGCGTTGCCATTCCTGAGGACTCAGGTGTTATTCCTTTGTAGTCAGTAAATTCATGTCATATCCCTACCTTCAAAGCCATGCAAACACAACTGCTTTACGGTAGAAACACAAATGAGACAGAAGTACCTAAGTAGACGACTTTTGTATAATCTCACTCTCTTATATTTATTTATAGTTTATTTTTATAAATTATTTTGAATAAACACGTACATCAACTGAGCTGAACTCTCTAAGAGTTCTCTTTCAACAAACCCAAAGTATAATGTTTTTCATATTTAAATATCATTTCTGTAAATGCATTATTTTAAATTTACAAGAAAATGACGAATAGCCCCGTTTTAATTAATATCAAAATGAATCGATCCCGTACCCCGAACGGAAGGGATTTCAATCAATTGCCGTTATAATGGTCTCATCTAGTGATGTGCCGAATTTCGGCTTTTTTCGGTATTCGAGTATTTTCGATATTAGACTTCGATTAAATTCGAGTTAACGAACTTGGATAAGTACGTAAATGCCTACTTTTACGGGTATTTAAGTACTTCATTTTTCATCATTATCACATCAGCCATCTCTCTACTGCTGAACATAGGCCTTCCCCATAGATTGCCATATAAAACGGGATCGTTCCTTATGATAGTTTACCATTGGTGGGATTTTGCCAGAAGTTGCTACTCTTGACAGGCGGTTCAGCAACCGCAATTTGGCTTTTGGTGATATTGTAAGACGTACGTTGTTGCCCATCCCTCAACCATTAAGTTCCCTCTTACGACACCCACGTAAAAGGATGGAGTTGCCCATTCTACACCGGGATCATATGGTATCTTTGAGTTCTTTTTAATTGATCCCTGTCATTTAATAGTGGTAAATCCTGTTATGTTGGTACAATAAAGTGTTAAATAAATAAATAAATAAAATAAATAATTGTCTTCTACCCAAAGATTGTCTGGAAGAGATTGCTTAGCGAGAGATTGATACAAACGGTGGCCTTATGGCCGCCGTTTGTATCATTTCTCATTAAAAATTACTGTATTTATTATTTTTAATTGGTGAAATGTAAATAAATAAATAGACAATAAAAAAATTAATGATGGACATGAAACATATAATTTATAATCGACTAGTGTTCTAGTACCTACCGTAGAGACGTACTTGCGATTCCTTACTAGCAATATAATCCTATACAGACGACTCCACGCCCCCCCCCCATCCCCTTATCATCATGGTTAAGTTTTGATGAATTCATCCCGATTGATCATCTTACCTACTTTCATCCTCATATATCCTTCATTGATATCCTACCGTCGTATACTGATAGTACAGCGGGGTGACAATTTCAATATCTTACATAAAAATTACTTGTAGTGAAGTACTCGAAATTTACATGTGTAATTCTGTACATTGTATATTCGAGTACCTAAATATCTACCAATTTTTTTTTAATGGGTGAAAATGGAATGGTAATCTCGCCCGCTCTATTGGTATACACTGACAAGGCACTAGTGGAAGATAATAGGTGAGAATGAATGCAGGTTAGTTGGTCCACCATGATAAATTCGACAAGAATTAAACATGATGGTTTCCAGGGGGAACCGCGTGGAGGTCAACCTGAAAGAGTATATTGCTAGTAATGGGGCTATTATATTCCATTACTAACAATTCCTTTCCCCCAATATCTACCTATTAGGTATCGAAGTCCGTCTTCGAGTTTGGCTGACTTCGCACATCACTATCTCCAATACTTTTGTCCGACGATGTTATTGTAAACATTTCCTACTATTGGTTTTTAAGCAAATAGATTTACGTTTTACTAAATATCTAATATTTTATGCTGATTCGATTCGGTTATGTCCTTGTTTTCTTTACATTGCTTTTGATTACAAAGAAACGAAATCCTTTTGTCATTTATATGTAAATGTATGCGAACTTTTCAATTCATCGGAAACTAAAGTAATAAATATATATTTCAATCAATCGGTTTCAAGAAATCAGGGTTAATTGATTTTTTGTTAAATTTATTGATTTAAAAAGGAGAAAATTTTCAATTAGTTTCATTTTTGATATGCAATGCCTAATATTGGTAGCAATGGAGTTTGACAGCCCCATTGCTAGCAATATGCCCTATCAGGTCGACCTCCACGTGGTTCCCCCTGGAAACCGTCGTGAACAATTCTTGTTGAATTCGTCATGATAGACTAACTGACCTGCTTTCATCGTCACCTATCATCCTTCACTGGTGCCCCGCCAGCGTATACCGATAGCGCGGGCAGGGTTACCATTCCATTATCACCCATTAAAAAAAAAATATAGTAATTTATTTATCTGTTAGTGATTCCTTCGCCATTTGGGAAACAATTTTGTTAGTTTTTGATAGTAATCGATATAGATTCATTGACTGGTTTTAAGTCCGCCATTTGCCCTATCTAGGTGCATTAAAGTTTTTAATAAATAAATAAATGACTTACTTGTGGCTCCCATACTAATTTTATTACGATTAATATATTCAATTGTTACTACTTAACATATTATTATATAGTATTATACTAGCTATTCCCAGCAACTTTGCCCTTGTAAATGTGTTTATAAAATATCCTATGTGTTAAGTTAGCATATATACTGTCCGCGTACCAAGTTTCATTCAAATCAGTTTAGTAGTTTTTACGTGAAAGACTAACAAACATCCATCTATCCATCCTTACAAGGATTATTTATCAATGCCTATAGGTTTATACTTTAAACACTATTAGCACGTTGGGTACTGTATTGTATAGTAATTTATCACTTAATTATAAATGTGAAAGCGAGTTTACTTTTTTGTTTGTTATCTCTTGGCGTTTTAACAGCTCAAATTTCATTATGACTAGCGTATAGCGTCAGGAAATTTGGGACACAAGTACTATTTTTTTTTTAATGACGATAATGTAATGGTAACTCCGCCTCCGTTAATAGTATACGCTGGTGGGGCACCAGTGAGGGACGACAGGTGAGAAGGGAAGGCAGGTCAGTTATCCCATCGTGATGAATACATCTGGAATTCAGCACCATGGTTTTCAGAAGGGATTATATGGAGGAAGACCTGACAGGGTATATTGCTAGCAATGGGACTGGCAGTCCTCATTACTAACAATCCCTTTCCCCCACACGTACTATTAGAGATGATAGCTACCGATCAATATATCCCAGTTTCGCGGACAAAGTCGCGGGTAATGGCTAGTAGTTCAATAATTATCAGCACCGTTGTCCGCTCGTGTTTCCACAGTGAGTGGTCACACAGTTGACAATCACTCTGGACGGGGCGCGATACAGTGCCAATTTCACGGCGCAAGAGTTGCAATCCGACACGCGCCGCCAGCGCCACCTATGTCATCTTAAGTGATCCGATACGAGTGTCTAGTGGAGAGAGGCCTTTACTGCTAATTGGAATTTCACTCTGAACGTTTTTCTAGAACAATTTAGAAATAATCGCACAGAGAGTTTGAAATAAATTATTAGTTTTTTTTTAGGTTAGGTATATGTTTCAAAAGGGAAATAAGAATGTTGCTTCTAAAAATAATAACAATGAAGACTTAATTCAGTCTCAGTTGGTGTGCAAATAAGAATAAATAGGTACATCCTTACCAATTTTTTTTTGTGCGATAATGCAGCCACCAATACTGCAGGCAGGTTTATCAATCATTTTTTTAACCTATGCAACTTTTGTATAGCCCATTGTTTTTCTACCTGCTATTCTCTTTTATTGAAGTTAGGATGGTTATCACTTTTCAGACTCTTTAATTTAGCTGGTAGGCTAATTAAAAACTTGTTGAAAGTTACTAGAAATAATGTACAAATTAGAGACATTTTTATCTGACAAAACTGGAATATGCCTTAAATATAGAAGAAACAAAAACTAATTTTGACTTTACAACAACTTTTTTTTTTTTGGGGACGGAAGCTAAAAGTCAACGATGTCGCTAAAATACTGACAATAATTCTCGAATAACCTCAATTAGTAGCTTACCTGTTCTTAATTAGACTTAGAAATTGCCATTTTATACTAATTCATTCTCTGACACCGGATACTACTCGTATTAGCAGTTTAAATTGTGTCCCAAATGTCGTACCTTTTTTTTAGAAAAAAAAAAAACAAAGAATCGGAAAGATTACTATGTTAATAACCTGGGAGGTACTTTAGATGCTTTTTTTAAACTGTCTGCTCGCTTGTAAAGATATAGAACTTTCTAGAATTATTTTTAAGATTTTATTAATAATCATCTGTATTATATTGTTGTCATGTATTTTTTCTAAATAAAAATGAGAATAGCAAAAATCAAATTTGGTATGTCGGTTCAGGAGAGGGATTGTTAGTAATGGGGTGAGGCCCATTGTTAGCAATATACCGGGTCGGTTTACCAAGAAATCATCGTGGTTAATTATTGTGTAATTCGTCACGATGGCCTAACTGACCTTCTTTCTTCCTCACCTATATCATCTCACTGGTGCTTCGCCAGCGTATACCGATAGCGCCGGTTTTTTTAATGGATGTTTTGATGGGTGAAAATGGCATGGTAACCCCGCCTGCACTTTGGGGGGGGGGAAAGGATTGTTAGTAATGGAGACTGAGAACCCCATTGCTAGCAATATACCCAACCAGGTCGATCTCCTCGCGGTTCCCCTGGCAACTATCATGGTTAATTCCTGATGAATTTATCATGATGGGCTAACTGGACTGTTTTCATTCTCATCTATCACCCTTCACTGGTGCTCCGTCAACGTATCCTGTTAGCGCAGGCGGGGTTACCATACCATTTTCACCCAACAAAAAAAACCCCGTCTGCACTATCGGTATACACTGCCGGGGTACCATTGAGAGGTGATAGGTGAGGATGAAAAGCAGGTCAGTTAGCCCATCGCAACGAATTCAACGATAAATTAGTTACGATAGTTTCTAGGAAAAACCGCCTGGAAGTCGGGTAGAAAGACACATGAATTTATTGCTCATGAAATCATACTGTAAAAATAACTGCTTTGTATAAACTTAAGGGTAAACAGTTATCTGGACTACTAGAAAGCCTATTTTAATTTCTGTATGTATTTGGCAACACGATTCCCGGTTCCTACAGGACAGGCTCGGCCTAGTGTAGGAATTAATATTAAACTTTGTGCTCATAAGAACAGAGTTTGATAATAAATACATTTTTACTTACTTTAATTTTTTTTAATAAATTGTAATAAAAAAAGTAAACATATTGGAGTTGTATATTTAAATAAGGGAATTAACTATCCTAACCAAGAGTTACCGCGGATGGTGTGGAAGTAATGCGGTCGACTGCATGGCTTCCACATCTCAGGTTACCTTCCGACCGGACATTGGGGATGCATTGTACTCCACGGGGTTACTTCTTTATACAGGAAAGCGAAGTAACCGCGGGATTGTAGTTAACATTTCTAATAATTACACATATATGCGTATGTTATTATGTATGTATCACCTAACATCATACAGATATTGAGAGGAATATAAATATTTTGTATGTAAGTAATGTAAAAAATAGTTTTAAAGACATTTAAACTTAGTGTATTATTATAATATGGAAGTTCCATATTTTTTTTACTTTTTTAATCCATATTTTTATGGCAAAAATATTTCGTTTTATGCATATATGCCCTGCATCTTCGGATAAATGTTCTTCTGAGCGGTCTTGTGTACCGTCACTCGTTTATTTTCGATGCGGCTGCTCTGACAAAACTGCGTAATTCGTCCAAAGACTGTATAGGCTTGCGGTAAATTTCTTCTTTGAGGCAGCCCCAGAAAAAAATTCCAATGGATTTAAATCCGGTGAACGTGATCGCTACAGAATTGGCCCTAGGCATTCGATTTGTTAATTTTGGTCCAGTATTCACTGACATAATAAATAGGTAGGTGCATACATCGATACATACTAAACAGGAATAACAAATGCCACGCGAACAAAGTCGCGGGCATCAGCTAGTTAATTAATATCTCTGTCCCATTCGTCTTTCTACCGTGAAGCAGTTGTGTTTGCATGGCTGTGTTTCGATTTGAAGGGTGCGATATGGCGTGAATTTACTGGGTACAGAGGAATAACACCCGAGTCCTCAGGAATGGCAACGCATGGGAGGTATCATGGGCGAAACAGTATACTCTGTTATGTCCATGGTACTGCTCATGTCTATAGGCGACGGTTATCACTTTCCATCAGATGGGCCGTCAGCTTGTTTGCCATTCTAAGTTTTATAAAAAAAATAATAATAATAAAAGCGAGTATTATACATACAAAGTACAAGCCGTATAAAAACATTATATTTACAGTTGTTCGAAATACATATTGCATTATTAATCGAAACGTACCTTATTTCCCATTCGTGTTTCTACCAGAGGGAGACTTCGTAAAAAATCGTTTGCTTGGGTACCACTGTACCATTCGTGTTTCTACTGTGAAGCAGTTGTTGGCTGTGTTTCGGTTTGAAGGGGTTTTTTTAATGGGTGATAATGCAATAGTAACTCCACCCGCGCTAACGGTATACGCTAGCAGGGCACCAGTGAGAGATGATAGATGAGGATGAAAGCAGTTCAGTTAGCCCATCGTGAAGAATTCCACGAGAAGTAACCACGATGGTTTCCAGGAGGAACCACGTGGAGGTCGACCTGATTAGTAACATTGCTAGCATTGGGGCTTTTAGCTAATAATAATTGCTAATAATCTCTTCCCCCCCCACTTTGAAGGGTGGGATATGGCATTGAATTTACAGGATACAGAGGAATAACACCCGAGTCCTCAGGCATGGCAACGCATGGGGGTGTCATGAGTGAAACAGTACACTCTGTTATGTCCATGGTGCTGCTCAAGTTTATAGGCGACGGTTACCACTTTCCATCAGGTGGGCCGCAGTGGCATAACAATAAGGTGGCAGGGCTGGCAAAATGCCACGGGCCCCCGACCCAAAAGGGCCCCGACTCATTTTTTTTTGCATTGTACCTGAGTATTTTATTTTACGTGAAAAATTTTTTTTTATTGATAGGACCCCATCAAAAGAATTCGCCACAGGCTCCAAATGGTATAGTTACGCCACTGGTGGGCCGTCCACATTGTTTGCCATTCTAAGTTGCATAAAAAAAGATTTACATGCTCATATCAATGCAATATTCTCCTTTTCAAAATCGAGTAAAATTAACCATCTGTTTTAGTCATATTATTCGTGTGACGGGATGCTGCGGTATACCACACTGATAAGACATACTGTTCACACGAATTAACGTCACACACTGCTGTATTTACGTCAATATATTTGCCTAATAGGTCATTATACTTCTTCAAATGATTACATAATTATAATAAAGTTGTAATGAATATTGATTATTATTAAAAGATGTAGAAATGTAGTTCATAGGTATGTAATAATGTACCGAAATATTAATGTTTTTTTTTTCTGAATTTTCTCTCTGTATTTGTCTATTTGTTAGTAGAAATTTGACATAAAATATATGGTCACTGGATGCAGGTGGCTCAACACCGTTTCTTATGGCAGTCTATGGGAGTCAATTTGTTGTGAGTTTGACATAAAGAATATTGTAATTTGAAAAATGTTTGGACTTTATAATTGTAATATAATGTAGACTTAAAACCATTTTAACATTTGCATATCTCTGCGAGGTGCTGCATGTGCCTGTACCATATATGTATGTAACTTCTTATTGTACTATGTATGTAGCAAGCGAATAAATATGATTTAATTTGATTTGATTTGAGTGCCTTTGTTCAGCAGTGGACAGATAAAACGATGATGATTTTCCATAAAAACGACTGAACAGATTATGTTGAAACTCTCACAGTATAATAAGCTAAATCTACTTAGCACTAAACAACTATAAACATCATGGTGATATATAACTAGTGTGAATCGATAGCGTATAGCTTTTTGACGCGCATATTATAAGCTTTAAAAATATGGATAAAATTATTAATTAAATGAGTTTTAAAATTTATCCCCCAAAGTAGCTAAATTGTTATTTCCCAAAGTAATTATCGAGTAGAGAATTGACTCTACTGGATATAAGATGATGCAAAAAAGTGTGATTAAATTATTTTTGACTAGTTAGAACTATTTATTGAGCTAATACGATTTTAGATGACTCAAATTCTTATACGAACTAAACCGCAAACTTTTAGACCGTTCCAGAATTAGAAGATTTTGGTTATAGGTTGTCAAGTTTGTTTACAATACGATATAATTAATTATCTTACATTCTTTAGTTTGTTTATGTTAAACAAATTGTCTAGTTCAAATCACTTAACTCAATTACGTATTATTTTCTTATTGGTCTATTGAAAAATGTACTTATCGGGATCATTAGACCACACAATAATTCATTTTATTTCTGGTTTAGACTGCTCTAGTAATTTCATCGAGAAACGAGTAATTTAGCAACTACAGCTATATCTGAATAAGATTCTAGATATATCCCGCGGCTTCGCCCGCGTGTATCAGCACATACACTTACCTATGTGCTAAGTTAGGATGTAACCCAAATCCTTTCAGTAGTTTTTGCGTTAAAGAATGACAAACATCACTTCATCTATTAATCCATCGATACTAACTCCTTCATTTATAATTTTAATAGAATTTTGAATAGACATTACAAATACTTGTACCATACTATGAATATTCATTTATTTTACTCGTATTATATTGGTACCTCAACGTAGCATAAATTCATTTTCCAGTTTCATCAATATCAGGGCAGTGCCGACTCTTTAATAACGTAGTAATTACTTGTAGGCAGAACCTTTCACGGCAACATAAAATGGCTTTTAGTTGACAAAATGAAAAGAGGTAACACACAAACGTATGAGACGTTATAAAAGTCTCTAGAGCTAGACGTTAGGTGCGTCAGAGCGAAACGCCAAGGAGGGGTGGTGGACAGATGTGCGGACATCTGGCCCAGTCACTGAACTTGGAGATTGTCTGTCTAGTTTGTAATATGTAGTCTGATTTTGAACGATCCCTATTTCTTTTTCCACTAGCTTTTACCCGCGACTTTGTCTGTGTGACTAAGGCATATTAATTGTCAATTCTTTATCTCAAATAGTATTATTTATATACGTATATGCCAGATTTCGTGACGACTAGTTGAGCCGTTAAAGTGCCAAGAGTTAATCAATATACAACCTTTTACCAGAGGGAGACTTTGTACAAAAGTCGATTGCTTCCTCTGCCCCATTCGTGTTTCTACCGTGAAACAGTTGTGTTTGCATGGCTGTGTTTCGATTTGAAGGGTAGGATATGGCGTGAATTTACAGGGTACAGAGGAATAACACCTAAGTCCTCAGGAATGGCAACGCATGAGGGGTATCATGGGCGAAACAGTATACTCTGTTATGTCCATGGTACTGCTCATGTCTATAGGCGACGGTTACCATTTTCCATCAGGTGGGCCGTCAGCTTGTTTGCCATTCTAAGTTGTATAAAAATAAAACCACACTTTCACATTTTTGTAATATAACAAATGGGTAACTGAACGATGTATGTACATAGAACGTTTTTAAGTTAAATTGATGCGAGGTATTTTAATAGGAGCAATAGAAAACAAAGACAACAATACAAAATACAATTTCTCCTTATAATTATCGGATAAAAAATTAATATAAGTTTTAAGAATAATATATTAAAGTAGTAAATTAAAGATGTTTGTATGTTTATATCTTTGTTACTCAATCAGGCTTAAACGGCGCGCCGTATGTGCCCTGGCATAGAATAGGCCCCTTCATTACCCATGGTTGTCATAAGAGGCAACTAAGGGAGAACGAGAGATGGGCAGCAGCGTCCCTTTTAAAACATCTCCAAAGCCTAACTGCGGTTCCCAATCCGCATGTCAAGCGTGCCAACTATTGAAGAAACCCCCGAAGAGAGAGGCTTATGACCAGCAGTGGACAGTTAAAGGCTGATGTGATGGTGATAATAAGTGGTATAAGGAACTACTTACACTGTGATATTTATCATTTCAGCCATTATCCGTCCACTGCTGGACATAAGTCTCCCCCATAGACTGCCATAAAAAACAGTCCTGAGCCACCTGCATCCATTGACTCCCTGCAATAAATTTCAGATCGTCACTCCAACTAATGGGGGGGGGGGGTCGTCCTACACTGCGTTTACCCGTACGCGGTCGCCACTCAAGACTACTGCCTTATTAACTATGGTATTAGTAAAGTAAAATGTCACCCGTGCGTGCTCGTTCTTACTTAAGCTTTTCATTCCTTCAATTGACAGTAACAAAAGGTAATTTCAGCTTTTGTCCTTAACTCAAGACACCCCAGTTCGTTAGGATTGCCCATATAGGTATGTAAGATGAGATATTTCTCCGATACGCAACACGTGTGGCCGGCAGGTGTCGCCCAGGTGAACGGGGCAATTCCACTTATGCAACACACTCCTACATTTCTACTCTAATTATAGTCGGTAGTTCTTTCTAGGTAGCTATGTTAATGTTATCATTTATCACTGTTTTATCGTGTGCTTGACGTAAGTATTTTTAATAGTTATATACTAACATATACTTACTAACATTCTAGATGATCTCTCATAGTGAAATATGTATTAGTTATTCTATCTATCCCATTTAAGAGCTGCGCTCTTGTCGGTGGAGCTCTTGCCACTCACTACGATTTTCAACGAGTCTCTTCACCTCTTGATACGACACGACACCAACTCCTTCCTTCATCTGCCTATTGTAACTATGTCTCGGTCTCCCTCTTCCCCTCCTTCCTTCTATCTTACCTTCTATTATAATGTTCATAAGTTCGTCGTGTCGTATCAAGTGTCCCAACATTTTTCCCCTTCTGTCCTCAATAGTTCTAATAATTTGTCTTTTTTCCTTAACCCTAAGCAGGACCTCCTCATTGCTAATTCGATATCTCCAGCAAATTTTCTCCATCCTTCTCCAGCACCACATTTCAAAGGCTCTAAGTTTATCCATTTCCTTCTGAGTTAAAAAAAAAAGCTGTCGCAGGCTAGATTGATGGGACTGGCGGGTCGAATTCGGGCCCGCGGCCCGTAGTTTGGAGACCCCTGTTCTAAATTAACACCGGTTAAGTACTATGGTTTATAAACCCGGTTAATTTAAATAATTCTGAGTTTTTTAGAGAAAAACTCTTAATTAAACCCACAAGTAAACACACTGTAGATTTACTAAAATAGTAGACTGTATTTAAAAAAAAAAGAAATAGAAATAATGTGCTAAATAAACCAGTTACATTCGTAAATGTAACATCATTGAATGCGGTTGTCATGTGATGGCGCCTAAAATAACGACTTATAACGTACAGCCGATATGTCGCAAGACTGCCTTACGAAGTCGGTGCTTTTCGTAATTCGACCTTTATAATTATTTTATATAAAAGGTACGTGCTTGTTAAGACGTCAGATGGTTAATAAAACAGTTAAAATTTTTTGTTATTTTTTTTAATATACACACCTACATACTGTAGATATTTTAAAAACTTAAATATATTAAATATACATTAAAAATATATATTGAAATATTAAAAACTTGTGAACTTATTTGGCAACTCGATTAAAATACGCTGTTGAATCAAGTATAATTCCTCATACATACATACAATAGTAAACTGTCTCCCATTAAAAAAAAAAAGAAACAATGGAACGCCAAATGCCTCGATTCCAACAAACCTCTTTCGCTTCTTCCACATTCATCAATCTTGTCATACACGCTCGTCGGTTACGGGTACTTTTAATTTGGCCCTTCTTCAGCACGTCGCCGATTTGGTCGACATACGTCCGTCTAGGGCGGCCCCTACCGACATCTCCATTCATTCTTGCTCGATAAATCTCTTTCGTAATTCTTCTTTATAATTATTTTAAATAAAACATTCCTTCTTTTTTGTTTCACTTACTCCTAATACATCAATTCTTCTTTTATAAATCAGTTCACATACTTCGTCTATTTTACTATATATCTCCACAAACATCATCGTTGCAATTTGGCATTCCTTTGATCTTATTGCCATTTAAACGTAAATATACGTTAAATAGGTATATTAAAATATTAAAAGTTGTGAAAACATTTTTTTTTTCATATTTATTTAGCAATTGGATTAAAATACGATGTTGAGTCAAGTATAAAATCCTCACTGACCAAAAAATACTTAACTGGTAGAAAATGATGCATATGGCAATTAAACGTTTGAATTTTCTACCATTTTATTAGACAATATGAAATTTAATCATTTAATCAATCATAACCTATGGTATCCCACCGTTGGGTAAAGGCAACTGCTTCCATCTCGCACGATCGCCAGCTAAGCCATACGTACACGACGTTTCGCGACTTCTTTTTCTGTTTTTTTTTTTGGGAGCTAAAATATATTAATTTTGGTTCATCCACTCCCAATGCCAGCAAATGGTCAATTGGTGGGCCGTCAGCTTGTTTGCCATTCTAAGTTGTATAAAAAATAATGTACCCTGTAAGTTAATTGTAGATGAATCCTTCACAATGGATTAATAGAGCTGCTTTAATCCTCACTTTATTATTTCTCACCGATGTTTCGCTAGCTTATACTGATAGCGCAGGCGTGGATACCATTCCATTATCATCCAATTAAGACTATATAAGTCTTAATGGAGTGTCATGGAGTTCGATAACCTCTTTAAAGATATCAATTTAAGATCGTAGAAATTCTTTTTTTAAATATACTGCAGTAAATTGGAGCACGTGCATCTCGTTATAAAATAAGAAATTCTTTATCGACAGTATCCCGGTGTTCATTTGTGAACTTTTATCCGGAGACAGGACAAAGGAAGCGACATGGCATGCCGTGGGAGATGGGGGTGAGGCGAGCAACACTACGCACCTGTGTATAGCGCGATCGTTACGTTTTGATACTTTACACAATTTAGTTGTTTAGCAACAGACTTTAAAAAGAAGTAGGTTCTAAATTTGATTTTTTCATATTTGTTACCTGATAACTCCGTCAGTTGCGGACCGATTTGTAAAATTCTTTTATTATCTGGAAGGATATACTTACAGATTGGTCTCATAGAAATTTTATCAAAATAGGTTTAGTTGTTTAGTTTTTAAATCAAAATAACTGGTTTTGCCACAATTAAATTCATTGTTTTTGGAACATAATCTTAATAATAATTATAGTTTTTGAATAGAACTTAAGATAAATGTAAATAATCAAATAATATACTCGACTTTGTTTCGGCATTTCTCAAAACCTGCTGCAGCAAATTGTTGTGTAGCAATGTAGTAAAAGTTGCTAACTAACCATATTATACTTTATGTATGCCGTAACATAGGAGGGAACGTATGAAGGCTATCATGGGCGATACAGTATACTCTGTTCTGTCTATACAGTGTTATTTACCAGAGGTAGTCCCATTCGTGTTTCTACCGTGAAGCAGTTGTGTTTGTATGGCTGTGTTTTGGTTTGAAGGGTGGGTGGGTGGATATGTCAGTGAATTTATAGGATACAGAGGAATAACACCTGAGTCCTCAGGAATGGGAACGCATGGAGTATATCATGGGCAAAACAGTATACTTTGTTATGTCCATGGTACTGCTCATGTCTATAGGCGACGGTCACCATTTTCCATCAGATGGGTCATCAGTTTGTTTGCCATTCTAAATAGCATAAAAAAAGGAGGGTTAAAAGTTATTATTTTAGAGTTCAAAAAAATTAATAAGTTTTATACAAGTACTACAAGTATACAAGTAAGTATTGAGTAGTCCATTCACTCTAGCCGTATGTCTGGTCTGTAACTTTTTTAAGATGAAATTCGAAAATCAAGGAAGACATCTAAAAATATCTAAAAAGCGGTCGCGTAATTTTTTTTATGCAACTTAGAATGGCAACCAAGCTGGCGGCCCACCTGATGGAAAGTGGTAACCGTCACCTATAGACATGAGCAGTACCATGAACATAACAGATAATTATTAAGAGGATATTGTGTGCCATCATAAAATAGCCCGTAACTTTCTAGATGTTAACTTTTATAGGGTTTCGTCCGTTCAACTTCTCAAGTGTGACACGTAACAGTTTACAACTTGCACTTTGATCTTGATATGAAAGTTAAAAAATTAACGGATCAACACACGGGCGTCGGTTAAGAGGATATTGCAGGGGAACAAAACATTTTATTTTAATACGAACTTTTATCTGCGATTTCATTCGACCAATATATATTTATTAAATTTTTTTATACAACTTAGAATGGCAAACAAGCTGACGGTCCATCTGATGGAAAGTGGTAACCGTCGCCTATAGATATGAACAGTACCATGGACATAATAGAGTATACTGTTTCGCCCATAATACCCCCTATGCGTTGCCATTCCTGAGGACTCAGGTGCTATTCCTCTGTATCCAGTAAATTCACGCTATATCCCATCCTTCAAACCGAAACACAGCCATGCAAACACAACTGCTTCACGGTTGAAACACGAATGGGACAGAGGTACCCAAGCAATCGACTTTTCTACAAAGTCTCCCTCTGGTATTATGTTGATTGATGGGGAAAAATCAGAAAAAATCAGTATCATATATTCTTAGATTTTAAAGATAGATTGTTTATACAAATGCTTCACCAAGAACAGGTCAATTATCTATGTATGCTTGAATAGGGTTACCATAATGTACATTTACTACTCAGTATATGGGAGAAATTATATTGTAAAGTTAAAATGAAAAATAAATACAAAATTCTTTCAAATATATCTGAAAGAACAAGATAAACAGTGCGTAATGATTTGTAATGATGCATATCTTTATTGATTACTTTAATTTATATTCAAGTGTATACTTATAGATAAATAGATACTCTTTATTATTTTCTCCAAAAGATTACAATAGAAAATTTATTATAAATATAATAAAATTACAAGGAATGTTCACAGGGAGTAAACAATGGGTGGCCTTATCGCTAAAAGCGATCTCTTTCAGGCAACCTTTGAATGGAGAAAAGTAATACTAGTTAGTTAGTAGTTTTTTTTATACAACTTAGAATGGCAAACAAGCTGACGGCCTACCTGATGGAAAGTGGTAACCGTCGCCTATAGACACTAGCAGTACCATGGACATAACTAAGTATACTGTTTCGCCCATGATACTCCGCATGCGTTGCTATACACTTATAATATGTTTTCGTTTTGAAAATCATTGATATTATTTACCATTTTATTTATTACATGTATAATAATTTGTTCTAATAAGAACATATTTATATAATATCAGAAGGAGAGTTATTTTTATTTAAATTTAAAATACGAATTTGGTTTGGGAATTTTTTAATCTAATTGAAACTGAAAAAAATGGCGCGTTTTGTTTTGATTAAAAAATATGTAAAATTAAGTCAGTCAAATATTAATTTAGCTGATTAAATATTAACATTCTATCTATATAATAAAAATTTACCATATGCCTTTCTCCATCCTATTTGGTACGTTTATACTAAATATTATGATGATTGGTTAAGCCGTTAAGACGTCAAGAGGTAACAAACAAACAAATTCATTTTCCCATTTATAGCATTAGTAAGGACTTGAATTTAATTAATAATTATCAACATAGTCTTGAGGAATGGCAACGCATGAGGGATACCACGAGTATCACAGCGTATTCTGTAGTATTATGTCTTGCATGAAGACAACGTCTTTCATCAGGTGAGCTGTTAGCTTATTTGCTAAGTACCATAAGAAATATTAATATAAATAAAAAAAAAAACATTTATTGAGATAAAATTAAGAAGGTTGTTAATATCTGACTAGAGGGCGAGCAAGCACCTGCGCCTACGCACGTGCCAACTGTCCACCCTCCCCCCCTCCGCAGCACAACCGCTTCACCCTCACTTCCTCCACATCCGGGGAGTTGGTTTTTTTTTTTTATTTAATCTCCTTTGTGGTTGACTTTCTCTTGTTTGTTCTTAACTATTATAGAAATGATGTTACATAAATAGAGTAATTAATAAAAAAAATTATAATTTAATTCTGTACAACTACTCTGTTCAATTTGAAGATGAAGCAAAGGTACCAATAAGAAAAAAAAAATATCTCCTAAGGAGAGTAAAACTTCTAAAATTCACGCATATAAAGGCGCAGGAAAAAGTTAGTATTTTATAAATCTTCTACAATGCAATTAAAAGATACACGCTTTTTATTGGTAAGAGTATATGGGATACCAAAAAATATTTTGTTTTATAGGAAAACCTTTGCCATATTGTAAGAGACAAAAAATATTAAATTAAAAAATAATGAACCTAAAAAAGTTAAGTTTTATAATTCTATTCTTATATATACAGTATGATAACTATCAATGTTTGATAGTGTTTGCATGTCATACATCGGGCTCAACCCGAAATCGTTAATGGCGTTCAACCGTTTCACTGCTCCTATATATACTATCGGCAAATACGTTAGCCAACGGTCACCGATGACCCAACAAAAACTGTATCAAAGCACCCACGAAACACAAAGCGAATCATTAAAAAGAGACCACTCTATTGTCTAGCGGACAACGAAATCGCCAAACTTTCCCATAAAGGAGCGAGCTTTGTCCTTCGGACGTTACAATTTTGCAAAGAACTAGAACGTTCTCACGAAAGCAAAATTTCAGCGATAGACAAACGTCCGATCTATAGCCGATGAATAGATGAAGGACAATGTAATAGATTCGCGAAAGGGATTACAAATAATGCCATGTAAGAAAGGGGTGGTTTTCTAAAGATTAGGTCAGTTGGGTCACTCGAGGCGCGGGGTTGACCCCATCGCTCACGGTGCAGCAATTTCGGGCTGTTTAAACTGGCGTAAAGGGTTGTTATGACCCTGCCATTGTGTGTGCAGGTCAGCACGGGTTGGCTACCTGATGGCCGGCTCGACTGACCCCCAGATGAATGGACAATTAAAACGAGACCAGTGCATATCAACGGCCGCATTCGGAAAATCGCGATAACCTCTTCAACTTGATTTAGTATTTCTTTAATAGATCTATTTGTAAGTTATTTAATAGTGCACAGATAAGGTTTGAATTTATTCTAAGCAACTATTTTTAGGAAAGGCAATATAATCTACAAGTTTTTATTAAACTTGCAACTAAAATTTAACTGACTTCTTTTAAACTAAAATACTTGTTTTATAACGGTTTTTTAATTGTTAAATGTGTCTAATAATCACGTTATACACGATATTAGACATTCAATATTTAAAATAAATATATAGTTGCAACAAAATTACATATATGGTGAATTAGATGCATTTTAATTTTATTAATCTATCTTTCTAATTTTATAAAAATATCCAAAGTAATAATAAAGCATAAAGTATCATTAAGTAAGTGTCTCCTTTACAGAAAATGTCAAGTGAAATATATTTCTAGTTTCTAATCAATTAACTACATACACATTGTATTGTTGGTAACGAAATGACAAAACGTTTGACGAATAACCGTCATACATCACAAAAGAACTTATATATCGTAAATAATAGCGTTCCATTATACTCTATATTATATTAAAATCACATAAAGATTCGCCAAAGGCGAATCCGTTGAACTGAAGGTGTTCGGACAATGCAAAAATAGAGCATACAAAGTTGTTTCCCATAAAAATTGTAGCGCGAAAAGGGTTTGGTCATAAGCGGCCATTGTTGGACAGTGGGAAATTTCGCTTAGATTCAAAGGGCTCTTTGCGAAATAGAAATGGGTCAGTTAGACCCGCTGAGCAATAGACAGTGCACTATTGTGCTGGCCGCATCACAGGGTTATGCAAATTTGTCAGTTGCGGATGCGTTGCGGACAATGAGGCGGCCTTCTTGAGATGCAGTGAGGTGCAATCATAGATAAAAGATGGACAAAAGAAAAAATGGGTCGCATTCACATGAGATGGACTTAGGGCTTTTGTATAGAAACAAAACGTGTCCGGAAGGATTTAATTCGGTTAATAAAGTAAGAAACGGTTTTGTGTAATCGTTCTTCTTTTTCTCTTTTATTTTTGAAGAAATAATCTACAAGTATATTTAATGTAAACAAATTATTCATATATTTATGCATTATGACATTAATATTTAATATTATTTTATTTATTTCGTTAATATTTTAGACATTTATAATTTAATATAAAATGACATTGTATAAAACAGCAAAAGGTGATGTTTATACCATATAACAGGCAGGCAGCACACCTGCAATGCCGTAGGTGTTGTGGGTGACCATAGGCGGCGGTAGTCACTTACCATCAGGTGAGCCGCATGCTCGTTTGCCCCCTGTGTTGTAAAAAAAAATAACATTACTAAAAGAGTGATGTATGTGGTAACATCTAGATTTTTATAATAATTATATTTGGCGGGTAACCGCTTTTGTCTACAAATAGAAGTGATCCGATCCAGGTGTGTTTTATTTCTTTTCGTCATATTAATACCAAGGTATTTATATGACGAAAAATAACTATCAAATAGCAAAAAACTAAATAGGTATTAATCTATATAAGAAGGCTATCAATCCATTTGTATAGGTACGTTATGCTACCGCAGTTAGGTACTATGCTTAATCTATGATGTTATGCGATAATATTTCTAGATCTGATTCAATTTAATTTTTTTTTTAAAATAAATATATATACGAGGTCTGTCCGGAAAGTTCGTATAAAAGTGTTCTGGAATGCGAGAAAGAGGAGTGGGGAGGCCAGGTAAGCGCAGGACCCCTTCCTTATGTCCCTAACAATGCTTCAGTTCTGGTCTGATAACTGGCTTGTCACGCCATCTGTGAAGTTACCTCTTAACGAAACCCCGTCGGCATGGAGCCCGCTTCCGTTGAAGAGCAGCGCGTCGTAATGTTTCTCTCGAAACTCGGCAAGAATGGCCGTGAAATTTTTGCCGATCTCAGAACAGTTTATGGGGATGATGCTGTGAAGGAACCAACCGTCCACAAGTGGCTAAAAAGATTCAGAGAGGGCCGAAAAAGAGTTCGATGTTCGGGGGATTGTCCATCAAGAATTCGTCCCTCCAGGCCAGACAGTTGATGGAAAATTCTACGTCGATGTGCTCAGACGCCTCAAAGCTCGTGTGGCACGAGTTCGTCCAGAATTGGCGCGAGAGGGGCGTTGGATTCTTCACCACGACAATGCCCCTGCCCACACCTCTCTTGTTGTCCGTGAGTTTTTGAGTAAAAATTCCATTACGGTGACCGAACACCCCCCCTATTCGCCGGATTTGGCCCCGTGTGACTTCTTCTTATTCCCAAAAACCAAATTGGTACTTCGGGGGCGGCATTTGGGGGACATAAATGAGATAAAAAAAGCTACGACGGGGCAGCTGAGAAACCTACAACCAGAGGACTTTCAAGGAGCCTTCTCACAGTGGAAACGGTGTTGGCACAAGTGCATTATGTCACAGGGGGAGTATGAAGGGGATAAAATTGATATATGAATAATTGTAAAATAAAATTTTTAAAAAACTTTTATACGTACTTTCCGGACAAACCTCGTAGTTGTACACATAAATAATCATCTAAGGTACATACATAATCTAACATTACGTACTACGTATATGTGTAATTTTATCACGTCGTTCATCATAAAATCTTTACAACATATATAATTGTGAGTCAGTATAAATACGTCTATAACAATAACAATATAGATAAACAATTTACAATAATTTTCTATGTTTTTACTGTAAAATTATATTCCTCTTACTAATGGCTGACTGAGAAAGAATGCTATATACTCGTAGCATTAAGTCCGCCAAAGGTTGACTGAGAGAAAATATATTACTATTAAGTCCGCCTTTTGTATCAAACATTTTTTGTAATGTGGTCCGTAAAGAACAAATAAACACAACGTATTTACAACAATAACGTAGTGTACGAGAGATGCTATTTTTTTTAATGGGTGATAATGGTATGGTAACCCCGTCTGCGCTATCAGTATACAATGGCGGGGCACCAGTGATAGATGACTAATGAGGATGAAAGTAGGTCAGTTGCCCGTCCTGACGAATTCTACTAGAATTAGCCACGTTGGTTTCCAGGGGGAACCATGCGTGGAGGTCGACCTGATAGTAATATTGTTAGTAATGAGGCTAATTGACCCCATTACTAATCTCCCCCCTGAGAGATGCTATTGGTGTCACAGTATAACTATTAACCAGAGGGAGACTTTGTACAAAAGTCGATTGCTTGGGTACCTCTGTCCCATTCGTGTTTCAACCGTGAAGCAGTTGTGTTTGCATGGCTGTGTTTCGGTTTGAAGGGTGGGATATGGCGTGAATTTACTGGGTACAGAGGAATAACACCTGAGTCCTCAGGAATGGCAACGCATGGGAGGTATCATGGGCGAAACAGTATACTCTGTCATGTCCATGGTACTGCTCATGTCTATAGGCGACGGTTACCACATTCCATCAGGTGGGTTGTCAGCTTGTTTGCCATTCTAAGTTGTATAAAAAAAAAAGTTTAATGAAACCTATTATATTGCCCATTTCTAAATACAACAGTTATATCACAGTGGAACATCAGATTGTTTGACATGCTTAAATGAGTTTTAAATAAATATAATCATCGAAATTTCTACTTGGATTTTTTCCAATAAGATACAGATAAGTATTTATAAAATAAAATTTACAATGCGTGTGTATTTGTTACTTAATCACGTTGAAATGCTAAAATATGCGAGTATTGAAATGGATTTTTGTTCACAGATAGACTAAGTATAGCTCCACATACGAGTACATACTAAAATAGGTGAGTAACTCACTCAATTTGATAGATAGACACATGATGCATTATTATTATGTATGAATGCGAATGGTTATAAGGGCAGAGGGAAACTTAAAACGAAATGGATGGACTGTCTGAAAGATGATATAGCCAGAATGGGAGTGAAAGCAAAAATGACTGCGGCTAGAGAAGAATGGAAGAGAAAAACATATATAAATGAAATATTTGTAAAATAAAGTTTCTTTGTTTCTTTGTTTCTTTCAAACATATAACACCGACCACAAATAATAACTGGGATAAGGGTATGAATATGATGAATCTACATAATTAATCCTTAAATTTAATTTGTGGATATTATTACATATTCGCATCTATATTCAGAAATATTTTCTTCTTAAATAATAAATATGCCGTTTAATCCTGTCATAGAATGGACCATCACCTTCTTCCTTGTGGGTGTCGTAAGAGGTGACTAAGAGAATTTAATGGTCGTGGAATAGGTAGCAGCGTCTCTCTTAAAACATCACCAAAAGTTTAACTGCGGTTGCTAACCCGCCTGCTGAGCGTGGCAACTACTGGCAAAACCCTCCTTATAGGGCAGGCTCGTGTTCAATAGTAGACAGTTAACGGTAACGATATGGTGATAGTAAACCACGTGCTTTACCATTGGTTTATTGCCAATTTCCCTCCAAAAAAAAATTACTTTTAGTATGTAAAATTATCAGTATCATTCATCTAACAAAAAACTGGGGAGAAAGGGATATTGCTGGAGGAAGGGATCGTTAGTAATAAAAGGTTAGTCTCTATTGCTATCAATATACCCTATCGGCTCGACCTCCACGCGGACACTCCTCCTAGATACTATCGTGACAAATTTATCGTTGAATTCGTTATGATGGGCTAACTGACCTGCCTTTTCATTCTCACCATTCATTTCTCACTGGTGCCCCACCAGTGTATTCCGATAGCGCAGGCAGGGTTTTCACTCTATTATCATCCATTAAAAAAAAAACAGTCCCATTGCTAGCAATATAACTTATCAGGTCGACCTCCACACGGTTCCCCCTGAAAATTATAGTGGTATATTTTTGTGGAATTCATCACAATGGGATGAGATGAAACTGACTTGCTTTCGTCCTCATCTATCATCTGTCACTGGTGCCCCGCCAGCGTACACCGATAGCGCAAGCGCAGTTACCATTCCATTATCACTCATAAAAAAGCCAACTAAAAACTAACATGTAGAGTTGAAAATAAACGGTCGATTTTTCTCCCCATTTTCTCGACAACTGATAATGGAACAAGCTCCAAGGTGCGAAACGTTGACCTCAATAAATAAACTACAAGCAACCACCAACACGTTGAAAATAATTATCGATGTAAAATCGACTCTATGGCTTACAAAATAAAAGCAATTATTTATTTCGGCGGACGCAAACGATGTCTTTGTGTGCATCACCCACACGCATGGAGAAGTCAACGTGTGATTCATGCAAATGTTCGTACACACAATGGCTGGAGTGCAATTGGACTTTAATACAATGGATTAAGACACTTTTTCCATTGTCTTGATAGTACATTATTATCCTGAGCCGACAAGCGGTTATCGTTACAAACGAGTTCCTTATCACCAAAGTTCGGTACCCGGCAGATGTATCGATTTTTCAATTATTTTCTACAGTTGGATGGGTCTTTCATTTACTATGTTGTTTACTAGGTATTTTTAAGTATCTTATTATATGCTGCAATGTGGGGAGCTATGTTTTTAGATGAACTGATGATATTTTTTCTTTGATGGGTGAAAATGGTATGGTAATCCCGCCTGCGCTAACGGGTTACGTTGGCGGAGCACCAGTGAAGGGTGATAGATGAAAATGAAAACAGACCAGTTAGTCCATCATGATGAATTCATCATTAACCATGAATGGATGTCAATTGATCAGTCTATAACAATCCCTTCCCCCGAACTGATGATATTAGGAAGACGGCCGGACGAGAAAAGCTAAAAAAAGAGGATTGCACCTGATGAAAGGTACTGGGGAAGCCAGCAGTGGATAGATACAAGTTGAAATGGTGATGATGTTATGATGTCTATTCTATTGATATCCTGAATAAATAGAGTAAATTGAGTTACATTTTTTTTGTTTATTACCTCAAAATCCTGTCATTTGTAAACCGCTTTGGAAAATCCTTTTTTATCCGAAAGGATATGCTTTTAGATTGGTTCTATAGAAATTTTATCAAGATCGGTTCAGTAATTCAGTTTTTAAATCAAAATTACTGATTCAGCCACTATTAAAATAGCTGTTTTTTGTGGAGCAAATTTTTAAATTATTCAATACACATTTCTTCAGATAAAATGTTCGATTTCATTAACGGATGTCAATTGATCAGTTTCTCCTTGTATATCTAAACTAATATTATAAGGAGTAAAGATTTTATTGTTTGTTTGTTGGTAATGGATAAACTCTGTTACGTCCATGGTACTGCTCATGTCTATAGGCGACGGTTACCACTTTCTATTAGGTGGGCCGTCAGCTTGTTTACCATTCTAAGTTGTATAAAAAAAAACTTTAAAGTACTCAATTGATATTAACAATTTTTCACCTATAGAAAACTATATTATTAGCATGTAACATAGACTATTGGCCGTGTGGTCCCGGCATAGTATTCTATCTCCTATCCTTCCTATCTCGTAGGCGTCGTAAGAATCGACTAAGGGAGAGCGAGTGATGGGCAGCAGCGTCCCTCTTAGAATATTTCTAAGCGTAGTTAGGCTAACTACGGTTGCTAATCTGCCTGCTAAGAGTGGCAACTTCTGCCAAAATCCCCAAAGGGGGAGACTTATGTTCAGCAGGGGACAGTTAGAGGCTGATATGATGATGAACGCGAACTATATATTATTTTTGAGAATATAGTTTTTCCGTGCGAAGCCGGACCGGATTACTGGTAACTAAATACTCAAACAATGCTTAACTGCGGTCCACAATTTTAAAAATTCAGACCACCAGAGGGACAGCCTTACTTATAGAAATATTATAAGGTAAAAAATATTGTTCGCTAAAAACTCTAATTATTTATATTTATTGTATTATCATGACAAGGTTTTCAAACATTAGGTAACGTTTATTATATATCTTAGACTCGTATTCTTTGAAAAAAAATATTGTTTTCGTCTCAAAAGGCTCAATTGAGTCTTATTAAAATATCTTCCTCCTACATCAAAATACAGCAGTAGATATTCAAAGATAGACAGATAAAATAGACTCGAAATATACCTACACGACGTAGAGTATTTAGAGGTTTTTTGGTTCAGCCATTGAACTCTGAAGAAGTAACGATCATGATAAATATAAAAATTCCTGGTGAATAGGACAGGCGGTTTACTTACTGTCATTAAATGATGTTATGGTAGTGACATTACGAGAGACCATAAACACAGAGAGTGTTAAATCTCCGCGTTCCCACAGTTTCCAAAACCCTATGACACACAGGTAGGGTTGCCAACGCTTGCTTTGACTAATTTATACCTATATATGTATTTTTTAAATGTTTATAACTTATTTATGTAGATTGCTACTATTTGAAGTATTATTTTTATTTATTTTATTATTTAAACCGTCTTCGAATGGGGCATGGTACATATGTACATATTCTAAAATACCTATAGTATTAAGTTCACTTTTTGTACCACACTTTATTGGTCAATGAAGTTTTAAATAAATATTTAACATACATACATAATTCAGGTACCATTTTAATCGGAAATGGTGTTCTTCAAAGAGTCACTAGTTCTATAAATACGAGAAAAAAAAAAAAACAAAAAATAAACCATTTTTGCGTAAACTGGATTTATTGAAAGGATTTAAAACCCTATAATTTTTTAAATTAATCAAACCCAGTTGTTTTTGTAGTGTTGTTATTATTATTTGTAGCCAGACCTTCTACTAGGAAAGAGAATTGCTTGACTATGTTACATAATATTTAAGTCCCAGGCGAGTCATATTGCAATTATTGTACTGTACCTACTTAGAAATTCTTTTTGAAAATTTTAATCTTTTTATTAGTAAGGTATCATGGATATAAAGGATAATATAAAAGAAAAGAAAATACTTATACTACTTTTATGTATTAGAGACTAATCAACGAGGGGGGAAAGGGATTGTTGTCAATAGAGCTTGACAGCTTCATTGCTAGCAATATGCCCTATTAGGTCGACCTCCACGTGGTTCTCCCTGGAAATTATCGTGAACAATTCTTGTTGAATTTGTCACGATGGGCTAACTGACCTGCTTCATCCTCACCCTTCACTAGTGCCCGCCGGTGTATACCGATAGCGCGGGTGGGTTTGCCATTCCATTATTACCCACTAAAAAAAACTTACCAATGAATCTGCGACTTGCCATCAGCAGGGCTTCGTAATTTATTGTTATTTTTAAGTTATAAATAATATTTTTTTGGAATTTTGACAGCCCTAGTAACAACACGAGATGAGGATTGACCTGTCGCCTTTCTCATGAATGTTCCGACTTTTTTAATGATCTTGCTAATTTGTTATACGTTTCTGACCTACAAAAATACAGGTAGGTATTTAATGACTAATAAAATTCTTTCAAAATAAAATGTAATAATCACAGATATTTTGACTATTATTATCCTATAATATACATTAGACTGACTATTATTATATACATATATATATATATATATATATATATATATATATATATATATATATATATATATATATATATATTTACAAATATTTTCTATCTGACTGTGTGTATATTTGTACGTAAAAACTACAGGATCAAATTAAACGTGATTTCCATAGTTGTGTTCCTGTAGGTATAATTTCTTTATTTTTTATTAATACTTATATTTTTTGCGATACATTCATTCATTTAGAAGTTATATATTTCATTGGTTTTATGTAATAAATACGTATCTATTATATTTTTAAACTTATTTAATAAATTTGTCAGCTGTTGCCGTTGTTAAAAACATTCGATATATTAGAAATATCTATTAGAATTAACACACAAACATACACGAATAACCTGTAATCATAAAAATAAATACTTGTAATATGTATTTATTATGCACTATTTATTTCTATGAAAACGCGCATTTTTAACGAGTCATATGGAGAAAGGACTGTAATGTATTTTATAAAATGATAACACAGTCACTTGTGATAGAAAAAATATATTATAATAAGTCAATGTTAAACATAAACACATAACTCTAAAAAGGTGCTCTCAGCATCTGTATTATTATTCGTTACACGATACAAAATTCTATCAGTATAAAATATTTATTGTCCAAACAGTTCGAAAAATAGATAGAGAAACAAAGAAATGCTCAATATTCATTTAACAAAAATACTCATAATTTCAATTCACCATCATCCCATGGGAATAGATGGGGGAAAAACAATAGCAATATAACAAAAACTATTAAGCAAACATATCCGGCTATTAAGATCATAAAATTCATAACAACCCTTTATACCATCTCTGTTTGTCCATCTTTGTAATTCTCACTCTTAATCGCTTAACACCCTATCCGTAGAAGCGGTCCATTCGGCCACTAAAGACAAAAAATTTAATAAAAGGACGATTGTGAACTGGTGTCACGGAACTATAGGATCTGACAATTTCCGGATAAAACTGGTTCCAAACTGGTTCCAACCGCCGTCTCTTAATGCGTTGTTTATGGTAATTTGGCACTTTATTGTGTGGGGATGTTTGTTTTTCAAGGGATGCTGTCTCAGGAATAAGATTAGCGGTCCGTGTTTTGAAATTTAATCGAATAATGGCTTTGATTTTATCACAGCATATGGATGCCAGTGATGGGAAATTGGATTAAAGATATTATAGTATAGGTTAATTGTATAGTATAAAAAGCTGACTCGGCAAACTTTGTTCTGAAATATATTTTTTTTCTTGGATAGGAACACCTTAACCACATAGTGGTATAAAATATATTTTACGAGCTATTCTCGTACCTACCAAGTACACATAAAAAATTTCATAAACAACATAAGATGACAAATAAACTATTAAACTAAAAACAAAAACATTTCTTAGCTATTAAGTTTGTAGTGTATAAATGTTTTTAAATTTTGTACTTTGTCTAACGAGTTTAAATGTTTTCTTTCAGTTTCTTTTTTCAAATTTTGGTTTTGGAAATATTTATTTTTTGTATATTTTTTATTGCACTTGAACAATAGATACAGCGGTTAGTTTAACTATTTGTTAACACAGGTGGGCTTAAAAAGAGCTCTAAAAGAGATCTATTCCAGCCAACCCAGTGCAGTTAAAGAGAAAATAATTAATTGGCGGGTAATCTAGCGCAGGAAAGGTACAGGTAAAAATAATGTAAATAAAAACAAACATACACAAATTGTAAATAAATAAATAAATATGTACATATACATATGTATAAGTGCATAATATTCATGTATTATTAGTTGTTAAAGGTGAGATTTTAGTTTACTGTCTTTTTTTTAAAACTAACCGCCGTATTTTGTACTTGAATTATACATTGCGTTTAAATTTTTAATACTTCTTAACCGTTTACCAATTAGTGATATCAAATTGAATTTAAGTTTTGCATACATCCGTCTAGTTCCGCTACAACCCTCAGCTGCTACGGCCACCGGCAATCAATCATAGATGCATCCTTTAACTGTCCCTTTTAATTTTTTCACTTAACCCTTCCTGGCGACTTGGTGTTTATGCAAATATTCGCAATTAAAACACCTCGGGTGTAACGGTCCTTGCGAATCTTTTGTTACTTGGACGACAGCTGGACGATGCTTTTTTTATTAGAATTATTCTTTGAAGACTCAACATTGTTTGAAGATACTTTATCTTGTGGATACAAGATTTGCAAAGGTTTTACAAAAATCCTACCTTCTAAAGATCCTGATATATCATAAAAATTTATAAATAAACAATTATATTATATTTGTTTGTTATACAATTGTATTATAATTGCATTAATAAGCTTACAACTTTATTTTCTTTTTTTTATTTTGCTTTTTTTTTCGTGGTTAAAAAAAGTTCATTATTATACTAACTTCTGTTACTTTTACACCATTACATCCAAGACTCTAATATCTTGCTAAATCTTATAAAACGTCATTATATATTTTCTTCTCTTTTCCATTAGAATTTTTTAATTGAGATACATTCTCCAATAAACTGTATTTCTATTATTCATCTCTTACTTGTTTTTGGGCAATTTTAAATCGTTTTTGTCCATAATTGTCAAATTCAGGTAGAAAAATACCTTCTATATTAACAAGCTTCGCGTCTTCACCTTCTTCGAAACTGGATGTTTTTTTATTATTTTTGAATTTTATTGATTTGAATGTAAATTTTTTCTTATTGCTCATTGGTTTTGTCACTTTAAACTCATTTTTTGTATCTTTTTCTATTAATATTTGATTTTCTGCAGTTACTTTCTGAATCGAGTATCTTACGAGCACAACAATACAAAAAATAATATGAACATTCATAATTTCAAACGCGCAATGATTGATTTTTTAACAATGATGTATTCTTATGACTGTATAAAATTGAAGTTAATTAGTAATTATGCTCAGAATCGTATGCATTGATTTGAAACATTTTAAAGTAGGTAACACTGTGTTATCAAAAGTATATTCTATGTATATTGTTTCCCCACTTGCTCTTTTGCTTTGTCCGAGTTATTTATTAGGTACAAATAGGTAAGATACATTTGTTATGCTAATGGATAAACTCAAAAAATAATTAACTGATTTTAAAGAAAAATTTAATTCTAAGAAAAATCTATAATTAAGCTACATTGTGACCGAGTAAAATGGGTTGCATTTTATTTAACAAAAAATTTGTGCGAAACTGGGTTGGTTCGCTAGTTCTGTGTAAAGTTGTTTCATTGTTTTTTTCGTATAGGTACAATAAATTTCCAAATCTTTCAATTTTTAAGAAACATAATAAATATTAATTTCTTTTTCTAATATTTGAATTATATTCTTTATTATTTTTTAAAATCTTAAATTGTCATATGAGACGCATTCTTATTTATTTCCAGTCAAAAATATCTTTTGCGGTCTCCTTGACCACTCATTTGATTCCTATTGACCCTTCACACTGAAATACGAACTGGGGTCATCTGGACCAATTCCTATAGAGGTGGACATTAAAAAAAACACGGATTGGCGTTCAACACAAAAGACGGTGACCCTTTCAAATTATCCTACTGAGTTTTGCTTGACCTTTTGTAGTAGGGTTGCATTGTGTAGTTTAGATTAGAGGTGTAACGGTGAATATTGAATGGGTTAACAAATACATTGAAAGAATTACAATAAGCTATATTATATTAAAATATAAAAGGCATCCAGTATGTAACTGGATGTTAAAAATCTTAGTAGGTATAAATGAAGTTTATTTTTTTTAATATACGAAATACTATAAATAGTCATTATTATCGATGGTCTGTTTATTTTGATTACATTCACAATAAATCGTAGACGAAATAAATACAGACGAGTTACGTATATATTTGGAACATAGTCACAATAAAGCAATTCAATGCCAATACATATCATCAATTTCTAGGATAATTTGTATAATTAAATTATTTTTGTATTTTTTTTATACAACTTAGAATGGCAAACAAGCTGACGGCCCACCTGATAGAAAGTGGTAACCGTCGCCTATAGACATGAGTAGTACCATGGACATAACAGAGTATACTGTTTCGTTATGTAGTAAATCTATCACAGGAATGATATATAAAATGTAAAACGTATTATTATTAATTACTTACGCCTTACTTTGTTTGAAATGCCACTTTACTGTAACTTATACTATATCTGCACTAAACTCATTTTTAATTTTTCGCAAGACTACAAGAGGTTAGGAACTGTACATAACATTCTCTCTTTTCATTTAAGAGTTTCCTGTTATCAGTGCAACTAATTCATGCATTTTCTTCCAGCCAGCTCTACCCCAGACCATATCTTTGACCTTCCTATACGACGTGACACCTAATGTTTCCATTATCTGTTCCATGTAGTTATTCTTCGGTTTTCGCCTTTCTCTTTTCTCCTCTATTTTATCCATCTACTATGCCCTTAAAAAATTACTAAGAGTTCGAGGTTAATTTTTATTTTTTTTACAAGGTACCAACAGAATATTAGCCGCGCAGCGCTGCTGCTGCAGCACTGAGGGTACTCCGCAGCTTATTGCTGAGTTGGTTGTCTTTTCATCGTTGCAACACATAAAACCACCTAAAAATTTTTGTTTCGCCTATAATTATGTGCTTATAATGGTGAATAAATAATTTATCTATCTACCTATATATACATATGTATATAGTATATAGGTAGTAGATAATTGAACCTCTTTTGTTTTGGAGCCGGCTGAAAAAGTAATTAGACAAGATTAAAAGGCTTAATTAGAAGGTGCGACCAGCCATTACTGGACACGCCCAAGTGACTGGATGTATTCGTACGGTACGCGATATTTTGGTAATTCGTATATAGTTCCCTTGGGAAATAACGGGGAAAGGGGATGATGCCAAATTGGACTTAATAGAAACATGAGTATATTACAAGAAGTTTTATACAGGATGCAATAGCAGTCATTTGCATTTGTTAAAGAGTGTGTGAATGCGTATTTATTTATTTAGGTTCATCAACAATTGTTTCCACATGATAGTGTAAGTATTTATACAATTATGGAGCTTAGAACTAAGTTTTTTTCAAGCAACTTAGAATGGCAAACAAGCTGACGGTCCACGTGATGGAAAATGGTAACCGTCGCCTATAGACATGAGTGTAACAATTTGTTATATGCAAACAGCATATATTGATACTAACAATTAGTACGGAGAAAAACAAATATATACAGCTTACAACTATTTATTAAATGCTTAACAACTAAAGCCAACATATCCATAAGCAGATCCAGCAACACGACTCATTTTTTTTTATGGGTGAAAATGGTATGGTAACTCCGCCTGCGCTAACGGGATACGCTGGCGGAGCACCAGTGAAGGGTGATAGATGAGAATGAAAACAGGCCAGTTAGCCCATCATGATGAATTCATCAGGAATTAATCATGATAGTTTCCAGGGGGAACCGCGAGGAGGTCGACCTGGTTGGGTATATCGCTAGCAATGGGATTCTCAGTCTCTATTACTAACAATCCCTTTCCCCCCAGTACTAAGCTATTATGTGTGTGTATCCCGTAATTTCACTATAATATCGCCACAGCCATGCAAACAAAATTGCTTCACGACAGAAACACGAATGGGTCAACTGTTGGCGGTAGCCCAAGCAAACGAATTTTGTACAAAATCTCCCTCTGTAAATGTATTCAACAAAACGGAACATTTCTCCCAAAGAACCATGAGTCAAAAAATTTTGAGTCCCTCACACTAACTTGAAAGATGGACGCGCTATATTCGTATATTTTGCGCATTAAAAAGGTGCAGAATTTATAAGACACAATAAATATAGATTTCATAAAGGAATCACTCATAACTATTTATCACGCAAAATTGAATGAAAAAGTTAACCTGCTCTTAGTCTTAGTTTTCTCAAAGCATTTGTATGAAGATAATCTAAGGGTATGCTATATCTAAAACTGCATTCATAATCTTTTAGATTGTAGAAACAAGAATGTCGATAGTTATTGTATGCATTGCATTGGAATCTTGCAACTATTACGGTAATTATTATTATGCATATTATGCAAATGTGGTCGTATTACTTTTTATGATTACATTGTGCATGGGAAAATAGGAGATGTAATATTACGTATTCATGAATCTTTCTCGCTATGCTGACGAACGTACATAATAGGAACTCGTTGTAGTGATGTCTGATAAATCGATTATCTGTCGATTTAATCTAAGTACCGATCTATCTCTCGATACCACTGATTTATTAAAAAAAAACGGAATTTAATTGATTATAACCTAATAATCAATTTTAAACGTAGTAATGGGGGGGTGGGGTTATTCGTAATGCGGACTACCAGTCCCATTGCTAGCTAATATGCCCTGTCAGGTCGACCTCCACATGGTTCCCCTGAAAACCATTATGCTGAATTCCAGGTACATTTATCACGATGGGCTAACTAACCTGCTTTTTCATTCTGACCTACCATCCCTCACTGGTGCTCCGCCAGCGTATATACCGTTATAGTCCATTATTATCCATTAAACAAAGCGAGGCGCCAAGATAATAAGCATTATTTATTAATAATCAATTATAAATAAATAAAACTATTGTAAAATCGATTACGTAAATAATTAATAGATAATTTATTAATAATCGATATCCAACAACTTATTAGACAACACTACCATGTTGCAATAAAGGGAAGCCGACACGCTGCGGTCTGTTGTGAAATATTAGAGTTGCTAGAAAAGCGAGATATTAACTTATCATAAAATTTTATATTAAAAATGTAATAATGTTATAGATCATTTATTTATTTAGGGATTTTAGATAAGGCTTTGAGTGATTGAGTCGAAAATTGTCTCTAAAAATGGCCAGCAAACAACAAATATTTTTATGGTATCACTGTATGTGTACAGTAAATATATAGTTATAAGAAATACTAGGGATTCGGGAAAGGAAGGGGTGGCCCATTCTATGTCGGGACCACACGGCTAAGTATGGGGGAAAGGGATTGTTAATAATGGAGTTTGACAGCCCCATTGATATCAATATCCTATTAGGTCGACCTCCACGTGGTTCCCCCTGGAAAGCATCGTGAACAATTCTTGTACTATTCGTCACGATGGGCTAACTGACCTACTTCATCCTCACCTATCATCCTTCACTGGTGCCCCGCCGGTGTATACCGATAGCGCGGGTGGGGTTACCATTTCATTATCATCCATTAAAAATCACACGGCTAAGTACTAAGATAGTACCGAGTGTTAAAACGCTTGTTATTGACCACTGTTTTATTTTTAAATTTTTTACTTTTTTCTTATAATTGTTCATCTTATATATAAAATTCTCGTGTCACGGTGTTTGTTACCAAACTCCTCCGAAACGGCTTTACTGATATTTATGAAATTTTGTGTGCATATTGGGTAGGTTTAAGAATCGGCCAACATCTATTTTTCATACCCGTCAATGATAAGGGTAACCCACCCCAAAATATATTTTTTTCAATTTTTTTGTAAATTTTTTTTATTTTTATTTTATTATAATTTAGCATTGAAAAATACATACAATTTTAAATTTTCATCATTTTACGATCAACCTCTGTATTTTAATAGCGATTTTTATATTTCGCAATAAGTGGTAAAACAACGTTTACGGGGTCAGCTAGTTATTCAATATAAATGAACCTGCATGAAATGAGTTTGACACATGGCGTAAAAATTTCATTGCGTCATAGGTATAGGTATAGATAAATTAATTCTTTGTTTGCATCAAGAGATACATAAAACTTTATAAATAGTAACAAAAAAATCGGTGTCTAACATAATGGCGATATACACAATTTTTTTTATATAACTTAGAATGGCAAACAAGCTGACGGCCCACCTGATGGAAAGTGGTAACCGTCGCCTATAGACATGAGCGGTACCATGGACTTAACAGAGTATACCATTTCGCCCATGATACCTCCCATGCGTTGCCATTCCTGAGGACTTAGATGTTATTCCTCTGTACCCTGTAAATTCACGCCATACCACTCTTCAAATTGAAACACAGCCATGCAAACGACTGCTTTACGGTAGAAACACGAATGGGACAGAGGTAGCCAAGCAATCGACTTTTGTACAAAGTCTCCCTCTGGTAAAATAACATAATATTGTTTTTACGTTATTTATAATGATAAAAATCTTTATAATGCTTATATAATGAATTGTCTTCTGAGGAATTGTTTGAAATGATGCCCACAGCTACCTTTTATCGTCACACCATCAAGCCATCAACAGGGAATTCCTCCTCACACACTTTAACCTAAATGATAGGGGAGAAAGGGATTGTTAGTAATGGACACTGAGAATCCCATTGCTAGCAATATACCCGACCAGGTCGACCTCCTCGCGGTTCCCCCTGGAAACTATCATGGGTAATTCCTGATGAATTCATCATGATAGACTAAATGGCCTGTTTTCATTCTCATCTATCACCCTTCACTGGTGCTCCGCCAGCGTATCCCGTTAGCGCAGGCGGAGATATCAATCCATTTTTACCCATCAAAGAAAAAAACCTAAATGATAAGGTACAGTGCGATCTCAGAGGAGATCTCCTGCGAATGTTTAAGATGTGGAATGAGCTATCGAGGTTTTCCCTAAAGACTATAATATGGGGTTCTTCGAAAAGGTTATATTAAGGTTTCTTCAAGGTCGGAAACGCTCACGTGACACCCCTAGTGTTGCAGGCGTCTATAGGCTACAGTGACTGTTTACCATCAGACGAGCTGTGTTTTTATTTGCCACTTTCGTGGTATAAAAAATATATGTCAAAATATACATGTTATGTGTACCACAGTGATGCAAAAAAACGATATCGCAGTGAGTAGTATGCTTAATAAGCAAATCATTGACTTTCAGTTATTACGTGAAGGACTTCCCAAAGGCATATATATACAAGTACGCCCTATCATAGTCTGTAGTATTTCATATTATTAAGTACATAATTTTATAAAGCATGAATTGTTACCACAAAGAGGGGGGGGGGAGGTCTGTTAGTAATAATGACTACAAATTTTTTAATGGATGATAATGGAATGGTACCCCGCCTGCGCTATCGGTATACACTGGTGGGGCACCAGTGAGGGATGAGAGATGAAGACGAAGACAGGTCAGTTAGCCCATCGTGACGAATTCAACGATAAATTTATCACGATGGTTTCCTGGAGGAACAGCGTGGAGATCGACCTGACAGGGTATATTGATAATAAAGGGGACTAACCTCCCCATTACCAACAATCCCTTCCCCCCATAATAGTATTATTAGTAGTATATCTTATCTGGTCGAAATCCGAGCGATCCTCTCTGGAAACCAACGTCTCCTCACTTTTAGCATTGGATTGGCTGAAAACCAGCGCTGTACAGCTGTGTACATTGCATTATGACATTTACAGCATCAGCAGAGCCAGTTTCTTTTGCCTAATATGAGTCGCTTCTTATATACAACATTTCTGTTACTTCTTTTGTAACTATGTGTTTTTCTGGCAATAAATATTTTCTATTCTATTCTATTTTATTCTATCCTCACCTATCATTCATCACTGGTGCCCGGTCAGTGTATACCGATAGCGCAGGCGGGGTTACCATTCCATTATCATTTATGAAAAACATGTTACCACATACAATTTAGTAGGTACTCCCCAAAACAGAGAGGTATTTTTCTAAAGGTGTGTCCAGCTTGTACTGTTAATATGAAAACGGGTGTTTATCTTTTTGTGTGTGAGAGCGCTCCCCAGAGAGGCTCGTGTCTGCGCCGCGAAATATTAATAACAACCTACCGGGAGGGAATAGTACAGTTCTTGTGCATTGGCCGTTTAAGCAGGCATGGATAGTATTGGTACCGCTGATGTATAGATAACCAATATATAGATATTGGTTTTCTCTGGACATTGGTGGCGAAAAAGAAGGTTATTATCCATTTCAATTTACCAGAGGGAGACTTTGTACAAAAGTCGATTGCTTGGTTACCTCTGTCCCATTCATGTTTCAACCGTGAAGCAGTTGTGTTTGCATGCCTGTGTTTCGGTTTGAAGGGTGGGATATGGCGTGAATTTACTGGGTACAGAGGAATAAAACCTGAGTCCTCAGGAATGGCAACGCATGGGGGGTATCATGGGCGAAACAGTATACTCTATTATGTCTATGGTACTGCTTATGTCTATAGGTGACGGTTGCCACTTTCCATCGGGTGGGCCGTCAGCTTGTTTGCCATTCTAAGTTGTATGAAAAAAAATTACCCACCCCTACGTTCAATTTATTATTTTATTTTATTATTTTAAACTAGCTGTTTTACACGGCTTCATCAATGTAAATAAGGATGACAGTTATCTAATTTCTCAATCAGTGTATGGTCCATTTTTGTACCAAATGTCGTTCAAATCAGTTCAGCCGTTTGAGCGTCATCGAGTCATAGTTGACTGTCATAATACATATCTCCAAAAACTTTCATATTTAGAATCTTGTATAGTAGCTGTATCCCACGGCTCTGCATGCGTGAATTATTAGATAAAGTGTCATATATTCTATAATTTAAGCTGTAATTGATCCGTCTATCAAATTTCACTTAAAGTCATTCTGTAGTTTTTGCGTGAAAGAGTTACAAATATCCATCTATCCTCAAAACCTTTCGCATTTATAATATCAAGAGCAGTTGAAATTTGGTAAAAATATTGTTTAACATACACATAAAAGACTTGTAGGCGTAGGCATCAGAAAGATACCAATGCTATGTAACCCTCTCGTGGTAGCCGACGCCAGTCAGTCTCGCACACACACAGCGATACACTCTCACACATACGAGCGAAGATAACGTGTGACTCACCTGACGAAGGGTGTGTGTAATGTTACCATAATTTATTCATAAAATAGGATATTTTCATGATGGCGTTTAAAAATTTTTTCTGTTTTATTTTATAACACAGAAAGCAAGCACATGCATGCGGCTCACCTGGTGGTAATCGTCTAATGCCCATAATTACCCGCAACACCAGAGGTACTGCAGGTGTGTTGATGGCCTTTTAAAAAGGAATAAGCTATTTGGGAATAGCTAACATCTAATCCTAGGAGAGCTTTTTATTTATTTACCTTGTTAATACTTTGGTTTTTACATATATTAATAGTGAAAAAAGTTGTTGTAGGTTACAAGATATAACGAGACACATCTCATAAACAATTAAAAACTTATGTCGCATTTGTTGCAAAACTACAAGTTAAGGAGGTTACACCTTCGTCTTCAGGAATGGCAAAACATGAAGGATATTCATAGGCATTACTGTATACTCTGTAACATTAATGATATTGTACATTATAAGCGGTTATCACTTTCTTATTTTAGATTATTTTATATATAGACGTCAAAAAATAGTGTCCTATTTACTTGTTTTTAGCGTAACACTAAACAATAAACGGGGAATATCCCAGAGTTACCGTGAAGTGTGGTGTCTACAGGTGTACATGCATATCGATTGAGCTCTCCCTCTGCGCCCAAGGGTGGCTGGTGCTCTTTGAGGTGTATACTGATTCCGAGAAACAGGGGTTTTTCAAATTCGATTTTTTTTTTGTGCGGCGTATGTACAGCACGGAAAAAATGAATGGTGATTTCATTTTTTTTTACTTTTCATGTAAAATTGTTTTTAGCCAATAAACGTATTGTATTTGATTCTTTCCTTTTTATGCGATTAGGAATGGCAATCGAACTGGCAGAACTACCGATGATAAGTGTTTTTTTTTAATGGATGGTAATGGAATAGTAACCCCGCCTGCACTAACGGTATACGCTGACGGGGCACCAGTAACAGGTGAGAATAAAAAGGCAACTCAGTTTAGCCCATCATGATGAATACACCTGGAATTCAACACAATTGTTTCCAGGGGGACCACAGGAGGGTCCCATTGCTAACAATATCGACTATACCCGATATTGTTAGCAATAGGACTAGTAGCCCGCAGTACTAATCATCCCTTCCTCCACTGATAATAAGTAGATAGATAGATAGATATATAATTTATTTGCATCACTTACAGCACACAAATAACATTAGCTCTCTCTCTCTCTTTTTACCTTTTCTTTTTTTTCACGATGGTTTCTAGGAGGAACCACGTGGAATTCGACCTAATAGGGCATAATACTAGCAATGGGGCTGTCAAACTGCATTGCTAACAATCCCTTTCCCCCCGATTAAGAATTAGGATTACGTATGGAGAAGGATCGAAATAAACGAAACCGCAGGCAAACATCAGCTATATATAAATCGAGACAGTAACATCGCCTGTCTTTATATCTACGATAGAAACCTAATAAATTACCCAGTAATTTGCCGTCGACCTAATTAGGTCAACAACCTGTCGGTCGCGTATTCATCTTAGTTTTTCCCATCCGTCATATTACTCGGTATTATGAGCCAATGAACAATAGAATGATAGTACTGGTCACGTTGACATACTCAGCTTGCGTAAAACGGCGAGATTACTGTTTATTGGCGATATACCATTTGTTTCGACACGAGTGCATATAATATTTAAATATTCACAACTCAGTGTCAGATATACATATGTACCTAGAACTAAAGTATTAATTAATTAATTAATAAAAACAAATATTATATTAGGCGAATAAAAGTCTGTTATGCAAAGAATAATAATAATATTGGATAACGGATTGGACTTTTACATATTCCAAAATATATATCCGACCGATATGGGCGATATCGAAATGGATGATGACCTTTTTCCGCCATCAATATCCAGAGAAACCCAATATATAAATATCAGATTGACATCCGAAATATCGTGACTTTAGATAAAATTTATCTTCCTTAAGGAATCTGACTGGTAGTTCCATAGATTAGTGCGTTTAAACAAACGAACAAACTCTTTCGCTTTATATGTTAATTTAGATTTAAATTTTGTTCACCGTAAACAATATTTCTCATCGAAAAAAATTATAAATATATTCGATATGTTTCACTGATCATTCCAAAGGTTTACTTAAGTCTAAAATAACTAACTAGAATTAAGTCCGCTTTTTGTATTATATTTTCTTTTGGTCAGTAAAGTTATTTAAATTAAATTAAATACTAGAAAAATTCCATATTATTGACCGCTATGCAGTTTTAATAATCGGAGTCGGAGCCATTGGTAAATCACGAAGTTACTTGTGGTAACTTGAATCAGACAAGTAACTCTATACAGTGACAGATAATAGAATTAAAGGTGCGCGGGAGTGGATCCCACGCGTACGATATCTCGCCGAACCACAGTCATTTCGAACAAATGATTTAAAATTATTTTTCTTTTGCATATTATGAAAATCTTATGAAGGGAAAATTTTATTCTTTCTCTACCAACCAACCTCGTGTTGCACATCAAATACTTGTTAGACCCCTGTTTTATAATAATTAGAATTATGTTCCACGAAATAAATCAACTTCAATTGTGCCGAATCAGTTAATTTGATTTTGATAAAATTTGTATAAACACAATCGGTAAATATATCCTTTCAAGTAAAAAAAAATCCATATCGGTTTACAACTGGTTGAGCTATAAGGTAACAAACATAAAAGAATACAATAGAATTGAGAACTTTCTTCTTTTGAAGTCGGAAAAAAATATATAAACTCTTTGGTAAAATGTATTACTGGAAAAATATCAATATTCTTTTTTAAAATTGACTAACCAATGATGAAGTCATAAAGTATATACATACATACATAGACAATGTAGGATTATCGTCAAACTGTTTACTCTTTACTCTTCTCCATCCAAGGGTTGCCTGGAAGAGATCGTTCTTAGCGATAAAGCCGTCCATTGTTTTCTTCGTGTAACATTTTCTTGTAATTGTTTATATCTATAATAAGTTTACCATTATAATCTTATGAAGGAAACAATAAAGAGAGCCTATCCATCTATCTATCTATTGAACTATCTTTAGAACGTGGAGTCGTTTACATGTAAACTTTGTTTCACAACAAACAGTTTTTGCTCCGCAAACTTAAATGGCAGCTTCAATCGTAACAAAATTAAAATAAAATCAACTTTCTATCGATTGCAAAAAGAATTGTGAAATCGGTTCAAATTGGTGACATAATACAGTTGCAGAAATTTAGACTAATCGAGCACTTCCTTTTTGAAGACTTCCGTCGAGCAGTAGTAGGTACGTTGCTTTGCGTAAATAAGTTTTTTTTAATACTACTTAGAATGGTAAACAAACTGACGGCCCACCTGATGGAAAGTGGTAACCGTTGCCTATAGACATGAGCAGTACCATAGACATAATAGAGTATACTGTTTCGCCCATGATACCCCCCATGCGTTGTCATTCCTGAGAACTCAGGTGTTATTCCTCTGTACCCTGTAAATTCACGCCATATCCCACCCTTCAAACCGAAACACAGCCATGCAAACACAACTGTTTTACTATATATATATATATATATATATATATATATATATATATATATATATATATATATATATATATATATATATATATAGTAAACTTACTATAAATATACAATTACAAGAAATAATCACAATGAAAAAACAATGGGCGACCTTATCGCTAAAAGCGATCTCTTCCAGGCAACCTTTGGACGGAGAGGAGTAATTATAAACAGTTTGAAAGGAGGCACGATGAAATTCTATTATTTCTAAAATATATATAGGTAAGTAACATCGTGTGAGTCCGCGTCCGTAGGCCATTTCAACAAAACGGTGGCACGCACTTCGAGTTAAGTGAACCGAACAAAAGTAGTCTAAATTTAAGAGGACATTATCTAATGCGCTAAGTGTCGCTGGTGATAACACGTCTGGCCGCCACATTCACATACCTACATATACTGAGATGAATTCAACATCCTCGGCGTCGACTTAGAAGAAACTAGAATGCACTTTTTTGTCAACCGACTTCAAAAAGAAGAAATTATCATTTCATTATATTTATAACAGTTCTAACGCCATATGGTCGGAATGAAAGGGATTGTTAATAATGGGGTCTAATGAGCCCATTGCCATACACACTATCAGGTCGACCTCCACGCGGTTCCCCCTGAAAAACATCGTGATTAATTTATTGTTGAATTCGTTACGTGGGGCCAACTGACCTGCTTGATTAACACCTATCATCTCTCATCATCAATAACGCCAAATTCCATTGTCGTAAATAAAAAAAAATCCCTCACCTCTTCCTTTCCTGTGGGTGTTGTGGTGCTCAATGGTGGAGGGATGGCCGACATCTCTCCTCCAACATGACATCTCTAAACGTCTAATTACGGTTGCCAACCTGCCAGCCAGGCGTAGCAACTACTGGCAAAGCTTTTCTTATGGGAAGGCTTATGTTCAGCAATGGAGAATCTCCAAGAAACTGATTTAGACTATGTTTCTCGGGTTGGCTAAAATAAAAAAGAAAAAAAATCGTCCATAAGCGAGTGAGTTTCTGGAGCATTCGGTCGCCGACCTTTGAAAAGCAAGGATATTATTACAAATGGCCCTGATAGCACAATCTATGTAAACGAGCGCCTTACGAACGATAACCGCCGTTTATTTCGAGACAGACTCTTTGCAAAAAAACTATAAACACTGTTGGGTGTTTCATATTTCTGTAATGGAAGTCCGGCGAATACAATTCCAGGACGACCTCGAACGACTGGTTACATCGATCCCTAGACATTTTGGTGGCAAGAGGATGGCTAGTTTATTAATTTATGCTCACTTGTTAGATTATTTATTTTTAAATTCATCTCTCTCTCTCTACACTTTGTTAAGCACACTATTCTCTGACATCTCTAAAGAACGTACGAAAATTAAGTTTTGTCCTTAATATTCAATTATTTGCGCACTATCATGACTTGGGTACTTCATGTCACTTTTTCGTGTCTGTGCTTATTATTTGTATAATATAAAATATTTTCTTTTTTCGATATATCCATGGCTTCCTTAAATCTGTTGGACGAAATTGATAACTCTTTTAGGATAAATTGCCACACAATACCAATACCTGAGAACTGTTCCCAAGTAATTTCTAAATATACTCTAAAAATACTAAATGTAAATATAAGAAGCTTACAAAAAAACTTTGATAGCTTTCTTGTCATTTATAGGAGATTAAATATTGATTTTGACGTAATAGTTTTCAGTGAATGTTGGTTAAATGAAAATTCTACAATTAACCAAATGCGTGGTTACACCTCCTTCTGCTCCAAAAAATATATAAATAAGTCAGGCGGTGTTACGGTGTATGTCAGCGATAGCATCTGATGGAGGAGGCAAATTGTGTTCTGATTGAGGTTCTGAATTACAGACTCAGTTTTAAAAGAATTTACATCGACTTCATGTTTTGTATTTGCTGGTGATTTAAATATAGACATTTCCTGTTTATTCATTTTGCTGATCTAACGGATCACGACGAATCATGTTAGAAGCGATATTCTCTGAATCGTTTTATAATTATATTTTGCCTTGGATCATTGCTTATTTTTGGAAGATGTTATTATTTTATATATATATATATATATATATATATATATATATATATATATATATATATATGACGCTCAAGAAGTATTAATAACCTCTGTTTAGTTTTGACTACAATTATATTTAAAAAAACTGCCCACCCTGTAGTGGTTCCTATACATAAAAGTGGAACTAAAGATGATACTTCTTGCCCGCATTTTCCTATGCCACTGTGTTAGGTTGACTGGAAGAAATCTCTTTTAGAGATAAGTTCGCCTTTGCTAACATTGTTATTAACTTATTGTTGTTACTGTATGTTTTAGTGCAATAAAGAATATATATATAAATTCCTTTTTATCCACCATTTTTCTACCCACTTTAAAAAGGAGGTTCTTAGATCGGTTGTGACTTTTTTTATGTTGGTTACCTCATTACTCCGTCGGTTATTGATCGATTTAGAATTTTTTTTTCTTTTTATCTAAAAAAAAGATATACTTACAGGTTGGTCCTTTGTTTGTGGTTGGTATTTAAATCAAAATAACAAATTTTAACATAATTCATGTTGGATTTGTGGAACATCATCTTTAACTATATGCAATAGAATATTACTAGCTTTTACACGTGACTTTGTTCGCGTGGCTGATATGTTCACTTACCAAGATAAAAAGACTTCCTAACGTAAAATGTCCTTCCCCATCCCATATAGTACGTATATACCGAATTTAATGGTGTATATTAAGCCGTTAGGCGTGACAGGTGTGTGTTTATATATACATATGATTAAGCCATTAAGTTCCTATTACTAAAAAGTAGTAAAAAATAAACAAACTTCACTCGTATTGCATTTATAATATTATGTTTATATATAATTTGCTAAAAAATAAAAAAAATACGCTTAACTAAATAAAAAAAAAATTGAAGGAAAAAACAGGTGTATGTTTATATGTACATATGATTAAGCCATTAAGTTTCTAAAAAGTAGTAAATAAACAAACTCACTTTTGCATTTATAATATTAATAATAATTTGCTAAGAATAAAAAAATTACGCTTAACTAAATAAAAAAAAATTGAAGTACCTTAAATTGATTAATTTATTTTTCAATAGAGGGGGACTTTGTATAAAATACGTTTGTTTGAATATGTCGGTCTCACTTGTATTTCTGCCCTGAAGTATCTACTTGCTGCTTTGGTTTAAACAGCGCTATATAGTAATTACAAGGTATGAAGAAACATATGTATGTATACAAGAAAGTCCATAGAAATAATAGCAACCTATGTGGGATATGACGGGTAATGAAACCATTGTGATTAATTGCTTCATTTTCACGCATCATCCTTCATTCATGCCCCGCTATTATATACCAGTAGGGCAAACGGGATTACTATTCTAATTTCATCCCATTATAAAAGTACATAAGTAAGTGAGTCTTTGAATTGTAGGAATATAAAATACTAGCTTTTCCCCGCTACTCCGCACGCGTGGATTTCGAAAACAGAAAAACCAATGAAATAGACTACTCTCACCAAATTGTTTATAATTACTCCTCTCCATCCAAAGGTTGCCTGGAAGAGATCGCTCTTAGCGATAAGGTCGCCCATTGTTTTCTCATTGTGATTATTTCTTATAATTATTTATATTTATAATAAGTTTACTATTGTAATCTTTTGGAGGAAACAATAAAGAGTATCTATCTATTAAGAAGATAAAATATGTACCAGTTTTTAAGTATAACCGTTAAGAACACAACTGTAAAAACTGCATACGATTTGATGCAGCAATTTTTGAATGATACCAGAACAAATACGCAAGCGGACAAACCGACGACAATTCTAAAAACGATTGTTTCGACACCTGTTGTTCTTATTGAGTTCCTTCATATTAATTTTGCTTAAATATTTCCCATGTATAGACATACTTCAGTTACAATTTTATTATGTTAGTAAAATAAGAACTAAGATCAACTGAAAAAATATCTTTATTATCAATATCTCAACTTAACTCAACTAGTTGCTATAGTTATGTACATGGAAATGTTAGATTGGACTCTGTGATTAATGTGAAAGTAATTTGTAAATGAATTATGTAATTGGTTGTTTTATCTAATAGTGAATTAAAAAAAAACAAAAGTTAATTTCCAAGCCATGTCTGCGATGTTCTAAATGCAATACAGGCGCGTGCTCACAAGATAATGGCAACATTCCGAGACGAGAGCCTGCACCTCAGATAACGACTAAAACGTTTCTTGTACACCTCCCGATAAACCCTTCACTATAAACAACTGAGATAAAACAACAAATGTCATTTTTTAAACTACATTGCTCTTTTTCTACAATTGTTAAAAGTGAAAATGTTAGAAATGGTTCAATTGATGCTAAATAATGTTGTAAGGACGCCACAAAATTTGGTATAAACTAAATCGAAGTATGCGATGAACGTATTGAGTTGTTTCTATTTGTCTTGATGTTTGAGATTAAATTCTTTTGAAGGATTGACTAGTATATTGACTATTTAAACAAAAGCTCCTCTCAAGGCTTTGTTCGTGTTAATTGAGAATATGTCTTTAATGTTGATCCATGAAAGAATTGAAAAAGGAAACTTGCATTTTGTATATAAAAGACTAATTAAATTCTATACAAACCTTGTTCTGATAATTAAAAATACAACAAAAAAATTAGGTGCAATCGTTACGAAGAAATGTGCTCACATATGTTTTTTAAAATCGAGATGTTTAACTAGTTTAGGTGATTCAAACTACTCTTAAGAATCGAATCAAATTAAAACATGAAAATTGTAAAAAATTACTTGCGAACTGGTAAAACTTCACAGACGATATGTCTGATATCGTCATAGTCGTAGAATACTGACGGATCTTTATATGTAATATTCGTCAGATCTGTCAGTATTCTACGACTATGACGATATGTCTACTATAGAAAATTTCCAATAACTTGATTTAGTTTTCTGTATTTTAGTTTCAAGTATCTATAAGGTAGTGAAATTACCAGTGGCGTAACTATACCATTTGGGGCCTGTAGCAAATTTTTTTGATGGGGCCCTATAAAAAAATTACTTTTCAACTAAAATAAAGTACTCAGGTGCAATGTAAAAAAATCTGAGCTCGCGGCCTCTTCAGCCGGGGCCCTTTTGGGTCGGGGGCCCGTAGTATTTTGCCAGCCCTGCCACCCTATTGTTACGCCACTGGAAATTACAGAGTACGAAGGCAGATAACATCTTACTTCTTAGGAATGGCAATGCAGTAGCGGTATCGTGGACGTCAGTTAGTCTGCCTATTTCGTAATATTTAAATTTTCCATCAAATAGACTGTCGGCTTGTTTACCATTTCATGTATAAACTTCTTCTCTTCTCTCTCTCTCTTCGTCCTCTTTATTACTGAAGGTCGTGTCCTCGAAAGGTGTCTGTTGCCTCTCTTATGATGTTATTCCATTTTGCACGGTCTTCAGCTTCTCGTAGGGCAGCTGCAATTGACAGTCTCGTAACGGCGGTTACCTGGTCCGACCATCGATTAGGCGATCGTCTGCGTGGTCTTTTTCCTTCTATCTTGCATACAACCATTAGTTTGTCCAGATTATCGGGCTGTCGTCGAGCAACATGACCGAAGTATCCAAGAATCCTCCGATAGCAGACTGTCGAGAGCCTATCTTTTATGCGGAGTTGCGTCAGGATAGCTTCTCTTCTCACTAAGACAATTAATTGTTTTGTGTCAATAAAATAGTGTATTTACTTTGTTCGTTTAATAACGTGACTCACTCAATAGTAGCTTTCAGTATTATATCTTTTGTTTAGTAACTTGTGATTCACTATGAAGATTGAAAATCAAAATTATGTTCTTGTTTATTTATTATATAATGTAGCTATTTATCTAAATAAATAAATAAAATATCGATCAATTTCGCGACTTATTGCTTTGTGATCTTATCCGATACAATTACATTATGACAACATGGTGTAATGCGTAAAGTACGTTGCTCCTATCCTAAATTGTATGTAAATATTCAAACGCCGATGCAATGACGGTCATCTTGTATTATTTGTTGATATGTTCGCAGAAGTGGCAGAAGCGTTCTGTACGGTTGCGCCAGGAATAATGAAGGACATAGTCAAGGAGCTGATAACAGTTGAAAGCAGTGAAATGGGGGTCCTTTTGGCGGGCACTGGCGAAGGATGATAAGTGAAAATAAAAAGGCGAGTCAGTTAGCTCATCGTGATAAATATACTTAGAATTCAGCACGATGTTTTTCAGTGGGGCCTACAGATGGAGGTCGTTCTGACAGGATATATTGCTAGCAATGGGACTGGCAGTTTGCATTACTAACAATCCCTTCCCCTCGGAAATAGGGGTCATAAAATCTATTACATAAAAATAAAATTGTAGGTAATTCGTGTCTGCGTACGCATTATGTATATTGTGAAATTTAGTGTAGCAATAACTACTAATTTTACATTATATATGGAGTAATGGTCCTGCCCGTGTGGTCCCGGCATAGAATAGGCACCCCTTACTACTTTCCTGTGGGTATCGTAAGAGAGTATCAGAGGGAGACTTTCTACAAAAGTCGTTTGCTTGGGTACCTCTGTCCCATTTGTGTTTCAACCATCAAGCAATTGTGTTTGCATGGCTGTGTTTCGGTTTGAAGGGTGGGAAATGGCGTGAATTTACAGGGTACAGAGGAATAACAGCCGAGTCCTCAGGAATGGCAACGCATGGGGGGTATCATGGGCGAAACAGTATACTCTGTTATGTCCATGGTACTACTCATGTCTATAGGCGACGGTTACCACTTTCTATCAGGTGGGCCGTCAGCTTGTTTGCCATTCTAAGTTATATATAAAAAAAGAAACCAATAAAGGAACTTAATGGCAGAGGAATGGACAGCAGCGTCGCTCTTAAAACATCTCTAAAAATCTAACTGCAATTGCCAACCCTCCTGCCAAGCGTGGCAACTACTGGCGTAACTCCCCTTTAGAGGGAAGGCTTATGTTCAGCAGTGAACAGTTAATAGCTGAAATGATGATGATAATGAAATATTTTTAAAAGAATAGCGATTAGTGTCCCCGATCGATTTCCACGTGGTTTCCGTTGTAAGTTATTGTAGTTAATTTTTAGTAAATTTACCATAATGGTCCGACTGACTAGTTTTCGTCCTCATCTATTGTTTCTAACTAGCCCTGCCAACGTATATTGATTTACTGAGGTAGCTTTATTCCATTATCAATCACAAAAAAATAAAAACCCTGTGTTGTATACTCACATGGAGTCCAAATGCATCCAGCTCTTATACTAATCGTAATTTTATCGAGTAGGCACCCGAAATCTTTGATTCACCGGTCACAAATCAAATTTGGTGGGCTCTTATCGTGTCATCGTTCGCAAATTATTCTAATGTACTAAATAAATTAATCTAAAATGGCGACTACCTTCTTTGTTTCATATTTCATACTCGATTATATTAGACTATGCCTATACAAATTAATTCGACATTCTTAAACTAATTCAATTGTTAATTTAAACTTTATATCTTTGGTATTAGGTTTAATTATGCTTTTCCTTTGAAGAATTTATAATTTCGTAGTAGTAGTATGATTGGTTCAAACTAGTAGAATAATAGGTGTCATTGTACGAAAGAATAGAATTTAGGCCGTATCTAGTTTTATTATAACTGGGCAGCGAATGTTTTGAATATTAATAAGGTAGGTATGTTTATTAGAAGTGATTATGTACCTACAATAAATTACATCGTACCAGGGTATCGTGGACTGGCCCAGTGGTACCGATATATACCGATTTACATATACACCTCAAAGGTCGTCACTTCGTGTCTATCTGGCTGACACTATATTTTGAATTTATCAATCAACTAGCTAATCCCGTGGCTACAACCACATAAATTAGTACATACAATAAACTATGTGCTAAGTTAGGATATGACTTATCCGTGTACCAAATTTCATTTATAACCGTTCAGTAGTTTTTACGTGAAAGAGTAACAAACATTCATATTATATTAATAGGATTAGCCATCCTCCTTGTCACTCTTTCAAGCAAAAAATACTAAATTGATTAAAATGAAATTTAGTACACGAATAGGTTATATCCTAGCACCTAGGATACTTTATGTCCTAATTCACGCGAGCAAAGCCACGGGATACAGCTATTAATAAATAATGAAAATTCTAGTAACCATTCCTAGCAGGTCATACTTTCTATTGTGGCAGTGTATGAGATATCACAAGGTTCAAGAACCTCTTAGTGGCCAGTGTTACCATGAAATATTTTTACGATTTATTCTCCTGCTTTCATTGTTTGTCTATGGCTCTGTTCCAATTATATTTGCATAGTATTTATAATCGATATAGTAACTATAAAACGACCATAAGACACGTTTGTATGTAAAGCGAGTTAATGCTCGTTCTGTTTGGGTATTAACCCATAAATTTTTCTTTAGTGTAAACGTGAAAAGAGATCTCCGTTGTTATTCTATTAAATTTAATCAATTGTATTTTCTTCCAAAATAGAATAGAAAAAGGGTGATGGCAACAATAAACGAACACTTAAGCGATTTTAAAGGCTTTGAAGAACCTTTTTCCAGATTTTGGTTGCAGTTACAGACTGTCTATATTTTGTATAAACTTGAGAATTAAATTAAAAATAATGTCATAAAAATATGCGGTTTTGCCCTATTGATTAACAGTGTACTTTAGTTACGAACATTTCGTATCCTATTGTTGAACAAACTTTACAATTAGGGAACTAAATTCATCTAAATTATAAACTTTTAAAAATTTCATGTTAATGTACATGTCTAAATGTTTACAATCTGTTTTAAAAATATTTACATATATTATATAAGTATATTTTCTTATTATAAATAATTTTAAATTCAAGAAACAAATCATTTAAATTTAAGTAAAATATAACAACCTGGTAAATTTTTTTTTCATACTTACAAATTTTTTACAAGTTGTTAATTACAAGTTTACACTTGTAAACTTACATGTAATTACTAATTAAAATGCATTTCTTTTGTTGTCTAATCGATTCTTGTTTTCGGTTTAAGTCTTTATTCTTAATGTCATCTTGACACCTCTTGTGTAGAGAATTCACTGATTCTTTGATAATTAGTAATTTAATTTGTTTAATATGTTAAAAGTAAATAAAAAATTATAATAATGTACCAAAAGGTAAATAAACAAACTAATAAAGAAACTCACTTTCACATTTATAAATAAGAATTTATAAGAATCGAACCTACCCCGTAAAAAGCGAAGCCTTTCAGTTCCACCCTTACGCTAACCGGGTCATCTGCACCAGTGCGAACTTCTCAATTAATTATCATGTCCAAGTAACATCGTTAAATGATAATGATATGTTAATAATGATTATAATAAATTTATGCAACGCACGCACGTACCGTATAAATGCGTAAAACGAGTTTGGTGTTGAGTAATTCGCGCTTTTATTACATACACGCTAATATTATAACGGAGCATCTACACTAGTAGCGCCCGAAGTAACTAAAACAAGGTTTTGCAATCAAATTAAAATCCCTAACAGAAACCATTCGCGTTCCTACCGTGAAGCAGTTGTGTTTGCATGGCTGTGTTTCGGTTTGAAGGGTGGAATATAGCGGTGAATTTTCAGGGTACAGAGGTATAACACTTTAGTCCGGGGGGAAAGGGATTGTTAGTAATGGAGACTGAGAAAGCCATTGCTAGCAATATAACCAACCAGGTCGACCTCCTCGCGGTTCCCCCTGGAAACTATCATGGTTAATTCCTGATGAATTCATCATGATGGGCTAATTGGCCTGTTTTCATTCTCATCTATCACCCTTCACTGGTGCTCCGCCAGCGTATCCCGTTAGCGCAGGCGGGGTTACCATACCATTTTCACCCATAAAAAAAACACTTTAGTCCTCAGGAGTGGCGGGAAGTGATAATTAGTAATAGAGATTAGTAACCTTATTACTAACAATATACCCTATCAGCTCCACCTCCTCGCGGTTCTCCCTGGAAACCATAGTGATTAGTTCATTGTTGAATTTGTCCGGATGTGCTAACTGACCTGCCTTTTCATCCTCACCATTCATCCCTCACTGGTGCCCCGCTAGTAAATACCGACAGCGCAGGCGGATTTACCATTACATTATCATCCATTAAAAAAAAAGTCCTCAGGAGTGGCGACGCGGGCGGTTTCATAGGTGAAGCAGTATACTTTGTAATGTCTATGATACTATTCATGTCTATAGGCGACAGTTACCGCTTTCCATTAATTAGGTGGGTTGTCAGCTTACTTGACATTTTAAGTTTCATAAAAAAAAATTAAAAAATCCGAATATTACCTCTATTGTTTTAATTTCGACCGTAAGCGGAGATTTAACCACACATTAAAATTTTCGGTCACAGAAACGTAATCTCTTCATTAGTTAAAAGTTTTGGTGACCGCCCCCAAGTTCTTTATAACCTAAAAAATATTAAGTACACATTATTTCTAAATAAAAATATTTTTAGTGTCCAAAAAGCTGAAAATAAAAAAAATCTAACTCAATAACCAGGAGACCCCAGGTAAATATACGCAAAGAAGGCCAGAAGATCCAGCTTGGTCATTGAGTGGCAAGTCCATTTTTCATATAATTTACACTTCTTACACACTTTACCACTTCTTACATATACCGTATGGACAGTGAATACGGTGCTTTAGATAGACTAATAAAAATATAGAAGCATCTAAACATGTAGGTCAATACAAAAGAGAGGAGGGACGGAAGCAAAACAAGGACGTGTTACTCGACGGTTGTAGGCAAATAGAAAATTTAGAATTTGATTAAAAGTTCTAAAAACAAAAAGTATTAAATGAAAGAAATTAATACTTATTTGCATTGCTAGCTTATATTAAATTTTAGACGACATTAAGGATTCTAAAAGTCGACACATTCCGAGAATATTGTAAAATTCTCAAGTTAAAATACCTAGTGATTGGAGTAGCATGAAATCATTGATGAGGTGCTAATTAGGCATGGGTGGTATCAATACTACTTTGATATCTATATATTGGTTATTCTGGATATTGATAGCCCAAAAAAAAGATCTACTGTCATTCCAATATCATCCATGTCGGTCGGATATCGGTATTCATTTAATTGGGTGCTTAATTTTGATATTATATATTCGATAACCAATATTTAATATATTCTTTATTAAGTTAATATATACCATACATATTGTAACCACAGTATATAGATATTCTTATATATTACACATTCCTAGTGTTAAGGCTGTTCATATCAAATAACAATTACATAGCACTTTACAAATTTTGATTTTCATACAAAAGTCAATGTCAGACCTCTAAAGACTTCTTTCGAATAGAAACATATTAAAATCAGTAAGTAAATAAGTTCCTCTAAAAAAATACATTCTAAACATTTGAATTCATAAAAAAAATATTAACTTCAGCAAATTAGACCACGCAATAGCAGTAGGTAAGTTGTATAAAAAAAAAAGGTAAAACTAGGCACTGTTAAAAATATCTAAACACAAATAAAAACAACAACTGATTACAAAATTGTTAATTAAGATATTATGATGTACAGTACATTTATGCCATTCTGGAGGTCAAATTAGAAGAAAATTTTTCTTAACATTCGCACAGTTTCGTAAGTCTGTTACACAAGGTCAAAATGTAATGTTTTATAACTGTATTAATAAATTATATTGCTTCATTGTTGTAATTTGTAATTTAATGTATCCCGAACCGACTAAAATGTGTAAAAATAACAGTTTAACTAACTCTGAGTTGAGTTTTATATTTACGATGATTTTTTTCTTTATTTTTATACAACTTAGAATGGAAAATAAGCTGACGGCCCACCTGGTGGAAAGTGGCAACCGTCGCCTATAGACATGAGCAGTACCATGGACATAACAGAATATACTGATTCGGCCATGATACCCCCCATGCGTTACCATTCCTGAGGATTCAAGTGTTATTCCTCTGTACCCCCTTAAATTCACTGCCATATCCCACCCTTCAAACCGAAACATAGTAATATCGAAATCTTAGTAATATAACAAAATTGTAACCTACATGATATTTGTACATGGAAGATATTTAAGAAAATATAATATGAGAAATTTTTATAAATTAATAAAGATTAATAAATAAATACATTAATAAATTAATAAAGATTAAAAATATTTTTTAGCAATTTTTTTACTATTAAATATTAATGATAGCATAATTCTTTACAATAATATAACAGGTTTCAGCAAAGTCACTTCTAAAGACGTTCGGGTGCAGTTGGATAATTATGACACGCATCAGGAAAAGACGACTCTGATTCGGCGCGTGCGCAACTAATTCCAGTTAAAGGCGGCAGGCTCGTGCGCGTGACATATCGTAATACAATACATTGGAGAAATGTCGGTTGTCAATTTGTATCAATTTATTAAATATAGATGCCTTTACTAGTTACTACCCGTGACTTCGAGCGATCAAGATGTGTTGATTGATCAGGATAAGAAGTAGTCTTGTAGTATATGTGTAGTAATTAATGTCGCTGAGTCTTTGCACCAAGAACACAAACAAGCTTACTTTCACTTACCTCTTTTTGTTTTAAAGTTTCAACCACTGTGATGTTTGTATGTAGTATTTGGGACGAATAAGGACGCAAATTATTTTTTATCCCAGACAATTAAAATGTCCCGGTCACGTAGACAGAATTGTGAGTAAACACAACTAGTGTTTAAACCTATAAAAATCATCTCTCTATATTCTTTGGATTTGTTTAGAATGATTTAACATTTTTAAAAACTCAATCCTTTTTAGGTACTTAATAATTGCATTACGCTTTATTACGTATATGTAATTACAGATTTAAAGATTAGAAAATATCTGTAAGAATTTTCTTTTATTAATTTTATTATTTATGAAGTAACATTTAAAACATTAATTGGGTAACTATGTCTTTTCTAACTTAACTTAGATAAATGATTTAATATTAAAGTTGTTTAGCACGGAGTTACAAAACATAGAATAATATAATACAAGGAGCGTCACGTGACAATATTCGTATATAATTCTGATACGTCGTACCGAGGCCGATACATCACGACCCACGACATTGCAGTCGTGAAGAGTGATCCGCGCGCGTGGCGCCATCTATATGTGACATGAATAATAACATATATGTAAAAAGATTTTAATAGGTTTTGTATCGGTTTCGTTTCAGGTTATAACAAAGTCATACATATACAACAATAGTTGTTGTTTTCTGAATTAGCCAATTTGCAACTGGTGCAGTAATTCAGACTAAAAACAATCATTTTCAACCGACTTCAAAAAAAGGAGGTTCTCAGTTCGACTATATTATTTTATGTTTATAACCTTATAACTCCGTCAATTGTGAACCGATTTGGAATTTTTTTTTTTTATCTAAAAGGATATACTTACAGATTGGTTCCATAGAAATTTTATCAAAACCTTTTTAATTAAAAAATATATTAAATTTTTTTTTTTAAATCTGCAGTTTACGCAATGCGTTAAAAGGTTAGCTTTTATACGCAATGCAACTTGAATAACAAACTGACGGCCCACTTGATAGAAAGTGGTATGTTATGTGTTATGCTTCTGTATCATGTAATTTATTTATTTACACATGCACTGAACAAACTTTTCACTTAAATATTATTTATAAACATTCATTAGATACAATCTCTTTTTAAGAAAATAATATAAATTATACATGTTACATGTGACAAAACAACATAGAAATTATATAATAATATTATTATTTTATTTTGAAATTAGAATAAAAGAAAAAAAAATATTAAAAATATTAAATTTCAATGTCATATCCTTTCATACCGAAACACAGCCACGCAAACTCATTCAACAACTATTTCACAGCAGAAACATGAGTGAGTATAAAGCACTCAAACAGATGGTTTCTGTACAGAGTTTCCATCTGGTAAATATTTATTTATTTATTCTTTTTTGTACATAATTTTTTTTACAAATGGCAACGTTAATGCCGTATGACATTCTTTACTAACTATTAGATAAATACAGAGAGCGATTAAATGAAAAATCTGCGACATAATATAGCTATTGTAGCATAATAAAATAATTGTAAATATATTACAAAAAAATATACATTCTAATATAAATTAATATACTAATATATATGTATACAAATATATAAACATGAGTATGACAATCGATTTTTTTTCTAAAGATTATGCCTTAATATAGACTAAAATAGGCCGTGTGATCCCGGCATAAAATAGGCCACCCCTTCCTTTCTTGTGGGTGTCATAAGAGACGACTAAGGAAGAGCGAAGGATGGGCCACAGTATCTCTCTTAAAACATCTCTGAAACCTAACTACAGTTGCCAATCTGTCTGCCAAGCGTAACAAGTACTAACAATACCCCACCAACGGGGAGGCTTATGTTAGCAGTAGACGCCTAAGGGCTGGTATGATAATGATAGACTAAAATTACAATGCTTTTAATTAAACCTTATTAATTTGTTTTCGACCCTTGCTAAATAAAGGTGAAGCTAAAAGGTTCATTAAAGCAATGATAGTATTGACAGTTACCCCAACTTCCCCCGTGCGCACGCGCCGCTGTTAATGATTGATCAATGATCTGGATTTGGGGTTAGTGACGTGAGATGATTTACTTAATGATGTAGAGTTAAACCCCTATGTTTGATTAAGGTTTGTTTTTGTAAATGTACCTATTTTAGTTAAATGTATTAAATTTTTATTGTAATTTTTTTGTTTTGACCATAACTTCGTATGCGCGAATGTTAGAAGTATAAAAACCCATGAAATAAACTATTTTACCAGACGGAGACTTTGTACATAAGTTGTTTGCTTGGGTATCTCTATCCCATTCGAGTTTCTACTATGAAGCATTTCATTTATATTTGCATGGCTGTGTTTGAAGGATGGAATGTGACAGTGAATTTACTGGGTAGAGGCATAACACCTGAGTCCTCAGGAATGGCAATACATGGGATATATCATGGGCGAAACATATATTACCACTTTCTATCAGTTTGCCGTGAGCTTGTTTGACACCAAGCGTAGCAACTACTAGCAACCCCCCCCCCCCCCCAAGGGGGAAGCTAATTTTCAGCAATGGACAGTTAAAGGCTGATATGATGATGATAATAATAAGTTTACTATTGTAATCTTTAGGAAGAAACAATAAAGAGTATCTATCTATCTTATTTAAATTTCTATATCCATCTACCCGACGACGGATCCCTAGTATAATATAAATTAATTTTATAGGCACAGTAATTTCCTCTCAATTTCGTGATTACCGCATCTCACAATTCAGTGATGTGCGGTGTGGGGTGGGCGCGGCGCAGATGCGATAGCGATCTCACGGCGATCGCGTGTCCGGTTACAGTTTGCTTATAAACTGCGTTATTAAATTAATAACTAATGGTTCTCGATAGAAAGATAGATAAATAGATACACTTTATTTATTTATCTATCTATTTTTTATATGCTTATGTGCTTTTGAGCGAAGGATGGGCAGCAGCGTCCCTCTTAAAACATCTCTAAATGCCTAACTGAGGTTGACAACTTGCCTGTCAAGCGTGGCAACTACTGGCAACACTCCCCTTATGGGGAAGGCTTATGTCTAGCAGTGGACAGTTAACGGCTGAATTAATAATAAATGCTTTTGTACATTCACATACAATATAGATATTAGGTTACAATAAAAATGTACACAGACGGACTTGTCACTTCAAAAGATTTCTTCCAGTCAGTTTTGAAATATTTATTGTAAACTTTATTGTTCCTTCCAAAAGATTACAGTAATAAATTTAGTACAAATACAAAAAAAAAATACAAGAAAATATCACACGATTGTAATTAATGTTGAAAAAAATATAAACGATGGGATCAGTGATGTATTATGGCTGAATTAAGCTAGTTCATCCATCATACTCGTGAACGGATTCTGCTTGTAAGGACTGGTCTACTCATGTTTATTGTTTGTAACTGATTGTGAAACTTCAAATCTAAATAAGAGTTAATGCTAATTATAATCACAATATCTTTACAAATGTAAAATATTCTCGTACATAAGTAAACTGAAGAGAACGCTAAGTTTCTTACGAGTTCTTCTCAGCAGATAACAACATTTTAAACCTAGTCTTAAAATAATAAAAAATGATAATTTAAAAGAACCTTTAATTAATCTATTATTAATATATGTACATTATAATTTGTGAAGAATAGCAATAAATTTAATTATTATTATTATTCTATTTTGAATATTTTACAGGGAAATTTGTACACACTGAAAGATAAGGGATTAGGGTCGGCAACGCGCGCGTAATACCCCTGGTATTGCAGGCATTCATAAGCTACCTGCTTGTTGCCTACCTCAATGGTATAAACAAAAAGATAAGTCAATAACATCATATTAAGGAAGTGTTCTACCTGTGAAACTGAGATAGAAATAGATTATCAATAATAGGCTTTAACAGCCTTATTGCTAGCAATATACACTATCAGATTGATCACTACGCGGTCCCCCTGGAAACTATCGTGGATAATTCTTATGGAATTCGCCATGATAGGCTAACTGACCTACTTTTATTCATACCTATAATCTCTCACTGATGCCTCGCTAGCATATAAATTTATTATTTGCTAGCATATTATAAAAGACCAGTGCAACTGGATACTTTTCGTCTAGTCGTCTCCTACGACCCCAATGGAAAAGAAAGGGGTGGCTCATTCTATACCGGGACCACACGGCGAGCATATAATGTAGTACCTTCTTTGAAAACATATTTATTACTATCAGTATTAAATTGCTATCGAGAACCAATAGTAAGGTCAGTACCGCCTCCCTCGAGTTTTCGGAGCGTGTTTCTGTTTATGTACACCAATTTACTGATTGTACGGGAAAAAAAGCTAGCAAATTGATGGGGAGCCGCGAGAGAATATCGTGACACCGGAGTTTTATCAGTAATGAAACCGCCACGAATATTATGCTGTACTTGTGTAAATATAAAAAATTAAATGAAACTACCTATGATTGTTTCATACTTTTAGTTCTTTAATTTATTATTTACTAACGATCTATCCCGGTTATGCACGGTTTTTTTTAAATAAAATATAACTCATATTATTCTCTGATAATGTACCTTTCTGTAGATGATTTTTTTTTTAGTATTTTTTAAGTATATCCATACAAATACAATATCTAATTTAATTATATGGTTAAGATTACCGACTAATTCTATATTTTATTAAACTACTGATTGAGTAAATAATATTAGAATTTATTAGAATTAATTTCTTATCAATTTATTTATTTGTTTTGATTTTAGTTTTATCGTTTCGTTTGTATGATAAATTGCGCGTGCGACGAAATGCGTGAATGAATTTGAATAAAATTATAAAAAAAGATAGTTATTAATTAATTAAGTAATTAATTACAATGAATAGGTACGTAGAACAAACATCTAACGACGACCAAAAACTATTTTGATTAAAATAGGAAAGGTCTGTAAATAAGCTAAAACTTTAAAATGTATTTTAGGTAATTGTATGGCGTTAACGTACATCCAATTAACTAAAATAGCTACTAGTTACCTACCTAGTACCTAATGTAGTAATGAGACTCCATTATCCGCTATTAGCCTATCATTTGGACTATTTTGCTTGTAAATAGGTATCATCATTTCAGCCATTCTCCGTCCACTGCTGGACATAAGTCTCCCCCATAGACCGCCATAAAGAACGGTCCTGAGCCACCTGCATCCACCGACTTCCTGCAATGCATTTCAGGTCGTCACTCCATCTAGTGGGGGGTCATCCTACATTGCGTTTACCTATACGTGGTCGCCACTCAAGAACCTTTTTTTTCCCATCAGTTGTCGGTTCTCCGATTTATGTGACCAGCCCTATGTCACTTCAGCTTGCTCATCCTTCGAGTTATGTCGGTTGTAAATAGGTATAGTCTTTTTTTTTAATAAAACCTAAAATTTTGTTAGAATTATCACAAAAACTCTCTATAAATGAAATTCTTAATAAACCGAAACATTTGATCATTTAATTGAATTTTGATTTACATTACTATTAGATTGATGAATGTGGAAGAAGCGAAAGAGGTTTGTTTGAATCGAAGCATTTGGCGTTCCATTGTTTCTGCCTACCCTAATGGGAGACAGGCGTGACAGATATGTATGTATGTATGTATGTACTATTAGATATCAGACTTTCTTATGGTTGGATGAGTTGACTTAATTAATTAATAATAATAAATATTTATTTGCGTAAAACCTGGTAAACAATTATGTTTTAAGAGTGTACATGTCTTGTTAAAGTTATATAGCATGCAAATTCAATAATTTTGATGGTTAGTATTTATTAAAAATACTAACCATCAAAATTATATTTTATTTTTATAATTAACTATATGTCAAAAATATTTGTATTGTATGTTTGTTCAGCAGTGATGATGATGATGATGATGTTTGTTTACATTATCATTAAATTCTTTTGTAACACACTTTAGATAGGTGGTTCTTAAATGAAGAGGAGTACCAGAGGAAGATTTTGTACAAAAGTCGATTGCTTGGGTACCTCTGTTTCATTCGTGTTTCTACCGTGAAGCAGTTGTGTTTCGGTGTAACGCATGGGGGGTATCATGGGCGAAACAGTATACTCTGTTATGTCCATGGTACTGCTCATGTCTATAGGCGACGGTTACCACTTTTCATCAGCTGGGCCGTCGGCTTGTTTGCCATTCTAAATTGTAGAAAAAAAAAAGAAGAGAAAAGTGTATATATATATACACAAATAAATAATGTACCTATATTAATTGTTAACGAAATAATTATAAGCTATGGAACTTATGACAAAAACTAGCCTATAATTTTCTTAGTCTAACACTACGTATTTACTAGGCAAAACAAACAGCTCGACGTTGCACCTCACTAGTCATAACAACCGTAATGATGTTTGCCGACTCTCCCCCGAGATACAACGTCGCGTTTTACGGGAATTAAAAACGCAACCCCAACCTCCTTTTTTTATTAACTGTAGGTATAGACAAATATAATTTTTTTTTAAATAGATTAAATCGCAAGGAAAAGGGAGAGCGGATTAAATGTTTATGACTCTTTATGACTCCCTTGCGTCTATATTTGGCAGATGGAATATCTAATGGGAGATTTATTAATAGGGTGTTTATATGATTAGAGAAGTAGATTATTAATTGAATACCAGTTGCTGTAATATTGACTTTTTTAGTAATAAATTAATTAAGTACTCGATTATTTAACTTCAGTACCTACCTAATTTTTACTATTATTCTTATTAATCTAATCTATATATAATATATATCTTATTAATCTACGATTATTAAATTACTTATAATTCTACGATTTTGCCAGATGATAAAAAAGAGGATTATTTTCCTTTTATGTGAAGTGAGGCATTGATTTGATATAAACAGCTTATGAAATAAGAATAGACAATAACTGGTAAGAATTCAGTTTTAGTCTTGGAGTTTTCTTCAATTTTTTAATTCAGTTTATACATTATTATACATCCAACAAATAGTCTTTAAATATGATGAGAAGAAAATTACATAAAATCTGCTTTATTGTACTTGAAAAACAAAAAAAAAATTAAAACTTTTTTATTTAAAATCACTTAAGTATTTACTTAATCATTTTTCGCGCAAACTGTTTAAGTACAAGTTACATATACATTCAAGTTAATTATACCTTGCAATGCCCTTAAAAATGATGTACCTACGATAGAAATATAATATTAACTAAATAGAAGTATTTACTAAAAATTTAATGATCAATTCCATTATACTATATACATGGAATTTACAAAATGAAAAATACTTTAAACTACATATGTAATAATATTTTTTAACAATCATATATTGAAGTGCAAATTTTCTTATTTTCATCTTAAGATTAATCTCGTTTAATCATACTTATATAATAATAAATAAATTATAATCATAATATATATACTACTGGGTACTAAGTTTGTCATAAATATAAATTTATATCTAGACACGATACACTACATTATCTGTGTGATAGAAAGTGTTAGTAATATACCTACTTCCTGACCACCTGGTAATCAGTGTTATAACGCACCTACGCCGAATAATTGAACAAAATAAAAAATGATCTGTCAAACGAGCACCTTTCCCGCCAATTTGGCGGCAGTTCGCGCCCTCGCAACTGCGTAGGGTTACCATATTGCATTAGATCGAAATCTTTAAAATGCAATATTTACATTTTATGCGTTTCTAAAATCTACTATATGTTTTTTAAGCTTTTTAGTAATAATTTTAAATTAAAATAAAATAGATTGTGATACGAAAAAGTATGCATAAAAAAATTATAGACGTACTCGTAGTATAAAACAAACAACGCGAAGATGATATCATATTAAAGATTGTGCCCCGCAAAAAAAACGACTAATTAATTAATTTGATTTAAAAACTAAACTACAAACACATGCAGACCGATTTTAATGCCCATGGGGCCAATCTGTAAATATATCCTTTTAGATAAAAAAGAGTTTTCCGTTTGGTTTCGGTTTAGAATTAACGGAGTTATTAAATAACAAGCATAAAAAAATACAATCTAATTGAGAACCTCCTTCTTTTTGAAGTCGGTTGGAAAGTGTGTCGCACGTAGATATTCACATGATGAAAGCAGTTTCATAATTCTTTATTTATAATATAATAATAAGAAGGAATTGCCCTCTAGTGTCAAAAATGTCTAAGCTTAGCTTACCGGATAATTTTATGTATCCTTCAAAATACGAAGCAAGTAATAATGTTTGTACATAGTAATAATATTATGATCTAATTTATAAAAGAAATACATGTAACGTATAAATTAATAAAATAGCAAATTGGTTCCCATTTGAACATCATTAAATCAAAATCAGTCCTCATTACTTGAAAGTTTGTCCACCCTCTAATTTCGACACGCCCTAACATCGAGATTAATAGGGGCTCATGTTTAGACTTCGGTCGTCATGGCACCGAGGGTGGGATTGACAATCTGCCCTCTACTCTGTGGGGCCGCATAAATACCACATCTCGGGGGGACGGTCTACGCTATCTGGCAACACTCGTTTTAATGACTCACAGTGAAAAGATGTTGGCGGGAAAGGTCATAGGTTAATTAGATTTTTATGATACTATTTTTTTAGTACGATAATGTTTTTTATACGATGAGTAATATATTTCGCGATGAGATCGGAAATGAGGGAAAGGAAGGACGAGAGAACTTTTGTTGTAACCATAAATTTTCATGTTTATAGTTTTAATAGTATGAAACTTAAGGTGCGTATTCACCAGTGCGTTGTTTTGTAGTGTGCCTAATAAATGTTACATTACACTACATGGTCCAGGTCATTACATACCTTGCGAGAGCTTATTTCTAGTACAATCTTAAGTATGTAATATGAACTGGTATTCAATAAATACTGAACTTTAAACCTGCAAAGGTAATAAAAAGCATAGATAAAGAATAACACGATCTGTGCTACGATTTTCTATGTAAGGGAACTTCTATAATAACTAGTATTACTGTATGCCCCAGATTAAGGTAGTAGGTACCTGGCATTCTCTTTATAAGCTAGGTATATGATTTTGTCTTACGTCTGTCTTTAACATTTTAAAATTTCGTACGATATAAACCTAATTCTAAATTCGCAATCAAGTAACAACTACTTTCAAGTATTATATACATAAAGATACAAAATGCCTGACAAGATTCTGCAAAATAAATTTAATGTGCCAATTCAAATGACAGATTTATCAATATTTGACGATGCAGTTTCCACTATGAAGGAACGATTTGTAGCTAAAATTAAACGTTTAGATGCTGAGATAACTAAATTTAGGTATTTTTTTTAATGTTTAAACTTTATATATGTAAGGATTTAAGCCAATAGAAGTGGTTTCTCTCTCTCCATCCCATATTAGATTTACCATGAAAATACAATATTAATAACATGTCTACTTTTAGCTACTCATCTGTATCGTACAATACCATTAATCATGTAACATAAACAATACAATATACTTGAGTATCACACATGTGCCACCATTCCTAAAGGTTAAAATTGTATTACCATCGTACCTTCTGACTTTATTGTTATATCAGTTTCTTTAAATCGTAACAGACACTTTCACAAACATAGTTGCTTCAGATATACCTGCCAGGAACATTCTATGTTTAGCAATCATTAAAATGATGAGGATATCGATAGCTTGTATATATCTTTTTAGAAATACAAATAGTAACCTTGTCTATACCTTAAGTAGATGCTAATAGGGTACATAGTAAGTAATTTTCATAGGTAAGAACGAAATCAGTTTAGTTAACCCATCATGATAAATTCACTAAGAATCAACCATGATGATATTCAATTTATGATGAAGTCGACCTGATAGTGTAAATTCTGCGTGTTCAATACTATAATGTGTTTCAGGGTGTTGTTACGGCTGCCACGTTGTTGTAGTGCATCCACAATGTTTGCAGCGGCATGGACAGATGACTTCTATGCCATCAGACGCAAACTGATCGCGTCTCTTTTATACCGATTGCGTGGCAGCAGTAACAGCATTCTGTGAGCATTGTGTAATAAATACGATAGCCCGATCCTCTCATTGTGGGTCAAAATTATTATAGGAGCCATAAAATGAATTTTGTATTTTTTTTTTTCTCTACTACCATAGTTTAAGTCAATTGTTATTAACAAAAATGGATCTTTGTAATCTATAATAAAGAAAATATTATTATTATTATATTGCTAACAATGGAACCTAATCCCAGTTAGAAACAATCCTCTCTGTATATGAATGAATGAATGAAAGAATATTTATTTGGAAGTATATGTTATGTAATAAACAATTACTTATTATTATCACTCCATTAGCTCAGACCTAATGCATATTTATGGACAAGCATCTACGATGCAAACAGGAGTGACATCGTCTAAAAGAGACACCCCGCAAACCAGCTGGGATAACATCACCAGTTCACCTCTCGTAGAAGGAGACGAGGACAATAAATCCTTAAAACTCCAATTCGACGTAAGCCAATTTGATCCTAATGAGGTGAGCAAACTTTATTCTAATATTCTTGATATTAGATCTTGGGAAATACGAACGACAGGAATAGTGGCATGAGGTATCATGGGTGCCGCAAAATTTTTTGCGATGTTTATAATGCTATTCAAGTCTAGAAGTTACAGTTACATGGGGGGGCCAATCCATAGCTACTCGGGGGTAAATAGTGGGTGCGGAGTGAACCCATTACGTTGGACATAATAAAATAATCATCCATGATAATGTACATACCTAGTTATCAAAAGATCTTGAGCCTCCACGAGGCCTTTAGACGCCTGCGCCCCTTACTGCTACCATTTTCGACCAGGTCATCATGTAAGATTCGAATTTCCTTTTTTTACTACAGGTAACAGTGATAGTCCTAAACGACACCCTGGTAGTCTCAGCCACGCATGAAGAGAAAACCAATAATTCCATGGTCTTTAGAGAGTACAAACGAGAGTTCCTGCTGCCTAAAGGAATAGATCCACAAGCCATAGTGTCTTGTCTGTCCAAGGATGGAGTACTTACTGTACAGGCTTCGTTACCATGCCAGGCCTAGCTTGATAAGCCTGCTGAAAGAACTGACTCTAAATAAGAACTTAAAAGACGAAATAATAGGATTTGATAACGGGTAAGTAATGAATTCAGTCAAGTACTTGCCTTTTAAAATTTAATATATTAAATGAAAGTTGGAAGTGTAATGAGTATTTAATGGTATTCGAATTTCTAAGGGCATTATTTTATAAAATTAAATACAAGTGAATACTTGTATTTAATTTTATAAAATTATTTCGCATAATTAAATATAAGTGTTTACTTGTATTTATTTTTGAGCAATAAGAAATACAGATACAAGTAATATTTGTTTGTATTAGTGCAGTGATTAGGTCTTTTGTTTTGCATTTTGTAATTATAATCTTGGTAGAATGAAATGTGATTAAAATCCTTAATAATATTATAAATGTAAAAGTATGTTTTTTTTTTGTCGCGCCTTAACAGCTCAACTAATTGTAATGAATTTTCGCATTTATATATCCAATGCTTATATTAATACGTAATTTGATTTATTAAAAATCAAAGTTCATTAATTTTTACATAATATATATATATATATATATATATATATATATATATATATATATACATAATATACATATAAATTATTATCAATTTTTTTTAATGGTTATACAGGTATTATTCTCAAATAATGTGTTCTTCTGAAAAAATGTTTTATTAACTTCTGAGCCTTATTATTGACAATGTTGCTGTAGTTTTCAATAGTATTTGTTTGTTTAATTTTGTTTATATTTGTTTAATTTAGTATTGTCTAATTTTGTGTTTCGTTTATTTGTATTTTATTTTGTGCAAATTCTAGTGGCTGCCAAATTACTATTTAAGTATATAATTATGTATTATATTAGCTGTTTGTTTGCCTTAAATAAATAAATAATAATGCAGTGCATTTAGCATGTTAGTGTGAAGAACTTCGATATTTTTGCCATTTTCCGACCTATATTTTTATAAGCCTACTGGTAGAGCACTCCCTTAAAAGGATGTTTTCAATTTCATCCTGTATACATTGTCGCGTGTATTGTATACTCACTGTTATGTTCTTACATAGTAAAAGTACATTATCTGTGTACGACATCGGTGACGTGGCCGCAGCAGATAAACGCGACCTAACTGACACACACACACTCACACGCACACAAATGTCGTGATAAATAAGGATTGAAACACACGTAGAGTTCATTTCAAATTATACAATAAATATCCAAGTATATATCCAAGTATTTTATTGCATCAGACGTTAACTATCAACTACTAAATATAGCCTTCCTCATATACGGGGGTTGTGCCAGTAGTTGTCATGCTTGGCAAACGGATTGGCAAACGCAGTTTGACTTTGGATGATGTTTTAAAAGAGACGCTGCTTCCCATTTCTTGACCATAAACTCCCTTAGTCGCCTTTTACGACACCCACGAAAAAGAAAATGGTGACCTATTCTATGCCGGGACTCATACGGCTATATATTCAAGTACTAATAGTTCTATTCAATCAACATAAATATGCAAACATATACTATATGAGAGACGCATATTATATTATTAGCTGCTTTTTCTGCATGGATTAAAATGTATATAGGTGTCGCCTGTGTGCCTTCCATTCAAATTCGTTCCGCAGTTTAAGTATGAGTAAATATTAAACATTTAAATATATCTAGGGACTTGTATTCATAATATTAATAATAAATATGTTGGAAAATACAGATAAAGCTACGTATGCATATATATCTACAAGATTGTAAGCATATTATTATTGTTAGTAATCATAACAATTATGATTACTAACAATAATATATATAATAGAGATCTTTTGAACACTTGATTTCAATAACCAGGACTTCCTTCAGTTACATACAGGAAGTGTAATTGATTGAATTAGCGCTAAAATGATTACTTCTTATTAAACCATTTCTCAATTATATCCTATAATTGAAGAAGAATAATAACTGAAGAAAATTTGGAAGGCCGTTATATATTTTACAATTCATGATTTGTTAGTTTGTTCCAAAAATTATGGTATCTAATTTTTGTAATAGTTTCATTAAAAATAGAGTGTACTTTTATAGTATGTACAAAATAATCAAATTGTACAGCAATTTAGTACTTAGCATTGAGTGGTCGGCGTCAAATAGAATTCTCAGTTACTCTGATCGTTTCAAAATCTAGTATAAAATTTATTTAAACACTAATAAATTAACTATTTATAATTATTTCCAAATGAAACGGCTAATTCAACAATCAACTGTCTAACAAAATTGAATAAAAAATATTCGATACACTACTTGAGATCCTAGAAAGTGATATGTCGACTTTAATTTATTTTATAAATACTTAAAACTTCAATATGTAAAGGTATTTATATATACAATAACGCCTGTAAACCTACTATGAAAGCAGTAATTAGGTGTATTTATCACTGATACAGTACTCGTATACGAATAATTGTTCAATTGTTCTCATTGTATCCCAAACCTATGTAGGTCACCTGTACATTCACACGTGTGTATGTGGTCGTGTTCGCGCAGTAGCAGTGTTGATGCGGCGCGTTGCCATGGCAACATACCGCGCTTGCTTCCCAGAAGAGGGTGCTCGCTATGCTCAATGCTAAGATAGTTATCTTCTAAACGAGTTGTTTTTCGTAGATCGATTCTGATATCTTATAAAAGAAAAAAAAGGAAAGTTTAAATATAGTACAGACGTTTTTAAGAAATCAAATTTCTCCCATATTGATTGTATACAGATACTAATGCCTATGTATTGCTGAGTGGTCCCAGCATAGAACGGGCCACCCCTTCCTTTCCCGTGGGTGTCGTAAGAGGCGGCTAACAGAACTTAGTAATCGACGTGGCAGCGTACCTCTTAAAATATTACCAAAATGCTAACTGCAGTTGTCAACTCACCTGCCACGCGTGGCAACTACTGGCAAAACCCCATAAGAGGGGTTTTGCCAGGGAGGCTTATGTTTAGCAGTGGACAATTAATGGGTGGATATAATGATGACTACTATATACATACTACCATTAATTCACCATTAATTTATTTGAATTCCATACAAAGATAGGGATCACAGGTACTAATCATAATTTATGGCACCATACTAGATTATAAATTTTGCCAAAAAGGTGGTTTTAGTGAAACCAAAACCAAAACAAAACGAGGAAGAAGAGAAGAAAGGAGTAAATCATATCGATGCAGAAAAATGCGTCAAAATGAGTTCAAATTAACAAAGATATCGCGTAATATGCACACGGAATAAATACAGTCAAATCAAGAACTTCTTAATTTTAAAGTCGGTCAAAAATAAAAAATGACATGTATAAAATTTCCTACTTTCCTACTACTCGTACTTATTTGAAAAATTATTCTTCCAAAATGTCTTAAATGAATAATCAGGGTAAACTAAAGCCGACGACTTGTTTGGTTGTCGGAAGATGATGTATGGGGTGAATTAATTAAGTTATATTTTTATAAACGTTTCGCCTAATTAATAAAAGCAAAACAAAACGTAGAAACTAAAACTAGTAGTTTGTATTAGGGTACAAACTGGCAACACCGACAGAATAGACACACCCTGGGTTCCCACATATCTAATAATATGATTTTACATTCTAAATCTATTTATTATTATATATTATTTAATATATGATTATTATATACACAAAATTGAAACGAAACTAAGTAGGAAGTAATTCCCCATCGATTGCAAAAAGTATTGTGAAAACAGTTCGAAATTATTATATAGGTGTATATTTACACAAAATTAAAAAAAGACCAAGAAACCCTCTTAATTGTAAAAAGAATTATGAAAATAGTACAGACGTTTTTAAGAAATCAAATTTCTCCCATATTGATTGTATACAGATACTAATGATATATTTGTCGTAAGAGGCGGCTAACAGAACTTAGTAATCGACGTGGCAGCGTACCTCTTAAAATATTACCAAAATGCTAACTGCAGTTGTCAACTTGACTGGCAAAACCCCATAAGAAGGGAGGATGTTTCTGGACAATTAATGGGTGGATATAATGATGACTACTATATACATACTACCATTAATTCACCATTAATTTATTTGAATTCCATACAAAGATAGGGATCACAGGTACTAATCATAATTTATGGCACCATACTAGATTATAAATTTTGCCAAAAAGGTGGTTTTAGTGAAACCAAAACCAAAACAAAACGAGGAAGAAGAGAAGAAAGGAGTAAATCATATCGATGCAGAAAAATGCGTCAAAATGAGTTCAAATTAACAAAGATATCGCGTAATATGCACACGGAATAAATACAGTCAAATCAAGAACTTCTTAATTTTAAAGTCGGTCAAAAATAAAAAATGACATGTATAAAATTTCCTACTTTCCTACTACTCGTACTTATTTGAAAAATTATTCTTCCAAAATGTCTTAAATGAATAATCAGGGTAAACTAAAGCCGACGACGGAAGATGATGTATGGGGTGAATTAATTAAGTTATATTTTTATAAACGTTTCGCCTAATTAATAAAAACTAAAACTAGTAGTTTGTATTTACAAACTGGCAACACCGACAGAATAGACACACCCTGGGTTCCCACATATCTAATAATATGATTTTACATTCTAAATCTATTTATTATTATATATTATTTAATATATGATTATTATATACACAAAATTGAAACGAAACTAAGTAGGAAGTAATTCCCCATCGATTGCAAAAAGTATTGTGAAAACAGTTCGAAATTATTATATAGGTGTATATTTACACAAAATTAAAAAAAGACCAAGAAACCCTCTTAATTGTAAAAAGAATTATGAAAATCGCTAAATGCGACGTAAATGATATATTTTCAGATTGGTTCTATAATTGGTTGACGTAAGGATTCTACGGGCAATTCCAAATCAGAGGGCCTACCATGAAATGTTTTCCGAAATTTCGGAATCAAACGAAACACAAATTTGATGTTAAAATTACATAAAACTTACCGTTTAAAAACATTAAAAATATTAAAATATTATTCTTTTGGACTTTTATGATAGGATTTATGACGAACGAAATGATAAGCTCTATTTACTGGGCCGTATTTGGTATAAACAAAAACACGAAATTGAGTCCGAAACTTCGGAATTTAATTTCATGTATGCTACGTTTCAGGCATGTTACGTTGAAATTAAGAACATCACTTGCATACTGACACTAAACCTACCAAGCGCGGTCAAATGACCGTTTTTGAAATTTAATTTCAAAATTTTCATGTATAACGTTACAGTATCATCATGTAACTTATTGACTTTTTTATAATATACATACAACCCATTTATCAATATTTTTTTTATACAACTTAGAATGGCAAAAAGCTGACGGCCCACCGGATGGAAAGTGGTAACCGTCGCCTTTAGACATGAGCAGTACCATGGACATAACAGAGTAGGGGAGAGTGGGGGAATTGAGAACAGTGGGTAATTGGGAACAGCTAGGTAAATAATACTTCCCTCCACATTACACCATCCCGCGCTTATTCAACGGACGCATCCAGCGCCCCTCAGTGTACACCAAATAATAAGAGTGAAAGGCCACATGTACGCTGTCACGGTAAGTCGAACAATGTTTTTTGCATTTCTTTTATAATTTTTGTCGTGTCTTATAATAGGTGTAACTATCATATTTTTTAATTCAAAGGCACCATATTTTGTTATTATCATGCATGTACTATCTGCTTCCAAACCCTACGTGATTGAAGGTTATCAAATATACTATTGAGGATGGCGGCCATTTTGATATATATTGACTAATTTGGGCAATTGGGAATGGCATCAGGCGGGTAATTGGGAACGTTTTCAATTATCTCTCGCGTTCTTAGTTTACCCCTAGTACTGCTGGTTAATTATGTAAAAATGTTTTAACTTTAAAAATTGTTTTAGATGCCTCGAAACTATATACGAAAGACTGAATCGAAATACAAAATTAAAGATCTTCGCCATGCAGTTGAAGATGTTAGAAGTAAGAAGCTCACATTAGGCCAAGCTGCTACCAAATATTCAATACCAAAATCAACATTATTCAAACAATTAAAACAAAACAAAGTCAAAACACCAAAAAAAGGTCGATCTGCTGCATTTAATAGAGAACAAGAAGACCAGCTAGAAAAATATATACTTGATTGCTGCAAGACTTTTTATGGAATAACACCAAGTTCATTACGTAGAATTGCTTTTCGATTTACTGAAGCTAATTCTTAAAAAAGCTGAAACACAATTTTAACAAAGAAACCCAGCTGGCAAGCAAAGACTGGTACTATGGCTTCATGTCTCGACATCTTTCCATCAGTTTACGAATACCAGAAGCTACTTCACTTAATAGAATAACGGCTTTAACGTCATCGAAGTGAATCTGTTTTTTGATCAACTAAAAATGATCCAAACAAAACACAATATACCTGGTCATCGTATTTTTAATATTGATGAAACTGGCATTAACACAGTTAAAAAAAAATTACAATATTTTAGCTCCAAAGGGTTTAAAACAGATAGCCAAAGCGACAAGTGGAGATCGTGGTGTCACAACAACAATAGTTTGTGCTGTCAGTGCTAGTGGTGTATATGTACCAAAGAAGAACCAGTATTATTAATACTCGATAATCACGAAAGTCATATCAGCCTGGGAGCATACAAGCTTTTTCGAGAACATAACTTGCAAGTTCTTTCCTTGCCTCCCCATGTATCTCACAAAATGTAGCCACTGGATCTCACAATCTTTAGTTCACTGAAGATAGCATACAATAAGAAATGTGAGTTGTACATGGTTAACAATCCTGGAAAACGAATAACCCAATACGAGGTTGGAGAACTTTTTACAAAGGCGTACAATAAAACAACTAACATAACTAACATAGCAAGGCTGTCAGTGGATTTAGAGCCGCTGGAATTTATCCTATTAATCCTGACAAATTTAAAGACATCTTTGAGAATATGACATCTAATCAATCCTACATCAGTCAGATTCAAGAATGCGATGCTCATAAAACTACAGCTGAGCAAAGTTTACATTTATCCGATAACACTGTCAGTCAAAGTAAAACTCCTTCTCCATCCACTTCTGTGCCTCTTACCGAAATCATTAATGTGCCTATCATACCTAAAACAAGAACCACCTCTGTGCGACAGAATAAGAGACATTCTCAAATTTTATCCAGCTCACCGATAAACATTGAACTTGAGGGAAAGCAGAAAAAACAAAATGAGAGAAAAGCTAAAAAAGAAAAAGTTCCGAATAAAACACTATAAAAGAACATTAAAACCATAAAAAAAAATCTAAGAGTCAAGGGTAAAAGAGGGAAAAATTTAAAGAAGGCTTTGCAAGAAAATAAGTTCGAAGAAGAGTTTTTCTATAATGTGCAACGAAAAATATGAATCTCCGCCGACAGAGGATTGGATTATGTGCGTCATCTGTAAACTCTGGGCACATGAAAAATGTACTGCTGGCGAGACTAGTCTAGGGTACGTGTGTGATATGCGCCAACTAAAAAAACTATAGTTTATTACAAAGATTTAATTGTGTCGTTTCTAATTACCCCATACCGTTCCCATTTACCCTTCGGGATGATCTCAATTACCCCATAGGGTATCGGGTAAAAAGAAACGACAACGTTTTTTGTTTTCGTTAAAATTTCTAATGAAACGTTGATTCTTGAGAGTTTTTCTGTAACTGATAAGTAAAGTTTATATTGTAATAAAAGTTGCTATATCTAAGACTTTTTTCTATTATTTTTGGACGTTGGAAGTTAAGTGTTCCCAATTCCCCCACTTTCCCCTATACTATTTTGCCCATGATACCCTCTATCCGTTGCCATTCCTGAGAACTCAGGTGTTATTCCTCTGTACCCTGTAAATCCACGCCATATCCCACCCTTCAAACCGAAACACAGCCATGCAAACACAACTGCTTCACGGTAGAAACACGAATGGATATTTACCTACTATTATTTACTTGTTTACTATCTAATTGGCTAAAATCTCTTTCTATATTAAGATACATACTTTATTTTAAAACGGTCATTTGACCGCTCATGGTAGGATTAGGTATATAATGAAATGTCGGTAGGTTTACGGCTAAACCTTGAAAATATTGCATTCCTATTTTGGGCAAGCGTGTAAAAAAAACTGATTTAATTATATTACGGTGCGATTGCGCGGACCCCAATCCAAATCATTGACTTTTCCACATCATTCACCTGTGTACCGTATCCCGGTGTTACAAATCTGTGGGGTGGTACAGCCCCCCGGCTTTCGTCAGTCACGGTTCAACAATATGACCCCAGAATGTTGGTAAATCTAAAAGTCACCCCAAGCGGTTTATTTGTTATTCACGGTTAATCATGAGCGTGGGTGTTTTGACAACAACGGGCGATATATTGTAATTGGAAACCGCGAAGGGGGTTGAGGGGGGGAGGTAAATAGTTACCTAACAATGAGAATGCCTCAATCAGTTCTTATTGCTAGCAATATACACAGTATTTCATTAATGGAATGGCTATACGCTGGCGAGGCACCAGTGGAAGATGATAGGTGAGTGTCACTCACCAGGAATTAACCACGATAGTTACTAGAGACAATGTGAAGGTCGATCTGACAGAATATGTTGATAGCAATGGGGCCGCTAGTCCCCGTTATCGATGTCATACTCAATCAGGTCAATGTATATAACTGATACAGTATGAAAAAGCCTTCATTTTAAATTATATGTGTTTTGCATAAAGAAGTTTTTGTTTAAAAACCGACTGTATATCTAAATACCTAAGTCTTATATACCTACATATCTGTCACGCCTGTTTAAGTCTATTTAAGTATTTTAAACAATAATTAATATTGTGTTCAATAATTAAAAATCTTCAATTATTGCAAAACTATTTTATTATTATTGTTATTAGTTATAAAAACTAATCCACTGAACCTGTATGTATAACATTTCGAATAAAAAAAACATATCGGTTTACAACTGACGGAGTTTTAAGACAACAAACATAAATAATAAGAAATACCGAATTAAAAATGTTATTATTAATAAATACAAACCGAATTAGAACCCTTTTTTTTAAGCTGGTTAAAAATAGGTATATTTTAAAAAATTAAGTACCGTGCAATTTGCAAATAATTATGTATATAATTAAAAGCTACAACTGTCCATCCTTGTGAGATAGTCGGTATCAAGCCGAACTTCCTGAGGGGTGACTACAAACCTCATTTCCTGTACAGTACACCCTTCAGTGGGGAGAGGGCACTGGCAGCGTTGCTACGGTACATGCTTATTTTTTTATTTGGCTTCGAATTTCGATATTTAAAAAGAGCAGGTTACATTTTTGGCGGGAAACCGTCGATAAGATTTTTTTTTCGTAAATTGTTGTGTGAAATTTACCTACTCGTTGTTATATGTAACAAATTAAATGAAATCCGCATGCAATTTGATGGAATAATTTTTAGATGATGCCGGAACAAACATACAGAAAACAGACAAAATTTCTAAAAAATATAGTTTTTGGCTTTTAATAGGACCCTTCATGTCAATTATTAAATGTATGTTCCATAACAGACATTGTTTAATTACAATTTTATTATAATAGTAAGTTTTTTTTTTTTTTTTAATTTTCTATTTCATTGAAAATAGAAACAAAAAAATATATTGAATTGAATTTCCTATTGCGAGGCCGTCAGCTTGTTTGTCATTTTAGAATTAAGCTCGCCTGTTGTACATCTTTATCCAATATAAATTATAACAATGTAATTTTTATGTAGATAGATAGATAGATAGATACTCTTTATTGTTTCCTCCGAAAGATTACAATAGTAAACTTATTATAAATATAAATAATTACAAGAAATAATCACGTACAATAAAGTATAAATAATAATAATAAAAAATGGACCCGTATTTCTCGAAGCACTGTCTATATAATAATATAAGAGACACCTAAATGGAATAAGCTGGTTGGTCAACAGGTCACATGTACTTATTAATTAATAACATTTATTCATTCGAACTGAAAACAGCACGAGCCTAACTGAAAACATTATCGGCCATTGTTATGAAAACATTTTCAATTTTTGTTCCAAATATTTAGATACCTACGTATTGCGATTAACTTCAATGACATTATATTCTTATATTAATATATAAATACTATATTTATATGTATTTTATGTATATTTATATGTATGTAATTTACCATCTTATACTAATTTTATTTTTTTAAACCGCCATCGAGTATCTCTGCACATCGTAAAAGTTGACTGGTAGACAATTCCTACAGTATTAAGTCTTAAGCGGTAAGTAATAATATTAAGTTTTTAATCACATTTTATTGGTCAATAAAGATTAAAAAATGAATAATCTTTAAAAATAAATACGTAAATTTTTTTTATTTTCAATAAATATATTTAATTTATGAAACTTAACTATATTTTTTAAATATTACTTTATAGATAATATATATGTACTAATATAATAAAAAACTCTTCCTTATACTCTAGTTTTTACCCGCGGCTTTGTCCACGTTACTGGGATATGTTTACTGACTGGAATAGTACATATACACATATAGTAAGTGTATACTTAATTTCTTAGTAATTGGTTAAGCTGTTAAGCTACAAGATAACAAACAAAAAAAATCACGTTCACATTTATAATATTAGCAAGGATTCCTGACTCATGTGATTTAATCGGCCACTTTCCTTCCTTAGTTTATGAGTATAAGTACTTATATTATATACCTAAGATTAGAAATAGGTAATGCCCATTATTATATTGTAGTTTTTTTTTTAGATGGATGAAAATGGTATGGTAACCCCGCCTGCGCTAACAGGATACGCTGGCGGAGCACCAGTAAAGGGTGATAGATGCGAATGAAAACAGGCCAATTAGCCCATCGTGATGAAATACACTAAATTTAATCACGATGGTTTCCAGGGGGAACCGCGTGGAGGTCGACTAGATAGGGTTTATCGTTAGCAATGGGGCTAATGAACTCCATTACTAACAATCCCTTTCCCCCCAACATTATATTATAGTTATAATATCTATATATCAACCCCATAACAAATATATTGAATATTGGTAATTCAATATATAATATCGAAATAAAGCATCAGACTAAAGTTAATATATGTAGATAACCGACTGTATGGAGGATATTAAATAATATGATCACGGAAAGTAAAGTAATAGTGATTACCTTTTTTTCCGCCAATAATAGTCAGAAGAACACAATATACATATATTTCAATAAATAAATAGATATCGGATCGATACCGATATATCCGATGCCAACCATAGATAATTACAGACATAGATTAAGGATAGACCTGTATATGCAACCAGAATTGAAATTATTTTTTATTATGCCAATTTGGATAATATTGCCAGCTGCTGACGATTGACATTTATTAGACCATAGATTAAAGATCAGTCAATTTAACCGAACAGATAATAAATAATGCAAACTGATAGTCTGAAACACAATGCGATGCATGCACGATTCCCAGTCACGATAGACTATAGTTAAAATGATCACGTCACAAACAATATCCCTATTTATATTCCGTATAGCCAGGCGGCCGATATTAAGGTGGTTTAACACTCTCTCGTTGGACATATGGGGAATAATAAACATTTTAGGATTTTGACGGTCCACTGACTGACTGGGCTGAATAAGGGCCGTTGCTGTTATAAGAAATAAGCACTGTTATATATATATATATATATATATATATATATATATATATATATATATATATATATATATATATATATATATATATATATAGCACGTAATGACGTCTAGATACATTGTATAGGATATACAAGGTATTTATGACTATTGAATAATATATCTATAAATTTTAAATATAGCATATGCTAATGGCATTAACTCTGTGTCAAAGTGTGAGAACTATTGGCGATATCTATGACCTGTCTTAATTGAATTAAATGAGAATATAAACATGACATACATTTGTTCATAAATAGTAAAAGTCAATCAATTAGTTCAATGTTTCGATCTTAAATTACATAGATCTTAGTATAATGTACTTATAGATAGAGTGTTCCGAAACAAATGATTCGCCAAAAACAAATCAACATTTTATATTCATGTGTACATAAATCGGGTAACCAGTATGTACAATTAATACTAAGTATGTGGGAGAAATAAGTATTATAAAATTAAAAAATAAAACAATACAAAATTTTTATGAATATATTTCAAATAACAAGATAAACAATACATAAAATGCATTATGGTCCCGGCATAGAATGAGCCACTCTTTCCTTTCCCATGGGTATTGTAAAATACAACTAAGAGAGCTTAATGGTAAAGGGATGGACTGCAGCGTCCCTCTTAAAACATCACCGAAACCAATCTGCCTGCCAAGCATGGCAACTACTGCCAACAAACTCAAACGGAGAGGCCTATGTTTAGCAGTGGACAGTTAACAGTTGATATCATGCTCATCATCATCATCAATAAGTATGTCTTAATATACATTAAGTAGGTAGGTCTATTAACAGTTTTTTTTTAAATTAAAGAATTGTAAAATATCTGGTTTATCGCTTCCTCTACGAGTTTAGGCAAAATAGTGACAATTTTATATTGTTATGTATATTGTAAGTGAAATAAATGCTATGCCATGTCCACTAAACACTTCTACAATTAAAATACTATAAATGTTAAAAAAATTAAATACCTATTTCGATCAAATCTTGCAAGCAGATATTTTTTTAATACATTTACATTACACGAATTGTAAAGAATAACACGATTAAAAAATAAAAACGTCATATTATAAAACTATTGTATAAACAAAGTAAGTTCGTAAAATTCACATTGTGCATGTGCATTGATATCGTTAAAAAATGAATACAAGTTTTAAAAATGAAAACAAAAACGATAATAATATCATTGTTGAATCAAAATTAAAAAAAAAAATAAAATTCTTGTGAACACCGCATTACAGTTACTCGATAATCGTATTGACAAATAAAAAACTGTACGTATCGTGACACGAAGGGCTACTCCTGCCCCCGACACGACGCCGACGCCATTTTTTCTCAAAGGTGATGTGCGCATGCGCACCTGTCTTCATAGTATTAAGAACATTTACAACCGACGAGATTTTTTAAACAAATTAAAAGCCAAATTGGTTAACGCATACATAATAATCAGTAATAATAATAAGTTATGTGTACTTATAATAAATATATATTCACTTATATTATTAAATAGATACATTTTTTTCAATGAATTTTTTATAGATTAAAATAGATTTTTTTTTTTTTTTACAACACAGGGGGCAAACGAGCATGCGGCTCACCTGATGGTAAGTGACTACCGCCGCCCATGGTCACCCACAACACCTACGGCATTGCAGGTGTGCTGCCGGCGTTTTAAAAAGGAATATGCTCTTTTCTTGAAGGTTATGTTGTCGTATCGGTTCGGAAATACTGCTGCTGGAAGTTGATTCCAAAGAGTGGTTGTGCGTGGAAGAAAGTGCCTTGAAAAACGCACGGTGGAGGACCGCCACTCGTCCAGATGAATGACGTACTCACTAATGTATAGATTGGCAGGACAAACAGTGGTGGATGAAAATACGAGGATGAAATTAGTTAGGCCATCGCGATGAATTAATAATGAATAAATTAAGATTAGTTTCAAGAAGGTTCCGAGTGAAGGTCGACCTTACTATCTTATAGAGTATAATTCCTCTGTTCTCCCGTCTTTCTCTATATTATTATGTTATTTGTTTACTTTTTTTTATTTATTATGTTAAGTTCAGATATACTAGTTTTTTAAATTTGTAATAGTCATAAATGTTTAAGACTATCTTTTAGCAAAATCGCCTTTTAGGACATACACAGGAAAATAAGGGGTGACCCATTATATGCCGGGACCAAGTTGCAAACTATATAAAAAATATATATACCAAATTAAATCATAGAATTAATAAAATTAAAAATAAATATTTCTAAGGCGATTCTATACATTGGCAGCTCTATAGTAGCGGGTGACCCCTGCGCACGCGACCATACAACGCATCCCTTTCTCTTGAGACACCTTCGGTGACCGTTATTTTATTTAGACTTCGTTAAAATCGAACTCCTGAATTAAATTTGTAAGACAAGGTTCGTGAATTTAATTTGTAAGACATTTAATTAAGTATGGCATGTACTTACAGTGTTGTCGTGTCACAGGTTTTTTTTTTAATAATGTTAATGAAAAAGTACCTCCCTTGGTGCTACCGGTACACACTGACGAGGCACTACTAAGAGATGAAGATGAAGACAGGTCAGTTAGCACGTCCTAATGAATTCAACAAGAGTGAACCACTATAGTTTCCAGGGAGAACCGCGTGGAGGTCGACCTGATTGCATTGCTAGCAATGAGGCTACTAAACCCTATTACTAACAATTCTTTTCCGCCCCAATCCTCTCCCTCCCCCCCCCCCTTACCGTGGCTAATCACACAACCCTAATCACAATCACAACACCGCATTAATGTCCCACAGCTGGGCATGAATAACAGTTTAGTAATATTAAGCTTTTTGATGGATGAAAATGGTATGGTAACCCCACCTGCGCTAACGGGATACGCTGGCGGAGCACCAGTGAAGGGTGATAGATGAGAATGAAAACAGGCCAGTTAGCCCATCACGATGAACTCATCAGGAATGAACCATGATAGTTTCCAGGAAGAACCGCGAGAAGATCGACCTGGTTGGGTATATTACTAGCAATGAGATTCTGTCTCCATTACTAACAATTTCTTTCCCCCCAGTGATAATAAGCTAGGTATAGGTACTTCTCTTATGAGGAGAATCCTATTGGAGAAGGATATATCTAGTCTACTGTATGTAATATAACCCCCTTATTCAGGGGAGAAGGAATTGTTAGTAATATGGACTAAAAGTCCCATTGCCAGCAAATTGTCAAGTCGACGTCCACGTGGTTTCCTTTGGAAACCATCGTGCTGAATTCATCACGATGGGCTAACTGACCTGCCTTTACATCCTCATCTATCATCCTCCATGGTGCCCCGTCAACGTATACTATTAGCGCAAGCAGGTTTATCATTCCATTATCATCCATTTAAAAAAAAAACCTTATTAATAAAAACATCAAACTCAAACAACTCTCACCTATTTTAGCTATTAAACTGTTTTGGCTCTTTCTTTTTAGTAAAATTGCTTAATGAAAAAAAAAAAATACAAAATTCAATAGCTAAAATATGTTTGTAGTAGGCCTTTAGTTTTTATGAATTAGGGGTTAAGATTGTTAGTACTATTCCAGTAAGTACCTACTTAAATAAATTAGTAACAATTGTTATTAAATAAAAAAATGACAAGTGTCTAATCATAAATAAAATTTAAACATTAGACAGTGGGCGGTCGTAAATTGAACGTCTAGCTCTGGCTTCGATCTGATACGACTACATCCAGTGAACAATAGACAACCTTGACCTCATTGACCTTACGCCTCATAAGATCAGATAAACAAAGTACTACTCGTATTATCACTTTATTTCGAGTGATAAATTACAGCAAAACATCATTTACACAGTCATTAGCCATTAGGCAACAACAAAACAAATACAATTTACTGGCCACTTTCATTCTATTGGCTCGTCGAAATTTAAAAAAAGTCACGCACCTCGTTTCAAGTTCAAAGCTTCCAGATAAAATTATCTCTGTTGCGTCTTGAAGCGAGACGATCCTGCGGACATGTGTAGAAGGAGAGAGTGTATTATGGTAATGCGGCGGTGCGAGCGGGACGGGCGACACGCATCTCGGCGGGATGCCAGAGCGGCAACGCCGCGTCCACCAATCGCTGGACGTTCATCTTATTGTTTGTTTTCCAATTTTGTTTTTCTTTTAAGTCTTTTAGTCTCGCGTCGATGAAAGTTTAGTGGGGAATGGAGTTTTCGAAATTCTTTGTTTCGAAATTATTATATGCAAAAATAATGCTGCTAAATGCTGCGAGTGTTATTGAGTCGGGTATCTACGAATTATAAATATTATATGACTAATGATTAACTTAATTTATTGTTTGATTAAAACATCATTTTATTATAATATTAAAAAAAAAACAAAAAATATTATATTTTGCAATTATTATACTATTATTATAAAAAAATAACGACGTAACATTAATATTCAGCAATTATTATTGTTAATTATTATATTATTTTGTGTATGTTTCATTCTTAACAGTGTGTCTATACTTTACATAGAAATGAAAAACACATAATTAAGATTGTGTCCCATAAAAAAATCGAATTTAATTATGACAATATCAGTCATTTTGATTTAAAAAGTAAAACTACTGTATCGATTTTGATAATATTTCTATGGGAGCAAACTGTAGAATTCTAGATAAAAAAAGAATATCATAAATAGGTTTAGTATTGACTGAATTATGAGGTAACAAACAAACAAAAAATACAATAGATTTGAGAACCTCCTTCTCTTTGAAGTTCGTCGAAATTGAGCGCAAGTTTATATCTACTCGAAAAAAATAGTTTTTTAAAAAAAAATTAGAGGAAAGTAATTGCACATACCAATAGGTACCTAATTCATCTAAAGTAAGTCGTCATTGTAAATAGGAAGGATTACATTTTGCATTATCAGCAAATAAAATAGTTGTATTTTATCTGAAAAAATAATGCGAAGCCTGGGAAGTTCGCTAATTCAACTATATAGGGGGAATAATGGATTGTTAAAAATGGGGATTAGTAGCCCCATTGTTAGCAATACTCAGGTCGACCTCCTCGCGGTTCCCCCTGGAAACTATTGTGCTCTATTCTATATGAATCCATCACGATAGGCTAACTGACCTGCCTTTGCACTGTCCACATATATCCAGCATATACCGATAGTGCAGGCGGGGTAACCATTCCATTATCATATTAAAAACAATATCTATACATAATAATCTAAAAACTGATTAATAATAGTAAATACAATAACAATTTAAAAAAAAAAGGTTAACTAGACCTATACCTAATGTATAATAAGTAAACCAATGAAGGGGAAAGGGATTGTTAGTAATGGAGTCTAACTGTCTCTTTGTTAGCGTATACCCTATCAGTTCGACTTCCACGCGGTACCCCCTAGGAACTATCGTGGTTAATAATCGTTGAATTCATCACGATGCGCCAACTAACTTGCATTCATCCTCATCCATCATTTTCTACTGGTGCCCCGCCAGCGTATTAGCGTCGCTATTTTTATTTTTACCTTTAAAAAAACCAGAAAAAAAATTAATAAGATTGTAACTTAGAAAAAAAAAAAACTACAATTGTAGCCAAACCAGTTATTTTAATTTAAAAACTAAAATATTACACCGATTTTGATGAAATTTCTGTAAAACATATATCTTTCCAGATAAACAATCTTTAAATTACCCAAATCGGTTTAGAACTAATAAAGTTATGAGGTAATAAACACAAACAAAAAAAAAATACAATTGAATTAAGAATCTCCTTCTTTTTAAGTCAGTTGAGAACATATTTTTTAAAGGAACAAAAAAATTTAACATCGCGTGTGGCAAGGCGCGTTTGAATATTAAAATTGGACAAAACAGTTGTGGCTCTGCGTGGAAAAATGGTGTTGTTAATTAAAATGTGGGTTAACTGTCTTCGGTATGTTTTTAGTCAATTAAAAATATTTTCAACCGACTTAAAAAAGAATAGTACTGAGTAATAGTAATAAAAAAGTGCCTACTCAATTTGGTAATATTTTTTATGAGGTAACGTCTCATAACTACGTCAGTTGTAAATGAATTCGGAAAACTTTTTTTTATTATTTGAAAAAATATACTTACAGATTAGTCAAATAGAAAATATATCAAAATCAATTCAATAGTTTAGTTTTTAAATCAAGAGAACTAGTAATGGTAGGGACACTTTGTACAAAAGTCGATTGCTTGGATACCTCTGTCCCATTCGTGTTTCTAACGTGAAGCAGTTGTGTTTGCATGGCTGTGTTTCGGTTTGTAGGGTGGGATATGGCGTGAATTTACAGGGTACAGAGGAATAACACCTGAGTCCTCAGGAATGGCAACGCATGGGGGGTATCATGGGCGAAACAGTATACTCTGTTATGTCCATGGTACTGCTCATGTCTATAGGCGACGGTTACCACTTTCCATCAGGTGGGCCATCAGCTTATTGCCATTTTAAGTTGTATAAAAAAAAAGATACTAATGCCTAACTGCGGTTACCAACCTGCCTGCCAAGCGTAGCAACTATTGACAAAACCCCTCATTACAGGAGAGGCTTATGTTCAGCAGTGAACAGTTAACGGCAGTATGCATCCAAGTATAATTAATAACATACTTACATAAACATAGATATCTCAGTGTACCTAATTATTACTAAGCATATCATTTACTGAACCATTTTTTTTCTTGACTAAGATATAATGATATAATCGATACGTACGTGTAAATATTTATTTGCAACAATTTTAAATTTTTTCACCGCATAATAAAATTTCTGTTTTGCCAAAGATTGACTGGGAGAGAATGCTATATAGTATTAAGTCCGTCTTTTGTACCAGACATTTTTTTTTATAATGTGGTCAATAAAGAATAAATAAATAAATAAAAATAAATGATGCGGTAGGAGAGGTAGAATGAAGTGATGCAGATGCAGTCAGCCCGGTTGGTTTATCATGGTGAATTTTACATGGGTATAACACGGAATTCGATCTTATAGGTTATATCTATATAGGATCTGTTACTAAGAGTCCTCCCCAACCCCCTCCACTTTTAATTTTATGGTATTTTTTTTAATTCGTAATTATTTTGAATAGATGACCAATTTCGCTAGTAGAACATGCCTTTAAAAGGAAGCTAATAAATGTAATACCAGCCCTGTTTTAATGGGGTCTGACTTGTTTAGTCAAGTCTTTGAAAACATTTTAAAAAATTTCGCTCACATGTAAGGATAAAATTGTTTTAAGTTCAACATCGGACCCTCGGGGCAGTGAAGCGCGAAGGCCACATCTCGAGGCGGGGGCGGGCGCCAAGCTAACGCTCTCAAGCCTCGGTCGCTCCTTATAAATGTGTAACTATAAATGTAAGTAAAAACTTGTCATTAAAATATTTGGAAAAAATAAAAACAAAACATTTTAAAAATTTTGTTTTCGCTCTTTTTTGGAGAACCTTTTTGCCCTTTTAAAAAAACGTTTGTTACAAATTGGGCAGATTAAAAATAAAATATATACACCATATATGTTACGCTTTATAAACAAACCCTATAGATATTTCTAATTTCAGATTCTCAAGGTTGTCTGGAAGAAATTCCTTTTAAGGATAAATCTGTCTGAGTACATTTTTGTTATTACCAAATATATATACCATTGCGCTTAGCTCCAAGTGAATTCATCACGATAAGCTAACTGTTCTGCCTTTTCGTCCTCACTTATCACCCCTCACTGGTATCTGGCCAACGTAAACCGTAAGCTCAGGCTGGGCTACCATTCCATTATCATCAATTAACAAAACAAAAATAGTGTCGTATAGGAGGAAAAGTTGTTAGTAATGAGTACTAACAAAGCCCCATTGCTAGCAATATACCCTATACTATACCCTATCAGGTCGACTCCACATTATTCTTTTTGGAAACCATCGTGGTTAATTTTTGTCAAATTCTTCACGATGGGCTGACTGACCAGCAATTTTTCCTCACTAGTACCAGACCAGCGTATGCCAATAGCACAGTTGGGATTACCATTCTATTTTGACCCATTAAAAAAAATGTGTCGTATTCAAATTTAATAATCATTTTAAGCTCTTAAAGACATACGTACAGATAAACGTACTCACTATGCTTAAAGATGAACATGATATAGGTTTTAAAAACTTTTTAATATAGTGTCCCATTCCTTACATTATCATCCATCTTAAGTCTTTCCTTCAAAATCGTTCTACCAATTTGCGTCAGGCATGTATTTTTTTTTAATGGGTGATAATGGAATGGCAACCCCACCCGCGCTATTGGTATATACCGGCGGGGCACCAATGAGGGATGATAGATGAGGATGAAGCAGGTCAGTTAGCCCATCGTGACGAATTCAACAAGAATTGCTCACGATGGTTTCCAAGGGGAACCACGTGGAGGTCGACCTGATAGGGCATATTGCTAGCAATGTCGAACTCCATTGCTAACAATCCCTTTCCCCCCAGGCATGTATTACGAAACAATTAATCTCTAAGCCACACTAGACAAAGCCAGTAAACATTTAATTAACTAAGATTAGAACAAAGCAAATTGGGCACAACGTCATAATGAGTGCAAAACTTGTAACATTAGTTATATATCGTCAACCACTTACGTTAATTTATTCTGGCGGAAACCGAACAATGATAATGGGACGAGCTTCTTCCATTCCGTTTTAATGGTTCGCGAACCTCGCATATAACGAAGATGTGGGAGTCATTAAGTTTTTACCTCCCGTCCTGTGTTCAGACCAAGTCACTGGCCCGTGAAGACTTCGAGGGACATGTATCCTGCCTTCTCCTAACGAATTATATTACTGTACGCCCCTCCGAAAGGTTATAACGTACGTAAGTTAAATTAATTGATTTCAAAGCAAAGTTCCATGGGGAAAGGTCGAATATTGCATGGAACGTGTGGTCCTTTCGAGAGGATATTATTATAACCTTTTCCTCGTATAGCTGCGCAGGTCGCAGACATGGGAGGCGGCGCGTGAGAAACCTGCGCACACGCTTCGGATGGCGTTGAATAAATTATATAACATAAGAGTCGTTGATGTATTTAGGGTTGTCCGTGATATCTACTAATAAACTTCGTGGGGAATGAATTGTTAATAATGGAGATTAGTAGCCCTATTGCTAGCAATATGACCCTGTCAGGTCGACCTACGCGCGGTTCACCCTGGAAACCATCGTGCTCAGTTCCAAGTGAATTCATCACGATTAGCTTTCATCTTCATATATTATCACTCACTAGTTGATACCGTTGCGCAGGCGGGGTTACCATACAATTATCATCAATTGAAAAAACAAACTTCTCTCTTCTCCCTTATTAATGAAATCTCTTATTAGAGATATACTCACTAATACGTTTAAAGTGAAATGTTTATATCACTATGTTTGTGTACAATAAAAAATTAATTTAACATTTATTTAGCATCAATAACATGCCACTTCTGACAAGTTTCGCTTCAAAAGAAGAGGGTCATTAGCTTAGTAATCATGTTCAATAACTAACGTTATAAAGATTCATTTTTATTTTTTCTTCTTTTGCACTCTAATGTAATGCACTTTCATCATCATCATCATCATCATCATATCAGCCTTTAGCTCTCCACCGCTGAACATTAGCCTCCCCCTTGAGGGGTTTTGCCAGTAGTTGCTTCACTTGGCAGGCGGATTTGCAACCGCAGTTAGGCTTTGAAGATATTTTAAAAGGGACGCTGCTGCCCATTCCTCGCCATTCCTTTGTCGCCTCTTACGGTACCCACGGGAAAGGAAGTGGTGGCCTATTATGTGCCGGAACTACTCGGCAATTGTGACCGCACGAAATTGTGCTTTCAAAGAATCTTAATACATTAACTAGTTATTTAATTTATCACTTGTTTTTGACTGTCATCCGCGTGATTTAGATATTTCTCATCCCGAATATAACTGAGTACCAAATTTCATAACGAACTTATTTTTATATTTATGTTCACTACTTTTTTTTAACAATGGAATGGTAACCCCGCCTGCGCTATCGAGATACGCTAGCGGGGTACCGGTGAGAGATGACTGGTGAGGATGAAAAGACAGGTCAGTTAGCCCATCGTGACGAATTCCACTAGAATTAACCACGACGGTTACCAAGGAAACCGCGTGGAGGTTGACCTGATAGGATGTATTACTAGGAATGGGTTAATTAGACCACATTACTAACAATCCCTTTCCCCCACCAAGTTCCACTACTGATCATGATTCTGTCATCATCATCTTTAAACAATCTAAAAGAGAAATTAAACATTTTTCAATTAAATTATATCGGACGCGAGAAAAGCCGCGGAATACAGCCAGTATGTAATTACTGGCAGCCCTACGGCAGATACGATGTGTGACGGTCCAATGCGGCTGATTCATTTAGATAATGCGAGAAACAGCGGCGGCGATCGACCACAAGATAGATCGGTGGCTGAACTCGACACAGCAATTATGCGTGTACACAGACAGATAGATCTATAACTCTATCTATACGTACAACACTACAATATACATATTATCTTTATACAACTTAGAATAGCAAAGTAGCTAATGGCCCACCTGATGGAAAGTGGTAACCGTCGCCTATAGACATTAGCAGTACCATGGACATAACAGAGTATACTGTTTCACCCATGATACCTCTCAAACGTTGTCATTCCTGAGGACTCAGGTGTTATTCCTCTGTAAATTCATTGCCATATCCCACACTTCAAACCGAAACACAACCATGCAAACACAACTTATTCACGGTAAAAATACGAAGGGGACAGAGGTACCCAAGCAAACGACTTTTTTTAAAACTTTCCTATATCGACTCGTGCTTGCGTTGTCTGAATTGTTTTCCTTCTAACTACGAATTCGTAATAACAGATTCTAAACGCATCAAAATCTGTTTCATAGTTTTAAAAATCTAAGCATACATAGGGACAGACAGATGGGAAGCGACTTTGTTTTATATATATTTTTTTTGATGGGTGAAAATGGTATGGTAACCCCGCCTGCGCTAACGGGGTACGCTGGCGGAGTATCAGTGAAGGGTGATAGTTGAGAATGAAATCAGGCCAGTTAGCCCATCATGATGAATTCATCACGAATTAACCATGATAGTTTCCAGGGGGAACCGCGAGGAGGTCGACCTGGTTATATTGCTAGCAATGGGATTCTCAGTCTCCATTACTAACAATCCTTTTTCGTCCTCTTTGTTTTATATTATGTAGTGATAGATGAGAGGTAAGTAACCTTGTTTTTCTCAAGATTACGATAATTTTCATTTGAATAAAAAAATTAAATTGCATTGCAGTGCATACGTGTTATAGTTCAATTTGATTACATAGTCCATAAAATTGCATCGACTACATCAAAATAGTCAACAAGCATCAAACATCATGCTGTATTAATTTGTATTCAACAAGCGCGCATTTAACAGTAAAATGTGTTTGTTTGTTATTTAACGATGTTTGTATCGATCTCCGTTGATCGTGCGCAATAGTGAGATATCTCACGTTGTGAGAAACATTCTTAAATGATTAATTTTATACTTAAAATAAAAAAAGGTGTATTAAAATTATAAGTTACTATTTAATTTTTCATCGCATTAAGTCCCGATAGCGTATTTTACCAGAGGGAAATTTTGTACAAAAGTCGATTGCTTGGGTACCTCTGTCCCATTCGTGTTTCAACCGTGAAGCAGTTATGTTTGTATGGCTGTGTTTCGGTTTGAAGGGTGGGATATGGCGTGAATTTACAGGGTACACAGGAATAACACCTGAGTCCTCAGTAATGGCAACGCATGGGGGGTATCATGGACGAAACAATATACTCTGTTATGTCCATGGTACTGCTCATGTCTATAGGCGACGGTTACCACTTTCCATCAGGTAAGCCGTCAGCTTGTTTGCCATTCTAAGTTGTATAAAAAAAAACTTAAGCAATTGAAATTAGACTATATAGTAAATATTATGCAGAAAAGTTATTGAAGTACAAATTTGATGCTGTGTAATATTAATTTTATTAATGTATTGATTTGTATACTGATAATTTGCTATAAATATATATAAATATATATATATATATATATATATATATATATATATATATATATATATATATATATTAAGTAATCTCAATTCAATGATATATTATTTTTACTATGTATTTGCTACGTCGTTATCTCTGTCAATTCTGCACCGATTCGAATGATTCTTCTTGCACTCCAATTTATATCCATTTTGATTCTATACAAATTTTATCATTACCGTCACTATTTATTTCTGGAACAAAATCTTAATTTATGTATTGATGGTTCCTTTGTTGGAGGCACCTCATCTGACATTGTATGGCCAGCCAACTCATACATAACAACGCCAAAGATTCGTCATCATTGCCATCTCGGGTGAACACTGGCTACTTAATTAGTATTCACGGATGGTTGCACCGATCTCTCGGTACCCAGAATCCGCATACAATGGGCCCCGGTGAAATCGACGGCCCGCAACCGTATTCTGTTCATTCGATGACATATTAACCACAGAATATTAAGAAATTATTAACACTCGAGTAACGAGCTTTGTGCTATTGTGTTCAAATGTCCTGGGTTGTTAAAAGACGAGATTTAAAAATCATTCTTTATCGTACAATGAATTTTGTATGCAAAACATTATGACTGTTCAAAATAATATAACTCTATCCGATTGTCTGTATACTTTGTTTGCACTGTCAAATATATATTTTCTTTAGCAATTGTACATGGATCTCTCATACTGGCGATTTTTTTTTAAATAAATTGATTCGTGTATTCTGTAATGTCTGGTGTGTTTCAATTTTTAGGCAAAGGTTTTCACATTCTATCAGGTGGAACGTAAACTTATTTGCTATTTTTAGTTGTAAAAAAAATGCAAAATAGTCTATATAATCAATGAAGCTGAATATTTTTCAAAAAGAAACATGGGTGGAAATATGTCAAAAACAAAAATAAATTGAGCCTGGAATCAGATCTGTACTAAATATTTTTATCGTTATTCGATTTCATTTCTATTTTCTTTTTTTTTTTTTTTACTTTGATCATGAATAAATTGATTTTTTCTATATTTATGACATCTGCTCTCACTTATTTAATATATTATTTATTTTGTGGGAATTTCTTAGATTTATGTTATTACTATATTAATTATTTATATGTTCTAGAAATTGCATATTTCCATAATAAAATAAAATTCACTCTATATAAGCTAATAGCAATCCGATCACCATTACAACCCATCAATTGTCGAGAATACGCCCGCGGCCCTGTTTAAACGGAAAACTGTGGTCGATGATCTATCGATAGAATTTTTGGAACACGTGGAAATTCCCTGTGATAGACAGTTTTCCTTGACAATCGCTCGCTTCCTTGAAAAAAGAGGTTGCATTTAATATGCACACGAATTCTGCGAACTCAATACGGCCGATTGCAAAGCTTACGTGTTTCATAGTGTTTTGTACGCGTAGACGTAGTACGTATTCACGTAAGCACAGAGTAGGCAGGAAATAATAAAAGTGAGTCCAAAAATTATACTAGTGCACGTGTAAATGTATATATATGGCATGTTCTAAAATTAAAACAAATTGGAGTTAATTAACGATATTCAGATGTTTATTACTGTTATTATTATATAAGTTTTAATACGTACACATACAAAGCTTTACTGTAAACCTATCTATCTTGCTTTAAATTATATGTTATTTAATTTCTTTGCCTACTTTTTTGTTGACGGAGAGATAATTCCTTAAGGTATTAAGTCTACCATATTATCCTAACAGTACTTACAATATTAGTAATATCATAAATGTGTTCACTGTGAAATTTAATATACATGTACTATATGGAATGGAGAAGCATATAAGCTACTTTTTATCCATGTAAGTACCTAAACTATAACTCGGTCACGCGAACGAAGATGCGGGTAAAAGCTAATTATAAATATTTGTGCATTAAAGACTAAATAAATAAAAAATAATTACCAATTTATATATTTTTAATTTAGGGAAAAAATAAATCTTTTTTTTTATTTATAAAGCCTTGGCAGGAAGCCATCTGCCTCGAAACCAGAGACAAAAGTAATATATCGTAACTATCGGTAATAAATACTCATTGGTATTTATTTCACCGACAGCAAGAATTTGTACAGCGTATTTTCCAAGACATCTCACGAGATGGCCGGCGCGGTGAGTTGAATGCATTATACTGCATAATGTGAGTGCAGCAATATATTTATATGCACACCACGCGCCACCATGTTTATAAACGCTGTGAGAGGAGATTGTGTGGTAAATTTATAGATATTTATAAAGGTACTTTTCATAAATCAAAATTATGATAACGAAATAGAACATTTATTTGTGACAAAAGTAGCAATTTTTTTATGATAGTTTTAGGGCTTTGGGTGTTTCCTTTTAGCCCATCTTTTAATATCTATTACTTTTATTGTAGTGAATATCCTTCTTAAAAAAAATATATTTTTGAATCCAGATTCTATTCCAGATTATATCCAAATCCTATTTTAATAGTAATGTATAGTATCAACCGTTAACTGTCCACTGTTGAACATATGCCTCCCCCATAAGAGGAGTTTTGCTAGTACTCGTATTTGCCTCGCTTGACAGGCGAGTAAGCAACCGCAGTTAGACTTTGGTGCTGTTTAAAGAGGGCTGCCCTGCTGCTGATCCCTCAACCATTAAATGTGATGGATGAATTAATTTAATCTCTTAGAAAACATCAAAATTATATATATATATATATATATATATATATATATATATATTCCGTTTCTTATAATACGTTAGAATTAGCATGAAGGTCAAAATAATAATTGACCCTTTATGATAAAAATATAATCAAAATAGATTCAATTGGTTAGAATAGCACGTGATTAAAAATATAGATTATAAAAATACCCTCGAATTGGAAAAATGCTTTGCAGTCACTTAATTTTTTTTTTTTTATAAATGAAATAAATAATAATCGATACAAATAAGAAGTCAGTTCAGCTGACTCATTGAATTAACAACGATTTCCGGTTTCCAAGAAACATCGCGTGGAATTTAACCTGACACTGTATATTGTAATGAAGATTAGCGTTCCCTTTACTAACAATCCCTTCCCCTAGCGCTTAAAAAGTATAAAAACAGCCTATAGTTCTATAAATATCACAAGATCAGAACTTAATCTGAATACCTGAATGGCATAGTGTCGTGTTCTTGCTAGCTCCATTGATAAGAGATGTCACACAATGCCGCATTATGGAGTACTCGGAACACCATGTTTACTCCGTTCAGACGATCAGGAGGTATAATCTAATTATATCCTAACATGTAGACTCTATTTTTAATGAACTATGAGTTATTTTCTTATGTCTTAGCATGCAGACCCTATTTTTTACTAAATTTTTCACATTAATTAATTTATTTTTTAAAAATTATCTTGCGAAAGTCCATATGGTTATTTGATTTAAATAATATTTGGAATCAACTTCCAGCAGCAGTATTTTCGAACCGATACGACATTATAACCTTCAAGAAAAGAGCATATTCCTTATTAAAAGGCCGGCAGTACACCTGTAATGCCTTTGATGTCGTGGGTGATCATGGACGGCGGTAGGCACCATCAAGCGAGCCGCATGCTCTTTTGCCCCTGTGTTGTATTTTTTTTTTTATTTCGCTACAATTACGACTAAACGGCTAAGGAAACTTTGCTTTCTTCGTATATAATCAAGTTACATTAAAATTAAAAATAAAATGACATGAACAAATTAATTGAATTATTAATATTTTTCTTATTTGTAACTATAATACCTACAAAGCAGATAAATAAAATGTGAAGTAGGTATCACTGTATCTAATCTGTTTCAGGAATAGCATTTAAATGTGTGTTAATCTCCGTTATCTTGGATTTTTCACGTGAACAAAAAATGATTCATCGATTCGTTATTAAAAAGAAAAAGTATTTTCAAATAAGTACCTATAATTATTTTGTAAGGTTAATTTTGAATCTCCGGTTTCTATGTTTTTAATCGAACTTTCAGCTTGATATTACAGTAAGAATATTATTTTAATTTTAATTATTTATTATTTAATTTATAATATAGTTGACATGGAATTGTCACGTGGTCTTGGCATAGAATGGACCACTCCTTCCTTTCCCGTGAGTATCAAATGAAGCGACTAAGGGAACTTAATTGTGGAGAGATGATTGAATGGAAATATTACCAAAATCTAACTGTTGCCAACCCGCCTGCCAAGCATAGCAACTACTGGCAACTAAACCCCAATAAGGAGAGACCTATGTGAGTTGGAATTCCTTCTTTTAATTAAATAATTTAAAATCAGTGTACAGGCTTCTTGTCTAGTTCAGGCTCCTACTTTTACAACCTCTAAAAATGTATTATTATCTATTTAATTACAAATTACTTAAGAGAAATAAACGATTTTATTTATTTATTTATTTATTGTACACAAAAAATTACAATATATAATATATATATATATAAAATAAAGATGTACAACAGGCGAGCTTAACTCTGTAAGAGTTCTCTTCCAGTAAACCCTGAGTGGAAAGGAGCATTAATTATTAGCGGGCAGTATGCGTACAATAATAGAAGGAAACATTATAGATATTTCTATTAAAAAATATGAAATATTTATTATTATTATTGTATTATTATTATATTCCACGTGAGAATTGTCAGGTTTAAAAACCTACGTAATACGGGGACACAAACGGAACACAACATTAGTCAATTCCTTATAACGGCGAAGCCATGGACAAATCATGATCACAAATATTGATTTTTCAGCCGCATGATCGATTTGTTGATACTGATATTATCAGCGGAATGACTTAATTTTACGGATTTAATGATAAGTATAAAGTTATTTGTTTATAATAAGCATGAGTTTCGTTTTTTTTTGTTTTAAATTTGTAGCAGAAGATGTAGACGCCAATCTATCTTGACGCTAGGTTCTTTACGGGGTAGACAGAAAAGTTTCAAAGGCATGTATATAGATATAATAGATATATCTCTAATAATAATCGGGTCTGGACGTTCACGATTATGCCCCTAGAGATTCATTGCTTAGTTCCTCATAACTTAGGGTATTCTAACTTCAGGACTAAATATGATTATATAGCATTTATTTTTATTATTTTTCTAATATAAGGATATTTATTGTTTTTTATTCTGTCACTTTAATTTACGTGTAAATTGATCGAGAAAACTCGACTAGTTTCAGGATCATTCGAGACCCTTAGTCTTGTGCAGCCGTGACGCTATTGTATTATTGTTTACGTCATTTTATAATATTTTTGTTTCATCGGACTTCGTCCGAGTGACCGCGACAAAAGTCTTTGTCTCAATACTGAACAACAAATGTCATAGTGTACATTTAAGCCGTTAAGGCATTAAGAGGTAACAAACAAACAAACTCACTTTTACTAAAAATGTTGTATAATGCAAATTGAGTATACTCACTCATTCATTTGTCTCTTATCTCTTACACTTTTGTTGCTCCTCTCGTGATACACTTTAGTTCTCTTTCTTTAGGTGTATCTCTTACAAAAAAATTACAAAACTATTATTACATACCCCGACCGACCCCGACGTTGTTATTTATACGTTGTAACCATGTATTTGAGTCTCAACTTTTTATGTCTACTTATAACTTTTTATAATAAATAATTTTCGTAAACAACCTGACGGCCCACCTGATTGGAAATAGTAACCATCGCCTATAGACATGAACTGTAACATGGGCATAAAAGAATATACTGTATCGCCCATCATACCCTAATGCGTTGCTATTCCTGAGGACTAAATAGTTATGTCTTTGCACCCTGTAATTTTAATGCCATTTTGGAAGATTAAAAGGTGGACCCTCCAAACCAAAACACAGCCATGCAAACACAACTGCTTCAAGGGGAAAACACAAATGAGACAGAGATACCTAAGTAGACGAATTTAGTACAAAGTCTTCCTTTAGTAAAATAATCTCTTAAAATTTGGATAACGATATAAATTGGATTATGTATAAAAATAGTATTAATTATCTTTCTTTTAAAATGTTTACTTTATCTATATATAAATACGTGAAGCAAAAACTTTTTAGCCCTTTTTACGAAAATTGCACGGACGGAGGAGTATGAAATTTCGTGTATTGTTTATATAGAGAAGAGGTACTAAATGCATTTTTTTTAAATTGTGCATAAAAATACATTTTTAAATAAAAAAAAAAAAACTTTAGGTACACACTCTACCATGTATTTAACACACGCATATACACTCTTTTGTTTATTATTAATATGTGTGGTCAAATTGAGAATAGATTAATTTATTTGCCTTTTTTGGTCTTTTTTAATATTTGTCTATAGTCTATCTGTATACTGTTAAACATAACCATAATAAATTCATTTATTACAATATGTGTTATGGTCGAATTTCGACCACGGGGCGACCACTAGTTTATACAGCTGCGTGATCCTATTCAACAATCATTTTCCTGTTTATCAGACGAGATAACGCTAAGACTAAAAGCTGATAGATTATGTATAAAATGTACCGTTAAATATTTATTTTGGTACGTATTGAAACCGCAACCTCGAATATCTCAAATGCCAGGACTGAATCCAATCCATAGTCCAGAGTGTTTTTATAAAAACTAAAATGTAAACAAACTGACGGAAGGTAATAACCGAAACGAATTATGAGGAGCGCAGGAAGCAAGAGATTAATGTACGGATAGAGATTTTGGCATTCTATTCTCTCTGCCTATCTCGCAAAGGAATTGTCGTGAAGATAGATATATACACAATAAGATCAGCATAACAAAAATTATTAGAAGCAACGTAAAGAGCAAGGCTCATTCTATGCCAGGATCACACGACAGGAGATGGATCGAAGTAATTAAAGTAATCTATATTATAAAATTAACTTGAAGAGAATGCTATATAGCATTTAGTCCGCCTTTTGTACCAAAAATTTCTTGTAATGTAGTCAATATAGAATAAATAAATAAAATATTTTACCACCTAATTAGGGCATCTTGAGATTGAAATGGACCTATCTTAGTTTAAGATACGATGGGGCTAGCATATCCAAGTTTCTACCATGAAGAAGTTGTGTTTGCATAGCTGTGTTTCGGTTTGAAGGGTGTGATATGGCAGTGAATTTACAGGGTACAGAGAAATAACACCTGAGTACTCGGGAATGGCAACGCATGGGGGGTATCATGGGCGAAACAGTATACTCTGTTATGTCCATGGTACTGCTCATGTCTATAGGCGACGGTTACCACTTTCCATCGGGTGGACCTTCAGCTTGTTTACCATTCTAAATTGCATAAAAAAAAACAAATAGGTTAAAAGTCCCCTCCAATAAATAAACAGAAAGAAAGGTCTTGAAAAGTAATGATTATGGTAATATACTGTTATATAAAAACATATAATTCTCAAGAGAATCGCATAATGGTACAGAGATGTTATCTGTTAGGTTCGATTGCGCGGACGCGTTCGTATGCCGCGCACGCGACCCCCCGGCTGACCGCTGCCTCGCTCAGGAATTTTAACAGTTCAAAACATTCTAAACCGATGTACAGTCTCAGCAGTAATAAAATGACAGTAAAACAAACAACGGGAGATTGTAGCAAAATGTAAGTGCTGTAACAAGTTTCACACGGGAATCAATCTGTAAGTAGCTATTGCCCGCAACTTCGTATGCGTGGATTATGAAAGTAGGAATCAATTTTTTGATGTCGTATAAAAATAAAATATGCACCAGATTTTAAGACCTCTAGGAATATAATTGTAAAAATCATATTCGCATTGATGCAGTAGTATATTTTGATCTTACCATCCCTCACTGGTACCCAATCAGGGTACATCTATAGCGCAGGCGAGGTTACCATTCCATTATCATGCATTCAAAATTTAATTAAATTCAAAGTAACGCGAGGGTATAAATAAATAACAATTGCAAGTAGAAATCGTACATTCTCTTGTCTGTGACATACATTCGATGATAATCGCCAGATCACTGATTATAAGACATTTGTTTTTTAACAATTTTGACAAATGAGGCCAATATCGAAGAATTTACGATAACTAGATGGTGATAATGACAATATTTTCAAATATGTCCCGATAAGTAACGTACCAAACCAATATTATTATAATAATCATATTTATGAATCTAACTGTACACGATGAATATCTGTGCAATGCATATAAAATAATATTTCATGGAAACATTGAATATTTTAATATATAATTTATATACTTCTTCATCTTAATGTAAAGAAAGATCACAGCATATTATATGTAGAATAATGTACCTTTAAGTATCAATATATGTATATTTCCATAAAAAAAATATTTATAGATTATTCTCCCATAATAATTCTGTTGGAATTGTCATTAATTAGTAGGTATTATAATATGCGCGAAAATTTATACTATTTGTATGTTATAATTAGTTGCACTGACAAGAGGAAACTCTTAAATGAAAAAAAGAATAATTATGTTATTAATAACGTTTGGAGTCTGTATTTGGAACACTAGCTATGCTTACAACTTCAACTAAGTTATACAGCACATTATACATTTTTGGGCAATATTTTTTTAAACTATCTATATGTTGCTCCATATTTAACACAAAAAAAATTAGCATACAATTCAGTTGTTTATATAATATATGAAACGCTAATGCACTAACAGATAGATAAAAAAAACACTTCGTATTCGTGTTTCTACCGTGAAGCAGTTGTTCTTGCATGGCTGTGTTTCGGTTTGTAGGGTGGGATATGGCACTGAATTTACAGGGTACAGAGTACTTTAGTCCTCAGGAACGGCAATGCATGAGGGGTGTCATAGGCGAAACAGTATACTCTGATATATCCATGCTGCTGTTCATGTCTTAAGCGATGGATATGACTTTCCATCAGGCAGGCCGTCAGCTTGTTTGTAATTCTAAGTTGCATAAAAATAAAACACTCAAAAAGTATAAATTTTCGCGCATATTATAATACTAAATAATGACAACTCCAAAAATAAATCCATTTTTGATTTGATTGCAATTTATTATACGTAAAAATAACTAATTATTCTAGAGGCAAATGTAAATTCGTTTATTACATCTTACAACTGAATCAGCAATGTTTAGATGCGTCATGAAATTTAACATATACCTAGATACGTGGTATTTTGCATGGAGTACTACATAGGCTACTCATTCACAGCATATCAAATTCACTCATTCATAAAAAATTATTCACGCTCTTCAACTACATATGTACATACTTAGCTCACTGTAACATTACCATAATTAAATGTTATATAAGTTTGGAATTTCCTTGACAACTGTGTTTTATTCATACACATACAAAGCTAATTTTTATCCGGTCAGTCAATTTATCCTTAAGATATGGACTATGGTTATGTATGTATATGTGGGGTATGGCGTGAATTTACTGGGTACAGAGGAATAACACCTGAGTCCTCAGGAATGGCAACGCATTGGGGGTATCATGGGCGAAACAATATACTCTGTTATGTCCATGGTACTGCTCATAGTCTATATGCGACGGTTACCACTTTCCATCAGGTGGACCGTCAGCTTGTTTGCCATTCTAAGTTGTATAAAAAAAAGTCAATTTCATTAATTTTTTTTATATGTACTCATTTTCATAATTTAAATGGAAACTCGTGTATTAATATTCCAATATCGAAGAGAGAAGGAATTATTAGTAATGGGAATTAGTTAACCTCATTTCATGCATGGTTCCCTATGGAAACCATTGTGATTAATTTGCTGTTAAATTCGTCACGATGGGCCAACTGACCTGCTTCATCCTTACCTATATCGTCCCTTACTGGTGTCCCACTAGTGTATACCGATAGCGCTGGCGGAGTTACTATTCCATTATCTTTAATAACATCAATTATTAATAACAAAAATGTATCGTAGTTATCTGTAACCAAAAAATAATTTATTATTAAAAAATAATCCTATATTTACACACATCACGCAAAAATTACAAAATGGATTTTAATTCAAATTAGTATAATCATTAGTGGATTTTAATTTTAATTAAAAGTAATAACTTAAATCTGGTTTCTTATACAATCTCATAATCCTGTTATAATACTCTTCTTTGTCTTCTTCTTCCCCATTTCTGTTTGACGTCGCGTAATATATATGCATTCTTCTCTATTTGTAGTCATCTCACTAGTTTCTCTCTTTCTGGCCATCTCATCATTCACACAGTCCATCTATCTCTTTTTTGTTTCAATATATGGTATACTTTTTACTATAGTAAACACTCCAATTCCCGTGGGAAAACACAATAAAAAACCACAACTAAAAATTTTCCACTATAGGATTACATTTAATTAACAATTTACGACTGACCATTCATTCACAATAAGTATGTAATAAATTTGAATTCTCTCGCTCGGCCGCTGTCTTGTAAATCCTTCAAGTCACGCGTGTATTAATGCTAATCCGGTCCGTCTCCTCTCGATGGATCATTAGCATCTCACGCGCTGGGAGCTACTCGGAGCTAAAACTTAATCAGTATGTGCGCAGTGTTACGGTGCCAACGGCCGTCGCTTCCGCGCTCGTTGCTTTTTTTCACTTCCTTTGCTTGTGAGATGTGAATTTTGGATTTTATGCTTTTATTGCTCGAACACGGGTTTCGTATTGATTTGCAATTTGTCAATACTTTTTCATATTGTATAAAAAAAAAATATTATACTTTTTTTACAGAAGAACCCCGTTTTTAGTCCTTCGTGCCGGATTTTGTGAAGCAGTTTATATAATTGCTCGAATTATTTATATTATTTCTTCCCGTATTATTTAAATAAATATATTTGTTATATTTTATAACTGAGAAGCAAAATAAAGTAATTTAAATTATTAATTTATTATTATTTTAATTATTAATATTAATATTTTTTTATTAACTTGCTAAATATGCAACTAAGGCTGTGATTGCTCTAACTTTTATAAAAATAGGAGTTTTATAAATATAACAGTTGATCATTCATTACAGTGAAAATGTTATCATCATCATCATCACTACTCCATATATACTAATGATGAGTATTAGTCTATTACAGAACATAATTCTCCTACCCTTATGTTTTGCTGGAAAATACAATTCTGAGTCATCTGCAGCCATTAACTTCCTACAATATTTCTGAGGTCGTCATACCAAATAATGAAGTCATGTCAGTTAAAAGTTAGTTACTGGAAACCCCGTAAGTAAGGTAAGGGATTGTTAGTACTGCGGATTACCAGCCCCATTGCTAGCAATATACCCTATCAGGTCGATCTTCTCGCGGTTTCTCCTGAAAGCAATCGTACTGAATTACATGCATTATTTATCACGATTGGCTATTTTATATATATCAGTCTCAACTATCGTCCTTTACTGATACCCCGCCAGCATTCACTGTTAACGTAGACAGAGTTAGCATTCCATTATCATCCATAAAAAAAAAAAAACTAGAAAACCCATCTATTCCACCTCAGTTGCTCCAAGTACATAATTTAATCTCTATCAAGCTGTGTAAAACTCTAAATGTAACCCTTCTCGTTGCTCGCTGAGCGACTTTTAATTAAAAAGGATTTATATTTGACAAACAGTGACTACCAGTATCTCACCATATCTCAATTCCATAGACTTTTAGATGAAAAGAGGTTTCTATAAAGGCTTTTTTCCAGTAAAGGATCGAAGGAAACAGATATATTGAAGTTAATATCACCATAATGCAGTGGTGGGTACGTTGTTTTTCGTAAATAGCATCCCGGCTCCGATCCCTGGTCAGTCCAATTTTGGAGAAGAACTTTTCCGAATTAACTCGTATCTGGGTGTGCCTAGCTGAGGACCATGCAAACGGTCTTATTATTAAGAGCCTCCATAGGCATCTATAAGCATCATCATCATTATAGCCTATTACCAAAGTAATTTTGATTTGATTTAATTACAAGCTCTTCTAAATTATTTTTATATTTTATATTTTCTAATTTATTTTTATAAATTTTCTGTTGAGTTCGGAATGTTGTTATCTGCTGAGAAGAACCCTCAAGAAATTCAATGGTTACTCTTTTAACATTATGTGTATTTATTTAAATGTGCTATGTCTAAAATTAAAAAGTTATTTAAAAGCCCATCCATGATCGACTAACACCATAGACGTTATAGTATGCAGAAAATGGTCGTATCTTAAAGACATACCAGGTAATGTGTCTGTTTTCTGGATAACTAGCCCCAAGCAGAGAAGAGTGTCTTGAGTTCACAAAAATGTCCAGGCGAACTAACTCGAGAGCGGATGTTATTTCTACTCTGGTCTAATCTTAATTCAAATTATCTAATTGTATTTTGTTGGTGGGTACACACAAAAACATCAATTTGTAAAATTCAACTTTTGTGTGGAAAGAGTAATTGCTCATGTCGACTACTACCGTTTTCCGAAATGTGGTATGGTACCTGCTTATTATAAAAAAATAGAAATTATTCTCACTTGTTTACAAACATTTAATTCAATTTTTCTTAAATATCTCCTATATGCACACATCATCACAGTTACAATTTTAAAACAGGTATATATGTTTTGTAACCTGTATATATATATATATATATATATATATATATATATATATATATATATATATATATATATATATATATATATATATATATATATATATATATATATATATATATATATATATATATTACTTAATATTAGGCGGGTGTTCAGTGTTCACATAAAATCAAACGCTTTAAAATTTTTTTGAAAAGTTGCAAATAAAACTTTAACCAATCAGATTTCGTATCCATTCTTCTATTAACTGAAATACGAAATTTCGGATTAAAGAGTAACATTTATAAGAAAGTACGTTTGTTTGAATAAAAATAATTTCTATTCTATACTTTTGTACTCAAAATAACCAAATATGAATTGCTTACAAGTACTCACTACACACATGGCATTGTTTCACGGAAGACGGTCACGAGATTTGAATTCAAACGCGTACTCTTACAACGACCACTGTCCTTTGAGCTCCCTTCCCTCCCTTGACCATACATAACTTGATATAGTCAGCGGGCAGCAGGATCTTACCAAGGGTTCTGTTATCCTGGTCAGTTGATAGACCATTGGTACCGTTATGCCGCGGTGATTGAATGAATGCTCGGCCATTCAATCAGTTCGAGGAAAGGCATCGGAATATTTATGTTCAGGAGATCGGTCAGAGACTGTTTAGAGTGTGAAACTATTCTGGTTACTTATTAAGGAATCCGTGACAGTTGAAACTGTAGTAAAGATTCTGTTAACAATCTCCAGTTTTTGATAGGGTTGACAGATGCAGATTTAGATTTTTAACCCGATGTCAAAAATTTGCCTTTCAAATCGATATAATTTCCAGAATGTTTACCCAATCATAAATTTATATTATTTTTCACTTCATTTCGCCATGCGCCACTATGTGAATGACGAAATATTAACTTTCTTAGCATCTCCTTCTCTTATCCCGTCCTCTGTTTTGCTATTTTCATTCATATATTTTATTTACAAATATTTAGATAGTTTTAAAAAAATACTTAAATTTCTCCAAACTCAATTCACTTTTCTCCAACAATTTCATTTCTTCAAAATTTCGTCAACAGAAAAAATATTACCCAAACTGGCGAAAACATATCCAATCTGGATAACGCTAGTTTGTGATCACCAAATTGACAACTGACTAATATACGAACTAGTGATACTTTTCATTGTATTATCAGAATAATTTATAATATAAAAACAAAAACAAATGTATTAGCGTCGACTAGACGTGTTCTATAGATTTGTATTCAGATATCTAAGTTAATAAAATGTCAATAAATATCTTTTATCTTATTATCATATAATTTAAGATTGTGTTCCACAAAGAAATCGACTTCAGTTGTGGCAAAACTAATAATTTTCATTTCAAACTGATTCTGATAAAATATTTGCGGAGCCAATCTCTAAGTATATCCTTTCATTTGCATTATTAGCGCCAAGAGCTAAAAACAAAGGAGTTTGTATTCAGGAGTAAGGATAAAAAAGAATTTATCTATTTTAATATTATGAAAAAGGCAACCTTTTTATTTATTTATTTAATATTTTATTGTACACACCAATTATAAAAATATGACAAAGGTAATGAATGTACAAAGGCGAGCTTAACTCTAAAAGAGTTCTCTTCCAGCAAAGCCAAAGTAGAAAGGAGCATCAATGTCAGCGGGTAGAGCGGTGTATAACATTGTGGAAATTTTAAACAAAGAAACTAGACAAACTTTCTAGAATTTTCTTTTATAGAATAATTCTAAGCTAGACAAATTTAAATGAAGACATGTACAAAGTAAAAGTTTTTGATAGTTATATTTAAATAAAACTTATACTTTAATATGTCTTGTTGCTAGACAAGGTCTTTACATGGAAGATATTTATGAAAAATTGATGGAAGGGCTTTTAATAGTAGCAATAATTTTTAGAATTTTTTTTGTCTGCCTGTCTGTATGTTTGGTCTAGCATTACGCAAAAACTAGTGCTCCAAATTGATTGTAGTTTTCACTGATGCTATTTATAAGTGGTGTATTTCATTGATTTCTTTTACCATTTCTGAAATTCATGCGTACGAAGTAAAAAGTAAAAAAATAGTAAATAAATATACATGTTTTTCAGCTACTATACGTACGAAGTTGTACTTTATTTTTATAGGTGAAGATGGAATGGTAACCCCGCCTGCGCTATCGATATACGCTGACGGGGCACCAGTGAAGGGTGACAGGCAAGGATGATGGCAGGTCAGTTAGCCCATAGTGACCAATTGAACAAGAATTAACCACTATGGTTTCTATGGGGAACCTCGTGAGGTCGACCTGATAGGGTGTATTGCTAACAATGAGGTTGTTAAATCTCATTACTAACCATCCTCTCCCCCTTCCCCAAGTTATACTAGTTACCTTCCTTTTACTACAGAGCGCTTAGACCACAAAAATTACTATGATTCATAGGTTTATCTCCAAAACTAGGTTAGGCTGTTATCTAAATAATGGTTCAATAATTCGTTTTAAAGTTATCTGCGGCCCGCTGTTTGTGCAGCACTCGAGATGTGGAGCTCTATGGAATCTTATCTCAGATCCTGATACATCGATTTAGGTAGGTATCTACTTACTGCTGTTAAGATATATATATCATCTATTAAATCTAACACCGAAAATGTTACGTTATCAAACGTGTTAACAATATATATTATTTCCACTTGTTCAATATTTATTTATTTATTCTTTATAAACCAAATTTTCAAAAATGTACGAAAAGTGGATTTAATGCTCTAAAGTATTCTCTTCCAGTCGCTTTAATTTTATTTTCGCATAGAAAATAGTAAATATACGGTAGGTACTACGAAATTGAGTTGATTCTTTATTAGATATAATACAAATCTACTTAAAAGGTCAACGTCCACGCGTTGCTCCTAAAAAAACATCTTAGTTAATTCTTGTGGAATTTATCACTATGGGCCAACTGACCTGCTTCATACTCGCCTATTATACCTCACTGGTGTCCTGCCAGCGTCTACCGATAGCACCAACGGGATTACCAATCCATTTTCAGTCATGAAAAATTCCTATTTTAATATTAATAGGGATATTAGTTTCTAATTCCTTAATTAATCAAGTCGACTTCCCAGTGGTGGGGAGAAAAGGGATTTTTAAATATAGGGATTATAAGCTGACTTCTTCGTCATCGTATAATCCTCAATAGATGCTCCACTGTTGTATACATTATTCCATCTTTAACTCTTTCACATTGCTATTAATATATATATATATATATATATATAATTGTCTCATTATTGAACTTAGGAATAAAATTCGTTTTAATGGAAAACAAACAGATGTACAAGGTATCATCGATAAAACTTATCAAACCAATTTAGAATTAATTAAATTGAGTATTAGGCGAATACTAAAATCGGTTTAAATTTGATTAATAGAGTATGGCATACACACGAAAAATAATATCGATACATAACTCTCCCTCCATATTTGAAATCGCTTAAAAAAGATGAAGGAAAATATATACTTTTATTTATCTTAAAGGCTTCCTAAAAAATAGTGTATCCACTCGTATAATTTCGTTCACCTACATGATAAAATGTCATATATGCGCTACTCAACACTGCTACATCTTCAAAAATCAATAACAGGGCCCGATTTAGGTATTTAGCCGCTCCGGGCAATTAATATTTACCGCCACTGTTAACTGGACTATATATATATTAGATACGTGCACTGATGACCAGCAAAAACAATACAATGTATGACGTAATAGGATCAGCGAATACTCACACATTTTTGCAGTCATCAGTCACTATTATTTCCTTAAATAATTAATTATACACTACTGAATATATACCTTCTCTATAGACTGCAATTAGGAAGTCCTAAGCTATCTGCATCTATTAACTCCCCGCAATATATTTGAAGTCATTACTATATAGAGGGTAGTCTTATATTATATAATAATTGTCTATACGGTACGTGCACTTGTGAACCTTTTCTTCGTCGGTTTTTTGAGCTATATTACCAATACCACATACATATTTCGTCCATCAGTGGCTATCAATCGTTTTTTGCCTCTTTAAACAATTTCCCGGCTTACGTCCCCTTGATTTGGCCCTGATCAATATGACATAATATTAATAGCAAAATAGCGTTATCAGTATTCAAGACTAGGTATTTTACCTGACGACAGGTGGTGTAACGGACTGAGTAAGATCACATAAAGGCGCGGTCCGCCACTCCAACCAGACTACAAGGCTACACCTGCCTGAAAACATGCGTCAGACGAGCAGTTTCGGTGGCATTTAGACTTGCCTTATCTTAAAATTGAAAAAGGATAATGCAATGTTTAAAATACTTTATTATACATTACATACAAAAGGAATTTATTACATAAAAGAAATATACAGTAGATACATAGACTAACTTATCCCAAACAGAGGTGTCTTCCAGACAACCCTGTAAATATTAGTGTCAAGGATCTTTTTAATCGGTGATATTGGAATGGCAATTTCCCAGGTGGTGTACCAGGAAGGGATGATAGATGATGGTGAAGGCAGGTCATATGCCTTATAGTGACCGAGATGAATTAACTAAGGTTTGCAAGTCCGATTGGAGGTCGACCTGACAGGATCTACTCGTATTGCTAGCAATGTCCCATCAACAACAATCCCATCCCCCTATTATCCCTAAACTACTATTGAGAAAACAAAATAGTACCTATACCTAATTAAAAAATAGTAAATAAATATTCTAGTCATGTTACAATTTATAAAAAAAGAACAAACCTAAGAGTTTTACCAGAGGGAGACTTTGTACAAAAGTCGATATATATATAGTCTATAGGCAATGGTTACTACTTTCCATCAGGTGGGCCGTCAGCTTGTTTGCCATTCTAAGTCGTATAAAAAAAAAGTATTTTTATTTCAATCATGAATATAATGCAATAAGATTAATCAAATTCCGTGCAGATTAAAGAAAGATATCGCTCAACATGAAAAAATAGCCGAATCGAGAACCTCCTATGTTTTGAAGACACTTAAAAAAAATCAGGTGTTTTTGGCATTATCAGGTACTTACTTTAGGATGAAAATAATTATTTGATTAGGTGATAACGAGGACACGCCCCTTGGATTAGATTAGAACTGTCTACGTGTTGATATGAAAACTTAAAATAGGTGATTTGTATTAATAATTTTCGACCGACTTTCAAAAAGATGATTATCACTTTGTTTATTTTTATCAATGTCTAATATTTTTACTGAGGCTGCGCAGGCCGTTTTAGTCGCATGCCAAGCGATAGCTAGGGTAAAATTTGTACATTTTGTCATCCTGAAAATAAAAAAAATAAGTCGTGGAAAATCTCGTATGCAATGGAGAGATGATGTTGACTGGTTCCATAAAGACTAGTATGGCTTGTCTAGAGGTCGAGTGGGATGAGAGCAGTTGATGGAGGTTTTTGCCCAGCAGGTAAGTTAAGATCACCTATCTGTATATAAAATTTCATTCAATCCGTTCAAAGATCAAAATTATCAATTTTTGAGGGTATCTATATATCCTTACAATCTTTTGTGTTTATAATAGTAGTACCTAGGATTTAACTAATGATACAGGTGAACTTGAGTAACGACCCCGTATAGGCAAACGCAGTGTAGGATGATCCCTACTAAACGGAGTGACGACCTTAAAAAAAGGATGCAGGTGGCTCAGAATTGTTCATCAACACAGTTTATGGGGGAGGCCTATGTTCAGCAGTGGACAGATATTGGCTGAGAGGATGATGATGATGATGACAGGTAAACTTGGGCGTTATTTTGCAAGAATTGCCATTTTTAAATATAAGAAGCGTGTAGGTACTAAAATTGAGTGCTTCGTAATCTACAGTAGGCAGCTCTTCTTAGCACGAACACCTCACAAAATTACTCTGAAATTGATACCGGTAATCTACCGAATTCTTTAGATAGCCGTGATCGGGTTATGATACGAAAATCATTGGATACTTACTTGCTGATGGCTCGATAAACTGATAAAATGATGTCACTACATGCTGAGTTTTCGAGTGTTTGCCAAGGTACGTGGTGACGCATTGCGTTTTTTAAATAACATATTATAGAAATATAATAATAAATTTAATAACTCGAACTCCTTCCTAAAACAAATACAATAACTCTAAAAAATTCTAATTGAGTAAGTTAGTTGCATATGTATTGGTTTTTACTAATATTCTGTTTTAAAATCCTAGAAAATTCTTCGACATCTTTCCACTGTGGATCTAAGAAACCTAAGTTGAAAATCCAACCTCATCTTTTGAATTTCCAAAAACAGGTTTGGATTATTTAAGAAAAATATTATCACTTGCTCAGTCCTTCGGAGGTCACGAAAAGTCGTTGTTTAGTAAGCTACGTATATTGAAAGACTTATGGGTCTTTGTATATAACGAATGCTACTAAAAAACTTCTTTCAACCGAGTTAAAAAAGTTGTATTTTTTATGTTTGTTACCTCATAACTCCGTAATTTTTAAATCGATTAATAACTGGTTTATTGGATTTTTTTAACACAATTGACTGTTTTGTTACAATTGACGGTTTTGTTTGTGGAACATAATCTTTTTTTTTTTAATAATAAAGGAGATAAATATTTCATACCAGAGGTCAAATCAATTTCTAAAGGTGCAATACTTTGCTCTTACACTGACATACTTGTCCATTTCCGGCATTTATTTGACTCAAAAAAAATAATATAAATGAACTTTTATATACAGGATGGAATTGACATGCCTTAAAAGGCATTTTGTAAAGGAATGTTCTACCGATATAACGGAACATAAAAGGATCTAAAATACAACAAACAAGGAGGTTCTCATACTAACTTCATAGCAAAAAAAAAACGTAAAATAAAAAAATAAAAATTTATTTATTTCACACTTTATTGCACCAATATTACAGGGCACAGCAAGAATTTTCAATAAGTTTAGTGCAGTACAAAAGGTGGTTTTATTGCTAAGCAATTTATTTATTTATTTAAATGCTTCTATTCATTTTTTATATAAATAAAAATATATAATATGACAGCAAAACGAAACCAAACATCGACTGCAAAAAAATGTTTTCAATATTACTAATAATATCGTAAGCGAATTAATAAAATTCTTCCTTTTTGAAGTTTACTTAAAACTCAAAATATATAAAAGGTAAAATATAACAAACAAACAAATTCGGGACAATAGAAAAGATATCTAAGCGTGTTCACAGACCTGCACGTAGTCGAGCAATGTTTTACGCAGTATTGACTCATATGTATATATAACTTATTTTCTCTATAATACCGGAACCCGTATGTGGTAGGTGCGGCATTGAATCACCTTATCTATAGACATATTCTCTAGAATAAAAATTGTCTATGTAACTATTAAATCTTGGACCGAATAGTTCTTTAATCTATACAGGATGAAATAACATTATTTTGATGGAGAATTCTACGCGTGAAACAATTGTCTTTAATAAACGTGAATTGCAAAACAACAGAGGGAGACTTAATACAAAAGTCGAATGCTTGGGTACCTCTTTCCCATTCGTGTTGCAACCGTGAAGCAGTTGTGTTTGCATGGCTGTGTTTCGATTTGAAGGGTGGAATATGGCGTGAATTTACTGGGTACGGAGAAATAACACCTGAGTCCTCAGGAATGGCAACGCATGGGGGGTATCATGGGCGAAACAGTATACTCTGTTATGTCCATGGTACTGCTCATGTCTATAGGCGGCGGTTACCACTTTCCATCAGGTGGGCCGTCAGCTTGTTTACCATTCTATGTTGTATAAAAAAAAATGAAATAGAATAGCTCCGCATATTATCAGTAAACTACGTGCGTGTACTCATTTGAAACTCACTTCCCCATTCCTCGCCCAGCACACTTACCCGTTATCATCTTGTTTTACAAAATTATTATCCTACTTCGTATTAACTCCTACTACTGCTAAAAAGGGGGAAGGGATTATTAGTAGCAAGGATTAGTGGCTCTATAACAACACGTTATCTTTTAGTGGATGATAAGGGAATGGTAACCCCGCCTGTGCTAGCACTAACGGTACGCTGGCAAGGCACCAATGAGGGGTAGGTGAGAATAAAAATGCAGGTCAATTAGCCCAACGTGATGTATTCTCCTGGAATTAAGCATGATAGTTCCAGAAAGGACCATGGGGAGATCGACTTAACAGGGTATATTGGGCTAGCAATAGTGTCAAGAGTACCCATTTTTAAAAACTTTCACCCCCCCCCCCCCTGTAAAATACTCTCGAGTCTACCTCTACACGGGCCAAACTGGAAACCATCGTAGTTACTTTTTAATACATTTATAATGCATCACCAACTATGCTGACCTCATCCTCAAGTATCATCTTCCACTGCGGACCTACCGAGGAAAGCTTTAGCTAAGATGAAAATACTGGTTTTTGTGTGAAATATATGAATGTTTAAGTGGTAGTTATTTAATTATTATATTTTCTTTACATACAACACACACCACGACAGGTGGACCTCCATGCAGCTCCCTCTGTACCAATTCATCACCATAAGTCCAATAATCTAACTTTATTCCATCATATTTTCTCCCACTCTAACCCCCCAACATAAACCAATAGCACAGGCGGGGTAACCATTCCATTTACATCCATTAAAGTAAAACAAGTGAAAAATAGAAAGCAGTGGTCTCTATCATTTTATATCAAATAATTAAATACATATAATTTTCAGACGTTTTTTTATACCACTGGCATATGGCCCACCTGATGATAAACAGTATACGTGCGTTGTCGACCCTAAAAAAAAATTTTACCCTGTTTTAAAAAACGCCATGCTGTAGTCTCTTGGAAAAACCTCGACAGGGAAATAGGATATCTAATTTAAAAAAAAAAAAAAACAAATACATGTCAAATGTTATGCTTAGAAAAATCGACAAGAAAACTATGAACGGTTTCTAGCTTTACATATCTAAAAATAGAATGCCTATATCAACGCTGAATTATCAATGTGTACAGTAGATATTGGTCCGAGCCGAGTACAACGCCCTACGAACTATATATATATATATATATATAAAAGTACTAATAACCAATAATTTTCAGTCAAAACCACTTTTGGCCAACCTGCTCAGTCAAAAGTACTTTTAACTGATTTTGCTAGTCAATAGTACTTTTGACTGGTTAAGAGTGTTGACTGCAACACAGTCAATTTCAATAGAAATTAATAAAAAAAAATAACCAACTTATCTGGACATGTGTGTGTTGGCTTGCCCATGCAAATTGGGTAATTCAAAGTTTACTGGATTTGCAACAATAACGAATTTGTTCTTGATACAAGCATGATTTTAATGAATGATAAATTATTTTCTAATAATTTATAAGATTAACAAAAAAATAAAAATATAAATCTTAGTAACTATTTACTATTATAGATGATATTTTCACAATAGATATCATATATTTAAAGGGTAAAATAAAAATCATTAATGTCCTTGTTCTATCAACTGAGCAAATATTTTTCCCCAAAGGAACATTTATTTATTTATTTTTTCTTTTATGTATTTTTTGTATATGCATTCTTTTATCTCGTTTTTATGTGTATGTCTATTTATGTCTGCTGTGATCTCCGTACTGTAATACTTACAGCACACAGATCACTTACTTATTTATTTATTTTTCAGTACATGTATGTGCATATGGCAGACTTAATGCTAAAAAGCATTTTCTAAGTGTTGGAATACTCGAATGCGATACTGGTATTAATTGATATACATGCATACTAAAATTTACATAAATACAAAAATAAATATATATAAATAACAAATGTATTTACACATCTGTGTCAAAAAACAACAGTTTTCGAGTCCTGTATACTGATTTAACATCTGAACGCTACGTGTTAGTGTGGGAGTCATCAATCTTTAGGAATCTCAGTTTTAAATATTTCAATTTCACCCTTTTTTATACTACTTAGAATAATAAAACAAGCACACGGCCCATCTGATGTATAATTGTAACCGTCGCCTATAGACATGAACAGTACCATGCACATAACAAAGTATACAGTGCCGCCCATGATACCTTTCATGCGTTGCCATTCCTGAGGACTAAGCTATTATGTCTCTGTAGCTTATAATTTTATTACCGTATCCCACAGACAATTCAAACAGAAACACAGCCATGCAGACAGCCTATACATAATATATGATACGCTAAAATATATAACAGATATTGTATGTGTGTATATACGTATGTGTAATGTGGGAGCCGCCCGGCTCGCGAGAGAGCGCAGATGCGAGGCGGGCGGCGCCCTCCCTATGGCGCGTTCAAAAACAACAATGTGCTGTTGCTAAGCTCTCCTTTGTTGAATAAATAACACATCGTAGCTACATTGTGTCTCTAGATAATATTCTTATATATTGGTCATTTATTTTCACGAATTAATTCGTGTGATAATTAAGTGATATAAAATAATCAATATGATTAATTTATGTTTTAGAAAGTCATAAAAATATCTTTTCCATTTTAAAATTTAATATTTTTACAAATTTATATTATTCTGTATAGCTAAATATAATGAAATTGAAGAAGAAAGAATAATGGCAACGGTTTTAATTAAACACAAATGTTTAATAGAATGGTCTAAAAAAAGGTTTAATAACCCTTAAATTAATAAAAATAATAGCGAATCCTTTATAATACTACCTTTTACACATAAGTAACATACGCTATATTATAATCGCAATATCTGACGTGGCCCGGTCTCCCCAGAGCAAATCGATCTTACCAACCCTAGCCACCTTCATAAGTCATAACCCCCACTTTGCTAAACAAATATGAACCTTATTATGATCATATCTGAAAATAAAACAGCGTAAATCGCTTGCACTTGCCACCGGTTTTTCCCTAGAGAACCATCTTTGAATGTTCCATATTTGAATTGGTCTATCATTTCCCGTGCATCAAAGTAAATTCAACCTTACATTATATAGAATTACGATGTATATTTGACGTTCACCTCCCTTTTTAAGAGAATCGATCTCGTTTTTCCGTCATTTGAATAACAGCATAACTAACAGAGGTGATAGTCAAAAGATAATATACTCTAAAAACTCACTTTATTATGATGTTGACGTAACTTTTGTATAAACGTGTTTCAGCAGGGAGTACTGAAGTATCTCTGCAAGACAGAATACATTATTTTGAGATTGTATTCAACAGGATAAAGAGGTCTCATTGGTTCACAATCTGAGAGGGATGGATGAGAGGGTACATTTTCAATGTCTTATGTACTCTGTATTTGATATTTTATGTATTTACGAAAAGTTTAATACCGTTCCAGGTTAGGTACTATCTAAATATATAATAAATATACAAACACTGTTTTTCATAATTTGAAAACTGATTCAATGTATTTAATTTTTCAAATAAAAACTCCAAATTATAATATTTTCTTTAATTACATTTAATTTTAAATAAACAGTCACTACTTTATTTTATTCTCACGATGTTATAGGAGAATTTTAAATATACAAATCATAATATACTTAACTATGCACCAGAAGAAATACTTATAAAGAAACACTGATATCTTTCTATTATGGAAATATCTATGTCCAGCTAAGGGATTTTAATAGGTTGTCATGGTTACCCATGTCCTTCTATGTATATACATACCTATCTATATCTATAATAAGCTAACAGTGCATACCATTTACCATATGAATTGTTTACGTTCTCTATACGTTTTTTTTTTGTTATATAATGGTCATTGGTGCCTATAATTTTGTTATCAATGAATATTTAATATATTTTATTTAATTGAAGATATATGTAAATGTTTTCTGACATTTCAAAACTTCAATCTATTTATTATTCTATAATAAAGAGACATTCCTGTCTGTAAGAAATGAATGCGTTTAACACGCAATACTGTGTTTATAATACTAGTTTTTAACCGATTAAAAAAAGGAGGTTCTCAATTCGATTGTATTTTTTTATGTTTGTCAATTCATAACTTCGTCAGTTACAAATCGATTTGGAAAATTCTTTTTTTATCTGAAAATATATAGGCACTAACAGATTTGTTTTGTTTTAAAATTTTATAAAAATCAGCTCAATAGTTTAGTTTTGAAATCAAAATAACTGGTTTTGCCACAATTGAAACTAGTTTTTTTTTTTTTATATATATAACGTAATTTTAAATTATTATTGTAATTTAAGAGAATCCCTTTCAATTGTAAAAAGAGTCATAAAAATTGATGCAATCAACATTTAGATTCTCGCATATACTCCAATTATCATGTAATTGGATACGCCGTGTTAGTACGAGAGGCACAACATTGTCGAATAACAATCTAAGTTTCATTTTATTAAAATAATACCAATAATCCAATTTCTCTCTGTATTCATACCATAACATGACGCCATGTTATGGTATGAATCTCCCTTGGTTAATAATAATAACATATAAACTAGTGTCCGACCGAACTTTCGGTTTCAGCTACTTTTTGCCAAAAATTCTATTTTCGGCCTTAGTCTCAGTTTCGGCCAAAAATTAACCGAAATTTTCGGCCGCGCCGAAACTTACGTGTGTGTTTGTGTTGTGTGTGTCTAACTGAAAGTTGTTTTTTTTTTAAATTTACTTCCAAGAGTTTTAACATGTTTTTACATATATGACATATTTGTTAAATTAGTGTTTATTATTACCCTTTAAGTATCTGTGTGTTTATGAAGAGTTCCAAAGGGAATGTTATACGGAAACTACATAGTTAGAAGCGGACAACGCTGCGGGAAGCGGCTGGTTAAAAAATAAATGTTTTTTAAAATTTTCAGCAGTAAACAATGAACAGGCGAAATGATAATGGGGAGAAATTTTATGAAGCATTTCTTCAAAAGGCACGGCAGTAAATGACGCTAAGAGCTAGAGCGCATAAAAAGAAAAAGTTTCTTTTTTTTGTCTTCAATCCCCTGCAGTAAGGATATTTGGTGCCAGGCGCTGACTCGTAAGAAGGGATTTCCCCCCGCCGCCCCCTCAATACCCTCCGCCCCCTAGGGGTGGCAGGGTGATAATTAATATTCGAGCCGCTTTCACCATTCTTTGTTGCTTCCTTTGTTGATTTTACGAATGTTCCGCTACCATACCACGAGGTTCCAGCTCATGCAGGTTTTAGTCATCATATTTTTTATATATTGACTTTCATTAAAATGTGAGTTCATTTTTTTTACAACACAGGTGGCAAACGAGCATGCGGCTCACCTAATGGTAAGTGAATACCGCCGCCCATGATCACCCACAACACCAGCGGCATTGCAGGTGTGCTGGCGGCCTTTTAAAGAAGTATATGCTCTTTTCTTGAAGGTTGTGATGCGTATCGGTTCGGAAATACTGTTGCTGGAAGTTGATTCCAAAGGGTGGTTATGCGTAAAAGAAAGTGCCTTGAAAAACGCACGGTCGAAGACCGCCGCTCGTCCAAATGGTTAGGATGAAATTAATTTGAATGAAATATTTCTATAATAAAACAAAAAATCCTTTATTTCTGACATTTTTGTTACCTAAACGCTCATAAAAGCGTACCTGTAAAATTAACAATGATTATTTATGGATTCAGATGCATTGCTAACATTAGGTACAATATGTTCCTACAACAGGGTTACTCGTAATAACACATATAAGTCGTAAAACAGTGATAGCTGATGGCAATAGCAAATAAACTAAATAAATTAAGTCGACTAACATATCTGAAATTTGAAAATAGTTTTTCAAACTGTCGTAATTAATCGACGAAGTGACAGCATAATTTGTAGATATGAAAAGTAAAAAAATATTTACAGATGTCTTTGAAAAAAATCCTTTCTAATATTATAAATATAAAAGTGAATTTGTTTGTTTCTTACATTTTAATGGCTAAACAGCTTAACCAATCATTACGGTTTACACTTACTGTATAAGTAGAGCCTTCTCTATCCTACAAAGTAGGTTTTTTTTATGGCACTTAGAATATCAAACGAGCTGACGGTTAAGTATCTATGTCCTCACATAGGCTGTTTTTTTATCACTGTCTACATTGTATATACTGCTACTAAAATTTGTATTCACATAAACTCATTAAAAAAATTGCAGTCCAGATAGGCGATAATATTATAAAAAAAAATACTATTTGAAAATGCTTAAATCTAAGTTTACATAAATAAAAATTATAATAATTCTTTCTTTCCGTTAATCAATACAAGCTGACGAAGGCACAGGAAAAGCTAATAAATAATAATTTATATTTTGCGTCTAATTTTGGTACATCAATTACAAATAACCTGTATGTAATGTACTTGATGATAAACAATGTAGATATCTGAATTCATAATTAATCAATGTAAATTTTATCGTAAAGGCACCTTGCGTCAATCATGAATAATAGCATCTTTAACCTTTACAGCAACTGTTTCTGAAAACTGATGTATTTATTGTGTGTAAAGGAGTTTCCAAGCATGGACACACGTCACAGACTGTCCGTAAGAAATGTCTAATACCTACGCGTTGAAATACAAGAAGTAAACATACATCTACCTAAGCTAATATTTTCTTTAACGTTAATACCAATGGCGATAACTTTTACCAACCACATAAGCTGTGACAAACCCTTACTAATCGACTGCACAATTCGAAGTAGTGGCAAACAATTATTTGGTGAAATCTGATAGGCAGTTATCCTGTCTATAAGGTATGGAATGGACAGACAGAACTGAACAGAGGCATATCACCTTAGATTTGGCAACGTATGAAGGATATCATAGGTGACACAGTGTACTCTGTTTTGTCCATGGTACTGTTCATGTCTATAGGCAACGGTCACCAATATCTTATCAGGTGAACCGTTAGCTAGTTTGCCATTTCAAGTTCCATAAAAAAAAAATTACCAACTTTCGACGACATAATTACACATTTTTCTTTATCTTTTTACACATCTTACACTTTCGTAAATCGTCTCATACAATCCTTGTATGGAAAAAGGTCAGCACTCATCAGTAGAATGTTAATTATTTGATTAGAAAAGAAGGACACATTCTTAGAAATTTAATTCTACAGGGTGCAGTCGAATTCATTAACATCCAACTAAGGGAATGTTTTGCCAGTGAAACTAAACTAAATAAACCCTTTTTTCTTTGAAAAAATAAATGAAACTGAAGTAAAAAATCGAGAAACAATTTATAGCCTCCCATATTAACAAGGCGCATCCTGCTGTCTAGTCATTCAGATTTTAATCTGTATAATTAAATTTGCAAATGTAACCTACGACTATTATAAATGCAAAAGTTTGTGAGGATATTTGGATGGATGAATGATTATTGCTCTTTAAGCAAAAACTACTAAACGGATTTGATTGAAATTGGTTGATTTGAATGAAATTGGTACAAGGATAAGTTATATTTTAATTTAGCATATAGAATACTTCATCTACTGATTTTCATAAACAAGCCGCGGGATATAGCTAGTTACAAATGGACTAATATACTCTAACTATGTACTATATGATCTACTATGTACTTTTAACTATGTACTTTTATCGGACAACAGGGTTGTCACGCATGTCTGGATATCAGCCGTTAACTGTCCACTGCTGAATATAGGCTTCTTCCTATTGAGCTGTTTTGTCAGTAGTTGCCACGCTTGGCAGGCGGATTGGCAACCGTAGTTAAGTTTTAGCAATGTGTTACAAGATATGCTATTGCCCGACCTTTGACCATTAAGTTCCCTTAGTCGTCTCTTACGATACCCACGGCAAAGGAAGGAATGGCCCATTCTATGCTGGGACCACACAGCTACATATCAAACTATATTTACAAAGAGTATTACATGAAGCATGAAACATGTTTCATCACAACCTTCGACAGTTGCAGCGTATAAGAGAGAAGATTTCACGCGTGTTTATTAATTGCTTCGATGCTTTACGGATGGCAACCCAAGCCTATCGAATCATAAGCTATCTGTCAATATTCTGGTACAATTTATAGGACAAATGTTACGACACATGCCCAATGAATGGAATGAAAACAAGACGTGAAATGTTACGAGAAAAAACAACGAAAAAACAAGTTATTATTGCATCGCATCCTGAGTACAACGATCGCCAGTCGATAATTATCACGATCTAATAAACATTGAATTTGATTATTTGCAACTTGTAATAAAGTGCGAGTGTAACTCATCATTTCTTCAAACTAATATCGTTAGTATCACTCACAGACGAGAATGAGGATTTGAAGTTAGCTCTCTTAAGAATGTCGAAGTTGTTATCCTGTTAAATTTGTAGTTTTTCATATTAGATATGGGTACTATTAGATATCTACTTTCACGTCAAGACTTTGCAAAAAAAATAATTCTAAAATACAGAATAACCTTCTTATTACAGCTGCAGACAAACTGCAAAGCAGTTTTGCGGCACTAAGAATATGTATTGTTTATGTAACTGTTTACTTGAAATAAATAAATAATTTATAAAAACGTCAAACCTTTCATAAACCCTTTTCAGCTATTGAATTGTTTTGTCCCTTTCCTTTGTGATTCCTAATTTGAAAGAAAATGATTTTACTTTTTATGAATAAGAGCCTAAAATTGTTATTTATAAACAAGATAACACATTTTTAGTTCATGGTATAGGTATAATACAAAAAATAAATGTTAAATTTATTTCTCAAAAATATGCTTTAAAGACTAACGATGGTTACCACTTATAATCAGGTAGGCTTGCAGCTTGTTTGCCATTATAACTTGCATAAAAAAAAATAACCGTTCTAAAATAGTATTCTCCAAAAGATTTGATTTAGAAATTTCTAAATTATCTCTCTATTTTCGAACTGTGTTCGAAAAGTAGCGCTTCGTATACTTTTCGTCTTTGCCGAAGGAGTAATTACTGTACATACACAATAAAAATATAGGTAGTATAATTATTCTATAATCCTACATCATTTAACCTTTTATTAACTTAATCTTATTGCTTGAATTATAGAAATTATAATAATCTTCGGTATTACTTTAAATTCTGTGATTTCTGTATTACAATAAAAGATTACTTCAAAATTGTTGTAGTCACAATTACAATAAGTTATCATGCCAATATTGAGTAGTTTTATTATGAGCATTTCACATAAACATACCCAATTAAATATGTGAGTAGTAAATTTGAATTGCAAAACGAGACAGATGTGTTAACGTAATTGTTTGTTTTAATAGAAAAGATAATAAGAAGGTATCCAAGTTTTGTTGTAATCATCATAAAACAATCTCTAAAAAAAATAAGTAACAACTTAAAACATTCAATCATTTAAACCTTTTTTTTTATTGGACTTCAATACATTGTCTTATTGTCGGGTCAATAGTATAATATATATAGTATAATATACGTAGATAGATAGATAAATAGACTTTTTACCGTTTCCTCCAAAATTACAATAGCAAACGTATTATAGATACAAACAATTACAAGAAATATTCACAATGAGAAAACAATTGGCCACCTTTTCACTTAAAGCGATCTCTTTCATGTAACCTTTGGATGGAGATTTATTTACATTTTTATAAGGTTCTATTGTAACAAACTTAAAATATCGAAAAACTCATTTAAACTATAAATTTCTGCGTTCCAAATAAATAAGATACCTCACATCTATCTCAGCAAATGATAAGTTTTTTACGTGTTATTAAAAAATACTACATAAATAAATCTAACACCATTCTTGAAGAAAATCTACCTAAAACGTATTCCGTACAATAGGTAGAGAGGTACCTGCAGAAAGCCATTAAAAATCCGCCCCAACAGACATAGAACGAGATTAACGGAACGGCGAGGTGGGGACCTCGCGCCCACCGAGACCCGATCAATACTTCAGACGAAATGGCTTCTAATCTCGGGGCGATCTTGCGTCCTTGTCCCGCTTGAGATGCGGATCACTCGGCTCATCTTCAAAAACACCCCTATTCCTATCGCGTTTAGAGCGATTTTTCAACTGCGCTAACTGTATTTCAGTTATATACCGGCCTTTTACAGTGGGTACATATATAAGAGATGTATTTTGTAACACGTGCCTTGAAATGGATTTTGGTTATATTCATAAGTTATTTAAGTTATTTGCGTATTACTTTAGTACATTCATCATGCTTCCTTGCATGTTATATCTATATATATATACGCTAAGATTACCTTAGAAATATTCAATTATCGTATGATGTGATAGGTATTGAACAAACAGATAAGAAAATTATTTAATTGCGTCACGCTTGTCCGAACAAAGGCTATTTCTGTTTTATAATACATTACTTGTAATAGGTACTTTGAACGTTTATCTTGTGATCATAGTTTTGCTATATTACTATGAATAGAATAGAAATAATCTTTATACAAATAAACTTGTTTGAAGCATTTTTGTATGGTATTTTTTTTATGATTCTATAACTGAGTTCGAAATATTGTTATCTGAAGATAAGACATTCCAAGAAACTCGACTATTATTTTCAAATAATTTCCAATATTTCAGTTTATTGATATGTAACGACTGTGGCATTTTAAGCATATATATATATATATATATATATATATATATATATATATATATATATATATATATATATATATATATATAATTGTACTAGTTCGCCGTGTGCGCCCCGATATAGAATGGGCCACTCCTTCCTTTCCCGTGGGTGTCGTAAAAGGCGACTTCGTAAGAGGGGAGGGCGAAGGATAGGCAGCAGCGTCCCTCTTAAAATATCTCTAAAAGCCTACCTGAGGTTGACAACCCACCTGCCAAGCGTAGCAAGTACTGGCAACACTCTCCTTATGGGGAAGGCTTATGTTCAGCTGTGGACATTTAACGGCTGAAATACTAATGGTACTTAATGAAAGTTAATCGGAAGTTGAAGTTAGTCGGGAAAGGGTAGGTAGATTCTATAGTACATTGCGGAGCTGAGGCTATTCATTTTTTTTTTTATTAATGACAAGTGTCTGACATTTTTGATGTATTTTTTTATATAACATTTCGAATTTTAGTGACTTATTTAACATTTATTCTTTTTAATTTTTAATATTTGCATGCCTAATTATGGCGAAATATGAGGACTTATTGTAACATCTATACACTTACCATGTTTCTTGTAAATAAATAAATAAATAAATAAAAATAAGATTACGCAAAATAATGACGAAAAAACAAAATATAAAAATAAGATATAACAAAAATATAAATATTTAAAGCGAATGAGACAAATCAATTCCAATACTAATGATGTATTACAAAGGTGCATGCATTGTTTCGTGCACTATTAAAAATGCAAGTCCATCACTGATTGGCATCTTCATAAATACATCGATCAATCTTCACATATGCGCACGTCTAGTGAAAGAATGTTTTTATTAAATGGATGATAATGGAATGGTAATCCCACCACCACTCGGTATATACTAGCGGGTGATATGAAAATAGGTCAATTTGCCCATACTAATAAATTTAACAAGAATTGACCACGATGATTTTCAAGACGATCCCCGTGGTGGTTGACCTGATAGGGTATATTACTAGCAATGAGGTAGTTAGGTCCCCTTACTAATAATTCCTTTCCCCCAGTGACGAATGTTATAATGATACATAAAGCATTATTTCCACGAAACAGCTCACATCGTATCAGATCGGAATGGATTTTATAATCTTTAAACGATACTAAATCGTGTACATAGTATTTAAAGTCTATATTAGCAAGTTGCACACAGCAGCTTAACCGTTTATTGTTTACATATGTTACGATATCCAACATATTGTGGTCCCGGCATAGAATGGGCCATCCTATCTTGTCATGTGGTGTCGTAATAGCAACTAATGGAATTTAATGGTCAAGAAATGGGCAGCAGCATCCCTTTTAAAGCATCAGCGAAAATCTAATTGCGGTTGTCAACCCGCCTGCCAAGCGTGGCAACTATTGGCAAACTTCCTTTTATGAGGAAGACTTAAGTCTAGCAGGAACAGATAGTGGATGATATAGTAACAATAATAATGCAACATATTTCATATTTATTTTTTTTGTTAGGACGAATCGCTCTGTCGTATACCTAATATGACAGAGCGATTCGTCCTCGCTATTGGATACGGGTGACGTGCCAGCTCGAAATATAGGAGATGAACTCAAGAATGGACGTACACATAGAATATGGTTAATGTGTGTAAGTATTGAAAGTATTTCATATTTTATTGTTACAACTGTCAAAGGCTCAATTCAGTAGATGTCCAGTGATCACATGTAGCAAGTCTGTTCTGTTTGTAGAGGTTTGTAACGTGAACGCTCGGGCGCACACGCTGGAAAACAGGCGAACAATTATGCAACTACTCATACACCTATTGTTATTTGAGCATTCTTCGTTATAAATTATCTTTCTTTACAATGAATTCGTTAATACGCAAATTAGTGATTTATCTCTTTATGTATCTTGATAAGGAATTTCCATTGAAATTGTATATATGCAAGTTATTTATACTGATATCTACATTTGCTTAACGTTTTTACTTTATACAGGTTTCTAAATAGGTACATTTTATAATTTATCTGCCTTTTGTTATCTAGAGTATTATTATCCAATATAAAATCCACAGAAGATAAGATCTTAATAAGAAAATAATCTGAAACATTCAAACAAAAAAAGAGGACGTTCTCAATTCGGTTATATTTTTTTTTAGTTTTGTACCGGTAACGGAAGTATCGTTATTTTCTTTTTATTTTTACAGAAATCAATATTACAAAATGACACGTTGTACTACTATTGGGAAACCACTTAGATTTATATTAGGTAATGCTAAATCATAGACTCAGTATAAAGTAACTTCATAATCTAAATGCTAAATACATTGAAACTATATGTTAATATTCAATAAGATTAAGCAAGAAGTAACTATTCATAAACCGATTTGGACTTTTTTTATCTGAAAATATATAGGTATTTTTAGAGTAATCCAATAGAAATTTCATTAAAATTTGGTTTTAAATTTGGTTTATACCGTGTGATATAAGTTTTTTTTTTTTTTGTTTTATGGAAAAGTATTTATCTTGATCTTGATCATAACAAACCACAAAAACGAGAAATTACTGAATCAAGTTTCTTCTAAAACAAATCTACTTCAATAAAGTTTACACCTTTCACATAGGCCTATATATGCATGATATGAAAAGTTTATGTTACTAATAAGAAAAAAATGTAAATGTGATGTAATCTAAATATAATAACAGTAAGACTTAATCCACTAGTGTATTGTTTTGAAATGCTTCGTTGTATCATATGTTGGTGATCTTATAAATAAATAAATACATAAATGTCATAAGCTATACAACAAATAATACAATAATAATCGTGTTATAAAGTGTACATTAGCATAAACCGAATAAATTCACCGATCAGTCGCTGCGTCCATTTCACTTGTCCCCGTTGACAGGTCACCCGACCCGCCATTTGAATACAATGGTGGTCGCGCATGCGCACGTCGCGAGATCGAGAGCTTCTCGGTGACGTGACGATTTCTTTGTCTAATCGAACGTTTTATTTGCGTCTGCATCAATTGTTGTTTATTGGTGGTATTTAAAAAAAAAAGAAAAAGAATTTTATTTTTCTTAAACATTCCCAGATATTATGAAGAGATATTTTATTAACTTTTAATGAAATATCAAATAATACAAAATTTTCCTTAACTCTATCACATTTTCAGGATCCTAATAGCTCAACTAATTTGTATGAAATTTAATATAACATAATATTTGGGATGAGAAGGACAATATGTCTTTTTGTCTGGGCATGACCAAAAAGTTCATGGGAGAAAATATAGCGGGCACCTTAGATTACATTGAGTATCAAAAACATGTCTAAATTTTATCAGCTAATTTAACGTATGGTTTATTTTTTTTTTAAATTAAAACAAAACCAATTTTTTTAGTGTTACAAGTAATAATATTAAATTAAATATTTCCCAAATCAAGCCAATTTTTTTTTAAATTTCAATTTAAAACATTTTTTTCTAATATAATATAAATAGATGTACGTGTAGCTAATAAATACATATATACCAATTTATTAATAAAAATGGCGCCTATTTTTAAACATTGAAAAACGATAACATATTTTCTTTCTATACTTAGATATAAATCAAAGTATTCACGAAAGATCAATCATAATTGCAAATCATTATGCACTGTTTATCTTGATTTTTCAAATAAATTCCTAAGAAGTTTTTGCCGTTTTTATTGTTCAATTTAACCTTATAATATAAATGTCTCCCACATCCGTAATATTAACTTTGCATACTGCTAACCCGATTTACGCACACAGATAAATAAGTTGACCTATTTTTGGTGAAACCTTTGTATGGAGGCTATCTATCTATATAATCGAAGGCGGGCACATAATAGTTATTTTCTAGCAAAAGTACATGTATTATGTAAGCACCGAATGTACGGATTATTACAATATATGTAGAGATGGGCAATCCACCTGGGTGGGTTTAAAGTCTGGTGGGTAAAAACCGGGTGTTTTGGGTTTATTGGGTTTAAACCCCATAAACACCCAAATTTTTGGGTGTTTATGATTTTGTACTTCATCATCGTCATCTCAGCCGCAAGACGTCCACTATACTGGACATAGACAATATTATTATGCAGCCTACAGAATAAAAAACTTTTAATTTGATTTTGAGTTTATTAAGAAAGAGATGAAAGTAAAATGTAAAACTACAGTCAATCACTGTCAGATTCAGAGTTATTACAAGCGATGAATTGTATAGGTTCGATAGGCTCTATTTCGTCTAAACTGTTATGTTCATTTACTTGCTCAATGAAAGCTTCTAAGGTATTTTCTTCATTAAACTGAATGTCCTCGCATTCAGCTTTATGTTTAAGATTCCAGTTATAACAAATGAATGAAATTTTTTCAGTTCTTTCAGTTGTAAGTCGATTTCTTTTGTTATTATGTATGTAGCCTTGGATACTAAAGGAACGCTCAGTGGCTGCCGAAGTACAGGGAGCTGATAGAATACGAATCGCTACTTTGCTTAACTCAGTGGAACCACAAATACCTTTCCACCATATTAGGGCCTCAATGCTATCTAATGAGCTCCATACAAATCCTCTGGCCCAAAAGTTTTCTTTAGCTTTATAACACGCCAAATCTGCCATTACATTTGACAAACTTAAGTGTTGGCTTAAATTGTAGATAAACTCCATACCCTTAAGTTCTTCCTCTTGAGTAAGTTCGACTTAGAGTCCTGGGGTCTAGAATATATGCTGCAAAATGTATTGGCCTCATTGCCATATTGCATCTTGAAGATACTGATGTTAGAATCTGCTGTTTGCTTTCTTCGCTCAATGTCGAAATCTCATTTAATGCAAAACGTATCTTAGCTTGTACATCTCTAAATGTAATGTATGTGCGATGCAAACGATTCTGGTCGCTCTCTAAGTAAAATATGCTTTCAGTGACTGGTTCCAAAATACTTATACATTCCCCTGTCTTCGTCCAGAAATCATCACTTAGAATTAAATCTTTAATATCTCTTGAAATTACCACATCTTCTCTAACTGTTAATATTTGCAAAGCTATCTTATTTGCTTTCAAACTTTTTAACGAAGTAACATGACTTCCCCATCTTGTAGCACAAGGCAATTTTAGTGTTTGTGTAGAATCTTCACCCTGCCTTGATTTTATCAACAAGGAACTTAATCGTTGACTCCTTTTAACAGTTTTTATTATATTTATGGCTTGCATAATAAACACAGTTACTTCTTGTATCTTTACAATATCTTGGCACAACAAGTTAAGGATATGTGCACAGCAACCGAGAGGAACAACATGTGGATATTTGAGTTTTGTTAATTCGAATGCCTTTTGTATATTTCTAGCGTTATCGCCAATAAGTACAAGAAACTTATTTGCTCCATACACTTTCATTACTTTTTCAACTTCTTGGCTAAGGTATTCACTAGTGTGAGGATTACTTTCTGTATTCAAACTTTTAACGTATGCAGGTTGAGGTTTTGATATAAGAAAGTTTATTATTCCTTCATTTCTTAAATTAGACCAGCCATCGCACTGAAGGTGTAAGTAACTACAAGCATTTAGTTCCTCATTTAACTCAAAACGCATTTCTCTATATATTTTATCTAAGTATTTTGTCGCTAAAGCTTTACGTGAAGGTATTTTAAATTTTGGTTGCAATTTTTCGAAAAATTGTATCCATAAAGGATGTTGCACCATCGATAATGGCGTCCCTGTTACAAATATAGCTCTCGCTAATTCTGTTTTTATATGATCATCGGTGTCTTGAAACTCAGCATTTATTGTAGTGTTAGCAGACGACGAGGGGCTTATAAAAGAATCATTTGTCTCTATCTCTGACAGTCCAGACATTTTGGTTTTGGACGAGCTATCTTTTATAAGTTTCATAGAGTCTTTTAATGTTTCTGGAGATTTTGGACAAGTGATAAGATGTTGAAGCATTTTGGCAGCATTACTGAATTTGTAGACCTTATTACAAAGCTTGCAAGAAACAGACTTGTTTGGTAAAGTACGGTAGTGCTCCCATATGCGTAAATCTTTAGGTCTCCCCATTGAACCTAAAAAAATGAACGATGATTAGTTGGTCTGACGAAAATTCAACAATAGAGTGCCTATTTTTTTACAATGATTATTTCTTGTTATTTACAATAAATTTATTAAAAAAATAATAAAATAAATACAAAAAACCTTTGTAAAATTACATCTCCTCGGAGGATTAAACGCAGACGCTAGTTTATTATCGTATTGTTCTGTATTTTTCTCAGCAACTTCTTTAATTCGATTAGGTACTTACGCATATTATGTTAAAAATAAATATCTAGTACACATCTTAGGCTATCCACCATTATTATCCAATGACGACTCTCAGCTAACTATGCACTATCATCCAAAATAAACGTGTATGGAAAATTTTATCCCAGTCGGTTGAGGATTGAGGATAATTGCATCAACATACGAACATACCTACATACTTTTATTTACATAACGCAAGCTAAATAAAAGCTTGTAATTATACATCTAATTTTAAGTTAAAATTGTTAAGTGATCATGATATAATTGTATCATTCAAAAATCCACTTACCTTTAATTATTTCTTGTTAAGTATAAATATTATTTCAAATCTGCTCCCTTAATATGCACTTTTTTACTGCTTTTCCTACCTAACACGTTACCAGGAAGTCACGTTACCAGAGTCAGAGTAATAGTGAACACGTTTGACAGTGATTGTCGTCGCCTCATATTCAGCGTCGACGAATAGGGGAATCCCCAGTCATAATGTATTGCATGCGTGGCGGTCTTACTTCAAATCCATAAACAAAGAGATAATTACAGAACTCGATACTAGATGGCGCTGTTTTTGTTTGAAGAAAGTTTGCGGGCTAAAATACATAGAATTTCATCAATGACTTCCACAAAGAACAACATTTCTGTTTTTTCTAAGTCCGTATCTCTTCCGTATATTTCATAAGATATAAGCTTGGGCTACATTGTTATGCAACGTGATTTTGTCGCTGTCTTGCTAGCAGGGTTGACAGATATACGATTTAAATCGTACTCATACTATTATTTGTCTATTTTTTAATGTACGATCGTAAAGATTATGATCGTAATTCGCACAAAAACATACGACTTTTTGGTTACCTGGCAACATTTTTATTATGAAACGAACATGCTCACATCATCAGTCACATGCAACAATTTATTGGGGATTTCCCCTTCACATCTGGCAGTCCTGCTTGCTAGAATATAGGTAAGTCAGCCACAGTTACTGACGATCGATATTTAAAGGGTATTGTTTTTGTGCTAAATATTTCATAAAAACGTTATTTAATACTTTGTGGATTATTAATTTAGTTGATAATCACTGGAAGTAAAATGGATGCTAATTTGAGAGATCAAGATCTTCGTATAAAACAGTTAATAAAAGAAAATCTACGTAAGTACTCTTTTTATACCTAGGTAGGTAAGGTATAATAAACACAAAAGGTACTTAGATCGCGTGTGTTCGAAGCATTTATTCTAATAAATTTAATTTAAAATTGTAGAAAGAAAAAAATGTCTGCCAAGCCGTAGCCGAAGCCGATCTCCAAATATATTTGGCGATAGTGAGACCCAGTGTCCAGATGATTTACCCAGCGTCGTCGCAACAAAGAAAAAAACGAGGATAAAGTAAAAGAAAATTTACTGAAAGAAGAAACAAACTGTTCTAAATGCTTAATTTATGGAGAAGAGGATAAAAGAAATGAGTATTTCGGACTGTTAGTGGCTCAAGAATTTAAATATATACGGCCATGTGTGCGAACGAGGTGTTATGAAGAAATTTTAAAGTATCTACGGGAAGCAAAAGGCCAACATGTTGATCAACTGCAACATGAAAACACTGAAAATTAATTACTTTCATTTTATTATATATAGATTTTTAAAATTTCCTGAAATATTATTAGTTAACGTTTTATTTAATATTGTAGAATTGATCAATACAATTTATAAAAATAATTTATTGGTATTACTTACATATTTTCAAAAAAAATACGTAAAAACCTATTTTTTTGGGTGATTATGGGAGTTTATGGGTGTTTATTGGGTTTTTACCAAAGCACCGGGTTTAAACCCGGTGCTTTGCCCATCTGTAAATATATGTATATACCTGTTATTTATCAATTACACGTGTCTCTTTTATCATACAGCTAACTGTTTTCAATTAATCAAATCTTATATTGATAATTTGTTAATTTTAGAAAAACAATATAATCGTTGGTAAGCATAATACAGAAGATTACCGGTTGGAACTTGTATTTGGTTATTGTTGGATTATACTTACAACTAGCGGCCCGTCCCGGCGTCGCACGGGTAGACATTTTTAACATTTCCCTTCACTGCTCTACTCCTATTGATCGTAGCGTGATAAAAAGTATACTATAACCTGTCCAGGAGTATTAAGAATAATTGTACCAAGTTTCGTTAAAATCCGTCTAATAGTTTTTGTTTCTATAACGAACATACAGACAGACAGACAAGAATTTTACTGAATGCATTTTTGGCATCAGTATCGATCACTAATCACTCCCTGATAGTTATTTTGGAAATATATTTCATGTACAGAATTGACCTCTCTGCAGATTTATTATAAGTATGAATCAATGATCACTAATATAAATGGATACCCAGTAGTGCCAATGAGAATTAGTAATCTTTTATATCGTAATGGCGTAATGAGAATACATTGGGATCATTCTCTAAACATAATTCTAAAATTACAATTACAGTAAAACAATTATAATTCACCTCCTTATTCATAAAAACGTCTGTCCAGTATCAATGTTGTACTCTTGTTGTAATAGTAACACTTATTTACTAGTACTTATTTACTGGGGGGAAAGGGATTGTTAGTAATGGAGACTAATAATCCCATTGCTAGCAATATACCCAACCAGGTCGACCTCCTCGTGGTTCCCCCTGGAAACTATCATGGTTAATTCTTGATGAATTCATCATGATGGGCTAACTGGCCTGTTTTCATTCTCATCTATCACCCTTCACTGGTGCTCCGCCAGCGTATCCCGTTAGCGCAGGCGGGGTTACTATACCATTTTCATCCATCAAAAAAAAAAAAAGGAAAAAAAAATACTTATTTACTTGGGGGGAAGGGATTGTTAGCAATGGAGTTTGACAGCCCCATTGCTATCAATATGCCCTATTAGGTCGACCTCCACTTGGTTCCCTCTGGAAACGATCGTGAACAATTCTTGTTGAATTCGTCACGATGGGCTAACTGACCTGCTTCATCCTCACCTATCATCCTTCACTGGTGCCCCGCCGGTGTATACCGATAGCGCGGGTGGGGTAACCATTCCATTGTCATCCATTAAAAAAAAAACTTATTTACTACTGTAATACTCATTATTTTTTTTATTTTCAATTGGATATATTTTTTTTTGTCTCTACCAATTTACAATCTATCAAAAAATCTCTTTTGTAAGATAAGTCCGACATTGTGCTCTTTATTTTCTTAAGAACTCTTGTATGTGTATTTTTTAATTTTAAAGACTTTACTGTGCAATAAACTGTTACAAACAAACCTATCATAAACCTATGTTAGCTATTGAAGGGTTTTGTCCTTTTCTTTTGTGTTAATTCCCCGACTTTTTTTTTATTATACAACTTAGAATGGCAAACAAGCTGACGGCCCACCTAAAGGAAAGTGGTAACCGTCGCCTATAGACATGGACATAACAGACTATACAATATACAGTATACTATAACAAAAAGAAAACACTATAATAGTTGTAATAGTTTTGTAGAACGTTTTAATAATTATTGGTCCTTACAGCATTTCATTGTAATACCAATTGAAATTTTAATGTTAGAGGGAGCAATAAAGAATGTTGTTTCAAAATTGACGCTATTACTCTCGTCTTTTCATCCCTAAGATATCATAAAAGGTAACAACAAATAACAACAGGTAATAAGAAGTCAAACGCAAACTTTACAGCAAGTCTTACATTTTACCAAAGATATACTTTAGAACACTAACTGTCTAGGCACATCCCGTTGATCTTACAAAGTCTAAAATCATTTGTCAGGACGTCATCTCTGCTAAAAATATGTATTAAAGTTTAGAATTGGGTAAAACACGTAAATTATACCATTTTCTAAGCTAAAAAAACTACTAGGGCTAATAATTATATCAGAGTTATTAATATTACAGCTAAACATTGAACAAAAGATTTTGAAGAAGTCGAGGACTTGAACCTCCGAGATCTCCAAATTTATAAGAAAAACTATATTAACATAGAACAAAACTTATAAATTGATTTTGACTTGAGTCTCTCTGTAAGTCGTCAAACAGACGAGTTTGGAACAAAACCAATAAACTGAAATTTGTAAGCGTGTGTAACTCAATAAATCAATCAGTCAGTAATAATGGCAAATTAGCACAGAGATGTGACGGCATGTAGCAATACTGCGTGCGTGCCGCGGTTGCATGCGACGCAGACGCCTTCGCCGCGTATCCTGATTGTGGACGCGCCACATCTGCACCGGAGCGCGAAACAATGTTACCATATCGAAAGTAATTAACATTTAATTTGGGTATTTAGAAATATGTAATGACATTGTAATTTAAAAAAAAATGTTAAACTGACACTAACGTGTTCTTTTCATAAACTAATTTTATTTATACCTAATTTAAATAATGCATATTGTTGCTATAAATATTACAAAGATTATTTTTCTAAAATAATAATAAAAAGAATCGAAATATTACAAGCCATCGACAAATTCAAGACTGTTCCTTGTCTATGGACTGTTCATGTCTTGGAGATATCCGATTTATTTTTCATATTGAATAATGGATGATAATGATGATAATTTATTTTTAAACAGTATAAAACAAGCTAGTGAGGTTATTTTATACTGTTAGAATATGACAGCAATGTATAGGACTGTGCTCCTCATTCGTTTCACCAATTTCTCCGCTTACTACTTCTAAGCAACGCAACACAAATATAGATTTCACTGTAATTTAGATAGATTTTTACGGAAGATTTGTATATATCTACAAAATATGTAAAACTTTTGTATAAGCAGATAATTACACCCCGTAATTTGATAAGCTAGTTAATCAAAAAGGCCTCTGCTTACAAAGATTATGCGAGAATCAGTGTATTTTTTGAAATGGTAACTCCACTTGCGCTATCGGTATACACTAGCAGGACACCAGTGAGAGATGATAGATGAAGATAAAACAGGTCAGTTATCCTATTGTGACAAATTCATTCGTAGACATCAACCTGATAAGGCGTATTGCCAGCAATAGGGTTGTTACATTCTCATTATTAATAATCCTTTTCCCCCAAATCAATGTATTAGGAACAATTTTCTTTGTACCTGCCCCTTTATAAATATTAATCGTATTCTTTTTGGACTTCTATAATTGGGTAATTAACAAACAAAATGTATACTTAATTTCGTTTACTAAAAACTGTTCTATATAATGTCTTTAATAAGTAAAATATACATAATAAAAATTGATTCCCTCCCAAAACGCACTGCATAGAGTAATAAACAGAGTAATTAATATGGCAACACTTTAGAAATAACAAATCAGCTGAGCCGATTGCCCGGACGGCGATGTTACGAAAACTGTTTTTTACCATTTCGTGATTTTACGGTAGATATATTTATCTTTATTCATACCCATTGCTTTACGAGTTAACAGTGGTCGTTTACAATTAAATAAGTATTTTTATAATTTAACATAGGACGACTAAGTACGATTCATTGGAGAAAAGCAAATGTTAGTCATGGAAACGGGCGTCCCCTGCCATTTGACCACCCCGCGGCATTCACTAAAAATTATCGTGATTCATTCCTGGTAAATTTATCAAGATGGACCAACTAACCAACTTTAGCCTTACTGCCATCCCTCACTGGTGGGACACCAGTATACCGATAGTGACTGCGCTATTGGTATACACAGGATAGAATTACCATTCTATTTACACCCATAAAAAAATACATATTCACCTATTAAAAAAAGACCTAACTTCATTCCCACCCATTCACTGATTTCCCTCCTAAACTTAAAATAGCGGGGGGAAGGGATTGTTAGTAATGCGGGCTACCAATCCCATTGCTAGCAATATACCCTGTCAGGTCGACCTCCACGCGGTTCTCCCTGGAAACCATCGTGCTGAATTCCAGGTGTATTCATCACGATGGGCTAATTGACCTGCTTTTTCATTATCCACCTATCATTCCTCACTGGTGCTCCGCCAGCGTATACCGTTAGCGCAGGCGGGGTTACCACTCCATTATCATCCATTAAAACAAAAAAAAACCTAAAATAGCTCAAACAGAAATACCATTCCATTTTCATGCATAAAAAAAACCAGCTGCGTCTAAAATTAGATAAGCAATACATAATAACAGTAACAAAAGAAGTGTAAGTAAATTAATTCATTACACACACTGTTAACTAGAGGTAATACAAACGCGTTACAGCGTCATGGTAAAGACGCCGAGATCGAAAACTAACGTTACCGTAGCGTTAGCGTAGCGTGACCGTAGCGTGGGCGTAGCGTTTTTATAACGATAATATTGTTCTTATATACTACTCTATACATTTTATCAAAAAACAGTTAAAACTGTAAAACAGACGATAAAATATTGTTTGGTCGATTATCAATATAATTATATATAAATATTTTTTTTTATGTTACTTAGAACAATAAACAAACTGACGGCCCACCTGATGGAAAGTGATAGCCGTTACCTATAGACCATGAACAATGCCACAGATAATATAAAATATCTATACTGTTACACTTTACAAAATAGACATTATGTCTCCGTAGGATTTGTAATTTTATGTGCCAAAGTCTATGAACGAAATATTATACGTAATAAAATTTGTTACTTTAAATATCTTTAATTTCTAATAAGACTTTGTTCTTTTTAATATAAACAATTGTTGAATACGCTTTTGTAATAATACGTCTACAATCTGGTCATTATCCATCAAAAAAATTTGCACATATGATGGGAAAGTCCTTGTCACCCCATTGTCAAACTTGTAATACCATCGATGATGTGCATCATATTCTATTAGAGTGTCGTATTAACACGAAGGAAAGAGAAGAATTCATGCGCCACTTTAACTTAAATAAATTTAATGTTGGTCTTATTCAATCTATGTTAGCTGAACTTAATAAACCAGAATTTTTTTAACATCTCTGTAAATTATTGATGCCCATTAAATCTTCTCTTTCCGCGTCTAGGGAAAGTAAATAAAGTTTTGTTTGAGAAATCAGTTTAGGGTACAATAGGACTGATATACCTGAAGAAGGTTAAAGCCCTTAAAATAATACTTAAAAAAAATTGTAGAACAACTATCGCGAGTTTTTTTTTTTTTGTGCCACATTACATATTTTCACTTTGTTACAATTTATTGTAGCGTAAAATGGAAAGTGATAGCTTAGATTATATATAATATAATCGCATATTCGACTTGATTCTATCGCACTGCAATTTAGCATTTTGATAAGTAGAAATAGTATCAATTTATGCACAGTGAAAAGGCAAAGGAACTAAACCATTCAGCCGCATTTCGATAAATTTCTTGTAATTTTTCGCTGCTATTAATTTTAATCATTCGATATACATATATTATTTATTTTTTTAATATATTTTTTTCTAGTATAGGATATAAGCAAACTGTCTTACGGTTGAGTCAATTGTTCGTTTGTTTACGTTTTTATTAGGTTCTATTGACACCGACTATGGCTAATCCTTAAAACATTGGTGTTTTGATTTTTTTTTTCTTATATACCTTAATAAAAATATTACGAATATATATTAAAAAGTTAAATCCGTCTAGCCGTTTTCAAATTATATACATTTTCTAACAATGAATACAATAATAACAAAAAAAAAATTTAGTAACCAACCATCAATAAATGCCGTTTAATTTTTTGTTTTTACATCCAAAAACAATTTTCATCGAAAATTAGCACAAACTCTTATTGATTAAAAAGGTCACTGTCCGATGCGCCGACATACAAGTCACAATAAACGAGGTCACTGGAATCATGAATCTTCATAATCTTACTCATGAATATTGAAATTCGCCGAAAAACCATAATTTCTTTCGGATTGATCCTGCATGCCCACCGTTTTATATACTTTTTTGTTTTTTTTTTTTTTTTTAAGTAATTTGGAACGGCGGGCGCTCGATAGAAAGTGATAGTGGTAACCCTCGCTTATATCCCTGGGCATTACTGAATAATAATAAAAATAAACAACTTTTCAATTACGACATCATAACCTTCAAGAAAAGAACATATTACTTTTTAAAAGACTGGCACCACATCTGCTATGACTCCAATATTGCGAATGATCTTGGATAGCAAGAGCCGAACCGCATGCTAGTTTACCCCGTGTGTTATAAAAAAGAAAATAAATAAACTTTATTACAGTGATTATACCTTCGTCAAACTTATAGAAATTCCCTATTAGGTCGACCTCCACGTGGTTCCCCCTGGAAACCATCGTGAACAATTCTTGTTGAATTCGTCACGATGGGCTAACTGACCTGCTTTCATCCTCACCTATCATTCTTTACTAGTGCCCCGCCGGTGTATACCGTTAGCGCGGGTGGGGTTACCATTCCATTATCACCCATAAAAAAAAAACTTATAAAAATTATGTCATGGCTTAAAAGTACAACCAAGCAATAATATAATGGGCTAGCATGATTTTGTAATAAAACATTCATGGATTAGAAACTGTTTTATTAGATATCCATGAATAGTTATGTTATTCCGATTTTCTGATAAGTACCTACAAGTACATCCCAGATAATAAACCAATTGTCACGAATACATAAAAAAAAAACAATATCATTGCCTTCTGATAATAAATGCTGAACTATAAAATATTGATAAAAGTTATAGCTATCATTATAATTTATCACTTGTAATAGAGTTGGCAATGAAGTGATTCAGAAAAAAAATCAATAGGGGAGACCGAGGAGAATTGAACCAAAGGTGGGTTGAAACAATATAAATTTCTCGGAATCTAAAAGCACTAGCAAGTTGGCAACTTTGCTAATTTTCTCTTCCCGCCACCCGCTCGGGCGCTCAGTATTCGTCCATGCACCATGATCGACGCTTACGCCGCTATTAAATGTCAGGTGAAAAAATTAATAAAAGTAAGTTTTCATCATAATAATATCTTCATCTAAATTTTTATTAATTAACTGTTTTAGCCTAAGTGTATTATGTTACTTGCCAGCTTATGAATCTAAGATTTAAACTGTAATAAAGATTTTGCATGACTGTGCAGTGTAATAAAGTTATGTCCGCTCAAACCTAATGGCAGCCGATTTCTGTGCCCTGGGAGAGTTGAAACAGCCTGTTTCAACTCACCTCGTTTGCATTTTGTTATGCATTGGTATTTTGTTTTAAGTAGATTTTTAATTTGTAACGGTATGCTTTGAGCTTAGCTTAGGTTTTAGGATGCCGAACGAATACAAACGGAAGACTGACCGAGATATGGCAAGCAATATATGAACTAACCGTCGAAGAAGTTATGTTACGAAATAAAACTCTTCGTGATGCTGCCAAAAGTTATAACTTAAACCACACATTGCTTTATAGATACATTAAAAATAAAAAATAAAACCTACGAAACCAATAAAACAACCAAACTACCATCAGTATAGAATATGACTGCAGGATTTCGGATAACTAGATTGTGACCGCTCAATACAGACATATTTGGCGATGACGAATTTTTACACAATCAAGTCACCGATCGACCGTTACCATCATCAGTTATGCAAGAAAATTCTGTTATCCAAGGAGAAGAAACTGAACTTTAAAGTGAAGATGATCGAACTCGAAGTCCTTCGGTCATTAATGCATTGTTAAATAATTATTCAGGTTCTGAATCGAATGCAAATGTAGCTGAAGTATCATCGTATCCGCTTAATATTCACGATATCATTCCTAATAATGACTTCGATGGTCCTCACACTGATGACATCAGATAGCCCCACCGTTTCAGCTTCAAACAGATCCACACCCTGTGTGTTCTCTCCAGAAACAATCCGACTTTTACCGAAAGCAGAGCCTAGGAAAGGTACACAAAATAGAAAAAAGGTAAAAATTTTTTTTATACAACTTAGAATGGCATACAAGCTGACGGTCCACCTGATGGAAAGTGGTAACCGTCGCCTATAGACAAAAGCAATACCATGGACATAACAGAGTATACTGTTTCGACCATGATACCCCCCATGCGTTGCCATTCCTGAGGACTTAGGTGTTATTCCTCTGTAAATTCACGCTTCAAACCGAAACACAGCCATGCAAACACAATTGCTTCACGGTTGAAACACGAATGGGATAGAGGTACCCAAGCAATCGACTTTTGTACAGTCTCCCTCTGGTAAAAATCAGCCATGTTAACTAATACGCCAGTGAAAAATGAAATAGCAGCAATTGAAGCCAAAAGAAATAGTAATAAATTAAAAAGACATCTATTTAACCTGAAAGAAAAACCTGCGAAACCAGTGAAAAAGTAGTAAAATCAGCGAAAAGAAAAGCTAAGAAAAGAAAGAAAGGAAAAGCTAGTAAAATAGAAGATAGCAGCAATGATGATGACGAGCACTTCTTCTGTATAGTTTGTGTAAAACCATTTTCACGAAGTAAGCCAAATGAACAATGGATTCAGTGTATGGAGTGTAAGGCATGGGCGCACCTGGAATGCACTGAAGGCGAGATGTCCTATGGGTGCCATAATAATTTGTTTAACTAAGATTGTTTTATTTTTTTATTTTCTATAAATTTCAATGTTTAATTATTTGCTATTTTTTTGTTTCTAAGATCTCAATATTGTAACTATGAGACTGATAGTACAAATTAAAGATAATTGTAACTTTAATATAACATTTACTTTCAAATCTGTGTTTATTAATAATGGATTGCTTCCAGATAATAATTGTTTCAACTCTCCTAGACCAGTGTTTCAATTTATCTCAGTAAGAGGAGAGTTGATACAAAGTCACTAGTTGTCTTTAAGTTAACTTTTTATAGGTAAAAAAGAAATAGTAGCAGTTTTTATCCTAAACATTTATTAGTTAGATAAACTAGGTTTCATTTAGTATAATACAAGATCATTTCTATCGCTTAATTAAAAAGTTATGGGTCTCAATATAAAAAATGGTTCAACTCTCCTCGGTCTCCCCTACTAGTGCATGCAACAAAAAAAAAAACGAGAAAAATCGGTTCTTAAAATCGGAATAAAACGATTTCGTCCCATTAAATATATATTTTATTGTATTTTTTACTTATCCTTTATTTTCTATATATATATATATATATATATATATATATATATATATATATATATATATATATATATATATATATATATATATATATATAATTTTACATTTTTATTTCCATTATTACGTGTAATTTTATCCCATAAATCCCTCATAAAAATTATAGTGACTAAATATATAGATCCTAAAACTATCTGTAACCCGATATTTAACATACTACAGAACTAACTCCCAGGGGGGAGAGAAGCATTGTTAGTAATTAATCCAAATTACTAGCATATACCCTGACAGGTCGACCTCCGCGCGGTTCCCCCTGGAAATCATCGTGGTTAATTTTTTTTTTACAACAATTTTTTAATTATTGTCAAAAACCTATCATCCCTTACCCCCGCCAGTGCCACCATGTACCCTCTTGTATAGGCATTCCGTCACCCGTATCCAATAGCGAGGACGGGATGCCTTAAATATTGCACCGCAAACCATACCCCCGCCAGTGTATAACAATAGCGCGGGAGGGTTTACCATTTCATTATCATCCATTAAAAAAAAACAAACTCTTAGAACAGTATTCCTGAATTCTGAAACCTTCAAGGAAAAAAGGATTTTATTACTTCTTAGAAGGCCGGCAAGACACCTGCAAGACTTGTGTTGTAAGTGCTCATAGTCACTTAAGTAAGTCACGTGCTCAATAGCACTGTGTTACAAAAAATGTTTATTTGTTCATGCAACTTAGAATGGCAATCTGTCGGCCCACCTGGTAGAAAATAGTAACCGTATTGCCTATAGATATGAGCCGTACCATGGATACAACTGAGTATACTGTTTTGCCCATAACACCCCCCATGCGTTGCCATTTCTGAGAACTAAAGTGTTATTCCTCTGTACCCTGTAAATTCACTGCTATATCCCACCCTTCGAACCAAGACACAGCCATGCAAACACAACTGCTTCACGGTAGAAACATGAATGGGATAGAGGTGCCCAAGCAAACGGCTCTTGTACAAAGTCTCCCTCTAGTAATGGTCTGTATACGAGTATTTACTTATTAAAACACGTTATTAATGGGTTACCCTAACCACAGTCATTAGTTATTACTTCCTCTGCGATATTTCTACTATTGTATTTACTATGTAGATAGATATACACATATGATTCTGAGAAAAATCTATTAACCGATGACTGGATTAACGATCATCACACCTGCACTTTTTATAAAACTACAAGCAACTATCTCAAATAAAAACAAAGCATTAATTAATAATAATGTGAACGTAAACAAAAGAATAATTATATCTCAATTGAAGAGCGCGTGCCACCAAGAGCGGTAGTGTACGACAAATTAATTGTGTTCACATAGAACAATCGATTTTCATTCTTATTGCACAATAATACAGATCATTTTTATCGCAATAATAAGTTTGTACGCGTGCATCGACACGCACGCAGCCTGCAAGCCGACCAATGACCGCGCTTTCACTGTCGTCCATCTTGCAAATTTTGATTTTAAATTTAGAACGATCAACGGTTAGTTTATGAACATGGTTTTGAATTAAATATTTAAAATTGGAATCTGTATTTGGCAATTTTAGTACATTATTCACTGAGTAGCGAGTTTTAAAAGGAACAATACGTTCATTTTCTAATTTAGTGAAAACTACCTGTATTCCGTGACTTAGCCCGCTTCAATTAGGATATTAAAACAAGCTGGAAAAGTCATCAAAAGCGGTTACATGCATACAATATAACCTAAATCATAAGTTTCCACTGAATAACTGGAAATCTGACTTGATGTTTTTTGTTCATCTGTAATTCATAATCACTAGCATTTTGCCCGCTACTTTCTACGCATAAACTAGTAACAGTAGTAGAAAAACGAATGAAATAAAGCCCTCCTAGATGGTGTTTATTTCATTTATATATATACCAGATTTTAAATTAGACCTGAAAGCCTAACAATAAAGGGTAAGGGAATAATAGTATGAAAACCGTATCCAATATAGTGCAGTAGTTTATGCGTGGTACCAAAATAAACACACAGACAACAAAATTAAAAACAAATATATTGTTTTGAAATCTATTGATTTTATTAAGACCCCTAATATTGATTTTTCTAAAATATCTCCCATGAACAGACATCGACTAGTTACAATTTTATTATATTAATAAAATGTATGAAAGAAAATTGGTAAATGAATAAATTACCAAAGGTGTTACCACCGCTTCTTTTACTCTCCGGAATGTCCTCTAAGGGCGTCATGAGGAAGTTAGGAGGAGACTAAGGAAAAAAGCATAATACACAAGTGCAAGAGAAGGAACACATAAATACATACATACATATGCACATACTTGTCAAGTCTGTCTCCCCTTAGGATAGGAAGAAACAATGGAACGCCAAATTCAAACATACTTATACCTCTTTCGTATCCTCTACGTCATTCATCAATCTGTGTTCATGTATGAATAAATGTGAATATTTGAAATAAATCTCTGATAAATGTAGCCTCTTTCATGGGGAGTCCTCAGCCCACCAGTAGGTTTTGTAACTTACAAATGTATTAACAAAACGACTACAGGCAAATTCTAAGTACGTTCGATTTATCATCTAACACATATTAGTTTTATTCCAATATAGAATGTAATAAAATAATTGCATATCTATACAAAATGCCATTCCCAAGAGTGTTTACTTGGCTACAAGCTCAGGTGTTCCTTTGCAGTGACCGCCTGTTGATTGTGCATATTCACAGGGTTGTCACACACATACAAATAAAACATTGGTAGCCTATTATATAATATTGAATACTTATATTTAATAATAAAAAATACTTTTTCTAAACTATAATATTTATTTATATATTAAACGAGGGTCGATGACATCATCTGAATAGCGATAATAGCGTACTCTACTTTTTTGGTAAACCACAAGTAGATACGAGTATATTGATAGTAATGTACAATTTAAATACTTATATGTTTTTATTTTAATAAAAAAAATCATTGTAATCGGGATATGTATTATGAGTATATAGCTAGTAATGGAGTTTTAAGTTCTAAGTGACCTTCCACATGGTTCCTACTGGAAACCATGGTAGTTATTTAATATATTTGTCACAACGGACCAACACACCTTCTTTTATCTTTACCTATTATCATTCACTAGTGCCAGCGTGAATTAATAGCACAGATGGCGTTACTATTTCATTAGTATCCATTCACATTGGAGGGAAGAGATTGCTAGTAATGTGGACTACCAGTCTCATTGCTAGCAATATACCCTGTCAGGTCGACCTCCACGTGGTCCCTCCTAGAAACCATCGTGCTGAATTTCATGTGTATTCTTCATGAACTAACCTGTCCTTTCATCTCACCTATCATCCCTCACTGGTGCCCCGCCAGCATATACGGTTAACGCAGGCGGGGTTACCATTCAATTATCATCCTCAATGAAAAAAAAATATCCATTCATAGGACTAATAAGTATACTACTATGCAATATTCAATACCTATATACCACATAATACTCCTAATAATGGGCAGATATTAAATATTATTATTTTTAGAACAGTATTTGCACAGCCCTATCAGAGATCATCTCGCATGTTCCGGTAAATCGCACATTGCGAATGCGTGGGAATTGTTCACTGTACCGGCCATAAGATACAAGTTCTAGCTACCGACTCATTGTTTATGGTGATCGTATAATCTCCCATGTGCATGCATTATAACGATGTACTTAGTTTGAAGTAAGTATTCAATTTACGGAGAAAAAGTATTTAATAACTAAAAATGGTTATCACGCTTTATCGATGCTCGCTGGTGGAGCACCAGTGAACGGTGGCAGATGAGAATGAAACTAGAGGGCCTACCATGAAATGTTTTTCTGAAATTTCGAGACCGAACGAAACACAAGTTTCATGTTAAAATTACATAACACTGTTTAAAAATATTAATAATGTCAAATTATCATTCCGTTGGACTTTTACGATAGGATTTATGACGAACAAAATGTTAAGTTTCTTTTTACTAAGCTGATTTCGGTATGAACGGAAACACAAAATTGTGTCCGAAAATTCACAAGTTTATTTCATGATCGTCATCACCATCATATCAGCCGTTAACTGCTGAACATAAACTTCCCTCGTAAAAATGAATGCTGACGAATCATAAAAGCTTAATTTTAACAAAATGATCTAAGCCGATTGCCGTATGTGATTAACAAAAAATATTGTCTGTTAAGTAAAAGAAACATTCCAAAAAAAGATCTACCTACTATAGAATCAATTAATGAATCATATACAAGTTGGAACATGTTTGCTGGCAAATATTGTGTGATGACCATAACAGAACCACCAGAGTGTGACGACTTTGGTGACACAATGATCAATGGTAACTTTATTCTTGCTTAGAACATTGTTATAAATAATAAAAGCAATAGGAGTTAAAAACATTATTTTTAGAATTCTTGACTGCTTCTTTGCATGTTTATTCTACTATCACGTACTAAATAAAATTTAGTTTTTTTATGCAACTTAGAATGGCAAACAAGCTGACGGCCCACCTGATGAATGATATGGCGTGAATTTACTGGGTACAGAGGAATAACATCTGAGTCCTCAGGAATGGCAACGCATTGGGGGTATCATGGGCGAAACAGTATACTCTGTTATATCCATGGTACTGCTCATGTCTATAGGCGACGGTTACCATTTTCCATCAGGTGGGTCGTCAGCTTGTTTGCCATTCTAAGTTGTATAAAAAAAAAAGAAAAATGAAATTGTAAAGAAAGACTATATTTATTTATTTAAAACTTTAATGCACAGTAAAACTATGTACATATGCCGAACTTAACACTGGACAGTTTTCTCTAACAGACAACTATTTCACAAACCAAGAAATAAGTAGGCGATGCATTGTAGAATTGAGAAAATATAAGTTATACTTAATATATTCATATATTATAAACATATAAATAGACTAATATAAATATACACATAATATAATAAAAAAATAATAAATACATACATACATAAATATATAAATATTACTAAAATAAACAATTGTATTAGAAGAGCAAATACATAATCTATGACTTAAACAGAGTAACCAGCAAGATTCAGTTTAAAGGGAAAGTAAGAAAAATAAATAAATAAAAGGGAATAAAGATTATAAATCAGTCTTTTTTTTAAATATATGTATATCAAGAGTTTTTTTCAAATACGGACCTAGAGTCTGTATTTCATCTATCCAGCATCTATCCAGTATTTCATCTGTGCAGCATTGCGTCGCATTACATCTCAAGTACTGTTTTAATAACAATGTATTTTTTACCTACCCATTTGTTAATGTGCAGTTGTATTCATTATATTAAGAACTCCATTTGTATGCAGATTGGCATTTTATACATTACGATAAACAGGACCAAGTGTCAATCGATACAATACGTCAACTCAGTGTCGCGATAAGGTCAATAGCAGCAGGCATGCACAGGAAAAAATGGTGTAGCGAGAAAATGAGCAAAGATTAAATATATTGTAGATATGTCACTCACTGGTGATGATTTGTGATGTAATTTTTTAAAACACATAATCTGTAAAATTATTCTATACCTATAAACAATAATATTCCGCAAATATGATCTTACACTGGTACAAATATAAGAGAGTATATAAAAATCGCATATACACAAATCTTGACGACTGTAAAAAAGCAAACACATAATTTCTTAATTAACAAGCGTGTGAAACTCATATCTCATATTTGATATATTTATTGTCCTCAAATCAAGGACTAAACGTGTAGTTACTTAATCTATACTCATAAACTATACAAGGAATCCTATACATATTTATTGAGTATGACCTTGAATTAGATAACTCTATGAATATCATAATATTTTTATCAATTTTATTATTACATTTAGAATTCATCTGTTTCTTTGAATAAGGTGCATTTTGTAGGTGTTACATCAGAAGAAAATTATAAGCACAATGTAGACAAATATTAAGTGCAAATAATTATTAAAATTTATATTTGTTTGCCACCTCAGTGGTATAAAAAATAATTATTAGACAAACAGGGTAAAACATAAGCATTCTAGTATTATAATTAATGCGTAATTATGTATTAATTATAATAGTAATAAAATATTTAGTTAGTATTTTTTAACTTAAATTCAAAATTCTATTGAAAATAAAAATTTTAAATGCATAAGAGTACATTCTGCGCTTCGCGTCTTTGATCTGTTTTTAGCGGACGTAGAGTCAGAGCTCAAAGGTGATTTCAACGGTCCCAGTATAAATGAATATTTATATTACTTCCAACAACATTCACTGTAAAACTCCATAAAACATTAAGACAAAAATACAAAAAAAAAATCAAATTGATACTAATACAGTACTAAATAATATGCTATAGGAAGAATAGTCGAAATCCAAAAACAAATTGAATTTTTCTATAAAATCGATTTTCGAGAAAAAGCCTTTTAGAGAATAAATATTTAATTTTATTGATACATTGAGTTTCGGCTTGGTGTAACTAACTGTACTCTTGCCTGTATACTTATTTTTTAATGAACACAAACATTGTGAAAACATGTTTATTTAAAAAAATATATAATTAAGTCTGTAAAAACATTGTCTCTGTACTGCAATACAGTAATGTTTGTGGAGTTGTTATGTTTCAATTTGAAGAATAAAATAACCAGTGAAATCTGATTCAAGAAATATAAATCTCAGTTCTCAGAAATCGAAAGAAGTTTAGGCACTCTGGTACCCTACATTCTCATATATAGAAAACAACACATTCTATTAGACGTGTTTGTGCTTGATCTTACCTCATCTGAAATATGGATAATATTTAAAATAGAGCGTGGAACCCAGAAAAAAGAACTTTCTAGCCAATCTTTGTGACTATAAAATGCAATAGACTAATTAATTATTTACATCTGACCAGACTAGAGGACACATAAGTTTATTTCTGTAAACTCTCGCTACTATCACTTGTGTTTAGGTGACGCCCTCTGATGTTAAAAATTTCTAAACTGCTTTTATTATACTCGAAGACATCTGACGTTATTAACCGGACGACAGTTTTACGTGTTCTCTGAAGTACGAAACAAATAACAATCTTAAACATGAATTGAAAAATTCTTGAGACTTTTTAGACGACCGGGTTTTGATCTTAAAACTCCCAGAATGTATCAAGCGTTGTTTAACTGAGTTGATACCTCTGACTCTCGCCTGTGGAGTTATACAATACAAGAGTATTAATTAATTAGACGTAAATACACAACGGCAAGAGAAAGCCCATTACTTAATGCCCTGGAGACGTGTCGCAGAGAGGAATGTTAATCATCCAGAATTGTGCAATGCGATCGATATCTAGTCAATGCTAATTTAGTTGATCCATTAATACGTGTTTTTAAAATTGGAATTTATATAATATCCTGCAATTTTTTACCGATTAATAGAGATGAGTGATTAATGATATAAAAGATTAATAATATAGGTAAAATGTGACCCATAATTTTCTATATACTATATACTGTTTGTTTAAAATGGATATACTCAAAAGTTACCCATAATTTTTTCTCTTTCTTTTACCTATAAAAAGTTACAAAACCAGCAGCAATTATTTAAAAAAAAATAGAGATCCCTAATTATAATAATGTCAAAATAACAAAAATTTTCCATAACATAAAATACTAATTTCTCTTACTGTCTACTCGAGTGAAACCATGTATAGGCCTAAATATGTATATAGATATGTAAGTAGACCCTGCAAATACTATTTTGCTTTTAGATTTATAACTTAGGTATAATAGTAAATTAAGTATAATAGAACCACCTTTCAACTTCATAATTCAATTTATCATTAAAACTTTGAAAACCCGGACACTGAACGATAGAATTTGTTCGACCAATTACTTATGTGCGAATCGAATGTCACGTTCACAACAATGGCATCAAAAATATTCTAGTCTAGCTTATCTTATTTTAATTATACATACAATGGCTATCGTTCATCTGGATGATAATCGAGTAGCGCGTCTCGAATCGACAAATGATGTCGAATCGAACCAATGGCCCGCGAAAGCGGCCGGATGGCTGCGCGTACGCTTCCCGCGACGCGGTGCATGCGTAATGGACTGTCAAACTTTTCTCCAGAGGAATTTTGAAACAAGTCAGTCATCGGCTGACCACTGACGACCGATGACGAGTTTATGATTCAGTTATGAAATACTTTCCTTGATGCGTGACAATAAGATTCTAAATATGAGTAATGTCATATCTATTAGGTACTTATACAATGATTCGTCTTGTTAGTACATTCACTATTCGTACATAGAGTTACCTAAATAGGTACTTTACTGTAATTTAAAAGTACTTTGTCAGATTTTTATATGTTAACTTGATAATAATGATACTGCAGTTAACATTCCACTATTGAACATAGGCCTCCCACCTTTGGGGGTTTTGGCAGTAGTTGCCACGCTTGAATCTGGTTGACAATTATAGTTAGACCGGGGGGAAGGGATTGTTAGTAATGGGGAGATTAGACCCCATTGCTATCAATACACCCTATCAAATTGACCTGCACACGGTTCCCCCTGGAAATTATCGTGACTAATTTATAGTTGAATTCGTCACGATGGGCTAACTGACCTGTTTTCATCCTCACCTATCAACCTTCACTGGTACCGCGCCAGTGTATATCGTTAGCATGGGCGGGGTTATCATTCCATCATTCGTTAAAAAAACACAGGCTTTGGTGATGTTTTAAGAACAACCATTAAGTTTCCTTAGTTTTTCTGGGAGGGAGAATGAATATGCATATGTTTTTGAGTGTGCAAGTGTTTCAAGACGCATGTACCTAATCTAAGCTGTAGGGGAGATGGGGAGAATTGTCAATAATGATAAAGTTAATCCCAATATTTTAAATACTCAATCAAGACTTAACGCGAAATTTACTGAGTACAGAGGAATAACACCTAAGTCCTCAGGAATGGCAACGCATGGGGGGTATCATGGGCGAAACAGTATACTCTGTTATGTCCATGTCTATAGGCGACGGTTACCACTTTCCATCAGGTGGGCCGTCAGCTTGTTTGCCATTCTAAGTGGCATAAAAAAATATATATATAAAACCTACATACCTGCTTTTTTATTGCCAACGTTTAAAATTAACTAAGTTAATTACTTCTACGTGATTAATTCCTAATGGAATTGCGAACTGGTCAACCCCCTTTCTTTTGGTGCTCTGCCATATACACCATTAGCATAGGCAGATATCCATTCCATTTTCGTTAATTAAAAAAAATTCGTACCACTAACATTGTAACATGACATTCATATGTTTCACAAAGCGTGTGAGATGAGTTTAAAATATTAACACATTAAAAAATATTTATAATTGTCTATGATACAGCGCGTAGACCTTGTTCTTAGTTAACGCAGTCGTGCACACAACATTGATGTATAACATATAGATGTGTCGTATTGTATATATTACAATACGACCGCGTCATGGATAAAATATTACCTAATAACTTTAATTACCCACGCTTTGTCCGCGTAACCAAGATATATTAACTGACCAGGATAAAACTAACATATAACTTTTCATACCATAGATAGATAGATAGATAGATAATTTATTTGCATAACTTACAGCACACAAACAAAAGACACAAAAGCAATGTGAAAAAAGATAAAAAAGATACATGTACAAAAGATTAAAAAAAAAAAAAAAAACCAAAAACAAAATCAGAATGCATAATAATTTTTTTTTTCTTCATGCGTGTGCCACAGTAATGCAAAATGGCCACAACTCAGCTTTTTGCTTTGCCCTAAAAAGAGCAAAACACTGATATTCTGTTGTGGCCAAAAATGAGCCGCGAAATACCACTAAAAAAAAAATAATAAAAAGAAAGAAATATAGATCAAATACATAGTGTGCGTTCGTTATACTCGCTATTTAGAAGAAGGGTAGTCAGAAGTTAATTTCTATCAGTTTCAAGCACTCAAAACAAAATGAATACCCAAATTATACAAATACAACTAGTTACATAAAAGCATATTAAAGAGGCAACAGCAGGCATGCCCATCGCCAGACAGCGATCCCTCCCAGACAACCCAAGGATGGAGAGAATTAAATTGTGTCTGTTAAAGGTGTGACAGAAAAGTAATAAGACTAAAATATGAGAGAAAAAATGGGTAAGAATCAATTTAAACACAGTATAAACAATATAAATAAAATAGACTTACATATAATCATAATAATAATTAAATCCTTATAATATACTAAAAAGATAAACGCAAATAAATAATACATATGTGTATATGAGTATGCATATATTGGTGTATTAAGTACTACGACGGAGAAGAATAAAAATGTACTGTACAAAGGGAGACAGCTTCCGCCACCGATTTTTGTTTTTCTAATAGCATTTCTTTAATATTTTTCCTAAACGTATGTAAAGATGTGTGTGTGTGTGTGATCCATACATACTTAGTCATACCAAATTTCATAGCAATTGATAAAGCTGTTAAAGCACTAACAGGTAACAAACAGACTCACTTTCACATTTACAATATTAGTAAGTATAGTATATTAAGAAAGCGAGCAAACTTTCTCGAAAATACTGTTTAACTTGTCAACAATCATTTCATAGTTTTTTTATACTACAAATAAATACAAGCAAGAGTGTTCGGAACCATCTTATATGTCAAGACAAGTTATAAATGACGTTTTACAAAACTATATAGAAAAATAAAGAAATGAAAGTTTTATAAAAAAAAAATCTATCTAATTAAGTAAATAGTAAGGTAATAAGTCAAATGAGAATATATGAGTGCCACATAATCACAATTAACAGAGGGTCTACCGTGAAATGAAATTAGACATTTTCGGCGTCAATTTCGTCGTTCAATCTCGTGTTTCTTTTTGTACCGATATCGGCCCTCGTAATATATCCTTCCAAAATAGCCCAAGGAAACGATATTTTAACATTTTAAATATTTTTAAATGATATATATTATGTAATTTTAACATCAAATTTGTGTTTCATTTGGCTCTGAAATTTCAGAAAATCTTTCATGGTATGTAGGTTTATTTTTTTTTATACAACTTAGAATGGCAAACAAACTGACGGCCCACCTGATGGAAAGTGGTAACCGTCACCTATAGACATGAGCAGTACCATAGACATAACAGAGTATACTGTTTCGCCCATGATACCCCCCATGCGTTACTATTCCTGAGGACTTAAATTAGGATACCCTGTGTCAAGCGATAGAAGACGACGAATAACCTAATCCAAAGCACACAGTCCTTAGTCAATTTAGAAAAGTTCGTTTCCTAATTTAGCTCGGCCGAGAATCAAATTATTATTATATACAGAACATATTTATGAATACAAATGTTTATGTCGAACAGAAATCGAACTTGCGTCCATCGGAAGGTGAGGCGGTAAGTTAAACCCCTACATAACCAAAACCAATCCGAGGATGAAATGAAATGGTGATATACATATAATATATTCTTACTTCGTCATCACATGAACATTTTTTATCAATTAACTAGCTTTCACCCGTGATTTCAATCACAATTTTGATCACATTCATGGACCATATCTCTGTGTATGCTCAGAATACTCGTACACTACTTTGATTCACATGTCGTACTATAAATAAAAAGGAAATTATATCGATTAACCAGGATAAACAATAGTCTGTGTCCTTCTGACGTTTAGTCGAGCCGGAAATGTGCTGAGCGATAACAAACAAACAAGCGTACTTCCACATTTATAATATTAGTAAATATTGGCCTAAATAATCCTTGTTGCTAAAATTACAATTGTGAAAGTCGATTTGTTTATTTGTTTGTTACAACTTGGCGTTTTAATGGCTCAACCAATCTTCTTTAAATTTGGCATACGTGTAATATTTAACATGGAGAACACGGGCTAACTCATTTTTACGCCGGTCACGCAGACGGAGTCGCGAGCACGAGTAGTAAATTTATGTTTAAAAAGTTATTTTTATAAATTAATTAGAATAAATACATAACGTATAATATATGTAATAATAACTGCTCGAAATTAAAATAGATATCCGAATACCACGGGCGATATCGAAATGGGTGATGACCTTGGATTATATAGTTATATATCGAGTCTCAAAAACGGGTCAACCTTTTGTCAACTAATTTTCAAATTAGCTGACTCGTTTTTTTACCAGTGTTCTATATACTTACGAACATAATGTACCTAGTTTATCTATATTTAATTATTTAATAAATAAAACAAGTTTTTACGCATTAAAAAGGTGCTAAATTATAAAATAAACTAAATATAGACGGTGGGTATAAAGGAAACACTCATAACTATTTATCATGCAAAATTGTATGAAAAAGTTGACCCGCTTTTCTCGAAACATTTGTATGGTAACACTTTATCTATATAATCTAAGGTGATGGTCTTTTATTCAGCCATTAATTTTCAATATATAGATGTCGAAGCGGTACTGATATTACCCATGCCTAATATAAAAAAAAACACTCCTAAATAAGTAACAAATAAATTTATCGGTAGATAAAAGTCACGATTTCTCCCGTAGTTATTTATCCCGTGGGATAAAAAAACATATAATATATGTTTGTAGCTAAGTTCACAATTATTTTTTATCCTATTCTATGGCCATAGAATAGGCCACCCCTTCCTTTCCAGTGGGCGTCGTAAAAGGCGACAACGGGAGGGCGAAGGATGGGCAGCTCCCTCTTAAAACATCTCCAAATTATGGAAAGTACTGGCATTCCTCTCCCCCCCCCCCTCATTATGGTGAAGACCTATACTAAGAAATGGACAATTAACGACTGATACGACGATGATAACTCTCGACCATTCTTTTTGGGATGCATTAAATAGACAATTCTAATTTGTCTCTTCCAGTATTTCTTTATTCACAAATAAATATTAAACTATGCAAATTGGTAGAGCAATGCAATAAGAACAGTGATTATAATTAAGTAAAATCATTTCATAATTAGTATGTCAGTTATCTGAACACTCCGATTATCTCACTATCTCCTCTGTGCAATGTCGTGGTGTAACTTTATGCGTAAATGACGTTAGCCAATCGTTAGCTCATCTTTTAAGAAAGATTATTATCTAATATATAAAAACATTTTTCTTGCATTGTAACAGTGTAAGGAGATGAAAAGTAATTCTTTATACTGTAATAATATGTTATTTTTTTATGCAACTTAGAATGACAAACAAGCCGAGGGCCTACCTGATGGAAAGTGGTAAACGTCGCTTATAGACATGAGCAATACCATGGAGTATACTGTTTCGTCCATAATACCACCCATGCGTTGCTATTCCTGAGGACTCAGGTGTTATTCTTCTGTACCCTGTAAATTCACGCCATATCCCACCCTTCAAATCGAAACGCAGCCATGCAAACACAACTGCTTCACGGTAGAAACACGAATGGGACAGAGGTGCCCAAGCAATCGACTTTTGTACATTAATAAATTGTTTCGTAAAAAATATGAAATTACCTTCCTAAAAATATATCATACTGTTTATATTTGCTAAATATTTTTTACACAATATTGTTTTGAAAAGTTTACACGCAAAGACTTGAATTTGGTACTTCTATCTTCAATGTTCTTCTGACTAGACTTTGTAGGTGGTAGAGCCACGCTGTAATACCATATGGTATTGCAGCATGAATGGGCCGGCTCGACCGGGGAAGTACCACACCCTCACAGAATACCGACGCTAAGTGGTTGCACTTTCAGTGCGATCACATTCCGTATGGTGAGTGAGGGAGTCCGGAGGCCCATCCCATACCCATCCCATACCCATCCCTTTCCTATTCCTAAAATCCTTTCCCCAACCCCGTCCCCCTATCCTACAACACGCAACCATGGCAGTGGAATTAAAAAAAAAATAACATACCCCAGGGAGGTACCAGTAACCATGTTGCTGGAGAATCCTCTCTCGAGCAACCACGCTCGGGCTGCCCTGCGTATTCTGGGGGGGGGGGGGGGCAAAATTCCGCTCTTTGGAACCAAGGGCAAACGGAGCAAGATTTCTACGGCATCCCCTTCGCTCAATGTGAGCTTCTGCAATATTAGGGGATTACATTCTAACCTAAACGCTGTCCACCACCACCTAGAAACGGCGCGGCCGGCATTGCTCTTTCTAACGGAGACACAGATATCCTCTCCAAACGAAACTTCATACCTGACGTACCCGGGCTATAAACTTGAACATTGTTTTGTTTCGCGTGCCGGTGTATGCGCGTATGTCAGAGAGGATATCTGCTGTCGCCGCCTTGGAACTCTTGAAGGTACGGACCTGTCCATTTTATGGCTACGCGTAGACTGCAATGACCATCCTCGCGTCTATGCATGCCTATACAGGTCCCACAGCGGTAACATCGAAACCGACCAACTCATTGAGCACGTCCAAATGGCTACAGATTCCCTGCTCGAACAGATTCCTTCCGCTGAAATCGTGATTCTTGGCGATTTTAATGCCCACCATACCGAATGGCTTGGTTCACGTACAACCGACTATGCGGGAAGATCTGTTCATGACTTTGCTTTGGCTTATGGTCTGACGCAGCTTGTTTCCTCGCCTACGCGAATACCTGATGTGTTGGACCATTCACCTTCACTGTTGGACCTTCTGCTGACCACCCACCCAGACAACTATGTGATTTCCGTCGAAGCTCCGCTTGGATCGTCGGATCACAGTCTGGTGCGGAGCGAGGTGCCTCTCATGAGTCCGATTCCACCACGTTCCACGGGTAGACGTCGTGTTTGGCACTACAGGTCAGCAGACTGGGATGAGATGCGGATTTTTTTCGCATCTTACCCATGGAGGCAGGTTTGCTTCACACTGGATGATCCCGACGCCATTGCCAATTCCATTGCTGATGTGGTGCTTCAGGGAATGGAATTATTTATTCCTAACTCTGTGGTGCCCGTCGGCGGGAAATCCCAGCCCTGGTATGGAGCCTCTTGTAGAACAGCATCTCGTCTGAAACAGGAGTGCTTCCTAACCTGGGCTAAAGGTGTGGCGTCGCGAGATCCTAACACCAGTGAAAAAGAAGTATAACTCTGCCTCTAGGTCTTTCAAAAGAGTTATAGCCACAGCGAAGTCAGAGCATATTAGTGGAATTGGCAAGAGATTGGCTAGTTTGCCCTCTGGAACTCGAGCTTTCTGGTCTCTTGCCAAAGCTGCACAAGGGAATTTCTGTAAGTCATCTTTTCCACCATTGCGCAGGGAGGATGACTCGTTGGCCCAGAACGCTAAGGAAAAGGCCGATCTTCTTGGATCCATCTTTGCGTTAAACTCGACATTGGATGACGGGGAGAAATCACCACCGACCATCACGTGTTGTAGGAGCTCTATGCCTGACATTAAATTCACGCATAGCTCAGTGCGTAGAGCACTTTTCTCCCTCGAAATCCATAAATCGAGTGGGCCCGATGGTATTCCTCCAATTGTGCTTAGGACGTGCGCTCCAGAGTTGGCTCCGGTTCTTACGCGTCTTTTTCGGCTTAGCTACTCATCGGGCATAGTCCCAAAGTTTTGGAAGACTGCTCTGGTGCATCCGATCCCTAAAAGGGAGATCGCTCAGATCCAGCTAACTATAGGCCCATAGCTATCACTTCCTTATTCTCGAAGGTTATGGAATCCATCATTAACCGTCAACTGCTCCGGTACCTAGAAGAACACCAGCTGATCTGTGATCGCCAGTACGGCTTTCGACAGGGACGTTCGGCCGGTGATCTTTTAGCTTACTTAACACACCGATGGGCAGTGGCTATCGAGAGTAAGGGAGAGGCCTTAGCAGTTAGTCTGGATATCGCGAAGGCCTTTGATCGGGTGTGGCATAGAGCGCTGCTTTCAAAGCTACCTTCATTTGGGTTGCCTGCGAGACTGTGCATTTGGGTCGCCAGTTTTCTCAAGGAACGTAGCATTAAGGTCGTAGTCGACGGAGCATGCTCTGATTTAAAACCTTTGAATGCTGGTGTCCCGCAAGGCTGTGTACTATCTCCGACTCTGTTTCTTCTGCATATCAATGATATGTTACAGATAAGTAATATTCATTGCTATGCAGACGACAGTACAGGAGATACATTATATTCCGGTCATGCAAGGATCTCGCGGGCACATACCGATGAGTGCCGGAATAGACTTGTGTCTGAAATCGAAACTTCACTCCATCAAGTTTCGATCTGGGGTGAACAAAATCTTGTCCAATTTAACCCCAAAAAGACACAAGTCTGCGCGTTTACCGCAAAAAAGACGCCGTTTGTCGTATCTCCTCACTTTCAGGGCACTTCCCTTGATAAAAAGTCGAGTCTAGGAATTCTGGGCGTTGATATATCTTGCGACGTCCAGTTTTGCGGTCATCTGGAGGAGAAGGCTAAGATAGCTTCCAAGAAGTTAGGAGTGCTCAATAGGGTGAGACGATATTTCATGCCAGAACACCGCCTGAAATTATATAAAGCCCAAGTCAGGCCGCATATGGAATACTGTTCTCACCTGTGGGCAGGAGCGCCACAGTACCAACTCCTTCCGTTAGACCGCATTCAAAGTCGGGCGGCTCGAATTATCGATAGTCAACGCCTTACTGTCCGACTTGATCCACTGAAGCTGCGCAGAGATGTTGCATCTCTGTGCATCTTCTACCGAATTTATCATGGGGAGTGTTCTGAGGAATTGTTCGGATTGATACCTGCTGCTGATTTTCACCACCGTACAACCCGCCACAAACTAAAGTTTCATCCCAATCATCTGGACGAGTGGCGGTCTTCCACCGTGCGTTTTTCAAGGCACTTTCTTCCACGCACAACCATTCTTTGGAATCAACTTCCAGCAGCAGTATTTCCGAACTGATACGACAACATAACCTTCAAGAAAAGAGTATATTCCTTTTTAAAAGGCCGGCAGCACACCTGCAATGCCGCTGGTGTTGTGGGTGATCATGGGCGGCGGTAGTCACTTACCATCAGGTGAGCCGCATGCTCGTTTGCCCCTGTGTTGTAAAAAAAAAAAAAAAAAAAACTAACAAAAATAATATTATTTTGCGTATTAAGTGACAAACGTCTTTAAATATTATAATTTGACTATTAGGGTATCTAATAAAAATCAAAAAATTCGCCAAATATAATTTTTGTAAAAACCTTTTTTGATATGCTCTTGTTTTACTATTTTCCAAAGTGTGGCGTGGCATATTTTCTTATACAATATATACCAGGGGAAATACAAAGTATATAGTTACAATATCTATATTTTGGCACAACAAAGTATATATTATATATCAGTTGTCTAATATATATGATATATAAAGCAGTCGGTCAAAATTTATATAGATATCCGACTATATATATAGTACAGGTGATATCAAAAACGACTTCTCTCGTGGTTTTTCATCCCGTGGGATACAACTCTATAGCGGCAAAAGAAAACAAGGAAATAAATGTCCCTATATGATTAATGCTTGATATAAAGATAGACCATATATATATATATATATATATATATATATATATATTCTTTATTGCACTAAAACAAACCATGTTAGCAAAGGGCGAACTTATCTCTAAAAGAGATTTCTTCCAGTCAACCTAACACAGTGGCATAGGAAGTAGTGAGTGGGCAGTAGTAGTGCTAAACAGAAGTTAAAATAAATAAATACATATATTACGGAACTTTTAAGAATTTAAATATAACCTATTAAAAATATTAAGTCTATTAAATAACAAATATACATATAATATTTACAAATTTTCACACTCATTGTGGTAGTAAATTATATATATTTAAAATAAATTAACAAACTGAATACGAGTATAAAAGTAATAAACTCATTAGAAATAATCTGTCCTTATCTAGTTTAATGGTATTGTTATATTTACTTTAGGATAACAGATCTATTATGGCCTGCACTTTAGTCACTACAATATTATCAATTGGCCAGTGGCTCTCAAGTAAACAAATTCATTGCCGAGCAGAGGTCGACCTTCTTAGCGCTGCAATAGAAATATTGCTTACCATAATGAGATCACGGGTTCGATTCTCGATCGGGCCAATTTAGGGAACGAAATTTAAATTGGCTCTCTGGGTGCTATGGGTTGTGCTCTCAGATGTACGTTGCCTAGTTCCTCATAACACGGGGTAACTAGTTTTGGGACCAGGCTATTAGTCTAATTGTATATGAGTGTGTATGTGTGTTTGTGTGTGTATATATGTGTGTGTGTGTGTGCATATATGTGTATGAGTGTCACACATTATATATACCACCGAATTGAGCACTTCCTTTTTGACGTTGATTAAAAACTAGTTAAGGCTAATTTGGTTTGGTTAATTAATTAATCTTTTCTCGTCTAAGTTAATTGTACTGTCATATTTAGCAATAGGATAATTGATTTAATATGATCTATATTTTAGGCAGTTAAATATGTTATCAATTGCCCACTAGCTCCCACGTGAACAAATCTCTTATCGAGCAGATGTGGTTTACAATGTGCGGTTACGTATTTACGTAGATACATCCACAAGCTGTGGAAATAACAGAAGTCAAATAGAAAAATTCAATGGAAATAGGTACACAAACAAAAATGCTAAACACTTATTTGTGACCGGCTGTATCCCGTCATCATTGCCTCCATGAATTAACGTAATTATGAAGTCCTACGTGTGAAGTATTCGCCGTGTGCTCCCAACATGAAATAAGCCACCCCTATCCTGTGGGTGTCATAAGAGATGACTAAGGCAAGGCGAGAGATGAGCAACAGCGTGCCTCTTAAAATATCTTCAAAGTCAAACTGCAGTTGCCAATCCTCCTGCCAAGCACGGCAACTACTGGTAAAACCCCCCAAGAAAGAGATTTATGTTTAGCAGTAGATAATTAAAGGCTGATATGATGTGTTAAATAATCTAGCCATTTACCAATTTTTTCAAATCCGTAGATTTTTTTATTGATTGTATGTTTGACATACAAACATTATATATCTTTACAAACTTTCACATCTATAACATTAGTAACAGACGAAGGATTATCTTCAATTACTTTTTTCTTTTTTTTTTATACAACTTAGAATGGCAAACAAGCTGACGGCCCACCTGATGGAACGTGGTAACTGTCGCCTATAGACATGAGCAGTAGCATGGACATAACAGAGTATATCTACTGTTTCGCCCATGATACCCCTCATGCGTTGCCATTCCTGAGGACTCAGGTGTTAGTCCACTGTTATTACTTGTCGACATATCGTTCGTAATAGTATGAATAAGCAAGCAGTAATCATAACAATTGCAAACATTGTTTACTTTAACGAGAAGGAAAATTGATGTGTGAAAACAATGAAATTACAACGTTGGCTTAGAAGTAGAGAGTGTATGAATAACAGATAAGTACATGTCTTATGTTTTTTACGTGTATTGCTAGAAATGGGGTTGGTAGTCCCCATTACTATCAATCCCTGTCTTCTATACCTAGTGTCTGTTCATGTTCATGAACGATGTTCAATAGATGTATAGCAAATTATAATAAATTATAAAATGAATATTATGTCGCCATACAAACATTTTTTCAAAGACACGTTTACTTTTTATTCATATTTACAATATAAAGATACTAGAATGTAATACACTATAAAGTTTAATTAAAAATAAATATTAAAAAAATACAATATTGTAACTGCTAAACCTAAATGATATAAAAGACCAGAGGGAGACTTTGTACAAAAGCCGTTTGCTTGGGTACCTCTATCGTTCGTTTCAGCCGAGAAGCAGTTGTGTTTGCATGGCTTTGTTTCGGTTTGAAAAGTGGGATATGACAGTGAATTTACAGGGTACAGAGGAATAACACCTGAATCCTCAGGAATGGCAACTCCTTGGAGGCTATCATGGGCGAAACGGTATACTCTGTTATGTCCATGGTACTGCACATGTCTATAGGCGACGGTTACCCCTTTCCATTAGATGGGCCGTCAGTTTGCTTGCCATTATAAGTTGTATAAAAAAAGACCTTCAACTATAGAATTGATTTAAATCTATACCCATTTTCTGTACGTTAGAACACAAAATTATTTTTAAATTATCCTTTAGCAGGAAATTGCTTCAAAATTTATTTTATTTACTTGTTACATTATTATTATTATTAATTAAAAAGGAATAATATGAATGATAGGCATTTTTATCTTTTCTCTATAACAAATGCTGAAACATCTGCTCTAGTGTATATTTTATCCTACCATTCCTACTCGTAATCTATACTAGTCTATGCAAAGTATTGTATATATAGTGATTTATTTATTTATTTGTTTAGGCATATCAACAATACAAATACATTGACAACATACATTTAAAAACTAAATATAGTATTTGCATCAATTATAGACAGGCACAACATTGAAGTAATACATTGACACAAGTGGAGATTTTTAAATACAAAAAAAATTACGTATAAAAAAGTTACATATAAACGTTTGAAGTAGTGAAAAGTTTATTCTTGCACTTTATATCTTATTATTGTTATCTGTGTATTATAACACTAATTGGTTACATTGTATTTGTGTAGTCCATGGAGATGGGGCACTGGTGGCTTGTAACACAGGTTCCTAGAAACCTACCGCAAGCACCAGTCTCTCACAAAATTGGTCTTCATATCAAATTGTATCTCAAGTTGTCACTTTATTCTACCTTTTGTGAAGAGAAAATAAACCATTCATTTATTCATTGATACAAAGTATATACAACATTTCTCATCAAAAAAGAGACTTCATAAAAGCAAAATCAAATGACGAGAATGTAACATCTCGTCATAATGTCATGTACTACACAAAAACGTAAATACATATAAATAGAAAGGTAGGCAATAAAGAAGCAGACCTTCTAGACAAGTGGCAAGCGAATTCGTCCGTGTCCGTGAAAGTCCGTGAGATAGACTGAGATAGCAATGCCAGATGTCTCTTGTTTAGAGGGCCAGGTTTATAGGTACCATTTACCTGTAAATGTTTTTACATCCCGTTAAGTCCCAATTGTGTATTTAAAATAAACGAAGGTACCCGCCTTAAAATCTAAATAATTGCGACTTTACATATAGATTTCGCTTTACGATTTTGCTCTGCAAAGAAAAATAGCAATTTCAAATATGATAACATTAAAATTAATACGTAAGGGGATCGATTGCAAAAAGAATTGTAAAAATTTATATAGAATTGGTACGTCACTAATATAGTGTAACATATTTGCAAAAAAAATATTGATATCTGTAAACAGACTTAACTTAATAATATAAAATAACAGTTTTTTTTTTGCACATTCGTGTAAACGTGTAATAATAACCGTTGAGATAAATAAGATGAACTCAAATGTATTTTCCGTCATACTGCCCAGCTGAACATACAACCGTGCCGAACGATTGCGCTCAACATTGTTATCTAAATATAGGTAAATATTTTTCGTTTTATTAAAAGGACGTCATTAACCTTTATTTAATTTTATATTACGTTCTATAAATTCAAGCATCTTTAAAAATAATATTTAATTAAATATATTTATTGAAAGCACCTTAAGGAACGCGATTTTGTTTGTGGTTTATATTTTACTAGCTTTACCCGCGGCTTTGCCGATTATGCCCACGTGATTTTAGTGCATAAAGTATACCATGTGTTAAGTTAGAATATACACTATTTGTATATATACCAAACTTTATTCAAAAGTTAAGTTAGTTTGATACATAATTAGTATGTAATTTCATTCAAATCCGTTCAATAGTGTTAACATGAAAGTGTAACAAACATACATATATTCTCACATACATTTGCCTTTATAATAATAGTAAAATGTAAAGTTATTCATCCCGTAGTCCCGGCATAGCATAGGTCACCCCTTCCTTTCTCGTAGGTATCGTTAGAGGCGACTAAGATAACTTAATCGTCGAGGGATGAGCAACAGCGCTCCTCTTGAAACATCACCAAGGCTTAATTACTGTTGCCAACCCGCCTGCCAAACGTGGCAACAATTAACGCACCCCCAAATAGGAGGAGGCCAATGTTCAACAGTGGACAAATAACAGCTGATATGATGATGATGAAACTACGCATTTACACAACTCAAATTTTAATTCATTATTACTTAGTAAACAAACACTGCTACATTAATTTTGTTTTTTTTTTTATAAAATTTTTCTTTTTTTATTCCAATTTCAAACTAAAATAGTAATGTTATTATATAATTGTGTAATCTTCATTATTATGTTGTTTTGTCATATGTAACATGTATAATTTATATTATTTTCTTAAAGAAAGAATGTATGTAATGAATTATATTATTTAAGTGAAAAGTTTGTTTAGTGTATGTGTAAATAAAATAAATAAATAAAGCGTAGGGAAAATGTTCTAATCTTTACTAATTATCAGCGAGAAAACCAGGAAACTAGAAAGAACAGTACCGAACCGAAGGACGGATGAATGAATGAATGAATATTTATTTCATTCCTTCCTCCTAGTATTTATCACTGTAGGGAAGACCTATATTCAACAATGGACAATTGACGGTTGATATAATAAAAACAAATATATATGTATGTATATACATATACATACATATAGTAGATTTTTTCTTTCTTTTATCAGTACGAAGTTTGTAATAGACATTTTATCCAATCATATTTTTTTTTGTTGTACCTATACTTAATTAAAAAACAAGAAGAAAAAGAAGAGTTTTTTTTTGATGGGTAAAAATGGTATGGTAACCCCGCCTGCGATAACGGGATATGCTGGCGGAGCACCAGTGAAGGGTGATAACGAGAATGAAAACAGGCCAGTTAGCCCATCATGATGAATTCATCAGGAATTAACCATGATAGTTTCCAGGGAGAACCGCGAGGAGGTAGACCTGGTTGGGTATATTGCTAGCAATAGGATTCTCAGTCTCCATTACTAACAATCCTTTTCCCCCCTATAAACATTAGTATGAATGATAACAAGTTTAATACTTAATTTAAAGGCTCGTATTATATATGCTATTAATTCGTAGATTGTTTGTAACAACATATGCCGTGACAATGTGCTGACATCCAATAGTGGTATAAATTAATAATAATAACAACAAGGGGGTTACTTAACATTAATATTTACTGTATTTATTATTTTATTACTTGGTGCAATAAAGTGTAAAATAAATTAATACAACGCTCCTATTTTATTGATATCTGTTGGTGTTTTTATGATAATATCAACAAAATTGATCGCCTTTTCATTAAATTCTATTGAGACACATTTTTTCATTAATAATAATGGAATGCTCACCCCACCCGCGCTAACAGTATACGGCGGGGCACCAGTGAGGGATAATAGGTGAGAATGAAGAAACAGGTCAGTTAGCCCGTCATGATGAATACTTGGAATTCAGCGCAAATGGTTTCCAGGGATGATCACGTGGAGGTCGACCTAATAGGGTATATTTCAAGCAATGGGACTAATAGTCAGCATTACTAACAGTCCCTTTCCACCTATTGAGACAGATTATACGTATGTACAGACGTACAATAAGACGAGCCTCTGATCTATCCCAGATTATCTATTAAGGTCACAATATATTATCCATTTTATGAATGAGGTCGTCGACCCTTTAGACAATATTGACACGGACAAGAAGAACAGATATCGTCATACAAATATCGTGGCCAAATAAGATACATGAGCGTTGACAGCGTGCCGCCACTAAAGATTCGGATATGTTCAAATATGGTTATTTAGAGTTTGGACCAGTTGTACCTAAAGTGAGTTCCGTATAATCGTAAAAAGGGATTCCACGAATCAAAGTCTAATTGTAATAATTTTTTTGACAGTTCATGGTCGCCATTTTTATTTTTCTGTAGTCATGTATCCTATAGTACTGACAATATATGTACTTATACACCAGATTTACAATAGGGAGAAAAGGGTATAGTACAGTAAAACCTCATTAAACCTCATCTACATCTACACTAACTTATAAAGAGGAAAGATTTGTATATTTGTAACGAATAAACTCAAAAACTACTGGACCGATTTCAAAATTTCTTTCACAACTAGAATGCTACATTATTCCTGAGTAACATAAGCTATATATTATTAACGTAAATTTATATATACCCATGTGAAACCGAGTCGGACCGCTGGTCATTTATATGACGGGATAGAGGGGGAAAAGGGGTCAATGAAAATCTCACGTCAATGTTTTCTTCTCATCTTATTTCACTGATTTAAGTAAATTAAAATCAAAATACACGAACCTCCTACTAATATTATAAACGTGAAAGTTTTTAAAGATATTTCGATGTTTAGACTGATTTGAATGAAATTTGATACATGGGTAGATTATGTCTTAACACATTGGACACTTTTTTACTGATGCACGCGGGCAAAGCCAAGGGAATTAACTAGTAACAAATAAATTTTATTGATTAAAACTTGGTGTATAAATTTCACTTAAATTGTATCCGAATAGTAAGAAACCTCATCTAATCTTACTAAAGTTGGTTTTGATTACTTTCTTCGGAAGATGATAGTCAAAGTTTAGAAACCGCTAACTTAGCCAACTTTAACTTATATTTGCCCACTCATAATCAATTTATTATTCTACCGGGTGCTTCACTGCCATAACTTAAATTGGCGTATTCAATTTACGTAAGGGCGTAAAGTCTTGTCACAATTCTCCAAAGAAACGGAGAGCCCGTATTTTTAATGACGCCAATTAAAAGTTTAGGAACCTCTGGTTAAATCTGTTTCACAAAAACGTTATAGATTTACTTATTTACAGTCAATTTGTGCTGTTTCGACTTACCTGTATCCCTCCGATTATACAGAGTCCGCTATCTAAGCCAAAGAGTCTATCTACTGTACCGATTCTACATGGAACGCTTATGATAGACTGTACAGAGCCGTGTGGTATCAGATTCAGGTTATCGGTTATTTATCCAATCCGCTAATATACTTTTTATTTAATTTTCAGCTAGTAAATATCAATACAGGATAAAATCAAAATTATAAAGGAGCATCATTTTTAACAAATGTTCTACTCTATGAGTACATTTTACTGTCTATGGTTCTGTTATTATACTACTACCATTTAAATGGTACATTTTGACCTTTCATATTGAAACAAACAAACTTGATATGTCTATCCAAAACGTTAATTTTTACATCGTATTACGTGTTAAACAACAGCCATGCTAACACAACTGCTTCATGGCAGGAACACGAATGGGACAGAGAGGCAGAGGTACCCAAGTAAATGATTTTTGTACAAAGTGTCCTTCTCATAATCGAACACGTGGTATTTAATATTACAGTGAAATTTCTGTAATATTTGTTGAAGTTACTTCATAGTTAAGTCATAGATAATATATATATATATAATAAATACTATGTAATAATACGTGATTTCTATAACCAATTGTCCACATTGTTTTAAATAGGTTTTTAATTAAGTAATATTTCCTTTTATCTCACAATTGGGTAACAAGAAAAAATATCTAAGTACCTCATTAGTAGATAATTAAACCTTATTGCGAAATCACAACGTCATTTTCCATTATGTATCTAATTTACAAACTTTCCATTACTAATATTTAATGTGCCTGGTAGAAGGGAAGGGCAGCGACAATAATTAAATATAATTAGAAACTTACCATTTTAATTTTTTTTTTTTTTGGTTCCAAATTACCTATCAATAGAGAAAGCAAAAGGACTAAGTCCATACAGCCGTTTCCTTTATTTAAATTCTGGTATTGTTTCTTTCCCGTTTTGGTATATCAGAGTTCTTCAAATGTTGAAATTTCTTCAAAAAGACGTATTTAAATGTCAATAAAGTAAAAACAAAAAATTTATAAAAAGACATATTCAAAATAGAAAAATATTAAATCTATAAAAGTAAACTTATATAAAAGGAGGTCTGTCACCAATAGCAGAAATTTTTATGTAACAGAATCCAACTGTAATTACTTTTCTTTGCAAATTTCCTAACAAATAATAAGTCATTAGAAAAACAAACAACAATCAAGGAAACAACGTTATCATTCAACATCACGATTCTCTAACGAAAGTGAAAGAAAGCCGTATGACCAATACATCATTTTCATCACGCGAACAACATGGCGGAAGCGTTGGCGCGAAATAGAATCTTCTTTTTTTCTTATACTGTTCGCGCAAGACATTGCTACCGGCCAGTGTCAGTTACCACTGCGCTGTGCGCCATAAAAATTGATCAACTGTGAATAAAAATGTTGATTCTGTAAAAATATTAAGTTTAATAATTATTAATTAATTATTAATAAAAACTAGTTGACCCAAACCTCGCTGGTAAACGTCACTTTTCCTTTTACCGCTATCTACAGAGTTAAAACAGTTTTTTGGTCTTTTGCTAAACGATTTACACATTTAACAACCCATTTTTATTGATATTATTATTTTTTTATTTTATTATTTTATTTTAATATTGGTTATAGTCCTACCTTTGGTTTGTTACACAACGAATTAGAAATATTATTTCCTTGAGTACATAACTGTTAAAAAAGATAAGTAAAAAAACGCGAGAGAAAAGAAGCGATCCAATAATAGTATTGAGAAGAAAACAATTTATATTTTGATTTCTTTTGCAATTCAATTCAATCTAAAAATTATTTAAACAAATTCATTGTGTATTCTTAATAAAGTTACCAGCTTTGTTCAAGGACAACTACTATAACAAACCTATTTGATGAGTCTTCAACCGATAACAATAAATCTAATGCCCATGCCTATTCATAGATTGTAGATGAGAGTGACTTTCGCCTCTAGGTGTTAGAATCGTGTTCTGCGTAGAATTTGTAATTCAGTCTTTGTTAGTAGATCCACCTATTAATGTACAACAAGCCATATTAAATACTTATCACCAATTTAGATTTTAAAAGTGTTACCTAGAGGTTACGACGTAGAAAAAACAAGTTGGAATAAATAAAAATACGATACTGGTAATAGCAAATAAACTTAGTGGTTTACCGATATAAACAATCTGATAGATATCACATCACAGAACATCGGTAGATACTTATTCAAAAACGTTTAATAGTTGCTTCTTGAGAATTAAATACCTAATTACTTTTCCTGTGTCAGAGATTGCACTACTCTACTCATTCATTACAACATAATATAAATATCTATCCAGTTTTAGGCGAGATAGTTTGATGAACGTCTATTGTGTTCACATTTGCCGCCACCCTGGTCTATATTTTGTAAACCAAGCATCTAACATCCCGTTCGTCTATTTTTTCCGTCGCGGACGCCATGTTTGTAAACGTGCTCCGGTCTGTCAATGAATTCGCGCGGTTTCCGCAATTCGGCGGGAGAACGCGGTACTAGAAGATATACACAAGCGGGAAATATTTTGGTACACAGTTGTAGTTCCTCTTACCATCATTAATGATTTCAATACCAGCCTTTTAATAGATCATTTTCGTTTTTAATGCTCACTATCATCAAAACATAATCAAATTATTAATATACTTAGTATAGTATACTTTCCAAAATGTCATCAAATTTTTTTCTAATTGTAGTCTATTTCTTCTAGACCTTACCTATTTATGTACTATTGTGCATTTATTTTTAATATATCTAGATATCAGGTTATAACGAAAATTTATATAAATGAACTTATCCCTTAAAGGGATTTCTTCCAATCAACTTTGAGCACCCGAAAGAAGAAATATCTATAGAGTTTGTATATAAATCATAACAAATAATAATATACTAAATAATAAACTACTATATTATTAAAAGCCTAGGCATAGACAATTTAGCAAATATGTTTCCTATTGTGATCTCCTTTTCTTATAAAATCCAAACTCCACCAAAAACAAAATTCTAATAAAACACCATCTTAATGGTATGAATGTTGATCAAATCCGTAATGACGCATCGATGATTGACTTGACTATCACCGATGAAGCTGATACGATAGGCATGGAGGTATTCTTATATCCCTCATTACTCAAGATAACATTAATAAACAAAATATTTGTTTCTTACACTTTACAAGTGGGTACTTTTTGTTTCGAAAATTAAAAAAGACAACTGCCCTGCCAAAAATATGAAAAGTAGTATTACTTGAAACGATTTAAAGGTCCTAACAATACTTAATAGATGCAAATCTGTTTAGACTATAAAGGTGGTTTATAAGTTATGATAGAATAAAGAACTACTAACTTCTTCTTTAGGCAGTTCAATAAAAGAAATTAAAAAAAAAAGAAAGAAATAAAAAAAGCTTGCAATTATATTTTTTTTTAAAGAATAATGGAGAAAAACGTTTTGGTATTCGATGCACCTACGCAAAAATAGGAATGCAAAGAAATCTTATATCCTTCATAATCATTCTCTTGAATTTTTTTTTTTTGTATATTAAATTTGAATGCGTTCGTTCAATATCACCTGTTTTTTAGTGATGATGAGGTCTATGGTGTTATTGAATAACCTAATTAATACGTCCTGTACATTCATTCATTCATTGACTATATTAAATATGAATTTCCCAACTGCATGATTACATGAATGATGAACATTATAGGTATCCGAATGACACAGATTTCCTTATTAGAAATGACGATTACGTCAATCTTATGCATACTCACTATTAAACATTTAAAAGGTGATAAGGTATTGGACTTGTATCGATCCATACATTCAGATAACAGTTCAACCACTGCATTAAGGGGGAAAGGGATTATTAGCGATAGAGTCTAACAGCCCCATTGCTAGCAATGTTACTAATCACGTCAACCTCCACGTGGTTTCCCCTGGAAACCATCGTGGTTACTTCTCGTGGAATTCTTCACGATGGGTTAACTGGTAACTCACTGGTAATATCTCTCATTGTTAACAATATACCCAACCAGGTCGACCTCCTTGCGGTTCTCCCTGGAAACTATCATGGTTAATTCATGACGGGCTAACTGACCTGTTTTCATTCTCGTTATCACCCTCACTGGTGTCCCGCCAGCATATACCGTTAGCGCAAGCAGGGTTACCATTTTATTATCACCCATTTAAAAAAAAAAACACTGCATTATGCTTAATCGCAATATTTCTTCGATTTATTAATGTCTGTATTCAGATGTACTTTTCAAAAGACTTCCAAAAGAAGGAAGCTCATAATTCATCTATATTTTTGAAGCTGTCACCTTAAAACTTCTAATTTCTAGATTTTATATCTAATACTTGGAATGACAAACAAACTGATATGACGAGCACTGCAAATATCACAGAATAGAATGTAATATTCACTGTAATACTAACTATTCAAATTTGTTCAGCCGTTTAATAAGTACCTAACAAACATAATAAACTATCACGTTTATATTAAGAGAATAAGATTACAGGATATTTAGATATTAATTATTAAACAAAAATCATAAACAATCGAACGACCCACGTGATGATGGTAGCCGTAACCCACGTACGCTCAGGTTATGGAATGAGTTTCCTATTGTATTGAGGTCTTTCCAAGAGACTACAGAATGTGGTTCTTAAAAAAAGGGTAAAAAGGTTTCTTTAGAGGCGACAACGTGCACCTAATGTCCCTGGTATAGTAAGTGTTCATGAGCTACAGCAACCGTTTTCCGTCAGGTGGGCCGTATGACTGTTTGCCACCTCAGTGGTATAAAAAAACTGTAGCCTATAAACATAAACAGCACCATAGACACCTTGGAATATTTTTATTGATTTTTTTTTGTCAAATTCATTAGATCATAGATTACAAAATACGGAAATATTTTAACACCTCATTCCTCTAGTACGGCAACGCAAAAAAGCCGCAGTTTAAAAATTCAAAATTCGAATAATTTTTATTCAAATAGACTTGTATTTATTATTATTATTTAGACCTGCATTCATAAAAAATTACGATGTGTCGATAACGATTTAAGCACTTTCTTTATGAATGCAGAGTTCGGAAAGTTATATATAGAGAAGAACCCGCAAGAAACTCAAAAGTTACTCTTTTAAATCTCTGTTAACATTATGTGTATTTATTTAAATGTTACAATAGGTAAAAAATTACATGATTACCAAAAAGACCGTAAAGTATTCTCTAATGTATTTAATGCTGTTCATGTCAAAAAGAAATAATTAACACATTTTAACAATTTGGTAGGCAGTTCGTTTATAATTCTAAGTTACATAAAAAAAATATAACTTTATCTAACCTAATATTATAAAAAGGAAAGATTTTTATCTATTTGTAAGAAATTAACTTAAAAACCACTGGACCCATTTCAATAAACTTTTACCATTAGAATGCTACGTTATCCCAGAGTAACGAAAACGACAGGTTATTTTCGAAAATTTTATACGAGTATTATTATAAAGTCCTTTGGCACTCTATTACTTCCGTCTACAATGACGAATTTTTTACATATGGATAAATTGTCATAGAAACCTACACGCTTCAGGGACGGCACATGTTTTTTTTAATAGATAATATTGAAATAGTAACCCCGCCTGCGCATTACATACAGGACGCCAGTGAGGGATAATAAAAGAAAATGAAGCAAGTAAGTTAGCCCATCGTAACGAATACACCTTGAATTCAGCACGATGGTTTCCAGGAAGGACCACGCATTATTAACAATCCGTCCCCCCTCCCCTCTTCCCGACGGCGTAGTTACTTGATTCCTTCTGATAAAAAGCTATAGAATGCCCTAAATTAGACCATGGACAGTATTATATTATCTATGACCATGGCGAACCTAGAATGAAGATAGATAGCCTATTCGCCTATCACGTCTACACCTTACTAATCACTCATCATATCCGGTACAGTTACCAATATTGAAATTATGTTTAATGTCTAATGGAATGAATAAGTACTAAGATATGGTTTAGTGTTTGCGTCGCCTTATCAGATAATAACTTTAGTTTCCTATAACATCGATAACGGAACCGTTAAATAAACCGACCATCTTAACGATAAACTTGTGCTCAAATACTGTAAGCATAAAAAGATGGAGGTATCAGTTGACTTCGTATATATGCCGCTCTAAAGTACATTTATGCCTTAAAAATATAACTGAACACAGAAGTGTTTTCTGTATCCAGTTAAACATAACACAACATTCAATACAAGGAAATACTTTGTGTTACCGATAAGAAATACAATAATTACTTCTTTGTAATTTATCTCCTATTGTTTATATATATATATATATATATATATATATATATATATATATATATATATATATATATATATATATATATATATATATATTGTAACAGCTTGAACTGAGAATGCCATTGCTAGCAATATACCCAACCAGGTCAACCTTCTCGCAGTTCTCCCTAGAAACTATCATGGTTAATTCCTGATGAATTCATCATGATGGGCTAACTGGCCTGTTTTCATTCTCATCTATCACCCTTCACTGGTGCTCCGCCAGCGTATCTCGTACCGTACCATTTTCACCCATCAAAAAAAAACCGAACTTAAGTTTTGTACGACGTTACAGCAATTCTTTGCAGCAAATTTAGCTTTCACTTACAATTGTCTCTAAAATCCACTAAACGTGCTTCGTCCTTGCAAACGTTCTTCCCAAAATCAGTACTTTTGTTTTTGTGGAATGTTATTTGTTAAATATTATTCATATTTAAAGATTCAGCACAAACAAAGCGGCAACAACAATCATACCAGAGGGAGACTTTATACAAAAGTCGATTGCTTGTGTACCTGTCCCATTCGTGATTCAACCGTGAAGCAATTGTGTTTGCATGGCTGTGTTTCGGTTTGAAGGGTGGGATATGGCGTGAATTTACTGGGTACAAAGGAATAACACCTGAGTCCTCAGGAATGGCAACGCATGGGGGTATCATGGGCGAAACAGTATACTCTGTTATGTCCATGGTACTGCCATGTCTATAGGCGACGGTTATCACTTTCCACCAGGTGGACCGTCAGCTTGTTTGCCATTCTAAGTTGTAAAAAAAAATATAGGTAGTTTTTAGAGTCTGTACTGTTCAAGTATTACTACTTGAAAGATTTCTCGGATAAAATCACAGAAAGGATGATAATATCATTGTAATACTTAAGATAAAATGCTCATAACACACTTGAAATCACCATTGGAGATATACAAGAGAGTTTACATCTTATTAACAATTACAGACGTAGAATATTGTAGAATAAAGATAAATAATATTTTTAATGATACTGGATATATAATCTTTTAAAATTGTTTTTCCCCTTGAACAAAAGATCAGTGTTATCTCGCCAGCATGATATCGAGCATCGATTAATGTCAGGGAGATAGATAATAGCGAAGTTTGTACCTATAAGATTTGTCTTTATTTACTTCAGTGTTTTAAGTGAATAAACAACTTATAACATTATTACTATGTTTAAAAGTCTATATCATTGAAATAAAGACGTTTTCTAACCAATAAATCTGACAGTTCACAATTACTGTCGTATAATTGCGTCAAATACTGTGAGGAGAACCGTATGCTCATTTGCCCCCTATGTTATAAATAAATAAATAAATAAAAAAGCTACATTACGAAATATAATCTGCCATAAAATAGATATTCAAAATTTGCAATTCTTAAGACTTGAGTGAATATACGAGAATACTCGTCTATTCGTGGTTTTGTTGACTGATAATTGAATTCCTTTCTCGTGGGTGTCGTGAGAGGAGACTAAGGCAACTTAATGATAAAGGGATAGACAGCATAGACAGTGTGTCTCTTAAAAGATCATCAAAACCTAGCTGCGGTTGCCAATCCGCTTGGCAAGCGTAACTAAAAAAAAATCCAAGGCAAAATCCTTCCAATGGTAAGTTGCCATAGGAAACGGCCCCGTACCTTATGACAGTTTATGGGGGAGATAATGGTTGATATGATGATGATGAATGCAATGGTAACCCCGCTTCTGCTATCGGTACATACTGGCAGGGTACTAGTGAGAAATGACAAGTAAGAATGAATGTATCCTACATTTACCCTATCAGATCGATTTCCACGCGGTCTCCCCTGGACACCACCATGGTTAATTATTAATGAATTGATGGCCATCTGATCTGCCTAATCCTCACCTATAACTCCTCACCGACAGCCCCCCAGCATGTACCTATAACACTGGCAAAATTACCATTTCATCGTCACCCATAAAAAACCCGTCAATAACAGAAGTTGTCTCTCTTCATTTTTAAGATTTCTACGTAAATTCATGGAAAAATAGAATCGATTCAGTTAAAAATAGATCAAATAAGGAAACGCTAACAAAAGCCACGTGTTGAAGGATCGAAGGGCGGTTTGTTTGCTATGCGCTTGACCGATTGCTGGAGGTCAGTCGAGCCGAGATGTATCGGAACTACAGATGGGCAAAGCACCGGGTTTAAACCCGGTGCTTTGGTAAAAACCCAATAAACACCCATAAACTCCCATAATCACCCAAAAAAATAGGTTTTTACGTATTTTTTTGAAAATATGTAAGTAATACCAATAAATTATTTTTATAAATTGTATTGATCAATTCTACAATATTAAATAAAACGTTAACTAATAATATTTCAGGAAATTTTAAAAATCTATATATAATAAAATGAAAGTAATTAATTTTCAGTGTTTTCATGTTGCAGTTGATCAACATGTTGGCCTTTTGCTTCCCGTAGATACTTTAAAATTTCTTCATAACACCTCGTTCGCACACATGGCCGTATATATTTAAATTCTTGAGCCACTAACAGTCCGAAATACTCATTTCTTTTATCCTCTTCTCCATAAATTAAGCATTTAGAACAGTTTGTTTCTTCTTTCAGTAAATTTTCTTTTACTTTATCCTCGTTTTTTTCTTTGTTGCGACGACGCTGGGTAAATCATCTGGACACTGGGTCTCACTATCGCCAAATATATTTGGAGATCGGCTTCGGCTACGGCTTGGCAGACATTTTTTTCTTTCTACAATTTTAAATTAAATTTATTAGAATAAATGCTTCGAACACACGCGATCTAAGTACCTTTTGTGTTTATTATACCTTACCTACCTAGGTATAAAAAGAGTACTTACGTAGATTTTCTTTTATTAACTGTTTTATACGAAGATCTTGATCTCTCAAATTAGCATCCATTTTACTTCCAGTGATTATCAACTAAATTAATAATCCACAAAGTATTAAATAACGTTTTTATGAAATATTTAGCACAAAAACAATACCCTTTAAATATCGATCGTCAGTAACTGTGGCTGACTTACCTATATTCTAGCAAGCAGGACTGCCAGATGTGAAGGGGAAATCCCCAATAAATTGTTGCATGTGACTGATGATGTGAGCATGTTCGTTTCATAATAAAAATGTTGCCAGGTAACCAAAAAGTCGTATGTTTTTGTGCGAATTACGATCATAATCTTTACGATCGTACATTAAAAAATAGACAAATAATAGTATGAGTACGATTTAAATCGTATATCTGTCAACCCTGCTAGCAAGACAGCGACAAAATCACGTTGCATAACAATGTAGCCCAAGCTTATATCTTATGAAATATACGGAAGAGATACGGACTTAGAAAAAACAGAAATGTTGTTCTTTGTGGAAGTCATTGATGAAATTCTATGTATTTTAGCCCGCAAACTTTCTTCAAACAAAAACAGCGCCATCTAGTATCGAGTTCTGTAATTATCTCTTTGTTTATGGATTTGAAGTAAGACCGCCACGCATGCAATACATTATGACTGGGGATTCCCCTATTCGTCGACGCTGAATATGAGGCGACGACAATCACTGTCAAACGTGTTCACTATTACTCTGACTCTGGTAACGTGACTTCCTGGTAACGTGTTAGGTAGGAAAAGCAGTAAAAAAGTGCATATTAAGGGAGCAGATTTGAAATAATATTTATACTTAACAAGAAATAATTAAAGGTAAGTGGATTTTTGAATGATACAATTATATCATGATCACTTAACAATTTTAACTTAAAATTAGATGTATTATTACAAGCTTTTATTTAGCTTGCGTTATGTAAATAAAAGTATGTAGGTATGTTCGTATGTTGATGCAATTATCCTCAATCCTCAACCGACTGGGATAAAATTTTCCATACACGTTTATTTTGGATGATAGTGCATAGTTAGCTGAGAGTCGTCATTGGATAATAATGGTGGATAGCCTAAGATGTGTACTAGATATTTATTTTTAACATAATATGCGTAAGTACCTAATCGAATTAAAGAAGTTGCTGAGAAAAATACAGAACAATACGATAATAAACTAGCGTCTGCGTTTAATCCTCCGAGGAGATGTAATTTTACAAAGGTTTTTTGTATTTATTTTATTATTTTTTTAATAAATTTATTGTAAATAACAAGAAATAATCATTGTAAAAAAATAGGCACTCTATTGTTGAATTTTCGTCAGACCAACTAATCATCGTTCATTTTTTTAGGTTCAATGGGGAGACCTAAAGATTTACGCATATGGGAGCACTACCGTACTTTACCAAACAAGTCTGTTTCTTGCAAGCTTTGTAATAAGGTCTACAAATTCAGTAATGCTGCCAAAATGCTTCAACATCTTATCACTTGTCCAAAATCTCCAGAAACATTAAAAGACTCTATGAAACTTATAAAAGATAGCTCGTCCAAAACCAAAATGTCTGGACTGTCAGAGATAGAGACAAATGATTCTTTTATAAGCCCCTCGTCGTCTGCTAACACTACAATAAATGCTGAGTTTCAAGACACCGATGATCATATAAAAACAGAATTAGCGAGAGCTATATTTGTAACAGGGACGCCATTATCGATGGTGCAACATCCTTTATGGATACAATTTTTCGAAAAATTGCAACCAAAATTTAAAATACCTTCACGTAAAGCTTTAGCGACAAAATACTTAGATAAAATATATAGAGAAATGCGTTTTGAGTTAAATGAGGAACTAAATGCTTGTAGTTACTTACACCTTCAGTGCGATGGCTGGTCTAATTTAAGAAATGAAGGAATAATAAACTTTCTTATATCAAAACCTCAACCTGCATACGTTAAAAGTTTGAATACAGAAAGTAATCCTCACACTAGTGAATACCTTAGCCAAGAAGTTGAAAAAGTAATGAAAGTGTATGGAGCAAATAAGTTTCTTGTACTTATTGGCGATAACGCTAGAAATATACAAAAGGCATTCGAATTAACAAAACTCAAATATCCACATGTTGTTCCTCTCGGTTGCTGTGCACATATCCTTAACTTGTTGTGCCAAGATATTGTAAAGATACAAGAAGTAACTGTGTTTATTATGCAAGCCATAAATATAATAAAAACTGTTAAAAGGAGTCAACGATTAAGTTCCTTGTTGATAAAATCAAGGCAGGGTGAAGATTCTACACAAACACTAAAATTGCCTTGTGCTACAAGATGGGGAAGTCATGTTACTTCGTTAAAAAGTTTGAAAGCAAATAAGATAGCTTTGCAAATATTAACAGTTAGAGAAGATGTGGTAATTTCAAGAGATATTAAAGATTTAATTCTAAGTGATGATTTCTGGACGAAGACAGGGGAATGTATAAGTATTTTGGAACCAGTCACTGAAAGCATATTTTACTTAGAGAGCGACCAGAATCGTTTGCATCGCACATACATTACATTTAGAGATGTACAAGCTAAGATACGTTTTGCATTAAATGAGATTTCGACATTGAGCGAAGAAAGCAAACAGCAGATTCTAACATCAGTATCTTCAAGATGCAATATGGCAATGAGGCCAATACATTTTGCAGCATATATTCTAGACCCCAGGACTCTAGGAGTCGAACTTACTCAAGAGGAAGAACTTAAGGGTATGGAGTTTATCTACAATTTAAGCCAACACTTAAGTTTGTCAAATGTAATGGCAGATTTGGCGTGTTATAAAGCTAAAGAAAACTTTTGGGCCAGAGGATTTGTATGGAGCTCATTAGATAGCATTGAGCCCCTAATATGGTGGAAAGGTATTTGTGGTTCCACTGAGTTAAGCAAAGTAGCGATTCGTATTCTATCAGCTCCCTGTACTTCGGCAGCCACTGAGCGTTCCTTTAGTATCCAAGGCTACATACATAATAACAAAAGAAATCGACTTACAACTGAAAGAACTGAAAAAATTTCATTCATTTGTTATAACTGGAATCTTAAACATAAAGCTGAATGCGAGGACATTCAGTTTAATGAAGAAAATACCTTAGAAGCTTTCATTGAGCAAGTAAATGAACATAACAGTTTAGACGAAATAGAGCCTATCGAACCTATACAATTCATCGCTTGTAATAACTCTGAATCTGACAGTGATTGACTGTAGTTTTACATTTTACTTTCATCTCTTTCTTAATAAACTCAAAATCAAATTAAAAGTTTTTTATTCTGTAGGCTGCATAATAATATTGTCTATGTCCAGTATAGTGGACGTCTTGCGGCTGAGATGACGATGATGAAGTACAAAATCATAAACACCCAAAAATTTGGGTGTTTATGGGGTTTAAACCCAATAAACCCAAAACACCCGGTTTTTACCCACCAGACTTTAAACCCACCCAGGTGGATTGCCCATCTCTAATCGGAACGCAGATAAAATGTGTAACCGATTTTATCCGACGTGGAATTATTATTATTATTTTATTTTGAATATAACGAATGAATGAAAACTCTTTAAAGATTAACAATATGTATACAAACAAAATGAATACTTAATTTTATAAACTTCATTACATGAAAGCAAGATAAAGAGGTAACAATACAGCCTTAATGCTAAATAGCGATTTCTTCCAGGCAACCATAAGATGGAAAGGAATAATTAAAATTTTGTCTAGTCAAGGCGTAATAGAAAAGTAATAAGACTAAAAAAGGGAGATAAAAAAAAAGGCTTCATATAATTTTTATATGTGTTCTAAGTTGCATAAAAAAAATACTGCGGCACGTTCAGTTATTAAATAGTATGAGAGACTCGAAACTTTTTGCCATTTTCAATACAGTTCATAAACGCAGTAGTTCTCAATTCGGTTGTATATTTTATGTTTGTTGCCTCATTAACTTCGTCAGTTCAAAACCGATTTCGATTTTTTTTTTTTTTATCTGAAAGAATACACTTACAGATTGGTCTCATAGAAATTTTAACAAAATCAGTTCAATTGTTTAGTTTTTAGATCACAATAACTGGTTTTGTCACAATTGATATATTTTTTTTAAGACAAAATCTTTAATTGTTAAATTTTTGATTCACTTAATTTCTGTTCTAATATAATTGCATAGGCAATTATTTAACGTCTTATTCATAAAGACGTCGAACCTCTCATAAACCCATTTCAGCTATTGAACTCTTGAGCTTTTGTCTCTTTCTTTTGTACTAAATTCCTAATTTGAAAGAAAGTGACAAAACAGTGTAATAGTTTGTTGGAGGTTTTAGTTTTTATGACTAAGGGCGTTAGTTTCTCATATACCTAACAAATGTTAAGTTTATTCTTGCACTTTATATCTCGTTATTGTTATCTGTGTATTTTAACACTAATTGGTTGCCTTGTATTTGCGTAGTCATGGAAATGGGGCACTGGTGACTTGTAACACAGGTTCCTCGAAACCTACCGCAAGCACCAGTCTTTCACAAAATTGGTGTTCACATCAAATTGTACCTCAAGTTGTCACTTTATACTACCTTTTGTGAAGAGAAAATAAACCATTCATTCATTCATTCATTCAAACAACTTCGATGTCATTCTGTATAATAATTATTAAATCCATAATTATCCATTATCGTTCATTAAGTAACATTCCTAAGGTCATATAGGTCGCCTCCGCATCGAAAATCCAACAATGCATCATCATTACCATTATTACTACCATTACCATCGAACAATACATATTTCTTGGGGGGAAAGGGATTGTTAGCAATAGAGTTTGACAGCCCCATTGCTAGCAATATGCTCTATTAGGTCGACCTCCACGTGGTTCCCCCTGGAAACCATCGTGAACAATTCTTGTTGAATTCGTCACGATGGGCTAACTGACCTGCTTCATACTCACCTATCATCCTTCACTGGTGCCCCGCCGGTGTATGCCGATAGCGCGGGCGAGGTTATCATTCCATTATCAACCATTTATGTGGTTAATGAGTAGTTTCTATTCAAATTCAGGTACATTAGGGATAATTTGTATAATTATATTTATAACTGATAACGTAAGTATCTTGTTTATTGTTAATAGATAACATTGGCAACAATAAAATGGAACTGATGAATGATGGTAGATGGAAATATTTTTAAATATTTCCATTAAATCATGTAACTTAACATAGAAATTACAAAAATACATTCTTACGTCTGGTTATGATTATAATTAAAAGAATTTTATCTACATATTTAAAAAAAAAATGTTTTTCATTGTTTGTTGTTTCTTAGTACTAATAAATAGGGCCAAAAAATAATAAATATATAATAATAAGTACTTTTTTTTAATGGGTGATAATGGAATTGTAAGCCAGCCTGCGCTATCGGTATACACTGGCAGGACACCAGTGAAAGATAATCAATGACTATGAAGCAGGTCAGTTAGCCCATCGTGACGAATTCAACAAGAATTGTTCACGATGGTTTCCAGGAGGGACCACGTGGAGGTCGACCTAATAGGGTATATTAACAATCTCTTTCCCCCTAAATAAGTACTAATACTATAGTGTTTCCACTTCTTATTGTACCTACGCACATTGCGCGCTGGTAATCAATGCTCCTTTCAACTCAAGTTTTGCTGGAAGAGAATTCTAGCAGAGTCAAGCTCGCCTATTGTAATCTTAATTTAATTTAGACTTTAACTATGTAATTTTTGTGTACAATAAAGTATATGTAAATAAATAAAAAGTTCCGAATTAAAATCCGAATTTTGGACTCAATTTCATGTTTTTTTTTTTTTATATCGAAATCAGTCCAGAGTTTAACATTTGGTTCGTCAAAAATACTACCATAAAAGTCCAAAGGAACAATATTTTAATATTTATTTTAAACGATATGTATCGTGTCATCAATCATTATATCAATCAACATCAAATTTGTGTTTCGTTTGGCCGCGAAATTTTGGAAAACATTTTATAGTAGACACTCTGATACATTTACCGACACGTAACGTTTGACATGTCCATTACACATTTTGTGTGTTCATTTCAATGTGGCAGGCAACGATCATGCTGCAGTCTTTAGTTTAATAGAATTTGTTAATGGTGTTGTCAATCAACGGAAAGTTGAATATTTTAATCGACATAAACTACAAGCGATTATTAGATTTAAACTCATAACATTAAAGGTATATATAGTCTAGGTGATAAAAGTACAGGGGCAGGTCTAGGCAGTAAGTAAAATAATAAAATTAACATTCATAGATTATGTTTTATAATGAGAAGTGAAACGAAAAACTTATTTAACGATAAGAAGCATTATTTGCCGCGACTCGCCACCATTTGATTGTGTTAATCAAAGATAACGCGCGCCAAATCGACCCGATAAACGGAACCATCGGTTAGGGCATCTCCACATTATCCTATTGCTTCTCAACAATGATCCACCTGAATCGCCGCCGTTGGACATTCTGCAGCGCAACGAACAAATCTATCCGTCCCGCTCGCTCGCGTCCCGCGCAAGATGCGCCCTCCTTCTCCGCGCGCCCCGCCAGCCGACCAATAGCGGCCATCTTTTGCTCCCCCGAGAGCAAGCGACAGTGCGTTCTCTCATCACATAAGCACAAAGAGACGCGATCTCGCCGCGTGAGGTTGTCGCCCGCTCCGGGAGACGTGAGTTCTACGCAACCCGCAACGTCAATATTTATAGTGCCTTCAAACTTTTAAGTGTTTTAAGACTGTAAATTCTGTGCTCAAATAATTATAGTGTTTTGTGAGAGACTGGAGTTGGTGAATGAACATTTTCTCAATATCGAACGTCTTCAGATAGCGCGAAAATTATTCACGATTGGGTAAGTACAAATTCGATTGATGAACTGAACGGTGCAAATTGGCGATATGTGATCGTTGGTGTCATTGTCTTTTATCGGATCCCCTAGCTGTGCCTTAGTAGTAACTAGTTGGCCGAGCCGTACAATATTACCCACGTCCGTACGACGTATATTGACCCTTACCGCATCCGCGCCGTATTTTTGCGCAAAACGCTAGCTTTTTTCCCCTTTTTATTTTTTTATTTGTTGTGATATTATTTTTAACGTATTATTATTTATTTATATTTATTATTTTATTTATAACATTTAATTTAATTACGTTCGTCGGTACAACTTTTACGAATTAAAATTTAATTCAAATTGGATGCCTAATCAATAAGTTTATGCGTCTTTCATTTACAATATTCGTATTCAATTTTACAATGATTTGTTCTGTAAAATAAATTAATTAAAAAAGTAAATATTTAATATTCTTTTTAATAAAATTAAAAAATATATATAGCGAATTATTATTCTCAGTTAGAATTTATAGCATCTATTTATTTTTATAAATATATACAAGTACTTATTAAATATAAAATGTATTTTTAATATTATTTAATTAAATAATTCATTTAAAACAACTGCAAATTTTGTTTTTATGAAATTAAAATAGATAAGTAATATTTATATTATTGAAATACCTTAACAATTAAATATTTAATATTGTTTAATAAATTATTACTACCTAAATTACAAAAAAAAACGGTCCTAATTAAAAACTTTTCCGTTTCGAAGTCGGTTAAAATATTTATTTTATATTTCCGTGTAATTGTGTCATTACATTTACTTTTATTTAAATAGTTCTAATTTTCATTCCACGAATAAATCACACTAAGTGCTAATTTTGAATTTGTTTTACATTTAAAATTATAAATAAATGAATTGCCCGTCACAACTTATAATAAAAAAAAACCTATTGGGTATTATAATTATTTAATTTTGCACCTAAAATGCAAGTTATATCTAAAATATTTTAATCTTTACAATTTGTTGCAATCACTTACACAATTAAACTAATTATGGAACGCTAATGATATTAATTAGCTAATTATGTGCATGACTCACCTGTGAGACACCTAATTGATTTGAAATGGAATACCAATGGCGAAATTCCTAGTGAAAATGTATTCCGAAAATCTAATAATATTTAAACACCTACCTTTGCACATTTCTAAAATACTAATAACATGTTTTTGTTGTTTCTTACTTATTTAATTGACTTAATTATTACTGGACTGTTTTTAACAAAATTTCTGTAAGTATATAATTTATCCTTACAGATAAAAAAATAATTTTCCAAATCGGTTTAGAACTGACGGATTAATGAGGTAACAGACATAAAAAAAAATACAACCGAAATGAGAATTTATTACTTTTTGAAGTCGATTAAAAAGTAATTAGTATTTATGCTTGTGTACTTACCCAACAATATTTGTTTCAAAAATTTGTTGCTTGGAAAAAATACTTGTTTGGAATGAGTCCGTCATCCTATTATTTATTTCTCTCGAAAATAAAAATACAGACCAATTGAAAAACCCCTTGTTTAAAAAGTAAAATATATATATATTCATTTCATGCCCGAAATAAGATTAAATAAATGACTATTATCATTGCATAATTAATTTAAATTTACAAAAACAAAAAATAAAAGGAAAAAGAATAAGTATATAGATTAATTTAATTAAACGACTTTTAATGACAGTGTACATTTAAATCCATGCAATCGTCTGCTTAATTAAACAAATTAAAGTGCGCTAATGTTTATAATTAACTAATAATCTAGAATACCTACAAGATAATTGAAATGGAACGGAATACCGATGACGAAATTAATTCTTAGAGTAAGCGAGTAAGAGGTATAACTTAAAAAATCTTATAAGATCATAATTAGACGCGATCATAAAGTACTTACTAACAAAAATAATATAATTTTTACATGACTAGAATAGATAAGTAGGGTAGGAATGTAGTAATATATTATTTTGCAATGTTTCAACTAGCCATAATTAATCACGCTCTAGATAACAACTTTATTTCAATATTAGTCGTTAAAAATACAAAATTCACAACTTTATTACAATTATAAATATAAATGTACCTTTTGAATACTAGAAAAATAAATTACACTTTATTAAGTAGGTACACTCTACTACAATGTTTATTTAGAGAATAATAAACAGCAAAACTGACTATTTTTAATTTTTGTTAAACACGTATGTCCATAATTTAATTAATTTAATATAATAATAGATATATTAATTATATAGAACAACTATATAATAATTATGTTAATAATAAAATAAAATTGTATGAAATAATAATGAAATAAATTAAAAAAGATTATATAATATCGATAATACAAAAATGTTATAAGAACAAATACAAAAATTTTACATACAGTCCCACCCTCTATGATTTGGTTTTTATTTTTTTGATTCCTAAATAGGAAAGTAATTCAAAGTTAAGTCTACCATATATTCTTAAACAAATTGAGTGCAAATTTAATTTTCTATTTTTAATAGATATTTAAAAAGATTTATCGAACTTCTTTATATTGATTCGGTTTCGATCGTAGCCTATCACTAAACATTGCAAAAATTAAAAAAAAAACTCTTATATCAAAAAGCTACCTATAAAATTTTCTTCAAAAAAAATACATTATTTTATCTATGCGTATAATGTACCAATTATGTACATGTATACATAAATTATAATTACATCAAGTAAACTAACCACTGACTAAACAGAGCGATAAAATCTGATCGCATCTTGAAATTGAGACATTTAACATCATATCTCGTAATACAGATATGCGTTGAGTGTAATGCTCTTCGTCTTGAGAAAAACAACCATTATTACTCTGTAATTATAGATATAAAAAAAATCTAGATTCACTTCACCATTTAAATATTATAGTTAGAAAAGAAATAAGTAGATATATTATAGGACAGGATTGAAATAAAATTGATTATTTACATCACATTTTAACAAAAAAAAAATGCGTGATATTTTAATAATTCGAGTATAATAATGATTAGACATGTTTTGTTATAAATATCACTGGATGCTAAAAAAAAGAATGCATGAGTTATATTTATAGTGGTGATTTTTTTAATCTCATGATTGTGTATCTTGGGTTTTTTGTACATCAATTTTATATCCAATCAATTTATCGGTTATTATAAAAAAGATATTGATTGTGCCAAGATAGCCTCTTCAAGTTAAGATGTTGTTGCAAGTTTGTAACTCGTCTGATAACATTTGATCAAACATTGGACGCGACTTGACGGGAATATATCTTTTTGATCCATATTTATGCTTTTAAATCGTCATAAAGTGAAGGTAAAAATAGGTAATATTCGAATGCGTGTTCAAGATCATGTTATGAGCGATTCGATTCCGTGCGAGCAAAAATAAATTGCTCATTTTACTACTTCCCTGTCATTGGCGCTTTATGCTTTTAGATTCCTTTCCTTACAAATATTTTACGCTGTCAAATACATATACGAATCTATATAATCTATATCTATAGAAGAAAGAGATGGCAAAAATGCATAGATAACAACGGTGCATACTTTGATTAATTAAATATATTTTACGAATATATTTTTAGATAACGTCCATTTAACATATACGTATTCGACGTAATGATTTAATCACAATTCTGTTACGTCAGAAGTCACTTTGCTAAATACTGAATAAAATTTATCCATTTGGAACTAAAGGCAAACGTCTAATTAGAAAATTAATTCCGTCTACATACGGCATTTAAAATTAATAAGTTTTATATTTATATCGAAATTCCGGTTTTATTTCCTAATATACTAAAAAAATATTTACAAGGTCCTATCATAAGCGTAATAAAGTCCTTCCTTTAGTTCCTTATTCTTGTGGTCCTATAAGAAAGAAAACAAGAAATAAATTATGTCTCTTACAAGACTATATTAGGTATGTCAATATCATTAGTAACTTATAATTAACTGACGACAAATAAAGAACTTTAAAAAACATAATACTATTTAGCCTACTTATAATAAATTTTCAATTTATGCAAGGTTTTCAATAAATATCTTCTGTTCCATCCTAAGGTACATCACGGTTTCAAAAGGGAAGGGAAAATGTCGCCAAATCTAAAACAATTATGTAACTTTTGGGTTTACTTGCATATTGCAAAATGCAGCCAAAATTTTAACATTCAACTGACTTAAAAAAAAAAAAAGGTTTTCAATTCAGTTGTATTTTTTATGGTTATCGTGTCATAACTCCATCAGTTATAAATCAATTTGGATAATTCTTTTTCTATCCGAAATGATATACTTCCAGATTGGTCCCATAGGTGTTTTGTCAAAATCGGTTCAACAGTTTAGTTTTTAAATCAAAATAACTGGAAGATGTTACCCAAACGAAAGCAGAAACTTCTTATTCATAAAAACCTTCCAAAAATCCATTTTAACTATTATATTCATTGTTGTGTCACTTTTAAATTGGAAATTTAACTAAAAAACAGAGAAAACATTTAATTACACTATCGGGACTTAAGGCAATGAAAACTTTTTGTACGTATATAGGACCTGCTTCTTATTGCCGACGTTTTTTTTTATTAGACAAAACAATTCAATAGCTAAAATAGGTTTATAGTTTTGTGTTTTTATAAATACCCCCTTATTTATTTCCTTGCAGAGCAAAATGTAACAAAACACACGAGTTAAACCCGTTGAAATCGTTTCTAACTATCAATAAGTTTGCATTTTACTTACAAGGAGAACATAAACACCCATAAACCTCATTCATACATTCTCTGGTAATAAAAGGAAACCGCTAAACTTATCAGTAAACGCTTAGATAAGTAATATTATATTTCATTTCTTATAAATATTTAATGTAGTAGGTAATAAAGACACCGACGCGGCGAAGTAAGCTTTTGTTAATAATACCATTCAGTTTACCTGGCTACTGATATTTTCAACCGACTTCAAGAAAAAGATGATTTTCAATTCGGTCGTCTTATTTTTTATATTTATTACCTCATAACTTCGTTAGTTCTAAACGGATTGTGAAATTCTATATGATCCGAAAGAATATATACTCATATAGATCGGTCCCATAGAAATTTTATTAAAAACGGTTTTTAAAACAGATATAGCATATTGTATGCTACAGTCAAATGAGTTCAATTCGTAGTTTTCTAGTAAGAAACTCCGCTATTCTCACCTCACCCAGAAAAAAAAAACTTGTAAATAAGACATGGTAATAACAGTGGAAACCGATACATTTATCAGTCGTCTAGATAACGTGGCCTCACAGCAGACCTGCGCAGGCGCAGGAGACTTCCTTTTTGCAACATCCGTTACTTTGAGTAATTCTCTAAATAGTTTACACGACTTACTTACCGTTATTGTTTTAAATAATGTCGGAAATCGAATAATTGTAGTAAAACTCTCGAAAGTATTGCTAGAATAAATATATATCGATAATTGACAATAACGTAAAAAATAAACAAGTAATGTTACATTTATACTATATTAGTTTCCGCCCGCGGCTTCGTCCGCTGGAACAGACCGGGATATGTTTACTGACCGGGATAAAAAGTAGCCTCATAATCTTCTCCATCCCATATTATTATTTATTATTATTATTATTTCTCACCACAAACAATTTAGGACTTAATATCTATAACTTGCAAAACATTTTAACAATATTGTTAATATAGTATGTTTATACTAAATTTCATAATCAAGTTAAGTTATTAAGGTGCTATAGTATGTAGGTAGGTAACCGTTTGGCTAGTTGACAAACAAACACATTTTTACATTTGTAATATTAGTAAGAATAAGTTTAATTTTTGCAAAATTCAGAGCAATGAAAGTTCAGTCGATCGAAAGATTTCAAGATCCAGTCTCAACGTATAGATTCAGTTCCAATATTCACAGACTGTGAAATTTTTCCAATCCATGTGATTTGATCTTACGAAATTTATTGTCACTTGCTTTGTATTGTATTGTACCAGAGGGAGATTTTGTACAAAAGTCGATTGCTTGGGTACCTCTGTCCCATTCGTGTTTCTACCGTGAAGCAGTTGTGTTTGCATGGCTGTGTTTCGGTTTGAAGGGTGGGATATGGCGTGAATTTACAGGGTACAGAGGAATAACACCTGAGTCATCAGGAATGGCAACGCATGGGTGGTATCATGGGCGAAACAGTACACTCTGTTATGTCCTGCATTGCTCATGTCTATAGGCGTCTGTTATCACTTTCCATCAGGTGGACCGTCAGCTTGTTTGCCATTCTAAATTGTATAAAAAAAAAATTTATAAATGCAAGCTTATTTATAACGAAGAACAGATTAAAAATCTTTACATCAGAGGGCACTACTCAAACACGAGTATCCAGTTTTGTTTTCCACCTCAAGTGGTGACTAATAAAACAAAACACATTACTACACTAATGCAAAGTAAGTAAATGACGCCGTTAATTCCATATCGTGGCCACATAATATTTACAGAAGAAAAAAAACTCGAGACAAGGAGCAATCACTTAGTGACGTAGTTCGCATATTGCACACAATAAAGTGCGACTCTATGTACACATATTGTATATAACTGCATACGGAGTGCATACCAAGAGTACAGGTTATTAGCACTCATTGTCTGGACTATAATAGGCCGTGAGCGCACGCGCGTATGGTCGCGAGCCGGTTAGGGTGGCCATAAATAATGGATTTAAAAATAGGCATTGTATTTATACTGAGCGATGTGAGATTTAAAATTTCTTTATTAGACAATTTATTGGTTAACCAATACAAAGGTTATTGGTTCGAGAAAATAATTTAGATTTTTTATAAAATTTAGAATTTAGAAAATTACAATTTAGAAAACAAAGTTGTCAGGTCATCCAATGGAAAGTGATAACTCTCGCCTATAAATAAGAATTAAGTATCATAAACTTCATTAGTACTCGTACACTAACATGGCCGTAGTTATTTCTTATGTTACATAGTATAAGAACAAACCTAAATTGTTAAACTTAATTTGTTTTTCTAAGTTTGGCCCAATAAGTAAATAATATTAACGCCAAGATAAATAAACAAGAAATAATATACACAAAACCTTTCCTAAGTATACTAATTGTTTATTTTGTGCATTGTTATTTTAAAAAGATATGCTAAAGTTTGTTCACTAATTATATTAAGCATAGAAAAACAATTTTACACCTAATTAGTGGTTGATGAGTGTTTTAATAATAAATAGGTTTTAGTTGCCGTATCATTTACACATACTTCTAGTTACTGATCTATCCTGTTTAACGTCACGAAACCACATTTTTTACTCATAAGCCATGGACTAAACGCCATTCCGTTGTTTTAGTATGATATATACATATCTGTTTAATTAGTCATGTAACCGATAGGGTTATTGTAACGGAAGAATCAATCCTTTTTAAAATTGAAAAAAAAAGTTGACATTTCGGGATCTGAGATTTAGTTACAATTAAAAATTTATATAAAAATAGAATTATATAAATTAATTAATTCGTTTCGCCCATGATATGCGTTGTTATTTATTAGCCATATCCCACCCTTCAAACCGAAACACAGCCATGCAAACACAAATAATAATTTAATAATAATTAATTCGTTTAGTTATTTATTAGTACTGTATAATAATTTAAAATAATTAATGAGCTTAACAGTGGACCAATATGATCACCTAGGAAACTATGTGAATATGAAAATCAAAAAATAAACACATGAGTTAGCATTATTTCTTTGCCCGACTGTATTTGCGAAGAATATTTATGTTGTACTTTCATTGTCTTTTAATATAACTCACAAAATGTTAACGAATGATAAATGACGTGCTCATTCTCAATGCAAGTAAATAATGTCTCGCGTAGGCGGGTAGTACCTATATAATATATCATTAGATAATTTCATATCATTGATCCAGTAATTTACCCTCACGTTAGTAGCAGGTTTGCTATTTGATTAAGACTGAGGTCATAGAATCGATTTTAGCCGACACCAAAAAGTGGGTCACTTTTATATTTATTATTAGTATCATCATGCCAGTCCATTACGAGTTAGGCAATGAGCTGTATGTCTATGGCTTCTGTTCTTATAGTAATCTCTTATTTCTTCCACTTATATGATTCATTTACCTTAGATGGATATTCCTATAGATTTCAGATCATTATACCGGATTCTAGATCTCCCATAATGCTTACATCTTCCACTACTTCCTCCCCTTCAATTCAGATCCTTAACAGTCACTCTCTAAAAAATATTTTTATTAGTTGTAAATTAATTTGGAGTTTACAATCAGTCCTACATTTAAAATATCAATATCTGGTTTTAATCTCCTAGAATTTAGTGATAATAAGGGACTTTGCTTTTATGTATATATTTTAGAACGTTTCTGAAACAGCCTCAATGACGGATACGTACCAAATGATACCTGACTGATAATTAAGAGATAAGTTGTAGATATAATTTAGGTAGCCCCATTTCTCGTCGATCGGCGATTATACAAAATGGAGGAAACACTGATAACCGATTATGAGTCAATATGCATTCCATTATCACTGTATTTGTTAGAAATTACTTTATTGATAACATACACACGTAGGTACGTTTTATAACATACTCTCAATTAACGATATTATACATCGTTCGATTATATTTAGATTATACAAAAATATTAATTATGATGAAAAAAAAACTGATTATTTTGTTTTTTAGCGTATAATATTTATATTTCTTAATCTGATGTATACACTAAATTAATATAGATGCCTACGTATTTTTTTTTTTTTTTAATTTAATACTACACGTGGCGTTACTCTCGGGAGTAAAAAATTTTTAGGCTGCCTTTGTTTAATAAATGAAGGTCTCTGATGTGGCGTACCGGACAACGACTTTACGTGCCCTTCGATCTACAAAGCAAGTGACAATCATTGTTTTTAAATACTCCAAACAGTAATTTAAAAAAATTGCTTATTTTTATAATTTTTTTAGTGATACATTTAATATATATTGTGATTATTATACACATACCGTATTATTATAAATTTTAAATAAAAAATGGGGAGATTGTTTATTAATAGATTTTTATTTTTTTGTTACCAGGCGTCGACGTGGTCGGACGTCGCGGGCCATGCAGGGCGCCGCTAGCGCCCCCGCGCCTCCCGCGGCCGAGCCGCCATCTTCGCAACGTAAGTATCGACTTATCTTTTACAATTATATCTGCCTCCTAAACAAGGTACAAACGAATCAATCGAAAAAATCGGTTCTATTCACGCTTCCCAATTCTGTATGGTCCAATTCTGATGTGCTATTTCTCTAAACCTATCTAATATTTTAATTTGATGACTTCGCAAAATTACTGTTTTATGGACCATCATAAACTAAAATTATAATCATTTTGACTTTAATCTATTAAAAAATAACTTCATATTAATTCTTGAAATAAAAATTTCAGTGTGATATCAAATTTTAATTTTAGAGATAGATTTAGAGAAATGTCTGGCGCTTTAGAATTGACCTCACTGTCAGTATTAGATATAGATGACTATTTACAATTATTTCAAGTGCTATAACGCTGTTATAGTTAGCTTAAGCGTTGAGTAAAGAATAATCCAGGTCTCGCGATATCAACCAAGCACACAAATAATGATCTTTAATTCATACTAAAATACCAGTACGATATACAAAAAAAAAAAATAGTATAATATGTCCTAAATAGTTACAATGTGATGTCACAATAATGTAGGCCGTTAATAAAAATTTTATTTATTCTTTTCTTCAAAATCTAATGTAGGTAGATAATTTTATTCATTATTTATATAATTGTAGATTCATAAGATTTAATGAATATTTATTAATATAAATTCAATGATAAATAGGAAGAAATATTATGTGACATGGATATTGCTTTTAGAGATAAGAATCATATCGCGTTGCATTATTGTAAGGTGGAAAAACAATGATAAAGGTTCTCCTAATAAGTACAGTCACATGCAATAATTTATAAATATTGTATATTTTTTTATATTTGGCATGTTTAGTAAATAGTAATGACATGAATTTATACAAATTGGTCACTAATAAATATAAAACATAAACCGAAGTAATGAAACCATTACTTATAAAAGTATTTTTATTTCGGTTATATATATAAGTTAAAAAAAAACTACACTGCACTTTAATATACTACCTCACCTTCCAATGATCACGTGTTCGACCTTTATATAGTACCTTCCCATATATCACATTTCATTAAATCAATTCAGCCAATTAACCGTGATTAAAAAGAATCTTAACAAACAAACCTCTTTACAAACTCTTTCATATTTATAATATCAACTACATCCCGTGGCTTCACCCACGTGAATCAGAATATATAATATCCTAATGTACTAAATGAAGAATGTAACGTATCCGTGCACCAAATTTAATTCAAATAATTTCAGTAGTTTTTTTTTACAAACTCACGCTTTTATATAGTAAGTAGTAGAATTGTACATGAGAGTACAAAATTCATATCAAGAGCGATAATAAATTTGCGTAACATCAATGACGTACCTACTATAACTATGCTAGAATAATGTAATCACTAATTGCGTATCATAATGCAACCGATTGCATCTATTAGAAGATATAATTGACGGTTAAAAGTACATTAATTGTTTAGCGTGAGGTCCCAGGTTCGAATTTTAATCAAGATACTAATGATTTTTAGTCAACATTTTTGTTTTATTTTTTAATTATAAAATGTTTATATTTTTCCACATGACTGTACCTACGGATCAGTGGATCTCAATCCTAAAATTAATATTTAACTGTCCTTTTATATAGTTTTAAATACTAGTGTCGAAATTGTGCATATCTATAAAAATGCAAAATAATCAAATTGATCACCAAACACAAACCTCATAATAAAGAATAGTTCGGACATTTAGTCATTATTAGCATTAGAATAGCCTTACCCGTTGAGTAATCTCAGTCACCAAGCAGGAAACTTGACTAAAACTTATACTAAGTTTGAGAACCATTGTTCTTAATATGTCGCTTTTCTCCTTCAGCATCAGGGTAGCTTATTAACCAGGCATAATCATAACTACGTACAATGCAGTCATTTCAGAAAATATACAATAAATTTAATTTTGTATTGAGAAGAGAACGGATAAAAGCTGAGCGCTTCTCCTAAAGATTATAAGGAAACTTGATAAATACAGTCTCTCGATTGACGCATTTGTGACGCAGCCGAGAACTGAATATTGCGGTCCAGTCGCTTACATGGAATACCTACACGTATTTACTATAGTACCGAATTGTGTAATAATAAATAGAAGAATGAAAAATGGCATGCTTGCGACAAGAATCAATGTCGTATACCTAAAACAGCTTTGACTTAGAAGCTACAAGTACTTTGAGGTCCCGTGCGCACATTCTAACTGGCACAATTCGGTCGTCTAATTCTTTTTATTCTTAGTATCATAATTTTATGTATAAATATAATGTATAAATCTAAAGGTATAACTCTTTTTAATACCTAAATTAAGGCCTGTCACACTTTAAAACTGGACATTTTAGTGTAGACTAACTTTTTGCTCGCTACTTCGTACACGTGCATTTTGGAAGTAGGGAAGTCAATGGCATAGCCTACTTTAAGATTAAAGAAGAAACATACACCAATTTTAAGCTAAACCTTCAAGAACACGCAAATGAAAACCGTAACCAATTTGGTCCAGTAGTTTTTCCGTAATGCCAAAACAAACCTATAGACAGACAGACAAAATTTGTTAAAACTATTATTTTAGCACCTATTGCTCTTATTAAAACACCTCACATTAATTGTACAGATGTTGTCATTACAATTTTATTAAATTAGTAAGATGAATGTAATTTTTGAGAAAATTCCATTTACCAGCGAAAATTGAAATATTTGAGACAAACCAACGGAGTCGTTTTGGTAGTACAAGTGGTAACATCACTAACAGAGTAACTGTATAACGTCTAAAAAAATATTCCAAAATTCAAGAAGGGTAAAATTATTCTAAGATCCTATAACTAAATGTCCTGGCTAAAGAACAAAAAACGTTTTCCAAAGAATTCTTGAAATCTTTAAAAACAAAACAATTTTCCTCTACACCGAATGCCATAGACAACTTCCTATTGATCTTTCATTCATCAATGAGTCAATTACAAATTGTGACACTACTTCAAAACAGGACGTGCAATCGATATTGGCAGGGTAATTATGAACGGCCATACGCATCACAACTCGATTCTCCACCGTATGGCGTTATTGTAACCCGAGTGATATGATTGGCACGAGCTGGATCCGACTCCTAAGCATTCTAACGAGCCTCCACAAGTTTTATTGCTGCGTTTAGCTGATAATATTTACGGCTAGGCATCCGGTGTTGCGAAATTATGCTCGGAATTAAGTTATGCAAAATATTCAAGAAAGAGCCTTCAATTTTATATTTCTAAAAATATGTTCCAACGTTTTTGTTTTATTGTTTTTTTTTTTATTATTATTATATTTATTATTCATCTGTCATTGATAGAATGTGTATGCGATAAGTCGAATACGTGACTAATGCTAAGTTTAGCTAGATACATCATTAGCCAAACATCTGTATCAAGTTTGATTGCATATTGAAAATGTTTCATCACACAAATCGATTTCTTAATGGGTATAATGTAATGAAATGATTTACAATACTAACAGGTACCTGACATATCAAGTTATTTCAAAATTTAAACGTAGGCATGTGGACATATTTCATTGTTTGCCCAAATAAATATAGATAAGTAAATATAATCACCGTATGGTCCCGGCATAGACTGGTCCTTCCCCTTTCTTTTCCATAGATGTCGTAATAAGCGACTAAGAGAACTTAACGTTTAAAAGATGGGCAGCAGCGTCCCTCTTAAAACGTCACCACGTCAAGTTACTGAATAGACGAATGTAATGAATAACACAAACGAATGTAAACGATTCAATCGAATATAAATCAATACGATTATTAGTAGTAGATAAAATATTCGATTATAAAAAATAATTAATCAAAATAATTGTATTGATAATCGATACATCGGGTTTTGCATTCATCATGAACGGTTATTGGAGTTAAATCTTACACTCATATCGTATCATTCATTTAATTCTGTTATATTTTTTTATGTCGTGAATGTCACAAATCCAACAAAAAGAGTCATTATGACAATCTTAAAGAATTCAGTTTGTTCAGCTGAAAATTAAATGTGATCGATTAAATCCGTAGAAAGAGAAAATGCCACCGGTATCTTCTATCTCCACTATCCTTAATCTAATATTAAATCAAATATTAGGTAGAATAGTTATTTAAGATATTCTGTTCTAAAAATAACCCAATCGAATAATGTAAATGAAAATAACATATGAATAATTGATTTGTTTAATGAATAGTCATTTATGTACCTATTCTTTTTTTGAATTTATTCACATTCCAAAAAAATTTTTGGTACATTCATGTAGTCGTTGGTATTAAAATTTATATTAGTTCAATTCGATTAAACAATTCGTTTGTTCTTTAATTTAATTCGATTAAACAAATCGACGATCTAAAACGAAGTCACAAGTTACGACACAACGTCCTCGGTGTCACAATTCAAACAACAGTATATCTCATTAGGGACTCATTAAGACAATCCTAAAGAATTCGGTTTGTTCAGCCGAAAATCGGATATCTCGAGAGAGCAAGTCCACATCCTTTTGTGTCACACACACTTGTGTCAATACCATCTTGAGGTCACGAGAGCGGCAGTAAACAACACATGTAAGATACTTTTAGTCTTGGTTCAGCTTCAAATTGATATCTCCCATTCATTTTATTAGTGGATCTTTTTGAATCAATGGAATTTGTAAGAATGATTGTGCTTGTAATTTTGTATTAGTGTTTACCCGCTACCACGACCGCGTTACCGGAATAAATGCATTGACCGGGATAAAAGTAGCATATGTTCTTCTCCATCCCAAATGCTAGGTGTATAAATAATAAATTTTATGACAATTAGCTGAACCGTTAAGATGCCAAATGTGCCAAACAATTTAATAATCTTTCATATACATAAGATTGCTTACAACAAATGATATTACTATTATGATCAACGTAAAAATAAACTTGTTTTTTTTTTATTTTTGCATTGTTTGCCTCTTAGCGTCTTATCGGTTTAACTAATTACCATACAGTTTGGCATACACGTAATATTTGCAAGCAAATTTACACAGGATATATCAAGAAACACATGTGACAAAATTGAGGATACTTTTTATCTAGTGAAATATGCAAAGGAATGTTAACATACAGCCTTGAGTTTACAAGAAAATATTGTATAATCGATATCGGCTTTATCATTTCACATTATTTCTATAATTACCACAGGAAACCGTTGGATTAATCATTAGATAACCTGGTTCCGGCGTAAACGTTCAAATAGTCGATTTCATCTTAAAGGAAAATGATAACGATTCTTGGAAAATATGATGTCATACAACCCTATAAACTCAGACAATAGTCTAGTTTATAGTTTTAAAGCTAAGTTGTAAAACATAACGAAAGCCGCCAACTTGTCTGCTTGGACTGGGCTTATAAATTTTTTTACAATATTTAGAACGACAAACTGACTGCCTACCTGATGGGAAGTGGTAACAGTCGCCTATATATGTGAATGATGCCATGAAAATAATAGAATACATTATGATGTTCATGGGTTGTTATTTCTAAGGACTACTCGTATATTTGTTATGCCTCCGTGAAATTCCGTTAAAATACATTCTCATGGGACAATTATTTTTCTGTAGATAGTAGTCTATAGGTAGTGTATTGCTAAAATTACTGTAAACTGTCACGTCACCTATTTGGAATAAAGAAGGGCATAGATCAGAGCCGTAGCTAGACCCAATATTAAGGTAGGGCAAAGGAACTTTTTGATAGGACAGAAGACATAATTAAGTGACTTCGAAAAAGCAAATCTGTCTAATTTTCTTGGGGCCTTTCATTTTAAGGTAGGGCATTGGGTCTTTTAAGGTAAAAATAGGAAATGACCCTCAATTCCCCAAGACATAGACTATATTTTTATTAGATGTTTTTATCTAGTTCAAATCCCTGCCATACGGACCAAATCGCGGGTCACAGCTAGAGTACAATATTTTTATCACTTCCAATTTCCAATCGTCCGTTTATGTGTAGTTATATTATCTATAACATTTAGTCTATACTTGTCCCGTTATCTTCAGATTAGGATGTCACCCTAAGGCGTACGAGCGTTAATAACAACTGTACATTATCAGATAACCGTACAAGTCTTCGTATGTTCCGGTCCCAATTTACGAAATTAGAAGAAAAAATAGCTATTTTGGACAACTGGACCGATTTGATAACAGATGAGCAATGAGTCCGTTCGCGTCACACTATGACGCAATCACTGCTTAGACTCATATTTACGTACTTATATTCCTTGAGGACATCCTGAGTTAGCTGTCAAAAAAATGCAATAGCCAAATTTTTACGAGAATAAAGCCGCAGAAAAGTTAATAGCTTATAATTAGTACCTACAGTAATTGGCATTCATTTATCTAGTTGTATTATTTGTAATTTAATTTATAAAAAAATCTTATCAATTGGTAAATAAAATGTTTCTTTCTTTATCAGCTAAGATATTTCTCTACATCAGCATAGATAAACTAACTTAATGAAATTGATAATTTAGACACGTACACTAAAACATCTGGACACTACCCTATAGGACTTGTTTTCAAACCAAATTACCAATTATAAACATCAAACTACGTCCACATTACTCGCCATTAACAGGATAAGTCTCATTTGGAAGGCGGCGCACGCGTTCTTTACCGCCATCTCACGGGCTCAACGTAAATTAATATTCAAAGTTAATCGCATCTCTTTTAGCCCTCCACGGCACTCGAGCGCTTAATTGGAACGCTTTTCCGTTCGGTGAAAGCGATCAATCGTGTAGAAACGATTTTGAGAAGGGTCACAGAATAATAATAGTACGTAAAACATATAATTTTATTGTACTTTTCTTCTGTTTAAGATAAGAAAAATCCTGATGAATAATCAACATAGAAATCAACCAACTGAACAATTAAGTTGTTTGTTTATAAATTGTGAACAGCCACTAAGAAAAAAATTTAGAAAACTATCTTTTTAAATGTATGAGCTGAGAGGAGAGAAATTTTTACTATTTGAAGCTATACAACGCATACTAACCTACATAAAAAAGTTACTCTTGTGTTTTTAAATGCTAATTCCTTAAACGTATTTTATTTAATTATAGTAACACTTTTGTAATAAGAAACAAAGACCAATATCATCTATGTATGTCGAAATGCGAGTATTCACGAATCGGCACTTTTATATCTAATAATAATAGCTAAACAAATTTCATTCATATATACGTAGTAATTTACATACCTATCTGCTTATATTGCATATATTTGTCATAATTTATTTGCATTAATATTTTATTGAATCCAATTTCATTCATTAAAATCAAATTATTATCGTAAAACACTTCTGTGGCTTAAACTGTACTAATACATAAAGCAAAAACGCTTGTTTACACACATTCATCTCTAGGACGAACTTGAATTTGACATTTTTTTACCATTCGACAGCGATGAGATGATAGAGTCATAAATCGTAAATTCGATGTGTTAGATAAATATTTTTATACAATAATACAATAAAAACATTGTAAATTATCATAATAACGGTTTAATTAACTGATGCGTGGTATTATGATTTGAAATTAGCTAATACTAAAAAAACTGAACAAGTATCTCTAGTATGTATTATGATGGGTCGGAATCGAAATATAAATTTCCTTTTGGAATCTTTCTTTGAACACGTGCCCAGGCCGAGCGGTTTGTATGAAAGGTCAATTCCTGTTTTGTATTCCGACCTTTAACCTCCGTTGGGGAAAGTTCATTTTTTCACCCTTTCTTCATATTATACCAATACGCATTATTATTGACGATGTATTTTATTTACTGAGCTTTTTTTCTTTATTAATCTTTCACTTGCCACCGTTTTGATATAACCTTATTAAATATCCCGGTTCTGTTACTCGTCCGACAAATGAAAGCACTTCGCCCTCTTTATGATATTCCGCGGCGACACCCAATGATCATAACATCATAGCTTGGACCGTTAAATCGACGCGGAAGGCCCGCTCCTGACTTGCATTAATGATGCAGCCTTTGGACAAGATGGCCGCACATGCCCTCACAGAATTAGTAACGTCATTATGGTATATCTACTTTCATAATATTTATTGTTATCTATCTGGCTTTAATGAAAATAACATCGATAATAAAGAATTCTGATAATGAAATAAGCCTTGATGACAAATGATATAATATACAGAGTTTGTTGACAATTATATATCAACTCAAGGCAAAAGTAGGATATTTCTAATTTTCCTATCAATCTTATATATCATTGACTAAAACATTTTAAGTTAAATTAATCGATTATATTCCAAAAAGTCCTAAATAACGCGTACATTATGCTAACACTACATATTACGATAAAAATTGAAAATTCAAATGGGGAACATTATGTAACGCTTTTGTATTCGTACCTATACATGTACTGGTCAATTTTGCCTTTCGAAAACTGTATACCGAAATACATAATTAACTTTCTTCAGAGATGCGAAACAAGTCCGACAAAATGACCGTATGGAGAACATGAATTATCAATTTCTAGACAATGGATTGTTGTCGCATTTTGCAAACAACTGTATTAGCTATAGTTATATCGTGGTAACTCGTCGCGTTTCTTTATAACCGCACTCATAAAGCAGACATTACATTGTCACAGCACTACGTTAATGGTAAACGTACAGTTGTCAATGGCCACACCATAAATGAGGGCTTGAAGATACGACACGGTGTAATTGAGTACCGTTGACGTCCATTCGAGTGTGGAAGAAAGCAGCGGTATACGCGACATCCTCGCCATATAAATCAAAACTTATAATATACGGTGCCCGTTACACTATTGTTCGATGGCAGCTCTTCACTCTATGGTTTTAAGAGTCAAAATATATTGTCTATGGTTGTACACAGCCAGGACTCCTCGGGATGGTCGATTTAAATTCCGTATAAGCGGGAAGGAGGAAGTCACGGCGCGCGCATGTATGTCACACCTTTTCTCCGTAAATGAACTTGAATGAACTCTGTTTATGTGATAGGTTTTATTTTAACTGTCGAGATTAGAATCGCAATTTAACACCTACTATATGTAATTATAATCTTTTTTACTTACTCAGTGTTCATGGCTGTTTATCTGTGAACATGAATTGTTAATTTAAATAAAAAAAAAAGAATACTTGCATAATAATAAAGATTGCATATTAATATACGATACAAAATGAAGCTATTTGTATATACAATATTTTATGCAATATATTTGTTCGTTGTGAAACGGTTTTAACTATTTTCTTAATCAATAATTGGTATTTAGATTTTAAAAACTAAACTACAGAATGGATTTTGATAAAATTTCTATGGGGCCTGAACCTTTACCTTTTAGAAAAAAAAATATTCTCTAATTCGGTTTGTAACTAACGAACTTATGAGAGAACAAACAAAAAATAGGAGGCCAAGTAAAAGAACTTAAAGGTAGAGGGATGGGCAGCAGCGTCCCTCTTAAAAAATCATTAAAAGCCTAACTGCAATTGCCAAGCCGTCTACCAAGCATGGCAACTACTAGCAAAACTTATAGGAAAGGCTTATGTTCAGCAGTGGACAGTTAACGGGTGAAATGATGATTGTTCCTTGTATTGTGATAAAACAAAAGCAGTAGGCATTTGTTAGCAAAATATTCGATTCTTCGCCAATATTTTCTTTATACGCTTATTTATGCATTATTCGTATTTTTATAAATGCGTTTTCGGATTTCATTGTGTTTGCCAACGGCTTACGTTGTTTTCATGGAATTTGTAAATTCGTAATTAATTCCTTGAACGTGGTAATGATAACAAATTTTTGGATACAAAGTGTATAATTACAAAACATGTCTTTGGCGAGTCTAAACCGATTTTGATAGGCAATTTTTTTCTCAATCGCCTATCAGCTACGTAGACGCGAGATATATTAATTTTGACAACTGAAGGTTTTTATTTCTTTAATTGTATCACATTTGTAAGGTCCGAAATTTCTCCTAAAAACTACAATTAAGGTATATATGTGACACCCCTAATGTTGAAAGGCGCCCGTAGACTATGGTTACCGTTTATCATTAGACAGACTGTTTACTGGTATACCTTTTGTTATTAAAAAAAAAACGAGGCATAGTGAGTTTATATTCTTTTTCGTCTCAGATTTCTTTAAAAAAATGTTTCACGGAACACTTCCTTATAATCAACTTATAATAATACTAATGATTTCAGTTTCACTTGAATAATCAATTTAAAAAGACAAGATATTGAATTGTTTTTAAATATAAGCGGCAAAATCTTTAATCCTTAAGAGGCAGATCAGTTAGCCCAATGTAACAAATTCAAAGATAAATTAGTTACGATGCTTTTCAGGCAGAACCGCGTGGAGGTCGACCTGATAGGGTATATTGATAGCAATGGGGACTAACCTCCCCATTACTGACAATCCCTTAACTCCTATTTTTTTTTGATGGGTGAAAATGGAATGGTAACCCCGCCTTCGCTAACGGATACGCTGGCGGAGCACCAGTGAAGAGTGATCAATGAGAATGAAAACAGGCCAGTTAGCCCATCATGATGAATTCATCAGGAATTAACCATAATAGTTTCCAGGGGGAGCCGCGAGGAGGTCGACCTGTTTGGGTATATTGCTAGTAATGGGATTCTCAGTCTCTATTACTAACAATCTCTTTCCCCCCTTTAACTTCTATTAATTAAGGTTAACCTACGATGGGGCTTATAAAATAAAACCCCCAAATAAAAAAGACCGGGTAGTTACCAGCCACCACTTTCCACCAGGTAAACAGTCACATTGTTTTACGATTTCAACTTGTATTAAAATTCATACAAGTCATACGAAGTTCAAACACTATCATCACTACTTACCTACACATGATCGTCTCACTATATTATTATTAAATTATATTAATTATTAATAATTAACATTATTTACATAATAGGTTTATCATAAGTGTACATAAAAGGCATTGTCCTGCAATGCAAGTCGAAAGAGGAAAGTTGATAAACTCGTCCTTATATGACTCATTAAAATGCCCATTAAACAAATTATAATAATTTACCTTCAGGTGTAATATCTTTATTCAGAACGGTTCAAAGTTATTCTGCAATCAAAGCATTTTTCGAAAATTCGCGTCATAATGCTTGTTTTTTTTTTATACAACTTAGAATGGCAAACAAGCCGACGGCCCACCTGATGGACATGAGCAGTACCATGGACAACAGAGTATACTGTTTCGCCCATGATACCCCCCATGCGTTGCCATTCCTGAGGGCTCAGGTGTTATTCCTCTGTACCCAGCAAATTCAAGCCATATCCCACCCTTCAAACCGAAACACAGTCATGCAAACACAACTGCTTTACGGTTGAAACACGAATGGAACAGAGGTACTCAAGCAAACGACTTTTGTACAAAGTCTCCCTCTGGTCTGGCTTGTTACACCAGACGTGTACATTTTTCATTATATTTCAACCCAACGTCGCAGGGAGCGATCCTACCACGATCTTTGGGATTAAATTGGTTTATTAATGGAGTTAGTCGTAAATTTAAATCGACACACAAAGTTTTTATGTCGCCAATTTTTAATCGACTTCAAATGAAAGGAAATCCTCAAGTCGGTTGTATTTCTTTTTTGTTTGTTACCTCATAACTCCGTCAGTTGTAAACCGTAATTTTTTTAGTTTGGAATTAATAAAAAAAAGTTATTTTTTTTTACGGCAAACGAGCATGCGGCTCACCTGGTGGTAAGTAACTACCGCCGCCCATGATCACCCACAACACTAAAGGCATTGCAGGTGTGCTGCCGGCCTTTTAAGAAGGAATATGCTCTTTTCTTGAAGTACTCAAATTACTAGATAACAATTTATCTATTTTTATTTAACAACTACTATTTACTTTTATTTTAAAGTCACTTTAAAATGTGTCGAGCGATAACGATTTAGAGTAAAATTGTATTTAACATCACGCATGATTAAAGAGAATATAATTCTTGAGAAATTCAAAGAAACACAATTCGACAATTGGCGTAATACGACCAGAGGAAACCGGATGTTACTATCTAAATAAGCACCCATTGAAAACAGATATAAAGACAATTCAGCCGTTTACAATTAATCAGCCAGATATGGTACACCGGCGTGGAAATTTACTTATTCGATACAAAATGTAGTCATCTTGCTAAAAAATAAATTTGTCACTCACATTTATTTCACTAGAATAAGCATTTTGTACAGATAATGCGTAGTTATTACGATGCTTTCAAATAATGATAAATAAGATTAACACAATCACAGCAAACAAAAACCGATTTCAGTTGTTGCAAAGTTATGTTATTTTGATTTAAAAACTATAGTTTAGTTTTGAAATAACTAAAAAAACAACTAATAAATTTTCTTAAATACTAATACTAAATCGATTTTGATAAAATTTCTATGAGACGAATCTGTAAGTATATCATTTCAGGTACTTAGAGTATATACATAGTCATTTTTTAAATGCAGCGAAGCAAAAGTCCAGGCTGCTTACGTCTCTTGAATATTTTTGATAGTATTTATCATTACCAGAGAGTAAATCACGTCATCCCACACAACGAAACTGCGAACATCACCAAATAAAGAACACTTCATTGTTTTACGTTTATCATAACGACATCCATCGACTAATAAATACCCTTACTTCACTGGGAATACGGTCGCGAGCATTATTTATATTTTTTTAAACGAACTTCTAATAAATGATGAGGTTCACGCTCAAATAAATTAGTACCAATTCACTGATTGTATTCTTAATTCTATTTTTTTTTTATATTGACATGACATTGGCAATATTCGCGCCTATTTATTTACTAAGACACAAAATACAGATACAATCCTCAATCTTTGGGATGCTCCGCCATAGATTAAGGATAGTAAGAACCTGCAGTCCCTGCTTTTTACTATTTTAATTTTAATAATACGTACCTATATCATAACATAGATATTCGCTACTTATCTATTCATACCTAGAGCTAGACAGAGAACTATAGGTATCAAGCTTTCGTATTGATTTTAATGCCCAACGTTTATTCAAAATAGAACTCTATTGTTCTCACAACCAAGTTTGAATTAGAAAAATAAAAGAATGACGAATGACACAAAGGCCATGATTCATCAATAAGAATTTCGTAGCAAGAGTAGACAAGGGAATTTTAAGAAACGTACTTTTTTTTGTAAAGACATGTTTTTTATATAAATATGTATGTGTGTATAATTTAGGTAATATGAGTATTACATGTATGTCATTTTTAAATTACTGTTTTAAATTAATATTGTTCATTGCGTTTTACCGTCAATTATATTTTCTGCTATTTCTGTCTACGGTTGACTGGTAGATAACGCCATATGGTGGTAATTCCACCATTTCAATATCTAGCTGTTAAAGCTTAATAAATAAATAAACAAAAATATATCTACCATCCCGCATGTTAGTATATTATATGTTCACTTTCTAAACGTTTTATTTCATAAATATTTTAAAATGAAAATATAACATCATTTAATAATTGTATTTATGTTTACAGTTGCATGAAAAGTTCATTTAAAAAATCAAACTATAAATCATCACAGCCTATCGTTTATTCAGTTAATTTTATCTTGATTTGTTAGTTATGCTTCTCTCTCATTTATTTTGTCTATGTATACATTATAATAATTACCTGATTAATAAGTATTAGGAAATTATTTATTTAAGCATATGTTTTAAACTAATGAAAAATCAAAATTTTATTATTAAGATTATTTGATTGTAATGCGATGCCATCTGTTGTCAAATAGAATCAACTTTTATTGCTATACCTACAAACATTTAATAAGAGAAGATTAATATGAATTTAATAACATTTAACCGAATTCTATTAGTTGATTGTCGGAAATGACCGCATTGAAAGTCCTCTCATTATGTTATTTCAATATCCTTGATTGATACGAAACTACAAATGAATCGACTGACTCATCTATTGTCGACTTTTCTTGGAATAGTAAAATGAAAGCCTGCTTTTTAAACAAACAATCTGTAAATTACTTAATCAATTGTTATCTATAATGTATACTTTTGTTATTACAGAAACCAAAACAGAGGAGGTCATCACACAAGCTAAAGTCGAAACAGACAAAGAAATGGACAGAATGGTCGACAGACAGGAAATCAGAACTGCTAGAACTACAAGCATTGACAGCGACAATCGATCAGATAGAAGTGAAGAGGACGATTTAAGAAAAGCGCGCAAGAGAGCAGCTTCAACTTCTCCCTGTCCTAGTTCACTAGACAAGAGAATAACCAGATATGAATGTCCTAAATGCAGACAGCGATTTGATTCCGCAAATGCTTATGATATTCATAGATTTACAGCGCATGGCGACGATACTAAGACTGGTTTCGACGATCTCACTTTAATTGATTTCTCAAGTAAAAAGTTCCCAGAAATCGCTCGCGAAATGACCGAACGTAATTCTCGAATTTCTATTAGCGAACAACGTTATAGATGTGATGTTTGCTCCATAAATTTTCCCTGCAGGCAGGCCCTTGACATTCATAAAAAATCGTGCTCTGGCTCTACCCGGATTCCTACCCCAGACCGTGATAGAAGAGAAGATTTCTTTGCCAATCTGAATCTTAGGAACCGCTCTTTTGGCATACCTGATACGTTAACACCACCTATAGATCGATTCACAGCAAAATATGATGATGGTCATCTCACAAATGGTATGAGACACATCGATGCTGCTAGAGATTTGGCAGATATACAATCTATTCTGAACGTCACATCTGCTGGAAGCCTCTTAGAAAGACTGACTGGTACTAGGGTACCATTAGAAAGTACTGTTTTGACACCCCCTGATACAGTGGTAAAAGAACGTGAACAAGAAGAAACTCAAGATAACTTCGCAGCTGAATTCCGTCGTATGAAGTTACGAGGAGAGTTTCCATGCAGATTATGTCCTGCTAAATTTCCAAACCTTAGAGCTCTGAAAGGACATAACAGAGTACACCTTAATGGCACTGGTGCTGGTCCTTATCAATGTAATATGTGTCCGCATGCTTCTTTGGACAAGGCAGCTCTAGTTCGACACATGCGTACACATAATGGTGATCGTCCTTATGAATGTGCAGTGTGTAACTACGCTTTTACAACAAAAGCAAACTGTGAAAGACATTTAAGAAATCGGCACGCCAAAGTAACAAGGGAAGATGTCAAGCGCTCTATTATATATCACCCGTCTGAAGATCCAAATAATGATGAAGTAAATTCAAAACTTAGTCGGGACGAAGTAAAGAGATCACTTGCATTTCATACTCCTGAAGTTGAAAGGCGAACCGAAAATACTGGAAGAGATACACCTCTTAGTCATTTTACACCAAACTTTATTAACGACAGACATCCAGTTCAATCTTTAACTTCTAAATCTTTATCAGACGCTTCTTTAGTTACAAGAGAAAACGAACAACCTTTACCAAGAATAAAAGTAAAAGGTATTGGACAATTAACGCAAATCCCTGAATATAGATCACCTGAACTTACAACATATAAGTCCAATGATGTCCAAACGGACGCTTATGATGAAGCTCCAGTAGATTTGAGTACTAATGACAACAATAGTTGTGATGTTCTTGATCTTAGTAAAAAGAAACGAGATGTCGATGATGAGTGTAAAACGCTAACAAGGCCATCTTTTGAACCCGATCCAGCAACTACTGTGTTAGAAAAATCAAGGCTGTTTAGTTGGGCCAATGCTCATACACAAAGACTAATAGAAAACTCGCTTCCAAAAATTGATCCTGCTTTTTATACTACACAGCTATCACAGCTGTATGCTAGTACCGTGCCAGGACTTGCTGGACTTCCTTTGGCGCCTTCCTTTTCAATCAGCCCTTATTTTCTACAACCGTCTCTATTTCCTCATCCTACTGATTCCCAAGAAGTGGTTGAAATGAAGCAGAGAATTCAAAAAGAGATTATTCGTGGCCTAAGCATGTCAGGGGGACGACTCGTAGCGAACGATCAAGACATCCAACCGAAACAGGAACCAGAAGAAGAAGAACAAAAGCCTACACAGGCTGTATCTCCTTTACCATCACCTCAATCAGAATCTCCTAGACCCTTGGCTAACAACATTGTTCCCCAATCAGAACCAGTTAAATTGGTTATTAAAAATGGTATACTCATGCCTAAACAAAAACAAAGACGCTATAGGACAGAAAGACCATTTTCATGCTCTCAGTGCTCAGCTCGTTTCACTCTCCGTTCAAACATGGAGAGACACGTAAAGCAGCAGCACCCACAACACTGGAGTGTAAGGAGACCAACTACTAGAGCTCCTCCGCCTTATCCAACGCCTGATTCACTAGCTGATCGTGTAAAATATGCTCTTCTGACACGCCAACTTGAACGTCCCTTACAACAATCTGAACGTTCACCGATACGCAGAGATTCTGACGAAGTCGCGGACAATGAAGAAGATGAGGACGACACATTAGTTATAGATGAGGAGCCAGATGTGAATAACAAACCCGATGAACATTCTGCTGCTCATCGAGCTGCTGCAGAAATTTTAATGGCTTCTCGTCAGCAAGAGCTCAATAAAGACTTCGATCTTAAAATCGCTGGAAATTTTATAAACAAAACTTCTGCCACACCTGAAAAAAATGATTCCGGGACTAATTCCATAAATGTTACCGGTCAAGATTCATTGCCAATACCTGTAGTGCCCACGCGCAGTGATGAAGAAGAAGACGAGGAAGGTCTTGTCGCTTCTACTAGTGAAGGGAATAACTCTGGAAGCGACGAAAACAAGTAAGTATTCAGATCAATACATGTAAACTTTAATCTCTTATTTTCTTTACTTTTATAAAAATACTTGTATATCTCTAGTTTAATATTAAGTTACAAAATTTTTGGAAATTATACATTATAATTTACCTATTATATATATTTGTATATATATAATATGTAAAATAACTATAATTAACTTATACATTAAGTAATATTATCAATTTCTCTTCCAGATCTGAATCAGACACCGGAAATCAGCCACCGAAAAAGAAATCAGCATACAGTTTAGCTCCTAACCGTGTGTCTTGTCCGTATTGTCACCGAAAGTTCCCGTGGTCATCTTCACTTCGACGTCACGTATTGACGCATACCGGACAGAAACCATTCAAGTGTCCACATTGCACCCTGCTTTTTACAACAAAATCCAACTGTGACCGTCATTTGCTAAGAAAGCATGGAGGATCGGCAAGAGCTGTATTAGCTGAACCGATCCCTGATACAGTCTCCCCACCTCAACATATAAATGATATAAGAACTGTACCAGAGAGGCCATTCAAATGCGCATCATGCCCTACTAGTACTTTCTCATCTTTGGAGACTTTAAAGAAGCACATGTCATCAAGACACGGCACAGGTGATTCTCAGCCGGGATCTCCAAACCCTGAAATTAATGAAGACATTCCTGATGGTGGTCTAGTCTTCAAGTGTCATCTCTGTGAGTCTTCTTTCGGAGATAGGGGAGGAGCGTTAAATCATCTAGCAACCGTGCATTCCATGGAATATGAGCAGCTAGTAAGCAAGGGAGCCTTAGATGCAGCTAGCGACAGAAGCGAGAGTGCTGATGATGATGATAGGGGCAAATTTCCAGACCACGCTAACAGAAAGGTAAGTGGTCTTAACTTCTCACAAATTAATGATTACCTATAAATTGATATCTATCAGGATTGTGAAAATAGGAAATATTTTGAATAAATGCAAACTAATCACCCTTTTTATAATATAACTATAACGACAATATTTGTTGTACGTACATATTTGATTCTTTTAACACTAAACTAAATTGTCTTTGATCCCGTTTACAACTTTCTTCCTTAATTGTTACAGGTAGTTTGCGCTTTCTGTGTCCGTCGCTTTTGGTCCGCGGAAGATCTCCGTCGTCACATGCGTACTCACTCCGGGGAACGGCCATTTGCCTGTGATCTGTGCCATCGGAAATTCACTCTAAAACATAGTATGTTACGCCACAGAAAAAAACACCGGGACGAAATCACTGACGACGAAGAAGTCTCGCCGCCAAATACCCCAATTGAAACTGATAATTTGACAAATGGGTATGTATATTGATTTTTGTTCATGGTTTAAGTTTACTATTCCTCTGTAATAAACAAAATCATCAAACTTTCAAAAACAATTCTATTCGTTAATTCAATTATTAATTTATAAATTGTTAATATCTATATAAATTTATGAGTGTAAAATAAGAAAAAAACATTTTGTTTCAGATATAGATATCGGGATGACGAGGGTTCCGGTTGCGAGATCCCAAGCAACGTTAACAACAATAATTCCCCACCAGCGGCGCCCTACGACAAAAAACTCAAATTAGACATGACCTCACGCAAATATTCATCAGATGCTGAAAACGACGGCGAAAATGGCAGCGATCTCATAGGCAAACTGTTGGGTATCCCTGACAAAACGATTATCAATAAGCTACTCTCTTCCGCAGACGAGGCGGCGAAGTTCTTAGGAGTGAATAAATGAGAGTACGCTTTAGTCCTTGTGACGCCAGCTAGACTCGTCCTAGCTCCACGAGGACTAAAAATGCCATTGCAAATTCAGACATCACCTGCTAATAAAACTCGTACAACGCCCTCTATCAACGAGTAGGCATTTAATTGTAGTTATCATGTATTATTTCAGAATAATGTAAATAAATTATATATATTGCTATTAAAATTTATTATTAAAATTATACTACTACTATAACTAGGTGCCTTTAGCTGCCTTAATTTTACGAAAATATGAACCGTCCTATTCTGCCTTAATGTACTATGCTTAATAAAATTGGGATTCGAGCAACGAACATTTCTGTAGTGCCAGATAGAAAAGTACATTTTATTGTTTACTTTTTAGGAAATAAGTAACATTTATTATCTCATATCAATCTTAATTAGGTTAAGGTATTTTAATAAGCTAGTTTACTGAAGAGCACCAACCAAAAATCTATATCAGCTAATTATATCACGTAAATAATTGCATTTCCATCTAGTCGTGTCACACTAGGTATTGTTCACAGCTCTGCATTTTCAAGGCTACAATAAACTGTTTTAAATTGTCGCATTAATAATAAATAATGATCAGCCAAAAATAAATTTCGCAAATAAATCCAAAATTTTCTAGTCAATTTCTTAGACTTTTCTTACAACATATAACTTAGCTAAAATACCAAAATGTCAGTAATTAGGTTTTCTATTTAGGATTATATAAAATAAGTTTGACATAAGGACCGTTTAAGTGTAGGTTAATACCTATAATAAACCTCAATTATCCTACCAATGAATAGTTATTAAGTGCTTAAATTTGGTAAACATAAGTAGGTATCAATAACATTTGTTCATAAGTCTGTAATAACTAATTCTATATTCTATGCTTTCACTATTTTAGTGTTTCAATAAGACCAAAAAGTAGAACAATTCATTTACACCACCTAATATTTCTATCCTTTCTTCAATTTCTTTTTAGTACGTACCTATTTATTGTTTGCCTTTTTTATCTTAATATTAGTACTTATTGAAGTGACATTTTATTTGCTCAAATTCATGGCATTTCTTTTATTGAAGACTAGAAATTAAATGTTAAATAATGTAAGCAAAATGGCTAGGATCTCTTTATACTCTTAAATACAATTTACGAGATATATGTATAAATTTAGTGTGTTATAGTTTCGGTGGTCTTTTTTTACCGATTTTTGGTAATCATTGTAAGAAAATTAAATTTATGTTTTGTTAAGTACCGAAAATTTTATTCAAAGATGTATAATTATTTTCTATTTTTTCTTTTTTTTTTTTTTGTATAACTAAATATTGGTGCGGTTACGTTACGTTTGTAAGGGTTTAAAAAACCTTAATTATTAGAATTTAATTAATTATAATAAAAAAACAGTCTCATTAAGTGAGACGTTGAATCATACGCTAGAATATACCTAAGTCCGACGTTTGCTTTGTATATGAAATTGCTATATTAGATACAGATTAATTATTTAAATACATATTACATAGATTAAAATTATAGATACATTATATAAATTTCATCCTTAATGTTAGAACAGTCTACGTAATATAATAAAATAAATATATTACTTGTGGTGGTATTCGTGCAAATAAACCTTTATCTGAGAGACATGATCATGTCATAAATAATTGTTAAGATTCGAGTAGTGTAATTTAAAATAAATCATTTACTGATCATCATCTTTATCAATCAATTAATGTGTGCAATTATGGCTGGAGTGAAACTATTGCAAATACTTTAAATTGTTTAGAGAGAGCATTACTAGAGGAAGACTTTGTACAAAAGTCGTTTGCTTGGGTACCTCTATCCCATTCGTGTTTCTACCGAGAAGCAGTTGTGTTTGCATGGCTGTGTTTCGGTTTGAAGGTTGGGATATGGTAGTGAATTTACAGGGTACAGTGGACTAACACCTGAGTCCTCAGGAATAGCAACGCATGGGGAGTATCATGGGCGAAACAGTATACTCTGTTATGTCCATGACACTGCTCATGTCTATAGGCGACAGTCATCAGTTTCCATCAAGTAGGCCGTTAACTTGTTTGCCATTCTAAATAATAAATTCAATAAAAAATTAATAATAATTGCAATGAATTATTATTAAAACAAAATTAATAATAATTCATTGCAATACTAAATAATAAATAGAATTAATTGTAAAAGTACTTACCTATATAGTATCCAAAGGTTTTTATAAAATCATTAGATATTATTAATTAATTACATTAATATATAGCAAAGTAAATTTAAATATTATATTTACTGCTTTAAAAAAAGAAACCTGCTTGATGTCAATTATACTTAAAAACAACGATTTTGATATTAAATCATTTTAACACTGTACCTCTATGTTAGATTTACGATTTTTATTATTCATAGCAAAAAAATAGTGTTAGTACTTATTTAATTGTCGTGAATGTGTTACATATTAGTATTTAAATATGTACTTAGTCTCTTTTTTATTTGTAATTATTGTTTAGATTATAAAATATTTAATGATAAGCTATTAATGTAAGAATATTGTGGCAACACCGCTTGGCCTTTCAATGTAGTATTTGTGTGTTTAAAATTCGCTCTAATTTTTAAGATAATATTATTAAATAAATTGTACCATAATTGTATGCATGATTTAATAGTACCTAATTATTATACTTATTATAGTGAAATGTTTACTATTCACCTATTCGCCTCTCTTATACTTCTTTGCAATACGAGTGTCGTTTTAAAAACGTTTTTTTGTGAAATACATAATGGTGTATTATTAATTAATTAACACGTTTTATTTCATCCTCAAACACCATACAAGCAACCCTTGAGTAGTTACCTGTATTATATGAATAAAGACGATATTTATTCTTATATACAATTTATGTCTGTACAGTTCCTACATTTAATAAAATGCAATTTCACATGACAGAGTATATATTTAAATCTAAGACAGTAAAAAATGTCAGAGGTTAATATGTTTTTTAAAAAGAGTATACGATGAGGTTGTAACATTACTCCCCAATGAATATGATTTATATACAATGTTTGTCTGTCTCTACAATGTTTCTTAATCATAAAGTAGTCGTCTCGGAGGGCGTCTGGTACGTACACTACGACGCAATGGTACGGCTGTTTCCTCGGCCGTAGAATATGCCTCTTTAGTAAGTGGTATTGATGTCAATTGTTGCCATTCTTGTGGTAGCTCACAGGGTGATGTTTGTAACGGTGTAATTGGAGCATTTGCTTGAGTTTGCTCTGGAGAAGGTTCCTGAATTTCTGATGTTGGGGCCTGTAATGGAGTCATACTCGCTTGTGAGTCTTGAGATGGTTCTTTAACCATTCCTCCTATTTTGGTACTTTCAGCTTCATCAATTGCTCGAGAACGTATATGATCTGCATGTCTTCGTTTTTCCACACCATCAGGTGTTTGAACTAGGTACGAATAACGGTGAGTACGTAATGTTACAGTAGCAGGATGCCAAGTTGATTCATTTCGCGTGCGTATATAAACTGGGTCACCACTCTTAAATTCTTTTAAAGGCTGATCTCCATGTAAGTTAGTTTGAAGTTGTTTGAAATTTAGTGTTTTTCTTAAATCTGGGCGTAGATTGTCAAATACACAATTTAGTTGATGGCCAAACATTATTTGTGCTGGAGATTTACCTGTTGTAGAATGTGGTGTATTACGATAACTGAACAGGAAATTTCTTAAGCGTTGTTTCAAGTTAGCTCCGTCTTCGTTACTGGCTGATAACCGGGTCTTGAAAGTGCGAACAAGGCGTTCTGCTAATCCGTTGGAGCGAGGATGGTACGGTGATACCCGAATATGTAAGATTCCATACTGCTTGCAATAATTTTCAAACTCATGCGACGTAAATTGTGGACCATTATCAGATACAATAATCTTGGGTAGACCGAAAGTAGTAAATATTCCATCCAGTTTAGCACATAGTTTTACTGTAGTAGTTTTAGTCATTGGTCGTACTTCAATCCATTTTGATAAAGCATCAACAACTACTACCCAATACTTTCCTTCGAAAGGACCTGCGAAATCAATATGAATTCTTTCCCAATTTTTTTCTGGGATAGACCAAGAGTAAATAGGGAGTTCTGGATCATTCGGCCTGTTTTCTTGACATTTATGGCAAAGTTTAATATATCTATCTATATCTTCGTCTATGGAGGGCCACCAGACATAAAATCTAGCCAGAGCTCGCATAGCAGATGTGCCTGGATGGCCGCGGTGGAGGTAGTGTAATACAGCTTTTTGTATCCCTTGTGGAATTACAATTCTTCCGCCCCACATTATAATTTTATTCTCGATGGCAAGTTCTTCACGTTTTCGATAGTAAGGTTTTAGGTGACTATTACATTGATTCTTCCAGCCAAGTTTAATATGATTGGATACTTCCCTTAGGACGGGATCTTTTCCTGTTTCTTCTTTAATCAGTTTCTCTGAAAGTGTTAAATCAATCATTTTTATCGCTTGCAATCGCGTGCCTATTTTATGTACAGTCAGTTCACCTTCAGACGGTATTTGGTCAGGGTTTGGCATTCTTGACAAAAAGTCTGCAAGAATATTGTGTTCTCCCTTTCGATACTCAATGTGATAATTATAACACCCAATTGCTAACGCCCATCTCACCAATCTGTTATTAACAAGTTTAGGCAGATTTCTTTGTGGGCCTAAAAGGTAGATTAAAGGTTTGTGATCAGTAATTAATGTAAAACGGACTCCTCTTAAGAACTGATCAAATTTTTTGATACCAAAGTAGATAGCTAATGCTTCTCGGTCTATTACAGAGTATTTACTTTCTGCAGGTTTTAATTTCCTAGAAGCATATGCGACCGGTTGTTCAATATTGTGTTCTTTGTGGAAAAGAACAGCCCCAAGTCCTTTTTCGGAAGCATCACATGCTAGATAAAGCATTCGTTTATCATCATAAGCTATCAGAGGTCTTGTTTTTGTTATGCAGGTTTTTACCTTTTCAAATGCGGTTTGTAATTCTTTCGTCCATTTCCATTTTTTTCGTGAAGATGTTAAGTCGTGCAAGTCTGAACAAAGTGTATGTAAGTGCGGAATGAATCGCTCGTAAAAGTTGACCATTCCTAAAAAAGATCGTAGTTCTTTAGTATTGTTTGGCGCTGGAGCTTTAGCGATTGCATCAATTTTTGTTTTAGTTGGGCGTACACCACGTGCGTCAATTATGTGTCCAAGATATTCAATTTCGGGTTGGAGAAAACTACATTTTTTTAAGTTAACTTTGAGGCCAGCTTCTAGCAATCTCTTGAGTACTGACGTCAGAGTACTTAGGTGTTCGCTGTCATTTTTTCCTGTTACTGCAATATCATCGAAGTAGACGGCCGTATTCGGGATGTTGTCTAGTAGTTTTTCTAAATAATGTTGAAAAATTGATGGTGCTGTTGCAATACCGAAGGGCATTCGATTGTATTGGAAATATCCTTTATGTGTTGTTATTGTAAGATACTTTTTTGATTCAGGGGCAATTTCAAATTGAAGATATGCATCCTTTAAGTCAATTTTGGAAAATTTTTCACCATTTGCAAGCTGTTGTCTTAATTGGTCAAAAAGTGGTACTGGATGTAGGTGTGTTATTAATGCAGAGTTGATTGTGACGCGATAATCACCGCAAATACGAATTTGACCATTAGGTTTTACGACATTAACTGTTGGAGTTGACCATTCTACGGGTGTTATGTTAGGATCCACTTTTGTGATAATCCCTTCTTGCACTAATCGATCTAGTTCCAGTTCAATGTTCTTTTTGATACTGAATTTTACAGGACGTGGTGGAAAATGTTTTGCTTCTGTTCCCGGTTTAATGTGAATGTTGACCTGATAGTTTTTTACTTTACCAAGTTTGTTGTTGAAAAGTGTTGCGTAATTTGTTAGGATGTTTTGTAGTGTCTGTTGTTCATTAATTGCTTTAATAGAATATACAGCTTCCGGAAATTCCATTCCAAACATTTCACTCCAGTCTAATCCAAACAGCATAGGGTCTGAAGTCTTCATGACAATGACAGGAAGAATTTTTTGTTTTCCCTGTATTTCCACTGATACTTCTGTTAGTCCTCTTGGTTTAAGTTTAAAATCATTATTTCCATATGCTTTCAGAGGTGGTGAACGTTTTAATTGTGGTGATCCAATTTGTTTCCAAAATTTTGTATTTATAATAGAGAACTTCGAACCTGTATCCCAATCCATTGTACAGGGTATGCCATTGATAATGGGGTCTATTCTCTTGCAGTCTTTGTTCTTGTTAAGGTGATATACTCCTTGTTCACTACATTCGTCGTCTGTAGTAGTTGACGATGATGATGATGATGATTCATTCGCGTCTTGGTAGCGAGATGAAGTGGTGTTTTGAGTCCTTTTAATGCTTTGTGTGTGCGGCCTGCTGTCAATAAAAGCGCGTCCTGTTTTAATGCAACATGATTCGAAATGGCCGATTGTGTCACATGCTTTGCAATTATGATTTATAGCTTTGCATTCATCATTACTATGCTTCTGTTTATTTCCACATCTGAAACAGTGGTCTTTTTTGAGTTTTCTGTTTATAACTTTATTGTTTTTATTGTTTGTACGTTTATGTTTATTGTCTCTTATTCTTCTAACAATGTTATCAGATTCTGCTATCTCTCTGGATTGAGCGAAAGTAAATAGTTGTTGGAATGTGACTTCTATTAATTTTCCAGTCTCATCTTTCTCAAGCAGGTCAGGCCATCTTTGTTTTAGGTCTATCTCTAACGCTGCATGATTAAGGCCTGTTGCAAATCTATCTCGTAATTGTCTCTCTAGCAAATTGTCATATTTGCAATCCTTACTCAGTTCCTTTAGCCTGTTTGCATAATTTGTCATTGACTCGTTTTGTTGACGTGTTGCATTCCAAAAATCAGTGAGGGCTTTATACCTTGTTTTTCTAGTACCATAAAGGTCAATTAATTTAATTTTAATGTCGTTATATGTCGATGTTTCAAAATGCGGTGTGAACGCTACCTTAACTTCATGGAATATTTCAGGGCTAAGGCATGTGAAAAGTAATTGTCTCTTCACATTGTCAGTGTCTCCACCCCATATGTTACATTTGACTTCAAAGTAGTCTATGAAATTATGTATATCCGTTGTTGCGGGATTGAATTGATCGCATTTAAAATTTTTTAAGACTGTGTTTGACGATGTTGTCAATATGCTCGAGTCTGTTGCACTCGTAGTAGGGGTCTGTGACGTTCCACTTACTTGTATTACTGTTTGTGTAAGTAATTCCAGTATTTTAGTTATTTGTGTTTGTTGGTTTTGTTGTACCTTAAGGAATTCTTCCATTAATTCCGGATTCATTTTAAAATCCTCGTCGCCAATTTAATAAAATGCAATTTCACATGACAGAGTATATATTTAAATCTAAGACAGTAAAAAATGTCAGAGGTTAATATGTTTTTTAAAAAGAGTATACGATGAGGTTGTAACACTACATAGTATCTAGAAGTTTTCTGAATGGAGAATAATGGAATGGTAACCCGCCTGCGCTATCGGTATACACTGGCGGGCCATCAGTGAAGGATGATAGGTGAGGAAACAGATCAATTGGCCCATCATAACAAATTTAACAATAGATCAATCACAATTGTTTCCAGAGGGAACCACGAGGTTGGAGGAAGTCGACATGATAGGGTATTTTTTTATACAACTTATAATGGCAAACAAGCTGACGGCCCACCTGATGGAAAGTGGTAATCGTTGCCTATAGACATGAGCAGTACCATGGACATAACAGAGTATACTGTTTCGCCCATGATACCCCCCATGCGTTGCCATTCCTGAGGACTCAGGTGTTATTCCTCTGTACCCAGTAAATTACCGCCATATCCCACCCTTCAAACCGAAACACAGTCATGCAAACACAACGGCTTTAGGCCGGAGCACCTAAATACCAGCTTGAACCTTTCGACTCGTAACGACGAGCTATGAGAATTGTCGATGATCCCAGGCTCGCAGGCAATACAATGGATTGTGCTTAGAGAAATTGTTCAATATGATGCCCACAGCCACTTTCTACCATCGTACGGCTCGCCATCGACAAGGAGTTCATCCTCATTTCCTACAGCCTCAATGGTCGCGTACTGCGCGGTTTCAGAGATGTTTCCTCCCACGAACACTCAGGTTGTGGAATGAGCTCCCTGCCGAGGTTTTTCCAAGAGACTACAGCATGGGGTTCTTCAAAAGGGGGGTAAAGAGGTTTCTTCAGGGTCGGCAACGCACGCGTAATACCTCTGGTATTGCAGGTGTTCATAGGCTATGGTAACCACTTACCATCAGGTGGGCCGTATGCTTGTTTGCCACCTCAGTGGTATAAAAAAAATCTGCTTTACAGTTGATACACGAATGGAACTGAGGTATTGGGTACCTCAGTTCCATTCGTGTATGCAATCGACTTTTGTACAAAGTCTTCCTATATTGGTGTTGCGAAGCTCTATTTTCAAACAATTTCATTTTCCCCTCGATATCTGATGGTAAAACGGCTTAGGTGCACTTGTGAAGAGACGGGTGGACAAGTAGAACTTTTAACTATTAGCATTATCATATTTGAAATACCCATAAGTAACTTTTTAAATAGCCACGAGTTTCTTGGAAAACAGTCTTAACCAATGTGTGATGAAAGATATTTTGAAATCCAACAATTTTTTTTGTATATAACTTAGAAAGACAAACAAGCTAATGGCCCAGCTGATATAAAATTATTAATTTATTTAAATACACCCTCCGATTTCACGAAAATAAAAAAGTATCCTCAAAAACATGAATAGAAAAATTAAAATAAATGTAAGTGGTATCACTTGTATTGGTGCGATGTATATCGCATCTTGATTTTAATATACCAGGAATTAGCCTGTACTATCGGTTATCCTCATTCTATCGATATAAGCCGATAGGACGCCAATGAGTGATGACATGTGAGGATGAAATCAGGTCATCCCATCGAAATTAATTAAGATCCCGCGTGTTGGCGAGGCTCGTGCTGAAAATCAGCGCTCAAAATGCTGAGCACAGACCTCATTTTGCAGGTATTGCGACGCACGCACACACACACACACACTCATTTTGGATGAAACTGTTATAATACGAATTGTTTTATTTATTTATTTATTTTTTATTTATATATAAATATTGTGTGTAGTTTCGTTGTTATAATTATTAATATTTTTTTAACCCCTGTGTGGATGTAATCGCATATTTCTGTAGAATAAAGTTTCTTTCTTTCTTTCATGACGAATTCATTAAGAATTAACTGCAATTATTTCCAAGGAGACCACGTGGAAGTCGACCTGACAAAGTATTTATAAGTACTTTATTACACACAAAGATTACTTTAACAAAGATAACTTTGATTAAAGATGTATAAAGGCGAGCTTAACTCTGTAAGAGTTGTCTGCCAGCAAATCATTTATTATTAGCAAAAGGGTTGTTACATCCATCTATCAGTAGGTACATATTTTCCCCCAACAGGGCTTTTTTAATGGGTGATAATGGAATGGTAACCCCACCCGCGTTATCGGTATACACCGACGAGGGACCAGTGAAGGATGATAGGTGAGGATGAAGCAGGTCAGTTAGCCCATCGTGACGAAGTCAATAAGAATTGTTTATGATGGTTTCCAGCGGGAACCACGTGGAGATCGACCTAATACGATATATTACTAGCAATAGGGCTGCCAAACTCCATTGCTAACAATCCCCCCCCCCCCACCCTCGAGCCCGACAGAGCTTGTGCTAACAATTTTTCCCATGTGAGTGATGATAGGTGAGAATTTAGCCAAATCAATTTAATCATCGTGATGACCGAAGGTTTTTCATCATTATCAGTAATGGAGGCACTAGTGCCTGTTATTAAGAATTCTTTCCCCGCCACTAGCCGACAAAATAAATTTTTACATAATCTAGCACCTACACAGATGATCATATCATTACATTTACACATAGAACACTGTTTATCGTATCCTGGTTCAATCCAGTAGCAGATTTAAACACTTACCACTAATAAGCTATAAAACCCACTCTTACAGTTTGATACCCTACTTCACAGGGGGGAAAGGGATTGTTAGTAATGGAGACTAATAATCCCATTGCTAGCAATATACCCAACCAGGTCGACCTCCTCGTGGTTTCCCCTGGAAACTATCATGGTTAATTCCTGATGAATTCATCATGATGGGCTAACTGGCCTGTTTTCATTCTCATCGATCACCCTTCACTGGTGCTCCGCCAGCGTATGTCGTTAGCGCAGGCGGGATTACCATTCCATTTTCATCCATCAAAAAAGAACCCTACTTCACAAGCATTGTAATTATATTTTTTTGTGAATGATAAATCTGCAGGTTAACAAAATTTAAATAATACAAATCAATCAATCAACAGGGACTTCTCATGCCCGCCAGATGTTGTGTGGGCGGGCGAGGTAGGGGCCTCGGGGTATACCCCTCTACCCCAACTTCAACTCCGGAGGCGACGATCTCCGGATCGCTGGGTTCTACAGCCGGAATACACTGGTGGTCTGTGTATGCCGGCGTGGTGTCTTGATAATACAAATAACAATTTCTAATCAACTAACCATAGATAGATGGCAGTATTTGTGAAAGTATCTTTTTAAGATCTTAGATCAAAATACGCTATTCAACAATAGATGGCAGCACTGAGCAAGAATTATAAATAACGTTAGTATTCTTCAATGAATAAATTATTTATTAACTGTTGAAAATCGTACACGCTGTTAAAGTATTAAATATTTTTAAATTATTATTAATGTAATTTTTTTAAATAATATTGTTTTAGTTTAATTTCTATTTTTTTTATTATCACTTGAACGCAACCTATTACACCGAAATGAAAACCAATGAACTCTTCAGAGTATACCATTTTAAAAATATTACCATTATAGTCAGGTAATTATTAATAATATGCACTTTATACAACTAATTTATAATCATGATCTTATTCATTTAATGTTCTACACAACATTTTATTATATAAATAAAAATTTCAATTTAATATCACAGCTAAACCTATATTCTAAGCATCAATATTAACTAAATTTCTAATAGATTTAAGTCAAAATAATTAAATATTTAGTTTATGACAATCCATAAAACGGTAATTATTAAAAACTATCGATTTAAAATATTACGTTAAGAGAAATTCAAAGATAGATTCAGAGGTTAGATTATATTTTTAGGGTTTTAGTATCTGTGTAAATTGTCAGTGGCTTCTGTCAGAGTTAATGATTAATATGTCATTCAATTATCAAGCGAAGAGTCTAGAGACATACTCTAGACTCCTCGACTCTCGACAACTAATAAGAATTGTATCGTATATCTGATTAAATTCGAAGTTATAAAAGTAAACTTTAATGTGTTTAATTAAGCCGAAGACAAGAGCAGCTACAATATTTAGAGAAATAACCCCTCAGAATTGATTTCAATGCCCCATGCCAGCAGTATTAGCGGTCCGTGAATCCGAATAATTTTGCTACTCGTATATTAGTAATAAATTTTATAATTCGATTTTAAAATTAGTAATATATTAATTTTTTAATTCGCTTGATTTTACTAATTAGTAATTCTATCGAATCCAGCAATAATGTAAACAAAGCCCTTTTTTGTGTTCATTACTTTAAAAAAGTATCTCATAATTCCAATTATCAAGTCCTTTCATTTAAAATTTTATTAGTATTAATAGTTGTTACTTTTTTTTTAAATATATATAATTAGCAACACTCTAAAATTCTTGACCATTAACAAAAAAAGAATATTCCAAGCAATCCGACTGGCTCGGCTTCATTCGTATCGATTCGTATATAAACAACTACAAATGATTTTTTTTAGCAATTAGCAAAAACATACCTAGCGAATGAAACTTGTAGTCGTATGAAATTACTAGTCGTATAATAAAATTTATAATCGAATTATGTAAAAATAAATCGAATGAATTGCTTAATCAATGAATTAGTAATCACATTAGTATAGTCGCGCATCGCTATGTGGTATTAAGTTGATCGTAGTTTATATCTTGGCAACACTGACATTTACTGAAGGAATTTGAAGAAATAGAAAGAAGTCGCTAATTTATGTTAGACGGCGTCTTTATTTTGAGTTTCATATTGCTTAACTTCAGACAAAAGTTGCGAAACAATACACATTGCCCTTGAATACATTTACAATTTAATTTTGGTGAGTACTAATCTTATAAAATATTAGCGGATTAGACCACATAGAGAGCTTGTTTTCTATACATTCCACACACATATCGTGACGTAGATGTAAATTACATTTTTTTATGTGATCATTTAAAACAATTAACGTTTTTTAAGCTACGAGATGTTTCAATGCATTGGAAAATTAGATTAAGCTATATTTTGTATTGTCTAAAACTGTATTCATTAGTTTTATTTAGGTAAATATTATTTGCAGGCTATAAAAACATCCAATATGGGCGATCAGCAGTTTTTCTTAAAATGGAACGATTTTCAAACGAATATGGTGACATCGTTCAGGCATTTGAGGGACGAGAAGAGTTTTACAGACGTGAGTAATGGATCTGCATAAAAACGAAATTGTATCATAACCTTAATTTTGTTTTCTTTTTATAAAGATGCTCTGCATGTATATACTCATTTAAGTTTCACTAGCAACTTGCTCTAGGCACGACTATTCCATACTGTTTTTATTACTTTTAAATTCTCAGAAACAAGCACCAACCTAAGCCTATATTCTAAACTTTTGCCATTATCTTATTTATCAATACTACACAAGAGCTTACTGGGTAAATGATCCTGGATAGCTTTTAAGTAAATAAAATTACCCTACAATTAAGTACACTGAGAAGGTTATAACTATAAAAAAATAATACTGTCAATAATAATAAAAATTAAATAAATTATGAATTAATTGAATAGATTTCTTGACCACCCATTTTGGAATAGTTATTGCAGGATAAAGAAAAAAATTATATATACATACAGTAATAATAACAATTAGTAACTAAAAGAGATCTCTTCCAGTCAACCTAACATAGTGTCATAGGGATTGAATATTGACCATCACAAAGATTTAGTTACAATGTTAAATAGTTACAGTAAGTTAATTGAATATATACATTATTTTGTGTAAAAATTGTAAATCTTATAATTTTAATTGACTGAAGTTTATTAAAATGCAGCGTCAGTGGTAAATGTTCTTTTACATTATTTGTATTATGTAGTTAATTGATAATCTGATTATTATTTGTGTTATTATTAATTTAGTTAATAATTAAACATTTCCAAGTATTTTGAACAACTTTTGCTAAATATGTAGAAGTGTAAATTGGTCCAAACATTAGTATCTACAGTACAGTAGCTACAACTATAATAAAATTGCTATTTTTTTAATATATTAAAATGAATACAAAATTAATTTTTTTGGCAGTGATATCAGGGATTAAAGACTTTTAAAATGTGCTACTAAACAATAGTGATTATGGGTTGAAGTGCCAATTTAAAAATTTTTTACAATTTAAACATTTCATCAAAAATTGAATTTGAATGGTGATTTTACATTACATCAAGTTTACAAAAAACATTCTTAAAAATGTGAAGATACATTTTATGAATTACTAATTGACTTGGCATGAGATTTTTATATTATATTTTATATATATATATTCATAACAGTGATGATGAGTTATTGTCGGCTAAAAGAGTGTGATTGAACTCACAATAATATCATCATAGTCAGAAGAGCCTAGAACTTACTATTGTCTTACACTAGCAATCATTTGGCATCTACTCATATGGAGAATTACCTGCATAGAGAAAAAGTATTTATAGCTTATTCTATAATATTAGATACCTTTTTAAACAGTATAAAGGATTATTCTGGGGTATTAACCGTTAGGGTTAATAGAATACCCCGTATTTGATGATTACTTCCATTGTAGTGAATGTAATATTCAACATATCCATGTCTCGTCGAACATATGATATCCTATAAATTCATATAATAAATCCTTTAATTGTGTTTACAGGTAACACTGGCATGTGAAGGACAGACATGTAAGGCACACAAAATGGTGCTCTCAGCGTGTAGTCCATATTTTAAAAGCTTATTAGAGGTAAGAGATATTACTGAGCTATCTTTTATTAATCATAAAAATTTAACATAATTGGATCTATTTAAACAAAAATTGTTTTATCTATGACAGTCAAAATTATTGTTAATAGTTATAGTTTCCTATGGTGTTAATTATGCAATTCATGACTATAATAATCTATGGAATTGCAGAGCCCGAACGGGCTTTTTTTTAACTTTTAAAGAGAAATAATAACGGTATACCCTGTTACGTCCATGGTCCTACTCATGTTTTAATTATTACACTGTTTTGTCATTATTTCCAATGGGAAATTTAGCACAAAAGAATGAGACAAAATAGTTCAATATCTAAAATAGATTTATAAGCGTTTTGACGTTTTTATGAATAACTAACGAGCCGCCCCGGCTTCGCACGGGTGCAATGCTGATACTAAATAGCGCCGCCAGCTGCCTGGCCGGTACCACCCCAACCGCTGTGTCCCTGCATTTTAAATCTTATAATATTTTACAAAATATTCATTTAAATTACATGCTGTAAAGGGCCATATTGGTTGGTCAAATTTGCCAGTAGTTGCCACGCTTTCGGGCGGGTTGGCAACCGCAGTTAGATTTTTGGTGAGATACCGGAACCACACAGCACTATAGAAATCATAAAATACAATGATGCCTATGACACATGTGTTGCTATTCCTGAGGATAAAGGGTTATTGGCTCAGTATTCGATATTTCAATACCATATTTTGCCTTTCAAACTAGGAGAGCTATGCAAAGCTTAGTTGCTAGCTACAGAAACAAGTGGAATAGGTGTACTCAATTTTTGTATAGTCTCTAAATTTTTGTATAAAGTGTAAAAGAGAGAAGTGTGGACTGAAAGACGATGTAGTGACAAAAATCGCAAAAGGAATGTTGCGTTGGTTTGGTCATTTGGAGAGGATGGATGAAAGAAGAATTACGAAAGAGATTTATCGAGCAAGAATGAATGGAGATGTCGGTAGGGGCCGCCCTAGACGGACGTATGTCGACCAAATAGGCGACGTGCTGAAGAAGGGCCAAATTAATAGTACCCGTAACCGGCGAGCGTGTATGAAAAAATTGATGAATGTGGAAGAAGCGAAAGAGGTTTGTTTGAATCGAAGCATTTGGCTTTCCATTGTTTCTGCCTACCCTAATGAGAGACAGGCGTGACAGATATGTATGTATATGTATATGTAAAGTCTCCCTCGGGTAATATTCGAAACTCTTTCTATTTATAAAATCACGTTTCCAGTACTTGGCAGAGAAGAATATTTACTAATGGCGTCACCTCGAAATTCATTCACATGCATTTGAGCGATTTTCATAAATGAACTATTAATAATGTGAGAACAGGTGAATTGTGGATATTAAATATAGTACACGGATGTTGTGTTACAAATGTAACATAACGTACGTGATTGAATAACATACAAAATGTTTATTATTGAAACACGTTCTCACGCGAAACTATGACTATTTCCTTCGTTATACATCAGACATGGGTATACATCTCTTTAATTAACAACGATATTATTTAAAGAAATTTGCTAACGCCGACTTTTTTCATCGAGACAATTTAATTATATCTACTGTAAATATCTATGAGCGTTACTAAGAAGTAGTGCAAACGTCCTTCCGGGTACCGTACACGACGATAACGACCCTTTTATTCATAAAAACTAAAAGGACCTACAAACATATTTAAACTATTAAAATATTTTCTCACTGTCTTTCAAATTGAGAATTTAGTGCAATAGAAAAAAAAAAAACAAAGCACTTCAATAGCTAAAATAGGTTTATGAGAGGATTGGTGTTTTTATAAAAAAGGCGGGTAGGCACAATTTTTTACTGTATCACGCGACTTCACTCGTGTGAATCTATATATAAGGTATCTTTGTGGCTAAGTTTTTTTTATGTGTGTAAATGGTATGGTAACCCCGCCTGCGCTAACGGGATACGCTGGCGGAGCACCAGTGAAGGGTGGTAGATGAGAATGAAAACAGGCCAGTTAGCCCATCATGATGAATTTATCAGGAATTAACCATGATAGTTTCCAGGGGGAACCGCGCGGAGGTCGACCTGGTTGGGTATATTGCATACAATGGGTTTCTCAGTCTCCATTACTAACAATCCCTTTCCCCCCTTGTGACTAAGTTAGAATTATAATATATCCATTTAGCGAATTTCGTTCAAATCATTTTAGCAGTTGTTTTTTTTTTATAAACTTTCGCATTTATAATAGTAAGTAGTTAACATAGTTATACAGTACGAGAAAATGAAGTAACAATTATAATTAATTAAATAACACTAGACTACAAATATTTTAAAAGTTGCGTTATCAGTTATAGAAATAAACATGTAACCTAAGTTGTGAGCAATATCATAGAGGTGGATAATATATAGCAATATTTTAGTTACAATATCTATATATTGGTCCAATAACGAATATGTTAAATGTCTGTTATCCAATATTTAATGTTGGAATAAAGAACCCGATCGAAATTAATATAGATATCAGACAGATATGTGGACGAAAGAACTGTATACTGGTATGCAAACACGGTGTTTTAGAAATATAATATAATTATATAAAAAAATATACAAAGCAAACCAACGGAGTAAAAAAAAAAGCGAACGAAACAAAACTGAACTGACACAGACTTCAAATTACAAAACATCTTTTTAATAAAATTAAAAAAAAAAACTAAAAAAGGTGCGTCGTGCACAAAAGCATTTTTCGCCAATTATATCCAAAGAAACCCAATATATATATAATTTTTATACAACTCAGAATGGCAAACAAGCTGACGGCCCACCTGATGGAAAGTGGTAACCGTCGCCTATAGACTTGAGCAGTACCATGGACATAACAGAGTATACTGTTTCGGCCATGATACCCCCCATGCGTTACCATTCCCGAGGACTCGGGTGTTATTCCTCTGTACCCTGTAAATTCACGCCATATCCCACCCTTCAAACCGAAACACAGCCATGCAAACACAACTGCTTTACGGTAGAAACACGAATGGGACACAGGTACCTAAGCAATCGACTTTTGTACAAAGTCTCCCTCTGGAGCAGTACCAATATTATATTGATGAGGCATAATCTAGTATACTCATATCTCTTTAACTCCAGAGAGCGTTAGAGTATTAGTTTAAAGTACTAATGTTAATGATTGCATATGTAAAAATGAAATATCACATCCTCAGGAGAACCCTTCAAAGCACCCCATAATAATCCTGAAGGATGTCTCATATCTGCACCTGCAGGCGATCCTCGAGTTCATGTACGCGGGCGAAGTGAATGTGTCTCAAGAGCAGCTACCGGCCTTCCTCAAGACAGCTGCAAGGCTTAAGGTAACAGTAATATAAAGAATATCTTAGATTATATAGATAAAGTGTCTTCATACAAATGCTTTGAGAAAAGTCGGTCAACTTTTTTATACAATTTTGCGTGATAAATAGTTATCAGTCGTTCCTTTATAACTTCTATATTTTTTTTTTTTATAAATTCTGTATCTTTTTAATGCGTGAACATTCATTTATTAAATAATACGTCAAGATATATTGTATGCGTATATACAATACTGATAAAAAACCGAGTCAGTTAATTTGGCAAAAAGTTGACCCGTTTTTGAGGCTCGATGCTCCTATCTATATAATCTAAGAAGAAAATATATAATACAAGGTTTTATTCGCGACTGCTCCAGCTTAACCGGGATAAATAAATAGCCTATTTCCATTCCATATAATTATTTGGTTCGGATTGGTTAAGAAATAAACTCATTTTCACATTTATATTATTAATAAGGATTATTCACATGTCTCTAACCGAACAATTTATAATTACTCACCACCATCCAAAGGTTTCCTGGAAGAGATCGATTTTAACGATAAGGCCGCCCATTGTTTCCTCGATATGATCTCGGTTTTTTAATATTATTTCGTGCTACTATATGGTAGAAACAGAAATGACAATAGAACATTTATTCTATTGTGATCTTTGGCACGTTGTGTACACTTTATTATAAATAGCCTTAGATATATAGCACAGTTGCCGGATGGTCCCGGCATAGAACGGGCCACTCTTTCCTACTGCGTGGATGTCGTAAAAGGCGGCTAAGGGACCTTAATGCTCAAGAGATAGACAGCAGTTTCCCGCTTTAAACACCACCAAAGCCTAACTGAAGTCATCAAACCGCTTGCCAAGTGTGGCAACTACTGGCATATCTCCCAGCAAGGGGTGGCCATATGTCCAGCTGTGGACAGTTATAAGATGATGATGGTGATATTACACAGTGATCCTTGCAATTCGTGTGATTCTATGACACTTTCTTTTATGTACCAGTTAGAAATTTTGTACAAAAGTTATCAACTTGGATGATTCTATTCCCCATTCGTGTTTCTGTAGCTGTGAAGCCATGAGTGTGTTTCAGTTAGGAATGTAGGGTTTGGCAGTGAAATTACAGGGTACGAAGGCATGATCCTGAGAAACGGCAACGCATGAGATGTACCGTAGGCGTCAGAGTATATTCTGTGATATTTATTACAATAGGTGAAGAATGCCAGTTTCCATCAAGTGAGCCATCAAATTGTTTGCCATTCTTAATTACAAAGAAAACTTTTTATATTTCAGGTGAAGGGGCTCGCCGAACCTCCACCACAAATGCCGAGCATCAAACGAGAAGGCTAACCCACCGTCAGTGAGCAAGTGCCCTAAAGACTCTAGTGATGATAGAAACACCAATGTAACATACCAATAACATTCATCTCCCCCGCTTATTTTATGGACTGCAAATTTTATAAGGCTTTAGACATGCAGCTAGTGTATAAAAATATGACTGTATGACCTGTTTTACTTTGACATACCGAGATAAATAAAATAAAAAAAAAATAAGAAATCACATTTAACGGAATTCCCTCTCGAACATAGAGAATGATCTGAATTCATCAATTATCTGTCAGTATTTATGTCTATTGATGAGTAATTGATGATATATGCGGATGGCTACGCGGTATCCGGTCAAATTTTGTCACAGATTATACAATTATTACTATATAAATTTTATGACTTTATAAGTTAGATATTTAAAATCTAATCGCCGTGGTAAAGTTGAGTGTGGAATAAATTACACTAGTCATATGAATACAATAAAAAATAAGTTAAATTCTTGATACTGTGACTGGTATAAACGGAGATTTTTATTTGTATTGGTTGTTGTTCATATTAAATCGCGTACATTCATAAAATAGGCGACGGTTACCACTTTCCACCAGACCGGCCATCAGCTTGTTTGCCAGTCTATGTTGCATAAAAAACAAGTCTATTTTCGGCAAAATATTTATTTACATTATTAAGAATGAAAAATAAAAAGCTGCTTGTCTATTGCCAAAAATCATAAATAGTTATATCTATTCATATATATGTTATATTTCCCTTTAACGTTTAGAAGTAAACATTTTGCATTTTAAGTCAATATGAATTGAATCAGCTACGCTGCGTGAAAATATGTATACATAGTGTCAACATCGATATAAGAATATTAAATTAAAAAAAAATCTTTAACAGCTGCCAAGATCGATCTTAATTTAAAAAAATATATTATTACATTTCTATCGCATATCAAGTCCCTTACGGAATAGGTCCCATAGTTTAGATACCCTCAAAGTGCGGTTAGATCATAGATACTTGTTCATTCTTCATTCATAGTTTCAAAGATTTTCTAATTATCAATTCAATTTCATTCAAGGCAACCAAAGTAGCCATTAAAATATGAGATCCCAAAATAGATTTAAGTGTTACTATTGAACGCACATTGGGGTTGATTAGGAAATATTTCTCTCTAAAATTCATAGATTTTTTAGAAAATTACTTCGCAATACAGAGGGACCAATTCTAAATTGTGTGTTTATAATTAGTGAATTTTAGAGATAAATATAGTATGAATTCAGAATATTCTCCGTTTAGTCAGCAAACAAATTGTTGAAATAGTTTTGGTTACTACTCACATAAGAAAGAAGAAATGATAGGATATTGTCATCTCATTCTATTGTATGGACTTGCTAAAGATAACGCTTCTATCGATAGATTCGTTCGTTACTTGTCTGAAAAAAAAAGGGGGAGACATTATAAATAAGTGGCATAACCTTATTATATCCTTAATAAAAGAAATTTAAGAATACTGCTAGTTTTACAATTATCGCTTTGCATAGGCAAAGTGTCGAGTATTTAGTAAACATATGTTTATTTTTTCATTTCTTAATATTTTTGTCTCTTTCCGTATTAGTACATATAGTATTTAGTGAATTTTAGATAACTTTTTAGATATTTAAAAACATGCTTAATTTATTATTTATATTTACATGTTCATAGCAACCTATGATTTGCCGGAGAGATCAATTATACACACAGAGCGAAACGCTATCCACGAAATGGCCGTACAATGCTATAAGGACCTATTCCGACAATGCGATAGTATCATTTTCGAAGGTCAATAAGTAGGCGCTAATCTATTGTTTTATTCGTTAATCAAATTACAAACAATAGAGTCCAATCTGAAGCACCATTGTCTCTCAAATTAAAATTCAATTTTAATAAATCAAATCTTTGATAGTATTGTGTAAGAACTATTTTACATTTACAGTAGAATCTCGATAATCCGAATCAAATAAAAATGGGTATTCCGTATAATCGAAATTCCCGATAATCGATTTCAAAATCAAACAATAATTAAATTTTAATATGTATTTTATTATTAAATAATTATTAAGTGCGTTATTTAGACAATACGATGTAAAAATAAATTACGAGCTTTAAAAATAATGGATTAGAAAATACCTATTTACTCAATTAATACATAATAACATTTCTAAATCGGTAATTAGAGCTGTGATGAATAAGTCCGAATAATCGAATATTCGGATAATCGACATTCTATTGTAGTTGTCATACTACCATACCATATTAGTATTGCTATACTATCAAATTATGATTGCAGTTTTAGAACCAAGTTTAGGGAATGGTACTACAAAATCAACACAGCTGTACAGATTGTACAGTCTGTAGATTTACAGATAAAGATCGAATCGCATCACATGTTTGATTTTTTCATGTATTAAATACATAAATAATATTTGATACACAGCATTTTCGTTTAACACTGATGTGATAGCAATGCGTCCCTGCCTTATTTCACTCCAAACTCCATAAGTTACCTAACAACCAAAGTATATTAAAATTAGCTTATATCTTAGCTCGCTTAGGGATGCCCCAACATGCTACCACGTCAGTAGATATAGATCTATCCACCGATAGTTGCCTTACGATTATTTACTCATAATGCGATTGTATATCGATTTTTGGTGTTGATATTGTAACATTGAGAATAATAAAACCTATTTAAATCTATTCAAATGGCGACTGATAACTTAATGCAATACAATCGATTTAATAGACTAATTTACCGTTTAATCGAGTAACGTTTGTTCAGTCGATAATCGATCGATTTATCATATACAAAACGTGCAGATACGATTGAATGTTTTGAAGTAATCGATATTAGCAAATTAAATGAAAAGAAAATTGCTTTTTATATAGACTGATTGTGGTTTTATAAGTATCAAAAATTTCGTCTTTTTTTTTTAATTTTTAATACTTCATTATCCATATTAATGTAAACATTAGTTTTCACGTAAATTTTGTACCATGAATTCAAATTGAAAATGGCTAATGTATTTCTTTTTTAATATAATTTTGTAATCGAATTAGGCGACACATATTGACGAATATATACTGCAATTTGACTATGTTAATTTAATTAACGTAAAAGAGTAATAACTAAATTATTCTACATTTACACTAAATACACTAAATTATCCTATAATTTTCCATTTTAAAAACAAAATGTTGAATTTCGAATAGTAGAATAGCTAGTGGGAGCTACTCTATGTAACTCACATTACAACTGCGTGGTCTTTTATGTTTGTATAAAAATACTAGCTATTGCCCGCGGCTGTACACGCATTATGTCATGTTTCATTTTAACTAGAAATATAATATTCAAAAATCTTTTCTTAATGCTTACGTTATAAACTAAACATATGTTTCAAAATTTCAGTTTTCTAGACTTAGTAGCTTTGGTTGTGCGTTGATAGTCAGGAGAAACAGTTTTATGAGTATAAATGATTTTCCAAAACCGTCCGCCAGAGGCGCAGTTTAATTTTCAATAAAAATTATCGACGTAAACTAACACAGTTGTAACATAAATATACGTTAAACTCACGCTAGCCACTCAACAGATTCTGGCGCGCCATTTCTTTAATCTCTTAATTTGATAATTTTGCGTTATAACTGATCCCCCTATCCATGAAAACTTACACTTCCTATAAATCTATTTTAACTATTGAAGTGTTGTGTCACTTTTAAATTGAGAATTTTGCTCAAAAGAAAAGGACATGTTTTGTCCTTTTCTTCAATAGCTAAAATACGAATAAATTTTACGAGAAGTTTGACGTTTTCGATGAATAAGGCGGGTAAATTTATAATAATTTTGCCTTAAATGTATTACTAGAAATTAATTAATATTGGACCTTAAAGATTTCGCTTTGTTATCAAATTCTAATTTAAAAAAATAGGTTTAAAGAAAAGGCTCTTCAGAATTTGTTTACAATTTGTTCACAGTATATGTCAAACTGTATGTTTACTTATTGTAAACCTTTAGACGTATATTACAAGTGAAATATGCGATACATGTATTATTTATATAACCATATTTAACTATCTTTTTATAAAAATGCAATGAATGTTGCCACTGCATTTTAATATTTATATGTATTGTTATTTCTAATTTCTAAAACTAAAAATTCGATTTGATTTTCCTGTAATATGATTCTTCTCATATATATTCCAGTGTATTTTATGTTTTTAAAATAGATAATCTTCCTTTCCTTACCATCTTTTTGCCCGAATTTTGATGCCTGTATATCTTGCTCTTATATATATATTTTTTAATTTCATTTTTGGCACTTTTTTATGAAACATTAATATAAGTTTTATTCGAAATTATTAATTTTTATTGATGTGCATGAGGGTGTAGTGCAAATGTGCAGTGCTTCACCACGTATGTATGTTTTTACATATCTTTTCTCACACTAAAAAGATAATATTGTGGTTGCTATGTAATGTACAATTTAGTATACAAGTGCAATTCCTTTCGATTTTAAAACAAAATCAACTGTAAACTCCTGCGTGTCGATCTCAAATCATATCTAGCGTCATATCTACTCCAGTTTCATTTAAAACTATATTTAAGTTTGACTTGTACTTTTTAGTTCAGCACATTTTTTTTTTCTTTTGTTTTGTCGTGTCTCTAATATGCTTCATTCAGTCATGGGCCCAGTAAACTGTTTGATCGAACACATTTATGTAATTGTATAAACCTTGAATAGTCTCAAGCTATTTCACTGTATTTATGTTTTAAAAGGTTTTAGTGTGTTAATAAATTTGTCGTATTCCAGCTTGGACATAGAGTGCAAACAGCTTACAATATATAAAAATATTGCCAGGTAGAACTGGGCAAGTGACATGTATATAATGCAGATTCTAAGCATTTTTTGTCAGAATTGAACCTTTGTTAAGTCCTCCCCTCCCATCTGTATTGTTAGAAATATTGTAAAAATGTAAATCGAATATTTTTAGACGACAGAGTAAAGGTATGTGCTGAATAATCAAGCAACACTTAGTTTGTAATGATTGAAATTATGAAGATTTGTAATTTTAGATAATACAGAAAGGTAACTAAAGTAACAGTCGTTTTATTTAAATACTATCGTTTTGCCTACTACTTCGTACGTGTGGTTTCTGTAGGTAAACACTTCTAGATAATATATCCACTGACTCCCTGCAATGTATGCTGCACTGACGACCTCAACGTCACACCATCTAGTTGGGGTCGTCGTATACTGCGTTTGCCCGTACGGGTCGCTACTCAAGAACTTTTCATGCATACCATCAGATCTTCCTTTGCCCGTCGTTTTGGTACCTTTGTATTTCCAACAATGTACTATAAAATTAACAAACTGTGTCCACTCATAGGTCATAGTTCACATATTATGAAACACAAATAATTATCTTTTATCATTATGTTACGAGCCAACTGAAAAACTGGTCTGGAAAGTAATAACATACACATCTTTCACATAGATTACACAACACACATTCACACATACTCAGGAACATACCCACGTGTCCACGATACAGGTTCGCCTAGTGTGGGGCCCATTGTATCTTGTGTGTGTAACTTAGTATTTTTTGTTCAATAATAAATTTATATTTCTATAGGTATTCACAAACAAAAGTAAAACAAAGTATATATACAAAAAAAACATTTTATTTCGCAGTCGAAACAGATAGTATGTAACAATTTTATATATAGCACCTTAGAATATTTGCAGTTAAAAAAATATTGCACCTTAAGGTGACATAATGCAATTATCAATGGAATGATACGTTTACAATAAATGCCAATATTAACATTTTGCCATCACTATTTCACAAAATAATCGTAATATTAAAACAATTACTAATCTACTTTTAACAGCAGATCCTAATATCATTCAAATATTGTGAAGCGATATTAAACACAAAAAAAAACATACACAAGTACACAAACTACACCATCGATATTGTTAAATTAAAAAGTTAACAATACCTACTTGAAAATTATAAAAAATAATTATTATATTTATAAAACATTAGATATTGTTTTGATCAATCATTATAAATTTTATATGACGTTTTGGGCAGTACTACAAATTTCCTCATGCTTTCAACTTGTTTATATATTCAATTTATTTAAATTAACAATGGGTGTTTTAGTGAAATACCTACCTAATAAGTAACAGATTACAATTTTCTATATTTTTTTTTAAATAGGAATTATATATTGCCTAAAGAAAAAGTTTTCTTTTTTTAATAGTTAATATTAAATATTCGCGTTATTGACACATATTTAAAATACCTACACTATAGGGACTCAACGCAACGCAATTGCAGGTAAATAGCCCTTCCGGAACCACGACGTGATGTAATCCACGTCGAAACGTCGGCAATAAAAATTAGGTATATAGGTACTAATTACCTATAATCTTATTACGCTGAGTCCCGATAGTGTATTTAAAAAATAATTTTTATTCTCAATTAATCAATCATATAATAGTAATTCATCAAAACAATAGTTTCCAATCAACATTAATTTTAACAAATAAATATGAAAAACGACTATATTTAAGCAAATCTAAATAATATTATGAAACAAAGAGTAATTTTGTTACATTATATGAGGCCATAATTTCGGCTCTCGGCGTTAGATATTTTCTAAATGTCTACCTTATTAAAGACACAAGTGTATCGACTCATAATTTACACGTTTATTTTATTGAGTACTTTTGGTACAGTCAGCATCGAATATTACTCTGAGTTATTGTTTAAATAATTATTTATATGAACATGAAACTTTAAAAAAACTACATACTTTTGTGAATTACAAAAAAATATTTAGTCCAATTTTTGTACGATACTTGTACACAAACCTCTAAATTTTAAATTAATAACCATCCAAAGAATGTTAATCAAAAATGATTGCCACTTGTAATTTATTCTGAAATTGTTTGTACCTTTAAGGTGCTAAGAGACAATAAAATATTTTAAGATTTTGTCCCAAAAAAAAAAAAACTATTACAGTCGTAGCAAAATCAGTTATTTTGATTTAAAAACTAAACTACTGGACTGATTTCGATAACATTTCTATGGCACTAATCTGAAAGAATCTCAGATAAAAAAAAAAGAATTTCACAAATCGGTTTATAAATGACAAAGTGTGAGTAACAAATATAAAGAAAAAAACAACCGAATTAAGAGCCCTTCTTTTTTTTAAATCCATTAAAAACATAGTAGTTGTAAGAGTGTATATGTGATGAGTCATTGTGTGGATGATTAATCAATACTTATATAAAATCTAGTTTTCTTTTTATACCAAAGAGGTAATAAATAAACATACGGACTACCTGACAGTAAGCAGTTATAGCATCCTATGAGTAATATTAAATATTATTCATAAAAACTAAAAATTTCAACACCAATGTTGACTGTTTTGCCACAGTCTGTCAATAGCTAATTTTATGAGATGTTTAACGTTTTTATGAATAAGAAGGTAAATCTATTTTTTTTATACAACTTAGAATGGCATACAAGCTGACGGCCCACCTGATAGAAAGTGGTAACCGTCACCTATAGACATGAGCAGTACCATGGACATAACAGAGTATATTCTTTAGCCCATGATACCCGCCATGCGTTGCCATTCCTGAGAACACAGGTGTTATTCCTCTGTACCCAGTAAATTCACGCCATATCCCACCCTTCAAACCGAAACACAGCCATGCAAACACAACTGCTTCACGATTGAAACACGAATGGGACAGAGGTACCCAAGCAATCGACTTTTGTACAAAGTCTCCCTCTGGTAAATCTACAGTTAAGTAATGACTATCAAGATAATTAAAAAATATATGTCAAAAAAGTTATTAAAAGTTTTTTTTAGTACTTTTATATATTATAATAGACGCTGGAGTAAACTTTATATGTTTGATGTAATAATATTATATTTAATACCAATTTATATTTTATAATAAAATGAAAAAAAAAATCTGAACTAACAAAATCATGTCTAGCGTCAATCACTGATAATATAAATTTAAATTTATATTCCCCTAAGCTTCAGACAAGAAAAAATATTTGCTATAGAAACAATCATAAATAAATATTTGGTACATTTAAATTCAATATGGCAACACAATAGGAACATATTATTCTAGTAAATTATTAAAAAAAAAAACTTATATTATTACATAATTCGAAATAAATAAATGTATTAAATGGCACACATGGATTTGTTATAAACTCTTTGGTCAAAAGGAATCATGTGCTTCATTTAACAGCTAGTATAGGTACTTACAATTTAAAAGCATTCATAACGACGTAAGGGCAACTTTACAAACATCTGTCAATTTTAGAAAACAATTGACCATTTTTTAATGTTTTTGATTAATTACTTAAGAAGTACCCTGATAGTGTAGCAAATGTTAATTATGCAGTAATGTTTATTAAGCTAACACTGAACATTTGGATTTTGATTGCAAAAATGCATTTGAAAAATTATAATAAAATGGTCGATTTATTTATGCAATATTTGTTTGTTTGTAACATTTGATTGTACAATAAAGTCTTAAATTATAGTATACAGAGGTCTTAAGAATGAGTACAATGGCAGACTTATCCCATAAAAGAGATTTCTTCCAATCGACCCCTGAATGTCTGATAGTTCTAACGTTATAAGTTTTTTTTTTTTTTTTGTAATAGTAACAGATAATTGTTTTTGAAAATCGACTGATAACTGAAACGTTGCCACACTTCAGCAAGCAAAAGTTATGAACGCTCTTAATTATAATTACACTGGTATTTCTAACAAATAATACGGATGTACATTTGAATAAAATTTAGAAAATAAAAATTACTATGTAATTTTTACTGTTTGTTCCGGCACTTTCTTTCAAGTTTGAATTTAGTTCGAAAGAAAGCGACAAAACATAATACTTAAACGTTTTATATTATTCCTAATGCAAAATCATCAATAATTCTAATGTAGCATCAATTTCTTTTAAGTTTAAATTAAATTACAAAAAAAAATTGTACAATTTCACATATATCTAAATGACATATAAAATTTTAAAAATGCCTCCATGGGACACTAACATATTATTAGTTAATAAAATTAAGAACTAGATCTACACCTCGGTTCCCTCTATCAAACCTGTGGATCTATCTATCTATCTATCTATATATATATATATATATATATATATATATATATCGACCTCAACGTGGTCTCCTCGTGACATTATTGCTAATGAATGATCTCTTTAGTTGCCTTATTCAACATTGTAAATCGTAAATAAAAGTAATATATAACACGTCGCTATCTCCTTTTATCGTGAGATATGATCAGACGGGGTTTTAATTTATTATTTTTGTTTATTATTTAAATATGTATCCCTGTATATATATTTTTTATTTTTACATTAAAAATAATTATAACATTATAACAGCAAAAGCCAAAACAATGTTATAAATCTAGTATGTTAACATACAAAGTTATAATAAATGTATTTAACCCGACTCTAGATATTCCTGAGAAAATAATTTTTTTCTAAATTTTCTAGGTTTCGTTTTTCACTCTATGGGCCACTCCTCTTTGACCATTTGTCTGGATATCAATTATCTTTGGCAGGCTCAAAAACTACTAAATAAATCAATGATGTTTATAATATTATTTAATAACGGTAAATCGATCATCAATCAAAGTTTTTGCGTGAGTTAATTTTTTTCGATTTTTTTTTGAGAATGAATTTTTAAAAAACAAAAAATTGAGTAAAAAGTGAAAAACAAATGAAATTATTGATTTTTTAATGGATTAGGGTGAGTTTAAGGGACAAAAACCTTGTTCCCTTATTTTTTCCAAAATTTCAATCAATTGGTCCGGGAAAAACCGTTGCTGTAAAATTTTCCTCAAAGTAGCGAAGGTTAGTTCTTACTAATATATACTACTAAACTACTACTACTACTATATATATATATATATATATATATATATATATATATATATATATATATATATATATATATATATATATATATATATACAATGTAGAAATTTAGTCAAATCACTTGGTTCATCGTATCAAAAATTAAACTAAAATGGTCTTAGAGGACCGCGTGGAGGTCGATCTGACAAAATGTATTTTGCTAACAACGGTTATTAGTCCCAGTTATCGACAATCCCCTTTCTCTAAATTGAGTAAGCAAATCTATGCTTTACTACAAGCAGTTAATTATATTTAGATCTTAACTTCTATACCTTCTTGAAGCCGTTGGGGTTGTTGCTCTGCCACCTCCACGTGTCCGCGCACATATCCTCCAGGGTCCTGGTGGCCCTCCAGCCGAGCAGCCGGTGTGAGAGTGACACGTCTGCATAGTTAGCCGCCACATCGCCAGCACGACGTTCCACGACGCGGTAAGGAACCCGGCGACCGCTGGCCGCCTCAAACGCAGCGATCATTTGCAGCACTGAGTACCCGGTACCGGTGCCTGTTGGGATCAATGGCATACTCTAAGTCCTATATCTAGCGGTATTCACTTCTTCAACTGAATAAGGGGGAAGAGATTGTCAGTGACAGGGACTAGAGATATAGAGTATGTATATGTATATAACACTTTTTTTATACATATATATCTGATTATACAGGGACTATTTAGTTCACTACTCGCGTCCGTGTAACCTAACTTTAGGCTGCAGCTGAAAATCAGTGCTTTGCTTTCAAGCAAAACTATCTATTTGTGTCACTGTGACATACATAATGAAAACATACTTTTAATTATACAACTCGTTTATTAAATTCTAAGAATTTTGTTAATTTAGGTGTGTCATAGATGTTACAAATTAAGTATTTATATATATATTTATTTAATTGTAATATCCATTACACAATCAAATTGTTTAATTAGTATTATATTAATACCAAACGATAGATAGACAATAAGGATTGAAAATCATGAAATATTAATACAATGAAATATATATATATATACATATATATATATATATATATATATATATATATATATATATATATATATATATATATCATTATATATTATATATATAGTGCGCCACCTACCCTTTGTTTTTCTTTCTTTTCTCAATGTCCTATACCCAAAGGTTGTCTGGAAGCGATTGCTTAGCGATAAGGCCGCCTTTTGTATCATTTCTTATTACAGTTAAATGTATTTACTATTTTATAATTGGTGCAATAAAGTGTAAATAAATAAATAAAATATTAATTAAAAAGCCACAAACAAATCCAAACAATCGTGGTTAATTCTTGGTGAATTTCGTCACACTGGTGCCCCGCCAGCGTATACCAATAGCGCAGGTAGAATCATTATTCCAATATCATCCATTTAAAATAATCGTTTAAGATCAATCAGGTCGTGTGCTTGCTATTTCAGCATAAGAGAAAAGTATTACCTAAATTAACAGCGTGGAAGCCGCTGAACCCTGGCTGCCGGAACAGCTTAATGGCTTTACGTGTCCCTCGGCCAGGTCCTGCACGTGTATGTAATCTCTGACACCGGTGCCGTCCGGCGTGGGATAGTCGGCGCCGAACACTTTTAATTCTGGCAGTCGGCCCACAGCCACCTTCAATCGAAAAAAAAAAAATTAGAACAAGAACATACTTTTTAGTGAGGAACTTCAAGATGTAGTTTTTTTTTTTTTTTATTTAGTGAGACCAAGATCAATATTATTAATGTTTTGTAGCAAAATATACTGTATCTTTTGACTAATCTGTATTAATTATTATTTTTTTATTACTTTTACTTTTTATTAATAAAAATTAATTTACTTTACTAATCTTACTAATGTAATAAAATTGTAACTAAAAAGTGCCTGTACATAGGAGATATTGAAATAAAATTGATGTGTTTTAATAAGAGAAATGGAAGCTAAAACAATAAAAACTTTTTGGAAAACTTTGTCTGTCTATCCATCTATCTGTCTGCTACGCCATCACGCAATAACTACTGCGCCAAATTGGATGCAATTCAAAGCGCTATTCCTCAAGGTCAAATTTAAAAACTGGATGCACTATTTAGAAATGGACTACTTCATTGGTTTTCCTACTTTTGAAATATAATTATTTAGCGTTCCATTGCTCCTGCTCCCTCCTATCGTCCATTAGGCTACCCTAATGGGAGATAAGCGTGACAGATATGTATCTATGTATGAAATATAAGCGTACAAAGTAGCGGCCAGAACAGACTAGTAAAGTATAAACTAACTTGACATTGATTACGTTGTACAGATATCAATTATGAAACGGAGCTGGACTACGATCTCTTGATAAACCCTATCATAGCAACATTGCAAAACCTAGACTATTAAATAACACTATAAAAGTGCTTGTAAACATGCCCATTTATATAAATGTTAGGTACTTAATTTGTCGTGAAGTCGTTCTGGCCAATATTAAATAAAAATTTCGAATTAAGAACGTCCATAACTTTTGCTTAACGAAACGCGGCGACTTCACAATTAACTGTAATTATAAAAAAAAAGAGTATTCAATCGATTCTGAGGAAACATTTCTTCAAACCTATTTCTAAATTTAAAATTTAAATTTGATATCATAGAGAACATTTATTGTAAGTATAAAATCATATTCTAATAGATTTATGTTCATATTATTGTGATTTTAGTCTATAATACAGTAGTAACACGAGATTATCAAATTAAAATATATGGTTAAGATTAGGAGGTAGTTTTTGTTAAAACTACAATACATGGAGGGTATCATGGGCGAAACAGTTTGCCATTCGAAGTAGTATAAAAATAAAATAAAAAACGTTGTTTCGCGCAAATCAGGTCTCGGGATGGGTGTTGATCCCGGGACCTGATTTACGCGAAATCAAACCGCGCGTGCGCGATCAGAAGGCCTACCATGAAATGTTTTCCGAAATTTCGGAGCTGAACGTAAAATAAAATTTTTAAAAAACACAAATTTGATGTATATATATATATATATATATATATATATATATATATATATATATATATATATATATATATATATATATATTACTCCTTTGGACTTTTATGATAGGATTTATGACGAATGAAATGTTGAACTCCATTTACTGGATCGATTTAGGTATGAACATAAACACGAAATTGAGTCCGAAACTTCGGAATTTCATTTCATGGTAAGCCCCCTGATCTATTTAAGAAAAGATTTTTTCTGAATTGGATCGAGTCTGCATGTTATGGGTCGAGCCCCCAGACGGTCGTTATTCAGTTTCTCATAACACACGATATACAATTATTATTATTAATAATAGGCATAAAAAAGCTACATACCTGTGCTATATAGGGCATCAAGTTGTTAGGTAACCCGGTGGGGTCCTCACCGATACGGCCGCTGGGATGCGCCCCCACCGGGTTGAAATACCGAAGCGATATTATCATCCATTTCTGAATAAAAGAAAACAAATTTGAAAATAAATCGTGCTCATTCGCGGAACCCTTCAATATTAAAAAAATAAAATAAAATGCGTAATACTGCTTTCGAGAGAGCTAGTCCTAAAAATACTATAAATTTATATAGGTAACTATATCCCGAGCTTATAGCTTTGTCCGCGTAAATGATTATATAAAAATAAATGAATATATATCTTGTGTTCAAATTTAGAATATAACCTATCCATGTGCTAAATTTTTATGGAATCCGTTCAGTAATTTTTACATTAAAGAGTCCATACATCAACATTTTTTCTTTGCATCTTTTACGATTTTTTTTTTTACTATTGAAAGATCCTACGATTGATCACGCGTGGTATAACAACAATACAAGTAAAGTTCCCAGGGTATGTCTGTAAACACTAAGACGTTATCCAAATTTCTGTGTGTCCAGTGGTATTTATTATTTAACAATTTGAAAGTGATTTCGATTCCTAGACATAAATAATTGATGAACTAAATGCTAGTACTGCAGGGGAAAAGATTGTTAGTAATGGAGACTGAGAATCCCATTGCTAGCAATATACCCAACCAGGTCGACCTCTTCGCGTATCTCCCTGGAAACTATCATGGTTAATTCCTGATGAATTCATCATGATGGGCTAACTGACCCGTTTTCATTCTCATCTATCACCCCTCACTTGTGCTCCGCTAGTGTATCCCGTTAGCGCAGACGGGGTTGCCATACCATTTTCACCCATAAAAAAAAATGCTAGTACTGACCTGATCGCTAATACACAGATCCTTCATGATCTCTTCACATATATACTTGGTCTTCCCGTAGGGGCTGGCGAGGGCGCGGCCCGTGGGGTGTCCCTCCCGCAGCGGCAGCGTCTCCGGCTCGCCGTACACCGTGCAAGATGAACTGTATACCAGCTTGTACACGCCGTATTTACGCATCACCTGCAAATCTGTTACTGTTATCTTTTTGGATAGGAAAAGATTTTGTTGTTAGAAATCTCGTAAGTACATATGATATTTAATTTTTTTTTTTATACAACTTAGAATGGCAAACAAGCTGACGGCCCACCTGATGGAAAGTGGCAACCGTCGACTATAGACATGAGCAGTACCATGGACATAACAGACTGTTTAACGGAGTATACTGTTTCGCCCATGATACCCCCCCATGCGTTACCATTCCTGAGGACTCAGGTGTTATTCCTCTGTACCCTGTAAATTCACGCCATATCCCACCCTTCAAACCGAAACACAGCCATGCAAACATGTAATAACTACTGATTTAACTTACGTGTAATTAGATCGAGAAAGCTCGATTAGTTTTGAGACCAATTCGGGACCCTTAATCATGAGCGACTGTGACGCGAGCGCGAGTCATAATAAGCTTTCTCAATTAAATTACACATAGGTTAAACCGGCAGTTATTATACAAGGATTAATTTAAAAAAAATAAACCTCACATAATTAAAACAAGTTTACCAGAGGGAGACTTTGTACAAAAGTCGATTGCTTGGGTACCTCTGTCCCATTCGTGTTTCAACCGTGAAGCAGTTGTGTTTGCATGGCTGTGTTTCGGTTTGAAGGGTGGGATATGGCGTGAATTTACTGGGTACAGAGGAATAACACCCGAGTCCTCAGGAATGGCAACGCATGGGGGGTATCATGGGCGAAACAGTATACTCTGTTATGTCCATGGTACTGCTCATGTCTATAGGCGACGGTTACCACTTTCCATCAGGTGGGACATCAGCTTGTTTTCCATTCTAAATTGTATTAAAAAAAAAAGCTGATTATTATTATTACATAATATGACATTTTGAGAAAAAATATGTAAAATGTAGATGTATGGTCACCTAAAATAATGGCCACTAGGAGGAAAAGGGATTGATAGAAATAGGAATTAAGTTTTTTTGTTTGCTGACATGACATGTTCGATATGATTCTTTGCTACAATTTATAAAGATCTGTCCAGGTGTTTCAAGGTTATTAGCACTTTTTTATAACAGTGTTTATACCGAGGCTTTTTTAAATTTTTAATAAATTTATAGTTATTTATTAACATCTATAGATACTCTTAGCTGTGTGGTCACAGCATAGAATAGAGCACCCCTTCCTTTCCCATGGGTATTGTAAAAAGTCGACTAAGGGAGGGTATACAGCAGCGTCCCTCTTAAAATTAAACTAAAGTCGCTGCGGTTGCCAATCCACCAGACAAGCTTGGCAACTACTAGCAATCTCTCCCCCCCCAAGGTTATATTCAGCCAGTGGCCAGTAAAAGACTGATATGATAGATACTATGTTTATACAAATAAATATAATAAATGTTTAATGCAATGTTTAATATTTTATTTATATTACAATACCTCTAGTAATGTGCATGTTCCCGTTATATTCGCCTGGTAGTATTCGAGAGGCTTCTGTACCGATTCGCCGACAGCCTTCAGGGCGGCGAAATGGATGACACTGTCTATGTTGTGCTGGAGGAACGAAAGAATGAATGCATGGTTTATTTTCTCCTCACGAAAGAAATGAAACATACAATAATTAGTGGAATGAATTATGTGAAAATTATTGCACTTAGTTACATGCATAAGGAGAGAATATCCTACTAATATAATAAATTAGCGAGTCGCTAGCTACTTGTGCTCCGGTTTTGCACAAGTAGCAGAGTGCATATGCTTATTTTTTTTTTTTGCATCAGATTGCTGCGTCGCATATGAATTAGATGTGTATAGTAAGTTATCCTTAAAAGATAGACATATACCATCGCGGACTTTTTTATAGACCTATAAAGAGAAAGAGTCCCACCATACATTGTTTTGCTATATTTCCAACGGAATATACAGACAACGTTTTCGATAAAATTGCCCATATCGATCGGATATCTTTTTTCGAATATGTTAAAAATCTGTTGTCCAATATATATATATATATATATATTTTTTTATATATATATATATATATATATATATATATATATATATATATATATATATATTTTATTATACTCTATTGCACCAAGTAATAAAGAGAACTATATATGTGTATATATACAGTAAATATTAATAAGAATTTTGATACTAAAAGCGGTCTTATCGCTAAGCAATCTCTTCCAGACAACCTTTGGGTAGGGACATTGAGAAAAAGACAAAGGGTAGGTGGCGCACTATTATATAAATATTATCATATACAAACATATATACATACATACATACACATACATATATAATATATACACAATCAAATATATACATAACATACACATACTTAACAGCACACATACAACAGAAAAAAAAATGACGAAGGGAAACGAAAAGAGAACACAAGAAAATAGTACTAAAGTGAGAGGTAGTTGGATGACACCCTTTTCACATATTTGTTATTGAATCAGTATATAAAGATTGTAACTATATATGTGTATATATATACACATAGACCGAGACATAGTTACATCAGGCAGATCAAGGAAGGAGTTGGTGTCGTGTCGTATCAAGAGGTGAAGAGACTCGCTGAAAATCGTAGTGAGTGGCAAGAGCTCCACCGACAAGAACGCAGCTTTTAAATTATATATATATATATATTTTATACAAAGACCATTATATTGAATGAATACACAAGGTATTTTTCATCACAATTTGCACGTACAAAGCAGCAGTAAATTGTGGTACTGCGGAAAAAGGTAGTGATATATAAAACTAACATTTTCAAACACGTTACTCAACCCGTTCTCATCTCGGATGTCGACATCGTAAAACTGTATAGTTCTGTTGGTCAACTCTTCAACGACCCGCAGAGGTGCTGGTTTCTTCTCACCTTGTTCCCTGCAAATGGAACGGATATTTATAACTAGATTCTCATATTTTTCAACATTATAATTTTTTATAATTATTTATAACTGACCACTACTGGACATCGGGCTTCCCCAGGAGAGTTTTGCCAGTAGTTGCTACGCTTGGCTGGCGGGTTAGCAACCGTAGTTAAGCCTTTGAGAAAGTTTTAAGAAGGACGCTGTCCATCCCTCGCTCTTCCTTAGTCGCCTCTTACGACACCCACAGGAAAGGAAGGGGTGGGGGTGATAATGGAATAGTAACCAACCCGCGCTATCGGTATACACTGGCGAAGCACCAGTGAAGGATGATAGGTGAGGAAGAAGCAGGTCAGTTAGCCCATCGTGATGAATTCAACGAGAATTGTTCACGATGGTTTCCAGGGGAACCACATGGAGGTCGACCTAATAGGGCATATTGTTAGCAATAGGGTTGTCAAACTCCATTGCTAACAAACCCTTTCCCCCCGGAAAGGGATGGCCCATACACACACCGGGTGGAGCACACACGACGAATGATGTTTTCATATTAGCTGTTAACAGTCCACTGGTGAACATAGGCCTAGACTTATCTTAAGGGATTGTTAATAATAAGATTTAACAACCCCATTGCTAGAAATATACCCTATCAGGTCGACCTCTACGCGGTTACCCCTGGAAACCAGAGTGGTTAATTCTTGTTCAATTTATCACTATGGACCAACTGACTTGCATTCATCCTCACTTGTCATCCTTCACCGGCACCCTGCCAGCGTATACCGATAGCGCAGGCAGGATTAACATTTCATCTTGGGGGGTTCATATTTTGATTACTATGAAATTCGAGTGCGTTTCAGTAGTCTCGTAGTGTTGATTTTTAACACAGGAGATAAACAAGGATGCATCTCATCTGATGGTAAGTAACTACCACCGCCCATGGGCACCCGCCAGTGGAATTGTGTTTTTGATGGACGATAATGGAATGGTACGCCCGCCTGCGCTATCAATATACGCTAGCGATGCACCAGTGAAGGATGACAAGTGAGGATGAATTGCTTTCATCAGTGACGAATTCCATAAGAATGAACCAAGATGGTTTCCAGGGAGAACCGAGTGGAGGTCGACCTGATAGGATATATTACTAGCAATAGGACTATTACATCCCCATTATTATTACCACAGAATTATCATTCATTAAAAAAATCAAAAAAAGTCACATTTCTAATATAGTAGGATTCCATTCGCACAATCAAAAATCTTGTTTATCCAATAGATACGAGATAATAGTATCAGCATTCAGCAACTTATGAAATAGGCCGATTACTTGTAACCGATAAGTACCTACAAGATATCTGTTAAACAGACAATAATTACGTCATAACAGATTAAGGAGAATAACACCTATTTGAATATGTAAAGATAGTCTATCGATTTATTATCGACCAGCTTTTACGCGTGGATTTAAAAAGTAAGAAAATCATATGTAATCATTATAAGTAGTTTAATTAATAATATGTATTTGATGTTTTTGTACATTATAAGTTTTGTTTTTTATGCACGTAAAAATTATTAATTCACTCTTGCGCCACCTGCCCACTTCTATTTGTTCTCCTTTAATCAAAGGTTGTCTGTAAGAGACTGCCTTAGCGATAAGACCGCCTTTTGTACCTTTATGTGTATATTTTAATCAGTACTTTATGCTACTGTATTTCACTTGAATTGTTTATATGTCATTGTTTATTTTTATGTTTCTGGTGCAATAAAGAATTAGATAAATAAATAATAATAAATAAAATCATCTTTTAGATGGAGTATCAAGATGAAATATACACCATACTTAAAGTTAGACTTTCAGGAACATAACTATAAACTGCATTCAATCTGGTGCAGCGTGATACCGGAACAAATATACCGACAGACAGTCAGAGAGATAGACAAAACAATGTTTCGACATCTTTTTTTTTATATCACAAAGGTGGCAAACAAGCATACAGCCCGTCTGATGGTAAACAGCTTTTTAAAAGGCCGGCAGCACACCTGCAACGCCTTTAGTGTTGTGGGTGATCATGAGCGGCGGTAGTCACTTACCATCAGCTGAGCTGCATGCTTGTTTACCCCCTACGTTGTAAAAAAAAAACTGTCGCTAAAGCCTATGGACGCCAGTAACACTAGCAGTGTCATGTGCGCGTTGCCGACCCAGCAGGAACTTTAATATACCCTTTTTGAAGAACCCCAGACTGTAGTCTCTAGAGAAAACCTCGGCAGAAAATCTTACTAAATCAAAAGACTACTCACCGATACGAGTTGCAAAGGTTATCTATGACAATTATCTCGAATTGGGTGTACTCGTCCTCCCGCTCGAGGAGTGCTGCGACGGTGTGCGAGCCCACGTAACCTGCGCCGCCCGTTACCAATATGGCGGGTGTCATGGCGGCCCTGGAACGGGATTTACATTTGAAAATCGAATTGTATTTTGAATTTATGGCTTGGTTGTTGGACTTTTAAGCCAATTAATATGAAGATTGTAATAACCACTGTTTCCGTTCGTTTTTTTTTTTTTACTTTTTTACTCGTAAACTCAGCTATTGTTTGAAAAAAGCAATAGCTGTATTTCTTGCACTTTATTCTCATATTATAAAAACAGCTATTTAAAAAAAGCTTATAATTAAGTTATCCTGAATATAAATTATTTTTATTTAATATTTATTTAATTTCATAATTGACAAAAACGTTAGTAGGTACGTGAGACTCAAAATTTCTTATTGTTTTTCGCCCTATGATTCTTTGGGACAAGTATTCAAATTCACTGGTAGAACACTGCTTTAAAAAAATTTAATTATTTTTGTTCCATTCCATATATAAATTACTTGAAAATGCTGATGGGGTCGGATGGGCAATGTCCACCCCAGGATAAGAGCACAGCATACACCAATGGACAAAAAAAAAGTATGAGAGAGTATAATTTATATAAGACTTTTTAAGAGGCCTCTCCCCCCCCCCCCCCCCCCCCCAACCCTGGAAAATTATTTTCAAAACGATTTAAGACAATTTTCCAAAGGGGATTAACATTAGATATTGTACAGTCAGTATCAACGCGAATACGATATATAAATACGACAAATAAATACGAGGTGACGATGTACGATTGTACGTAAAGTCGTCACAATATATTCGTATGCGTATCTAGGAATGTAGTTTATAAGTCATCACAAAGATAACAAATGAGTAGCTAATGAGTTTCGTACATTACCATCATTATACACAGATATACTCACACACAATACTTATAACAAATCTAATAAACTCAAAAAAATATAAAACTGAATGTAAAAAAATTTTAACTATAGAAAGCAATATCGTCGTGTGTTCTTATTAAAAACAAAATCGTGTAAAGATGGGGCGAATGGCTAAATGGAGCGAATGATTAACCAATCAACTTTTGTGTTAATTGTTGGATTATAGTAGGGGATCTTGGGTAATTTAATAACAAAATATGAAAGAGTCATGTTTTAGGGTTGAGAAATTCAAAGTCTGTAGTTATACAAAGATTTGCCTAAGTTATGATTTTACGTTGATCAGTTTGTATGAAAATTTTAGTTTCCGTAATCATTCGCTACAGACGCAAAAGTTTTCAATACGAATAATTGACGTTGATGCACACACATTAGTAAATTATTTATAAAGCTCACGCTACTAATTCAGTTGATTATTATTTATTAAACTCACATTAGTAACTAAGTTGGTATACAGAATAGGCGACGGTTACCACTTTCCATCAGGTGGGCCGTCAGCTTGTTTGCCATTCTAAGTTGTATAAAAAAAGGATAATATAGAAATAAAGTTTTTGATTCAATGGTAGTGTAACTAACTGAAAATTGTACAACAATATGCGTCCTCTAAAGTTTACAAATTAAACAAATAAGTGCTAAATACAATGAGTAGAATTTTAATAAATGTACATAACGTTTTGATAAAGTATTCTAAACCTTATAGATATTGCCATAAGGATAAAAATGACTTAACGACAATTGATGGTCTCGTTCTTACAATGAGCTCAAATCGTATTTCATGCACATGTAGAAATACAATGTACATACACAACTATTCCCTTGTATGCCAAAAATGCCGTAATATTATGTAAAGTTACAACCAATGTAAATATAATAAGTAGCTGTCAATGGTTTATTTAATATTCCAAAAGGGTCTGGCCCCTTAAGAAAAGCGCATATGTACTCTCAAACATATCGTTGCGAACCTTCACTTGCACATTTATGTGGGCATCAGACAATTCTGGGGTGTGCAGTCCGTAGCCGTGTAGGTCCCGGCATAGAATATATCATCCATCCATCCCTTCCTTTCCTGTGGGTGTTGTAAGAGGCGACTAAGGGAGCTGATGGTAGAGAGATGGACAGCAGTGCCATTCGTAAAGCATCACCAAAAGCCAGACTACGGTTACCGACCCACCTGCCAAGCGTGGTAACTACTGACAAAATACCCCTTATGGGCGAGGCTATGTTCAACAGTGAACACTTAATGGCTGATACAACAAAACAAAGTCCATTAATTGCGAAGAAAAAAAAAATGCCAAACGCAGGTACTATCTTTAATGTATGATTAATTGATAGGACGCCGCTTTCTAAATTCAAATATGATCAACCTAATGTATCTATGAAACATCTCCGTCTTCATCGATGTTTCGTCATGACTGAAGAAGCTGGCTGTTTTATCATTTTAATAGCACTCAATAATTACGATATCCACCTGACCTCCTTAGTTATCGAGAGCTCGAGATTTAACATGAAGTGCATGTACAAATCGATATACTAAGATCGATACAAAAGTCGGAAGGTTATCGATAAACCTATCATCCTCTAAGCAACGTAATCCTATTAATATTATCTAAGAACAAGGAATAACATAGAATTAATGATAAAATAAAAATTACAAATCCTCTTCTTATGCAAATATAATTACTAAAAAGAGGACAAAAGATACACCATCAGTTACTATTTTTGTCAATTCATAGCAAACTAGTGTTTCCAGCGTGCCGCGTGTATTATATTTCATATATGTATAAAATATACTAAATATGATATATAACCTATCCGTGTACAATATTTCAATCAAAATATTCAGTCATTTAAACGTGACTTAATAACAACAAAACATCTCCACAAATTTTGACATTTATGTACAATATTAGTATAAGATTGGAAAGCTGAATCGAAAAACGTTTTTCTCCTTGGCGGATCCATTTTTCTCTTAATTTCGATATAAAAACTATGTCATCGCTCAAGTTTCTACCGTGAAGCAGTTGTGTTTGCATGGCTGTATTTCTGTTTGAAGGGTAGAATATGCCACTGAATTTACATAGTACAGAGGAATAACACCCGAGTCCTCAGGAATGGCAACGTATTGGCGAATATGGCAACGCATGGGAGGTATCATGGGTGAAACAGTATACTCTGTTATGTCCATGGTACTGCTCATGTCTATAGGTGACGGTTACCACTTCCCATCAGGAGGACCACCAGCTCGTTTGCCATTCTAAGTTGCATAAAAAAAAGTTGTAAGAAATATTACACGTTTACAAAATTTTATCAGTCAGTCGATTAGTTTCGGAGGTTAGCGTGAAGAAACATCGTGCGTAACACGGGAGTCTTATAATTATGATAAACTATATCAAAGCCGATAAACCATATTAAAGCAGACAGACAGAATCGGTCAAATTGATAATAGTCGATTGTTTCCAACAACAATAAAACTTATCTTGTTAAACCGCTACATCTGAGTGGACAGTTAATAATTTAACGAGAATTCATCAATTATTATAAATTTTTATATTGATACATAATGAGCTTAAAATGGTGGAAGAATCTGTCAAGTAGTCATTAATGGAGGGGGGAGGAGGCAAAGTCTAAATAACGTCTCGCATGGCCTTCTTAATATTTTATTTCAAATAATAAATGCCATACAATCACACCAAATAGTCGAGGGATGGATAGCAGCGTCTCTCTTAAAAAATCACCAAGGCCTAACTGCGGTCCCTAACCCGACTGCCAAGTGTAGCAGCAACTGCTGTCAAAATCCTTCCTTATGGGGAAGATCTATGTTCAGCAGAGGACAGTTATCCGCTGATATAATTAAAATAACATTCATTGCCTGTTCCTCAAGCAAGAGTACCCTGTATGCTGTGTGGAACTAGGCCAAGAACACTTTGGGGAACAACACAAAATGCAAAATACTGGAACATACCTAACAGATTTGGTATTTCAAATCTTATGCGTAAATCTCGCATGAGGGGAACAGGGAGTCCACATTTCAACAAGTAAAGAAAAAAACGGAAAAATTCTTATGTAATTAGGTAATGGACGTCCAAAAATAGATCAACATTAGGTGTCGTAAGAGATGACTAAAAGAACTTAATAGTAGAGGGAGGGGCAACAGCGTCCCTCTTAAAACATCTCTAAAAACCTATCTGCAGTTACCAAACCGCCTGTCAAGCATGGCAACTACTAGCAAAATTCCCCTTATGGGACAGGCTTACGCTCAGCAGTGGACAATTAAGGGCTGAAAAGATGAAATGATTTACGGTAGTAGAAGTAGATGAAAGTTGAAAATCAAATAGGTCGAATTAGCTGGATATTTTTTATCTGAAAGGATACACCAAATCGATTTACAAATGATCAAGTTACGAGGTAACAAACGTTAAAATATATAACCGAATTAAGAACCTCCTTTTTTTAAGTCGTTTTATAATATATTTAACTAAACTGACCTTATGTGGTTTTTGAGTACGGCACATAATTGTACTGTCTATCGAATATGTAATCTAAGTATATTAAATAAATAATAATAATAAATTTACCATTTTTATATGTATAACCCATTGAATAACTCAATCAAGAATAACTCATTGATCACCAACATTCGAAAGCGAAGTTTACACAGGAATACCTTATTCTGAGCAACAGTAAGTTTTTTATGAGGAAAACTATCATTATAGTTGCCATTAAATCGGAATGTGCCCATTAGAGTTCTTCGATTCATTTAATCTGTTGACAGTGTTTATAGTATCAGGAAGTTACCCAGATATTGAAATGAACATATGGTTTCCTGTTGGCCCGTATGAAATTACATAGCAATTTTTAAGAGTGTAGATGGATATAAACAAGTTTTATAGTTATGGTAATAAGTCTATGGTTATTTTATAACAACATGTAGTTGTAAAGTACACTCAATATTGTTTTAAATACAACAAATAGATAGACAAGGGTCTTGTCGTAAAATGGAATTGCAATTGCTAGCAAAACAAACTATAAAACAGTACATTTGTACTAACTAAATGTTGTGGATGTGTGTACAGTATATTTAAATAAATATGATTATAATATTTATTCAGTGTTTCACAGGTAGATAAATATCTTTCAAAGTCATATCACGACACTATAAAGGCAGAGATTCGTGTAACATACCACAGAACTTCAATTAGATACGGTACGTCAATTAGGCATTTCTTCATAACATCTACAGATATTATACCAAATCTAAATACACCTAATATAATAAGTACTTATTGGTATAATAAGTAGTATTAGATAATAACAAAATATAATTACTAGAAACAAAAAAAAAGTAATAACTATAAATTTTAATGACTACAAACACAAATACTTATTTCAATATAAAAATTAAATACTTTGACGAACTGGCACTGTATACAAAACACAAAAAAAAGTTTCAAATTCAAAAATAGAACTACTAACTTTTTTATTGGAATATACGACAAACTCGCACTACGACGCGACGTCAGCTGGGTCACTGTGAGGACGGAGCACTAATCAGCGTTATAAAATGTTATCAACAAGCACTATATGGCTCAGTTAACGCATACGTTATCAATGCTTGTATCAAAACACTCGAGTGGTATTTCGCGTTATGTACATATTTTTACTGTAGTTGAGTGACGTATTGTTGGTCACTTTTAATATAGAAATAGATACTGGTTGCTTTCTCGTCGGTACGCTGTAACATTTTTCCTTGAGAAATTCTACGGGAAAAATAATTTTACTCAGAGATAGTGCAATTTATTATTTTATTACAAAAATATACCGAAGTTTCAGAAATTATCCTTAGTAGAAATAAATAAATAATAAAATATACTGACACTAGTTGTTGGCAGTGATTTTATATGAATTCAATAGTATCATACCACTGGATTATCAGATATAGTTTATCTATTGTCTCAATCAGATACGAGAATTTTTAAGAAAGAGCTCAGAAAAAATCAATAATACTTACTGACTTTTAGATTAAATCTTAAGAATTTTGATGTTTAGATGTACAAAGGTCATGATAAAATTTTAAATACATATTTCTTTCTTCTTACATAAAGAATTGAAAAGTTTGATTAAAAAATTAAAATATGGTATGCGCTGGTGAGGTACCCATGAGGGATGATAAGTGAGAATGAAATAGCAGGTCAATTAGCCATGCTGAATCACAATGGTTTCCAGAGGGCTCACAAGGAGGTCGACCTGATAGGAATGGAACTGGGTAGCCTGCATTACTAACAATTCACAATTAACAAATACAAACTCCCAATGACTGTTATGGTTTAAAACTGCAGATAGCTAAAGACTTTTGGTAGTATGGACTACGATAGGTCTATATCTAAGGATAAGTTCAATATCAGGTATAAAGATATCAATGTTCAGCAATAGATATTGGATGACTGATAGCTAGATGATGATTGAATTAAATTACTATTGCATTAACCTTCCAATTAAACCAAAAATAAAAGGCTTAATTTTATATATTTCCTTTCTTCCTCTTGCCTTTGAAAAGGAAAGGCCACACAGAGATTAATTTTAGAATGAATTTATTTTACATCTAAAATACAGGTGTAAAATATTTTTTAAAGAAATTAACATTATTACATATATATAATGTATATATGTATAAAAAAATTTTGCTAATCAATACTATGTGGTATGTTATATGATCTTACAGACTGGTAGGTGAGATTTGGAAATGATTTATTTCAAAATATAAAAAAAAAATATGCCCACCACTATATACCAGGTCACAAGTTGCCTAAATTTACAAACAGCATAATAAATTATTTAAAAAAAATTAAATTTAACACTTTAGACCACAAGTTAATATTCAGTATGAAAATATTACTACCCCATTAGACATTTCAGTACCAACTTTGTGACATTGTTGGAAATATATAGTTCAGGAAATAATAGAATAATAATTACAAAAAAACATGATAGTATTTATTGTTTGCTGTATTTTTTTGTAGGCTAAACCTGTCGAACAATATTATATTGTCAACATCTGCATGTTTTACAAATAAATAAATCTTGAATCTTGACAAAAACTTTTATTTTTTATTCAAAGGACTTTTATCTTCTTTAGGTTTCAACCCTATCATACCCTGAACTGATGACTGTAATAGTAATATTTTTCATGTGTTTTAGAATCAATAGAGACAAAATTCATATGAAGCCAACATAAAAGTAAACTGTACATTGTAAAAATAACTATAAATATATGTGTAGAATTGCACAAAAAATTGAGGACAAATTGAAAATGTCCTGCTTCTTTTAAAAGCACTTAAACTTGAATGTAAACTATTCAGACAATAAAAAAAAAAAAATAAAGGCTATTTATTTTATCAGCCAATTTAAAAAAAGAGGAGATTCCAATTTGATCATATTCTCATTGTCTGTTCTCTCATAATTTCATCATGTATGAACACATTTAAAAAATCTTCTTTATTCAAAATTATATACTTTTAGATTAGTCAAAATTGATTCGGTGGTTTAGCTCTTAAATCGAAATAAATGGTTTTGCTATAGTTGAAAGTGGTGTTTTTTTTTCATGGATCTTAAATTATTTTAAGGCTACATGGAATGGCAAAAATGTTGATGGTCCATCCAAAAGTGATTACCGATGCTTTTAGATATGAACAATCTATTCTATGTGCATTGTACTCCTTATATATAGCTATTCCTAGGAACTCCATACTCTGTATTTTCAATACCATATTACAAAAACATCTATCAGTTTATGCTTTTAGGAGGACTATTACTACCATTAAAAAAAATTACAAACACTGAATTACTTCTTGCATTTATTAAATTACAAAAAAAATAATAAATGCCAACTTACCCATTTAAATTAGTTCTCATTATTTTAAGTCGCTTTGACGGTCAGTATGAAGACGGCACACAACCTTAACACGTACCGGTCTAATTCAAGGTTTATTTACTTTACAGCGTGCGAAACATTGTCCAGACTGAAATAAAAATATACCAAGTACTAGATACAAGGACGTACATACAGTACAAAATACTAAAATATTAATTCTATCTTTATAAATGTATAAATCTTATTTCTATGGGAAAAAAAATTAATATTTCTCTGTTCAGAGAAATAAATAATTGCGGCACATTTCGCAAAATTGTATAATAATGAAATTGTACCATTTATATATCATTTATGAATTAGGTGTCTAACTAACAAATCTTTAGCTGAGAAGAAACAAGTTGTCTAGATTTCTGAATTATTATTACCAATAATAAAGAACTGCCAGAACTGAAACAAAACAAAATATAGATATCTTTTATTGCAATTCGAAAAATGTTATATTATAAATGTATACAAACGTTCGGAAACAGTTTTCATTTCATTTCAGTCAACTTAAGAACCAATAAAACTTAATATAATCTTTATATTTTCAATATTTAGGTATTGATTTAATTAATTAGTAAATAATCTTGCTACTATTATATACAGTTTTATTATTTAAAAAAATATTACATGGTAGCGTCTTATTAAATTAGTTATCAAATCAATCGACTTAACACAAATTTCAGAACTTTTATTAAAGTGGCATTGGTCACAAAGTGTCACCTTAAGGTACGAGTTTAGAAGAGTTCTAGTTTCATATATCTAACATTTATTTTATTTTATTGATAATTAAATAGATTTTAAGATTCCAAGAAATTACTGATTTATTTCAGTCTTGTATTTTTAAATGAAGTCAGTAGTATACATTTCACATAATTATAAATATGTATGCATACAAAATAAATGAAATTATATGTATTCTCAGTTTCTGAACGATGCTAGAAGTATTGCACTTATCTAAATTTCTAAATGTCCCATATGACTTAAATTGCCACTTATAATTAAAATATGCATAACAATAATAATAATTTTTATATACATTTTTTATTATATTATATTATGTACATTATATACATATAAATATATTAAGGCACAACCCATATAGATCTTATTTAAAGTACAATATTACTATATTTATTTTTATAATCACGTTTAAAATAAAATAGAAACATATTACTATAAAATTGTTAAAAAAAAATTCGTTTGGAATTTGTATATTACAACATTAGACATATTAATTTTAAGGCTAGGCACACTAATGCTCCCTCTCTTTCGCTCCCTTCAAATAGTCAAGGTAGTAGTCTTTGTTGATTTCAAAGCAATTTTTTAAAAATAAGTCACATTATTACACAAATATTGTTTTAATTTGTTTCACACATTAACCAGCAACATTTGTATGCCAATTAATTATTATTTACGGTAATGATCTTCAAGATTATTTCGGGTGACATTTCCTCTACCTGATATCAACGTTGTTTTTATTACCAAAAGTGAAATTATAATCATTGTACAGAATTTACTATTTAGGCCTGATAGTAAACAGATAAATAGCGTATTGGATGTATATATATGTTTATTGCTATTGAAGTTTTCATGTAATAATTGTGTTAAGTTTTCTAACCTATAAGTGAAGTGTTACTCAAAAAAAAAGTGGTTGGTGCATTTCAGATGAGTACGAAAATCATCAAGGCAGGTGCCGCTGAGGCCGATCCGTTCGAGACATCCATCTCGCAGGCGCTGGTCGAGTTGGAGACCAACTCTGACCTTAAGGCGCAATTGAGGGAGCTGTACATTACTAAGGCTAAAGAAATTGAGCTACACAACAAGAAGGTACAACATTAATATATCAAGCTAATCCGTAGTTCGATATTAATTATATATATATGTACATATTATACTTAACTGTCCCTTTGGAGTGATGAAGTACAAAATCAATTCATTATTACAAAAGTTGTTGAGTAGGCTAAAAAATTACCAGGCCTACCACTATTGTATTCTGGAATTTTATATATTAATAATACTATGTATGTAAATAGATGTCACATTGTATGCACTCAATGATTTTAATGATGTTCATGTCTAAATAACAGTTACTAATATCTTACACTTTTTGTTTTTTAAAATTACTATCTGTTATTGTATTTCATGTCACTCTTGAAAAATACTAATATAAACTACTTATTTCCATGGTTTACATAGGCATTGAATTATACTTAAAATATTTAAGAAATTTCTTAATGTTTTCTATAGCTATTTTTTTTCCTGTGTAGTGATGTAAAACCATAACCAGTTTTTTTATTTTATTTCCAGTCAATAATCATTTATGTGCCAATGCCCAAGTTGAAGGCATTCCAGAAGATCCAGATAAGACTTGTCAGGGAATTGGAGAAGAAGTTCAGTGGTAAACACGTTGTGTTTATCGGTGATCGTAAAATTCTTCCCAAGCCTAGCCACAAGACACGTGTTGCTAACAAACAAAAGAGGCCACGCTCCAGGTAATATATTTTATCATTATTATTTTAATGATCTGGTATAGTATGGTATTGGAAGTGGAACATTCTCTTTCCTGCTGATTGTATCCCTGTTCATTCATTATGATATGGTTGTGACCGAATCATCAATAACAATGATGGCATGTATTATGCTATAAAATAAAATATAAAAGATATAAAATTAGTACAAGTTGCTGTACAAAAAAAAAAGTTTCATAAACACATTGGATTAAAAGTATTTGAATTTAGAAAATGTAATTTATTGGCTACAATTAGATTTTACTGTATTTAGTGATATTTTTATTGTGTAAATACATACTAAAATAGATTTAAAATTTCAATGTACTTAGTTAACATTTGTGAGGTCTCTTTAAAATATATAATGGTAGACACCAAAGGTAGTGCTTGTATTCACATATTAAGTAAGTAATTTAATTTGAAATAATCATGCTAAATATCACACATCCAATGAATAGGATTGTTTTGTTACACATTATTATTGGTTGATGGAATATTAATAGTCGAGGGTGTCTAAGAGTTTTTGCATTCAATCAAGTTCAGAAATGCTGTTAATTATTCATTCAATAATAGATTCAACCAAAAAAGGATATAACCTACCCATGTAATAAATTTCATTCAAATGGGTTCAATAGTTTTTGCATGAAATGGTTACAATCATCCATCCATTTAATCTTTCTTTATAAACTTTCACATTAGTAATATAATTAAGATTTATATTTTTAGGCATTTTTTTTAACTGACTCTAATATTGTAACAATGTATCACCTATTTCAGGCATGTTAAGCTACTGTTTAATAGTCTTTTTTATTGAAAATTTTACTATCTACTCATATCATAAGGTGAAAGAATACATTGCTGCACATCCTTATATATTTTTTTCAAAATGTCAAATTTCTCAGGACCCTGACCTCTGTATACGACGCTATCTTAGAAGACCTAGTGTTCCCTGCAGAAATCGTCGGCAAGCGTATCAGAATCAAGCTGGATGGTTCACAACTTATTAAAGTGCATTTGGATAAAAACCAACAAACCACCATTGAGCACAAGGTACATTTTTTTTATATAACTTAGAATGGCAAACAAGCTGATGGCCCACTTGATGGAAAGTGGTAACCGTCACCTTTAAACATGAGCACTATCATGGACATAACAGAGTATACTGTTTTGCCCATGATACCACCATGCGCTGCCATTCCTGAGGACTCAGATTTTATTCCTCTGTACCCAGTAAATTCACGCCATATCCCACCCTTCAAACCAAAACACAGCCATGCAAACGCAACTGCTTCACGGTAGAAACACGAATAGGACAGAAGTATCCAAGCAATGGACTTTTGTGCAAAGTCTCCCTCTAGCAATCTTTGCAAGTGTAGATGAAGTTTTGTGAAATTATATATTGCCTATGTTACTCAAATAGTGAAAAATTGAGTAATTTTTGAGTTTATCCATTAAAATAATAAAATCTTCCCTGTTTATAATACTAGTATAGACCAGTCGACCTGGCAACATTGTTTTATCCTTACTACATTTTTTCTTTTTGGAATAAAAATTATCATATCAAACAACAAAAAATATGTTGTTGGGTAGGATATTTCTAAGCAGTTTAAGTTTAAAAAAATAATTAAAATTGAATGAACTGTTTCTAAAGATTAGCATGAAGGAATATCGTTACACAAAATTTTTATTTATATAGATATTAAACTTGCTGTGCAAACTGATAATAATAATACAATAGACACTAATAATCATCTACAAATTAATTCATTCCACTTTTTTTTTTTTTCACCATTGAGGCGGCAAACAAGCTTGCGGCCTACCTGATGGTAACCGGTTACATAGCCTAAGACATTACGCGCGCGTTGCCGACACTGAAGTAACATCTTCATCCCTTTTTTGTAAAACTCCACTTGTTATTTATATATTTAGCATTACTATCATTATTAGTACATGGCAGCTAGTCGAATTTATATAAAATAAATATGATAAAAAATATTTTTTTAAAGACAATAATTATATACAATTTATTTATTTTCAGGTGGACACTTTCCAATCTGTATACAAGAAGCTAACAGGACGCGAAGTCACCTTCGAGTTCCCTGAACCTTACTTGTAAATTAGATTATGATTTTACAATAAAGTATAAAAATCCGTAATTCAATATTTTATTATTCTATTAATGTCTCTATGATATTGCGTGCAAATTAATCTGTATACACAGTAAGGCTGTAGGTCCAATTCCATAATAGCAGTTACCCTTTTTTCAAATGTCTTTTTTCGGCAGCTAGATGTTACTGAAAATAGTTTGATCACTGCCGGGCGAAAATTTCAATGTGCTTACAAATTTGTTATATATTTTTGTTTATACCATGGACGTAGTATAAGACGTGCTAAGTTTTTTTTTTTTTATGAGTGAAAATGATGGTTGCTCTATTGATTATACACTGATGAGGTGCCAGTGAGAGATGGTTAAATTCACTTAGATCATCGTGATGAATTCCACTTAAATTAATCACGACGGTTTCTAGAAGGAACCGCGTGGAAGTCGACTTGATAGGATACTGCTAGTAATGGAATTGTTAGGTTCTATTAACAATCTGTTTACCCAAGTTTTTTTTTTATACAACTTAGAATGGCAAGCAAGTTGACGGCCCACCTGATGGAAAGTGGTAACGATCGCCTATAGACATGAGCAGTACCATGGACATAACAGAGTATTAGCTGTTTAGCCCATCATACCGCTCATGCGTTGCCATTTCTGCGGACTCGGGTGTTATTCCTCTGTACCCAGTAAATTCATGCCATATCCCACCCTTCAAACCGAAACACAGCTATGCAAACACAACTGCTTCACAGTTGAAACACGAATGGAACAGAGGTGCCCAAGCAATAGACTTTTGTACAGTCCCCTCTGGTGACTCTCTCACCCAAGTGCTAAGGTTGTTTTTTAATGGATGATAGTGGAATCATAACCCTGCCTGCGCTATCAGTATACACTGACGGGGCACTAGTGACGGATAATAGGTGAGGATGAAGCAGGTAAGTTAGCCTACCGTGACCGATCTAACAATAAATCAATCACAATGGTTTCCAGGGGGAACCACGAGGAGGAGAACCACTATTATATTATAGTATATTGCTAGCAATGAGGCTACTAATCCCCATTACTAATAATCCCTTCTTCCCCCAAGTGCTAAGGGTTGGCACATGAATAATATCATGAGCGACGATAGAAAGTGAAATAAAAAATTTCAAACACCAATTAATATTAAATCTAATTTATTGGTCGTAACAAAATCAGTCCATCCCGTAATTCATAATTATCAAATAAAATATACACAAGCTAGAAATGTAACTACATATAACTGGATCCAGAGAGTGTACGCATAAAAAGGAATCACATAAAACAGAAATGAATTTAGATATTGACGTTTACGTTCTACGCAAACGCCAACCATTATCCCACGTCTAAGTAGGTCCTAAGACTTGTTTAAACTAATACAGCCTTTTATCGCGTGGTCACCGAAAATAATGGCACGAAGAACGGTGACAATTCAGGAAAAGAAGAAGAGCATAAACTTTGCGCACATTCACAAAACAGTCGCGGAAAATTAAAATCTTACCATATGTCGTGACACGATATATTACAAAATTACCGAATACAAGATGACTGCCGATAATTTTATTACGAATTGAATATATTGCATATAACATAACATGGATATTTTCGACATTGCACATAGCATCTCTCTCTAACGAGATTGACTATCAAGAATTTGTCCTTGTCTCTTGCGCAAAATATAAAAATACCTAAATATTATTTGTGATTGCGTAGATTAATAATTTGAAATTAATTATATTATGCGTAATTATATCAATGTTTCATATTGATAAAAAATCAAAGGCAATAAACGACTAGACAGGTAACTGACAAAAGCTGTAATAGCAAATATATTAGCAATTGAAAGAGAATAATTATATACAAATTTTCAGAACCCGATTTAGGAAGGTGTCAGATGGTCAAAATCTTTTCATTACAAGTCAACGTCGTCATTTATTAGGCGACATTTTTTTGCCTTTGGAAGCAATACATTGAAATCGGGCACTACAGATTTTATATACAAACGTAAGACGTCTATAATGGTCACTTAAGAATTATAAATGTTGAACGAAGCTCAAGAAATGCATTTACATACATAATAAACACTATAAAAAAAAAGTTAAACAACGCAAAACAGTCAATGGAAATGCAACATTGTGTACAAAAATAAAAAATTACATTATTCACAATAATTAATAATAGAATATTCAATAATAAAACACACCTATTATATATCTACGTATAATTGACATTGCATTATAATTAACAAAGTAATAATTTAATTTTGAGTATATTAAATATAATGTTGATTTAATAATATTTTACTACAAAGAAATAATAATCGGCAAAGTTTTTTGGCAAATCGAGATTATTATTGTGTATAGTTCGCGCGATATAAGAGAGTTATTAAAGAATGTAACAACAGGAGAAAAAATCTTAATATTTCTCATTGATTATCACTTAAAAAGTGCTCGTAAGAGCAAACTAAACTTTTTTTAAGTAACTCTTATGGTTGATCATAGAAATATATTTGAAAAATTTCAAATAAAAAATATGAAGTAGTTGTAAAGTTTTTAGTGATATGTTTATGTGCAACTTGTTCTACGATTAACGTTTCAAGTCCCTATTAGAGCATCTTTAATAAATCATTAATTATTATTGTATTTAGATAAAATATTAATTATATTTTATTTAATTTATATTAATTATTAATATAATAAAATTAAATTGCTAGATTATTCTTTTAAGTTACGTATATTGAAACTGCGTATATGAACACATAAATGCAAGACTAATTATAATTATACAGTACTATCATACCTACTTGTACAACAATTAGTCCTTTACCTGAAAGGTTGTCTTGAAAAGATTACTCTCAGCAATAAGACCGCCTTACTGTACTTATACAATTGTATCGTTGTGTTTGTAAATTGTTTTGCTTATTTCCTATATTGTATAATGCAAATAAAGTATAAAGTATGTTCTTCTTCGATTTTAAATATCAATAATGAGATAACAAACATTAAATTTGTAATTTAAGCTTACATCGATCCCGTTACGATCAACCGTATATCCATAAGCAAATTAAAGAAAGGGGGCCATACCCATCTCAGAGTTATCTAGTGCCCTCCACAGGTTGCGAACGGACCTTTCTAGTTTTGCATAAAGGCATATCAGAGAATACATTTTAGCGATAAGACCGCCCATTGTTTTCTCACTGTGATAATTTCTTGTAATTGTTTGTATCTATAATAAATTTACTATTGTAATCTTTTATAGAAAACAATAAAGTGTATCAATCTATCTACATATATGTCTTTTTTTAAGGGACCAGGTAACCCCCCCCCCGCCCCCCACTAGAAAATAATTCTTGATACGTCAATGATTACATCACATTAACAATCTTAATCCATAGATAAAGTATATAAAGATAGGCCTAGAACGTTCAATTTATATCGCGCGAACTGTACACAAATAAATGTAAATTTGAATATTTAAATGCTTACATTATTAGTAGCAATTGTCATATAAACTGAACAGAAGGCCTACCATGAAATATTTTCCGAAATTTCGGGACCGAACGAAACATAAATTTGGTGTTAAAATTACATAATATATGCCGTTTAAAAACATTAAAATATCGTTCGTTTGGGCTCTTATAATAAGATTTATGACGAATGGAATGTTAAACTCCATTTACTAAGCCGATTTCGAAACAAACAAAAACACGAAATTGAGCTTGAAAATTCGGAATTTCATGGTAGGCCCCTAGAACGTTAGAAACTCTCCAACAGCATAAATTGAAGGTATAAATGTCAAATCTAAACTAGCCTTAAACCCAAATCAGATACCACCAGTCAAGTAGATTTATTTCATACAGTCCCTAATGATCATATAACCTTAATTATATACTACATATTGCTATTTTCTACGTATTATAAGCTTGGTGTCGGTGACTACTGATGTTTTCATAGTTTTTATTGTAAACATTGAAACCATAACTTACGTTTAAAAAAAAACAATATGTTCACGACTATAATTCCTTATGGGATTGTCAGTCATCGAGTGTACCGTTGCGGTGAATGTAACTCTCATGAAAATATTAAGTATATTACAATCCAACTAGACAAAAGAGTCACTGGTTGGTTGATTAGAATTAAAATGGGCGAGTCCACCGCCGCCACTCGGATAAGTTGGTTTGTTAATGGTGTTTACCATCGCCAGAAACTTTGTTAAGAAACAACAGAAACTTTCAGTTATTTCTATGGTTTTATGATCTATCTCCCGTATTCTTAACTATTTTTATAATTCATTCCCGTAGTATTTATCTAAATCATTAAAAGCTGGGTCAGCTATTTTGTCTTTTGACTCGCTACTAGTCGTGGTGGTATTTTGATTATCATTACTGTTTGTTGGTTTTATGACCTTTATATAGTTAACAGGCACTAGACCGGCGTGTTGTCTGTCTGTTGACCCCATCAGCCAACCGGAGTTCCAGAGGTGACCCTGGAGGTGCTGTGGGGCGAGGTTGAGGACCTGATTCGCGGAGAAGTTGATCTCTTGAGGCGAGGTGGCTTGGAAGTCGTATTGGGCGACAGCTCGCAGTGGGTTCTGCCAGGTGGTTGGGTCGTTTACTGTAATATCAAGTACAATTTAATAAATACCGCTGGATATATTACGCAACGCCATCTAGTATCAAACTAAGCAGAGCTAGTATTATGGTTACTAAAACACTGATAGACATAATTAAATACTATTTTTGTAAATACATATTATACATAGAAAACACTCATACTAATACAGTTATACGCATAAATACAAATGTTTGTATTGTGCAAGAATTGAAACTGGAACTATTAGTAGGTGAAGCGGTAAAATTTGACGGTTGCCACTTTCAATTGCATGAGCGAACTTCCTTGCCATAAAAAAAAAATCTAAAATATTTTTACTACTATGTTTTGTGATTACGTGGCCAGTTCTAAACAAATTTTCACAAAATATTGTAATCAATGAGGTTACTCCTTTGTTGGTCTCATATTATTATTAATAAAAATAAGTCAACATGATAACAGATGATTCACTAAATTCAATTATTCACAATATAAAGTATCTACGATACATCTTACCGATATGTGAGTGTTCACAATTGAGGTTTTTTTTATAGGACAAAATATAGACGTTCATCATCACCATCATTATCATCATCATATTAGACGTTAACTGTTCACTGCTGAACATAAGGGAGGTTTTGTCAGTAGTTGCTACGCTTGGCAGACGGGATGGCAACCACAGTTAGGGTTTGGTAATGTTTTAAGAGAAACACTGCCGCCCTTGACCACCAAATTCCCGTAGTCGTCTCTTATCATACCCATGACAAAGGAAAGGGAGGTCCATTCTATGCACGGGACCACACGGTAAAATATACATATTAATTTACTCATATCACAATTCAGTGGAAAATATATAAATGATGTTTTATATGCAATCAAGGAGGATTATAAAAATCACATTGTGTAATCAATGATTAATTTCATATTAATTAGTGATTAATTGCAATTGTAGTTTTTTCCTTTAATTTTTTTTTTTATACAACTTAGAATAGCAAACAAGCTGACGGCTCACCTGATGGAAAGTGGTAACCGTCGCCTATAGACATGAGCAGTACTATGGACAGAACAGAGTATACTGTTTCGCCCATGATACCCCCCATGCGTTGCCATTCCTGAGGACTCAGGTGTAATTCCTCCGTACCCAGTAAATTCACACTATATCCCACCCTTCAAACCGAAATACAGCCATGTAAACACAACTGTTTCACGGTTGAAACACGAATGGGACAGAGGTACACAAGCAATCGACTTTTGTACAAAGTCTCCCTCTTGTTTATAAGAAGGAGTGAGGGGATATTTATATTTTGTAATATTTTATTTGAACTGGCTTTTAATAACTACATAGTATGAGTAATGTAGTGTTTACTTAGTCAAACAGTTTCTGATATAAATAACATTGAATACAATCAGTTCATATTATTGATAATAAAAGATAAAATATCTCTTTGTAATTATTATCATTCCTTTATATGTGAATCCTATACACACTCTGTTATATCTTTAAAAGATATAACTGAAGGCAGTGTAAATTTAAATGTCTACAATAAATTTAATACCATAATTTAAATATAATATTATCATTAAAGGTAATTAGGGGATAATAAGGCATAATATAGTATACTATATTATGCCTTATTATAAATAGAATGGTAGCAGGTCCATTAGCCCATCGTGACGAATGTCACTAGAATTAACCACGATAGTTTCCAGGGGGAATCGGGTGAAGGTCGTCATGATAAGGTACATTACTAGTAATTGAGAAATTACACTCCAAATATTTAACTTTGCATATTCTTTTTTGCATAATTTTATAATTGTTTCTTTATTCATTATGCACAAAATAAATATTTTTCCTAAAACAACCTAATTTAATATCAGATCCATTAGTTGTAATGATGATTTTAAATGACACTTACATCGTTCATTAATGCTCTTAGAGAGTCCACTCATCATCTTGAGTACAATGTACGGTGCTGCGGCAATCACACCGAAGAACATCAGGATTGGCCAGGTGGAGCCGCGGGCGCGCTGCTCAGGAGTGGCGGTGCCAGCCTGGGTTGCGGCCACTGCTTGTGCCCATGCCTGGAATGTTAAAAAAAAAGTTTTAAAAAAATATGCTCATTGTATTTATGTATAATTAAATGGAATTACATCTCCGTCTACTATGGTGGGGTACCAATGAATGACAACAGATTACATAGTTTAAGCAATTAATAATTATTTTTACCAATTCTTATACGGCGATCCCTTACAAGAATGACGAGATGAAGTGTTTGCCACTTTAAATAACATTTGCAGTGAATGCAAACTGTACCTTGGATGCGAGAGACTCAGGACTGCATTTTGTTTGTAATGAAATATAAGGGATACTTAGATGTGGCATATCATCCAATCACAACATTTGCCTGATCTTAAGTTATAATAGAAACTAGACAATAAACATCTATCTATTGTTGTATGTTGTCGATTGTTTTTGATTCATATTTCTTTAAAAATAAATATAAATTTTTACTAGTTTAGCATTTATTTACAGAACTTGTATAAAGTCACTACGTCAAACAGTTCACAGTGTGCCTCATAAATCATTAATCACATTATTGTAGCGACGTATAAGTATATAACAATAGTTTTTGTATGTATATATGTTAATAAAATTCTGTAGTTCACGATAACAATATGTATAAAAACTAATTAATATAATAAATACCAAAATTTGTACCTAATGATGAATGGATGGTTGGATAGATGTTACTCTTTCACGCAAATGCTACTAAAAAGATTTGAATGAAATTTGGTACATGGGTAGGTTATATTCTAACTTAGTATATACGATAATTTATGTACTTATTTACCCGAGCAAAGTCACGGGATAAAGTTATTGCTTAATATTTATTCTAGCTACGATCTTGTATATGTTTATCGCTTTTTTTTTTTTTGTAGATTGCTTATTTGTGTCATTGACATCATTACGAATAGGTACATTTTCCTTTTTCAACCCGTAGAAGCATGTTGAAGTCGATTTTTTTTTCAGAGTAAACTCTTAAAATGAAATAATCCCATTGTACAGTCTGTTCGATTTCTCTGTTTTACACTCACGACCCGCCCCGGCTTCGCACACATCAATAGTTACAATTATTGAAGAGATCTTTAATTTGTGGTAAAAAATGCTATTGGCATTCTTTACCAATCAACCTTTAGGATGTACATGGATGTATATGGTAAATTAGATACATACAATTTTATATCATTGACGTTGTTTATATAAACGATTGAAAGTACAAGGTCATATGTAAACGACGTGTATATAATGTACATAATATTATGTTGTAATCAATTGAATTAAATTCCTTCAAATATAGCTCCTAACGATTAGAAATCCAAGCAAAAGTAGAACAAAGAGTAACGAACGGGTTGGTCGCACGCAACCTTTGCCCAGCAAAATCATATATTAACACACACGCGTACATTACTTTCCACTTTAAATAGAGTAGAGAGAGTAGAGTTAGCGTTTCTTGCTGAATGTTCTATAATTTATAAGAAGCCGGAATAATAAGATCATTTAGCTAAATTTTTTTTTATACAACTTAGAATGGCAAACAAGCTGACGGCCCACCTGATGGAAAGTGGTAACCGTCGCCTATAGACATGAGCAGTACCATGGACATAACAGAGTATACTGTTTCGCCCATGATACCCACCATGCTTTGCCATTTCTGAGGACTCAGATATTATTCTTCTGTACCCTGTAAATTCACGCCATATCCCACCCTTCAAACCGAAACACAGCCATGCAAACACAACTGCTTCACGGTAGAAACACGAATGGGACAGAGGTACCCAAGCAATCGACTTTTGTACAAAGTCTCTCTCTGCTACAATGCACTCGTATTTTGGCAGTAAAAGGGATATACACGGGAGAAATTTAGTATGATTAACATATGCGGATACAATGGTCTGCGCAGACCTAACCCCCCAGACATTGCTAGCAATATACGCTCTCAGGTTGACCTCCATGCGGTTCCCCTTGAAAACTATCATGATTAATTCTTGTCGAATTTATCATGGTGGGCCAACTGACCTGCATTTATTCTCACCTCTCATCTTCCACTGGTGCCCCGCCAGCGTATACCGTTAGCGCAGGCGGGGTTATCAAAAAGATCCCCGACCGGGGAAACCATCATGTTGAATTCCAGGTGTATTCATAACGATGGGTTAATTGATTTGCCATTTTATTCTCACCTATCATCCCTCATTGGTGCCTCGCCAGTGTATACCGATAACGCAGTCAGGGTTAGCACCCATTGAAACCCCCTAGACAAGCGATCCTATCAATAGAATTTTTATCGCTAACGAGTCCAAAAGAGAGAACGAGATAGCGACGTGCGCTGTCTTGTTCTTAACGTGAGAGAAACAAAAACGACACCTTCAATAGATTTGTTTCCCTCTTATCCAAGGAGTCGAATAAAATTTTGCCTGATGCACTTAACGCATATATGTCAGTGATTTATATTTTTAAACAGAAGTTTTTTTTTTCATAAAAAAATTCATACGTACTTACTATACGAGAATCATGAGATATATTCCTTAATTTAAAATTATTAATGACACACGATAAGACAGACTAGAGCGTAGATAAGGTGTTATCTAATAACAAATATAACAAAGAGCATAATTAAAGTATGTAAAAATAATAAATTGAATTTTATATTATTTTGAATTTATTTCTTCTCCCGTAATAATATTATTATGCTTAGAAACTACGTTAGCTGAACCGGCAAACGATTTGACCCCTACCTTGTCCATTTTTAACTGACTTCAAAAAGAAGGAGGTTCTCAATTTACAGTATATTTTTTTATATTTGTTATCTCAAAACTCCGTTAATTGTAAACCGAATTGGAAATATTTATTTCATCTAAAACTGAAGTCGGTGTTTTTTTTTTTGGTGGAACACAATTTAATTATTTTTTATCGGGACAACAATACATTCTACAAAATTTCACTAAAATCTGTTGACCTAACATCGTGACAAGGGATTTTTATATATTACAATAATGGACTTTTTTTTACGGTGTTATAATGAAAAGGTAATACCGACAGCGCAGGTGGGGACCTGCGCTGTCGGTATACGCTAGCGGGGCACCAGTGATAGATAATTGGTGAAAATGAAAATGAGGGAGAGTGATATCGACATTATATATATCTGTCCCCACTCATGTTTCTATTTGCAGAGTCTGGCAGTACAGGAACTAATTCATAATATTCATATAACAATTAAGTCCTAGCAAATGACAGTGTACGACAAGAACTTTGAGTGTCACAGTGTATTCTGTGATTCCCATAGTGCTATTCATGTTTACAGACGATGGTTGGGTACGGTTTTCCAATAATAGGCCGTCAGCTTTGCCGCTATACCAAGTTGTAATATAAATCAGTTTCTACTGCTTCCTGATAAATGAATACTTTGTACCCTGATTCGTTATCATATGTATTTATTATTAATACATTCGAAACTTCACTATCGGAAGTTTTTTGCGACTCGCCTGGATGTTGACCGTCGTATTTATTTCTACTGTGAAGCAGTATTAATATCTTTTTGCAAAATTTAATATGGCAAACACTATTGTTCTGAAAAGATTGCTTTCAGCAACAAGACCGCCTTACTGTACTTGTACAACCGTATAGTTACATTTATTGTCTTATTTCCGATATTGTATAACGCATATAAAATTTATACATTTACACACAATTATAAATATATACCACGCTTTGCAGGCAAGTTTGCAACAGCAGTTAAGCTTTGGTGATGTTTTAAGAGGGACGCTGCTACACATCGACACTAAATCGACCACTAAATTTACTTAGTCGCTTCTTACTAAGGAAAGCGTGACCAATTTTATACCGGGACCACACGGCAATTGTTTCCATTATCTTATCGCTATACAAAAGTGAAATATTATCATATAATATGTGTTTTTATTCTTAACACTGTAAAATATATATAACCAATTACATATATCACTTTCAATTAAACATACCTTGAATTCATTTTCCGTCCTAATGCCTAGGATGACCATCAGTTTCCTGACGAGCCAGTTCAGTGTCCGCACTACTGCGAATGTGGACCAGAACTGAGCAAATAATGACCTTAGTCTGCCAAAGTTCTCTGCCACACCTGTAAAGATTCGGAGTGCAATAATTAAGCATTGCATTATATTCTACAAAAACTCTGGATTCAGCTTTGAAAAAATTTCCACAGAACTAATTAATGGTTTTCTATAATTTAATGGTCGATGGCTGGGCAGCACCATCCCTCTTACTCATAAAACATCACCAAAGCCTAATTGTGGTTGCTAACCCGCTTGCTAAGCGTGGCAAGTATTGACATTTCCCTCCCCCACCAAGAGTAGGCCTATGTTCCTCAGTGGACAGTTAACCGCTGATATGATGATGAATGCTTTCTAATTAAAAAAATATATAGGTATTCAAAATGTCATGTAACTTTAAGTGGAAAAAATTTCGACTTTATTTTTATTTCGAGATAATTACATTTAAAGATGATGACTATACTTGTATACATGTTACTAATACCATTGTATAACTAAACAATCACCATACACCATATTGTGTCTGTGTCTAGTAATAATAATTCAGGCGAAATGATATTACTGCTATAAGAATAACAATAAGCAACTGGATATTTATTATACTTATGGAAACAAGGGCTATTACCCTTGTTTTGTTATTTTTCAACATAATTATTTCAGAAGAAATACCTTAATTTATGTCAAACTACCGAATTATTAATTTGTATTTAGTACATTTATGTATATGCAAAAAACATGATTGTTTGACCCCAATATTTGTGTTTAGTGTGGTAAACTGATACATACCTAATATTGCCCTAAAAGAGCTCGTTAGAGCAAAAAATGTATTTTCCAACATCATGGCAACACTGCCTACAGCATTTACAAAGCTTTGAATGGAGTCAAATGCTGGTCTTGAATTTTCTTCTGCTATTTGAATGAATCTGAAAAAAAAAATTTTTTTTTTAAATATGGAGTGTGATTATTATATTTGGTGTCATATTAAAACAATATAAATATATCATTATTATAATTGACAGTCAAAATTAAGGCCAGTTCCAGGTGTCCCTAAAAATGATTTCTCATTGAGAAGATGAATACAATTTTATTCCACCTACCTCCACTACCCCTACAGAGCAGTTTTTGTTTACAAGTGCACTTCTAATGCTAACTAAATGATTGAAATTTTATGAATAAATAAAAATTCTTCAGAAATAATATGAAACATGTTAAAATATGAACATAGGTGAAAATAAGAACATAGAATAGATGTTTATTAATAGCTGTAGATACATAGTTATTTCAAATTTAAAATATATGATTATTTAATAGTCCAAATATTAATTAAATCTTAATTGAATTTTATATAATTAAAGGTGCATTTAATAATTAAACATAAGTGTCACAGCTATCAGAAACACAAAACAAGATAAGATCTTCTTTTTATATCATACAATATCAATCATATGATTACTTAAAATAATATCAATAAAAAATTACTTATTGTATTCAATGCAATTTTGAAAAATATTTTAATAATTAAGAGCTTATATATATTTAAAATAGTCTCCAACAAAAAAATTGTAAATACATTCTATGTATTTAACAATTTTTTTTTAGAACATAGAAAACACCTAAACAAATACTAATATCCCTAATTCACCATGGTTGTCAATAGAATATATAACAATCCTCTTTTCCAATTTTATATATGTCATTAACAAACAAATGACAGACTAGCTAGATCCTTCACCTATATCTTTATTTATGGCCACTTGCATAAAATAATAACAGTAATATTTAATTTATTGCATTCAGTCCCAGGAATAGCATAATAATCTAAAAAAACAAAATCAACTAACCATAAAGTTTATCATAATAATATTATAAACATAAAAGGATGTAAACATTTAGATGTCCACATGTTTGTTACTTAATTGTATTTCAATAATATGAATTTAATCATATTTGGTTTTACATATATTTTTATCCTAATTTAAATCAATCTCTTCAACATAGTTTATAATATTATATATTAAAGTATGAATTTAGACTGGAAACAAAAAGTGATTTCACTGAATGTTTTCTAAACTATAAAAGATATTGTGAAACATTTTACTATTATTCAGTATGTAAAAAACTTAGTATAATAAAGTTTATAAGTAGAAAGTTTGATAAATTGATTTATATAATTATGATACATAAATTATATGTATTGTGTAGTAGTGTTTTATACCCTAAAATTAAAAAAAATGTTTAGTGCACAACTGGATTGACTCACCTGTTTTCCATTTCTCCATACATAGGTCCTCCAAATCTGTTGTATCCACCATACCCGCCCATGCCTCCCATGCCATATCCCCCACCTAAACCACCATATCCATAACTCCCATATCCTCCCATACCATATGAGCCTCCTAAACCATAAGAACCTCCCATCCCATAAGAACCTCCTAAACCATAAGAACCGCCCATGCCTCCATAGGAGTTCATCCCATAGCTTGATGTCATCCCATAACTTGGCTGCAACGCCATATCAGGTCTAGGTGGTAAAACGGGAGGTCCTGAATTCTGGTTGACAGAAGTCGATGGTATTGAATTCCTGAACGATGTGATGCCTGCTCCATTGCCCGTCATCGCTACGTTCGATAGACTGGGTTCAGAGTTTACGTCGAACTGTTTCGCAGGTTCACTCATTTTTAATGTTCTAAATGCGCGGCTAACGATTATATCAGCACATAAATTAATAAATAAATTTTAATTTAATAATACACTGCGATTTAACACAATTACACATAAAAATAACGTGTATATTGGAGGGGATGTATTGATAAATCACTGTCGAGCACTATTTTTTGCTTGGCACTACATTGGTGTTTTTTAGATATGATTCTATTCTACTAGTGATAATGTTTGGAAAAGATAACACTGTGAGGTAATACCAGAGGCAAGGCAAACACCTACACTAGAACTGCTGATTCGAATTAAATTTAATATTTCTTATAAAATTATCTACATTACGCAAATGAGAAAACAGAAATCACGGAATGACAGCGAATAGGTTAAATTATACTGACGGTACTGACACTTTTTGTTATGACAATGACATTTAGAATAACTATTTAAAAATTTGACAATGACAATCTCTTATAACAATCAATCGATATATTTTGTGATGTCAAGGATTAAGTTGAAACGTTCCATTATCTAAGAACAAGAAAATTTTTGTCAAACACTTGAGAAAAAAACAAGGATAATTACGAAAATCAATGAAAAACTCCAAAAAATGTAATATTTTTCTTTTTAATGAATAAACTCCAAAATACTTAACCGGTATAAAAATTTCTTTCACTTATAGAATCAGTGATATGAGCTATATTTAATTGAAATACTATTTGTGAGTAATCCGAATAATATATAAATAAAATAAAATAAAATTAGATAACGATGGAAGCAGGCGAAGAAAAAACAATAGCGTATATATATTGTCATTGACAAAAAATAAAAATAAAAAATACAAAGAGGTTTCACAACATACACCCCACCTTGCGCATACGCATTACTACAGCGCAATAACAAAATACAAAATTATATGTCAAGTCGATGAGGAAGTTTCACAGGGCGACCAGAACGTGTAATCTTGGCTGGACAATTTTCAACCTCAACTTTAGAATCAATAACTTTATCATTTGATCCCGATGGCCGTGGAAACTGAATATCCTCTAATTGTGACACCTCTAGAGGGTATAAACGTTGCAAAGGTCGAAGACGTTCGCCTTTAGCCGTTTTAATACGAGCTACCCTACCAACGTTATCAACACCAGGACATATCTGTAAAATGAGACCCAAGGGCCAATTTACGCGTTTTAAATCATCTGAACCAATAAGTACAATATCTCCAGGTTTCAGATTGTTCTTATTTTTGCCATACTTTTGCGTTAATAACGATAAATATTCTGATCTAAATCTTTGTTTTAAATCCCTATTGATTTTTTCAATATAACGATAACGAGTAGCAAGATTAGATGAATAAGCTTGGTCTAAATCACTTGTATAAGTACTGCCTACCTTAAGAAACATTGCAGGAGTAAGAGCTGTAAAATTTTCAGTGCTGTCTGCTATGTAAGTTAAAGGACGTGAATTAATAAGTGCTTCTGTTTCGCACAGTACAGTCATCAATTCTTTTTCTAATAGAGCAGCTTTACCTAAAACTCTTCTCAGAATTTCTTTAATAGTACGAATCATTCGCTCTTTGTTTCTGACAGCTGTACTTAAAACACTTGCTGACGGAATTACAGGATTTGGATCCACGCTTGAAAAACCTCCTCGTGATAAATTAATTTTTTCTTCAGATTCAACTTCCTTACGAACAAAATGTAACAATTGTGACAGCTGACTCTTTTCTTTATCGTTAGTCGCGACGTTCGCCTGACATCTGTTCCATGCGCGTAATATGTCTTCCGGCAGTGCAGATTCCACCATTGGAAATAAAAAGGCGGCATACTTATCTTGCGTCACGCCAAGAGATTCTAAAGCAAGAATCTGAGTCATTAGTTTATCATATAGGATACGAGTGGCCATCTTAGAATTATCGTTCCTTTGGACGATTGTTAACTTTAAGAGTTCTCTAACGTAATATTCTATTATAAGTTCATCTTTTCCATACCTTTGTTTGAGCTGTTGCATTACCTTTGGGTAGTTTTCTGCTGAGGGTGGAAAACTTTCCACTAACTCCCTGGCGTTACAACCTTTCTCAATACTTTGTAGGAGATATTGAAATTTATCTTCATCATCTATGTCGCTGTCGCAGTCAATCTTTTTGAACTGTGTCCAGAATGGAATCCAACTTTTTATCTCTTCGTTCAATAAAGTAAGCTGTAACTTCGGAAGACGAAAGTGGCGACGATGCCTTTGGGAAGTCTCTCCACTCTCACTATCTGCTTTAATTACAGTATCAGAGGCCGAAGAGCGGGCTACCGCAGGACTGCAGTTCTCGCTGACTTTGTGTTTCAACAAATAGAATTTACTGGTGTAAGCCTCGGACAGTTCTAAATCATCATCGAAAAAATTTTCGTCCCGTTCCTCCATGTTCAACCACAAATCCATTAATTTGTTTTGGAGGAATGTTAATTCGTCGAAAATTTTGGTGATATTTAATATTTCCGCGCTCATACCTGTTTTATCATTCTTCTCTAGAAAATCTTCTATACGTTTAGCACACATAGTAAAACGACGACGTACTACTTTTCTTTGTAATAATGCCTGTTCCATTTTTACGCTGATCACGGTCGCCAAAATGTGAGTAATCCGAATAATATATAAATAATATAAAATAAAATTAGATAACGATGGAAGCAGGCGAAGAAAAAACAATAGCGTATATATATTGTCATTGACAAAAAATAAAAATAAAAAATACAAAGAGGTTTCACAACACTATTTAAACTTGAGCATACCAAAATGTGTCAACGTCACAATTATCTGTAAATGTTAAAAAACAATAATTTTTAATGTTTCTGATTGATTAATCAAAACGTGTTTTAAAAATGAATTAAAACGATAATTGTAGAATATGTAGCATAAGATTGCATATAAAACCACTAAAAACTTTGTGCTTACTTTGTATTCTGCTTCGGAATTTATCAAATACTTTTAGGCATCAAAATTCAAATTTCAGCTATAGTTTAATAAGTATATTATTGCATGATTAACATTTTAATTTGTTATCATTTTTTTATAATAATCATGCAAAAACATTGATTATTACAAAAGAGTTTTTGAAAATTGACAGATAATTGCGACGTTACCACATTTTGTCAATCTAAAGTTATAAACGCTTTTAAATACAGTTTTCTACCTAGCTAATTTTACAAAAGCAGTTCTGGTCGGTTGTCAATACTAGATCAGTTTTAGAAATGGATTTATTTTCATACAGCTCTAAACTACTAATTTTTAAATTAAGATGACACACTTTTAGAAATATTCGATGCTTTTTGTATTTGCTTTTGTATTAAATTTTATCGTAATTTATATGTTGTGTTTAACCTATTCCCTTCCACTACGGAAATATTAGTTAATATCTCAAACTAAATGCCAACAAATTCCTTGTTCATGTTGTGACTTTATTTGTTAAACACAAACACATACATAGAGAAAAAAAGTACTGTTGTACTAATAATCTTAGTATAACATGCCATATGTTATATTATACACGTCCTATAATATACCATGAGTTCCTAAGGTGTCAAGATATAACAAACAGACAATAAAAAATCAGACAATACAGACAATAAAGAACACAATTCTTATATCTATAGTAGTTATTTATCTATATCTATAATAGTACTTTACTGATATTTGTAAATTTGATACTAAGTTCATTAATTTAGTTTGTTTGAAACTTCTTAATACCTCACACAATCGTCAAGAAATTTGGTATATAGGTAGTATTTGAGAAGAACATGGGATACGTTTTATTTCAGGGTAATGAAATATTTTCGTTATGCGGACAAAGTCGCGAGAAAATTTAGTAAACAATAAATAATATGGCATGTATTGGCAAGCTACATAAAAATACACCACTATAGAAAAACTGGGCAACACCGGTACACAGTGCTTCGGATGGCTGTCAATTGTGGACTGCAATATTTAAGTTTTTATTTACCAATTAAAAATCTTACAATAAAAACTGTGTTTTCTAATTAATATACTAAGGATAAAGTGAACTAATTTAACAGGTAAATAATTTGACTTCCATAATTTCTTTAGTTTAATAGTGTTATAAAATGTATATTGGTCACGAATATTGTACTCTATTTTTCTTGTTTTTCTGTTTTTATAATTTAAAAACTTGATTTATTTTTTACAGTTTATATATGGATTAAGTAATTTGTAATTATAAATTCTTCTGGTACCCCAGAATCAGTATCTTTAGAGCGGTCTTTGGAAAGTGGTATTCTTTGACCGGTTTGCAATTATTCTGCGAGCTACGTGCTATTCAATCATATCCAATTACGTTCGACCCGCTAAAATGACACCAATAATGATAGGCAAGACTGAAGCGGCGTGAATACATAAAGTTAGTTTCATATACACATACATAATTCTATATAAATAAATGTTAATTTGAGTAGATTTATATGTGAATTATTTTCAAATTCCAATTTAATATATTATTAGTTGTTTATATTCTAATCTCAATTAAATAAATAAACTAGCAAATAGATTTACCTGTGTAATTAAAAAAAAATATTGACTTTTGTCAGTTTTTAAAAGTATTTTTATATTTTTAAATATAATTTAATAACAAATTTTTATGAACTTACATATTACCATACTTATTCAAAAACTTAAAGTAAGTTTACTAAATTCTTGTTATTACATTATATATAACATTAGTTAATCTGGCACAAATGTTTTGCCTCCTATTACTAGTAGGCCCATTTTTTTTTATCAGGATATAAATTATACTATCTCTTAAATTGGAGCAAATAATACACGTTTTAAATTTATTATTACAATTGGTGTGGCAGTTTTAGAGATTAGTATGATTAAATATTGTGACATAAAATATTATATATCAAAACAACAAAAATTCAGAATGTCTAGATAATACAAATAAATGTATTCCCAAATATTTGTATTTTTTTTATGTATGATAATGGAATGGCAACCCCGCTTGTGCTATCGGTGTATGCTGGCAGGGCACCAGTGATCGATGATAGGCGAGGATGAAAGCAGGTTAGTTAGCCCATAGTGATAAATTCAACAATAAACCAATCACGATGGTTTCCCAGGGGGAACCACTTGTAGGTCGACCTGATAGGGTAAGTTGCTAACAATGGGGTTGTTAGACCCCATTACTAACAATTTCTTTCCCACCAAAATATTTGTATTGTTCAGAGAGTGAATTATAAAATCTTATTAAATGTAACAAAAAGTTATTTGTTTCCAAAAGTCTTTATATTTAGGGTGATCTCAGCAATTTTGAGTCAGATATATTTGTACACCTATATTATGAGTGACTTCAGAAAATGTGAATAAAATAAAATAATGTATATAAGAAACAGTAAATACAATAATAATGATGGTGAAATGGTTTATATTATTTATACTTCTAAATCAACTTTTTTACAATATTTTTAGTTTTTTTTTTTTATATGAATATATTCATTTTTATTATACATATAATGTAATATAATAAGTTTGTTTATTTAATTGTTCTACAGTGTCTTTCAAAAGAATGAGGTTTTCAATTTATCTGATTTTTTAACATTAACAGATTGACTCATACTATGATCAACAATAACATTCAACTTCAATTAAATAACTTAATAAATATACATGTGATACCATTTGTAGTATGACAAAGGATCTGCAATGCATGACAATGGTGGTCCATCATCGGCCTGGCCTTACCATGTAAGGTGACAACTAGAGATAGAAACAACAAACAAAAGTGAAAAAATTAGTTTATGTCCGTCTTCATACCTTATGTGTATACCAAATTTCATACTTATCAATTAGGGTGCTAAAAGGTTGCCGACAATTTCACTTTTATGTTTATAATATTAGTAAGGTTTGAGAATTTATCACACTAACAAGAACCCAACATAAATATAATATATAGCTTTAAATGATAAATCGATTACTTGTGTGTGACCTAGTATGATCGGCGATACTTTGTTTTTCATACAGTTTTATCTTGTTTCATATCACAATGCAAAAATTCTTATCAATAATTCATCAACAATAAATCAGCTATCACTTATCAGTTTATTGCTATTAGAGCGTAGTAGCCTAGTGGTATACTATTCTGTCTTATTCACATAAAAGTTGAAAAATTGTCGACATCGAAATCTTTTTTCTAATTTAATTTTCGGCGATGGAAAATATGAATGAAAAATCAAATTAAACTGAGTAGTAATAATGTGCAGGTAGTTAGAAGCATTACTCTTATTCACCGAAATGACCATAATGCTTTGGGATAGGGATTAATAACCCTATTAGGGATTGTAGTCGTGAGCATATTTATTTTTTATTATTATAGCGTTATGCAAAATTGAGAATTTCGCTATACTGTATAATATATTCGGCAGCAAGTCTATTGGGTATAACTTAGGTATCAGAAGCTAGATGACTAGATATCTCAAACCGCGACACACACATGAAACCGTTCATAAACCTATTTTAGCTATTCAACCGTTTTTCTCTTTCTTTTGTGCTAAATTCTTAATTTGAAAGAAAGTGACAAAACAGTGTAATACTTAAAAATAGGTTTGTAAAAGGTTTTAGTTTTTATGAATAACGGGGTAAATCTTTAAGATGGTACAGTAAGGATAAGCAAAGAAAGAATGAATCGAAGTTTTACGAGTTGTGATCTGACCCCATGAAGTAAATAAAGATAATGTAACAGTAGTTTATTCTGGTGATAGTCCAATGTTTTTACACGATTATACATAGCCTAAAGGCACAGGATTGTATTTAGGTCTAGATGGATCGTGCCCACCTCATAATTATCTGGTGTTCATCCCACAATGCGAGCGAAGTTTCTAACTATACGGGAAAACATGTTTAAAATTACATGTTTCTTTTTCAACCGACTTCAAAAAGAAGATAGAGGTTCTCAATTTTGTTGTATCTCTTTTTATGATTGTTAACTCATAACTCTGTCTTTTCTAAACCAATTTGGATTTTTTATTTGAAAGGATATACTTACAGACTTGCTGGTCCCATAGAAATTTTATCAAAACAGGTTTAATAGTTTTTAAATCAAAATAAGTGGCCAGGCTTTCCTAAAAAATATGCCAAATAGTCTAATTCGATTAAAATTGCCTATTTTTTTGTGTTTACGATTTTAGCTGCGTCATAATAGAAATGGAACACTAAAAATATTCCAATATAATTTCTTCAATTTACGGCAGTGACATCGGTCGTGCCGTTGGATGTCACTAGGTGTCGTTAGTAGGTGACATTTCCGCATGTTTCCTTTGCCGCGGGAAATGGAATGAATGTAGGATTGCCATTTTATTATGTTATTTATTGTGATAATTTAAGATTGAAAATTCAATTGTAATATGTAAGGAACTATCATTGGTGCAAACCCTATTGATTGTAAAAAGAATAATCACTATTCAGAATTGGCGAAGATATTGCTTAATATACCCACACATACAGAAAAATTCTGTCGGATTCGTTTGTACTAATTTTGTAAAACTTAATTTTGGTTTACTATATAATTTACTACTTTTTGACGCCAATCGAAATAAAATTTATCATAGACGAAGTCCTTATTTGACATAGAAATGAAAATAGGGTTTTATTCTGTACCAATATACCCCGATCACTCGGATGAAATCACGGGCACACCTAGTATAATTGAATTTCTAACGATTATGACAACCTTTTTATAGCTATATTTAAGGGGATAGGGGTGCAATTGGGTTGTGCCCACTCTAGAATTATCTGATCCTCGCCCCAGGATCAGAAGCATAACTTACAGTTATAAGCAAAGACATCTAAAAGTACATATGCACTTTTTTGAGGGATCAGGCCTCCCTGGAAAATAATCTTAAATGTCTGGACGTTTTTGAATTGGTCAATGACGCAAAGAATTTATCATAGACAATGACAAATGTGAGGCTAAGAAAAATCATAATATGCTCCTTTACCACATTTATTATACAACAAAATCAATTTCGATTTGAATAAGAATAATAAACGAGTAGTCTGTACTTTCTGTTCCGTTTTGCCCTTTATATGCAGAACCCTAAAAAGTAAACGTTATTTGTAATCTCGTTGTTTATGAAAGCTGAGTGTCTACCATGAAAGTTTGTTCAGAATTTCGAAGCCGAACGAATGGAGGAAAACGAAAGAATTTCTATCGAAATGGTTGATACAGTTATGATCACTGGATGCTTTTTAGAATAGTATTTCTGATGATCTCCTTATACGAGCTCAATTTTTGTAAAAAGCATATTTTATTGTACGCATGAAAATGTGTTCGAAACTTTAGTAATACTTTTCATGGTAGACGGTCCATTCTTTTTTAATTTAGTGACATTTACGATTGTATAAAATGAGGAAGATAAAATAATTTCATGTTATGGACGATAATAATACCGTACGTTACGATTGCAATAAATGGACCATAAACAAAGTTGTTTCCAATGCAACTTTATTGTTTTCCTTGATGATTCCTTGTTTGCAAAATGTACAATTGCTAAATATGTGTTTATGTCATAATTTGAGTATGGATTTTTCCTTGCAGGACGAACGTCTCGATAAATCGAAGCCAGGTCCAGTTGGTGAGTACATAATGATATGTATATGATTCGTTATATTTGTATTTATGCAAATATATAACATTCCCTTATCCTCGTCTTTCAGTAGATAATATATTCTATTCTAATTTTGAAGGTTGAAATTCTAGTATGACAATGTATTTAAAGAAATGTTATACGAATGACAATAAAAGAACGCTCTTTAGAACTAGTTATTCAGGGCCGTAAAACTACAGAAAAAAATATGCAGTACGTTAAGAAAACAATTGAAAATAAATTTTCGAACACAGTTACAACACACATACGTATTTCACCAATTTGTCACAACAATTGTCCACGCTCCAATATCTATATTTACCTATATATTAAATTCCTCTGGACATTGATGGTGGAAAAAAGGTCGTCATCTATTTTGATATCGCCTATATCGGTTGGATATTTATATTCATTTCGGATTCTTTATTTCAATATTATAGTTTTAATATCGTATACAATACAATCGATATATATATATATAATATCACGTATCTTTTATTATATCATTGAAGTATAGATATTATTTTGCAAGATGCTACGTTGTTTGATTTTACGCTATGGATGTTACGTTAAAACACCTTTCCAGTCATAAAAGTACGGGAAACTTAACAGCTATAAAAAGTGAATGCAATCATAATCATAAACTAGGAGACGTCGCCGCTGCTGGCGTGGAGTGTAATTTGAGCACTTATTTTAATTTTTAAGCGACAGCTCGATGCATCACGACATTACGTGTCTGAGGGTGGCGTCCTCTGAATATCCAGAGTTTCTTGACCGTCTTCGTTATGCACGATACAATGGTACACTTAGAGATTGTGGTGTCCATATTTTGTATCGTCATTATTAATCTATTTTGTCACTGGAGAAGGTGAGTATATTTTTTTATGGGTGATAATAGAATGGTGACAATGTAAGTAGGTCAGTTAGCCGGTCGTGACGAATTCCACTAGAACTAACCACGATGGTTTCCAGTAGGATCCACGCGGAGGTCGACCTGACAGTGTATTGCAATGGGTCCGTTAGACCCCATTACTAATAATCCCTTTACCCTCCAGGTGAGTATATCGTCAATATTGAGCTCTTGCTAGCAGGAGGTATACCCTATTTTATTTTAATGGGTGAAATTGGAATGGTAACCCTGCCTGCGCTATCGACAAACGCTGATGGGGCACCAGAGTTGATAGGTGAGGGTGAAGCAGAGATCTACAAATATTAACCTATGAAGATGGTTTTATAGTCAATTGGCAAAATCGTCTAAGATGGGGCAACTGACTTCGTGCGTTACTCGTGCCCAACCAGCGTACATCAATTGCGCAGGCGGAATGCTACTATTTTATTTTTATCCATTAAAACAGTAAAAAATAGGTTCATCGTCCTATTAACGAGAATTAAAAAAAAAAAAAAAACTGTAATTTGGTCTCTTATTATAGTTTCTGTACTCGTTTCTTCGATGTTCGTTGACTGATTTATAGAATTGAAGACCAGCTAATATTAATATTTCATGTTTATTTTAATCTAAATATTGCGACTTTCGCAACATTTATCATCGTTACGTTTTGCAAATAATGTTTATAATCCTACTAATGTCATAAATATGAAAGATATATGTATTTTTTCTTTTTCGCTCAGTCGCGCTTAAAAGATTGAACAATAAACATATAGTATCCCATGTCTTAGCATATAATCTACTAATGTACCAAATTTTATACAAATCCTTTCCGCTTAAGCGTGGCTGAGTAACAAATATATGAACATCTTTATATAATGATACATGCAAACAAAGTCACGGGATACAGGTAGTATTTTTATAAATACTGTTTCTAAACACATCCTATATCTTACCTATAATAAAATTGTAACAAAATGATGTCTGTACATGGGAGATTATTATTAAAAATTATTATGAGGAATGTTATTAATAAGAACAATAGAAGCCAACACAATACTGTTTTTTTTTTACAATTTTTGTGTCTCTCTGTTTGTCTGTAGATTTGTTACGCCATCACGCAAGAACTACTGCACGAAATTAGATGCCATTCACAATATTTCTGAAGGTCTAACTTCAAAATTGATGTATGTTTTATTTTGATATGCCATAGAATAGACCACTATTTCATTGTTTTTCGACTTTTAAAATCCATGAGTACGAAGTAGCAGGCAAAAAGCTAATATATAGATGCCTTTTTTTTTTTATATTATCAAATCGTCACACAATCTTGAATATCGTTGGCACAATCAGTAGGTGTCGCCCGGGTAACCTACAAAAACCCAACACTCGAGCACGTACGCGAATCCCCTCTAGAGAATTATACCGCGTCGAGTGAGCCTTTTGTATTTAAAACTAGGCCTACCAAGTGTTTCCTCTCACGCTAAAACTTGCAGCTTGTATGTATTTCAACTTATTTTGCATACTGAGTTCGCAGTGTAACTATTGTGTTATGTGTGGTTGGAGTTCAACTGTTTAACTAGTTACAGAACTATTATTACATATGAAAATTGTATTTCAATAACAAATCCTAGCTGCTAGGAACTTTTTCAATCGTACATTTTATTTTTGGAATAATTCTCACCATCATTTCAGCTGTTATTCGCCCACTGCTGGACATAAGCCTCTCCCATAGACTGCCCAATAATTCTCATACTTACATACATATCTATCACGTCTGCTTTCTATTAGAATATGCAGAAACAATGGAACGCTAATTGCTTAGATTCAAACAGGCCTCTTTCGCTTTCTCCACATTTATCAATATTTCCATACACGCTCGCCGACTACGGATTCTTTTAATTTGGCTTTTCTTCAGTGCGTCGCCTATTTGATCGACATACGTCCGTCTAGGGCGGCCCCTACCAACATCTCTATTCGTTCATACTCGATAAATCTCTTTCGTAAATCTTCTTTTATCAATCCTTTCCAAATGGTCAAATCAACGCAACATTCCCTTTTCGATTTTTGACACTACATCGTCTTTCAGTCCACACTTCTCAATATCATTTGTCAATTAGCTCTCAAAGGGGGGAAGGGATTGTTAGTAAGGCGGCCTACCAGTCCTATTGTTAGCAAATACCCTATCAGGTCGACCTCCACGTGGTTACCTCTGGAGACCATTGTACTGAGTTACTGGCGTTCATCATGACGGGCTAATTGGCCTGCCTTTTCGTTCTCACCTGGCATCCCTCACTGGTGCCCCGCCAGTGTATACCGTTAGCGTAGGCAGTGTTGCCATTATCATCCATTAAAAAAAAACAATTCTCATATTTTAATAATATATATTTCTTTAATAATTATCAACTTTAACAAGTATTTACTAGCCAAAAGGCACGAATTATTTCCTAATATTCGTAACTGTATAGGCAATTGCAACATTATTATAAGCAATTATGAATCAGAAGAAGTAATTACATATAATGATTAATTTAGTTAAAGTAGGTAGGTATATTAATAAAAATTATATAAATCTTTTAATGTTGTTGCACCTATGGGGTGGCATATTTTTAAATAATTAACCGTTTTTAATAATATAAGAATAAAAAAAACAAGTGTCTATTAGTACCAAAGGCACTGCACAGTACAAGGTATGGGGGGGAAAGGGATTGTTAGTAATGGAGACTGAGAATCCTATTGCTAGCAATATACCCAACCAGGTGGACCTCCTCGCGTTTCTCCCTGGAAACTATCATGATTAATTCCTGATGAATTTATCATGATGGGCTAACTGGCCTGTTTTCATTCTCATCTAACACCCTTCACTGGTGCTCCGCCAGCGTATCCCGTTAGCGCAGGCGGAGTTACCGATACAATTTTCACCCATAAAAATAAAAAGTACACGGTATGCACATTGTAAATACCTATTATTATATAATGCCGTTAGTACACATACAGTTGTTTCTTTATACAATAATTTTGATTTCTTTTTAAAGTTGTTGGTAATATAAAGAAATAGGACAAAATAATATTTTTTTTGACACCCTATTAATGAATATTAACAATAATTTTAAGAAATGGGTTGCGTTAATATACTCTGTTGTCTTATTAATGTAATGAAATTATAACTACACTATGTCTGTATATGGGAGATGTTAAAGAAAAATTTATATGAAGAATCCTAATAAAATCAATACATTCCAAAGCAATAATTTTTAGAAATTTTGTCTGTCTGTATGTTTGTTCCGGTATTACGCAAAAACTAGTGCATAAAATTAGATGCGGATTTCACAGTTATGTTCCTGAAGATCTAAGTTAAATAGTGGTTTATATTTCATCTAGACACGCCATCTAGAAATAATCCATTTCATTAGTTTTTCCTTATCTGAAATCCACGCGTACGTAGTAGCGGACAAAACGCTAGTTTTAAATATAGACATTGCAATTGCATGTAATTGCGTGACAATTCATGTATCTAAATTAGCCTCAATAAAGACTAATTGATTCTGATTAAATTTCGATTGAAGTTTCTATATAAAGTATCAAAAGTTTAGACGTGTGACAGTAAACAGTAGTACAGATGGTAATTTTGGAAGATGACCTTGGTGGTGTAGTGTTTAACATACCACCTTATTTGCTAATGATCACGGATTTGATACTTGCACCTGCACAACACTAACATTTGTATACCTGTCACCTTGAACTGTCTACCTAACGTTTTCGTTTTGAACAAACTGAAAATCAAAGAGAGATTATCGTAGATTGCTCAAACACGAATTTTTAAGTGCTTTGGCAATAGCATCCGAAATGAAAACTGTATGGAATGTCCAAGGTTTCGTGTAAGGCAAACGTTCTAAGGTAATTGTATGGACATCAATTACGAAGAAGAGACAATCCACCATAATCATAAAAACTACTACCACTCTGTCAAGAGTGTACAACTAGAGAGAGAGAGAGAGAGAGAGAGAGAGAGAGAGAGAGAGAATATCCGTATTAGTCTTTTTTTTATATCCTATGTATATATTTACAAATAAAATGTTGAAGTATTTCTATCAGTTTTCTAGGATCCATTGTGGGAATAAAACTTAATTTGAAACTAACAAACGCTGTGTAATATGAAGTATGTTAAATTGTATTCATTAAATATATAGTGTCGTTCCCTCTTCTTTTCTCGTAGATGTCGTAAGAGGCGACTAAGAGAACTTAATGGTCGAGTAGCGGGCCGCTGCCGTCCTCTTAAAATATCACCAATGCCTAACTGCGGTTATTAACCCGCTTGCCAAGCGTGGCAACTACTGGCAATACCCCCAATGGCAAAGGCAGTCTATGATCGAGACTTATCTTTAGCAGTGGACAGTTAACGGCTGATAAGACGATGATGATGAAGTATATATTGTAATCGTTTATCATCTGGCTAGTCGTATACTTATCACCAGCGGGAATAAAAGAAACATACAAAGTTCACACAGACTAACAGTCAACCGTCTCATTGTGCGCAATACTCCGAAGTGATTTCATATGACATACGAAAGGCTCCCAAGAACTCTAAACATGCCAATTGTCTTATGTACCGGGTAATTAAAATCGAGATCTTACCATCGCGATCTCACGCCCATCTGTACCGGGACATTGTCATCGATTCGTCACACCGCCGCGATTGCATTCGATTCGCATGAATTAAACGCTGCATTTTATCTGTGTGTCACTGTGATTTGTTGTTTAGATGGCACGCCATGATAAATTGGCGTACACGGCTTGTGCGGAAATTTCTCTAGGTTTCCACCGCCGATGTGGGTTTTAATAGATGTCGCCAGTGCATATGTCAATTTTGTATTCTTAGTATTTAGAACAAAAAATTTAATTCACAATCGGAACTTAATGCGACTCGATTACAGGTTAATAGTATTATTCTTGATTTTTTTAAATAAGAAAATCTATTATTATAATTTAAATATCAGAACTAGTTTTGATGGAATATCTACGGGCCCAATCTGAAAGTACTTATATCTTTTCAAATAAAAAAAATTCCAAACTGATTTATAAATGACGGAACGGAATTATGAGGTAACAGATATAAAAAAAATACAATCGAATGAGAATCTCCTTTAATTGAAGTCGGTTGATTAGAAGAAAAAATTAATAATTCAGTAGTCTACTTAGACTTTAGTTGAATTTCAGTTTACACAGATATGGATTTTGCATGTACTGTGCGTTTCAATTTTAGGTATGCATGTAACACAAAAATTGCGAAAATATCCAGACTAATACAAACATATACTCTATATGGTTGTATTGTACGGGGATCGAACTCGTGACTACCGGAAGGTGAGTCGGTGTATTAGACATGTAGTGCAGCAAGATTTTATTTAATGAAAATGGAATGGAAACCTGTCTGGGCTAACGATATATGCTGGCGGGCACCAGTGATGGATGATAGGTGAGAATGAAAAGGTAGGTCAGTTAGCCCATCGTGATGGATACACCTGGAATTCAGCACAGCTGTTTCCAGAGCGACCACGTGGATGACGACTTGGCAGGGTATATTGCTAGCAATGGGATTGGTGGTTCGCATTACTGACAATCTCTTCCCCCCCTCAGCCGATGTGCCGATGTACCCTCTAAGCCGATGTGATAGTCGTTACACCAGCAAGCTTGTCTAAATGGCTTCCTACAACTTCTGGGGATGAAAAGAGGTTATAACACATTGTACACTTACATCCTCGGCATACGGCATGTGAGTCAGTCGATGACATTTTTCTATACATACAATTATTGATAAATATATTCGAATAGATATGTACATACATTGTCAGCTTCAGTACTACTGACCTACAATTAGAATAATCAACGTCATTGTGCATACAGTAAATAAATGGCGAATACTCCGAGCATAAGTTCACAGTGCCTATTGTTATGCAGGTCACACGTTTTGCTGTTAATCATTTGGAATCTAGATGCTTGTGTCTAAGTATAGTAATAAGTATGATTATTAGTATTTATGTGTCCATCCACGTGATAAATAACTAGTCAGTAAATATTAAGATTATCGGATAACAAGTGGTGACAGTTTGCCGTATATAGAGTAGCATCGTGGTCATTACATTAGATACCACGTAACGTAATACACTTCCCATTTTGACGGTAATATGTTTAATACATATTTAGTATATATGTATGCGTTCATATATGTATATAGTTTAATAATTATGTTTTTAAATTTGATAATAGGTACTTATAATATTTTTTTTATTATTTTATGCTGTTGTTCCAAACTTAATTATGCAATATTATCATACAATACATACAATTAGCTATTTAGTTTAAGGTTGTCTTGTAAAGATTGCTTTCAGCAATAATACCGCCTTACTGTACTATGCAACTGTAACGTTACACTTATTATCTTGCTTATTCCTTATATTGTATAATATAAATAAAATATACTTATTCATTCATTGATTTATACATTGGGCTTCAGTTATTCATCCATAACATCTCATTCTGTAAACCAGTTTCTAAAATTAAAATTTTATATTAAAAGTTTTCCTATAGTTTTATCTGAAGAACTATCAGTCTCCGAATTTAAAGTATTTATGAGTCAAAATCACTATCAGTTTTATACGTACTGGTCTTTGGAACATTAATATCATTGCATATTAAACTAATGCCATAATTTTCGAGATAGAGTCGCTTCGAAATCTACTTCATTATATCTCTCATTAATGATAGTAGCGTCTGTCTTTTTAAATAAACTGTACCAAAGAAATACCTAATGAAAAGCTTTTTACTGCAGGAATAAGCAAGGAGCTGCAAACTACCCGAGCAAACCACAGCAAACTTGTTGGATACGAACAAACTCGCAGACACATCTGCTATAATAAAGTCTACTACTAGATTGGTGTTTGGATAAATCCTGACAAGGCAAGATATGAGTGAAAGTTATCCAGTTAGATGACTATTTGAGATTATCGACGGCAAACAAACTTTCCATCTGTCTAATGTTAGATAAGTCCCGGCTGATGAACAAAAAAAGCTGAGTCCGTATTAAAAGATAATGGTCAAATATTTGTTCAAATGTTGGTCGATAAAGCGTTCAGTGTAACACAACAAATCTGACAACTTATCATAATAAAGTAATCGGAAATCGTTGATGACTGATAGCGTATGTATCAAGCTTCTCCAACTGCTTTTGTTGAACGAATTTAATCCTTGCTGCAATAGATATATAGATTATAATAATATCTCAATTTTAATTTTATTATAGAAATCAATTAAGGTTATTAATCGTTGGATTGTCTATTGACACTTTTAATATATTTACTACAATATCTTTTCATTTGAACAATTGTTTCAGTTGCAATTGACTATTCGATATAGGATTATATGTCGCTAACATATTTTTTGGGAGCATTGTTTCTTTTTTTTACTTGATTTGTAATGCAAGGGCATTATTTGATTCGCAAATTCTGCCCACACTTGATCTGCATTTAAATAATACATAACGTCATTACCTAGTAATATACCATGAAATAAAATTTCCAATTATTATATTTGTATATAACACCTAAAATTTTCTCCTAGTATTTTTTTGCCTGAAGTATTATAATTACGTTCTTTTACCGAAAGAATGAGACATGTAACAGAATCAGGGCCAATCGCATACTTCCCACGGCATAAAAGTGCGCGACCCGGAACGGCTTTCAGCTAAACAACGGTTGCTGTTTTGTGGCTGGATGACACTGTATAATTTGCCTCTGCGGTTAACCTGTTCATGGAATTAATTTTACTGTGAAAATAAGCCATGTTAATCATTACCGACCCTATTAATGCTGACCGCCTACATGTAGGTAGGCACTTACTGTCTTCCTACTTAACAATCATAAGATGTTTAGGATTTACAAGTAAACGTTTTTTTTTGTAAGGTACACCTTATAGTTTTTTAAGCAATTTCAAAAAGATTATATATATATATATATATATATATATATATATATATATATATATATATATATATATATATATATATATATATATATATATATATATATATATATATATAAACTTTATATTATATTTCATTCGTTACTTCTAAAACGATATTTTTTTGCATCCATCAGCCTCGGTTAGTTACAATAAAGAAATATATACGAATTTATTATATCCTCTTTTATAATATCAAAAAACATGTACATTTATATATAAATTTTAATATTTCCAATCCCAATTACAATGATATGAGTATGATTAAATTTTATACAACATAGACTATGACAGAACGTTAAACACATTGTGCAAATTGTTTTCACGGTTTTCCATCTACAAAGTAATAGGTAAATTGTTTTGAAACATTCATGTCTGGCTGAGGTAACTCGAGCAGTAGTAGTATTCTGTAAAATCAAACTCGAATCTCACTAGTGGATCCGGGAGTGAGTTAGTATTCTTTAAACAAGTAAGTCGTTGTCACGACAACGGTTCTGGCATGAAATGGGCCACACTTTCCTTTCTCGTGGGGGTCGTATGAGGCGACCAAGGGAGTTTAAAGGCCAAGGTATGGGCAAAAACGTCCCTCTTAAAACATTATGAAAAGCCTAACTGCGGTTGCCAACCCGCCTGCCAAACGTAGTAACTATTGGCAAAACCCCTCAAGAAGGAGCTCTATGTTTAGCAGTGGACAGACGCTTTAATTAATGTGGCGTCGTACTGAACTGGGATAAGTGTGCTACCCTCCTCAGGTACTGACTACTTAAAACAGAAAGAAAGAAATGAATATGTCTATAATCAAAAGAGCAAAAGTCTACGCCTAATTCACAGAAGATCTGGTTAGGAGCTATGTGCGTTCCATCATCATTCCTAAAGCTTACAGAATATAAAAATTACTAGAAACGAAAATTTAGGTGAAGTGAATCGTGAAGTAGAGTGCGAACCTTTACAGAATAGTATAGCAGTACCTATCATGTTTGATGAAACAGGATCGCCGCGATTGGATGACGCTGAGGAACGTACCGCCGAGTATATTGGCTGTCTGGTATCCGAGCTTGAGAGTTAGAATTCCTGAAGTTATTAACTCGTATTAACTGTTAACAAACTTTATGATTTATGTACTAGGGTAAAAGTAGTCAAATAGGCTATGGACAAACTTGGAAATGATAGAAATCAAATGAATGTATTTTCTGGGAGAATAAATCATCTATATAAGAATAGATGCAATGTAATAGATAAATGTTATTTGCAATGAACATTTGACCCAGATGACGCAATGTATTTTTAATTGAATATATTTGTAATTTAAAAGTGCGTCATTTCACCAACAAACAATAATGTATAGATTAGCGAAAACATGTAATTAACAATTGTATTTAATTGGTTAAATAAAACAAATAAATATGTGTAAATAACAATTTCATTATTCGAATTTTTTTTTTATTAAACAATAGATATAGCAAATATTTTTCTCATTTGAAGCTGATATCTTTTTCGCTAGCATTCTTTAGGAATTCTCTTTATTACACAAAAAGCAATTATTCTAAAAGATGATAAATCATATTCTCATTTCTATTACGAAAGAAATTATTCGATAAATCATTCATATAAGAACATTTAAACCGTCACTAGGATGGAAAACTATTTTTTGATTTTACGTACCTTTTCGTCAAATGTTAATTTTAATCTTTTCGGCGGTAGTCACTTACCATCAGGTGAGCCGCATGCTCGTTTGCCCCCTGTGTTGTAAAAAAAATTCTATTCTAACCTGTTATTCTTTATAAATAAACCAGTTTTCTCTCTAAATAAAACAGTTTTTCGAAATAATGATTAATTTTTTTTGTTTTTCTTTGATTCCAATATTTTCTTACAATGTTTTGGATTATAAAATAATTTATCAATACATTTTAATTCGTTTCACCTGACATATTTTATAACCCCATAGCGTTTAAATCGTACAAAATATGGATTAAAAGAATTTTATAATGATCTCTTGGATCTGTTTATTGCTAACGACTCATAAATAATCTTGCCATTGCCGTCGCCGAAACTTTTTTATTTTTCGACTTCTTATCGTTTAATATTTTTTTTCGTAATATATTCGCCTGGTGATAGAACTGGCGAAAATTCGCTACGGCTGTAGCGTAGGTTACGTGACGGAAGCGGAGGCGGAAAGATCTCTTGTCCTGTTCCAGGAGCATCGATTGCCGTTTTTCAGCGTTTGTGTACGAAAAGCGGCTTTCTGCTTTGGTGTTTAGGGTTGTGGTCGGATGGGAGGTTCCCAGAGATGTGTTGTTAGGTTTTCAAAGTGTGTGAGGGATAGCACGCGGCCGGCCGGCACCCGCAGTGCCACGCCGGCGGCCGGCGAAACCGCCCGTCGAAAACAGTTACCGCTAGCGAATGTTCCGGAATCAGTTCGTTCGATAACAGTCGGGGCATTGCGGTAGGTTTCGCTCCGTATGCCGAACCTGCCCATAAATATTCGATATATAAAAAAAATCAGTGATGATAGAATTTTTATACTAAAAATAATAAATAGACCCCTAGTGCTAGTGATACAGTTTTGTATTCAAGTCTAGTGCTTTTGTTTTAATGAAGTGAAATTGCGTATTGGTTTGTATTTGTTAGAAACAACTGTGAATTGCAACATAGCAATAATGATGGTTTATATTTCCACAAAATACGGATGAATGTACATTCATTGTTTAGCTGAATCGTTCGCAAAGTCGGTATCAAGTGTATGGGATTTCGTAATGACGTCGCAGATTTGCGGTGCTTTTGAAATATTGTGCTTTGCTACCGTTTTATTATGTACATCACTAATGATGATACAACTGTAAATATAAAATCGTGTGTATTTTGCAATGTGAGGACATTTATACTAAAAATTATAATAGTTTGCAACATTTTATTCGTTAGATAACATTCACCAACGGAAACTGTGGGTGTCGATTGCGATATAAATAATTATTTGAGGTTGCAAACAAGCAAATTATTATTTGTCTCTCCATATATTATTTTACAGTCTGGTTTAAATTATTTTTGTATATTTAGTATCTAGTCAACAGTTCAAACAATGGGTCGATTCAGAAATGTTACTCTCTATCCCCAAAAATATTGAATGAATTTAAAATTCATAAATTTAGAAGAAAGAAAATAATAATAACACTTCAGATAATAGTAAGATTAATTCTGAAATTATTTTCTCTAAAATCATCACTTTATTGAAGTTTTAATGATATATCTTAGAAGAATATAAAGTACCTAATCTGTAAATATATCGGAAATTTGTTGGAATCCAATAATATTGAAACAATCTAATTGTTTCAATATTGTTCGATATGTACATATAATATATATGTATTATACATCAGTGTCTATGTATTAATCTATAATCATAAAAAATCACGAGTCAGCTATAATTGAATAATTTTAAACTTATTTTTTATGTTGAAATTGTATTTTTAATAGGTTTTAATCAGGCGTTCAAAATATTGCTTTCCTCTTTTGTTTTTCAATTTTCAATCAAAATATATTACATTACAGGTGAAGGAATTAGTATCTATTTATGTTGGAACTTTAAATATTATATTTATTAAATAAATAAGTTTATGCTGATATATACCATATATGATAATAATTAATAAGTTATTCAACAATGCCTATGAAGTTGTGAAATACTTATATTACTGAAATTATTAATAGGTATGCAAAATACCAACCGTTGTATTTTATTTTCCGTCGGCATTTGAACCGATGCTGAGGATCATTAAACATAATCAACTTTTTGTTATAAATTGACTTCAGACAAATATTTTGCAAATCTTACGATTAATGATGATGATAAAAAATGTAGTCTTATAAAAAAGGTCTGTAAAAATCCATAACCACGCCCATGGTCCATAGTGAGTTGCTTGCAGTTGATACATCGATGGAATATGTTTTAAACAGTTTAGGTACGTTTACTTTAAAATCGCCAAAGAGTGTAATCAGTATTAATTCTAGTTGACTTCAAGTCAAAAGTGTTGAATTCGCCAGTATTTTTTTAACATGTTACGCGACACCTTCACTTTTTAATAAAATAGGTTTACTCCCATTTCGATCCCATATGATTTTTTTTTTCAGGATTTAAGTATTTGGATATGACTATTTCACTATAGGAAGATTATTCAAAAAGCTGATACTATGTCTATACATTGTCTATACCATGTTATTCTATAATAATATTTAAAAATAACCAGAGCTGAAATTCTTTTTAACTTTTTAAGTGCCTATATCTATTTATAAAAACATGAAATCTTTGCAAAATTTTTGCGCATACTTTAAAAATCTTGATCAATTTTTCTTTGGAAAAATATGTAAGTTTTGAGGCTTTTCTATTATTTGTCGTTTAGTGTTGTAGAGAATAAGTCGAGAAAAAAATTTAACTGACACATCTACATTGATGATAATGAAGCTAAAGTTAAATCAATTTGAGTGATCGTAGTTAATGAAAAATGACTTGCTTTCTTTTAATCATCAATTTTCATGCCAATTATTAGCTCTCAAAAGTTGTAAAGCAATCATATATTATTACGAACATATGAAGAGTGTAATGTGAATCATAATAATGCAATGATTACAATAAATATAACGGCCGCATTATTTCGTATAAACGTAATGTTGTTATTTATATACTCAATGTAATTCAGCCCAGCGACATCTCGACTCCTTATAAATGTTTTGTTATTTTTAATCCTAAACTTAATGGAAGGAAAACAAATTAAGTGTTATACCCTGCAGCTTTGGCTTGTTATTTATCAAAAGGTGAATATGTTATTTTTATTTCTTTGGAAAAGAAAACAAATTCAAGTATAAGGTGACTTCTATGTTATTATTATTTCATTTCAATCATATCGTTGTTTACGTTATTCACGTATGTGATAAGTACGTGAACATTTATTTTTCATGACAGAAAAACTTTAATAGACTGTCGTATTAGGCATTTCTAAAGATAATCTCATGTCTCACATCAAAGTTCGATTTTTAAGTGATTCCCTTAAAGAAGCAGTTCTTGATCCTCCTCTATTTTTTTTGTGTGTATGTATATTACCCGATAACTATATGAATCCTGAATCAATTTTGGTGATTATTTTTGCAATTTATAGAATTTACTCTCGTGTTGGTCCTGTATTTATTTTTTTTTGCAGAGCAAAATCTTGCTTATAGTATCCTCATTTTTACATTTGATATGTATGTCCGCATTTTAAATTCATGTATATTTATAGATTCTAAAATAAAAGTGAGATTAATAATAGTCAATATAAATTTCACAATAGAAGTAACTTGTTTTAGGGATATAGTATCTACTTCAGTTGTATAATTGTCTGTCTTACTCACCGTTAAATGTACAAAAAAGACAGGTGTATCAAATGTCTCATACACGCGTAACCCTCGTCAGATCAGCCAATTAATTAACAAAATACCTAACCGAACACCGTACTCAATACAATACCAATCCAATTACAACATCGATCTTTGAGGTCGTACATTGAACTTTATATACAATTTGAATTTGCTAATTATTGCCATCAGAGACCTGGAGAGAAGTCCTTATTATTTTATTTTAAGTGACCTTCAATACGAGATTCTCAATTCGCTAGGTCTTTATTTGTGATAGTTTAAGTGATTAGTTTGCTTAATTTTGAATTCATTTTGTTTTTTTTTTGCAGTTGCGTTTACTCCTGTAATGGTTTCATAATTTTTCTACTGATTAAACTTATCATCTTTCTTCTAGGAACTAAAATTTACTTTCTAATTTTCAACGGTTGTATTATTTTTTATGTGTTACCTCATATCTCCGTCAGTTTTACATCGATTTAGAACTTATTTCTTTTTATTTAAAAGACTTATACTTTCAGATTGGTTTCATAGAAATTGAATCAAAATTTGGTTCAGTAGGTTAGTTTTTAAATCATAATAACTGGTTTTGCAATTGAAGTCGGTGTTTTTTTTTCGTGGAACAATCTTATTTCGTTATAATACGTACATTCTAGATTCAACTCGTTGTTTATCACCGTGTGTAATTAATTACGATTGAAATACTTTGTATGTGTATTCAAATTTGAAAATTTTATCATTATTCCCGCATTAACGTGGTGATTACTGCAATAAAATCCTTCTTCGTTTCTTTGGAGGTGTATTTCGTTTATTTTGATCAGATGTTTTTATTGACATTACTAACTTGTTAATTAGTTACAATTAGGAAATAAAATACGTATACAAACTGAATAAATGTTATTGTTTAAGGAAATTATATTGTTTTAAAAACTTTGTAATGTCTAAAGTTCTTGTTTTGTTTGTCTTAATACAATGCAATCTTTTAAGTTATCTGTTATAATAACATTTATTTACATATACATATTTTCTTTGGTTTTTATTATTATTGATTCAGATTTTATCTACTCTTAAATATAAGCCTCTTTGTAGTCTGCCAGAAGGACCTGCCTTTTTTGTATTGTTTTTAATTTCTGTAAGTTTACTACTTTCCGTGTAGTGAGTGAAGTCCAATACTATTGTAGTATTTAAAGATTGAAAAATACAGGGTTTGTTTCAAAATATTATAAAAAGTCTTTGTATATTTAACCTGAACAAATTACGAAGCCATAAGTTCTTAAGACAAAGGCATCTCGATTGTAAGCTTGTATTTCCTATTGAATACGTAATTCGAATAGACTGTAGGATAAAATACGATATCTAATTAACTTGTTTTGACCTATGTGTGAACCGTAATGTGTCACAAGCCATTACCATTATAGGTTAGGGCGTCTAAATATAGAATTTGCGATATAGCTACCGTAATGTCACCTAGATTACTTTGTATTATATTTACTGAGAACATTGCGGCTTCTATACTAGCGTTTATTCACGACTTCGTTCGCATAACTGGGATATGTTATTATTTAGAAACAATTAGATTGTTCGCTAAGTTATTTACTGGTCTTTTTTTTTCTCATAGGAATGAGACATTAAATTGCAGTAAAAATATCCTCTATATTAAACCAGTTGTTAGGTTAACTTTACACTAAATTTTCTCGAAATATGTTCAGTGCATGATCCAGTTACAAAATTCTAAATTTAAAAATTATTAACTTAAACAAATATAGTTTTAAATTAAGTAACTAAAGCTCTAGGTGAAAAAATATCATTGGGGAGCAAGCTAGATTTTAAACCATGGCTGTAAATACATATAATCGAAGTAATGTTTACTCAATTCTCAATTCAAAAGACAAACTTTTTAATTGCATAATAAAAATCGTTACCTGTTACAATGTTGCTTAGTAACAAACGATATGAATTGTATACATAGCAACATGTTGTCATTTGAAAAATAGAATAAGGGGCTTTTTGAATATCTCCCGATGAACATATGGGTCGTCTCATTACACAAATTGAGTTAACATCTGATAACGAACAAAGTATGTGACTAACTCAACCCCCACAGGGATCAGTGTTATTGAACTGTATCGGTCGTTTCATAAGGTTGATCGTAAAATGTTTGTACATATACTTACGTCATTGTTAAAACTCTTAACGGGCCAAAAGTATTTTAAGCGACTCCAAGAGTAGTCACTCAATTCATCTTTTTTGTGTGAATGTGTTACGCGAGATCTTCGTCAATTCTCATTTTAATAATTCTTTTTGCAATTTATATTATATTTTATAATTATATTTTTTGTTGTTACTGATAGATAACGCCATATAATTAAGTCCGCCTTTTCAACCGACATCAAAAAGAAATAGGTTTATTAAAAATAAAAAATCAGTTTTTTTGTATTTGAAAATTCATAACTCATAACACTGATTTTTAAAATTTGTTTTGTTTTTTCTGAAAAGATATACTTAAGAGTAGATTAGTCCCATAGAAATTTTATCAAATCGGTTTAGTAGTTTAGTTTTTATATCAAAATAACTATTATTCTATTTTAAAAGAAATCTGAACGAAAACTCAAATGTTAATTTATTTAAAGTCGTTAATTTATTTAATTACTAGTGGAACCCGCGATCTTATACTCCTGATCAGTATGTAAAATACTTCATGCAAAATTTCCTTACGATATATTGAGCCGTTAAGGCGACGAGAGATCATAATCGAAAGATTGAACTCACTTGTATATTATAAACATACAATTCAAAATTACACGTTTACAACAACACTTTAAAATACCTATCAGGTCACTGCCATTGTTCTATTTGTGTACGATTTTTGATCGTCTAATATTAGCACCTCTTGACTATGAGTAATGACCCTAACGTGCTCCTTATTAGACGGAGCACGGTTTATCGTCAATTACACGCTATCTAGTTCGAACAAAATGCTTGTAAAGGTGCGGTCACACGGGGCGCGATTTATATAGAATGCTAATTTATTTAATAAATTTAATGATATTACCCTACATTACCAAAGAATAGTTAACAGTTTTGCAGATAGAACGTACCATCGCGTGCATATCGTGAACTTTGATTTAAACTCTGGATGAAGTTTCCCCTTGGTTAAACATAGCTGGGTAAAATAAATTGAATGCAGTATGAAATGAATTAACCCGGCGTAATTACTAGATTCCAATCATTAGATAGATTAATTCTATTTAATGACCGCTACTGGAATGGAAAACGATTAATGAATGAACGAATGAAATGAATGAATACAGGGTAAAATTGAAAACAATAGTGTCCTTTTAAGAAAACATTCTAGTAGTGAAACTAAACATTTTTTTCCAAACATGGGTTGAAAAATTATTAAAAAAAAAAAAAGAAACCTTTAGGTACGAGTATATAAAAACACTCGTATACAGCGTGTTCAGCTGTCAACTTAGTAGATTTAGTACAAGAGCTTAAACTTTTATTGTCGTTTTCTCTATTCTCACTAACACAGCGTATTTATTGTGTAAGTAGAGAGGTTCAAAACTTATTGTATAAAAAGTAATTATATGTAATTACACCACAATTATATTTAATTTACCCACAAATATAAAGATTTAATCGTAAGTATGTCTTAATTACAGAAGATTTAAGAGATAATATAACGAGAAAAGGAATTAATACTTAAATGACTGCAAACAGAAGTAAATAGAAGAGAAAACATTCATTAACCCGAGATTAAAGATATCTTGTTTGAAAGAACTTTCTCAACCGACGTCAAAAAGGAGGTTTTTATATCAGTTTTTTTTTAATTTGCTTGTTACCTTATAACTCCGTCAGTTCTAAACCGATTTGGAAGTGTTTTTTTTTATCTGAAAGAATATACTTACAAATTGGTTCAATAAAAATTTTATCAAAATCGGTTTAGTTTTTAGATGAAAATAACAATTGAAATCGGTAATTTTTTGTGGGACGCAATTTTTAATTATACACTGTCTAAATGTATTGAAATTTAATAAATAAATATATTTAAATGCAATACAAAATCTTTAAATATATAAAATATGATTGTATAAATTATTCACTGGTAATAATATAAACGTAAAACAATACAGACAACAATGGATTAATCCGATTTTCGTACAGCGTTTCAGAAATGTTGACGTTGACAGCCGAGTAAGATTAACAAACAAGAATATAAACAGAATAATAAACAAGGTTACGAAGCTAAATTAGCCGTGTAATTAATTGGTGAGGGGACTAGCGACCCCATTGATAACAAATTATCCTGTCAGGTTAACCCCCACCCAGTATCATCACCATTCATGTGAAACCATGATGGTCAATGCTGATGAATTCGACAAGGCAAGCCAAATGACCTAACTTCATTCTCACGGGGGGAAAGGGATTGCTAGTAATGGGGATTAGCAACCCTATTACTAGCAATATACCTTATCAGGTCGACCTCTTCGCGGTTTCCCCTGGAAACCATAGTGATTGATTCATTGATGAATTTGTCACGATGGGCTAACTGACCTGCTCCATCTTTACTTATCTTCCTCTACTGGTGCTCCGCTAGTGTATACCAATAGCGCAGGCGGAGTTACCATTCCATTATCATCCATTAAAAAATTTCATTCTCACCTATCTAGTACTCCATCAATGTATGTAAGTCACTATTGCATGCGGTATTATTGTTCTATTTCATTAAAAAAAAAAAATGCTTCTGACTACTACACCTGCGATTATAGTCATGAACATATTTATTTTTATTGAATTTAACTCGAGCTTGAATAAACTAAAATTATATGTAGTTATAAAGTAAGGATGGCCGCATGCTATGCTTTGCTATGTTATATAACTCCTATGATGGTGCATGTGATGCAGCCCAGTTGTGTATGTACCCTAAACGTAGTATAAATTGTAATGGCGGTCGATGAATCATTCATACAGCGAGCCAGCTGCAGGGTCGCGTAGGTGCGTTAGGCGTTCAATGTTAGTTGAATATTATAATTTTATAGTCAACGCATTGTCTATTATACTTGGAGCGGTGTTGCACGGTGCATGCGACAAGTCACTAAACAGAAGAATACTGAACCTGATTTCATGGATGTAACAAAACATTTATTTATGACTAGTTTTTACCGCATCGGTGGTGTTAATTTACTCTTGAAAATAATATAATTAACTTTTGTAATATTGTCGGGGATTAGACACATGGCACATTATAAATTGTAAATAATTATGCCAATAGTTATTGTATGATTGAAGACAGAGGCAGAGAATGAGGCGCCAGATGTAGTATGTAATTGAAAATCGAAATTTTCATTAGATATATCCACTGAAGCTGATAGCTAAACTGAAAAGAGCATTATTAGCATTACTACGGCGGTGACGTAAAAGGCGCGAGATCAATATCTGATTCTATTCTTATTTTTCAATCACATAATAATTATTGAAATGTTTTTATATTTTAATAATATTTAAAAAGAATTTGATCTTGAAATAAAATATCAACCAAAAATATCACACAATTTAGTTCTTTTACAGTAAAAATTGCGAAAATGTTAGCTGTCACCCGCACCTTGCTACAACGTATACAGTGCAATTTACTTAAAATTTCATACCGGTATAAAATCTTTAAACTTAGAACTGTTCTATGGTTATAGAATGACGTGACATTATTTCTGTTTTTGTAACTTATGTTCATTTTTATATATTTATTTATATATAACGAAAATGTAATATTTTTATATACATCAAATGTGGAGATTCTCTCCATTCATTCTATAGGTCAAGTAAAATATATTTCGTGTTAAAATTTAAACACAAACAGACTTGTGCTTGTAACCCAAACATTTTGTTTGTTTATAAGTAGAAGTAATTTATTTCTGGAACTATTGAACCGATTCTAAAGCTACTATATCTGTATATTATATATAGGCTGTATTTCCCACTTGAACAGGGACTGAAAATGCGAGAAACTGTATCTTTACTAATATTACGAGTAAAATCTTTATTAAAAAAGAAAACATTAGGTGTCATATCGCATAGTTAAAGATATGGCCTGGAATAGAGCTGGCTGGAAGAGAATACATTAATTAGTTGCCCCGACAAGAGAAAGCTCTTAAATAAAATTAAAAAAAAAAAAACAAGTCAATAAATACACCTTATTATATTATAAACCTAAAGTGACTATTTTTGTTACCCCTTCGCACCATCGAATGATTCAATCAATTGTACATTGTTGTTCATTACACATTACGTATATATTTTTTTTACTTTGGTTAATCATATCTCTGGTAATTTTTTTTATATGTATCCCGTACATTATGGCTTAATAAATAAATCAGTATGTGTTTACCAATAAAGTCAAGGATAATGTACATAAATGTGCGTAAAGGAAAAAATGTTTAATAACTATACGAGGTCTGTCCGGAAAGTTCGTATAAAAGTGTTCTGGAATGCGAGAAAGAGGAGTGGGGAGGCCAGGTAAGCGCAGGACCCCTTCCTTATGTCCCTAACAATGCTTCAGTTCTGGTCTGACCGCCGTGCGGTGTGAACTGGCTTGTCACGCCATCTGTGAAGTTACCTCTTAACGAAACCCCGTCGGCATGGAGCCCGCTTCCGTTGAAGAGCAGCGCGTCGTAATCAAGTTTCTCTCGAAACTCGGCAAGAATGGCCGTGAAATTGATGTCGAATTAAAATCCCAAAGCAAAGAGTGGAAGACATCCGGGGAACCACGAACAAAAAAATCAAGAAAATCCCGCTCAAATGTCAAGACAATGTTGATTGTTTTTTTCGATGTTCGGGGGATTGTCCATCAAGAATTCGTCCCTCCAGGCCAGACAGTTGATGGAAAATTCTACGTCGATGTGCTCAGACGCCTCAAAGCTCGTGTGGCACGAGTTCGTCCAGAATTGGCGCGAGAGGGGCGTTGGATTCTTCACCACGACAATGCCCCTGCCCACACCTCTCTTGTTGTCCGTGAGTTTTTGAGTAAAAATTCCATTACGGTGACCGAACACCCCCCTATTCGCCGGATTTGGCCCCGTGTGACTTCTTCTTGTTCCCAAAAACCAAATTGGTACTTCGGGGGCGGCATTTGGGGGACATAAATGAGATAAAAAAAGCTACGACGGGGCAGCTGAGAAACCTACAACCAGAGGACTTTCAAGGAGCCTTCTCACAGTGGAAACGGCGTTGGCACAAGTGCATTATGTCACAGGGGGAGTACTTTGAAGGGGATAAAATTGATTTACCTGAATAATTGTAAAATAAAATTTTTAAAAAACTTTTATACGTACTTTCCGGACAAACCTCGTATACTTACTTACCTTTTCCCTTATGTACATTAGTTTATTGTGATAATTATATGTTGAAACTCATTACGTTTCCCCCTTTTAGTGTAGGCAGTGAGTATATACTCATAATACTTTCTATTTCGTATTAACCGACTTCAAAAAGGAGGATTCTGTATTTCACTGTATTTATAGCCAAGCAATATGTACTTGCGGACACGGGATTAAAATATTTTCCATCTAATATGTCTTCGAAGGTATTTGGAATATGTGAACGCATGTGTTCTCGATTAAAGTCACTTTTTTGCGGAATAAAATGTACCTTTCTTTTTATCATTAAAACTATATGTGGTAGGAAAGGGGATTGTTAGTAATGTGGTATAAAAACAACATAGCCTACTTTTTATCCTGGCCACGTGTACGAATTCGCGGGTAGTTACTCACTACATAGTATAAAACAAAGTCGCTGTCTGTCCGTCCCTATGTATGCTTAAATCTTCAAAACTACGCAACGGATTTTGAAGCGGTTTTCTTTAATACATAGAGTGATTTAAAAGGAAGGTTTATATGTATAATACATGCATAATATTGTAGAGAAACACTGACAAATTTAGAGGTTTCTAATGTGATGTCGTAAATCAAAATTTTTTTTGCGCTTACATTGCAAACGCTGGCTGAACACCACGAGATAAATCAAAATAATGTACTACAGTATTGTACACCTTAAAAAGGTCAACAAAAAAGTCCGCGATGGTATATGTCTATTTCTTAAGGATAACCCACAATAACCATTTTATCCTTTACATTTTACGGGAAAAAATGGCTTATTTACGAAGTGATTTTAAGCAATATAGCATTAATTTTTATCCAATTAAGTACTTGAAATACATTGTCCATTTAATATAGACCAATTATTACAGTATATAATTTAAATGAATATTTTCGAAGATATTACAGATTTAAAATGCAGGGACATAGCGGTGCGGCATTGCACCCGTGCGAAGCCGGGGCGGGTCGCTAGTTTTTAATATAAAATACACACAGGACCTTAATTACTGCAACAAACTTATTCACAGATAATTATAATTTCCTTCCTTCCTTAGTGCTTATATGAACAGAATAATAGTTTCTGTTATTCTGAACAAATACTGCATATCTATTATATAATATTGTAATAAATGTTCACCAGAGGGAGACTTTGTACAAAAGTCGATTGCTTGGGTACTTCTATCCCATTCGTGTTTCAACCGTGAAGCAGTTGTGTTTGCATGGCTGTGTTTCGGTTTGATGGGTGGGATATGGCGTGAATTTACTGGGTCCTCTGTATCCAATAACACCTAAGTCCTCAGGAATGGCAACGCATGGGGGCTATCATGGGCGAAACAGTATACTCTGTTATGTCCATGGTACTGCTCTCGTCTATAGGGACGGTTACCACTTTACATCAGGTTGTATAAAAAAAAATGTGACAGTTTGTTTGTTACCTCATAGGGCCTTAACACTCGAACCGCGGACCGGTCATTGTGACCGGTGTTTTTAATTTATTACTTAATATCTCCGAAATTTGTTGTTATAGATATTTGTGACATTTCATATACTACTTTTTACTGCATGACGCGAAAAAATTACAATTAAAAATATATTATAATTATCACTTTATGGTTTGTATCCCTAGAAATGCGGAAACAAATTTCGAAGAGATTAAGTAATGAATTTAAAACACCGGTCGCAATGACCGGCCCGCGGTTCGAGTGTTAACAGTATAACCAATCAATATTGAATTTAGTCTACATGGCATGGCATGGCATATATAGGCTGCTTTTTATCTCAGTCGGTAAATATGTTCCGTACTTGCTAGTAATATATAACAATAAAAACATATTATAGGTATATTATTATTCTTTCTTTGTATTAAGAGCATTATTCTCAATAACTGAGGCACATTTGAAAAATATTTTTTAAGTAAATATATCATTACATCGGCTATTAACTGTCCTCTGGTGAACATAGCCTCCTCCATAAGGGCGGTTCTGTCAGTAGTCGCTGCGCTTGGTAGGCGAGTTGGCAACCGCAGTTTGGTTTTTCATCATCACTCCTCCGTAAGATCCGTTAATCGCTTCTTACGACACCCACGGGAAATGAAGAGGTGCCCTATTTTATGCCGCGATCTACACGGTTAGGGTAAATACTAAATATATACACAGGATAAATTCAAAACATTGTTTATGTTAATCAGTATAGGACTAACGCACAGTATTTTGATAAAAAAATTAATTGAAAACGGTACCTACATTAGTGGGAACCCTTTAAATAATTATTAAATTAACGAAGTAAACACGACAATTCGAATTTTGAACTTCCTCGTTATTGTCGCATAGAAAATACTTTCTTTATATCCACAGACTACAAAACCATTTACTTTTTAATCTCATTCAAATATCGAATTGCAAATACGATAATGAAAATCGATTTTTTTTACGATTGTAATTATCAGGTGAGAGAAAGTGGTTATTCAGTAATTGATTTCATATAAACACGTGTTCGATTGAGAAAGTGTTTTTTTATTTGGAGAGTAGGCACAATTGGCTCGATGTGATTTATTTATTTATTTATTTATATATAAATTTCAGTTTCTCAAAACATGTACTAAGCCCTAAGTTTATGTTACAAACTTAAAAATTTTAAACAACATAATGTATTTAATTTGTCATTAGAAATGTCAATTGAGCAAAGAAATAGGCTGATGAGTAGGAGTAAATTGAGCATTTATTAAAGATTACTTATGGAATATGAAATACCAAACAAGTTGACGGTTCATCTGATGGAAGTTGCTCCGTTGCCTATGGATATAAAAAAGCAACATGGATAATCAGAATATGCTGTAAGGCTCATGGTATTTCTCATTCGTTACCATATTGCAATTACTATGTTTCCTGTAAAGTTAATGTTATTTCTCACTCTTCAAAAGGAAGAATATTTACGCAAGCACAACTGCATTGATTGCTCTGATATTGAAATAGAATATGTTTTTTGAATTTGATTGAATAGACTCTTTTAATGAATGTTAATGGAGTAGTAACCTCATTTTTGCTATTTTTTTTGAATGGATGATAATAGAATGGTAGCCCCGCCTGCGCTATTGGTATACGCTGGCGAGGCACCAGTGAGGGATGATAGGTGAGGATGAAAAGACAGGCCAGTTAGCCCATCGTGATAAATACACTTAGAATTCAGCACGATAGTTTCCAGGGGGGACCACGGTGAGGTCTACCTGTAAGGGTATATTGTTAGCAATGGGACTGATAATTCGCATTACTAACAATCCCTTCCCCCCCCCCCCCCCCTTTATCAGAGGTTGACGTCTTTATGAATAAGGGATTAAATGTATTGTTGTGGTAAAAATATTATATTAATAATTAATACAGCTCAGACAATGTTATCAATAAAAGGCACACATTTTACATTGTACAGTGTCCAAGTAATATGCTTTTTTTTAACCACCAATCACAAGTAGGTACTATACACAATCTATACCACAAAAAAAGAACAATTAAACTTTTTTTTTATAAAGCAGTTCCTATATTAAACATGCATTTACAGTATATCTTAGAAACTTAGATGAGTTCACTTTGATTAGCATACTTCGTTGCATACTAATCAATACGCGTGCTAATACTTCTAAATAGCAAATCGTAAAATTCTACATTGAACAAGAAAGTAAAAACTAGGTATAAACATATAATAAAAATGTCCTACCGACTATCATATTGTTTCTAAAATAAAATAAATATTATTTTTTATTAAATATAATATAATAAATCTTAGATTCAAACTTTAAAACATATAATCGATGGAAATGATAAAATTATGTTATTTGCCGGAATCTAGATAATGAACCCTTGTATACAAATGAATGGCGCCACCGTTTTTCAATTTAAAATATTAATTAAAATCAATCGTCATCGGAAGATGCGACGTTTTACATCTGTAAAATGATATTAATTAAATTCGATGATGAACGAAAATACGGGAGTATAAAACGAAAAAGTAAAGAATTTTATTAGGGCAATGCGAAATGTTGTAAAATGGATAACGCACGGTGACATTAAAAAGTGCATCAAACGAGAACGCTCTTACATTCAGAGATCGTATAATCAGCATCAGCAAATGTATTTTTAATCACGCATTGGAAATGGTAAAGGGAAGTCTCTTAAAAAATCATTTGTCATCTCTATCCGTTGACATTCATTAGCGCTCATGAATTCCGGTCATCATAGTCGTTCGTTATTTTTTATCACAGATGTTTTTCTGATGACCAAGGCAAGATCTAAAAGATCTTCAAACAAGATACATATATATATAGATACGTTGTTAAAATGTATTGACAGTTGATACAGTAATAAAAAAGAAATGGATTTTAAGTCGTATGACGTGGTGTGACGCAGTGATCCAAGTGTAAAACAAAAGATAACTACAGAAATTGACTATTTTAAAAATGGTTAATGGAATATAAAAAAAAAAAACTGCTAGATACTCTCTAGTTCTAGTTATTTTATGGACCAATGTATACTAAATTCATAATAAATTTGACTTTATTAGAAAATTTGTTCATGTTGGTCCTTACAGTAAAGACTTCTCTGTGAAATAATCATCAAATTTAAGTTTTAGCGATAGATTTAGAGAAATGGCGCCTCAGAATCGACACCATTGTTAGTAATAAGGACTAGCAACCCCATTGCTAGCAATATAGGGTTATATAGCAATACATTGTTAGCAATGAGGTTGCTAGTTGTCAGATCGACCTACCCACGGTTGCCGCCGGTAACTATTGTGGTTAATTCTCGATGGGCCAACTGACCTGCTTTCATTCTCACCTATCATTCCTTACTAGTGCTCCGTCAGCGTATACCGGTAGCGCTAGTTCCCATTCCATTATCATCTCTTTAAAAAAATCCATCCACTATCTCTATCAGTTTATATGCGATATCGATATCATAATTCGAAAGTTATCGACTGACGACAATCGTGACAGTTCGACTCGCATCGTCATGTAATTATCGTCGAGCTGAAATTAGTGTATTGTTAATGTTGGTCACGACCGCGACACAACGATGGTCCCGTAATAACGCATGCTTATAATAAATACACGCTTTGTGCTTCCTGATTGCAGTCTCGATATGTTATTACTAGAGTAATACCTACAGGCTAACTATGCATGTTGTTATGGGAACATATCATATGTTATTCTTATTATTTTATAGATTTTTATTTAAGAACATCTCTGTTCTGATTTAAACATTTTAAATATTTGCAAGGTCCAAAAATTCGACACCATTAAATCAGATCAAGCATAAACTTAAACGGCACACTCCAATACAACTAACAAAACTGTTGTCGTAAAACCTTCAAAATCTGAATGTACAAAAAGAACGGATGTGTATGTATATTTAGGTATATGTGACAATTTGCATGACAAGGAGCCTGGCCCGTCGAATGGCTGCGTGCCTGAATGTTGTTCAAATTGAAATACGTCCTTCACAAAGCGACCGTTTAGCCGATATCGCTAATGAAAGGTAGGTACAAGTATACTGTTGCCGTAATTGATACTAGACAGCCTTTGGTATGTTCAGGTATTGGACTTAGATATACTAAAATTAGAATAAAGGAAACATGGCTGCTGAAGTGACAACTGTAAACTTACTCTATTTTACTACGACGACAATAGTCGTAACATTGTGGTGATAGCAGTACTAAACTCGCTTAAATTTTGCCGATTACTTTTGAATTTAGGTATTTTATTTACCAGGGGGGCGACATTTTTTTTTTATACAACTTATGGCAAATAAGCTGACGGTCCACCTGATGGAAAGTGATAATCGTCGCCTATAAACATGAGCAGTACCATAGACATAATAGAGTATACTGTTTCGCCCATGATACCCATGCGTTGCTAGTCCTGAGGACTCAGATATTATTTCTCTGTACCTAGTAAATTCACGCCATATCCCACCCTTCAAACCGAAACACAGCCATGCAAATACAGCTGCTTCATGGTAGAAACACGAATGGGACAGAGGTACCCAAGCAATCGACTTTTGTACAAAGTCTCCCTCTGGTAATTGTATTTATAATAGAGTAAATTATATATCGCCTTGTGGTCCCGGCATAGAATATGTCACTCCTTCCTTTTTCGTTGGTGTCGTAAGAGGTGACTAAGGAAAATTAATGGTCGAGGGATGGGCAACAGCGTCCCTCTTAGAACATCACCAAAGCCTAACTGCGGATGCCAATCCGCTTGCCAAACGTGGTAACTACTGGCAACACCTCTCTTTTAGGGAAGGCCTAAGTTCTGCAGTAGACGCCTGGTATGTGGATGATGAAACCGACCGTTTGCTCGATGCTTATAGTTATGAAAGTTGTTAATAATAAAATGTATTTTTTTAATGGATGATAATGGAATAGTAACCCCGCTTGCGCTAATGGTACACACTGGCGGGGCACCAGTGAGGGATGACAGGTGTAGATGGAAAGGCAGGTTTGTTACACCCACCGTGAAGAATACGTCAGGAATTCAGCACGATGGTTTTCAGCGGGAAACACGTAGAGGTCAAGGAATACCAAACTTTCATTCTGTCAAACTGATAATATACCCTATATTGCTAGCAATGGGGCTGGTAGTCCGCATCACTAACAATCCCTTCCTCCCAAAAATGTCGTAATTAGAATCAGGTTATCATGTACCTTTCCGTTTATCGTCAGTTTTTCCAACTATTAATCCATTTTCTTTCGTTTACTCGTTAATATGTATATTGTCATTTTGCCCATCAAATTGTCCATCGCCAATCAGAATCTTTTACATAATCCACATTATCATAATATAACGAATTCCTGTCAAAATTTTTCCACACTGAAATATATTTATTTTATAGAAAATATATTTCCCAAAAGTCCTAAACAGATAAGTTCAATATTATTTGAAACTGAACTACAATATCTGCAATGACATGCTTTCAAAACCAAATCTATCCATGATTTTGTTTAAACTAAATCGTGGTACATACGTATCAAGCGATGACTGTTATCGATTCATGCACAGTGCGCACAGTGCGTTATCGATTCTTTCCATCAAGTAGGTACAATGCTGGCATCGCTTTCATTCATGTCAAATCGGTACGCATCGCTACAAACTCGTGACATCACTAAAATATCTCGTCTGTTGTTGGTGTTCCTGTCTGTTTAGTCATTTATCTCTTTTATTTATTGCTCCCGACCTCACAAGTTTCGTCCAGAATACCTATAGGTTAGTGCGCTGTCCAAGGATTTTTCCAGCTTCAATATTATCTTGGATTTAGTGTAAGGGCCATGGTACATAAACGATAATTTTAGTATCAGCGATCTAATGGCTGCATTTTATATACAGCATGTTGTAGAACGATGACAGCGGACGTTTTGGCGGTTTTTATTGTACAAGTATTGCTAATAAATATACCAGTGTCTTTGAAGAATTGTATTAAAAACTTTTCGTGTCAATCTAATATTCTGCACGTGGCGATGTAGTAGTTTTTTAATAGTTTTACTGATCTGTCAACATACATAATGTTAAACATACATGATAGAGATTTACTACGTTTGATCGATTTTAATAAGGAAATCATCGATTGTCGAAGTAATCTCCAAAACTTCATTCATTTTATTTATTTATTTATACATTTGGTCCTAGTGTTAAAGATACAAAGATTAAAAGAGAGATTCAATTGCGACGTTGAACTTTCAAACAGCCATAATACCTCCGCGATTGGTATTACACATTATATATTGGTATTGCAGTATCGAATCCTATACATTATGAGGCCTGTGCGTATCTCTGATATAATATTAAAAATATCGTGTACCCTGGCCCTTATATATAAATCTACATCTCCAGGGAATAACAATAATTCACCACGGTTGTCCTCTAAGGATTAGTCGACTTACGAATATACCTAACTAGTAATCGCTTGGCAACCTAACTAACTTGGCTAACGGATATTGGAACATCGATATGCGTATACGAGTAGAAGGTTTTGCTAGGTGCGATATTTTAGTTATGTATAAAAAATCTTAAATCTTATTTAATTTAAATCCATTAAATCACTCTGTTATGTCTATGGTACTGTTCATGTCTATAGGCGACGATTTCCATCAGGTAGGCCGTCAGCTTATTCGCCATTCTTAGTTAGATAAAAAAAAAAAAATTATTGACTGTATTTATAACAGACTCAGCGTATAAGATGTTTTGTAAAAGAACTGTGTATTTTATATTAATAAATAAATTAATCCGGTGTTCATTGAAGTACGTGTAACGTCAACTGTTTAATAAACGTTTTTTCTATTTTGTATTCATATGTGGTAATACCGAATAATTTTTTCTCTATTAATAATAAAAAAAATTCTCTCTCATGTTGAATTCATACTAATTTTGTCACATTTAAAGTAGGGTTTTTGAAAAAGATCTTATTGATTTTGTAATAATACAGGTCACTTAATTATCTACATCATGATCTTTGACTTCTCTCGTAATCTCCCACACTGTATAGTACATTTAGTAACAGTGTCGCCGACCCGTGACAGGACAGCGCCCACTTCTAAGCAACTGGGTTCGGTAAGCAAATATGAGCAATCGTATTACAATAAATATTAGAGCGATTTCAAGTATTATATTTCAGTAGCCTGATAGTTTAGCGCCAACGCAGATAAAGGACAATTTTCCGTATACATTTTGTCCATCAGAATAGAATAAAACTTTACAATTTTTACTTTGCGTAACTTACAAGACTGGGGGGAGGAAGGGATTGTTAGTAATGTGGACTACCATTGCTAACAATATACCCTGTCTGGTCGACCTCCACGTTGTCCACCCTTGAAACCTTCGTGCTGAATTCCAGGTGTATTCACCAAGATGGGCTAACTGGCAGGCAAAAAAGGCAGGTTCACTGGTGCTCGCCAGCATATACCGTTAGCGCAAGAGGAGTTACCATTTCATTATCATCCATTAAAAAAACTTACAAGACTGAAATTTCCCAGATGACACAATGGGGAATTTGTACTCTACAAACAAATCTCTCGTCTGCGTAGGCCTTTAGTCTATATATAAATAATTAACAGGAATGAATGAATTTTATGAACTTGCCGTGTTTGTTGTTTCCGACAATTGTTTCGACTGTATCCGGAAATCTTTAGGAAGGTTCTTATTTTATTCACTGAACATTCACTGAATTCACTCATAATACTAAGAATTAATGATATAAATTAATGTGGCGTGTATAGTTATAAATAACCTAACTAGGTTCGCTGCCATTTCAAATGTAAGATCGTTAGCGAAAAGTTTTATAAATGTATGTTACAAATGTAAACTTGTATACAAGAAACATAGCACATTATATCACTGGAGAAGTGTTGTTCATATCAGTAAGCGGTTGTTATTTTTATATCTTTTCTCACGTGTTCTGACTGACGGCGATTCTATGGGTCTTTATGGCATATTTTGATGCTGCTTTTTGATTTGGTTGGTTTCTGGATTGTTACTTAGCCTGTAAAAAAATTAATATAATTAATACTTTTTTGTTTATGCAGTTATAAATATTTGGTAAATTATTATCACGAAAAAATGAAAATCAAGCAGCATAATATTGCACAGCACTTTTGTCTTCATTTGTCGAAATAAACTTCCCTTATTCAGAAACTAAATGAGACTTATAAATATTAAGTAATTGTTCATAATCATGCATACCATATGAATTTGCATGAAAGTTAGATAATAAAGTCGGTAAATGAATTTACTTAGCAAAGCACTAAGTGACAGTTATGCAAATGTCTTAAATTGCGGCGTTCTGTGTCTGGGTTGCAAAATAATGAAATGCACATGAAATAATTTGATTCATAAGAGAATAATGTTGTTGTCGATAAAAAGTTGGAAATATAATAAATAATATAGAAAATATATCTATGTATGTGAGTGACGTAAATTTTATGAATATAAGTTTTAAAAATAACATTTATTTTTCATTTCATTTCAGCCATTATCTGTCCACTGTTGAACATAGGCCTCCCCCATTGACTGCCTATATATTAAAAGTTTTTAATCTTTTTTTTTTTACACAACTTAGAATGGCAAACAAGCTGACGGCCCACCTGATGGAAAGTGGTAACCGTCGCCTATAGACATTAGCAGTACCATGAACATAATAGAGTATACTGTTTCGCCCATTATATCCCCCATGCGTTGCCATTCTTAAGGACTCAGGTGTTAATCCTCTGTACCCAGTAAATTCACGCCATATCCCACCCTTCAAACCGAAACACAGCCATGCAAACACAACTGCTTCGCGGTTGAAACACGAATGGGACAGAGGTACCCAAGCAATCGACTTTTGTATAAAGTCTCCCTCTGGTAACTCTACAGAATATTATCTAGAATTACATATTTTATAACTTTTAATAATAAATCTAGCTCTTTACTGTATGTTTTCAACGTTTGCTTACTTATTTTTATTATGTGGTCCTTTAGTTCGCAGAAAATCTGAAAAAGTGCATTATAGTTAGTAGCTGAATCAAGAACTCCGGATGTTGATATCAACTCGATGATTTCCGATATGTTAATATTCACTCGGTGATCTGATTATGTCATAATAGGAAAAAGTGAAATCTTTATTTCAGGGATTCCAACAATAGCGAGAGTTTAAAAAAAATTGTAATTATTCTTTATTTTTAAATTAGACGAAAAAAGTGCTCTGTTTAGATAATGTTCATGTATGGCATTTCAAAATAAAACTTCTGATATAATATTAATTACATAATATATGAAAGAAATAAAAGAAAAATAATTCTTACTATATTATTTAATGTTATGTGCAATAAAATGAGTGGGGTAAAAACGGGAAAATATCAAGTCTCTTAAAAGATATTGCTAGAAGATGCCTATGTGACGTAAAATATAAACGCTGCCCTTGAGGTAGTTAACAACCTTTGTAATTACCCTCATTTAAAAACGCTTCGAATATCCCGCAATCTCGAGGAGCACAACTCCGAGTAAATTCTATAAAAGGTCCTTTAAAGACATTAAATCTGTAAGGACCTTTGCAAAATTAATTACAACAGACCTGAACTACGGCACAGATAAAACAAAATTAAGCGCAGTTGAAGAGTAAAAACTACATTTTGTTGGAACGACCATGCCGCGTTTATTTCAATAACTCGGACAGGTGAGAATTACGTCGGCTTCCGTAGCCACAAAGGCTGAGCTTGGAACTTGGTCTTTGTCCTTTGAAGGTAGGGTTGGCAGGAAGGAAAACTTGAGTTCAGGAGATATTGTTGTTTAGTTTTGGTGGTTTGTATTCACACAATTAAACTTAAAAATGTAAAGTAATAATAAAATTATTTAAAAGAGCAACACGCAAGTTTCTTGCTCGTTCTTCTTGTGATGAGACAGCTTTCCGAACGAGCGGTAGATTAAAAAAAATGTAATGACTTTTCAAAAGTGCTTCAATGTAAGTTTATTTGAATAAATGATTTCTATTCTATTCTATTCTATTCTGTTTGCTATATTTTTTTTAATAACGTACATACATAGACATTTACGCACATAAAATAACCTAATTTTTTATATCAAAATGTTAATTTGATTAAAACTAATATGGTATATATTTGAACTTTATCGATGTAGAAATGCGTAAAATATTTAAAAGTTTTTTTTTTATAATAAACATATACGATAACCTTCATAAACATGGATGAATTACAACTCCAAAACAATTATAATTTGATTTTATTATTTATCTTATCACTTATCTGTTTTCGGGCATTTGTTACAAATATTTTGTTAGCTATCAAGTAAACAGTAAGCGATTATTTAGCAGTTATTGCAGTTTATATCGCAGTTGCCAACCCTGTGCGTACGTAACGAGTGTGCTCTCTGCAATTTGCTAATTATACAACTTGCACAAAATTAGTGCGCGCTTTCTGATGATTGCGCTCAAATGAGGGAAAAACCATTTCATGTCATCAAATTGTTTCCTCGTGTCCTTAATTTTTGACTGTTTATATAATAATTGTGGTGTTTTAAATGATACTCCATTACACCAATTGCGGGGGCCTCTAACTAGTAAACCTTTTTTTATGGAAAATCTTGATAAATTTTGTTCAAGATACAAATACAAAAAATTGGAATGACAAACAAGTTAACGGCTCGCCTGATGAAAAATTGTAACTTTTGCGTATAACTCAAGGTGATATGTTTACGTCCTCTAATTTGAGTGCCATATCCTATCCTCCAAACCTTATTTATATAGATGTTATATAAATCGGTGCATTTTGCTATCTCATTTTGTCGTGAAATGGTAATTTACTCGGGCATATTACAGATATCAGTTAATAAAATATTACTTTCAGTTTAATACTTTTATTTTGTATTTTGTTAATTTCACTACAATTTTATAATACAGCGTTAAGGAAGTATGTGACTGCCTTTTATAATTGCAATATTTTTGTTACATTTTTATTCCTCCATTAAAATCCGAATTTTAATAGCAAATATATTCTATACAAGCTGATTTCCGCGGCTTTGTCTACTTGAATCAGTACGTAAAATCCTATGTGCTAAGTTAGGATATAACCTCCCTGTATACCAAATTTCATTCCAATCCGTTGAGTAATATTTACATGAAAGAGTAACGAATATTCGTCCTTCTATCTATCTGTCTATTTATCCACTTTTATAAATTTTCGTATTTATAATATTAATATGATAATTCGAATTATACAGCCTCTAAGTAGGAAAGGATTTGAAGAGATTCTGATAACTTATCAAATCTCACCAAGGGGGTTTGAGTCTAACTTAGGGTATTTCACCTTAATCGGCGTCCTTCAAATGCCACTTCGTTACGGAACATAGTTGAATCTTTATTTCTTTTGATTGCAACATAATCCTATCTGAGATTATTGTTGTATTTTTATTTATTGTGATTACAAATATAACCGATATTTAGAGATTATCAGACAGACCTAGAAACGGCTAACGAGCTAAATAACGGTATCGGTACAGGTAAATCTAACAACTACCTGGTTTCAAATACCATCTCGTCCAATTGTGTGCGCCACACGGTTCCCACGTTTCAGAAATATATTTACCAACATTTAAACGTCAATAGTTTGGTTTAGATGTATCGCTTTCTGTCCAGATAACAAGCGGAAAGGGATTGGTCCTCTTTGATTGGACAATTTATATCATTGGATGCAATTTCGTTATGAGATATCGTAGTATTTTATAGTTATTAAACTTTTTTTTTTCAAAGATCCTTGATAGTGGTTCGAAATAAGGTAAGAATTGAGATTTTGATCTTTTCTATCTGTGTTTTATTGTACCTGCCTAGCCCAGTAAAAGACAGGTACATCGTATAAAAAAAAATACAGAAATACTCCAACTGCGAGTAAAAAATGGAATAAAAGTTCTATTAAACCAGATGAACTTCTTGGAGTTGCTTGCTTCTGAGATTAATCAGACCCGGTGGACTAATTATACAAATTATGTTCTATTTACCTTCACGCCAAGTTTTTTGCGGCATACGCACATAAAGTGAAGTTGTAGTTTTACTATAAGTTCAGGAAGAGATATTTTGAGATATATATATTTTTTAAGAAATATTGATACTGAATAACTGTTTTAATACAACTTAATGAAATGGTAATCAAGGTTTGTTGAAATTATCACAGAAATACTCTGAATAAAGTCACTGATAAATGGAATGTTTAATCAATCGATTTTTTATTTGGACGTCAGCTGACTGCAAGCCGTTATTGTAATCGTTGTAGCAGAGATAGAATTTCTCTGTGCAAAGCTTAATGGGTTAAGCTTTAGTCTATTTGACTGTGAACTCTCTGCATTAAATTTTACAAGGGTTTCCAATAACATTGTTTAGTCCTTGCAAACGAAATAACACTTTATATACAGGTTGAAATCGGAATCGTTAGTTATATTTAAAATCAAGAATCCACCCTTGTTATAGCATATATTAAGACACTAATTTAACAGCTAGACGCGCCCTATAAATTTGGGAAGCTTAATATTTTTTATCATATTTTGTCTCTTTTTCGGTTGGTTTTTGAAAATGTTCTGTCTCACTGGTTTTAGTTTTTATGAATAATATGGGCTAATAGACTAGAATTATCGGTCTACTTTTCAACCGACTTCAAAAAGTAGTTTCTCATTGCGTTTGAATCTTCTTTTAATGTTTGTTACTTCATAAGTCTGTCAGTTGCAAACCAATTTGGAAAATTCTCTTTTTTATGTGAAAGGATGTACTTTGATTAAAAGATATATTGGTTCCGTAGAAATTTTATCAAAATCAGTTTACTAAATTACTTTTTGGTAACAAAAAAAAAAACTGATTTTGCCACAAATGAAGTCTTTTTTTGTAGAACACAATCATAATTATGTAACGATGCCTGTTGACGTGTCGTTTCAAAAAACATGGCCACAGTTATAACTGCAGGTATTACGCTTAATTACTCTATGGCCTGAGGGAACGGCTAGGATACGGAGTATTTAATAATTAGCTTTAATATCCTGTTTTTCTATAAACGAATTTCAAACATGCGCATTTTTTGTTCTCACTCCCTTTGTGCTATGAAATTGTTCAACAAAGGGGCGAAGCCATGCAATTTTATGTAATGACAAACGAGTTCTACGCCGCGGTCGGGAGATATTTCATTACGGATAGACGAATGCAGTGGGGAAATTGGTTAAACTAAGTCAAGGGTGGAACGGTAACTCATTTAGTTCTTGTGTTGGAATGTTGACGGGCTTTCCGTTTATTAATATGACAATGTATGTGCATTCTTTTTTTTAAATTTTTAAAAGATAATAACCTCTTTATACGTCATTAAAATGTTATTAATATTAGGTTGGTGGTATTAGTTGGTATGAGTAGATTTAAAAATATGGAAATAAAAAGTGTCCCATTCGTGTTTCTACTGTGAAGCAATTGTGTTTGCATGGCTGTGTTTCGGTTTGAAGGGTGGGATATGGCGTGATTTTATAGGGTACAGAGGAATAACACCTGAGGAATGGCAATATATGAGGGGTATCATGGGCGAAACATACTCTGTTATGTCCATGGTACTGCTCATATCTATAGGCGACGGTTACTACTTGCCGTCCATCAAGGTCAGCTTGTTTGCCCTTCTAAATTGTATAAAAAAAACCATCTTCTTCGATTGTGTTATTTTTTTTTGTTTGTTCCTTTAGATCTCTGTTATTTATAAACCGATTTTAAAAATTCTTTTTTTATCTGAAAAGATATACTTGCAAATTGGCTCCATAGAAATGTCTACAAAATTGGTTCATTTATTTCTTTAAAAAAAAATACTTGTAGTGTCAAGATTCAATTCAGTGTTAATTTTTTTTTTTTTTACAAAATATACTTGTTGCTCATTCCAATCACATACAAGAACGGTTTCAAAATAGAATTCTTAAACTCAAATAACTAAACCCAAGCTTTCAGACGTAGATATTAGCTAGCTTGTTCTGTTAAAATCCCCAAAGAATTTACTGGGGAATTGTACGAAATCCTTTTTTCTTAACTCGTCTACATTAGCCCCTGGCATGGTATTCGATTCGGTACACGCTCCACCAACTCGCTCAGGAAATGAATTTAAGGACTCCACTGCACTCGGGCAAATATCCTTTTCTTTAAATCGAGTTGGGAAAACGACATTTCAAATGTCTAAGAATGTGAGCTATTCTTACCTGTATATTGTATATTGTCGCTAGATAAAACTACTTCGTCCGCGCTGTTTACGATTTTAACATGTTTTTTTCTTACTGTTGATCCTGTATGTTAAATGATCATTTACAAACTAAACTATAGTAAAGAAATATTGTTGATTCGTAATCCCAAGAGAAAGAACGCATCTCGCCCCCAGTAAATGAAGTAATAACTTCAAGAGAGTGGACGACGATGATGCCTGTGACTTAGGACAGTTTTTTATAGCTGTTTATAGGGAACCACTGCTGAACGTGGTTGATCAACAGATAACAAATAACTGAAATGATGATGATGATAATGATATTTATATTAATATTAACAAGTATGTGTTACTCTTAAAAAGCTACTTTAATTATGAATAGGTGCGTAAATAATGAGATGTTTCATACAACGACTTGCTTCGTAGATGTAAGGCACATTACAAATATTGTATCTTTACATTTAGGGTTAAATTCACAAAAATTTTTTGCTCTGCAAAGAAAAATAGTAGCTTCCATTATCACAAAATTTAAGTAGAAACAACACGAGAGTATACCCCATCGATTGTAAAAAGTATTGTGAAAATACGTTCTAGAACTAGCAACATAATCGCGTTAAATATTCGTAAAAAAAATCAGATGAATTAAGAACATTCCTTTGAAAGCCATTTAAAAAGCAAAATAATTAGATAAAACAATTAATTACATTGACAATTTTTGAAATGCCATATTTAATTTTTCCAATAATAAAGTAAACCTTTTCAATGTTGTAAACAATGAAGAAAAGAGAATTCCATTATGTCTGGAGTCTGGTTTTTCATTCAAACTGATTCTCCGAGCGTAGAACAATGGTAGCAATTTGCAGAAATTACCACTAAGTTCAGACCACGTTTCAAGTTACATAGCACTCACCACTGAATCTGAAATAGTTTATTTCAGATATAAATATGATTGCATTTGAAATGTCCGTGATTAAATTTAAAACTTTGTTGAGAATTCAAATATGCATAGACATACGAATTGTAGAAGAGTAAAATAGTAAAGTATTCTGAAAGGTTTTATTGTGTATTTTAGTAAAAAGGAAAAGAATTTTGTTTCTACATTGGAAATAATAGTGTTGTCCCACTGATTGTAAGTAATTTTAACGATTTCAAAGAAATAAGTTTCTATTTTTAATTGTTCGTGGCTTTTTAAGTGTCGGAGTATTGGATTGGTAACTAAATTAAGAATTTTAACTCTATTATCAATTTACTTAATATTGATAATAGAGTTAAAATTTATAGTAGTATGTACTTTTACATTTTTCCTTTTAGATACATTAATTACTTCGTTATGTCTAATAAATGTTAAACAAAGCAACATTTAATCTTCTTCATAAAAGCCGATTCGCTGCAACTGCAAACGTGAAACCTTATAAACTGAAAGTACAGTAGGCAAGTTCGGTAAAATCCCGATGTTTCCAGCAAATATTGAAAACTCCAAAAGCAAAGGGCCATTGTGTTTCCGGTTGCTGAAAACTCCTAATTAGTGACAGGACACCGGCGTAAATTAAACCGTTCGTGAACGAACAACTTTTCGACGACCACTCCACTTTCATCTGAAATGCAACTCAACATTTTCAATGCATAAAGCAAATGATTTACTATTCATAAATGAGAGCTAGGCATGGGATATTTCACAAGTAACATGTGAGTTTCATATTAAATGCAAATTCATACATCACGTCTGCGATTTTTTTTTTCATATTAAATGCTACAAATAGCATTATGGGAAAAATTTAATAATCAGTTGCGTTTAGATTTTAAAGTAATGTATCAGTGACGCGATTTATAGGCACATGAATGAAATTATAAATGTAAAGAATAAGCATAATAAATAACACAGATTAAACCATACTGGCACACTGATTATAAAAATCGTCGCAGTAAGTGAAAATCACAGCCTGTTGAAATATCATATGTGAAATCACAGCCTAATGAAAAATAAAAATATGAAATGACAATGATGACGATGATTAAAAGCAGCACTTATTTTTATACCTAATGAGAGTAATTTGAGCATAGTATCATTATGGCACAACCAACTTGCTGTATTCCTGAGGATGGAAAATTGTGGTTTTATTTTTTCTGGAAGATGAAATGTATCCATCAAGTTAATATCCCACAGTTGGGACCTTAATGGTTTGTTATGATGACAAAATGTTGAATTGTATAATCTATTACAACCTATCAGATATATATCCGTTCTAAAATCTATAAGTTAAATAGTGTATTTTCAACGATTGGTACAATTATTATTTCAGCAGTTTTTACTGGAAAAGAACTATGTAAAGTCAAGATCTATATAATAATCATAATTACGCAATTCTCTTTCTTATGAAATTTTTGTGTTTTAGTATTTTTTTTTGAGTGGTTTAGTTTTTTCCCCCTAAGGTTTTGGTGACCTTTCACCTGCACTAAGCATAATCTTTTGCATCAGAAATTACTTTTTTTTACCCTCATATTAGTACAGTAATAAATTTTGTGACCTTAATTAAAAACATAAAAAAAAAATCAATATTTTATTCATAACGACGTCGCATGTTTACCAATAGTTAGCCACAGAATTGATATTATCTAATCCTATAGTTTTTATTGCAGGGACTAATTACAAGTTCGTTTCATTATAATATTAAATCCTTTGAATAATTTTAATGTTAATTAGACAATTTTATTTTCTTTCGTCCAATTTCACGACGTCATAAAATAATTATATCGTCAGTCACTCCTTATTTCATTTGTAGAATTGTTGGGAGCATTGAGTTTATGAATATTATTTTCCTTATCCAATTCTGTTTTATCACGTACTAAAACGTATGTACACAGGTTACGTGCTGTTTTAAAGGTCTTTTTTCTTGTTTTCTTTTTATATACTTCTTTTAATAGAAAAATATTATTTTGTATATTATCGTTAAATTGTTTGTTTGTTAGTAATAGTTTGACGTTTAGAATCTACTAGGTGATATTTGATGCAATTGAATAGGACTTTTTTTTAAAGAATATCGTCATATCTTGGAAAGCAACTGAAAAAATGAACACAGCGACACGTTATAAGCTTTTATTTATTTCATTTATGCATTTCACCACACTGTCTAATAATTTAAAAGGGTCTTATGGTTAGGTCAAATATACTCGTAAGAAAATAACGAAAATATAAAGATGTATTTTTGTTAAGTTCTGTTGTAACAGTTCCTCTTAGATCCTTCGCTCTTCTATAATTCAGAACAAGAGCCTAGACAGATGGCAAAATATTCCGTGTCTAAGTACTATTACCTTATCGCATGTAAGAGCAGCAACGACAGAAAGTATCCTGCATCTTAATATTTATAGCTAATTCTGTTTTACGCGACAGACTTTATGCGGTTATAAAATAATAATAAATACGCTTACGACTATATTTCCTAATGGTATACTCAGAAGCATTTGTCGACTGTTACTGTTGTGGTTTTTTTTTAATGGGTGAAAATGGAATGGCAACTCCGCCCGCGCTATCGGTATACACTGACGAGCCACCAGTGGAAGATGGTAGGTGAGAATGAATGCAGGTCAGTTGGCCCACTATGATGAATTCGACAAGAATTAAATATGATGGTTTCCAGGGGTAATCGCGTCGAGGTCGACCTGAGAGGATATATTGCTAGTAATGAGGCTATTAGACCCCATTACTAACAATTCCTTTTCCCCCCTTACTGTTGTGGTTGACATGCCTTTATATCGCTGAACATATTTGAATCCAACGTGAGAAGGGGTGAGCTTATCTACCGTCACTTGGATTAATTTGATGTGTTATCAGTATTTTCCCTCGTCAGTCAGTTTTTATTTAGAAAATGAAAATTGCTGTAACTCTGCCTGTGCTATTGGGTTACGCTGGCGGGATACCAGCAAGGGATGCTAGGTAAGAATGAAAGTAGGTAAGTTGGCCCATCGTGGCTAATTTAGTAGAAATTAACCACGACAAGGGAAGCCGCATGAAGGTTGACCTAACAGGACAAATTGCTAGCAATTTGACCATTTTACTAACGATAATTTCACTCCATTTTTGCGGTTTATAAATTAGGATAGTATATTACAGAGCAGTAGCGACTCTATGGGCAAACGCAGTGTAGAACGATCCCTCAGTCACCCAGATAGAATGACTCAGTGGATGCAGGAGGATCGTTCCATACGGCAGTCTATGAGGGAGACCTATGTTTAGCAGTGGATGGATAAGCTGAGATGATGATTATGATGATATCGGAATTCCCTGTATTTTATAAGTTTCGTATAAAAGTAAGTTTAAACACACTTTTACAGAAATAACAAGCATTTAGGAAATGTTGCGAAGCTTTTCAAACGACCTTCGCCGAAAGTAGCCGGTATATGTATGCCAAAAGGTCGGTCAATTCGTTCCTACATAAGAGTCAAGAGTCACACGTTATTAGCTAACTGTACATATCTATCGTAGGAATTATATCGTATATATAGCTTGAACAAAATAATAAATACTTAGGTTGAGATTCCGTTACAAGAACAGGACCTATAAACCGTCCAGGCGCTCACAAATAGTAATAGGTATACACTCCGCGCCTACTAATCAACTAATTACACGAAATATGTATTCGCTGTATCATTGAACTGTTTTGTGACACGCTTTGAAATGGGATCATGGGATGTCTACATTTTGATATACTTTTAAATGTAATATTAATTTAAAAAAAGTGTATCTGTATACCTAAATATATCTATATACCTGTGAATTATTGTAACTCGTCCGCCGACACTCGTAAATACTCTATAGTTTATAATTTAATGACATTTTATAATTATTTATTCATTCGTATGATGTTGATTCCATTAGCCGCGTCGGTCTCAATAGACGGGCAAAGGTCTTTACACATGTCGTCATTCACGTTGACCATTAACTGTCCACGTTGAACATAAGCCTCCCCTATAAAGGGAGTTTTGCCAGTAATTGCCACCACAGTTAAGCTTTTGGTGATGTTTTTAGTGGGGCGCTGCTGCTCGACTATTAAGTATCCTTAGTCGCCTCTTACAACACCCATGTGAAAGGAAGAGGCGGCCCATTTTATGCCAGGAGGATCGTGGATACTCTACATATTGGGTGCCCAAAAAGGACCCAGGAAGCGATGGTGCGATGACATAGATGCGTATCAAAGGGACTAATCTGAGGTGGCTTGAATAGGCACTTTTGGAAAGAGTTTTGGAAAATCATTATCCAATAATGGGGCGTCATATCTAAAATAAATAACTATAAAATTCAGATTGATGAAAGTAAAGCTAAAACAATTTCCGTTTTCACAGAAACATGGTCTTAGTCATTTCTATACAGAGAAAACAATTAAAGTTGAATCTAATAAAACTGTGGCAAAGTTAGAAAAACTTGATTAAAGCCATTAAAGTTAATCATCAGGAAAGAAAGTTACAATTTATATATGTTTGAGAATTCAGACTTATGTTGATTTAGATATTTAGGTATAAATTGTTAATCCTGTCATTAAAGTGGTATTTTGTATCAAAATAAAAAAAAAACATAGAGTTGTATTTTATAATTGATTAAAAAGAATTATAAAATTTTAAAAATAAGTGTAAATAACAGTCGAGTTACTTGCCCGTTTTTCTCAGCGAACACTATTTTCTGGTCTGCGGGTAGAATTAACTCAAGGATTTGTAATTAACTTATTTGAATTAAATCATGTATTGTCATGCCGCTAGAATATATTCTGTAATTCCTTTGAAGACTTGCAAGATATTTAAAACTTGTAGATACCGAATACCAGGCTATTTAATTCGCTTTAACTGCCCGGGCTTTTAGTGCGAAAACGGTGTCTAGTGTTTAATTGCCATAACAACTGTGACAGAGATAGAAATACTTTAGTGTTCAACTTGTCCTATGAGTTTTGCGGCCAAATTAAAATGTGCGACAGAGACAAATACAGTTTAGTGCCCGACTTGTTAATTTTGTTGCCATATTAAAATAATAACGGTGCCGTCGTAAATAGATGTTGTACTTGTACTATATATATTATTGTATCCCTAGTCGTATTGAAAACCGTTTTAATTAGTTTTATTTCATACGTAACGAGAATTGTACGTATAGAATACTAGCTGTTACCCGCGACTTGATTCGCGTGACCGGTATAAGTATTTTTATTGGGTAATTAAGTCTCATTGGTATTTGATAGCCTTGATCTCGTTATTGGATACAAGTGGTGAGCACATTCTTATAGGACAAGCACATTTTTTTAATAGGTGATAATGGAATAGTAACCCCGGTTGTGCTATCGGTATACGCTGGTGAGGCACCAGTGAGAGATGATAGACGAGGATGAAAGCAGATAAGTTAGTCCATCGTGATGAATTTTAAGAGAATTAACCAAGATAGATTCTAGGGGGAACCTGATGGGTATACAGCTAGCAATGGAGCTGGTAGATCCTCATCACTAAGAATGTGCTGAAGCTGTGAAAATAATTATAGGAACGAGCAGCCCTATTGTGAAAACATTTTGTTTAATTCGTGACTAATTCGTTATGGGACAACGAATGTGCTATCATACCCCATTGATACTCCGCCAGCGTATACTAATAAGGCAGGAGGGTTTATCGTTACATTACCATTAAAAAAAAAAACTGCGATGTCCGTAAATAAAGCTTACGCAAATCTCAACGGAATAAATTCATCCGCCAATTTCAAAGTTAATTTCGTTTATAAAGCCACCGCGCAAAACAACATTACCATCAACAATATACCCAAATTTATTAATAAGAGGCATCTCTGATGATATTAACGTAGTCGTATTGACCGAAGAAGCTATTGTTCGCGTTAGGGTTGTCACAATTGTGAATTTTGTGCGACTCCTTACCGTGATTGTTCAGGGATTGTTACTTTTATGTCATCAGTTTTCAAATTTTATGTCATCCTACTTTGTTGTTCTTTTACTTTCTGTTATTGATGTATTTGTATATATCTGGAAATTTTTTCGTTACAATAGTAAATATTGAGTCGAGGCAGGCACACACGTTCTATAATTATTTAAATAAAAAATGTAATTAGGCATTTATTACATATTCATTTTATGACATTACTAATTTTTATCTGCGACTTCGTCCGCATGAGATAAGTTCACTGACTCGAATAAAAATTAGCCTCTATCTTTCTTCATCTCCTATAGTATGTATGTATATACCAAATTTGAAATTAAAAATTTGTTTAGTCAAGACGTTAAGAGGTAACAAACAAATATAAACGGCGTTAGGTGATAACTTCGCCATATTTATTATTTATTTATTTAACATATACGAGTACACACTTACTTATGTAACTGTGCATTGAAATTTAAATAAATAAATAACCAACCTCACTTTCGCCTTTAGGTAAGGATAAATTTAAAAATTGGCATTAAAACTCGCCGCATCCGTCTGCCTTTATGGTAGCGATGATCTCAAAAACTAGTAAACGTATTTTTATGCTGTTTTCATTTATCAATACAGTGATTTCTAAGGTATAGGTTTTATAGGTATATAATTCTTAGAGATTTGTGTAAATTGATTGAAATATGATGACCATTGTTAAAGTTGTTGAAAAAATCAAACCGTTTGGAAGCTTTTATCAAAAAGCCTAAATCTTTTTGACATACAAGTAACATGATAATGTATGGTAAGATTGTTTTTTTGTTATAGGTTTATAAAAAAATCCGAGTTAGCATAAGTCTATCTTTTAAGGATAATTTATTATAACCGTCTAATACATACTCGACACAACAAGCTCATGCAAAAAATCTAAGCTGCATATATCCTCTACTACTCGTGCAAAATGAAGGCGGGTTGTTAGTGTATAGGTACAATGAAGTCATGATTTGAAAGCACTTAAAGAAATCCTTAATTCTATTTCCAGTTGCTGGTAGTTGCCAACCCTAATAAGTCTAGCCCTTGAGGGTTTGTATAATACTCCCTGAACAAGCTCTCGGGCTACGGAAGACTGAAGTAAAATCCGAGATGGTGGAAAATGATGGAATTTCAACGTGTACCGTACTATGGCTCTTTTAATTAATTGATTCTTCATAATTTTCTTCTACTCGTACATACGACAGCTTTTTAATTTGTGCAGTATATAATGAATACTATTTCATTTAAAATTCTGAATTCTATATTTAATTTAAATTGTTCAAAAAAATTACTATCAGTTCTCCTGTTCATTTTTCTTTGGTGAGACTGATTACCGATTGAAAAGGTAAAATTAAAATTAACAACCCAATTAAGTGTCATCTTACTAACTACTAACAAATATTCTTTTTTCGTAAATGTTTATTTTTTTTTTGAGACCTTATTAATTAATGATATGTAATCCATTCCTTAAAATATTTTATTATACGTACTGTATAATTAAAAATGTCGGATTTTTACCTCTGTCTACCCTTTGAATCCAGCTAATTCATCACGATTCCGTATCGGTGCTGCCATAACTGAATAGGCAATCAAACCACGTTTTGTGTAGTCTTTTGAAAAGCCAATTTACTCCGGCTTAATTAATAACCATCCAGTACGTGTTATGTATACTTCAATCTAATGTATTAAGCGTAGTGTTAATCTGTCTGTACACAGTTATTAATATTAAAAGGGCCATGAATGTGTCTCGGCACAGTCTCAGTCTATTTGGTTTTGGAAAGGCGCATGTCTTGGTTTGTTTTCTCGGCTAAACTAATCAACTAAAGTGTAAAGATAGACAGATAGTCTAAAACCTCTATTTTCATCATACAATGATGAATATAGTTTATGTAGGGTGAAATTGAAATTTTTAATGCGCCTTTATATATCTACCAATGTTCTATCAAAAAATTCGAACACTTTCAACTAAACATGGGCCACAGAATAGGGCGGATTTTTTTGCCTTCCTTAGTAACTGGATAATTGGAATTGCCGTGTTTTATATTGAAATTAAATTGGTTTAATAATTTTCTACCTGTTTTCAACTCATTTTCTTTTATATAAATTTTTAGCTTTCCATCGACCATTGAATGGATGTCAGTGATTTTAAGCCTGTATAATAATATCTAATATACTATATTGCTTGGAGAGCTTTGTGTCATTCACCTAAGAACATCACTTCCGAGAAGTTATATATATATATGTATATATATATATAGCAGATTTTGAAATACTAATGTAATGTATTATATTATATCATAGTACACAGGAATGGCACCGATGAGGAATATTTATGTTTTACAATTTTTTTCATCACAAATGGCATCCATTACATTAAGTCTTAATAATTTTATGATTTTATACCTAAATCTTATATTCGTAACCACGTGTTTATAAAATATAAACAATATTAACGTGTTTATAAAATATATTTAAAAAAAATTATCATCGACAATATAGGATTATTTTATATCCGAACTTTAGAGTACTCTTTCGTTGTCCCAATTTTTACAAGTAAGTTTTTTTTTCTAAGTAAAAACGGCAAGACGTTCCTGTGACGGCTGTAGTCCATGCCTCCAACTATTCTATTCTTTTTCATCTAAATTGAAGATTGCAAAAGAAAGAGTGATAATGTTTCGTGAAGAATTTGCATGTGGATACAATTAAAGAAAATTTGGCATTTGAATTAAAATGTTATAACTATGGAGGTATAATTAAAATAAAAGCTAGCAGTACAAAATGGTTTATTAAACAAGCGTCTCCCAGTCTAGAAATCAGGCAGGTCAGTGAACCTTAGGCTAATGACTGTCTATAAAATACATGATTCTCCAGAATTAGATGGACGTGCTGGTGTTTATTGCCTCTATAGACATAATATTACGACGTCCAACTTTACAGACAGTAAAAGCTTTTACATAGTACAAGCAGTGATCTAATGCCCGAACGATCATATAATAATTTGGGACACATTGCTCTGTCTTGACGTATGTCTTGGGTGATTATTGGGAAAGAGTTCTTTAGAAAACAGGTTGACATAAAGTGTAAGAATATATTCTAAACGAAAATTTACCTTTCCCTCGTAAAGATTAAAGTAATGCAAATGGAAGTGAATCAGTAATAATCTTGCAAATGCTTCAAACGGCAAATACTTGCGTGTACAAATGTAATTTGTTTTCCTGTTCATTTGACTTGTACAAGTAAATAGAATACCTAACGGTTAGATATTTCGCTTCAAGTACTAAACTAGGCATTTGAGAAAGTTGACTTACGGATAGTGTTTAAACTTAAACAAATTCGTGATAACTTTATTTATGGCTGTCTTAATATATTGGTTTCCGGTTCATTTCATTGACTTTTAACATGGATTAATGTATTTAATAAATGCAAAATAATACATAGGAAGGTATAATTGTTTACGAATAAAATATATAATAATTAGCTGACCCCGAAAATGTTGTTTTACCACTTATTGCGAAATATAAAAATCACAATTAAACTACAGGGGTTGATCGTAAAACGATGAAAATTTAAAGTTGTATGTATTTTTCAATGCTAAATTATAATAAAATAAAAATAAAAAAAATTGACAAAAAAATAAAAAAAAGCATATTTTGGGATGGGTCACCTTTATCACTGAGGGGTATGAAAAATAGATATTGGCCGATTCTCAGACCTACCCAATATGCACACAAAATTTCATAAATATCGGTAAAGCTGTTTCGGAGGAGTTTGGTAACAAACACCGTGACACGAGAATTTTATAATATAATAATTCACGATAATTACTGATACTTAGTCTACAAATCTTAATAATTTAGCATAGCATAAAATTACAATAATAGTTAATATTACAAAGTTAGTCAACATTCGGTCAGTGTTTTAAAAATGAAAAATAGTACTAGTTCAGTTTAAAGCTTGCTGAGGCACCAGCGCTGATTTTGAATTGATATTTTTTTACACAATCCGTCAGAGATTTCGGATTTAAAATATTATCATAATGTATCATATGTATTCTTTAAATCAGACAAATGAAGGTTAAAAAGAAACTAAATATTCTTAAATTCTTACCAAATTATAATGTAATTCCGTTTTTGAAATGGTTACATAATATTTTTGTAAAGTGTCAAAAAATTTATAATTTTTTTTATAAGGGCTTTTACCTTCTTCATACATCAGCCCTATTTTTCAAATAAAGTTTTATGTACTGTCCCTAGAAAGAGAGGAATGGGTATCAATAATTCACAGAAATATTAAAAAAATTATGATTTGAGTTTAGCTAATATCTTTATTTAAAAAGAATAGAATGCAATTTAATTAGCACTGAAACAACAGTTTGCTGAGGATTTATTTATCGCTGTCTCATAATAATTACAGCGCAGTCGCCTGTTTTATAAATAAAATTCTTGACGGCTTATGTATTTTTGCTCGTAAAATATTTATAGGAGTAACTGTACTTTATTGATCGTATTACGTATTCCTAAGAAGTGAATAGAGCATTCGACACAAGAGACATGTTTCTTAGGGATATATTGGATTCGTTATCAAATTAATCATCATCATCTTTCTATTCTTTTCCCATATCTAATGACGGTCTTCGTAGTAAGTTTTTTTTTGTTAAATTTTTTTTATTTCCACTCATTTTAGTAATTACATAGTTTTTAGCTGTAGCATTTTTCAGTACAGTTTCTGTTTTTCTCTATTTAGGTTTCTCTTTACACTTATTATCATCAACTTTCTTTCTGGCCATATCTTTCTTATTTTAAATTTGCACTGGCATCGCGTTAAGTTTCGATAGTGTATTTAAAATATATGTCAACAACGCGAAAGTTCAAAATTCACTGCATCTTTCTTACTATCCGTGTATCACAATACTTAACAGTTCATTCTTCGATCATCCGCTTTCATATTCAATATTTTATTTATATAATTCTTCTTTTTTTACTCACTCTTCGTCTTTGTGCATTATTTAATCAGTCATTATTAAATCTTTATCAAAATTGGTTCCAAATTATTGAAGGTATAACACTTTTGCACAAATATTACATGAATTATTAAATGATATTAAATGATATAGTACAGTACAAGAGGCATTATCATAGCTAAACAATCTCAAATGCAGAAAACACCGTTGAATTCAGAACCGTTGAAAGATGACAACTTCTCTGGTCTTGCTGCACTCGCCACGTTGGGTTACAGCATTAAACGTCAGCTGGCAAGTTGAAAGTTGTTCCGCACATAAATTCTGCTCGTATGACTTGCAGGCGTCTAGCTGTATAAATTTGTTTTCGCTGGCAACTGCGCTTTATTGAGTTTTATATTTTTGGAGATTCGTGACCTGTTTACTTGAGTCTTTTGCAAAGAGAAATTACTTTTCTCCCAAGACAAACTATGTTTTATTATCTGGGAAGAGAACAACATATTTTTATGATATTGCTTTCTCAGCAATTGGGGTTTACTTTGTAAAATTTGTTTTTGATATTCTGAAAATGCGTTTAAAAGTGGCTAAAGATTTTATCATTATATAGTATATTGTTTTCTTAATGTGTACTTTTCTAGTAAATTTATTTTTTTGAGTTTACTTCTGAAATTATTTGGAGAGGACAGTAATGAATATTTATCTCTATATTTCCTGTGTAATTTGTGGTCAAGATTCTTAGAATGGTTATTTACTTTAACTAAACTGTCAAGCTTACGAGTACATCTATTTATATCTGTTTCATTAGATTATATTATCTGTAGTGATAGTATCTTTGCCTTTCTTGAAGACATAATGAAAAAAAAGCATGCCAGTAAAATATGATAAATCTATCCTTTATTTAATTAAAGACGACACTAAATAACACTTTCAATTGTAAATAAGATTTAACTTAAATATTATACCTGTAATGCAAGAATTTTAATTTAAAATCATAAAATGATGCCTATATGTGTGTTCAGGTGTAAATAATTAATCGATCGCAAATTGAGTGGAGAAAGTGGCGAAAAAACTGGCAGGTACCCTTTACTTGCGGCCCCACCCACCGAGAACATGTTTTTAACAAGTTCCTATATTTAACTTTTTAATTTCCGTAATCAGAATCGCATGCGACTCCCAGTTATTTAAGTCTGGACAGCAGCTATACTGAAATAAATGCTGTCAGTAGTGTAGCATTGTAATAGAAATGTGATATGTAAATTTTGTTATAATAGGAAATGTCTAGTTTACGAATATACGTGAACATATATTGATGAACGATGAGAAGTCTCGTAGATATTTTAGAATAAAATTAATTGATTTAAAAACTTAGAATCGTATGTCCGCAAATACATTTTGATTTGTAACTGATAGTTTTTTTGCTTTGCAAGGAAAAATAGCTATTTCAATAAAGACAAAATTAGTATAGCCACAAAATATTAGACAAACTGAAAACCTGTTTCTTTTGAAAACTGCTTAAAAGTTTGGGCGAGTTGATGGGTAGGTTCATTTTGGAAGCAACTATCAAAACTGCTTTATAATCACACTAATTACGTGAGTTTCAAGTAAGGAAATCCACCTTGGTTATGAGATTTCAGATAACAACACCAATTGAGAAAAAATCTTTTACTATATTGATCCGGGAATTGAACCCTCTGTACCACGGAGAACATCCAACAAATGATTACATAATAAATTTTTTGCATGTATATAAATGGGTATAAAATACTCCGTTCATTCGCGTTTTTAGTGCACTTTACCTACTGCCTGCAATGTTCGAGTTACTGTCTGGCCAGCAACCGTTGGCAGACGGTCATTGTTCCAAACTTTTTGGTATTCGCGACAGACAGGTGGCGCACGTGACACCTGCTTCCGCTGATGCGTATGCGCATACACTCCACAATAACTGTGATTGCACTCCACTCGCGTGTGTACACACTTTTAAAGGGTATGTTACACTGTCAACATATAGGGTCTTAATTGTAGGTATATTATATACAAGGTACAAAGGAAAAGTGTGATCAGATTTAAACATTTTACTATTTATTCTTACAATTTATAATACTTGATTTTAATATCTGATTATCGAATATTTTTAGATTTTAACTTGATATCAATATTTTTCGTTTCGTAGAATATAGAATTATAAAATATTTTTTATTTATAACACCAACTATTCATTTTGTTCATATTAATTTTATATCAGATGTGAAATATTTTTTCCTTATTTTTTAATTACTTTCTTAAATCTATAGGAGATAAAATATTTTCATCTGCCGTTAATTTGCGACGTTATTTTGAAAAACGATTCACACTTTAGGAACGAACTGTTTGTGGAAATATAAACCATTATTATTATAAATAGTAATAATTATATATTTAATTTACAGATAAGCAGTTCTAAACGAATCCGACATTGGAATTTTAAATTGTGATCGCCAACAGGGCGTTAAAGTAGTGTTTAATCGAAGATAAGTGCTTCTATACCAAATATTTATACCTGTAACCAATAAACATAAGGCAGCCTTATAATTAGAACGAAATTACCTTAAAGGACCAAAATTAGAAATTTTGTAACCAATTTTGATAGTGTACGAACGCCTTAATTTTTTACCGACACGTAGTGTAAATAGTGCTTAATGAAAACAGAAAAAAAGTATAATTAAAAAGTTTTTACTACGCGTTTTGTATTTCAATTATATAATGACATATTTGAGTGATATTTGTGCTGGTGTGTTATTGGTGGGCATCGGTTTAAAATTAAACAGTGATTAAATTTGTGGGGAGACGTCATGGAGCGGTGTGATGGTTTTTTGGTGTACCGCAAGCCCGTCTACAGGGTGTTCCAGTATTTGGAAACGTAAGTATTGTAATTGTGTAAAAGTTAGTTTATTTATTCGTTACTTTGTTGTTTCTTCAAGATTTTACTGCTCAACAAGCGTGCAACAACATGAAAGACGTACACGTAATATTAAGTATTGTTTATCTTGATTTTGCCGACTAAGCCGCTATCACAACTAGTCTAATATTATTCTAAAGGTAGACTTTACATTTGGCAAGCGGTAGGCAAAGACAGGATTTGATGGCGTTTTAAAAGGGATGCTGCTGCTTATCCTTCAACCATTAAGTTCCTTTATTCACCTTTTACGACACCCATGGACAAGGAATAGTTGGTCCATTCTAAGCTTACTACACTACACCTGCACGGCAACACTATTTATATTAGGCAATAATTATTATTTCCCTTCAGATAAGCCGTCTGTAGAAAAATTCCGAGTATATAGACATGTCTGTCACATCGGCTCAGGAGCGCTGAAACTTTTATGAGCTACTCACGCGCGTCGCTTCAATATTTAAGTACCTACGCCGTCCGTTCTGTATTGAAACTCGTTCGTTTAGACTTTAAAGTTTAAATGAAATCTATTTTTGATCTTTATATCATAGATTACTAGACTAGTTCACTTAATTGCTACAATCTTAAAATGTCTTTTTGACAAAACGCCAATTATTCTTATTAGTATTATAAATGTGCAAATGAGTTTGTTTGTTAAATCTTGGCGCCTTTACCGGTCAACCAATCGCCATGAAAGATATTTATGTAGTATTTGCGATAAAGGAGTATAAAGGCTAGTTTTTTTTTCTCGGTCAATATAGGCATAGATGGTTAATATGGATACCAATCCAATATCTATATTTAGGTTCTTCTGGATATTGATGGCGGAAAAAAGGTCATCGATATCGCCCATATCGGTCGGATATCTATTTTCGAGTATGTTAAACGTTTGTTATAGAATATTATTTTTTGGATAACAAAATTGTCCGACTTGACCCACTGAAACTGCGCAGAGATGTTGCATCTCTGTACATCTTCTACCGAATTTATCATGGGGAGTGTTCTGAGGAATTGTTCGGATTGACCTGCTGCTGATTTTCACCACCGCACAACCCGCCACAAACTAAAGTTTCATCCCAATCATCTGGACGAGTGGCGGTCTTCCACCGTGCGTTTTTCAAGGCACTTTCTTCCACGCACAACCATTCTTTGGAATCAACTTCCAGCAGCGGTATTTCCGAACCGATACGACAACATAACCTTCAAGAAAAGAGTATATTCCTTTTTAAAAGGCCGGCAGCACACCTGCAATGCCGCTGGTGTTGTGGGTGATCATGGGTGGCGGTAGTCACTTACCATCAGGTGAGCCGCATGCTCGTTTGCCCCCTGTGTTGTAAAAAAAAAAAAAATTAACATATTCGTTATTAGTCAAGTATATCGATATTGTAACTAAAATATACATATATTGCTATACATTACCCCCTTGTAGGTCAATAAATATATTTTGGCCACGCAGACGAAGTTGCAGTTTGAAACTAGTCACTATCACTACACAGTATAAAACAAAGTTGCTTCCCGTCTGTCTGTCCCTATGTATGCTTAGATCTTGAAAACTACGCAACGGATTTTGATGCGTTTTTTTTTATTAGATAGAGCGATTCAAGAGAAAGCTTTATGTGTATAATACATGAATAATATAGTAGAGAAACATTTACAATTTTAGATGTTTCTAATGTGATATGATCTTTACCCGTACGAAGCCAGGGCGGGTCGCTTGTAAATAATAATTTGACATAGTAAACTTTATGTACAATTTTGTTTATTATTTTGTCTTGTAATTCTCAATTGTTGTTACTTTAAAAGGAAATGTCACGCCAAGATTGTTTACTAACTTTTTTTTAGTTTACTAACAAGGGAGCAAGAAATAGAAAGCCCGCTATGCCTTGCCTATTTAAAAAAGCAATTAAAACTTCATAAAACACGCCTGAAACATTGACCCCGGCTGGAGGCTGTTGAAACTTTTATGGAGCTCTTACGCGTGTAAATTATTATTAGAATCTGGTGCCTTTTGAATTTCTAATACTGTTAATTACTCTGTGTATTCTGGTTATTGGGGTGATTTTTAATACAATAATTTTTTTAATGGGTAATAATGCCGCCTGCGCTATCGGTATCCGCTAGCGGAGCACCAGCGAGGGATGATAGAGGTGACGATGAAAGCAGGTCTTTTTTTATTCTTTTTTATTAATGCATGATAATGGAATAGTAACCCCGCCTGCGCTATCGGTATACGCTGAGGAAACACCAGTGAGGGATGATAGGTGAGGATGAAAAGGCAGGTCAGGTAGCCCGTGATGAATATATCTGGAATTCAGCATGATGATGATGAAGGGAGAACCGCGTGGAGGTCGATCTGACAGGGTATATTGCTAGCAATGGGACTGGTAGCCCGCATTACTAACAATCCCTTCCCCCGCACGTTATTATTGTCCAAAGTGTTTATTCACTAATATTGTAAATGTTGAAGCGAATTTATTTGTTTGTTACCTCTTTGTACCTTAACAACTTAATTATAATAATTACAATTGCTCAAGACACCAAATTTCATAATTATTATACAGAATGGAGGATATAGAGTATTTTTCATCCCACTCAGTGAATATCATGTGGTCATGTGGTTGAAGTCGCGGGTAAAAGTTAGTTTGTTTATATTTAGATGTTAATTAGAACTAGTCAATTTCAACTTGTTAATTTAGTTAAATACTCATTTGGGTTTAAATAATTAAAAAGTAATTCGTATGATAGACAGACTTTAGACAGATGATGTGAAATAAATATACATCAGCAAGTCTACTCTTGAATTTAATATCAATACCAATCCAATCTATTGCCAATGACAATTTTGTACTGCACTCGTGTAACAACGGTTAGGAATTAGGTTAGAATTAGGATTGGTTTGTAATAGTTCACATTGGGGGGAGAAGGCATTGTTAGTAATGGAGACTTAGAATTCCATTGCTAACAATATACCCAACCAGGTCGACCTCCTCGCGGGTCCCCGTGGAAACTATCATGATTAATTCCAGATGAATTCATCATGATGGGCTAACTAGCCTGTTTTCATCCTCATCGATCACCCTTCACTGGTACCCCGCCAGCGTAACGCGTTAGAGCAGGCGGGGTTACCATTGCATTTTCATCCAATAAAAGAAAAAATAGTTCACATTGGCAAGTTACACTAATATGCATCTATCAGAACAGAAAGGAACCATTATGTGTGTTGCAATTCGAGAGTGCAAATTCTTAATTTCAATATCGGTCTATTGGAATATATTTAAAGAGTCATCCCATAGTTCCGCTAAAATATTAAACAATTTTTAATTAATAATCATACATGTCGGTTTTTCGAGTTATGTGACCAATTCATTGTCACTTCAGCTTCCTTATCTTTCGACAACCGACCGAAGGTTCTAGAGTGGCAACCACGTACGGGTAACGGGTAACGGGCAAACGCAGTTTAGGACGACCCCCTACTAGATGGAGTGACGACCTGAAATGCGTTGCAGGTGGCTCAGGAAAGTTCTTTATGGCAGTCTATGGGGAAGGCTTATGCCCAGCAGTGGATGGATAATGGCTGAAATGATGATGATGATGATGGTGATAAATCATACACGGCTTGTGCATTTATTAGTAGCAGAATTTCTTGAAAAACACAGTGTTTTTACAATTAACATTAGTGTAAGGCGCGTTGTACACTGCGCTATAATGTATGAGTATATTACAGCTCCCTGGCTTGTTAATTGTGTCTCTAGTTACGGATAACTGTCGCACGCTAACTAGACGTAGCGACTTGATACCGTCGTAAGTTCAAGTCTTTTCCGTAACTATATATCAGACTCATTGAGGGGAAATGTATGGCGAGCGAGTAGGAATACAATGTCATAGCTCCTTTCTGTTTATTGTTGAAAGGTTACACGATTAAAGGAACAAATTGATGTAGTAATACAATAAAAGAAAATCTGGTGTGTTTGCTTTACGACTTTAATTTTCAATAATATTTTTCTTTTTGAGTATTTCCCCCTTTTTTTATGCAACTTAGAAATACAAATATGGTGACGGCTCACCTGATGGGAAGTGGTAAGCGTCGCCTATAGACATGAGCAGTACCATGGACATAACAGAGTATACTGTTTTGTGTCATCGGTGCAAACTTTATTGGCTGATGTATTATTTAATCGTGGAATTGTCTTATGTTTTTTAAAGTTGTATGTTTTTCTCGAATAAATCAATAAAAAGGCTTGTATTCAAGTAATATAAAAAAGGTAATTAGAGATAAATACCCTGGTAGTAAAGTTTGTTTAAAAAAAATATCAAAATTAGTAATTTGGTTTTAAAAATCAAACTACTGAACTGATTTTGATAAATAGAAAACCGGGTTGTATTTCTTTTTTTTTTTTTTTAATTATCGTTCTAAGAACAGCCTACTTGTTTTAAATCTGTTGAAAATCGAATCTAAGTATGGATAGAGTACAATTTTATACACAGGATGAAAATGAATTTATTAAATATTTGAATTAAGTGTTTTACTAGTGAAACCGAACATTTTCACTAATTAAACATGGATCGAAAGGCGATTAAAAAATTGAGGCTTTCATACTAATGCGGCACGTTTAGTTATTATGGAAGACTTAAAATTTAAAGTTGTTTTTGGATTTTCGATTTACGAAATCTCAGTTCTATTTTATAGCGTGGTTACATTCTCAGTTTTACGGATAGTTAAAGATTTCAATTTTACACCGTGTACTATGTAGATGTGTATGGGGTAAAAAATCTATCTCTCTATTATCTTATTAGTTTAGACTAACTCAGGAAGACTATTATTAAATGATCTAACAGCTTTATTGTTAGCAATATATCCTACCAATTCGACCTCCACGCGGTTCCTCCTAGAATTCATTGTGATTATTTTTTGTGGAATTCGTCATGATAGGGTAACTGACCTGCTTTGATCGTTACCTATCAACATTCACTGGAACCTTGCCAGCGTAAATCGCCGGTGTAGTTAACATTTTATTTTTGCCCATAAGAAAAAGACTAAATAAGTCCATCCCTGTGTCACAGGCGTCCATAGGCTACAATGACCGTTTACCATCAGACGGGCTGTATGCTTGTTTGCCACCTTTGTGGTATAAAAAAAGTCCACCTAATGAAATTTACGATTTAAATTACGTGTTACTTAACCACATGTGGACATTAGGAAAAGCAGTTAAGAGAAAAACACCAGGTTTAGTTGATAGAATGTGTGTTTATTTAACTTGTTAAATAACTGAAATATCTCTTCCTCATATTTCCTTGACATTTTAATACGCAAAAAAATAAATATTGCTTTGGTTACTAACCAACGCTGCCTATAGCTTTCACACTGAAAAGGTCTTTTTGACCCTTATGTTCGGACCTCTGAATCAATGTTCGTTATCAATAAATATTGAATGTTCGGAACGTGAAAACTATCATAAGTGGTACCCTGGCCCTCGCATGAGTGTTGTTTCGTGTAGGGTCATCACGTATCGTATCACATACAAAAATATCGGATGGTATTTTTGTATGTGATTTACAAATTATGTGACATAATCTCAACTCTTCAGTAATGAAAATTAGCATTGTTTTTCATTTATTTGTACTCCAAACTTCTAAAAAAGAGCAGCAAAGAGAAAGGCAAACAAGCTGACGACCCACCTGATGGAAAGTGGTAACCGTCACCTATAGACATGAGCAGTACCATGAACATAACAGAGTATACTGTTTTGTTCATGATACCCCCCATGCGTTGTAATCATTTATTACCATCTTTCAATCACTTTGGAACAACTGAATTGAACTAAATTATTTATATTCTACCTATTTGAAGGATTTTTTACGAATAATAAATTATGTTTAATCTGACAACCCTATTTTCAGGTATTAGTGTACATTTGTGAGTGTGTGTGTGTGTATGTGTGTGTGTGCATGTAATGTTGTAGACTAGGAACGAACGTCTAGTTTTCAATAGAGTCTACACTTGATACCGGGGACACACCGGACATATACCATTCAAGTGTCCTTATGCTACCCAACACAAATGATATAACGCCTGGAGTAGTTTTGGGTTATATACGTATAATATATAATTGAAGTGCTTCATATACATAGGATTACATATAGGAATAAGATAGAAAGAAGGAGAAAAATTACTACTCGTATAATAAGTAATAAAATGGAGTTTAGTAAGCACCAATGGTTTACATATCATCTTCGTCATATCAGCCGTTATCTGTCCATTGCTAAACATAGGCCTTTCCCATAGACTGCCGTAAGGAATGGGAGCGTTCCTTATGACAGTTTACCATTTTTTGGAGAATTTTGTTAGTAGTTGCCACGCTTGGCAGGCTGATTGGCAACCGCAGTTTGGCCTTTGGTGAAATTTTAAGAAGGATGCTGCTACCCACCTTTTGACAATTAAGTTTTCTTAGTCGCCTCTTACGAAAGCCAAGGGAAAGGAATAGGCGGTCCATTCCATGCCGGGACCACACGGCAACGATTTACTTATAGTCTGTTTCAATAGAACTTAAAGAAAAGTAAATTAATATTTTGTTGAAATTATAACAGAAATAAAAAATCTAAATGAAATTGGTAACAAATAAAACATTCAATTAATTAATCCATTTTTAATATATACTACTAGGTAAATCAATGGACTGTCTAATGATGGGATCAATTCGTTTGTTTACATTTTCATTATGTTCTATTGAAACAAACTATACTTACCTACATTCTGATAAATGAACAATACGTAATTAATGTCATTTCTTTAATAAAAATTAAACCAACATACAAAGAAATCCTGTTGTTTAAACACAAGATCGTCAAAAGCAGTTCATTTTGATGAAAATATTGCCTAGTTACTACACACAAAAAATACAACCAAATTGAGAAAACTATTTCTTTTTTTTGGTTTGATAAAAATTGTTACTTTAGTATCACCAGCGTCACAGCGTGAAAGTTCTGTGCAAATAACCATTTCACACGTGCCCGTGTGGGTGCAATCCCGTTTTTGTAGCACCAAATATATTTCGAGCTTCCAACTTGTGCAACTCCCTCGATGTGTCTTCGTTCTCGTGTTTTTATTCGTTTGTGGCATGAAACAAACATATGTCATGTAGGATGGTCTATTTATTATGCGAGCTTAAAATTGGGAAATGCATAGAGCAAACTCTTGTTAAATCTCGTTTATTATGGAAAAGAATTAAAATTTAATATCAACTTTTTTCGCCCCATTTTTCATATAGAAATTTTGGAAAAAAAATTCCGTTTTTGCAGCACTAAACATATTTCGAGCTTCCAACTTTTGCAACTCCCTCGTTCTTATTTGTATTGTTGATGTCATTTACCCTTGTCTTTAAAAAAATTGTATCTCCTCCAAAAATTATTCAATTTTAATATTTTTTTACAGCAAGCTAAACAGCGATTGATTTCACGAGCGCTATGACGCTCGTGGCACTTTTAGTTGCAATGCGCATGAGCGCGATAGCACTTTTCGGCAAAGGGTTAAAAAAAATTACAATATACGTAATTATGCAGAACCCTCTAAGCATAGGGCCAGTATGGTTCTTGAATGTAGACGACTGAAGATAGATTAATAATCATAATAGTTGCTAAATTATCAATTTACAATAAGCAAATGCGGTGAATACCTTTAATAGGCATGTGCTTTTATATTGTATTATATTTAATGTTTGTTATATGTATTATAATGCAATATGCTGGTATTGGTATTGGTATTGGTGTTCCTATAAATAAATAAATTTAAAATTGAAAATGTTAAGTTTTAAGATTTAGAAACAAATTGTCTCGATGTAGTTTACGAAATGGTAGTCCCGAATCGATGACAAAATTACTTTTTAAATTGAACAATTGATACATCAGCCTGAGCTTCTACTGAAAACAATTTCCAAACTGTAATAACATGAACTAACGCATGTACCAGAGCGATGCTCAATAAGTACGCGTTCAGCTTTTTTTAGCCCACCAAAGGGTGGTTTGTTTTCATAATGTTTTTAAAATAGCTTATCAAAGGGGAACTAAGTGTTCGTAAGCGTTTGTTATGGATCGTGAACATGTGAGCGCAGCGTAAATGCTTCAATAAAATTGACGGATCATTTTGTTACCGTTTTATTGTTGTGAATTATGCAAGTTCATAGTATAGAGTATGTCGATGTGTTGTCTATGGAGATATTATATTCTGTACGTGAATAGATTTATCTAAATTAATATTTTAAATAAAAAAGGGTTGATGTTTTATTTCTTATAAATAAAATAAAAAAAAAAAACTGTTTTTAAAAGTTATTTCATCTATAGAAAATTTCATTACAAGTGGGATATATTTTGTTTGAAAAATACCATGTGAAGCAGAGCGCGCTTCTAAATCAATATTATAAAAGGAATTTGTTTTTAAAGAAAGTTTATTTTTTTTATACAAGATAAATTAAAAAAAATACTAAATTATTATATCGTTATTAGCGAGTAACATGAACTATATTTTATATAAAAAAATACCAAATTGCTAATTATATAATAAAAGTAAAAATAAAATAATGAATGTATGGTTTTTTTTATACATATTTTCCTTAAAAGAAGGTTCCAAACCCTAAAAATGCAAACAATGTACAGTTAAAAAAAATAAGGATTTCCATTATCATTACAAAGTAATTATACACTGGTTCAAACACCATAGATGCGGCTGCTACAACGCAAAAAAATCCCCCAAAATTCCTTGTCAACCATCAGTCAGAGTACCTACCAAATAAAATTATTTAGGGAGCGTACCCCAACGCAAACATTTTTACCAGATTCAATTCCGCTGGTAATTCAGTTAATGGACTTTGAAACTCCGCTAGTAATTAGCCGTCGTTATACCTCGTGGCTATTTATTGCTTCCTTGCCCTTTTAAAAGGAATCTTGAAGTTTAATGGATGATTTTGTCTGTTGTCATAATTATTCCACTATTTTCATACAAGTTACGGCTTCCTTCATCTTCCATGAAATTTATAATAACATATTACTAGTATGTAAGAGGTGGGTAAGGGAATTTAATGGTCAGGGGATAGGCAGCAACGTCCCTCTTTAAATATCATTAAAAGCCTTACTGCGGTTGCCAACCCGTCTGCCAAGCGTGGCAACTACTGGCAAACTCTCCTTATGGAGTTAACGGTTGGTATAATAATGATGATATTTCTAACCTAAAATACATTTCTGGAATATGAATTTATGTTAAATGGAAAAATATGGATTATAATCGATCATTATATCTTGATTCTTTTTAGTTCTTACCATTATTATCCCCATTTTCTACATAATAATCATTTTTCCAATAACTCTTAACGTCCTTTTTCACTTAATATCCTACCTTATGTTTAGCTAGTAAAGTTCATATTACCACGTTCCGAGGAAAATGTTGGTCCAACGACCGCGGGGGTGCTAATGTGAGTGAGAATTTATTGCGAAACGCACAATCGATAGGTCTTCGCCCTTTACATATAGTACGAAATAGCTTTAATATTGTTTAAAAAATATAGTACTGATATACCTGCTTATATAACACTATTCCGATATTTCTTTGTCAAAGTTGCCCTATCTTGTCTATGCGCTCCTAGTGATTTCATCAGAATGGGCCAACTGATCTAACTTTATCCTCGCCTATCATTTGTGCCTATTACCCCTACCAGTGTAAACGAATAGCGTAGGCGTGGTTACCATTTCATTATATACAATTAAAAAAAATATCTATTATTAAATTAAGTATAATTGAAATGTTAAAGTTATCACCGTTCCTCTTTAGTACTATGGTATATAACTACTTTAAAAACATTTTTTGTTAGAAATATCGATTTAATATTATCTTCATACGTCGATGTCGATGTTTTCAACGAATATTATTTTTGACTAGCTGCATCCTGTGTTTTTACCCGCGTGAATCAGAATATAAAATAACCTATGTGCTAAGTTAGGATATAACCTACTCGTGCACCAAATTTCATTCAAACCTGTCCAGTAGTGTTTGTGTCAAAGAGTAACATACATCTATCGTTACAAAGATATCTTTAGTGGTCAAGGGATGGGCAGCAGCGTCCCTCTTAAAACATCAACAGAGCCTAACTGCGGTTGCCAACCTGCCTGTCAAGCGTGGCAAGTAGTGACAAAAACACTTAAAGGAGAGGCCTATGTTTAGTAGAGGACAGTTAACGGCTGATATGATGATGAATAGGATACCTAATCCATTACCACAGGGGGAAAGGGATTGTTAGCAATGGAGACTGAGAATCCTATTGCTAGCAATATACCCAACCAGGACGACCTCCTCGCGGTTCTCCCTGGAAACTATCATGGTTCATTTTTGATGAATTCATCATGATGGGTTAACTGGCCTGTTTTCATTCTCATCTATCACCCTTCACTGGTGCTCCGCCAGCGTATCGCGTTAGCGCAGGCGGGGTTACCATACCATTTTCACCCATTAAAAAAAATCCATTACCACAGTGTAAGGCATGACCAGCAGTTCAATATCTTTGATATTTACATACGAAGCAAAATCTACATGTAAATACATGATTCTACATTCTAAATTCAAATATTTACTATCTACGAAGTATCTCGTTATTTATCGATTTATTTGTGTGTGTGTGTGTGTGTGTGTGTGTGTGTACATGTTCAAGATTGAAGAATATTTTATGCGGAACAATATTGTAATCAATAATGCTCACTCGTGAAACACATGCACTCAATATAATTAAATATAACAAACACTCAAAGGATACAATAATCATGATTTATGTACCCATTTCACGCAGCCCTACAAAAATTGATTACGTAAGTGCATTAGTTATTGCAACCCTCTGTTTGAGTGCATCGAGGGCACTTGCTTATGAAGAGGCGCACGTGTTGAATTTCGCACGTGATTTCTTTTTGTTTGATCTGCCTGTTGCCAAGGGTGGGCTTGTTTTTATCATAATTGGAGAATATTTGCACATCTGTACTGTTATTACCCGAATGTTCGTATAAATTATAAAGTAGCCTATGTACTTTTTTATCCCAATTACTATATGTATGCTGAATGCCATGGTTTTTGGTTGAACTGTTATAGAGGCAAGATGTAACAAACAAACTGTCGTTTATAATTTTAATAAGGATTACTAATTAACTTTTTTTTTATACTACTTAGAATGGCAAACAAGCTGACGGCCCACCTGATGGAAAGTGGTAACCGTCGCCTATAGACATGAGCAGTACCATGGACATAACAGAGTTTACTGTTTCGCCCATGATACCCCACATGCGTAACTGGATTCACGTTTTGTCTAAATTCCAAATATTTTTCCCAGTAAATAATCAACTATTAAATAATAAATAAATATTAATTATTTAATATTAAATTTATATTAAATATTAGATAATCAACTATAACGATAAAAGTTGGCTAACATTTCCCAAGTGCTTACCACGATGGCATTTAATTTTTATTTATATAGATACTGGCATTTACCCGTGACTTCGTCGGCGTGATCGGAATATTTTCACTAATTAGTATTAAAAATATATCCATCACCTCCATTCCGTATAGTAACTATATACTACATTTCATAATAACTGGTTAAGTGGTTAATGTGCCAAGAGGTAAAAAAAAAAACAATCTGGCATCACATTTGTGATATTAGTAAGTAAATCATCATCATCATCATAGCATATAGCATATGTTATATTAGAGATAAATTATAACATGGTGTAGATACATGTAACACACAGGGTGGCGCCTATTTTTGTTGTAAAACTGCAATGCGGCATATGGTGGTTTTTTGTTTCAGTACAAACGTAATATAAAAGAGACAGTGTAATGACGATGCGGCACGTATGTAACACATGTTTTTTCGTACTACTTTAACCTGTTGGTCACAGATTATGTCCTTTTACAACACCACCGGTGCGTACAAGGCAAATATTCTGGGCAGTCCATACTCTAAAAAAATAGGACTTAGTGTGTTATGAATATTGCCACACTTTGTTAAGCTTTGGTGTGAATGTTTTCAAAAGCTAAGTCTTTTCCGCCTGAGAAGACATCTATGTAACATCACCGCTTGCGTTTCAAACCCCGATAATTTTATTGTCTATACTTTATCTTAGGTATTAATATTGTAAAGAAGAAAGATTTGATTGTTTGTTTTGTTTATAATGCATAAACTCAAAAAATATAAAAACAATTTTAAAAAAATCTTTCACCTATAGAAAGCTACATGATCAACTAGAAACAAAGGCTATATAATATTTTCGGAAATTATATCTACTCGTACGAAATCAGGGCAGGACGCTAGTTCTTTATATAGAGGAGTGTAATGTTCATACTATTGTTCATGTTTCTATTGTAAGTAAAAGATACTGTATTTACCGTTATATTATCAGAAGACCTGTCATTTTGGCTTACGAACTTGCTACCGAAATACATGTGAAAACATGTGACTGCGTGGTACCGAAAAATATGTGAACACATGTAATTATGAATAAGACGATTCTAAGCCATATTACTACTATATTTACGTCTTTTGATGTTGATTCAGGGATAGTTGATATTGAATAATTTAGGACAGCAAAACTCATTTGCTTAAGTGACCGAAATGGTTTGATTAACCCAATGAAGCCCACGAACTAACATATGTTGGTGGAACTTCGACCGATACCTCGGCTAATGGTTTGATTATACAAATTGCTTAAGTACATTGTTATCCTAAAAGTTGTTTTTTGCATATAGATAATTAAATATGTATTTATTAAATTCTACTAAAATTTATACATTTGATAATGATTATGATAAATTTTGTATATTGTTACTCAATCGCTAAACAAAATTAAATGAAGTTTGCTACATAAATGAATCGTTATCCTGAATTAGAATATATAACATATATTTTATATTGATAGTATATACCAACATTAAACCTAATATTGTGAAGAAATATAAACAACTTTATTATTTATTTTGAGATTTTTTTGCCGTGTGATTCGCGGCAATGAATGGGGCACTCCTTTCTGCCACGTAGGTGTTGTAAGAGATGACTAAGAGAATTCATTTCAAGCAGCGTCCTTCTTAAACATCACCAAAACCTAACTGCGGTTGCCAATCCGTTTGCTAAGCATGGCATCTATTGGAAACACCTCCCTTTTGGCCTTTGTTCAGTAGTAGGAAGTTAACGGCTGATATAATAATTTTGAGTATTTATTTACTAGCAATAAATAAAGGAGGAAGAGAAAACTATAGTTTTTCGAGAATGTAAATAAAATGTCGGATATTCATTATGAAAGGCTGACAAAACATATAGAAGAGAGAGATATAATTTAAAATGTAACTCAAAAGAAGAAAGATATTACCAACAATTTAAAAAAATTATGGAGAAAAATAAATAATAATGATATTAAGTACAGCCACTCGGTTGCAGACTGGCCAGCACTGATTGTGTACTGTAAGCAGTGTGCAATTATTTCTACAAAGTTATTCTGTATCTAACACCGCGTTTTCGAAAAATATACATCCATGTTTTATATGTATATGAATACGTGGAGAATATTTCTAAATTTTACGTTTGTTTATTTATTTATTTAATTCATTTTTAAACCAAAAACATAAAAATATACAATCACAGTTATGAATGAATCAAACTTGATTTATTTTATTCTTGAATAGACATCATAACTAATAAAGTTTCAAAAATACATGTCATACATGTTTAGCAACATCTATTTTGTTGTGAACACGGAGAATAATACTGTAATAAACACTGTGAAATATCATTATTATTTAAGCAAGATACTTATTCTAAAATGTGTTTAAGGTCTCGTAGATATTAAGTTGAATAAATATGTTACTAGGTACCAGGCAATCATCACCGAGTAGTAATGTTTCATTAAGACGAAGTCTGGGCAAATGTAATCGATTAAAGACTAATAGTCCATTACCATAGACAGCAACTGTTTTGCCATAGATAGCGCATGTAATGATATAAAACACTCTGTACCTTGTCACATCAACCATTTATGGGTCTCAGTTATCTTGGTTGAACAAATCTTTGCCGTTAGTTGTCAGCAATTTCACTATGACAAGATTCTTAAGTGTTTACGTACGTGCTTCTACATTAATAAGGCACGAAGATATTTGTCGTTAAGATGCTAGTGAAATAAGATAGGCGACTGAGTAAGAGATTCTTGGGATTTCTCAAGGGAGTATATTAGGTTCTGTTTCGTTTTTCGTGTATATCTGTATAAAATATGTTATAACTAGTGATCCTAGTTGTACGCTAATGTCATAATGAATTATTGTATTCCTGTGTAACGTAACGTTGCGGCCTTAGACTTTGTAAGCAATAATAATGCATATGTTTATATACATATTTGCATATGTTTTATTAACACTAGCGTTTTATTTTTTTATTAGTAACACTTCTAGCGTAAAATAGTTACTGTCTTTTTTCTTTTCCGTTTTATTCAAAGATTGTCTGGAAGAGATTGCTTTAGCGATAAGATCGCCTTTTGTACTTCATAAATGTAATATATATTTACCTTTATATATTATTCTTTAAGTGGTGCAATAAAGAGTAAATAAATAAATAACATTAAAACAATTAAGAAAACTACAATAAAATATATTATTTATTACAATACACTTACGAAAATATTTTAATTTACACCGCGGAGGCGTTTATTCATTTCTTGTTTTTTCTTTTTAAATTTTACCTTGAAATCGTCAATTTTAAGTTCTACAAAGAAAAATGGTACCTTTAATCGTAACAAAATAAAGGTCAGAGGTATTTGCCGACTGTGTTGCTATTGCGATAAATGAAACACTCGACATTTACCCCCTGCCACATTGGTTTCTAAATTCCATTACAGAATTCACTTGGCACGCGCAAAGTAACCGCCTTCACTCGGAATAATTTGATTTCTTATCGGTTAACATATATTTTTTTTTATACAACTTAGAATGGTAAACAAGCTGACAGGCCACCTGATGGAAAGTAGTAACCGTCGCCTATAGACATGAGCAGTACCATGGACATAACAGAGTATATTGTTTCGCCCATGATACCCCCCATGCGTTGCCATTCCTGAGGACTCAGGTGTTATTCCCCTGTACCCAGTTAATTCACGCCATATCCCACCCTTCAAACCGAAACACAGCCATGCAAACACAACTGCTTCATGGTTGAAATACGAATGGAACAGAGGTACCCAAGCAATAGACTTTTGTACAAAGTCTCCCTCTGGTGATTTTTAAATTCCTTGTAATTTGAAAATATAAATTCAAATCATCTTTATTCAAATAGACTTGTTTACAATAACTTTTAAATTGTCATTTTTTTACTACAGAATTCAATAATTTGTTATCTGTAGAGAAGAGCTCGCAAGAAACTCAACAGTTACTCTTTTAAATCTCTGTCAACATTATGCGTATTTATTTAAATATACTATATCTAAAATTACATGGTCGTTAAAAACAAATGCATGATTGACTATCACCATGCACATTTGTCATTCAAGTATTCGTTTAGCGTGTAATAGGTTTAGTTTATATTTTTAGGTGTACTATAAAGGGTACTAAAAGTAAACAAAGATGGCGTGCAGGTAATATGACCTCGCGCGTCCTGAGACCCGTCATGCCCCGAGCCCCAGGCCCGTCCATCACTGCTTCCATATCAATTAACTTGATGGACATAATAAGTGAAATGTCATGAGAAACGATCGGACATTGATCCTGATAGTATATTACTCTGTAATGTACACTTTAATTAACAATGTTGTTCTTGGAAAGGGTAGGGCTAAAATTTATTATAGCCTACTTAATTTCAATGTAGATTCGTAGTAATCCTTACTTATATAATATTATGAAAGTAAGGTACAAAATTAATATTTACTAAGAAAAAAATTGTGTGCTAAGTTTGTTGAAATATTAAAAATGCGAGTTAATCGTATATTCCGTAAGTCCCGTATATTAAAGTATACGAAGTTGCACTAGAGATGGGTAATATCTGATATCTATATATTGAGTTCTTTTAAATATTAATGATTGATAATTGCGATATCGCCCATACCAGTCCGATATCTATATTCATTACGAGCGAGTTCTTCTTTTCGATATTATATATTAACTGATAATTAAAATATGTGTTATTAGGCCAAAATATGATAGATATTGTAACAACAAAGTATAAAAATTGCTATATATTATCCACCCTTAAGTATTTTTTTATTTTTTTTTATACAACTTAGAATGGCAAACAAGCTGACGGCCCACCTGATGGAATGTGGTAACCGTCGCCTATAGACATAACAGAGTATACTGCGTTGGCGTTCCTGAGGACTCAGGTGTTATTCCTCTGTACCCAGTAAATTCACGCCATATCCCACCCTGTAAACCGAAACACAGCCATGCAAACACAACTGCTTCACGGTTGAAACACGAATGGGACAGAGGTACCCAAGCAATCGACTTTTGTACAAAGTTTCCCTCTGGTATTAAAGGTTTTCTTTGTACCATTTAGGTACGGTGCTCTAAAAATGAATTATATTTACAACGGTGTCAAGTGAAGTTAAGCGTCCACAATAATTATTCTCAAATCCAATAAATATTTTATTATCTTTCTCTGGAAACTAAAACGAAACACGGGGAGTGGAGCAAAATCGAAGTTATTGAAACACTGTCGCCGGTTGCCGAAGAAACTTCCCACATTACAGAGTTTTGAATATAATTTGCATGTTTCTACATTCTACGTGTTTCCGTTGTAATAACTTCAGTGAACTCATGAAAATAATGTTTATAGTTTGAACCTTATTATATTGATTTAAGTGTTGTGGTTTTTCTACGTATTTTTTTTTACTCGTATGATGTATAGAAGTTAAGATAGAAGGAAGCAGGGGAGAGGGAGACCGAGACATAGTTACATCAGGCAGATCAAGGAAGGAGTTGGTGTCGTGTCGTATCAAGAGGTGAAGAGACTCGCTGAAAATCGTAGTGAGTGGCAAGAGCTCCACCGATAAGAGCGCAGCTCTTAAATAGATAGATGTATAGAATTTATGAGTGAAATCACAATCTTTTATGACAAGACGACTCTACAGGAAATTAGTCTTAATATAAGAAATATTAGTACCTAATAAATAGCCTGTGTAATGTAGTAGTGTATCCTACTATCCTACTGCGGGGAAAGGGATTGTTAGTAATGGGGAGGTTAGTCCCCATTGCTATCTATATACCCTATAAGGTCGACCTCCACCCGGTTTCCCTTGGAAACTATCGTGACTAATTTATCGTTGAATTTGTCACGATGGGCTAACTGACCTGTCTTTTCATCTTCACCTATCACCTCTCACTGGTACCCCGGCAGTGTATACCGATAGCGCAGGTGGGGTTACCGTGCCATTTTCATCAATTAAAAAAATACACAATGTTGCACCATTAAGGAATTATATTTACAACCGTGGCAAGGGAAGTTCCCGTAATAATTGTACTTAAATCCAATAAATATGAAATAAATATGAACAACAGAGCAGTTGTGTTTATTGCACAAACATTTTAGTGTTTGTAATGTCCCTGTCGGAATCATCTAATAGAGTCGAATCTGTCTTTATGTTTTTTTCTTTAATTTATTTAACTACCACCATGTTTTTTTTTATAGGTGATAATGAAATAGTAACCCCACCCGCGCTATCAGTATGCGCTGATAGGGCACCAGTGAAGGATGATACACGAGGATGAAACAGGTCAGTTAGCCCATCGTGACGAATTCAACGGGAATTGTTCACGATGATTTCCAGGGGGAACCACGCGGAGGTTGACCTCATAGGGCATATTGCTAGCAATGGGGCTGTCAAACTCCATTTTTTTTTTGCTGACATTGCTAACAATCCCTCCTCCCACTACCACCGTGTTTAATACAATAGAATAAGTTATTAAAAATATTTATTTCTTTTTTTTCAGGTACGTAAAACCAGAATTCATTGGTGTCTTTGGCTTTGGTACCAAATACAGGTATAGTGATTATTTGAGCAAACAAGAAAATATCAAAAGAAATTTAACATAATAGACACCAGGTACCTGCAAAAAAATTATCTATTATTTAATTTCTCTTTTTATTTAATATTGTTTTAGAATTGTCATTCAGTTACAGGAATTTCCTAATGTAACACATTATACAAACGCAAATTTGATTCAATCATATTTCTTCAGTTTTACACCAAGGTTTTTAAATTATTGTGTAAATTTCAAGTCTCATATCGTTAAAATCAGGCGCTCTTGAAAGACAGACAGACAGATATATTGTCGGCAGTATCTACACAACATTAGAAATATACATGAAATCCAAAAAGGTTTGTTCACTGCTTTCATTGCGGAAAACCTAACACTCAACTTGTTTCACATTTCGCATAGCTCATTCAAATCCAATATGGCGGACAAAAGAAATCTACTTTGCCTACTTTCATGAATAATTTGTATGCCTGCTTATTTTGCTCCTTTTATACAAAGCTAGGTATTACCGGCAACTTTGTCCGTTTGACCGGGATTCAATAGCCGTTATAGAATATTGATATGTGTTTTTGAAAAGAGAATAATTCATATGTTATCACATTTCGGAATTCGATTGGAATGCTCTTAATGCCCTACTTACATGTAGGTATTACCATATCAGCTGTTTATTCTCCACTGCTTAACATGGGCCTCTCTCTATTGGGGAGTTTTGCCAGTAGTTGCCACGTTTGGCAGGCGGGTTGGCAATCGCAGTTAGGTTTCGGTGATGTTTTAAGGGGGTTGCTGCTACTCATTCCTTGACTATTTCCCTTAACGCTTCTTATGACACCAATGGGAAAGAAAAATGCGGCCAATTGTATGCCGGGACCACACGGCAAAGTACGAGTACCTATGTATTATTCTACAATTAATTATAAAGCACAAAATTTTGTGAGGATATTTGTATAGATGTTTGTTACTTTTTTAAGCAAAAACTACTGAACGGATTTAAATAGATTTGGTACACATAATCTCATTTAGAACACAAGTTATTTTACATACTGATTCATGCAGGCGAAGCTGCGGGATACAACATGTGTTATAAATGTGAAAGTGAATTTGTTTGTTATTTTATTGTATTTGTTTTCTCTTGGTGCTTTAACAGTTAAAATAGTTGTCATAAAATTTTATATTAAGGATCGGGTATTTTATATTTGGACTGGAGAAGAATATAGGCTTCTTTTTAATTTATTTATCAATTAATAAAAATACGGTCACGGGAACAAATCGCGTTAATAATTAGTTTTGTTAAAAGAAATAACCAGACAGCTTAACTGTGCTCTTGTTATGTCTGCCAGATATTGTATCATAATGTGTAATACAACTGTATGAAATAAATAAATAACTTCATACACTTCATTCACGTACAACGCAAATTGTAAACCACGAAATGGTGTTATTACAGCCAGGAAGCTGCTCCTATCTCGCACGGGCAGGGTAAATTTCAACTCTCCATAATCGTTTACATACGACCTTGAACTTAATATCGTTATTAGAATTTCCTTGCAGGTATTCAGTACACTATTATACAGCTTTGTAACTAAAGAAAAAAAGAAAGACATATATTTATTCAAATAAATTTAGATTTAAGAATTCTTGAATAGTCTGTTTATTACTGGATTAAATGGATGAAAACGGAATGGTGATCCCGTCAACGTTGTCGATTTTCATAGACCAGTGAAGGATGATAGGTGAGAAGAAAGCATACCAGGTGACCTATCATGACGAAATAATTGGAATTCCACCACGAGAAGGGAATGGGAAAGTGAAAATCGATCTGACAGGGACATACTGCCAGCAATAAGCTCGCTAGACTCCATTATTTTTGGCCCTACGAAATCATGTTACGAATATTTAGACATTTTAAAGACGCTCTCCGCGATTTGTCGTAGATCGTAATGAAATCCTAATGATTACAGCATAAGGATGCACATTGTGCTGAGTAGAAATGTCACTCAAATACTTTGTGAATACTGCGATACCATGAGAATGTATTTCTTCCCTTCAGACCTCACATGGGTAGGCAGGGTTGTCACAAATTTATTCGTATTTAACAAATAATTTGACAATTAGACACGAGTGAAAGAGGTGCACATTCTCGCTACAATGTCCGTTGCTTGCAAACCCTAACTGGTTTAGCTCTTAAAAATAAGCGAGCTAACAGTAAATCGACGTAAATATTATTATCGAATCCACGGGAGTGTCAGTTCTACCTGGATATTTATTCTTATGTTTATAATTAACAAAAGGCCAAAGAAACCAGTGATCAATGTTTGACTGTCGTCACTGAACCGTGCAGATCAATTGGAGTGCTCGATGAAGTATGAGCAACCTCCGCATTGTTCCAGTGTCACTTACGCTATGGACTTGTGACTTATTGGATAAATCCCTCTAATAATTAATAATTGACTAGCTATGTCCCTTGGCTTTGTCCATGTGAGTCAATATTTGAAGTATGTATATATATATGTTAGCATATAACCGTGTACCAAATTTCATTATAAGATTGGATTTTTTTTTAATGAATGTTCTCATTCATTAAAAAAATATGGAATGGTAACTGGTAACTCCGTCTGCGTTATCGGTATACGCTGACGGGGCACCAGTAAGAGATGATGATTAGGATGAAAACGGCTCAGGTACGCCCGTCGTGACGAATTCTACGAAAATTAACCGTGATGGTTTCCAGAAAGGACTGCGTGGATGTCGATCTGATAGCAATGGCTCTGTTAGACCCCATTAGTAACAATCCCTTCTCCTCCAGGATTATATTTAGTTACAACATATAATTGAAAATTGATGCTCCTTCCACTTTGATTTTGCTGGAAGAGAGCTCTTTTAGACTTAAGCTCGCCTTTGTACATTTCTTTACTTCTGTTATATTTACGTATTATTAGTGTGTACAAAAAAAGTATAAATAAATAAAAAACTTTGATAATGTAGCGGCTAAAACACTAATTCATCTATGAATGGTTGAGCGTTATATTCCCACAATTTGAATTTTTATCATCTTAACTACCTTCGATGCTCAACTTTCACACGTTATCATTCCTGAGCGCTAAAGTGTTACGCCTCCGTATCCTATAATGTTTATTGCTAATCAATATTAACAGCCAATAGACATATTATGACGTGAGTGAATAAACCGTTTATTTACAAAGTAATTATGTTTCACTTTTGAATTTAGAACGGAACAAAATGAAAAAAAAAAATTATTAGAATTTTTTTATTCGTAGTTTTTTTATGATTCTACCCATAGATAAAAGGTTGTTGTTGTCTGCTCAGAAGAACCTTAAAAAAACTTATCAGCGACTCTTTGCTTCGTAACGCGGAATTCTTTTTTCGCAGATTTCTGCTGGTGGTACAATATTTTAAAATAATCCACGGATCTCGCCTATTTTAACAATAAAATACAATTTAGTTTTATAGTGTTGCACCTACAGCTTATGGACATAAAGTATGGTGACGACGTCTAATATTGAATTTTTCCTCTAGTATGTCAGTATACTCGTTTATCTTGATCCATTTTATACCGGAATCCAATTTCCCACTGGCGCTTGAATCGGTAATATCCGATCTTGAGCATGTTTTCCATCTCGGCTACTGCCGTAAAAGAAAACAAACTAAGAGCAGGCGTTCGCAACCTTTCACCTAAATTAAGAAATACCTTAAAAGCTTTTAACGGATGTTGCGGACCTGTTTTTTTCTTCCTTTTGCGTATCATAGTCGGTCTTAAATGTTTTTTTTTCTGTTTGCTTATCTGTCCTTTTAAGTTTGACGACAAACAATCATCGGCGTACGTTTTAGTCCTTCTTTATGAAACCCCTAAAATTGCATGCTATATACACATATTATCCAAGTATATGACTAACAGAGGTCAAAAAGGAAGAAAGAAATAATATATATATATATATATATATATATATATATATATATATATATATATATATATATATATATATATATATATATATATATATGTGTATGTATGTATATATATATACAACTTGACAAAATTTGATAAATTTATCCGCGAAATTAAAGAGAAATAGTACGTAATATATATAGATGAGATTATAATTGGATGCTGTGTAACAAAAAGGCCACAGAATTGTCAGATATGTCAATATGATATCAAAATGGAGTACGAACATTGTAGGATGGCGATGATAATTTTGGTATTCTATAGTTTAGGTAATTTAGTGGATCCTTTCTGCTAAACCACGTCCAATTATTGTTATTGTTACATATACGACTGCCTGCTAGTCAGCTAAATGACCTTCAGTCCAACTATACTATATATTTTTTATACTAATTTTGTTTTGAGTTTATTACTTTTCTCAGCAAAGTTGTACTTAATCTTTTTTTTTTTTTCTAGTTATTATATTAGTGTTGTTCAAGTTAAAAAATACGAGCTGCATTTCTCAAACCCCTTGATATCCGTTGAATAAGGGGACGATAGCCGGCGGCTCGTTTTTCATTAATCCAGTATAAACAAAATGAAAAAAATATATATAGCTACCGGGCAACCACCCACTCCCGCCTCCATCGATTCACGTGGGGGTAGTCACTCGCAGACTGTGAAATATTTAAATGGCTCGCTTTTAAACACTTTGGGGACGGTTGAATTTTTATTATATTATTATTTTTGTCTCATGAACAAATCGAACTATGTTAATTTCATGCAAATAAGTGCGATACATGTTTTAAATGGTTAAGAATGTATTTAACCATTCGTTTTTGCTCGCAATTTTGTTTACTTTACCATGATATATAGATTGTAATCTCCTCCATTCCAAATGTTATGATACCAATTTTCATGACGATTGGGTGAGCTGTTAAGGTGCATTTAGCAATATTTGTAAAGATTTCACTTAACAATTTTAATCATATTTCATGTGCCGTTTTATTTGTAAATAGTTTTTACAAATATTATAAATGTTGCAATGTCTGAGACAACAAATATGATTAATGTGGAAATCTACTAAGTAATGGATAAATACGAGCACAGACCTGCGGCGCGAATGTTGCACACCACTGAAAAATGGCGCTTACTCAGAGATAGTGGTCATGTAGTTATGTACTGGTATCATAACTAACAGGGCAATTTTTAATATTGCGATTAGATTATTTCTATTATATATTTTTTATAACATTATACAGGAATTTACTGATAACTGTCAGTATAATTTTTAACAATAATAATATGGTTTTATTTTTCATAAATACGAGTACATTTATTTATTTATTTATTTGAAAATTACTCACCACACTTACAGTTTCCCGTTACATATACGAGTACAAATGCAGTAACTTACTAATAAACTAATGGTAATTTTTTAACAATAATGTCATGTTCTATTAATCTTCTAATATATAAAATTTTCGTGTCACGGTGTTTGTTACCAAACTCCTCCGAAACGGCTTTACCGATTTTCATAAAATTTTGTGTGCATATTCGGTAGGTCTGAGAATCGGCCAACATCTATTTTTTATACCCATCACTGATAAGGGTGACCCACCCCTAAAAATTTTTTTTATTTTTTTGTCAATTTTTTTTATTTTTATTTAAATATGATTTAGCATTGAAAATACATACAACTATAAATTTTCATCGTTTTACGATCAACCCCTGTATTTTAATCGCGATTTTTATATTTCGCAATAAGTGGCAAAACATACAAACAGTGGTATAATAAATATGAAAGTTTGTAACAATTGGTGGATAGATGGCTGATATAAATGCTATGTTATTAATATCGTATACAAAAAATTACATTCTAATTTGGAATCTCGTCTTATAAGTCCTCAGGAATGGCAAATAATGGGGGTATCATGGGCGAAACAGTATACTCTGTTATGTCCATGGTACTGCTAATGTCTATAGGCGACGTTTACCACTTTCCATCAGGTGGGCCGTCAGTTTGTTATTTAAGTCTGTTTGCTATTTAAGTTAGTTAAGTTGACGTAACAATAATAAAAGTACCATTACGAAACTACTACTACTTCTCCATCTTAGGTTGCCTAAAAGAGATTCGCTTTTAGCGATAAGGCCGCCCATTGCTTTCTTAATGTGAACATTTCTTGTAAATATTTGTATCTATTGTATAATAAGTTTACTACTATAATATTTTGGAGAAAACCATAAAGAGTGTCTATCTATCTACTTCGAAAGATTACAATTTCAAGGAGTCATTTCCATTGCCAAATTACCTGATTCCTTCGCGCATAAAGCGTGTTGTTTCCCCCGTTAACGATTACTGTGTCGATATCTAATGTCCTGAAAAGTAATTTCCTTTAGTGAAAAAATACATTTCGTGTAGAAAAACAATTCCTCTCTCGAAAAATCTGTTTCTCCTTTGTTCTTCACGGCGAGTTTGTTTATTAATCCATATTGTACTCTATTTACTGTTAATGGAGTTCAAAATTATATGAATCTAGTTTATAACCGTGATTCAGTATGCGTAATGAGATAAAAGTATATTGATTGCGCAAAATAAAAGTAATCTATGTGATTCTTCATCCCACATACTATGTCTAAGCCAAATATGTACTGATAATTTACATAATTGAATCGTAATTTTATTTTTCGCTGCATGCCTACATCGCTTAGGGCAATTAAACAGGTGTCAAAATAGTACTACGTGGTTTTCGTAATAATCTTAAGACTGTTCATGGCAAATAAATTAACTTCAATTCTTTAAAAAAAATTCGAAAATTAGTTATTCCATAAAGAAGTAACAAACATACTTACATTCACGTTTATAATATATATTAGTAAGGAATAGAATTAATCTATGTTATTCTGAATACTATGTGTATGCTAAATGTAATGACGACTTGGTATTAAGGGGCTGAAAGAAAACAAAAAACTTGTTTATTAAATGTTGTGGAATATTCAATATATTGGTATTGAATTCCGATGTGAAAATTGAAAGTTCAACATATGTAGAGGTGTTTTAAAAAAGTGTATACATATTCTAAAAACTTTAAACGCCATTGAATGCCAGACATTCTGTTACAAACACAAAAAAAGACAAAGTTATCTAAGGTACCACAGTGTCGCGACTCCAGTGTTGCAAGCTTAAACCTATCATTTTCGCCGCCATTTTCCCGACGCGATGTCACGTCGGCCCACATGACTGGTACGGGTAATATTTTCCGGCACATTTATCTCTTTGTTGGCAGCTTTAGGTTTTGTTTCCACTGGAAAAGTTTTCCGAACACTGTGGCAGTTTGCATGAGATTACTTGCATATATTTCTACTTATTGAGTTGCGAACTAGAACACAAACTGGATCTTATCTCTAGTGCTTTTGGTATGCGTCGACATTTCCATAAATGGAGTGCTTAACGTAATTCTGAAAACAGAGAAACTGATTAATTTTTAGTCTTTATATATACCTTAAATTCTCAAATTCCAAAATAGAAAAATGTTTTCCAAATTTCTAATCTTTAACTTTCACTTACTTTAATCTTTCTAGAAAAAACTATTTCTTTTTATTTCTTACCCTATTTATTTTATACAATTTATATATTCTACTACGACTATTTTAATGTGAAAGTTTGGGTGTCTATTATTGAAACACGGCTAAAATTATATGTACGAAATTTAGTACACACATTGATTAATATACATACTACTTTGTCTACTAATTTACATAGGTAAAACTGCTGGGTCTCACTAGTTATAGGTATTTAGGACTACAAAATATAAATCCATGTGGACCCAATATTAGTTATATGTATGAGTTTTAAGCATTTATCATTGGTTATTTGATTAGAACTATTTTGTTTAATTCTGCTACCATTAGTATGTGTGACTGCCAATACTCAAGGATACTAGACTCTAAGACATTAGACTCCGAAAAGTGATCTAATAGTTTGCCTGGAAATGCTTTGTTTAGAAGTAAAACATATGTCGCAAAACGAGTGTGGATAAAATGTCGAAAACTTGTAGAACTTCTGGCAATAATAATAGTAGTCAATCTTCTAGTATTATCAGTTACATATATTAGTGGTAGCGGATTTAAACAAAATAATTGTAGTGAAATAATCAGTGATATGGCTTTCCGTAAAATAACACCTAGTTCAGTAAAATGTCCCAATTATTTTTTTTACTTTTTAAGCTACTTTCAAGTGTCAGACTAGGCTTTATCTAACAGCAAACTGGACGGACAAATTTAAAGTACTTCGAAGTTCATAATACCGTGCTTTATGCAAGGAGAATAAAAGTCGCAATTTATATGAAAAAGAATGTAGCGATGTTCGAGCATGCAGAAGTCTCACAAAGTTAAGTGGAGCTTAAACTCGGCCCGGTCCACAGCCTATTGAACTAGCCAACTTTTATTGACCAGATCATAGAAAAGTTTTCTATGATCTCTTATGACATATATACTCTATGGCAATAATTTTTTGTTTTGTTTGTTCAGACTGCCTATCTATGCATAGCTATAACTACTAAGTCAAAAAACTGAAATTTAAAGAAAATGTTTTGAAGCAAGACACCATGCTTACAAAGCCTCGGGCAACGCATTAGTATTATAAGATCTCAAAAAATAATTGAAATATAAAATCCAGCCAGATTCACATAATAGGCATTTCACCACATTGTCAAATTATTTAAGTCATACAATATTTGCGTACTCACACACATCCAGTGAGGATTTACCCTGTTTGTTCTCTTTTCACATCACTGATTAACTGTTTGCAAGCTGAAATAAACACATCTATACGACTGATTGATTTTGCTGAATTCACATCGTTAAAAGGGGATTTCAAAAGGTTACGAGGTAAACCAACCTGGCTATTAACTCTTGGCTTTTCGCCAACACTTTGTCGTCTAATTAAAGTGAATACGTATTATCATAACTTCTGAGAGGCAAAATGAAGACGATTTTTAATATAATTCTAATAATTTTCAGAACGGTTTTTAATGTGCTTTTAAATTTGTTTGTATTTTTTTTATTTTGCCACGCGGTTATGTTGCTTATTTTGAAGTGATAGTGTATTTGAGTATTCTCATGTCGATCCAATATAATTTAGTAACGATTGAAACTTTTTCTTTTTTGTCTGCATAGATGCGTCATCATCATCATCATTATCATCATATCTGTTGAACATAGGCCTCCCCCAGAAAGGCGAGTTATGTCACTAGTTGTCACGCTTGGCAGGGGAGTTGTTACCCGCAATTTTTTTTTAGCTTTTGATGATGTTTTAAGTGAGACGCTGTTGCCCATTTTTTGACCATTCAGTTCTTTTAATCGTCTCTTATGACACTCACAGGAAAAAAAGTGGTGGCACATTCTATGCCGGGACTATTTGGTAACGGAACAGCATTGACTTGTAGCAGCAGCTAATTCTTCTTTGCTCTGTTGCTGAGCAAAATTTGTTTTTAAATATTTTTTTTTTAATCCAATGTGTCTACAAAATTTTGTTTCATTGTTCATCGATGTGGTTTGTTGTATGTATAATTAAAATTACTGTTTTTGCAAAGTAAAATGTCTTCTAGAAGAAAGATGAAAATAAAGACGACATTATTGAAGTATTTTTTCTTTAGGGTTCACCGTTAGTCTATTTATATATCTTTATATCGAAAGTAATGTTTACTTAAAGGTAAACAAAAATAATGCTTTTAAAGATGATTAGATGGAGCTAAATTTGTTTTACTTTTAAGAGGCTTTATACTTGAAAGTGCTAAGTAGAAAGTAGTTCCTGGTACCTGTAAATTAAAGAACTTAACTACTTAATTTAAAGAAGTCTTATTGGAATTTCAAACTGTCCTATTTGCTTTTTATCTATTGCTAATAAATAAGTAGAAAACATTATATAAATGAAAAACATAATTTTGCTACTAGCCCACAAGCCAGTAAAATTACTGTCCACTGCTGAACGTAGACCTCCCCCTTGGGTGGTTAGACTTTGGTGATATTTTAAGGTGGACAATGCTGCCCTTCTCCTGATTTTTAAATTCCCTCAGTTGCCTCTTTTAATCTCATACGACACTCACAGATACGGTAAGAAAGGGGTAGCCTATTCTTTGTTGAGACCACAGAGCTAAAAGTTTAAATTATAACAATGCTTTCTCTGTTGTATCACATACGGATAAACTGAACATATGGGGGGGGGGGGGAGAATTGCTTCGACTTCTACGTGGTCCTCCCTGGAAATCATTGTTTAACCACAATTTTTGGTGTATTAGTCCAGGTGGACTGACTGACCTACTTTCGTTCTGACATATCATCCATTACTGGTGCCCCTACAACAAACCGATAGCGCAGACGGAATTACCATAACATTATCATCAATTACAAAAAAGTCAAGCGTTGTCTCAGTCGAGTTTAACCAAAAAGAATACTATGTTGTTGGACTTGTTAATAATGATTATAATGATATGTAGTTTTTATCATAAACTACAATGTATTGCATTATTTATTCATTGGCCATGATTAATATTAAATGAAGCATTGTTGTATCAGTGTAATGTCATATACATACTTTTAATTGTGTTCTTATTAGGTATCATCATTATTACCATCAACTATCGTTTCAATACATTGCCAAACATCTTTATAAACTTTCATATTGATCATGTTAGTAGGATATCTTTTTTCTTATCGCTGGTAAACATTATCTTAAATAAATGCTAATAAAATATAATAAGTACAATATATAAAAACATTATATTATAATTTATAAGTTTATCTGAGCAATTTTTGTTACTTATATTAAATAATTTACACCGCATAATTATATTTCCATTTAACCAGAAGTTTACTTAAATAAAATGCTATTTTAATACTGTACTTTTTTTAAAATGTGATCAATAAATAATAAATAAATAAATTAAATTTTTGTGATCACTGAACAGGAACGGTTAACATATTTGATACTAATGAATTGGATATTAAAAGTATTTTTTATATGTTTACATAAATCTACCGTGTTACACCATAGAACCAGAATGGTCACGTACAACGCAGTTTCAGAGAAGCTTCCTCCTGCGAATACTTAGGTTGTGAAATGATCTTCCTATCGAGGCTTTTCCTGGAGACTATAGTATGGGGTTCTTCAAAAAGGCCGTATTAAGGTTTTTTAATAATGCCTGGTGTTGCAAGCGTCCATGGGCTACGGTAATGCCGTTTTCATCCAATGGGCCGTATGCTTGTTTGCCATGATGTATAAAAATAATGTGACAAATTATTGCCTGCAATAAATAAATACCAAAATTTCGTCTAAGTTCTACGATTAAATCCAAACATGTTCATAAACTTTCACATTCATTATATTATTTCAACTCACGAATTCAGCACCTTGAAAGACGTTGATGAAAACTAAAAATGCCTTCGATTCTAAAGGAGGACAATAAAATATTGATGAGTTCCATGCATTGGGATTTCAGTGTGTACGTAGACGTGCGGAATGCAAAATAAGCTTGGAGACAATGGATCGATGAGGGAATAATCGGGTTGCATACTAAAATCTCATAGCTTTTTATTATGTTCATACCTTGACGATGCAATTTGCATGTATAGACAGACATGCGACACCAACAAAATATTTAGTACAGGCTCCGTTTAAGTTTTTTATTGGTGTAGTGTCTCCTAACAGTTGCATAGTAACGGATCTATTTGAAGCGAATGACAGATATTTAAAAGAGTATCTGTTGAGATTCTTGCGAGTTCTTCTCAGCAAATAGCAACTACTACAAACCTGCAGTGGTTTTTTTTTTTTAAATGACGATTTAAAAGTGCTTGTAAACAAGTCTTTTTCAATAAAGTTGATTTGAATTTGATAGCTATTAGCTGCAAGTTTATGGAATTTATTATTAATCTCTGATTTCTTTTTATTGTTACTGTTTTCATTAGTATTGTTTTATGTATGATTATTTTTATCAGCATACTTTTATGCATTCATTATTCAACTTTTAGCTTTTACTCACAACTTCGTTCGCATAATTGGTATATATTTACTGTCCGAAATAAGAATATTCCTATGTTCTTCTCTATACTATATATAAGAGACTACAGTATGTGTATATCAAATTTCATGTTTGGTAGATTGGTTCATTCTTTAATGATCTAGCAGGTAACAAGAAAAAACAAACATTTTAACTTTATCAATTTGTAATATTAACAGGGATAATTGGGTAATGTTATTTTTTTCTTTAATATTTTATTAATGCATCACATTTATTGGTTGTTTAGTTTGGATAGTTTTTGTCTTTTTATTTATTTTTCTTTTAAAAATCGCTTAGGATCAACCTCACATTATTATCATTTTATCTCTAACCAATAACGATTGTACAAATATTAATGGATGTTTGAAAATGAGCGTAAATCCGCTTTCGTAGATAGAACTCCAATCTCCAAGACGTCACGTCGCAAGGTGTTTCTAAGTTCATAAATCAACTCACAATATTATATTGCCTAGCTAAATAGTATTAATACTGGTGTACATAAAGCGAGGTTAATTTTGGATATTGTTTCTCGCAACTGTGGCAGATATGACGGGAGCTCAGCCAAACCGCCACCTTTATGCCGCCAACAAGTATTTTGCTCCATACACGTCTGTTAACTCCGTTGTTACACGTCATACGTGCAATAAATAAAGACTTTAGTTGAATACGCTGGCTTGAATAGATTTAACACAACATACCAAAAATAGACTTTGTACAAAAGTCGTTATCTTGGGTACTATCCCATTTGTGATTCAATTGATTCGATTGAAAAATGGCCAACAAGCTGACGGCCCACCCGATGGAAAGTGGTAACCGTCACCTATAGACATGAGCAGTACCATGGACATAACATATAGAGTTTCGCCTATGATACCCCCCTCCCCCAATCCGTTGCCATTCCTGAGGACTCAGATGTTATTCCTCTGTACCCTGTAAATTCACGCCATATCTCACCCTTCAAACCGAAACACAGCCATGCAAACAACTGCTTTACGGTTGAAACACGAATGGGACAGAGGTACCCAAGCAAACGACTTTTGTATAAAGTGTGTGTGTGGGCGGAGTGAAGGCTAATATATGGCAGTGAAGTTACAGGTTACAGACACCTTAATCTTCAGGAATACCAACGCATATGGTGTATCATGAGAGACACAGTATACTTCGTTACATCCATGGTAATGTTTAAGTTTATAGGCAACGATAATCATTTTCCATCAGATGGACAGTCAGCTTGTTTGCCATTCTAAGTTGCATAAAAAATAATCACAGAGTTCAAGTGTGAATTATGTGTATTATTGCTATTCTTAGTTGCATAAAAATGTGTAAGGTTCTATTAAATTTTTTGTTGACTTTAAACACCAAATTTAAAATTGATCTAAAAAAATATAAATCTCATATAACACACACACACACACACACACACACACACACACACACACACACACACACACATATAAATTATTATAGTCATCACTGAGTATATTGGAATGTCCATAGTAGTGTTCATATCTATAGTTGACAGTTTTTTAATGGATGATACTCGTAATGGAATGGTAAACCCGCTTGTGTAAATTCACTAGCGGGGCAAGGTGAGAATGAAAAGGCAAGTCAGTTAGCCCATCGTGATGAATACAACTGGAATTCAGCACCTCAGAAACATTCAGGTTTCCAGGAGGACCACGTAAAGATCAACCTGACAGGGTTAACATTGTTAGCAATGGGACGGGCAGTCCACATTACTAGCAATCCCGCTCCATAGTTGATGGGTAGTATTTTCCGCGTGGGCCGTCAAATTTTTGATTTGTTGTAGCTAAAAAAAATTTGCTTTAAAAATATTGACATTCAGTTGTGCAGATTAGTAATTTTTATATGTATTATTTTTTCTATCATCTCCAAACACTATCGGAAACAAATCAGGAGTGTATGTATATGTATGTGTAGGATGTGTATTTTGGATTTAATTATAGTAACAGGACGTACCTACATCACTTGGTGACAGTTCTGTCTAGACTGGAAACCATTCGCGCGCGACGCGACTGTCCCTTTATTTGTCACATGCCATATCTGTTCGATCATTGTTAGTCCTCACTTTGGACTTTAGTCGATGTCTGATATAGATTGTATTATATGGGCTCAAATGAAACTATTATAATTTTTCCCCTCTTAGAAATACTAAATGAGAACTAATTTGGCATTATTGTTTGTAATATTGTTCTGGCTGGAAATGATGCATCAAATTCAAGTAGTTTATTGATTGTTGAAAAACAAACTGAAATCGTGTTTTCACAAAGAATTTAATCTGTGGACTGAATTTTTTGGAGTATTTTTTTTTTTTATTATTGAGGAGTCCTGCGATTGATCACGATCTCACCTGATGGAAAGCGATCATGTGCAAACTAGTTGTAAAGCAGAAAGTGAAAGTGAGCAAGAGACAAAATCATACAATGCCGAGTCAATTTTTTTTTTAAATATTCGAATTTAGAACGTAGAATTATGTTCTTTGTAATAAGCATTTTTTTTCTGCATTAAGACAAAGAGTAGGGTAGACGACGAACGTCACAAAATTAGACATACATAACGTTATAAAATACCTTCAATTGCAAAAGAATTATGAAATAAAAACCAGACAGATGGAGAACTTCTTTTGTTAGTCACATAGAAACGTATGTTTTCTACTTGAAGAATTCTTTAGAGACTACTGGATTCTGTGCTACTAGTGCGGCGTTTATGTACAATAGTCAGTAATAATCATTAAAGTAGCAGAACCTGAATGTCTAACTGTAAGATCCGCAATACAGATAACGGCTATTGTCCGATGGCAGTTAAAACTGCCGCCTGTGACAATCGTCGACACCACACGAGCCTGTTAGCTCAGTTTTAACAGAACTTCTCTCATTGTTTCCTTCAGCAAAGGCTGCGCTGTGAAACTTTGTTGTAGTTATTTTCCTTATTTGAGGCAAATGTTTGGTTATGTAATGTATGGGTCTAGTAAGAGTAGATTAAATCACGAAAGATTCTACGGTCGCAAATTTTTTTCAACAGACAAAAAAATCTCAATTCGATTGTATTTTTTCTTATGTTTGCTATGAGGTAACATTCGTCAGTTTTAAACCGATTTGGAAAATTCTTTTTTTTTATCTAAAAGGATATATCTATATATAGGTCTCATAGAAATTTTATTAAAACCGTTTTAATAGTTTAATTTTTAGAGCAAAGTAACTGGTTTTGTCCTATTTGAAGTTAGTTTTTTTTGTGGGACACAATCTTTAATTATTTTTATAATATACGAGACAAACGAGCAAGTGGCTTATTTGATGGTAAGTGATTAACCACCGCCCATAAATAAGTACGTCAATATCAGAAAAATTGTAGGTGTGTCGCTGGCTGGAATACGCTCTTGAAAGTTTTCAATGCGAAAATTTGAAGACTACTCAAAATTTTAAACTTACACCGTGATTATTTACAAAAAATAAATAATCATGGTAAATATATCTTTCTTAAATGCCATGAAGAATTAAAGTGACCAATATAGTTCAAAGAGTTGTCATGCTGAATTGAGATTGGGTCAGTCACATATCTGGAAGTACTGCCGACCGATGAGCTAGAAAGGTTCTCGTTTACTCTTATCTAGATAGAGTGATGATCTCAAGTGATAGACAATAAACTCAGACACCTCAGATACGGTTCTATGGGGCCGACCGACCTGTCTATGGGCAAAGTATATATTTTTATAGTATACTGAACTGTGAATGGCTTAAAATACATTTAGTATATTACAATAACGAAATGGCTCCTTCAATCGCAAATATTACGATATATTTAGGACTTTTTATTATGTCTGTAACAAAATTTCACATCGCTACAACTGTTCAGAAATTTCTATTCCTTATTTTCCTTTTAGTATTTACTTTCATGTGGATTATACTCTCGTATTATCTACGTTTTAGTTGAAAACTTATTATATTTCGTTTGGTGCATTGTTGTACCGAGGCATCTTTGTAAGATTCGAATACAACCACAAATTTAATCACATTTTCTGCTTTGAAATAAATTCAGAATGGTTGTTAGGTGAGTACGTCGGTGACTTGCTTGTGTTGGGAGTAAATTTTATTCCTTATAAATGAAATATGCATTCGAGTCTGGAATTTGAAATGTTATTTCGTATTAATTTTATTAAAGCGATTCTTATTATTACGAATCATCTGCATCTGAAGTTCTCGAGTGGTGACTTCGTGTAAGCAAACATATTGTGAAGCGATCCCAACCTCACCATAGTGGGCATGTATGCACCATTTCAATTTGTGTACATTTTGCTTTCCAAATATATCGTGACATTAAAATCGTACGATATCGTACCGTGCTATGATTAAACAAAAAGCACCCATTATTTCTCATAAGAGAATTTTCCACTTAGGCCAGTTTTAATAAAGTGTATTAAAATGTATTATTATTATTATTTTAGCCGTTAAATATCGACTGCTGGACATAAGCCTTCCCCATAAGGGGAGTTTTGGCAGTAATGGCCACGCAGGTGGCAGGCGGGTTGGCAACCGCAGTTAGGCTTTTAGATATGTTTTAAGAGGGACGCTGCTGCCCAACCCTTGCCCTCCCTTAGCCGCCCCTGACAACATCCACGGGAAAGGAAGGGGTGGCCCATTCTACATATGTCGGGGCGCACACGGCGTAACACACATTAAAATGTATATTCACATTTAATAATGGTCTATCTATTCTATTTAAGAGCTGCGTTCTTGTTGGTGAAGCTCTTGTAAAGCTCTCAATAATGGTATGGAAGAATTATTAGTAATAGGGTAGTTAATTCTCATTGTTAGCAATATACCCTGTCAAATCGACCTCCCCGTGATTTCTTCTGAAATAGCGACGATTACACAATTGACCGAACTTAATTCTCTCCTGTCATTCTCATTGTCTGCATCGATAGCGCTTGCGGGATTACTATTCAATTTTTGCACCATATACCATAAATAAGACTTACACTATACGAGTATACATTGTATGTATATACTATACGTATATACATTGGCTACGGTAACCACTTACCATCAAGTGGGCCGTATGCTTGATTGCCACATCAGTGCTATAAAAAAAAGACATGCAAACATTTTACAAACGCAACGTTCAACTTAGTGAATATTTTACGTTAAAGTAAATTGTTGCATGTTCTAAACGCCACATCATATTTCTTTCCTTAAAGTACGATAAATGACTTCCACCGTCCGTTATCTTATACTCCAACGGCCTAAGGATGTTTGTTTTCCATTTTTTGCGTCGTCTCTCCACTTCAGTCACTGCTAGTATGAAATATAGACGCGGAAATACAACTCGACTTCTCCTTAAAACATAAGAACTGAAGTCCTCTGCGGGTCTGAGTGTTCTTGAGACTGTATAAGTGGTTCTGGCTATTCCTACCTTCCATTTTCTTATTCTCATGTAGGCATCTACTAATGAAAATGTTGAACGGAGATTGGCCGATGACTTTATTCGTGTAACGTATCTTTTTACTGTGTTGGCTTATTTTTTGTTAATTTGACAACTGGTTTCATCTTTTGGGCAAAAAAAAAATTTCTTGTAAAATCCCTTTACATACATAATAACCTTTATTTGACCATTACAACATATTTTCTCTTGAATATTAACTGTTTTTTGTTGAATGCTATTTATTCTTCATGAGTGATAAAAATTTATCCAAAAATATATTTATGCTTCCATTTGCGCAAAATATGTTTATTTTTGATTTGGGTTAATTTTCAAATACATACAAGTATGTTAATTAAAGTGTATTTTTTTTTCAATAATAATGAACGATGTTAGCATTTGATGTAAAAAGTATATCAAAGAGTATGAAATCTATTTGAAACAAGCAGTATTTACGTACCTTTATTTCAGAAACACCTGGAAAAACGTCTATTTCATTTGGCTTACAGTAGGTCTACAATCCCTTGTGTACTCTTCACACCGCCGCCCCACGACTTTTTAATGTTTGTTTACCCTTTATTCGATTTCAGAGGTGTAGTGATTCCAATAAACATTTGTGGATATCGATTGATCAATCGATTCGATTTTTAACGACGTTTGCCTGTTAGCCGTACAACAACATTCATGTTTTCGCGTAAATTTAGACATACAAAGTAATTTGTAAGATCCGAATTTGCTTTAGTTGCTGCATAAAATTTCTCCGCGGGTTTGGAGTGCCTTTAATACTCTCTCATGCATGTATTTGGTAAAGCTTTATAGACCATCTGCGGCTAAGAGCATGAGTTCGGAAAGCAAATTAATAACTACTATTTTGTTAAGTTCCTTATTGAAGATAAAAAATATCATTGAGTGTAAGTATTCATTACTTACACTCAGTGGTAATTAAATTAAATATCTACTATTTTAATATACCTTACTATATTTAGAAATAATTATTTACTATAACACATATGAAATATATCGTTACTATAAAATATCGTTAAATATCGATATGAAAAATATCGATGCTTATCCATCACTAGAACGCCTCTGCACGTTAATGATGTTCTTTTAACGTCATACTTTTTGTGGTGCTCGTTTTGTGGACCGGCGTGTTTGTCGTTTGATCCGTTTTTTGTACAGAAAAGAAAAATATGTACATACACAGTAAAAAAAAACTTTATTATTTATGAAAACTCTTTATTATTACCTATTTATGTTTAATTATTACATAAATAATTATATACATTTTATTGTTTACTAACCTTTCGACATGATGATACATACTTCTTAAAAGTATAACAATAATTAGGATACCAAAAAGGAACAAAGAAGAAGTAGGTCCCGGCATAGAATAAGCCACCCCCTTCCTTTCCCGTAGATGTCGTAAGAGGCGACTAAGGGAGTTTATGGTAGAGAGAAGCTCTTAAAACATCTTTAAAATCTTGCCAACCCGCAGTTTGGGTTTTGGAGATGTTTTAAAAGGGGAGGCTACTGCCCATCCCTCTACCATATACTCTAGTGGCCTCCTACGATACCCATAGGATAGGAAGTGGTAGTCTATTCTATGCCGGGACCACACGATCATAACTCGTAATGAATAGTATTAATAGTAATCTTTTGTTTGTTTAATTTTCAGGTAAGCTCCAGTTGTTACCCGCATGGCATGATAAATAAACGAGTTACCTTCTCACTGTCTCGGTAAGGTTAATTTAATATAACAATTGGTGGGGGCTGTTGTGTCGTTTTGTGGTTAACCTTGTAAGGTAAGTCCAATTAATACATCACTACATTAAAAAGCCATTCACACTCATCAGTGCCAGTGTCGATGTTTGACGACCAGTGACACATTGTTCAGTTTTAGTGAGGTATTAATTATGTTATTTACTTTATTAACATATTATTATCTTCCTGCCCTTATTCCATTAATATGGGGTTGATGTAAAATGCTTTTGCTCGTTTTTTTTTTATACCATACAGATGATAAACAAACATATAACCCGTCTGAAGATAAACCGTCACTGTAACCTATGGACGCCTCTAAAACCAGAGGTGTCACGTGCAATTTGCCGATCCAGAAGAAACATTAGTATACCCTTTTTAAAAACGCCACGCTATAGTAGAGAAAACTTCAGCAGGGAACTCATTCCACAGCCTAAGTGTTCGCAGTTACTTGCGGTTATGTTATTCAAGGTTGTCTTTTAGAATGACGACCAGCCGCCTCCCTGATGTCTACCTTATTAACATATATTTTTTATTTATACTTTCACGACTCGACAGTACTCTTTCAGGGTAGGCAGTCAAAATTATAGTGAAAATTGAAGTCATTAACAACCTTATAAAACAACGTACGATCAGTCAAACTAAGTATTTTTCCAAAGCAACATGGGCAAAAAAATACTTGATAATTGGACATGCTTTGGAATCAACTGTTAGCGGCGGTATTACTGAATCGATACGATATCGTAGCCTTCAAGATAAAATTATATTCCTTTTTAAAAAGCCAGCAGCATACCTGGAATTCATCCCATATTGTGGGAGTTCATGGACGGCAGTAGTCACTTACCATCAAGTGAGCCACATGCTTGTTTGTTATAAAAAAAGAACGCGCCGTGTCAGTATGGGAATGTCAAAAATTCTTTGTCTTTTTCGGAGCAAAAAATGTTTAATTTAAAAGAATTGATTTTTATTTTCTGTCTGAAAGCATATGTTTTTTTTGAGATAAAAAAATTAAAATTCTGTCTTTGGCAATAATTATGAGTAAATAAGTATGATTCCCCACTGGCAAGGTATTGATTAATATGCAATCAGTCGCAGTCTCCCTCGATACCGCCTGGATATTGCATTTCCGAGAGTTGCAGTCATCTATATTATGTATATACCCACAATTATGTATAGTATGCATAAACTTAACATCAATATGATATGAACTTTGTGGAGGGGTTGGCAGCATCTATTTTATTGGTTGCGATTTAGCACAACCTAATTAACGTATTAATTATAATATTATTATATTTTTCAGCAAACTGTCGCATGAAGTTATCATCATTAACAAACTAGTGCTGTCCATTATCCATAAGATAAAACAGAAAATTTAAATTTAATAATTTATTTTTAAAAACAAAAATATTATTTACTAATATATCTTTTACTAATGTGCACAGATAAAATAAATATTGTTCTGTATACACATATACAGTTCTGAAACAATAATGACTTTGTATAAAATATGTCAGCTGCTTCGCATGTCGGCGTTCGCATACACACAAAAATAAAGACGTCTCGTCTCAACTTTCATTCGAGTTGATCATCAATTGGGTCAAGCAAAACGTCTCATGCGTATTATTTGAAAACATTCTTTGTTATATTTATATATATTATCGTCTTTTCTAATCGTATTATTTAATAACCTTCTTCAAGTAAAGAGCTATCAAAAGCAGAATTTTTCAAATCAGACAGGTAGTTTTAAAGATTCAGTACAAGATTAAAAAAAAAACAGATACTGAATCTTTTTCGCTTTATTTTCAAATTGCACTGTCAAAATTCTTTGCTTGCCTCATGATTGACTGGTAGAAAACGTCTTTAGATGTTATACTTTTATTATATACACATAAGTTAAATAAATAACGTTGTTGAATGATTAATCATTACTGATAATGATTAATCATTAAGTCCTTTAAGACCTTTACACAACATCTGGCCAATAAATAGGCAATTATTTTTAACAGGAAGTAATGAATTTAAATGAGCCTTTTGTGAAACTCTTTACGTACTTAAATTATATAATGTAAACTGTTTTTAATATCGATACATAGATATAGCGGTCATATCTAGAACCATAAACAACTGGCCGTCAATTAACATACGATGTGTACTGTAGTGAGGCGATTCATCGATATTCCGCGCAGATTAAGATATACGACCGACGGCGCTGCTGGATAGAAACCTGTAATAGTGTTGTTCTTTATACAACTATCGAATTTTTTATTTTATTATTTTTATGTAGTGTTAGAACACTAATTAGGCCTAGCTAGGCCCAAAATTTAATTCAAGTGAATTCATATTTACTTATATAATTAGAAAATTAGTACCTACATAAAGTTATAATTATAAATAGCATTAAACATTATTAACAGTATTAAACATTGATCTTTCCTTACTACGTCACAAAATATGGTTCTCTTCACATGCTAACTGATTTACCACAATGGTATCAAATTTAAATTATATCAAATAGACATTAAATGGATTCTCCATATGTCAGCCAGATTTTATATATATATATATATATATATATATATATATATATATATATATATATATATATATATATATATATATATATATATATATATATATATATATATATATATATATATATATATATTCTAATATAAAATAGTAAAAACGTTAAATTATCTGTATGATTAAAGTTCCTTATAATCTTGTAATCCTAGAATTATATTTAATAATAAACAACCGATACAGTATTTATCGACTCTCGGCCCAACACTAGTGTTGTGTAATGGCCGCGGCACGCGATACGTTATCCGCGCAGCATCCGCCCGCCCACGTGCCCACACTCAAATTATAATGATTATGCTCTCCCTTCGACGCACTTAGCGACATTTAAAATTATTAATATTTTAGTGATTTCAAATTGTCCTGATCAATTCATCATCACATTTCAAATGATGATGGGCATCTCCATATTATAAGTTAGTATTATATATTGCCTTTTTTTATATTGTCGTGTACATGCCACTCGTCCTGGAGGTAAGAATTGGTTTTGCCAACTCTTATTGGCTAAAATTAGACGGTATTCCGCCTTTTAACTATACTGCCTGGACCATGGGTAGGCTTTCGCGTTCTACAGTAATACCGGCGGCAATGACCTATTTAGACACTCTGTACTAATATTATACACTTGGAGAAAGGGATTGTTAGCATTGGTAGTCTAAAAATCCCATTGCTAGCAATATTGCAATTATAGTATATACTATAAAACCATTGCGAAGGTACAATTAGGATGGTGAAAGCTTCATATTATTTCAATCAAGCGGTTTCATATACTTTCTTATTTCCAGATTTACTTGTATATGATTTGTTATACTAGTCGCCATCTATTATCCAACATGAAGAGGCGTGCTGTTTGATACATTGTATAATTACACCTTCATCACATCTATTGACTGCGTAACTGCCGATAAAAAGGGCAAGGAGATTTTATTTATCGTGTGTGGGTTTTGTGGGCGCCGCGTCTGACGGATTGCGACTTCTGACAAATATGATGACAGTTCGTCGATTGTTGGGACATCAAAGGCCTTTTGTCGGATCTTTATCGTTATCTTGAATGTCTCGACTTCACATTTCTCTGACCATATTTGAATGCAACATAGTTCTTCATAGTGCTTCATAGTTCGAAATTCATTGTGATTATAACTGCTAAATAATCTGACATATCTCTGTTGGCTGTTTTTTAAAAGACTTCCAGAAAAATTTTGTTCTCAATTCGTCTGAATTTTTTGAGGCAGTATTACGTGATTACGTCGCCACTACTGAAAAAGTTTTAACAATTAATTCAAATTCAAATGATCTTTATTCAAATAGACTTGTTTACAAGCTCATTTAAACCGTCATCTTTTATGATTCTACTGAGAAGAATCCGCAAGTCATTTGTTACTTTTTTAAATTTGTTTCTGTTAACATTCTGTATGTTAATAAATGTACTACATCTAAAATAACATGGTCGTTTAAAAGCCTGTTTCTGCAATAGATAGGATTTACCCTCGTATTGGTCCCATTTGAATTTTGTGACGATTGAAACTGATGGTTTTGTTTGCAAAGCGAAAAACTACTTCTAGTGTGCTGATTACTTGTAGCCAAGTCTAAATGTATCTACAAAATAAGCCCTTATAGGGGCATCTACAAAATAACTTGACGTTTATTTATGTGCGTTTTTTCGATGGTAATAATAACGACCTTAAACGGTGTAAATGATTACGTCAGTTTGATGTCCATCCAATGTTACTTCGATTTGATCTCAATTTTGTTTCGTCAAAAGTTGGCCCATTGATAGATATCTCTGAGAATTTGTATTTGTTGTACAATTCTACCCAAACTCACGACTGCATAAAACGATACGAAGTGCATTCATAAGGTCCAAGCCGTTGACTCTTATCTAATTGACGTGCAGAATAGAGGTATCGGGTTCCGTAATTTGATTATCGAGTAAACCTCAAAGCGAAACTTTGAGACCTGTTGTATATTTGATCGGAAACGTAAACTGACTTGCAGATTTGTTGGCGTGTTTGATTAAAATTGACAGAGTTTGAAATTGTGTATCTATTGTGGTCGTGATATCGATGAACGAAGTTAAAACAGTTATATGTTAAAATGGATCTCTATTACGTATATCATATTCGACGTATGTTCAAGCGTATTCACATGTGTGAAACATAAAAAGGCAATAAAGCTGAAGCCTTTTACGACCTGCGTAGACAAAGTACATATAGGCCGTGGACAAAATCGTTTGTGCATTTCATGTTTGCCTAGTATTCGCAAGCTTTTAAATTCGACGACAGATAGTCCTAAATGTAGACCAGCTATAATAAAACCCCTAAAATTGTTGTAGCACGCAATTTTATAGGTTTTGTTATGGTTGGACACGCACATGTGAAGATGGCTTCCACAAAGGTAAATGTTGTCTGCGATAAATTCTCCATCGTTTATATGTTTTAATCAAATGATGGTATTAAGGAAAGTGGCTGATTTCAATAGTAATTATTTTAACATACGTGGAAACGAAAGTAGAAATATAAGACCTGACTGGCTGGATCCGGGTTCTAGTTTTCTTTAAAAAAGTTTATAGGTCATAAAATGGTACGAACTCACCTTGACTGCAGATTTGGCGTAGGTGGTATACGCTTAGGATGTACCAGGTTTTAGGAAGCCACCCCACGTGAATATCACAATGTCACCAATATATTTTAATTTACTCATATAAAATCACACTATATATATAAGGTATGTAATCACTCATGATACTTAGAAGCAATCAATAGGGAATGTCCAGGGGGTTCAGGAATTCTCCACACTGTTGGTATATTGTTGATCAAGGTAGGCGGAAAGACAGCAACTCGTACAGTGTTTCGCTGTAGACGTAGACTGAACCGATCATTTTGTCTGTTCGTCTCAAGTCAGGGGATTCGGTAGAATATAATGCGATTGGAGGGTATTACAATATTTGTAAGGATGTGACTTTCTTAAACAGTTGGTAAAAACACTGAACCTGTTTGTACATAGTGTGAAGATCCATCATTAACCTACCATGGTATACTACAGAGATAAAATTGAAGAAACATCAAGCTCAGCGAGAAATTATCTAGCACAATAGGTGCGTGGGTGTACATATCCTGTAGGTGCATTTGACTGCATTGCCGTTTGGAAAGCAAATTATGTACTATACGTCTAGAATGTATATGAATATATACAAATGCGCAGACATCCATATTCAGAAGGCGTATTTATAGAGTATAGGGTAGAGCAGATGTGTCATCTACGCTCAAAAATGTTCTTTAAATTACACAAAAATAAAACTAATAATTTAATGTGACATAAACACAAAACCTGTAACATGTTATAATGTTATTGATGTTTCTCAAACACAAAGCATGCTGTTGTTGTATCAGCCGTTAATTGTCCACTGCTGAACATAGCCTCCCCCATGAGTGAGATTTTAGCAGTAGTTGCCATGTTTGGCAGGCGGGTTGGCAAGCGCAGTTTCGCTTTTGGCGATGTTTTAAAACGGACACTGTTGCCTATCTCTCCACATAAGACAATCATCTCTTATCATCTTTCCCCAATAATCATCCCTTAGTCGCCTCTAACGATGCCCACGTGAAAGGAAAGGGTGCTCTATTCTATGCCGGGACCTACACAGCTAAAGTATGTTGTAATTGCCTCTTAATATAAGAACATTCAGACCACTAGTGTTATTGTATTGAAATGCTTAACTGTATCTTATATTCGTGATACAATAAATAAAAAAATAAAAAAAATGCACAAAAATCATTAATCGGTCACCAAAACTACGTCTTTTAATTGATCAATTTAAAATATATAAAAGAAATAGAATTAATGTTCAAAATATCTTCATTTTTATTTTCGTATTATTTTCAACTTATAAACAATTTCAAAAATGAAAGCAATTGCCTTTAAATTAGGACGAACAATGGAAGGGGTTTATTCAGTAAGAAATTCGCAAAATTTGACAACAGCCTGATAATGCTATTTGAAATTCCATTTTAAGATGGCATTCGTTCAATGGCAACCATTTTATTAATTTAGGAATTTTAAATTCTAACGTAAAAGAAATTGGAACTGGTTATAATTTTGTTCATGAAAAACTTGGAATATTTTTTTAAACGTAATTCCTATAATAGAAAGATATCGAATGATACTAATCATGACGTTGTTTAAATATTTAATATCAATTTTCCTTCCAATAGGATTTACAGTAAAATCGAGACTTTTTTATATGTATTTTTTTATTTGCCGGAGGCAATAGGTTTTTCTAATAATTTGAGATTATGTGTCCGCAAAAAATATCAGCTCCTAAAGTTACAAAATTAAAAAACAACCAACACTGGAGTGAAAACAATCCATTTAAAAAAAAAAATATTAATTTATTTTAAACTAACTTTTTGACTGCTACTTCGTACGTTTTTGTTTGTTAACTCATAATTCCATCAGTTCTAAGCTGATTTGGATTTTTTTCTAAAAGTATATACTTACAGATTGGTTCCTTAGAAATTTTATCAAAATCGGTTTAGTAATTTTTAAATCAAAATAACTACTTTTGTGACACAATCTTTAATTATTTAAATTAAGTGTAATTTAATGATAAAATTGGAATGATATCCCCACCGGCCGCTATCATATACACTTGCGGGGTATGGGCAAGGGTGAGATTTAGATTAAGCCAGATCAATTGGTCCATCGTGACGAATTTACTGGAAAGCAACTGCGATAGCCCTCTTTGAATTAGATTTACCAAATTTTAGTTCTTTGAATTAAAATTTACAAGTAGTAAGTTTATACAGATAGTTGGTGGGTTGGATGTTAAATTAATTTTCTTGTCATGCATTCCTTTCATATCAATTGTGAAAAACGTACTTAATCCTACGCTTTATAATCACAATTTTAGAAAACACCGCTTTGGATATATGTAAATAATTTTGAATCTTATTTGTAACCGCATAGCGTCTAATAATATAAATTGGATGATATTTTTGAAAGTGCACTTCAGTGCATTTTATTATAAACTCTGTACTTACTGAGTAAGGTTTATAATATAGTGACGATAGTTTCCACCATCTGCCTGAATTAAGATAAGCAAACGCGAATGCCTACTAATAGAATTTACATAATTGTCTAGTGATGCGATATTGTAATGGAGCTCGTCTAATCGAATTCCGACCATTATAGCTGTCGTGTTGCACATGGTTTACAAAATGTCAAACGTACCCATACATACAGATAAATACGTTGTGTTCAATTTATTGTATCAATTCTGCTTCATTTAGGACTAGATGGCGCTTTAACGTACGGATACATCCAGTCATAGATAAAAAAAATTAATCCCCTTATTTATAAAAACGTCAAATCTCTCATAAATATATTTTAGCTATTAAACTGTTTTGTCTTTTTCTTTTGTATTGAATTCCCAATTTGAATAAAAGTGACAAAACAGTGTAATAGTTAAAATAGATTTGTAGGTTTTAGTTTTTATAAATAAGGGGTAATACTTGTTTTCTTTTTTCTTTGGTCTCTGTTAGGTTAATCTCCATATGGACCTAGAAATAATCGTGAATGAATGATAGATAGATAGATAGATAATCTTAATTACCAGTAATAATATTAAAAAAAAAATCAACAATAAAAAGAAAAGAAAAAAAAAACAATTTTTGAGTGATTATACTTTCTTGTTAAAACTGCCCATAATTTTACCAATGATCTTTAAGCTAGGATACATTGTGTTATGAGCAATTAGGTAATAAATATCTGGGGGCACAACCCAAAATACACATGAGGGGGGGGGAGGGGTTGTTTGCAATGAAGTTTGACAGCCCCATTGCTAGCAATATGACCTATTAGGTCGACCTCCACGTGGTTCCCCCTGGAAACCATCGTGAACAATTCTTGTTGAATTCGTCACGATGGGCTAACTGACCTATTTCATCCTCAAATATAATCTTTCACTGGTGCCCCGCCGGTGTATACCGATAGCACGGGTAGGGTTACCATTCCATTATCACCCATAAAAAAAAACCCAGAACACACAGTTTTTTATTTGAATTATACAATATAAGCAGTAAATGAACACGAACAGTATAGAAAAAGTGTGGGAGATTTCTAGAGAATTCGTCGCGATGGGCCAATTGACCTGACTTTATCCTCACCTATCATCAAGCGGGGCAGCATAGCCATGCTTTTTTTATCCCAAAAAAAGTACCTAACTACCTACACATTCATAACAAGCTATGATAAAACGAACCGTTCAATGCCTAAGTGGCCGCAGAATCTTCTCAGAATTGAATTCATATCGTTGGAAACAATAAACGCGTGGGTAGGTACGCTTCGAGGCTCGGCCCTAAATTTATGTATACCACCGAATATTTGCACTCGACTCGAGTATGATTTGTTGAAAGAGTTCATTTAATAAGACACTTTTATTGCTCCTTATTATATATCCTAGTGAGCTTGTGTGCGTCATTATAAAAGGTGGACTTTAAGACTTACGAACGATAGAAGTTCTGAATTTGTCTGTATAATTTTCATTGAAAATATTTTGTAACATTCATAATAATAAGATTGTTCCACAAAAAAACCGATTTTTTTTTATACCACTGAGGTGACAAACAAGCATACGGCCCACCTGCAATACCAGAGGTATTACGCGTGCGTTGCCGACCCTGAAGAAACCTCTTTACCCCCCTTTTGAAGAACCCCACGCTGTAGTCTTTGTGACAAAAACAGGTTTTGTCACAATTGATTTTGATTTAAAAACTAAACTACTAAACTGATTTTGATAAAATTTCTATAGATATATCTTTATCATTAGATTATGGATATACTTACAGATTAGTTCAATCTGTAAGTATATCCTTTCAGATAAAATAAATAATACAAACAAAAAATACAACAAAATTGAAAGCTTCTTTCTTTTTGAAATCTATTAAAAGTAAATATAGTTTTTTTTTTATACAACTTAGAATGGCAAACAAGCTGACGGCCCACCTGATGGAAAGTGGTAATCGTCGCCTATAGACATGAGCAGTACCATGGACATAACAGAGTATACTGTTTCGCCCATGATACCCCCCATGCGTTGCCTTTCCAGAGAATTCAGGTGTTATTCCTCTGTACCCAGAAAATTCGCGCCATATACCACCCTTCAAACCGAAACACAGCCATGCAAATACAACTGCTTCACGGTTGAAACACGAATGGGACAGACGTACCCATGAAATCGACTTGTGTACAAAGTCTCCCTCTGGTAAAAACTAAATTAGGTTGTCGATTTCACTACGGGAATAAATCCTGTTGACTGCAAAATGGATCATTTTAGTCATGGTTCAAATTGTAACATAATGTTACAATTTCTATAAATGTATTATATTTTGCAACAGTGGCAACACTTCAATAGTTACTTATCATCCTTGTATGAGAGGCATTGCTACGGCTGGCCCACTGCCAGCTACGGCCAATTTTATTAAAACCTCCATAAGTACAGTTTCGCGAAGCATGTTGCACATGTGCTTTGTTAAGCGCTAACTAGTTATTAGCTGTATATTTGGTCTTTTGTGAGTTATTTCGTTTTACAAGAGACTTCAAAAAAGGAGGAGATTCTCAATTCGAATGTTTTTTTTATGTTTGTTACCTCTTAACTCCGTCAGTTATGAAATGATGTGGACAATTCTTTTATTGTCTAAAAATATAGACTTTTAGATTGATCCCATAGAAATTTTATAAAAATCGATTTAGTACATTAAGTTTTAATTCAAAATAACTGGGGTTTCCACGATTAAAGTTGGATTTCATTTGTAACATAATCTTATGTGCAGACTTTTTGTCATGCTTTTATATTTTTTTAAGTCGATTGAAAAACAATAAATACATACAAAGTATTGTTTTATTTATATCTATGTAGAAATTAAATACTTTCATAAAATTAGCTTTAAACTAAGTCCAGAAAGTAGTATGGTGCAGGCAGCAAATTATGGGTAAATAGTGATAAACAGTGTAACGCATAATTATTAAACTTACTGAACTATGATTAAAATAAAAATTTTATTTTCCCACGAAAGTGACGCATAAGGAAACAAAACATAACTATTTCAGATCAACACAAGTGTACAAATATTTTACAACTTAATTATATTGAAGTGATAAAATAATAATTAAGGAATAAAAAATAAATTAATTTAAGTAAAGAAGTATGTTAAAAAAAATGTATATAATATGTATGATAAGTTTATAACCTTGTTCGTTATTATTCAAATATAAGACTTCGCCATATTCCGTAGTCGGGTTGCCGTATATGGAAACCGAACGCTGACACTACAAATTAACTCTTGATTTGATATCAGCTGTACGACCGGTATAAAATTATTGTTAACTATAAAAATACCACACAACAAAATAATAATACGTTATTGATCCAATACTTGTTTTTACTTTTTATAGAATACGACTATTGTGATTACCCTAAAGCTTTTTCTCTACAATTTTAACATATTTGAGGAACTAATGGACTCCAACTATACATCTTGGTTGAAATTTTGTATTTTTTGTTGAAAAAAATCAAGGCTGAAGAAAGGAGTCTTATGTTATTATGCCTTTTTTTTTATATTTCCTTTGTACAGTACAAAAGTCGATTTCATGAGTATCTCTGTGTCATTCGTGTTTTTGCTACTAAACAGCCGTGCTTGCATGACTGTGTTTCGATTTGAAAGTAGGGTACGACAGTGAAATTACAGGGTACATCTTAGTCCTCAGTAGGATGAGATGGCTGTTCATTTACAACTTTATATCAGGTATTCTATCAGCTTGTTAGCAAATAAAACTCGTTTTCATATTGATCATGTTAAAATAGTAAGAATTGTTTAACAATACTTTTTATAAATTACAAATTAAACGTAAAACTACGGCAACTTTTATTCTTTTTGTTCTTCTTTCACTTTCTTTTTTGTTTTTTTCTTTTCTGCCTGTTTCATTCATCATCATACTGTTTATTTGGAATCCGCTCTCCTAGTAGTCCTGTACCCACATCATACGGTTATGAGTCTATTGTACATCGTATTGTATGTGTATATATATATATATATATATATATATATATATATATATATTGTATATATATATATATTTACTAGTATGAAATCCTGTTAAATATATCAGAATTATTAAAAATTGCTCGCTTACAATTATTAAATATTACTTATATGTGTAAAGCAGTCATATCACAACAAACATGCCATTAATTAAATTTATGGACTTGTTCCTTGATTCACGAATTACTAGGAAAATGATGAGTAGTTTATATTTGTTTATTTTAACTCTATAAATGATGTTGAACGCTAAGTAATGTACAGATTCCTTAGTTGTATATGTTTTCGTTAAAATATTATGTTAATTGAAATCTTACTTTACAATTTTTTATTTTGTTTCTAAAGTTAAATACATAATAACGGAGTGATGATGTTACGAATAAACATATGATTTAAGTTCTATTGCTTATTTAAAAGAAAAGAGTTGTCCATAAGAGGCGGCAATAAGGTCTATCAGATATTTTTTTATATATATATATATATATATATATATATATATTAATTTTTTTTTATTAATCTCGTAAAGTTTGGACGAAAGACATTGTTAGTTATGGGATCTGGCGGTCCCATTGTTAGAAATATTGCTAACTAACTACTAGGTTAATTAATATTTTAATATACATTTAAAAAAAAAATAGTAACACCATTTCTCATGCAAAAAGTGTGTTGAAACTGAAAACAGATAATAAATGGCCAAAACAATTGTGATACATTAGAATATTGAGCTCAATAACTAGACTCATATTTATATAAGTAAGTAATAAATCGGTATATAATATTTTATATCTATATATTGAGTTCTTCTGGACATTGATGACCACCCATTGCGATATCGCCCATACAAGTCGGATATCTATATTCATTACGAGCGAGTTCTTCTTTTCGATATTATATATTGGATAACTGAAAATTAATATATCTGTTATTGGACCAGTATATATATATATATATATATATATATATATATATATATATATATATATATATATATATATATATATATATATATATATATATATATTGTAATTATAATGTATAGATGTTGTTACATATTATCCACCTTTAGGAAGTTAGGACACACTTATACGGCTTTCAAAGATTTTCAAAAGTAGTATAAGTGTATTCTAAATTCATAAATACGAATTCCGAAACTCTAATAGTCTCCAGCATCAACAGAATAACTAGACTACCTTTCCATACATTTCCCTTAAAAGCAAAATAGTAATATACCGGTTGATCGGAGCAATTTCAATATAAATGGATGAGGTTATTTATAGTCCAATCAGCTCGTATGCAAATGTTTCAGGCACTACGGTGTATTCTAGTTATGGTCATTGTGATAGAAGCTGGTATTAGTATATAATTGTTTTCCGTGACAAGTTATTTATTTACCAGAGGGAAACTTTGTACAAAGTTCGTTTGCTTGGGTACCTCTGTCCCATTAGTGTTTCTACAGTGAAGCAGTTGTGTTTGTAGGCTGTGTTTCGGTTTGAAGGGTGGGATATGGCAGTGAACTTATAGGCTACAGAGGAATAATACCATAGTCCTCAGGAATGGCAACGCATTGTGGGTATCATGGACGAAACAGTATACTCTGTTACGCCCATGGTGCTGCTCATGTCTATAGGCGACGGTTACTCCTTTTCATGAGGTGGACTGTCAGTTTGTTTGTTATTCTAAGTTGCATAAAAAAAGAGAAACATGCTTATTGTTTCATTTAAGGATATATAACCATAGTTATCCAATCACACAAGGTATTGGCAAACAAGCTGACTGCTCGCTTGATGAACAGTAGCAACCCTCGCCTTTGCAGTCGCCTACCACATCATACCATATCAGCCGTTAACTGTCTACTGCTCGTATATGCTTCCGCCATAAGAGGGATTATTCCAGTAGTTGCCACGCTTGGCAAGCGAGTTGGCAAACGCAGTTAGGCTTTGGCAATGTTTGATGATGAGGGACGCTGCTGCCCATGTTTCGACCATTAAGTTCCCTTAGTCACCTTTACGACGCTCACGGAAAAGTAAGGGGTGATTCATTCTATGCCGAAACCACACGGCACTATTGCTTACACATATAAACAATACCCTTATTCATAGAATACTATCACAGAATACACTATGAAGCTCCATTATGTATTGCTACTCCTGAGGACTGAGATGTTATGCTTCTGTCTCCCGTAATTTCACTGTCATGTGAAGTCAGATTCTATCCATTGAACCGAAACATTGCTGAAGCTGCTTTGTGTTAAGAGTGAGATTTTTCTCAAAATATTTTTTCAAGAATTCTTAATATTGCCTTATTAAGGGTTCTTCTCAACAGATAACAACTTTCCGAACTCTGCATTAATAAAAAATGATGATTTAAAAGTGCTTGTAAACAAGTCTATTTGAATAAAGTTGATTTGAATTTGAATCAGTTTTTTTTTTCTGAGCAGTAATTATTTTGTAAAGTATTATTCCTACTTTTTTTTTTAAATATGAGTAGTTTTTGTAATATTATAAATATTTCTGTGTACAAATGCATGGACAAGAATGAGAGTGCATTGCGTTTATGGTGGTCTTGTTTGTTAATGAATCCTATGATGGAGTTATGGTGTGTAATCATTACCATAGTACATAAAGCGTTGATTTTAAACTGTAATATTATAAATCTTTGATTACCTTGATATTTTTTTTTAACAAAACTGTCTGTAATACAGTTACAAGTTCATTTGTTTTGCTAACATATATTTTCGATGTTTTTAACTGATTTCCAAAATGGTGGGGTTTTCAATTCATTCTACATTTGTATTATTTCGGTAATTTATTCAATTATGCCGCCAATTCTGCAGCGAATGAAGTTATGATTGAAGCTGCCATTTTTTGTCTTTACTTGTTGTAAATTCTCACGACTACAGTCAATAATATGAACTTAATAAAGCTTAACGTGTACTTACGCTAAGGCCATATAACTATTGGTTCGGAAACCCAGTCACGATTTATTCTCACGATCTGTCTGTATTGGATATGCGTTTGTATTATATATCTATCTATGGTTGTATACGGTAAACAAACATATGTTTAATGCGGTGGAAAGTAAACATGAATGATAGCATGGCAACCACAATATATACTGTGACGTCTGTGGGATGCTATTCCCGAAAGAGTATTGAGCAAGGTTATTCCTCCGTTCATACCATATAATTACACACACCAACTTAAAATTAGTACGTGATAAACATAAGAATAAAATCTATCTATTGCAAAAATAACTTATGTTAATATGTTTAAAATTTACGAATTTACCATATTTAGTGTAAAACGTACTTATAAATTTAATGTCAGAAATGATGACTGTACCAGTATAGTTTTTAACGAAATTTACTGAAAATATAAAGAATAATAATAATTTACCCGATCACAAGACTGTTTTTTTTTATATAACTTATAATGGCAAACAAGCTGACGGCCCACCTGATAGAAAGTAGTAATCGTCGCCTATAGACATGAGCAGTACCATGGACATAACAGAGTATACTGTCTCGCCCGTGATACTCCCCATGCGTTGCCATTCCTGAGGACTCAGGTGTTATTCCTCTGTACCCTGTAAATTCAGGCCATATCCCACCCTTCAAACTGAAACACAGCCATGCAAACACAACTGCTTCACGGTTAAAACACGAATGGGACAGAGGTACCCAAGCAGACGACTTTTGTACAAAGTCTCCCTCGGTTTCATTAACAGACTATGTATCTAGTTTTATACTTATGTTTACATTGGATGGTGTTCAAATATCAAATTTAGTGGGTCAGTTATCGCTATCAGTATCGTAAGAATACCTACAAGATAAATGCGCGCGCGTCGATCCACGTTCTTATTTTATATTTTATAAATTAAAGTTTATCATAAACGATTTAACAATCCTAAACTAAGTGATATTTGTTATTTATATATATATATATTTATTTGCTTATATATGTAATTTTAGTTTGTATGTATATCAATAATTAGTAGTATCGCATTTTAGTATTCTGACACTTCCCTATGGTTGACTGGGAGAGAATACTTTGAGCTTTAAGTCCGCCATGTACACATACCATATATGTATTTATGAATAAATAAATAAAAATATTTTTTATAAAACTGAATGACTGAAAGACATAAGAAACTTGATCTAAATAGGAAATTTCGACCTTGTTCCATTAATTTTAAACCTGTAATTAGACTTCTGTTTTGTGTATAGATATAGATATACATTTCATAGTCATATTTCCATTAGTATAGTGGCTTCCGTTTTATTAGTAACCGTATGCGTACTTAGATTGTACCTTATGAGTTTACTTCCTTATGCGTAAATAAATGACTGACGGACTGATTGTTTGTGACCGCAACTTCTATCATAATAAAGATATTCCACAAAAAATACAGACTTCAATTGTGGCAAAACCTGTTATTTTGATTTCAAAGCCAAACTACTTAATCGATTTTTATAAAAATTTTATGCAACAAATATATATATGGACCAAACTGAAACTACATTCCTTAAGATAAAAAAGTGTTTTTTTTTTTTCAAATCGGTTTACAATTGATAAAGGTATGAGGTGAAAACATTAAAAAATACTACTGAATTGAGAATCTCCATCTTTTTGAAGTCGGTTAAAAACCCAGTACCTAATAAGTTGAAGGTAATAATTTTAATTAAATTGTAATACTATTTGTTTCAAATTGTTAGTACAACATTTATAACTTTAAAAATTTTTTATTAAAAATTTCATGGTGATTATATGACAAAAAATAAACTAAAAAATTTTTTAGCGTATTCATTATTTAAAATGAATAATTTTTAAATTAAATTATTTATATCATATACAACTATCTCAATATTTATATATAAATATAGACGTATATTATCTAACATTTTGTGCATATCGCTTGATAAGGCAACGAAAATTATCACTTTATCGATAAAGAAGAGTTCACGAGACTCTTTGCATTAGATAAAGACAGATACAAATGTAATAATAGTTTGGCTAACGCCTCATATTCACTCCCTATTTCATAACGCAACGTAATATCAAAAGTAAACTGACCTATTTTTCTTGTCTGCATTGTACAGCATTAAAAGTCAATATAGAAATTTTATTATGAGTTACTAGCACTTCCCTAACGTATCAACAGATCATAAACCTCGCATTCTCAGCGTCGGGGTCTCATAAACTACACAACTATAATATTTCCGTTATTATATCAGCCGTTTACTGTCCACTGCTGATAGGCCTTCCCTATAATGGAGGTTTTGCCAGTAGTTGCCACGTTGGGCAGGCGGGTTGGCAACAGTTAGACTTTGGTTATATTTTAAGAAAGACATTGCTACCCCATCCCTTGACCATTAATTTCTCTTAGTCACCTTTTACCCATGAGTAAGGAAGGGATGGTCCACTCTATGCCGGGTCACATGGCATAATCAGACCGCCCGAAGAAGTCGATGTCTGTATAAAAAAAAATCTCCCATATTTAAGAAAAAATAATAGACATGAAGGTTCTTAGTAAGACCAATAGATAAAAAATTTCATCTGTCTGTGTGTATTCCGGCATCACGCAAAAAAATCTGCATCAAGTGCGGTTTTCCTGGAGGTTTGTAAAACCTGATGCTTGTTTTTCTTGATACACGATCTACAATTAGTTGGTTTATTTCATTAGTTTCCAAACAAAAAGCCAATAACAAATATTCTGAGTATTCTGAGTTATTTTAATTTGCTAAAATAGTAATTGTTACTATTATTACTATTTATATAATCACAATAAAATACATCGATGAACGACTAGATGTTTCCTACAGACAGAACGCGAAGTCGTGTGTCTACAAATTGATTTGCTCCGCAACCGCGCTATTTTGCTCTATAAATAATATTAATACGGGACCAATACAAATTAATTATCAAAATCTTTTCAAAATTGATGACCTAATGGCGTAATGTAATTAAAAAAAACTTAGACGGCTTTAGAAATATTTCTTTTTGGCACTTTAAAATAATAATTAAAATATTATGCTACATTGTTTGTGTATTCTATTAATAGAATAAATGAGAAAGTTTGTAATGATGGATAGATGGATGGATGTCTGTTGCTCTTTCAGCAAAAACGAATGAATGAATTTTAATAATATTTGATACACGGGTTGGTTATATCTTAACTTAGCACAATGAATAAAGATATTTTGAATTTGAATTTAGCACATAACATACCTTGTATTGATTCATGCAGGTGAAACCGCGGGATTTAGCTAGTTTTTAATATTTGAGAAACTTTTTTCGGGTTTCATAAGATGGTTGCTGAGGTAGAAATAATAGTTCATTAGGTAATTTCTAACAAATTTGAACACCTCATTTCACGCCGTTGACCAACTTCAAGGTTAATATTCGAGACAACAATATAATGTATAAATGTTGATACGTATGCGAACATAATCAATATAACCTATTATGTTATGTAGACACACCCTGATTCATTTACATACGTCCTTCACAAAGCAAAGCCGAACTATTATTAAATAATTAAAAACTGTACTTATGTGGGCACTTGTTACTTATTCGTATATACTACCACAGGCGTGGTTACTATATTCTGACTTTTAATTCAGTGCAATAAATTTACATTTATATGTCTATTTTTTTTACATTAAATCTGTTGAAACCAGACCAGATGACTTTACTTCACAGAAAGTTTAACTATAAGAATTGCTTTGTTGTGAAAGTACAAAGCTATTCGTGAAAAAGAAAAAATATTTCTATCACATTATTCTATATGCCTGTTTTGAAATAATTTTAGAAATAAAAGCAAAACACTGTAATAAAAAAATGTCCTCAATGGGTTCATCATTATCGTCACCATCGTCATATCAACCAATAACTGTCCACTGTTGAACATCCTTATGTTATCCCCCTTGGGGTTCTGCCGGTAGTTGTCACGCTTGGCAAGTGGGTTGGCAGGCTTTGATAATGTTTCAAGAGACACTGGTACCCATCCCTTGACTATTATATTCCCTTAGCCTCCCTTTCCCTTCCTCGCCCCCATCCCTTTTCGTTCCCTTCACCTCTTACAATCCTACAGAAAAGGGTTAAAATTTCTCAAAACATTAATATATTTTATTTTCAGAGTGAATTGAACTGAACGTCTTAAGTGAACATACTTTCATTGGAATATGTAGGTGCGATGGCATTATTTTGTAAAATGTCATTTTGTGTTGTAATTTTATTGATTCAAATTGAAAGTCTAAACTTTATGCTCTCTTCCAGAGGGCGTCAGGTACCTTCGCCATCTGATGCTTCTAGAACTCTCCCACAATAGTCCACTTATGAGTTTACGTGCGACATTGCTCAGTTGAACGAACTTTCTTCTATTAATTACAAAGTAATAAATTTTCATCACAATCCCTAATATTAAGAGGAAAGATGGAATTCTCTTGTAAACGTCTAATTAACCAACCGTCAACCGCTTGTAAACTTGTGTTGTTAATCACATTTAATTCATGGTGTTTCCACGCTTATAAATTCAAATACCTTTTATGAGGTAAGCCCGCCCTTGTTGCACGATTTGTTATTTAAAAATGCCTCATAAAACACGCGTTGATACGACAGCCTAAATATAAACGATGCTTACAGCTGCTACACATGCCATTAATGCCTTATACGAAGATGACATTTCATAAAGAGCCGCATTTTTATATTATATTTATTCGGTTAATGTTTTGTAAATCGTCCTTGACTAACAGAACCTTGCGAAATTACGCCCCCGCGACACCTCAGATCAATTATCCAACTTTCTGACACTATCCTCTTCTGTCTCTAGGAAGTTATAGATGTGTGAATAGGATAGACAATTAAAGTGAATGATGCTTACGCCGAAGTGGCAAAGTTCTGTCTCCAGCCAGTCTCAGGCCGCTGCGCGCGCGGCGCGGTCTGCACGATAATCCGGCGCGTTGGTTTCGACATTTCAAATTTTAAATTAACGACGCGAACGTTCCGATTTCAAATTTTTATGAAAACAATAACGATCTTAAACCTCTTCCGTGTTTATTTGTGAATGGTGGAAATGGTTTTTTTTAAAGCTTAAAGCTTTTTTAATCTTTGTCAGTTATGATCCTCAAACCAACTTGATTAACTCATTAGTCACCTGTTTTTTACGGTACAATGCCTTTCTGTTAAGTTAAACTGCGATTTATATTTTTTTTATTTCCTAGTGTTATATAGTCTCAGTCATATAATTAATCATATGCATCATTCGCTTTCTAGCATATTATAAACAACAAATTTATCCAGTCACTTTGTACACCTTTATTGTGAATCTCTATTTTAAGTTCAGTCATAATTATATCATTTCCATTAAGTAATATAGTAGAAATCTGATATACTATAATACTTAATAAATAACTAACTACCTATAAATTGCCTGTAACATAACTTTTTTATGTCAAGGTAGATTATTAACTATTTTTGCTTACTATTCCGAGAAATCTAAAACAAATTTTATAAAGACAAACACATGAACTTACAGCGTTCTTTGTGTCGCCTGTAGCTTCTACATAGTAGCCGGAAATAGATACGAGATCGTTTACTGGTAGTACAGATGTGTCCCCTGCTGAAACAGACATTCTGTAATAGAAAGTAGTAAAACTCACTAATGGATATAAACAATAACAAAGTGCTTTACTTCCCTAATAGAAAACTATTATTGTGATCGTGTCATCGTAAACTCGAGGAAGATGATGTATTGTCAATTTATTGATCTCTATTGAACACTTTTGTTATTTTACAGTCATATTAAGTTGTTCACACGTTAGTGTACTGATATTTTACTAGTCATTACTGTGAATGAATGATCTATACTATTTACTATAGAAAAAGATAAAAATTCAATTGATCATCAATTACATCTTACTAATATACTTTATGTCTTCTTATTTTTTTACACTTTGTTTGTATTACTTAAATTATTTTTTTTTTTAACAATAAGAAAGAAATTGTATAATTATAATAATAAATGCTACACAATCTCACCAATTACCTAATTGCTCATGATACAACGTATTTAGGAACCAGACATTGAACACCTGAGAGCACAACTAAAAACACTCAGAGTAGTCGTTTTAAAAAAAAAAAGTTTCCTAAATTAACATTGTTTTGAAATTTTAAAAATAACTGATGTAGGAATGACGAAACATACAAAGTATAAATGGAAGGATACAGACAGTTACACAAATAGATGCAAACTGATATTTAACGATCACATAGATCTGTCTAAAGAAGAAATAAAGAATTATCCAATTGTTCGTAAAGACGTGAAGCGAATATTAAAGTGGATGAAGCACGAGATATACTCATTAACTCTAGTTGTCTCAAATAAGAAACTTGGAGTTCATGTAGAAATATGCGATTTGATGTAAAAACATTTTCTTATTATAGCAGCTCAACAAGTGATTACACAACTTCTGCAAGGACAGGGTCTGTGGGGTCTATGAAAGTGGGAAAAGATAGAGGAAGCTGTTCTCTCTGTAATTAGCCGGAACAAAAGTGGTTTTTCATGCTGTGAGCGAGAGATGGACTCTATGTATGTATTTAGTGTGTGAATGTGATGGTTTCATACAAGTTTAAGAAACAATAGATAAAAATAATTATAATATAGAAACTACGTACATACAACATGAACAAGACAGAGCAAAACAATTTAATAATTAATGAACAAAATCTGAATATAAAAATAGAAAAATAAAATACATTGAAAAATCGAAAGAGTTTGCTACGCTATGTTTGCAAAACCAAACTATTTGGGCTAATAAATACTCCAAGATCTTTTAAGAAGCTTATCCAAAGCAAAAAAAATATTCTAATTTAAAGACCTTCTGATTTATAACTGTTATAATTACATCTCAATATTTCACTCGTCCTACAACTTTCATTTTTATTGCTAAAGCAAATTTTTTTCCCATAAGTACCCACTCATTCCTGTCCACCAATACAGGAATGTAATCTTCACTGTGATCTTAATTTTACTACATTATTCTCGGCAATTAAAAGAGGCAAAGTTTTCAATTCACTATTTGAATGCGATCTAACATCATTATTTTTTATAGTTTATATTACTACGCATAGTATGTCTGTGTCATTTAATGACAATCACTTTCCCTATTTTTTAATTATGAATATATATAAGATTAACTTTTGTATTTAATTAAAGAGTGAAACTTCACTGAAGTTAACATAACACTTAGCTGAAATCTTGATGTGCTAAAACTAATTAATCAAAAGTTCCCTGTTAAAAAAACTAAGTCCAAAAAATATTTGAACATAATGAAAATATTTTAACTTTAGTAATATGGTGTGAGAAATTAAATAAAACAACACATGAGAATTTGAACGAAGGTCTTAATATCTATATAAGGTAGAATTACACGACATGAAACCAAATTAGGCAAGGTATCGCTAATAAATGACAAATTTTAATTATTCCTTACAAATTTTAGTGTCAATTCCTTTTAAATATTCTTTATTCAGATATATTTAATCATCACCATCAATAACATATTTCATTGGTGTAAAATAATATATTACTAACGATTCAAGCCTTTTACGATGAGTCTTTATTGGAGCTAAGACCTATCGAGAACTGCCAGCAAATTTTTTCATAAAAATAACATTGTCCTTTTATATGGTGTCATCGTTTTCAAAATACAGTCGTGGTGTAACTTTAGGCACATTTTGATCGGGTTTATTCTGTTTACAAGAATGTATTGTAGTTTTTGGTAAAGTGCTTTAAATTTTTATTTATATAACATGTATTATGTGTAGGAGTCAGAAATTGTCTTATGTTCAAGAACGGAATATCAATAAATTTTAGGTACTCCGTATATTTTCAACCGATGACATAATGTTTAAATAGTGATAGAAGAAATTATAAAATTGAGCTTTGTAACTTTTCAGTTTGTGCATGTATGGAAGGCCAGGAACTATAACGTTCTCTGTTTGATCTCGGTTTGGTAAGTAAAATATTTCGAGATTCATTGTAATTAGATCGGAACTGGACTGAACTGAAGTATGAATTAGGATCTATTTTGAAACGCACATTTCTCTAAATCTATGTCTCAAATTAAAATTTCATTTTGATATTATAGTGAAATCTTTATTGTAATTTTAGTTTATGGTGGTCTATAAAAAAAGCGATTTCTCGAAACCATTAAATTAAAGTTTTAAATTAAGAGATAGCAATAGAGCAATCGTGCTCAGAATCGGTCCCATTGTTTCTTACATAACAATTTTAACAAACCGTGACGAATAGTGTGAATCTGGCTTCATATCTACTACACTACATATCTACATATAAACTGATAGATACCCGATGTTCATCATGGTATTATTATCATCATCATCATACCAGACGTTAACAGTCCCCTGCTAAACATAGGCTTTTCCCATTAGAGGGAGGTTTTGCCAGTAATTGCCACGCTTGACAAAAGGGTTGGCAATCGGAATTAGTTTGTGATGTTTTAAGAAGAACCCAGCTGCCCACCCCTCGACCATTAAATTCACTTATTCACCTTTTACAACACGTTCGCACACTAAGTTCGTCGTGTATCTTCTGTCAATTATCAATCATTTATAATTCATAACTTATAATAGCAATACTGTCGACTAAAAATCTAGTGTGCTATTAAAACCGTAAAACGTATATAAAATAAATCTTTCGTTTTTTTTTTTAAATTATAAATTTATGACCCTCCTACGTCTTTATATAAAGTTTATATTAATTTAACGTATACTCGTATATTGCTATAAAGTTACATAGATCAGGATTATAAACGAACTTGACGACAAATTTTCGTTTTGGTCGTTGGATTTTCTATAATCCTAAAACTAGAATGTTCTATTCATTGTAGAAAGTATCCGCTATTTGCAGTACAACGTATTTTGACATAAATCCTTATCTACCCGCAATATCGCAACACAGTCTATTTATAACCAATGGAAAAGTGGTCAGTGACAACGTCGTTAACGGGATAGTTTCATCGTTCCAATTAACTGATGGTATTTGCATCTCGCTCTATCTATTTTCGTTCTGTATGAGCCATAAAGAATATGCCGCCGGTTGTCTCGTTTTTTACTCATATTTTATGCGCGTACGCACGATCAGGCGCCGTGTTGTTAAACAAATCGAGACGGACCACTTTCAGACAACTGACTCATGCTTACTCTAGGTTTAAACTTAGAAACTAACTGGAGTCAAACTAAAGAATCACATTACGTAAAATATGAAAGAACACGTAAGATGTTCTAAAAATTTCACATATGACGAAAGTAAGGAAGTCATTTCAGATGTTTTTGATGATGTCACTTTTTATTGGCCTTGAATAAATAACTGAATAAAGTGTTCAATATAATAAATTTTATAAGATATGTAAACCTTGTTACAAATTGAAAGTTTTATGTAATCTACCAAAATAAATTCTAAATAGAGCAACTAATAAATTTTATATTCGTGCAATAAAGTAATAAATTAACAATAACTGAATGGTCTATTCTGTAACACAGTGTTTAATCGTTCTACTGGGTTCGATTATAAGTCCGGTCAGTGAAATAAATTTGACTTAGAATGTCCTTGTAAGTGTAGCTTTCTTTAAAAATGTTTATATACAAAATGTAAATGATATGTGTCCAAAATATACGTTACATTTATTTGTTTATTATTTATAAACTATATCGTTATGGGAAAGCTTTAACAGAATTGCCCAATATTATTATTACTTTTGATAATTAAATTATTAAGTACAAACAATCACACCAATCTCTTAGTCCTCAAACTGTATATGTATATGATGAATTAGAAAGAGTTCGTTACCTAAATTTGTCCGACCGAGAATCGAATTTTGCACTTCATTACGTAAAACAAATGTGCACCACGACGGTTGTCGAATAAATCTGTATAATTATTTTTATTATATATGTATGTATTGTAGAAAATTAATGATGAACATGAGAAGTCTTGTCAATCAGCCTTCATGTTTACCATAAATCACGATAACGGAGGTGAAAGGTTGGTCAAATAAAAAAGGACGAATATTTGTGTATTTTTATATGTAAATAATATATACATTCTCATTAAAATGCTTGAAAGTCGGGTTTGACCAGTTTGCATTTGACCATCTCAGTATGCAAGAATGGGTTAAAGAAACTCAATATTTACGAACTATGTCGCATAATTAAACGGTAACCAATATAAGATGATCATAACGTAATAAAAATAAATATGTCACACGTAATGTCTTTTAAAAATATTAGATTTTTTCTTTATTGCTTTTTTATATGTGGTAATTTATTTTAAGTCTAACTTCAGTTTACCATTAAATCTGAATTAGGAAGGACCCTATTTCTTTTGCAAAGTGTATGTTGTTATGATCTGAAAGGCAATGTTGTCCAATTCTGACACCAGTCTTCAGAAATGGTATGGACTCGACACGGTTGGACAGGATAAATGTATATACATACTTATATATATCTGATGAGGCTTGATAATGTAGTCGAATTGGACTTATTTATCCTATATAACTACAATTAAAAACTTTATACGATATAAGTTTCTATTTAAATATGGTTCTTAGATTATTCTTCTACAGTTTAAACTACAGTATTATGACCCTAGAGGGTGATACAAAATAATTTTATTTTTGTATTTCCATAACACACGTTTCGTACGTTACGTTCCACAGTCTATTAAGAATAAAAACACAAAATTTCACTTTATCATGTCCTCATAACAGAAACCTACATTTCTCTTTCTGTAACATCTAAAATTTCATGTCCAATTCAGAAAATTACAGGCCATGTAACTCTGACTCGTTCTGTCAGTTTTAATAGTGCAATTAGAGATGCGAATAGTGATGTGATTCGGTCGATTTTAATGATATCGATTGCAATTCGATTTTCTAATTTGAGTCTGTCATAAATTACTGATTGGATATTTCATTTACACGTTGCCGAGGTGGTTTGGTACAAGTATTTAGAGATTTCTGTCTTTTGCACTGATCAGTAGTGACTTTACCTTCTAGTCGCCTCTCTAATCTGATGGAAACGGGATGCCTGAACAAATGCACCTCCAACTATAAAAAAAAATCTGGTGGATGAAATAGAGTGATGAAACTATTTATTATTATTATTATTAGGTATACATTATACTCTTTCATCTTCAATACATGCCTACCCATTATGGATACAATAACAAAAGTAATTAAGTACTAATATCGGTCTCTCCTACCTATTTGTGCATATTTTTTGGTAATATAAAAAACCTCACTGAATTTATTAAAGAAATAGCCAAGTTCAAAGCGACTAACTGGATAAGTAAAGGAGCCCAAGTTATACTTGAGTTTCTACTTACTGAAGTGAATTGAGCTATTTGAGAGAATCTACTGGAGTAATTTCATTTGTAGTTCAAAGTAAATAAATTTTACTTTCCTGGTTAAACTAAGTACTGTGAACTATAAAATACAGGTTCATATAAACTTCTCGGATCTAAGTCAAGAACGAGTATGATCGAATACTCACAGAATTATTTGATCGATTAACAATTAAAGTTTTAAGATTGTGTCTGGAGCAGCTGGGAATGTGGTTGTGGTTAAATAAAGTCACGGATTAAATCCTCGTTCGAGCTAGTCTAGTGAAAGTATTTATATTAACCAAGACTGTGCCAGGTATTGTCTCATAATACTGGATATCCTAGTTTTAAGACTATTAAGGTAAAAATGAAACGGTAATCTCTCCTGTGCTATTGGTATACGCTGGCGGGGTGCTAGTAAAGATGATAAATGAGAATAAAAACCGATGAGTTGATCTCTCGTGACGAATTTAACGATAATTAACCACGATGGTTTCCAGGAGGAACCGCATGATGGTCGACATGATACGGTTGCTAGCAATAGGGCTGTTAGATCCCATTACTGACAATCCCTTTTTCCTCGCTGTTGTGTATTATATACTTATATACTGGTTTAGGTGATATATAATAAATTTATACTTTAATAATATAAATGTGACGGTGAGTTTGGTTGTTACCTCTGGGTGCTTTAATGACCCAACCAATTTGTATGAATTTAAATGTACATTTAGTAGTATTTAGTATTAAATCTTCTTATGTTCTTGCACAGTCTACTTCTTATCTCGATTAATTATTAAACATATCCCAGTTACGCGAAAAAAGTTGCAGATTAAAACTAGTATTAAAATAAATTCTATTTGTGCATACAGCTAATGTAGTCACATCACTACTTCCCATGTCGTTGCTCCCATTACTAGGTACTGTAGCGTTCCATTAACTAAATTGCGCCAACTAAGTTTTTAGTTATATCTTTGTTTACCGCGTCTACTAAGTTTGTTTTGATATATAAGTTTATAAAAACCGTAGAGCATTGAAATACTAATTGATTCAGTATTATTTTACAGTATCACAAAATATAATATTTGAAATGAGACATCGAATGTTGCTATCTCATGGACTCGCTAGCGATAACGATTCCTTCGATGGATTCGTTTGCCACTTGTGTCTTGTCTTGTGCCAGAATCTCTATCTACGGGTACATTTTCATGGCCTGGCAATATGTGTAAATAGAGGTCCTGTCAATGTATATATTTATTTCTGTCAGTTAATTAACTAACTTTAAATTTCACAATAATTATCTTGTTTTATATCGACGTCAATAATATCGTTCGTTATGGTCCAAATTTAATGATTTTACTATAATCATTTAATTTTTTTAGTACAATATTAATTTGTTTAAAATAGCAAGTGCTAAATGATTCTTTTTTATATTGGGTTTACTTTCTTTTTCTTAATTCTGTCAGAAAGACTTTGATTTTTTTTTTTATTTTGTATTAATGTAAATTATATAATACAAAGTATATAAAATCAATTTTATTTACCATACTATTTGAAGTTTATGGAGTCTTGTTTCTATGACGTGTCTAGTCATCAGTCAGAGACGTTACAGTCTGCCCCTAAGTTTTAATCATTCTTTTGTATCGGTGCCAAATCGTGTCTAGTATATTTTATGGTTTCTTTGTTTGTAGTAACATTTTATATTTCAATATCTTTACCTATATTATAAACTTGCTTTCTGCCCACTATTTTGTATGCGTGGATTTCTGAAGTAGGAAAATCAATGAAATAGACAACTTCTAGAAAGTTTTTGAAGATAAAACACATACCATATTTTAAGTTAGGAACACAACTTTGAAAACTGCATCCAATATGGTGCGGGAATAAACGTACAGACAGATAAAATTTCTAAAAATGTTTAAGTTTATATTGCTCTTATTGAGATCCCTCACATTCGTCATCATCATCATACCAGCCCTTAACTGTTCACTGCTGAATATAAGGCTCTCCCTTAGGGGGTTTTGCCAGTAGTAATTAAATTGGCAATTAAATTGGTAACCGCAGTTAGGCTTTAGAGATGTTTTAAGAGGGACGCTGCAGTCCATCCGCCCTACCTTAGTCTATTCTTGAGACACCCACGGAAAAGGAAGGGGTGGCATATTCTATGCCGGGACCACGCGCCCAAATATAATCTATGTACTACTAAGGCGAGGCGAGTAAGGGAACTTTATGGTCGAGGGATAGGCAAGTGTCCCATTTTAAACATCACCAAAGCCTAAAAAAATACTACTGCGCCAATGTTGTTTGCAAAGCTGTATTCCTGAAGGTCTGACTTAAAACCTAATGTATGTTTTATTTTAATACGCTATCTAAAAGCGGTTACCAACTACCAAAATCCTCATGAACGAAGATATGGGGAAAAACTAATGTCTATACATTAGCTTATATAAGTATTTAGCAGTTTAAATACTTTACTAAATAATACAAAAGAAATTTAACACATACTAAATAGTGATTAATTCGTGCAAGCACAATCCTTACTTGCTAATATTATAAATGTGAAAGTGAGTTTATTTAATAGCGCCTCAACAATCGATTAATTAATCATTATGAAATTGTTAATGTATGATAATGGAATGGTTACCCCGTTTGCGCTATTGGTATACACTGGCGGGGTACCAGTGAGTGATGATAGATGATGATAAAGCAGGTCAGTTGGCCCATTGTAATGAATTCAATAATAAATCAATCACGATGGTTCCCATAGGGAACTGCGTGGAGGTCGACCTGATACGGTATATTGCTAACAATAGGATTGCTAAACTCCATTACTTACAACCCCTTCTCCCCTCAATTATGAAATTTGGTATACACGTACTATTTAGGATTGAGAAGAACAATTTTTTATGCAGGTCAGTAAACATATCTAGGGGGGAAAGGGATTGTTAGTAATGGAGACTGAGAATCCCATTGCTAGCACTATACCCAACCAGGTCGACCTCCTCGCGGTTCTCCCTAGAAACTATCATGGTTAATTCCTGATGAATTTATCATGATGGGCTAACTGGCCTGTTTTCATTCTCATCTATCACCCTTCACTGGTGCTCCGCCAACGTATCCCGTTAGCGCAGGCGGGGGTACCATACCATTTTCACCCATCAAAAAAAAAAGTATACATATCTCAGTCACGTGGACGAAGTCACGAGTAAAAGCTAGTGAAATATAAATGAAGTCAGCCATAGACAATTTAATTATTTGTACGCGTAAGCGAACGTTTGTTTAGTCTGTGTCTATGACGTCATTGCTGCGGCAAACGACATGATAATGAGTTATTTGGGAATAGTAGCAAATTTATGGGATACTCAATGTGATGTAGAGCTTATATTTTGTTACGGTTGCTAAATTACAATTTGTTATGGCATATGAGCTGATGGGAAATGGTAATCGTCGTCTATAAACAGGTGTTATTAGATACGCTGTATCTCCCATGATAATTATCCTTTATTCGTTTACATTTTTAAGAACTTACATTTAAGAGTTTACAAGGTACAGAGGAATAACACCCGAGTCCCCAGGAATGGCAACGCATGGGGGGTATAATGGGCGAAACAGTATACTCTGTTATGTCCATAGTACTGTTCATGTCTATAGGCGTCGGTTACCACTTTCCATCAGGTGGGCCGTCAGCTTGTTTGCCATTCTAAGTTATATAAAAAAAACTAGTTTTATGATAACCAATTTTATGCGTCTTCGATTTCATTATATATTTTAGAATTCATAATACATGATAATTTAGGGACGCAGTTTATTTTAACAGTTCAGTTTTATCAAATTCAGTTTAGCCCTGAAAACTAACCAGACCGACTTACTTTCACATTTACATATTGTACTATTTAAAAAATAAATAGTATAGGTAGCTGGATTTAATACCTCAATAACTGGAGGGAAAAGAATTGTTAGCAATGGAGTTTGACAGCCCCATTGCTAGCAATATGCCTTATTAAGTCGACCTCCACGTGGTTACACCTGGAAACCATCGTGAACAATTTTTTTTAATTCGTCACGATGGGCGAACTGACCTACTTTATCCTCACCTATCATCCTTCACTGATGCCCCACCGGTGTATACAAATAGCGCGGGTAGTGTAACCATTCTATTATCATACATTAAAAAAATATCTCAATAACTCAGTCAGTGTATGTGTAACTAACTGTATCCCGCGGCTTTACTCGCGAGAATATCACTATATATAAAGTTTCGTTTATGTTAAATTAAGATATAATTTATCTTTAGATCAAATTTCATTAAAATCTGGGGGCCTACCATGAAATAAAATTCTGAATTTTCGGGCTCAATTTCGTGTTTTTGTTCGTACCTAAATCGACCCAGTAAATGGAGCTTAACGTTTCATTAATCATCAATCCTATCCTAATAGTCCAGAGGTACGATATTTTAATATTTTTAATAATTTTAAACGGTAAATGTAATTTTAACATTAAATTTTAAATTTTTATTTCGTTTGTCCCCGAAATTTCGGAAAATATTTCATAATAGGCCCTCCGTTCATTAGTTTTTGTCTGTGTAACAAACATTCATCCATCCAAACATAGTAACAAAATTTGGCATTTATTATTAAAAATAAGATATTCTTGAATAATGACTATTATGACTCATACTGTATTATAATGATTTGTTTTGGCTTTACTCATGTTTTTAAATTCGGCGATGTTCGTCTAGTTTAGAATTCAATAGGAGCCCTTAATCATGAGCGCGGTTTGGAACTGCGACAAAGCGTAAGTAAAGCCGACATAAATAAATACAGCATAGCAGAATATTATTCGTAGTATGGATAACAGCTGAGTTTAATACCTCAATAACTCAGTTATGTAGATAGGAGTAAACCCTAACGCCTATAGTAGTGTTCTGGAAGTTTGCCAATGTTACCCTGATGAGTCAGTTTATACTGGGAATACCTGAAACACGACGCCTATGTCATCCATTCAGTTGTATATTGTATGCACTTTGCAAGTTAATTAACGCTTGTTATTAACAATATATTACTACTAGTTTTGGTGACTTACTACGGCTACCGACCAGTCAATATACCTATCCCACACACGCGAAGTGAGTGGGATATGTTGATTGAGTGGGATAAAAAGCAGCCTATGTATCTATTCACCCCAAAAATTACGATAATCTAATTCATACCGACCCTAACAAACACTATTACATATTAAATTGTATATTAAATCTTTTGTTATATTCAGTATGAATTATGTACAATAAAGATTTTACAATACAATACAATACAGCATTTATTTTTTACTAGCTTTTAACTGCGACTTCGTCCTTGTGACCGGAATAAAAAGTAGCCTATATCCTTCTCTATCCCATATAATATGTGTATACGAAACTTCATAGGTCGTTAAAGCTCTATAATGTAATAAACAAACTCACTTTCATATTTATAATGTAAGTAAGGATTTATATAATAGATTAAGAGTAATTTTTATTCAAATAAATTTATTTTTATTAATTTTTGAAGTGTTTGTTTTTTTTGTGATTTACTACCTAAAAGAAACTCAACTGTTATTTTTTCGAACAAAACTCAAATCTTACAAGTTACAAGTTTGTGTAAATACAAATTACTAAACAACGTAAGATTTAGAAAAAATGTAATTAATATATTATTAGGTCTAAATAAAAAAAAAAAGATTAAATCTTCTAATCGTACCCGAAACTTTAACGCAAAGCAACTCACCAATACGTTAGTGGGATCGACGATCTATAAACATGCAAGTGGATTATGTGGATGAATATTCTCTATTACTTTGAAGCAGCTCAAAGGATTTATTAACAATTTGGCATACAAACAAACATGTCTGGAATAACTCATCATCTAATTTTAACCCCGGAAAAGTATCCAAACCACGATGGCCCAATGTTCAACATGAGTGTGTCATGCAAACGTACGTAAATACGAGTATACGAACAAGTATGGAGAAGGGATTGTTATTCCTATCGTGCCATAATAAAACCGGGAGAAAAGAGATTATTAGTAATCGGGTCTAACAGCCACGCTGCTAGCAGTATACTCTATCATGTCGACTTCCATACGATTCTCCCTGGAAACCGTCGTGGTTAATTTAAAAGAACTACCTTCCTCCACATAGTCATATTTTTTGGGACGAGTAGAAGGGAAGGAAAGATTTATTAGTAACGGGAATGTTGGTATAACAATATTTTAAGTCAGGACAAGCTGCACATGGTATCTCTGGAAATCATTGTGGTATGTGCCTGGTAAATTTACCATGATGCCAAATAGCTTAATGAAGTTAACTTTACGTATTATCCCTTACTGGTATCCTGCTGGCGTAAACCGATAATGCTGATGATGATTACCGTTTCATACGCATTTTGCAGTAGAAAATAGCCCCGCGCAGTTATTTTTTCAAAATATTGGCTTTGACTACAGGTATTTCAAAGATGTCAATATGAGATTACAATATCGGTCCAACACGGGTAGTAAACCCTGTCGATTGATCAAAATTGGATCAACATTGACAATATAAATTGATAGTATCCTCCCTTTTAAAATCTTAAAAATAAACTACAACAATTTAATAAAAGTCAATGGTATAGACACAATAATATATATTTTAAAATTACCTTTTATATTTTCTTCTCCCTAACCGTAAGCCGTCTTTTATCCGTTGTTTATATACCTGCATTTATTTTTATACGACATATGTATGAATAATGAATATGTATGAATCTATTAATATGTTACCTACTTATTTGTAGTTGGAATATTAAACGTTATGAGAAAACATCCTATAACTTATTAAACACGGTAAACTTGCTTCGAGATCCTGTTTCGCAAAGAAGTTTTGCACCTCAATAAGCAACCGTTGACATTCCATGGTAACTGGTCGCTTTCTCGAATCGGCAATGTGCAGAATTAAATGTGAATGAACAGCTGCTTCTCAAGTATTATTATACAAACATTTTATTATCCACTTAGCGTTGTGAATGTAAACACGGGGTCAATGTTAGCCGGCTAGCCTGGATTGCTAGGTCAAGCTGTTAAATGCCATTTCGCGCTAATATTATGAATGGACCGAATTCTTGCTTATTTATCACGCTTAACTAGTAACCGGCCCCGACTACGCTCCTCTTAATTTGTTTTTATGCAACTTAGAATGTCCAAGAAGCTGACGGCCCACCTGATGAAAAATGGTAACCGTCACCTATAGACATGACAGACAGACAGTACTATGGACATAAAAGAGTATACTATTTCGTCCATGATATGCCCTCCTCCCATACGTTACCATTCCTGAGGACTCAGGTGTTATTCCTCTGTACCCTGTAAATTTACTGCCATGTCCCACCCTTCAAACTGAAACACAGCCACGCAAATACTATTTATTACAAAACATTAAATTTACAATAGTATTATAGGGGTTTTGTCAATAGTTGCCACGCTTGACAGGCGGGTTGACAACCGCAGTTTGGCTTTTGGTTATGTTTTAAGAGAGTCGCTGCTGCGCATTCCTCCACTGTAAGCTTCCCTAGTCGCTTCTTACGATACCTACGGAAAAGGAAGGGATGGGTTATTCTATGCCGGGATCTACACGGTTAGAGAGTTAATATGAAATGCGTTAATTTTTTAATGGGTGATGATGGATTGGTAACCCCGCCCGCCCTATTGGTATACAACGACGAGGCACCAGTGGAAGATGATAGGTGAGAATGAATGCAGGTTAGTTGGCCCACCATGATGAATTCGACAAGAATTAAACATGATGGTTTCCAGGGGGAACCACGTGGAGGGAGGTCAACCTGAGAGGGTATATTGCCAGTAAAGGGGCTATTAGACCCCATTACTAACAACCCCTTTCCCCCAACGCCTTTGACGGATGAACAAACGAAATAACATTACCTAATATAATTATAGATTGGGCCCCACAAAAAATCGACTTCAATTGTAGAATAGAATTGAATAGAATAGAAATACTGAACTAATTTTGATGAAATTTATATGGGGCCAATCTGTAAGTCTATTCTTTTAGACAGGAAAAGAGTTTTACAAATCAATTTAGAACTGATAAAGTTATGATGTAAGAAATATAAAAAAAAAATCGAATTAAGAGCTTTCCTCTTTTTGAAGCCGGTTGAACAATACAATATGTCACAAATTCTTTTCTTCTCCAGAATATCTTAGACGACTCAGAAAATAAAGTATTATATAATGTACCTAAACATAAGAAAATTCGAAATAAAATCCTATACCAAGTCGCCTGACCAGCATGATATACTACTACTACGCTATATTTTCCTCATATGAGAAAAGACCCGTGCCCACTAGTGGGATATTAATGGACTGTTAAGAATTCAATAAATAATATTGAAAAAGACATACGTCGTCCAACTTTACATTTTTAATTAATTCCAATAATTAAATCGAGGAAAATAATCGACTCTTCCTCAAAGTCCTGTTATCTTTTATTTTATTACAACATTATGCATTACACTATAAATCTAGAGTCGTTTAACTTGGCGTTTATACTGCGTTTCCCCAACTATATTTCGCAATCCCTGGCTTTTATTAGCAACGTGAAAGACCCGTTAGAATGTATTCCATCTTGTAGGTATGGATTATTCGATAATGATATTATTAAACAACCTGTTTCCCGCGATTTTCAGTATATAAAGCATGTGTTAAGTTACGATGTAACCTAACCGTGTACCAAATTTAAATTCGTCCAATTGTTTTTTTTTTATGAGTGCTAATGAAATGGTATCCTCGCCTGTGCTATCGGTATTCTGGCGGGGCACCAGTGAGAGATGATAGGTGAAGATGAAAGCAGGTCAGTTAGTCCATCGTGAAGATTTGTACGAGAATTAACTGCGATGGTTTCCAGGGTGAATCGCGTGGAGGTCAACTTGATAGGGTACATTACTAGCAATGGGGCTGTTAGACCCTATTACTAACAATAGCTTCCTCCCCCCCCCCCCCGTGTAACCGTTTAGGCTACTACTACTTGCACTAACTTTTTAAATTTTGTAAGATCAGTATTTCTTTGCCAAATTGTATAAAAGAGGAATAATTTATTAATTACACTTATTGCGCCAAATAGCTACCATCTTGTTTCTTTGCTCTTTTACCCAAAGGTTGTCTGGAAAAGGTTATTTTAGCGATAAGACCGCTTTTTGTGCTTCATAAGTTTTTTTTATATTATTCTTTATTTTATAATATGTTATTCTTAAGTGTTGCAATAATAACTAAATAAATAAATAAGTATATTATTACAAATCAAATAGGGAGGAGATCATCAATTCTAATACAACTTACCTGACTTTATCCTCACCTATCATCATTTACTGTTGCTTAGCCAGCTTAATTCGATCAGTGCGTTACTATTTTTATTCATTTTAAATGTCATTTTCTAAATCCACAATCAGCAGTATTCCCGGGGAAAAGTAAATAAAGCTTGGATTACTAACAGATCCTTCACATTCAGACACAAGACGTGCCAGTTCATGATTTATGCCCGTCATCCTTATAGCAATACGTCATGTAACCCACACAATAACTAGGTCAGGTTATATAGTCATACAGTGTCGCGCCCTGACTTCATTTAATCGTAATTTAACATTTTAGTGAAATATTTAGAATTAGGTACTTATAATATAACATCAAACACTGCGCGAATACTATCCGGTTGTTTTTTAATCGCTAGATGAGTTAAATGCAATTTTCTCTGTCAACACACACAGGAGAGAGAATAACACCATAGGGAGACTTTGTACAAAAGTCGTTTGCTTAGGTACCTCTGTCCATTTCGTGTTTAACCGTGTTTGCAAGGCTGTGTTTTTATAGTTGTATTTACAGGGTACAGAGGAATAACATCTGAGTCCTCAGGAATGGCAACGCATAGGGAGTATAATGGGCGAAACAGTATACTCTGTTATGTCCATGGTGCTGTTCATGTCTATAGGCAATGGTTACTTTCCATAAGGTGAATTGTCAACTTATTTGTTGCAAATTGTATAAAAAAATATATCATGCATTTGCAGCTATCATAAAAAGCGTGATTGTAATTTAAAATCAATGGATAGAACAAGATGAACAATCTATAGAAATAGAAAAGTGGCCTGTTTCATTCACCATCCCAAAATACTACTCATATTGTTTACATGTCATCATAATGGTTGGTTGAGTCGTTAAAGCTACTTTTTTCCATGTACAAATACGCTTTGTAATCAGCTTCCAGCAGCAGAGTATTTCCGAACCGATAAAAACCCCAACCTAATCTTTTTTAAAAGGCAGCACACCTGCTATTCCTCTGGTGTTGTGGGTGCTCATGAGCGGCGGTAGTCACTTGCCATCAAGTGAGCCGCATGCTTGTTTACCCTCTGTGTTATAAAAAAGACGTTAAAATGTAGCAAATAAATTCAATTTTATATTTATAATGTTATTATTAGAAATCAGTGTAATCGAAGCAGTGAATTAATAAATCCAACGGCAACATAAATAATATATCTGGCCATGCTCTCGCGCCATTTATGGCCACATTGTGCGGTCCCATAGCGATCTCGGTACTCCGCTTCCGGCCTTTGTATGTACGTGGTCGCTGCCTCGTAAATAGCTGATGATGTCCCGGAATGCTCTCTCGTGTGTAAAAGGATTTATTTTCACACCACTTTCTGTGATTACAAGCGTACAAATATTACATGACTCGTGTAAGAAACAAGGCGCGTTTATAATTTATCGCAATACGCTACGATATCGTATGATATACGTTATTTATATTTATATGTAAATGTGAATAAGAGTTTGTTTGTTAGTTATGGCTTAGCTAATCACTATAAAATTTAGTAAATGCTACTTTTTATTCACGCCGACGAGACCATCATTCATCATTTCATCCATTATTCGTCCATTGCTGGACATAAACCTCCATAGACTGCCATAAAGAACGGTCCTGAGCCACCTGCATCTATTGACTCCCTACAATGCATTTCAGGTCGTCACTCCATCTAGTGGGGGGTCGTCCTACACTGCGTTTACCCGTACGTGGTCGCCATTCAAGAACTTTTCTTCCCCATCGGTTCTTCGAGCTGTCACAGCTTTAGCTTACTTATCCTTCGGGCTGTGTCGGTTATTTTGGTTCTTTTGCGGATATCCTCGTTTCGGATTCTATCACGCAGAGACTCCGAGCATAGCCCTCTCCATAGCTCGCTGGGTAACTTGTAACTTTTGCATATTCAGTCGCGGGTAAAAGCTAGTAATTTATAATCAATTCGAGCAATTATGGATAGATTTTGATGTATGTATAAGACCAGGACTTGTTTTTAATGTACCTGGACCGCATGTTGACCATGTTGATTGTTGGATTCCGCCAGCTGTTACTGTTCTTCATCATTATCTGATCATAAAATGAAAAGATTAGTTTTTGTATGTTTGTACTGGATAAATTGAAAAACTACTTAACTGATTTTAAAAATATTTTCACTTATATTAGGCTACCTTTATTCAACGCGTAACATAGACTGCATTTTTTTTTAATATTTATAATATTGTTATTACCAATCTTCTAAACTTTTATCAATACAAATTCCATGTAGAAACTCTAAATCTAAATTTAGTTGGAGTCAATTAGACTTCATTGAACCTAATTTGGGGTCAAAACTTGTCACGCAAAGTACGCGCAACATATGTTTCAATACATGTCACCGGTCACAATGATCCAAGTGTTTTTCGATTACCAGAATTCCATCGACTGAGTCAGATGCAGTCAAAATAATAATATCTCGAGTCGTGAGCCCATTTCCTGTGATTCAATCCGTCCTGCGACGTACTCACTGCTGCTTTTCGATGCATTTTTTTAATCAGACATTTCTGTGCTTCTTGGTAATATTATTTGTCAGATTTTTTTAATATTGACTAGTCGTATTTATGTAAAATAAATAAGTATGATGAAACATGATATGATGATGTATCATGTACGAACAAGATTTATTACTATACATCTCAAGTATATATATATATATATATATATATATATATATATATATATATATATATATATATATATATATATATATATATATATATATATATATATCCAAAACGGCTTTACCGATTTTTATGAATTTTTGTGTGCATATTGGGTAGGTCCGAGAATCGGCCATCTATTTTTCATACCCCTCAATGATAAGGGTGACCCAACCCAATTTTTTTTTTAATTTTTTGACATTTTATTTTATTTTACTATGATATATATTATATATATATATATATATATATATATATATATATATATATATATATATATATATACTAAGTTTCATGTCAAATTGTTAAGCCGTAATGATTCTAAGAGGTAACTAACACACTTTCATATATTGTAAGTAGAGATTTAACTTTGCAATATAAATACTAATTCAATCTATCATCTTCAATTAATATAAAATTATCAAAAGCTCTTTTGTATGTTAAGCATAATAGTATTTCAACGCAAATACTGTGATAGACGTTTCATACATAATTTTGTATGTCTATGTGTGGACACGCATACAATATTATATGTACGTCCTGTCACATAGAACTTATGCTTCCTGAGTTAGCATTTAGTATGCAACGATAACTATCACATCCGATAAATTCCAGTCGCTATTACGTGTTGAGTCGCATGGAGGTGGTATTGCTTTTCATATTGTTATCAGAAAATGCAGAAAAACATCTGTGATTGATTAAAGTTATTTTGATTCTGTTTTTAAAACCATGTAATACTACGAATTATGTAGACCTTATATATTTTTGTTTATTTATGTATACACGCATACAATACACTACGATGTTTGGGTTTCAATTGAAAATTTTATTATAAGTTGTACATGAGTCCTCAGGAATGGCAATGCATGGAAGGTATCACGGGTGAAACAGTATATTCTGTTATAACCATGGTACTAGTCATGTCTATATTACCATCAGGTGAGCCATCAGCTTGTTTGTCAATCTAAGTTGCATAAAAAAAGACATGGACCTAGAAATCTAATAAAGTAAGATGAAAAATATAAAAGTGCTAATAGCTACAGATATTTCTGAGGCCAGAACTTATATTAAAATCTTGCTGCCTTACAAATCTTACTAATATTATAAATATGAAAGTTGTGAAGGCGTTTGGATATGTTTATGTTTGTTAGTTAAATTACGCTTAAACGGCTGAACAGATTGGAATAAAATTTGATACACGGGTAGGTTATATCCTAACGTTAAGTTAGGATATTTTATATATTGATTATGCGGTCAAAACCACAGGAAACAGCTATTAAAAATTAAACATTACAATAAAATATTTTAAATTAATTAAAACGAAATATACTCGTAACTTAAATTGATTTTGTACAAATATTAAAAAAATGTCCGAAGACAGCGACAATAAAATTAGACCAAATTTGTTAAAGAAGAAAGTACTTATCCATAAAGGGATCAAGTTTCTCCGAATTGCCGTTTCAAGTTTTATGTCGGATTAAAAGTTTTTAAATTGTAATTATAATTTCATTTCCATTGAATTAACAATGAGCCGGAGCGAACATCGGCACTTCTGTTTTGTTAGTGACAGTTACATTTGTCGCTGTTACTTGCGGCTTCTTTCTTCAATCTTCGAATATGTTTATTAAATTGGACTTTCTTATTTTAAAGTAACCTTAAAAGGTAGCTCTTTTTTTTTACGAATGAAATAAAATATTTTTTTTTAATTTATCATCCACTGCTGTTTTATTTTTAAAAAGCAAAACATTTGCTTTAATTTTTTTTTTTATTTAATTATAATTAACGATGTCTAAAGATCACTAATTTTAATGTTGATAAATGATAGTTTAGAAGTACCTATAGTTAGACCGGTGCTCAAATTTGAATTGTTAGTTGATTAGAATTATTTTGTTTAATTCCGCTATTAGTATGCGTATGATTACTAATACTGAGGACTGAGAACTGACTACCATTAGTAGAAGCTCTATGACCTTCCCTATTAGTCATCAATCTCTGAGCATTATTAAATATACAACATGTGTGTAGACAGTAGGTAGCAAAATTAAATAAAATTATAGTAGCCAACTAACGAGTGATATGGACTTCCTCAAAATAACACTTTATTCAGTAAAGTGTAACTTGCAGTGTTTCAAGTATTTTTAGGTAGTTATATAAAAAAAAAATTTAATTAAAATTACTTATTATTATTTAATATAAATGCCATTTCAGAATGTAATACTGATTTCGAAATATCTTTTTTTTTAAACTATATTAATATCTTCAAGTGATTATTAAATATGTCACTAGATTAGATAGATAAGTCGAGTACGTACCTAGTGACATCATGAAATTGTTATTATGAAAGCATTTATATTGCTATCACGTCACGTATTTATACCTTCACTTGAATCATTCATACACTCATTCTATCTTTATCTAGAATTCGGTGTGGACGTATCTGTGATTGATTTAATGGTAGGAGGGGGGGGGCATGGACTTATATATTTTTATCTGTTTTATTCAGTTTGTCAGTTCACATTGGACATTACATACGTAAATGATATAGTAACTCGGTGTTGAGGATATAACTGACAAAATTAAACATTTTTTAATCAATAATATTTTAATTTATAGCTTCGATAAAATACGAGTATTTAAGTGAAGTGAATTTTAATGTGTTTTAAAAAATGGTAATGGAGTCAGTGCAGCAGAACGGACGGTTTTGGCCGTTATCACCACGCCTTTGGCGGAGGAGCAATGAGTATTCGAAAGTAGTTTTCGAGCCGAGAAGACCTCCGACGTCTCCAATCGAAATACGAAAGGAGAGATTAGACGCTACTCCAGATTTACTTAGAAGATACATCGTTAAAGAAAGACTGGAGCATCTAAACCTCGAAGAGAGATATTACAAAGAGGATACCAAGCAAAATAGATGGAGTGTAGACTCGAAAAAGCCTCCGTTGAAAGACGAAGGTAGGAAGAAAGCTGAGGACGTGGTCAAATTGAGAGTGAAGAAACAGAGACATCCAAGACCGAATAGTCTCCAACTATTGTTATGTCCGTCCAGTTCTGGGCATTATAGCAGTAACACTTGGAGGTACACCAGAGTGCGATCGAAAAGGTTAGTATTTTTTTTATATACTCCGTAATTGTTTCGTCATTATGAACCATATTCGGTTGGAATAAAGTTGAATAATAAGACTTAATAATTTTACAAATTGTGTGGTATATGTTATATACTATTTTATATGCTTATATATATATGAGCATATTAGATTATGCAACTAACGAGCACGTAAAACTATTTTACAATTCATCTAATGTTGATTCTTATGTTGAAGAGCTTAAAGTCCATTATTGCATGTAATATTCAAGTCAAATGAACACTACATTTTGCTACTGTAAATGATAAACGGATAGGTCAATGTTTAATCGGAAATCTTTTTTAATTACTAAAAGTCATTGCATTGAAAACGGTCTCTATTTTTAAATGACTAGAAAGAAGGAGCTTCCCAATTCGCCTGCATAAGAGCAATTTCAATTCCAAAATATAAAAAATAGAAGTAAACCTAATAGATCATAAAAAGTATGATTAAAATCAATTCAGTATTGGCTAGTATGCCGTGAATTGTTTTGTATGTTATTAATCCAAGAGTTTATAGGCGAATTAAGTTTTTATTGTATAAACATTTGTTGTATATTAATATAATATATATTTATTTATTTTATGCTAACAAATTTATAAACTGAACAAGCTAATAACATGTTACATATAAATATAAGTGTATGTATCGGTTCTTATCTGGGTTTGAACGACCTCGCAAATTCTGAAACTAATTATAGAATGAGTTCTTATTACGAAAACTTATCATACTTAGTCTATTTTATTTTAGGTCCTATTTTAATTAATATATCTATTATGCTAATTATTATTACTATCTGTCTTTCAAGTTGGTGCATACAATATATACTTTAAAAAATCATTAAAATCAGTTGAGCGGTTTTGGAGACCAATGTAGTGTGAACGAACATCACGACAGTTGTTATTAAAACGATACCTAAATATATGACGACGCACCAAATTCAGTTTAGTGACTGGTATACAAAAGGATTTTCGTTTCTCGTATCCAGTATCCGATCAGTTTTTTTGTACTACTTGAAATGACAAACAATCTGAACGTCCACATGATGGAAATTAGTAACCGTCGCCTAAAGCCATGAACGGCACCATGAACAACACAGAATACACCGTGACATAGCAAGGTCATTTTAAGTTCCACTGAATGTATTATCTTATTTTTATCTACCAGTGAATATGTGTATTTTAATAAATATAAATGATCTTCTAGTTTAAAAAATATATAAGATTTATTAAAATAAAACTAGGTAATACTAGCTGTATCCCTCAGCTCCACTCACGCGAATCTATATATAATATAGTATCTCATAAGCTAATTTAGTATCTAACCTATCCGAGTACTAAATTTAATTCAAATCCGTTTAATAGATTATACGTGCAAGAGTAACAAACATCCATCCATCGTTACAAATTTTCACATTTATAATATTAATAAGATGGTAGTCTAGCAGTAAAGAAATCAAACCAATACCTTTTCATAATCTGAAAATTAACAATTCCCTTCTCCTAATATTCCCTAATTTTTCTCTTTACCTAATAAAAATACCTGAGCATAGTCATATTTTTTCAAATAAGTTAAATGTTGTAAATTCAATTATATGCATAATCGGATTTGTTCTCCTGTTCGTTGTACATATATGGAATGCCCTGATATAAGTGTGGGTGTATCAGGCGGATGCATTCTTTGAGGCTAATGTGCATTTAATATTTTATTCATATTTATCCGCTATTTACTATATATGCTGTAGATGAGGGATAATCCTCGCCGTGCTTTTTGTTCGTCTAATGACCTGCATAAATGAGGACATTATTGTATACACTGACACCCCAAATTCCTAATAACAAAGATATTATATCCTAAATTTCATTGCTAAATCCTATCCTTCAAAGCAACACACAGCTATGCATACACATCTTGATTTGATTCTTGCTGCTGAATTTTAATTGATTGTACAACCCGCTACAAAACTAAAGTTCCATCCTAAACATCTGGATGAGTGAGACCTTCGATCATGGGTTTTCAAAGCACTTTCTTCCACCCCCAACCTCGCTTTAGAATTAACTGCCAGCAGCAATATTTCCAAACTGACACGACAATGTAACCTTTAAGAACAGAGTATATAGAGAGCAGTAGCATATCTGCAATTCCTCCGATGTTTGGGGGTGCTCATAGTTGGCGTTAGTCACTAATCATGTTCATTGATCCCCCTGTGTTATAAAAAAGAATTGCTTCGCGGTAAAAACTTGAATAAGACAAAGTTATCGGTAAGCAAACGACATTTTTAACTCTCCTTTTATTAAATGTGCATAAAAGAAGAGAATTCTAGTGAACTGATGAAGGTCAGTGGAAAACAAAATATATTGTGCCCCGCCGACCCCAAATATTAGGACAAAGGCAAGGTAATAATGATGATAAAAATTGTATCTGATTCAGTAAATGAACTAGTTTAATATCTATCTATTGTTTTTTCTATTGTTCCATTGATAATGACATGATTTTATGATTCTTATTTCGATTTAAACTGATCTGATAACATTTTATTAAAAACTATTCGACTATCTTTGTGATTAATAGTAAACGTATTTGTATATAGATTGCTGTGTTCCCTTACAAAGAATAACCGGTTCACCTAATTTTTATATTACGCATCTATTACCAAATAGTAAATCTCTAGAGAAAGACAAAAACACAAAGACGTACAGACATACTGATAAAATGATATTTATCATTTGATGAATCTACAGTTAGATAGTGTATATAAATGTAGCCTTAAATACGATAAACGTTTGATCAAATTTGGGACCCCAATTTCAAATGAATGGTTGTACATTGAATAGTCATTTTTATAGAAAAGTGTATTCTTTTCATTTTTGACAATTTTAAGATTAAAATGTGTGCTTTAAAATTAAGTGTACTTACAAGTTCTAAATTATTCTATTATCGAGCTCCTAGCGTTGTCTATCGACTCAACATACTTCCTGCCCTTATCCCAATTATATAAATTTTAGGGTCGGTGTAATATGATTGTATCCGTATTACTCAAGATTTTAGCATTTAGTTTTATTATCGTCCACCTGCCTGACTTCAACTCTCCTTGGGAATGCATTTGTTGGTGGATCCGTCACCTATGACATGCAGAAAAATATCGAGGAAAAAAGAAGGAAGATACTTTGGAATGAGTGAAGGAAGTTGGTAGGAAAGGAACTATCGACTCCACCATAAAATATAGATATTATTCTAAAGTAAGACCGCGTATCAAGACAAATCAAATTAAAGATAAATCACAACCACTCATGATTAAGGATTATGTATTCATCCAGAAACTAGTCGAGCTTTCTCAATCTAATAAAACGTAAATTAAACCGGTGGTTATTATATTAAAATATATATGTTTACGAAACTTTTAACAACAAAATCAAAATAAGCGTATAATGAATGCACAAGTTCACGAATGATGTAATACGTTCATAACGTATATTTGCTATAAATATGCAGTGCAATGTCCTTACTAAGATGGCAGACGGTTACATACCAGCATTTGGTACCAATGTGTTCAATTAAGGACAACACTTGCTTAGTAAAATTTTTAAACTATGTCTTACTATTTTACACGACTGCTCAAAATGGAGGACACTGTTTTACGGGTGTGTCAGGTTCTTGACGTCAATAGCTTTTTGCTAGGTAAAGTACCTAGCAAAAAGCTAGTACGCACGGATTTTGGATATAGGAAAATCAAAGAAATATACTATTTCTGAAAAGCGTATCAAGAGACAACATACACCAGTTTATAAATTAGACCTTCTGGAATACAAGTATGAAAACCGCATCTAATTTTGTGCAGTATTTTTTGCGTGATGCAGGGTTAAACATACAGATAAACAAAACTTCTAAAAATTATTATTTTGGCATAAATTAGTCTTATTAAGACACTTAATTTCACATCGTCTTAAATATTTATCATGTACAGAGATGATATAGTAACAATTTTATTATATTAGTAAGATAGAGAAGGAGAATCTGATTAATTTTTATTCAAATCATAAATTTTTTATCATATTTCCCTTATCAAGCGAAATCACTAGTACAAGTAACTAAAAAATAATTAACCTGTCAAACGCTTGCCATTGATGAGTCGGCAGTAGAAGTCAAATAAATTAAGAATGAATTAAATAGATTAATGTAATAACAAATTGTGTATATCCAATGTATAATTACACAACTTACGTTGGCTCACGATGACGGTCAAAACATTTTGATTATCAATTTAGATAATCGAACTGTTGGTCATGTTTTATTGAAACGACATAATTGTATGGCCGTAAGCGAATATTTTTAAACAAGATTCTAAACTAACCGAAACCTTCAATTAAATAATAAAATTTATATCTATCTCATTACACATAACTCGGAAAAAAGGACTGACGAAAGGAAAACGATGCGGGTAAATTTAGATAGAGTGAAAGCTTGTAAGTACCTGATTAGGTCTAGACTAATCTTTTTTAATGAGAAAACCGTATATTATTTGAGAGAGGTATTAAAAGTCTTCAGAAACGGTGTGTACGCTTTAATTGAGTTATAAAAATGGATAAAACTAGAAATGTAAAAGGTTAGAGGTCTTTATATTTGTTCTTTCTGTTTACCTCATAATATGTCTAAATTCAAATCCTTATTAATGTGAAAATTAATCTATTTAATTATGACTTCTTGATGAGGGGGAAAGGGATTGTTGGTAATGGGGTCTAACAGCTCCGCGACCTCCCGTGTTTCCCCCCAGAAACCATCGTGGTTATTTCTTGTAGACTTCGTCGCGATGACCTAACGGATCTGCGGGTCTACCATGAAATGAATTTCCGAAATTTCGGACTCAATTTCGGGTTTTTGTTTATACCAAAATCGGACCAATAAATAGAGTTTAATATTTCATTCGTCGTACATCCTATCATAAAAGTCCAAAGGAACAATATTTTAACATTTTTAATATTTCCAAACGGCATGTATTATGTAATTTTAACATCAAATTTCTGTTTCGTTTGGCTCCGAAATTTCGGAAAACATTTCATGGTAGGCTCTCTGCTTTCATCCTCGCCTATCATCTCTCATTGGTGCCCCGCCAGCGTATATCGATAATGCAAGCGGGGTTACCTTACATTCTCACCTAATAAAAAATGATAGCTACCTCTTAGGAATTTGACAGAATAGATAGAATTCTATAGTGCAAACCTATGAATGAATGTACTTCTGAATGAATGTGTAATGTTTAGATCATATAGATAGTGTTACTCGCTCACAGAATATTTAACAATAACTACTTCATATACATACATACAGCTTCATGTTACGAAGGACACATAAGGCCTTCGTCCGCTAAGCAAAGTCAGTGGCCTTCGTTTATTTGGAAGGCTGCCTTGAAACTTTTGACACTAGAATGAAAGCGATTACACGTGTAGTAGTAATACAATGGTATAGTCAATTTCAATAACCAAGTTTGGTGACCGAATTCTGTTGATATTATCACAGAAGGACTCTAAATGAAATTAGTAACGGATCGAAATAATCAAGTGATCATCAGTAGACAGTCAGGTCGGGTCGATTATTTAATTGTTTACAATTTCATTATCTTCCATTAAAATAGGCTATAAAAATTACAAACTGGTATTTTAAATTTTTTTAATGTGCCACCCCTTCCTATCCAGTGGGCGTCGTTAGAAGCGACTAACCGAACTTAAGGGGCGAGTGATAGGCAGCAGCGTTCCTTTTAAACCCATCATAAAATAATTACGGTTGCCAACCCGCCTGACAAGCATGGCAACTACTAGAACCCCCCTCCCCACCGTGGGGGGAGGCCTATACTCAGTTAGCTAGTTAAGTTATATACTAATTTGTACATACATCTAAATAGGTACTTAGATTTGTTTCTCAGTTCATTGCACTCTCGACTATGAACAACTCAGTCAATATAGCTATTAGATTTGGTTCGTTGATTGAAGTTGTCAATCATCACTTGACTGGCTTCACGGCATTACCTCCATCTATTCTGGCTTTTCCTTATATTGGTTTGAAGAGGTTTTTGTATTTTTTCCTGCTTCTTCATCTAAAATGTTATATTAGAATTTTATTTTCCAGCTACGTTAGAAATACTTATAAGTGAATCCTTACCAATATTGTAAAAGTATATTTGTTACCTTTTGACGCCATAATTGCTCGACCAATATTAATGAAATTTGGTTTCTAAATGTTATTTGTAATGTAGAAGCATATATTATATTGATCTCGATCAATACATTCATCCTAGTCATATTTTAAATACACTATCAGAACTTAATGCAATGAAAATTTGTGATCGTCGTAGTCCTATCGTGTCCTCGACATGGCACAATCCACGTCGAAACGTCAGCGATGAAGAAGCAGGTATGTAGGTACTATTTACTTGCAAATTTTTCATCGCATTAAGTCCCGATATTGTATTTAAAATATGTGTAAACAACTGGAAAGTTTAAAATTAACTATATCTTAGTCAATACCACGCAGTTGCGATTAAAAATTAGCTTCCAATAACTATGAAAATAGATTGAACTTTTAGATGTAGCTTGTTACATATTTATTCAACATCTAACAAGTTGCGAAAGAATAGACTATATATTGAATAAAATGAAGGGCATGAAAACCAGTTATTCAACGAAGTTACTAAAAAAAACTATAATAGTAGCCGACCGTTAGCAATATGACTAACATATGGTATTTTTAATGATACTTAACAACGTTAGCGTGTTTAACATGAAATAGCTAATTTTCTCACTTTCAAAACTACTCAAGAGTGAAGAGCAATCATCTAATTACGTTTAATCGATTTTGTAATACTTTTATTCATGTATGTATTCATACACACTTGAAAAAGTGCAGTCATTCGACTCTGTATAATTGCTAGTTTTCACCCACGACTTCATCTGTGTTACCAGAATAAAAAGGACTCTATATCTCTCATAACATCTCTCTCACATGTACTCAGACAAAATTTGCATGCCTTTAGATAAAGCGAAACGTATAGCTCTGTTATCATTTAAGACCCTTTGTACCGTATTTCGAGCAAATAAATTATTATTATTATAAATCGTTACACTACCAAAATTATACATTGTGAAATATAATATTTTGAATTTTTTTACAAATACTATGTTTATACTGTATTTCATCATGATTTCTTAAGCCGTTGTGGCGCCAATAAGTAACATATGTAGGTTGGAAAAGGACAAATAAGTGAACCTACTTTACAAATATATTTGCCATCTTAGTATGTGAGACTCCTAAGGGTTTGAATAAAATTTGGTATACACGGATTAACTTAACTCACTAACACTAACTAACTTAGCACTAACTTAACACATACACTTACATAGATTTACGCAAAATTGTAGGGAACAGTTATTTGTAAATAATAACAAGACATGTTCTTACTCACTGACTTACCGACGCATACTTTCTTTTGAAGTTAGTTAAGAATTAATTACAATTGTTAAAGAAAAAAAAATATAAGCACTTATTTTACTATAATGAACTGGCAACACATGTGTTTTACGCAGCATTTCCCAAGTGGGTAGAACGTGTGGGTGTAAATGTTCACTCCAGCACCCCAGTTATCTCGGCTTTGACCCTTTATGGTACCATAACGCCTTGGTATCTTATAATGATAGTTGTGATAGGTATTTGTCCCGCATATAACCCACCGATAATCCGTTTAACCAGTATAAAACCAGATCACTTATTCATCCCACTTTTTTACACGACTACTCAAAAAAAGAGTGTAATGTTTCGGGGTTCGTGTACCATATATGAGTTCCTTTATTCCCTCATAACTTCTAAATGTCTGAACAGATATGAATGTAAGAGGTATCGTGAAAATCTTTATATCATTCCAAGTGAGACAGGCTATATTTCTTTTTTTAAATTGTTTCTTCTTAATTGGGACATCGAGTTTTTTAATTCAGGGGGAAAATGTACTTGTTTAATAAATAAATTGACCTTGATAGCGTCATCTAGTCCAAAACTAAAATGAGCTTGTACTATAGGTAATAACTTGAACATTCGATCTTGCAAAGCTAGATCGAATAGACCTTATTTGAATTTGCGTTTAACGTCTTAACTCTCATTGTCATTTATAATCAGTTAATACTATTGTCAAACGCTTTGAAATTTTATATTTAATAAAAAAAAATAGTTTTAATGTCGTCCAGAATCGAACTTCCTACATTTGCGGTCTATATATCGAAGTACTATATTACTGTACCACGATGCTCTGAATAAATAAACATAATAATAAATTCGGTTGTTTACAAAATCATTTTTTGAGATGTTTCCAGCGCTTTATTATCATATTAGTTTGGTTTGTTACAGTTCAAGGTTGTAATAATATTTTCATGTGTAGTCTACATTTATTTCGCAAATGACGTCATTAGTGTGTCTCGTCGCTGTTACCATCACAAGAATATCTGAAATGTAGGAAACTAGTAGGTATTGTCTAACAGCTTTCATTGGGGGAAAAGGGTTTTTTTATGCTACTTAGAATGGAAAACAAGCTGACCGTCCGCCTGATGGAAAGCGGTAAACGTCGCCTATAAACATGAGCAATACCATGGACATAACAATGTATATTGTTTCGTCTAATGTACCCCCCATATGTTGTCATTCCTAATTATCATTAATTATGATTATTCGTCATCTTTTCAACCATTATCCGTCCATTGCTGGACATAGGCCTCCCTCATAGACTGCCACAGGTAAAGGTCCTGAGCCATCTGGATCCACTGACTCTCTGCAGTGCATTTCAGATCGTCGTTGTTGAATTATGATTATTAATCTGGATTATTTATAATGGGGATGTTAGTATCCATTGCAAGCAATATGTCCCTGTCAAGTCGATGTCAGCGTGTTTTCTACTGGAAATCGTCATGACTGGTTTAGATGTGTAAACTGACCTGATTTTGTCTTCACCTATCATCCCTCACTAATACTCCAGCGTAAACCAGTAAGCACAATTAAAAACATGTTTCTGATGCAATACATAGGATGCTGGGGGGAAAGGGATTGTTAGTAATGGAGACTGAGAATCCCATTGCTAGCAATATACCCAACCACGTCGACCTCCTCGTGGTTCTCCCTGGAAACTATCATGGTTAATTCCTGACGAATTCATCATGATGGGCTAACTGGCCTGTTTTCATTCTCATCTATCACCCTTCACTGGTGCTCCGCCAGCGGATCCCGTTAGCGCAGGCGGGGTTACAATACCATTTTCATCAACAAAAAAAAAACATAGGATGCTTTGTATTACGGTACAATCATACAAAGTTGCATTCCCATGGGAAAACATAAAAAAAGCTACGTGAACGACATTACGGGCACAGTCCCTAAATATAAACCCTTTTGAAAAATAAATATTGAAATCGTAATTTGCCTTTTATTATTTATACGACAAATACAGTAATGAAGTTTCTTAAACATCCTATTGTTATTATAAATGCGAGTTTGTGAGGACGGTTGTTTGTTACTTTTTCACGGAAAAACTACTAAACAGATTTGAATGAAATTTGTTACATGGATAGTTTATATTTTAGAATGTAAGATACTTTATGTTATCTGCATGTTATACCTATACACGATATATGTACACGCGGACGAAGTCATGAGGTACAGCTAGTTAAATATATCTTTTTATTTAAATGGGTGAATATGGAATGGTAACCCTGCCCGCGCTATTGGTATACGTTGACGAGGCACTAGGGAGAGATGATAGGTGGGGATGAAAGCAGACCAATTAGCCTATCGTAACGAATTCAACAAGAATCCACCACGATGATTTCCAAGGGGAACCGCGTGGGACGTCGACCTGATAGTATATATTGCTAGCAGTAGGGCTTTTAAACCACTTTACTAACAATCTCTTTCCCCCCAAGTTAAATATATCGGAACGAACGAAAAAAGAATTATATTTCAGTTTAAAAAAATGTACAATCGTACATATAGTCTACTCCTTTTTTGAAGTCGGCTAAAAATAGATCTGTTTTGGTCGAGACTTGGCAATCGTTACTGAGTCGAATTCGATACGACGCTTCCGTATACTTTCATTGAATTGCATTCTATATCCGTTTCACCTTACTGCGTGTGTAGGTAGGTAGGTGTATTTTCATTCACGTCCACCTACAATTTCTTCATACGAAGTCCATATGAGATTAACCTTACAATGTAGGCGTGGATCGAAGGATTTATGAAATGACAACAGGTTTTTTTTTCTAGGTTAATAAGATTAAACTTCTTTAAAACATGTTGTCAATCGATTTCTGATTAGTTTTAATTATGTTAATGGAATCGATAATGTCAGTACAAATAATAACATCTAGCAATACCAGTAAAACATTAGGTTAAATTATGGCATGGGATGGATCTGGCTGGAAGAAGATGCATGAATTAGTTGTGCCGACAAGAGAAAACACTTAAAAGAAGAGCAATACGTCTACGTCTCTCGTAGGCTTGGAGTGCTATCTTCAGTCGTCCCTGCACACGTCCGGTGATGCTATTAAGAAGGCCGTTTGTGGTCAACAGAAAAAAATGAATAATAATGAAATATCTCGTCATTTATTTCCTTTCTCATACATTTGAAACCATTCTGAAATATTAATAGAATTGAGTTGTCATAAATCTGTTTTCATTACGTTTAGCTTGTTAATTTTTTTATACCACTGAGGTTTGCCACCTCAGTGGCATACGGCCTACCTAATGGTAAATGGTTACCGTAGTTTATGAACACCTGCAATACCAGAGGTATTACGTGCGCATTGCCGACCCTGAAGAAACTTAAGAAACTTCTTTACCCCCCCCCCCCCTTTTGAAGAACCCCACGCTCTAGTCTCTTGGATTTTCCCAAGAGACTACAGCGTGGGGTCCTCGGCAGGGAGCTCATTCCATAACCTGAGTGTTCGTGGGAGAAAACATCGCTGAAACCGCGCTGTACGCGACCATTTAGGCTGTAGGATATGAGGATGAAAACTGTATAAACTTAACCTTGGCTTATTGACGTAACACGGACAATGACACCCAATGCGATATTCGCAATATATTTGGCGGTTATTAAATGCCTACATAATTAACGTCCAGCAATTCGCAATGCGTACGCACCGTCCGTTATTATTTACGTGCAATGAATCACACGGCTCTGTTGGAGTTGGAATTATTTGTATTTGCTTGTTGTATTGATTCCTAATAAGGCCGGCTTATACAGAATTTTGTCAAAAACTATTTTTTTTTATACCAATGAGATTTGCAAACTACAAACGTCGGTTACCGTAGCTTATAAATGCTTGAATAAACACGCACTGCCGACTCTGAAGAAACTCTTTACCCCTTTTTTGAAAACTTCTATGCTGTAATCTCTTGTGGAAATAGCAAGAAACTCATTCCATAACTTCAGCGTCTGCAGGAGGAATCACCTCTGAAATCGCGTTTTAAGCGACTATTTATGACTTAGATAGCCGCGTAAAGCGGTTTTGCCGATAGGGCGTTGACCTCAAAATCTAGGATCCAGATTTTAGGTTCTAAGATTATAACTTTCTATAGTAAAAATCTGTTAATGGCGAATTACTGTGTTTGACAAAATTCTGCATTACCTTACCAACCAATTGTCGATGGTACCTCTGCCTATCTTTCTCTATACTAGAGCCTTCTTATCGATCTATATATACTTTAAATAATTGAAAATTATCAAATTAATCTCTGTACGGATAAAGTTTAAGACTATAATTAAATAAACATACAAACATTGCAAAAATCCGCATTTATAATTTAAAGCAGCATGCCAAGAATGTATTTAAATGTCAATGAGCGGTTATCGTTATTTCCATCAATCAGTCAACATGTTTGTCATTCTCTGTATTAATAAGGTACTCATCCATTCTGATTAAAATCATTAGATAGACATAAATTCATTCATAAATGTGTATGATCAACGGTATAAAAGTAATAAACTAAACTGTATTTGGTGCCAATAATATTCGGGTAAAGAACCTATTTCAAGTTCAATGAACACATTGTTTTGTTATAATTTAAAAGGTGTTTACCTTTCGCTCACTGTGTTGAAAAGATCTATCGGTAACATACGACTATGCGTGTAATTTTGTAAAAACAGACAATTTACGTAAACATGTTTAACGATATTTTAAGCTATAATATAATATTTGGTCTTTGTAGCGATAGTTGACGCGTGTCCTATATTAATAAAGTGTTGCGCATGATTTTCGAAATATAAACTTTTCGAAACCAATTCTAACTGATTTTCATATTTTTTCTTTAACTATATATAGAGTGTTCTCATATTGATTCCTTATTAATTATGTGAGTAATAGCAGTCGTTTTCTTTGAGTAGTTTTTCTTTAACCTGCTCGTTATAAAGCGAAATGTGGCTGTAAACATGCGATTCTACGTTCTAATTTCAAATATTTAGAATGTAGAAATTACCTCATCATTTATCAATTTCTGTATAAGTTTGAAGTAGTATATCTTTGTACTATTAACAATTTTGTAACAGACTATACATATTTTTTTTTATTATTATTACTAGGAACAAGTGTAACGGACCGTTTTGTTTTTTGGAGCCAAATGTACTTATTAATATTATGAACTCTCGTTTCTAATCATACTAGCCCTCTAGAGATGTTTTGTTGAGTAAACTTGGGCTATTAGGCATTTGACATAAAAGAAAATTCCCCTTAACGAGATCGACAACTCAATAGACAATACAAAAATGAAGTCGTTAAAAATAAACGGAATAAATTATTCGTAGAATAATTAAGTGACGCTCTACGCAATATAGCGAAGCGAATCGATGCTGCCCGCCGCGCGGTCGTGTATTGAATATACAATTTGATATTGGAAATTTGCAGATCTTATGGTCAGTTCATATTAGGTAGACCCTAAACATAAACCATATTTACAAAACATAAGAATAATTGAGAATCCACAAACAATGCAAAGTAAAGCCGTAGAAAATTTGAGGTTTTAGTATTCCAAAAAATAAAGTAATCATTTATTACTGTGTATTTCAAAAGCTAAACAGTCAGTACCAGATCTTTGTAAATGAATTCGTAATTTTGTACTATTTACGATTTTTTTCGATAGGATTTACTCTTCGAAATTGGATTGTATTGTTTATGGAATAAATGCAGTGAATATATATTTTTTTTAATGCAGAATCATCACGTATCTTATATTTATCAGTATCAATAAACAATTATTTCTACTATATTCATAGTATTATTTCTATTTAGTTTGGAATAAGATAGCCTTAAATTACATGCTTATAAGCCTTTCTTATCTACCTAAATACAACAGTTGTAGAATCAATTGCTAATTAAGGTCATTGCTGTACCTCGTGAAGTAAGCGTCCATTGGTAACAGTGGCTTTCTATCTAATGAAAATTGTTTACAAACATTTAGCGTAACTGCAGACCGTTCGTCGAAAGCCTTCAACTTTGATAATAACACTGTTAGTGACTCTCAAGGGGCTGCATTCGATTATGATACCGATTCAGTTAGCTCTAAATGTTTAGTTAGCGCGAAATGTCAAAAGAGAATAAACTGTTTGTTAGCAAACACTTAAAAAAATTAGATCGAGATGTTTGTAGGAGTATGTTGATGTAACTGTAATTCGCGGCTTGACTCATGTAAATTAAGATTAAAGATAGGTATATTTTTAATATAGACATTATTATATAATTTACTAATTGTTCCCTGCGGCTAGTTGTTCCAAATTTGGATCTTTGGATCTATTTGGCTTTCTCTTGATTGTAAAATCAATCAGGACGTACGATTTTAAAGTATAGGTTAATCTCCTTATTCATAAAGACGTAAAATTTCTCATAAACGCATTTTTAGCTATTTAAACTGTTTTGTATCTTTTTTTTGGTACTAAATTCCTAATTTGAAAAAAGTGATAAAACGATGTAATAGTTCAAATAGCTTTGTTTTTAATAAGGAGTACTACTTTATCTAAAATAAGACCTATCTGTGGACAAAATTTGATTCAAATTATAATTGAGTAACAATCATTCAAACACGTAAACATTCGTCTTCATAAATGATTACATTTATATTTATAGCTAAAATAATATTAATAAATAAAAAAGAATATATTAATATAATATTAATTAAGAAATAAACTCAATAAAATTCAAAATTATTTATCACTGCATTATTTGGAATTTAAACTAGTATACTCGTATATTCCAAATTTCGTCTACAGTTATTTTTATGTATGTTTAATAATAAATCATATTCCTTGCCGTGATTACAGTTAATAAACACATCTTGCTGGAAAGTTTGGCATAAGAAAAACCTTTGTGGATACTATTTGTAGACTTTAATCAAACTTCTTTATATAGTACTACAAAAGCTGCCACATCAGGAATTCAAGAGTAAAAGTTCATTTACTTGCAAACTACAAATTTATTTAGAATAGCAATTTAACTAAATTAAGCAATAACTCTAAAATTTTTAGAGTTATTGCTCAAAATGTGATTTTCAAAGAATCACTGGATGTTTTTAAATGATTTGGAGAGCTTTTCGAATGTGGATAAAATAAATCACTCTCTACTATAATATGAAAGTATGATGAATCAGTGACTTAATGGTTTGTTTATTTGGAACACTTTCTTGCACTAAATACAAAGATAAATTATAGACTTACACAAATTAATAAATATAGTAACGATAACATCAGTTATTATTGGAATAGATTTTTTTGGTCTCATTTGTTTTGTTCTAAAATCGAATGTTGCTTTATGCCACAACTAATTTGGAAAAAAATCGAAAGTAATTCGTAGATTATATAGGTCATATATATAGCAATAATACAATTATTGAAAAAAAGCGATACATAAAATAAAAGATATAGTCAGACAAAGCATTACAAACAACCTTATCTAAGTGTAACAGTTATTACAAATAGATAAGATTATCTACCAGTAAAATATATCTATAAAATACAAAATACAATAAATAGATAATAATAGTATTGTATACAAATACTGAATGTAATTAAAAAAAGGTATTAAGAATGAATGTAGATGGCTATAAGGGCAGAGAAAGACCTAAAAAGACATGGTTGAACTGTGTGAAAGATGATATGGCCAGAATGGGTATGAATGTGGAAATGACTGCGAATAGAGAAGAATGGAAGAGAAAAACATAATATGCTGATCCCAAATAATACATGGGATAAGGCTAGGAAGATGATGATGATAAATATTGAATGTTACTGTTATTAGCTGAAACGTAGTTGAAGAATGAGGAACTCTAGATAAAGACGTCAACGACACAGATAAATAAATAAAAAAAAAGTAAAAAAGTCTGAAGTGTAGTCAACGACACACTCTTCATTGTGTTTGAGGTCATTAACTTTGCAATATAGGCCACATTGTGTAATACTGCTGATTCACATGAAATTGCGAACTTGTACGGACTTGTCCATTGTCCTACATGCCTCTCGCACCTGATTCACACCCACGTTCTATTCAAAACGAAAAATTTAATAGATTCGGTTATGATGTGGGTTATTTTCAATAACGTTGTGCAAATATGGTGCTTCGAATAGGTTTCTGTCTTTATAAATAAGCACACTTGTACTCCCGTACTTCTTTTAATGTTTTCATTTATAAATAAGAGTATAAATATAAATGGCAAAGTTCACTAAATGCCAACAATAAGCAGCATCGATAAAGTTTGCTTTAGGATGACAATCGTTATCATTTGTCTACATTTTGAAAATCGAATCAAAGAAATATCTAATTGAGTTTGATTTGAAACCAGACTACTTCTAAAATTGCTTAACAACTACCTACCTTAGAAATATTTGTAAAGATTGTTTAAGTTAACAAATTTTGGAAAATTTTTAATTGAATAACGCAGCTAAATCTAGATATTAGAACTTTAAATGCAGTTTCGCACTCAGAGAAATAGTCTTTTAAAGTTAATCACTTCAAGCCAGTTAATTTCTAATTTAAATGTTACAGTTGTGGGCCCAGCCAGAAATTCTCTATTTATCTAGTTAATTTTAACAATAGTTCTAAATTTCTAACAACATAATGGTTATGTCGGATTAAGATTCTGTTAACAAATTGAAAATATACATTGGAAATTAAATATTTTTTGAATATTTCTGTGCGTGCCGTAATGATGTTTGATGACACTCACAAGTCAAATCCACAATAATCTGAAAAAGGTTTACAATATTGTCTCAAATACTTCTCTAAATAAATAAATTAGGCGTATCTGTCTAAAGCACCAAACACTATATAACGGAATTATGTCTGCATACGTAGACGTGCATTGTTGCATTTGCATGCGCCGAACGCCCCCAATCGATGCGTGAGGGAGGGATACAGGGTTCTATGGGATGAGGGAGGAGGAAGTGGGTGGAGGAGTGTGGTCAGCCAGTGGACACAACGGACCGCTCGTGTGCGAATAATTAAAATTTCCGAAAGCTCTCTTTTGGAAATTGGAAATTTCATGAATTACCGAAACGGATTAAGGAGGAAATTTCGCAACTATTAGTAAGGAGTGCGTGGGAGATTGCCTATAAAAGCTTAAAAAAATCACATAGCATTCTTTTAACAGAGACCGCATTTTAAAAAGATATCAATTTATCATATTTTTGTTTTATCTGGATATTAATCAACTAGAAATAGATTATAGAACGTCGTTCTTTTTTTCCATAATAATACCTAACCTGCCTCCACTATGACTGTTATTATATACTCGTATATTTATAATGTACTAGATATTTCCTGCTACTTCGTTCACTTTTTAATTGATTAGTATGAAAAGTAATCTCTCTTTCTTCACTCGAAAATATTAAGTGTATACTACTCGTAAATTACATGACGTTTAGTCGAGCCGTTGTAGTGCTAAGAAGTAACAAAAAATTAGAATATATTTAAATTGAAAACAACGTTCTAGGCCCTGGATCTCTTTCTATACCTAAAGAATATAAATAACATATGAACTTTGACAGAGATACAAACTTCGTTGAAATTCACCGCGCATTTATATTTCTGTAGTCTGTAATTCCTAATCTGTACACAGTTCTACACTGTCAACACAATCACATTTCGGAAAAATTCATGAACTTCTACCACGTTATAAACAAAGCAATATACTCTAAAAGATTCCAGCTGTAAACAAAAAGTACATCAAGGATTATGTATCCTTAATTTCATGTAGAACTCCATGTAGAACATGGAGCCGAAACTAAATATCTTTATATACATGTGTTATAAGCTCATTTTGTTTGTCATTGTACCTAATTGGTCTGTCCTGCGTACCAGGATATCCTCATTAAAACTGACTGATACTTTGTACGTGAGAAAAATTATGTTATTGTGTGTATACAGAATTTTTATTAAAGTTAAGCTATACAATTGAAAAAATCTTGCCTTTTGTATGCAGACTGTCCTTAATAATCATTGTTTACAAAATGATAAAGATACTTGAATATTATTTATGGAAAAAGATAGCATTCTTACTAAAATTAATTTAAGAGCAAAAAATACGTACTGATATTGCAAACGTGAAAAAAGTTAAAGTTTGTTTATTATCTCTTACTTGCGCATTAATGGATTAACCAATCGCTATGAAGCTTGGTATGAGAAGGAAATAGGCTGCTTTTATCTCGGTCAATGTATTGATCTCAGTACATGAACAAAGTCGCGAGTAAAGCTAGTATTGTTAAAAACTTAAGATATACTTTTCATTCTAAAACCAATTTACGATAATGAAATTCTTACTAATATAAAAATATGTGTTCATGATTATTTCTTTCTTTTGATACCTTTAATAGTTATGAAATTTAGCATATCTTTTGTGTTTGAGAAAACAGTCGCAAACACAGTCCAAGAAATTCATCGACACAACTAATAAAAATAAAAGAAATAAAAGGCAGTAATAAGTAATCATGTTTTTGTTTTACACACGGAAATTAAAAGTGATTCTATTATTTAAATAAACCCTCACACAACTATAACTGTTCTTTAATTGTGGTTTTCCTGCTTTATCAATATTCCTTGTTTTGAGTCGTAGTTCAGTTGTGTCCTTTGTTGTATATTTACTTATCTCTAACACGACTCATTCTGCTTCTCCTGCTTCATAGCTCTACCCACGGAGGCTTTGAAAATTATTACTTTCTTTTTTTTTATAAAATAGAAGGCAAACGAGCAATGTAGATTACCATCTTAAGTTATTACCGTTGCTCATAAGAACATTAGAAAATATTCTGGTATTTTGCCGATTTTTTAAGAAGCAATATACTTATTCTTAAAGATTTCAATGTGATGTTTATTCGAAAGAAGGAGGTAAATTTGAATTTAAGTCGTCAATTTTAAATCTATTTTCACATTTCTTTTTGATTCGATAGGAATTACTCTCTTGTTGGTCCCATAGTAATTTTTTAACGATTGAAAATAATATATATACAAAACAAAAAATAATATATATTTCATACATAACATGCTATAGATATATCCACACCATTGTTAAAACTCAAACTAGAACACAGTTTACGAAACATGAGTTCCAACTAATTTTAGTTATCCTCGTGTACTCGTAAGTTTGTCCTATATACGCAAGTCTTTTATTAACAATTGCCTTCACGCCCTTGTCCTAAAGACCGTGAAATTATTTTCTGATGTTTTCCAGTTTTGATACCGTCACTAAAGTTAAAATTGCTTGGAAACTTTTCGAAGTAGAACGAATTAGTTGTGGTAATTGTTACTGAAATGGAAACCACCATTGTTGTAAAAGTGGTACCTATCTAGGCATATACCTTTTTTAAATGTGGAAAATGTGTCATGGGGACCTACATATCTCAGTAGAGACGTGTAGATACTGCCAAACTCCATAACATATAAACACCATATTATTTTCAAATTCAATAGCAATTAACCACGATGGTATCCGAGGAAGGTCTACCTGAGTATACTGTTTGTATTGAAACCACTCGTTCCCATTCCTAGCAATTCTTTCGTCTCCTCCTTCTAAAATGTCAAGTCAAGTTTTTTAAAAGATGAAAATAGAATGGTAAACTTACCCGTTTTATTGCTAGTATAAAGCTGGCGATGATAGGTGAGAATTAAGTTAGGTAACAAGGTTCACGAATTCATCAGAAATAAACCACAATGGCTTCCTATTAGTACGACCCAGAGGTACACTTAATATTTGCTAGCAATGAGGCTGTTAAACTCCATTAAGGCGAGAAGGACATACGTTACCTTTTATCCTAGGCAATGTACATAATCCTGGTCATATGGATGTCACGGGTAAAAGTTACTAATTATATAAATCGAATTATCGTCTAAAATTTTGACAAACGAAGTTCTAATTACCAGCTTAATATATTTACAGAGTGATTAACAGTCAATCGTTACTTTCAGTGGGAGCATGCAAACTAGTTCCACATTTACTGGTTCATTAACGGCAAATCTTTATCTATTATGCAAATGGTGTGCCCAATGGTCTGGAATCCCTTGTAAAGTGTTTACGCTTATTATTATTCATAAAGCACAGACCCTTGCTACTTTCATTGTTTGCTGAACGCTTTGTATGGTAATATTTGGTGTCTTTATGTTGTAAATAATGTTCTTTGTCAAATGAGGAATGTGGCTACGTCTTTTTTACAGTCCTTGATGCATTATTACATCAGTTTGTTAAATGTCCACTGCTGAACATAGGCCTCCCCTATAAGGAGGATTTTGCTAGTAATAAGCAGGCGGATTAGCAACCGCAGTTTAGGTTTTGGTGATGTTTTAAAAAGGATGCTGCTGCTCATCACTAAGTTCTCTTAGTCGCCACTTACTACATCCATGGATAAGGAAGGGGGACCCATTCTATGTCAGGTTTACAGAACAACAAAATATCAAACACATTGATCGGTACCTAGATACGCATGAGAAAGTACAAGATGCAAAATATAGCTCACTCGTGTACGACAATTTGTCATATTGATAGATTCTTGTTTGTTTACAACCACAGTGCCCTAGACAAATGTCATGATTTGATATCTAACGATAAACACATAAATAATTGACACACACACACACACACACACACATTCACACACACATGCATACATTTTTATCACAATTTTACTGAACCCATAAATTATTGTTTCTCTAAAATTATGGGCTCCATAGTAATTTTTGTTTTTGTATTTGTTAGTTCTCTGTTTCATATTGTTTCACTAAAAATGTAAAACAACATATGGAAGAGGGCACTAACTCCTGAAACACAGGTTTTTTCATACCTACCTTTAGGGAGTTAGGGACTTCAAACTATATTGTAACAAAGAGTGAAATAAAGATTATTATATTATATTATATATTAATTGTTGTTTTTATTATTAGTAATTATTGCTCTAACGATAATTTCATTTGTTGCAGCCATGAGCCGGAGGGCGGGGGGCGTTGCGCGGAGGGGCCGCTAGCGCGCGCCATGCAGCCCGCGCCGCCGGGCGGCTCGCCCAAGCGGCACCCGCAAGCTCCTACGCATGGTCAGTGAATTTCGTTAACGTAGAAAGACTAGTTAAGCTATTTTGTAAACATTCACACTTTATGGTCTCAACTTACTTCAATTTCACTTCACCTAAACATTGATTTCATTTCGTTTTTATATGTATAAGCTTTGGAAATGTTAATGAAGTAAAATGAGTTTTGAAAATTAAATTGCTCTTAACCCAGCTGACTACGCCGTCATTATAACCAAATGATGCTTTTTTTAATAAGTAAAGGTGGAATGATAACCGTATTTATTAGCAAAGAGAATCGAGAGGTTGTAACCTCTATCAAACATCTCATGTTTGTTTATCAATACTTAATATTATGCGATCTATTACTGTCTTAATTTGGGACTTCCAATGAGAGTGATTTCCGGGTTCTTAAGATCATTATTGATGATGATTAATATTAATTAATAATCAACAAATAAAAAAATAGTTCCTTATTTTAGTGATTTAGAGAAAATCAATTTTAAGCATATATTATATTACACACATTGCGTAGAGTCGTTGCGTCTCTTTGCGTGTTTTATCGCATATATCATGAAGAATATGCTCAAAGAAATTAGTCATTGATCAGCTGATAGCTCCAACTCCCAGCAGCAGTGTTAACGAACGCATATGACATTGAAACTGATAAAAACAAATTTCTTAAAAAGCCGGACATTCTCTGTAATGTCCCATGGACGGTGCTAATCACTTACCATCCGGTGAGCCGTTTTCTCGTTTGCCACCTATGTTTTACGTTACGTTTTCGTACAAGCTACTGTAGCCATTCTATCTTGACGTTACTTGCAATCGGATCGCTTGCGCGGGTGGTCCAATATACACCCATATAGGACCCACTCGATTGTTTGTCGGAGGCACAATAATGGTGTCATTTGCATACCTGCATAATCGATATTCATGTTTATATTGATGTTTTGCATATTGATTATTAACTGATACCCAATTGATGATATGATTTTGACATACTTCTTAAATTCCTTGCTGCATGTAAAATAATATAAGATAAATTGATTAATAAATGTATGGATGAATTGTAGGTATAAATCAACTGTAAAAGAGTGATTGATTAGAGTAAGTAGCAATTAATGGACATGATACTATGCGGTGTCGATATTATTGAATGGGTGAATTTACTGGGTACAGAGGAATAACACCTGAGTCCTCAGGAATGGCAACGCATAGGGGGTATCATGGGTGAAATAGTATACTCTGTTATGTCCATGGTACTGCTCATGTCTATAGGCGACGGTTACCACTTTCCATTAGGTGGGCCGTCAGCTTGTTTGCCATTTTAAGTTGTATAAAAAAAATTCTAAATGAATAATGGGAGCTTAAGAAGAATAATTTGTATGGAATACTTACAAAATAATGTTTAGGTGTATATGAGTGCAATACAATATCTTATATTAATAAATTTTCTTCTCGACTAAAATTGCTTAAAGTGATAAAAATATAATTAATGTAAACTATATTTTATGTTGATAAGGTGTCGTAAATTTTGATTTACGAGTAAAGGTATCATGAAAACAGTTTTAAATGCCATTTAAGTTCTTAAGCCTAAAGTTTATAAAATTAATTAAAAAAAAGAAAAAAAGTTTGATATAATCGAATATCGTATTACATCAATATGCCAGCTAATTTTTTTTTCTACGAATAGAGAACAAAAGAAAAAAACCCCAATAGAATTTCCTGACGTTAATTTATAAGAATATGTGATGAATCACTATATTTTATGTTTACCATTTTTGTATAACACTCTCTCTTCCATAGTTTTAGTTTCCTTAAAGCTGGGCAATTGATACGTTATACTCATAATTCCAGGAAAACTAATTGTCACTGCAATTGCACAAATTTTTAGTTAGTTCCTATAGATAAATTCATTTCTCACAATATGTCTACATGCATATCAAAAAACAGCCGTGCATATACAATTGAACTGATATGTTATCGTTTTTACCTACTTTTTAACATCAGACAATCGAAAACACTCGATTTCTTTAAAAGTTATTTAGTCTGGTATCCAAATATCAACGTACAGGCGTTTGTCAAAATACATCCTAATGACTTGTGTAACGACGAACGTTTTGTTCGCGGATAAAATGTCCTTCTGTTTAAGCAGAGTACCTACTCTCATAACACGCATGCATGGTAGCATACCGACCGACCAGAAAAGTAAACTTTTAGATTTTAGGCCGATCATAACAAAATCTCTAAATAATTTTAAAGGATTCTCTATTGACGAATTTACAAGTCTAAAGTAAATTTTGTTCGCAGATAAAAAGTCCATATGAATAGATCATAATGTCTTTATGATTCAATTTTGCACCTTTTTAATGTTATTGCACTTATCCAACTGTAGTTAAAACGTTAACACAGATAAAACTTAGACAATTGAATAAGTTAATTTTTAAAGTTAAATTCACCTGATAACAATTGTATTCAATTTTAATTGTACATATGTATGTCACCTGATGAAATTGTAACCAGAAGTTGTAACTACTCGTGGTAGTTTGGGACAACTTCATTTGGCCAATGGAGAGGTAATGAGGCGAATGAAAATGCCCAACTAGCCTAATGAAGGTCACTTATCTAGTTCTATTTCTTCTATATTTTTTGTACTATTATTTGCTGAGGAAACATGTTTCAGCGTTTTTTAAATTTGTTTTAATGTCTTACAGTTGAATAAAATTCAGTTTATTGTTTATAAAATTATTAGAATTGTAAACAGACAGACGAACAACGTAATGGAAAATGTTAATCGTAATGTTTAAAGAAGAAAAGCAATTAGGACTTTATTGACGTTTATTATATCCCCCATAAGTTATCATTTCAGAGGAGTAAGGTGTTATGCCTCCATGCTCAGTAATCTATTCTCTCGTACCATTCTAAACTAAACAACTAGCCCTTTACTCTTATAAGTCGATCTACACATGGTTGGAAACCATTGTGGTTTATTCTTGTTAAATTTAACCAAAACAACCGTGCAAGTTAAAACACAAAAATTACACATGTATAATATAATATAGAGAGATATAATAGTATATTCAGTCATGGTGCTTATAACGGTGCAATGGCATAGACGTTAACACGTCTCTAAACGTTAGTTGTCACTATTTTCCATCAGGCGAGCCGTCAGCTTGTTTGCTATTCTAAGTATCGTAAAAAAAAGACCTGCTCCACGCAGACTACTTTTACGAAGTCTCTATCTACTATGCTTGATAATCTTGTATAACATTAGAATACTCTAGTGAGATTAATTTTGCAGTTTATCTTTTATTTGTTACACTAATTAAAGAATACATATATAATGCTTTTAATGACGGTGTAAAAAGAATGTGTTGTTACTTGAACAACTAGGTACCGTGAGTCAAAAATCTGCTACCGATGATGTCGAATGAAACAACCACAATACAGTAGAAATGATAGAATCGTTTAATTAATTCTCTAAGGGCAGGCCATCAAAACACAGGAAAACCTTAACAGCAAATTTTACATTGTCAACAACACCATCTAGTATCTGTTTTTAAACTAAATTTTCGATTTAAAAATACATTTCTTAAACATCACTCTTATTCATTTTCAAGATGTCGTAAAAAACAATTAAGAAAAGAAAACGTGCTGGATAAGGCAATCTTATTATAAAATCAAACGATACCGATCAGTCTGGCCAGCTTGGTTACTACTAATTACTATACTATAAATACAATAATAATTTACTATTACCTATTACTGTAGGCTATCCTTTCTTTATCCATGCTTAAGAGTGGGATTATACCAATAAATATGATTATGTAGCAGAAAGAAAGGGATTGGGGTCTAACAGCCTCATTGCTAGCAAAATACACAATCAGGTCGGCCTCTACGCGGTTCCCCCTAGAAACCATCGTGGTTAATGCATGTAATTAATTCTTCGTTACGATAGGCTAAATACATCATCTTTCATCCTTACTTATCATCTCTCACTGGTGGAGGGCGGCGAAGTTACCATTCCATTTTCACCCATTAGAAAATTATAATATATCTATACGTTTACTTCTATATCAGAAGAAAAACCAATGAATAGACAAACTATCTTGTAACCCGTGATGCGTGATTTAGTTCCACCCTTCACAGCTTTTCTTAATGGCAAAGTTTTCCATTAGGTTAATCGCTGTTAATCAAAGTGAGGTGGAACTTTCTCATAAGCACGAAGTCTCGATAATCTAGTTTGGAAATTGCACAGTCACGGCACACAGAATGTAACTAACAGGTTCATTGTCAAAAAAGACATTAAATTTCGATATTACATAGTTGCAGTATCCAGCGGATTTGCTTGCTTCAACTAATAAATATAACAAGCATCCATAATAATTAAAAATTGTGTCCAACAAAAAAAGAATCGACTTCGGTTTCGACAAGACCTGTTACTTTGATCTAAAATAAAAACAACTTAACAGATTTTGATAAAATTGTATGGGTGTAATTTGTAAGTATATCCTTTCAGATAAATAAAGAATTTTCCAAAACAGTTTAGAACTGACGGGAGTTATGAGGTAATAAATATAAAAAAAAACGAATTAAAAACCTTTTTTTTCATGTCGATTTTAAATGACCAACAACCAAGTTTCTTGCTAGTTCTCGTTTGGAACTGAAAATGCTATACATACATATACTATATTAATGCTTATATCTACCACTTCGTCCGCATGAGCGTGATATGTTTACTGTCCTGGATTAAAAGTAACCTATAGCTTAGTACAAACATAAACAGATGTAAGTGAAATTGGACCTTTTAAAAAGAAAGAATGTAAAATTTTTACAAAAACCTTTTCATCCAACAGGCTCATCATGCGGAGACCAGTCGACCCTTAAAGTTCACCTCCCGAATGGCGGTTTCAACGTGGTACGGGCATCGTCAGACGAAGACGTAAGATCTGTGTTGCGGCTGCTAGCATCACGGCTAGCCACTGGTGATCGGGTGTTTGCATCCTGCTACGCTTTGAGGGCCAGGAAGCTCAATACTGGGAAGGTAAATATTTATTGAATATTAACGTAATTATAACTAAGTACGTAGGATCCTTTACGGCTAACGAGCTGGCTTGATGGAAAGTGGTAATCTTTGCTTTTAGACATGAACAGTACTATTGGCATTATAGAATACATTGTAATGCCTATGATACCCCTCATGTGTATCTAAGGATTATGATCTTGTACTACTATATTTCACTGCCATTACCTTTAAACCAAAAAACAACTGTCTTATTGCAGAAATATGAGTGGGACAAAGGTAACTTATCCTAGCAAACAACTTTTCTATAGTCTTACTGTGATTTTTATTAATCTTTACTAATATCGTCAACGTAGAGTTTATTTATTTGAATGCCCTAATCTCTGAAACTGCTAGTATAGTTTGAAAAAATCTTTAAGAAGGGCTATTCAACATCACCATTCGACCAAGTGTGAAACCTGGGAATACAGCTAGTTTAGTTATAATCAAACACGTTCCTCTCTTCAGATCCGATGGATCCACCAAGACACGCCAGTTTCGGAGCTGCTCACAAAATGGCCGGCGAGCGAGTGGCGGCTGGAGCTGCGCGTGCGGTACCTGCCCGCCAACCTGCGAGAGCTCTGCGACTCCGACCGCGTCACTTTTCACTATTACTACGATCAGGTATTAAAAGTATATTATACAATGTCAATTCTGTAGTTTAAATCACAGTGCTAAATATAAATATAGGACCGTTCTTTATGGCAATTTATGGGAGAGGTTTATGTTTAGCAGTGAACAATTAACAGCTGGTATGATGATGGAATTACACACGGTGATATTTGAGAATGATTTATGGCCATTACTACAATATGCCTACTTTATGCATCGCGCAACATAGTATCGTAAATCTCTTGACCCCTGTTGACATCATAAAGATCAGCGTGACTAAATCCGTGGAAAATATTTATATATAATATTTTAGATTCACGTCCGTTAACCTCAGGATCTTCAATGAGAAATACCCAAGACGTATTTTTTTTTATTATAAGTACATTTTATTTTAATGAGAATCAACTATCAACAGAAAGGTCACATCTCAAAATTATTATAAAATAGTTGTTACTTTAACTTTATTAATAAAATTAAAAGTAGTTTACATAGCTCATAAAATATTCTTTCTGTCATGTATTTCCGTAAATTTGCTTGCCATTTTAATATCATAGAAAAAAAATTGATTAGGCGGTTAATGTATCAAGAGCTAATAAACACATCACTCGTCTAATGGTATTAATAAATCATCATCATCATCATCATTTCAGCCGTTAACTGTCCACTGCTGAATATATGCCTTCAACCATAAGTGGAGTTTTGCCAGTAGTTGCCATGCTTAGCAGGCGGTTTGGCAACTGCAGTTAATTTTTTAGAGATGTTTTAAGAGGGACGCTTCTGTCTATCCTAGTACCATTAAGAACTTTTAGTCGCCTCTTATGACACCCGCAGGAAAGGAAGTGGTGCCCTATTCTATGCGGGGACCACACAGCCAGTAATACATAGGTATATAATAAGTAAATATTGAAATACAATATGAAATTTTAATTTTCCAGGTGCGACACGACTACCTCAACGCTAATCATCCTATGGTCGACCAGGATTTGGCGATACAAATATGTTGTTTAGAAATTAAGTGAGTACAGATTTGATGTATATTTTTTTTTTTTTGATAACTGAAAACGGTGTGGTAACCCCGCCTGCGCTAATGGAATACGCTGGCGGAGCACCAGTGAAGGGTGCTAGATGAGAATGAAAACAGGCCAGTTAGCCCATCATGATGAATTCATCAGGAAATAACCATGATAGTTTCCAGGGGGAACCGCGAGGCGGTCGACCTGATTGGGTATATTGTTAGCAATGGGATTCTTAGTCTCCATTACTAACAATCCTTTCCCCCCATTTTATGTATATTAAAATCATATTAGAAATACATATGCTTCGTAAATTAAAATACTCGATTGCCCTGCCTGTACAATAATATTTATATGTGATGGCCAGATCTTAGAAATAATCACTTTATTGATTAGAACATCATGTTGTTAAGATCCAATATTATATCTTAACAGAAAATATTTTTTTATTCTAAAACCATAAAGTAACAATGTAAATTTTGTATATGGAAACACTGATTAATGTAGCATTGTAAAACGGCGATCTGTTTCCGTTCTCTCTTCCTCCATAAACTTTCATACGGGCCACTATGAATTTCTCATTCTTGTAGAATAAATAAATTAATTAAAACAATTTCAGCGCATTTTGATTGCAACACATGATATGGAAAATAGCATAAATAAATAATATAACAATATAAATATAATATTTATTATATTTGTTTATATTATTTACAGACATATACATATGTATATACAATAATATGCATATATATAGAAGTTATGGCGGAATAAAGAAACATTCATACATTAACATTCCAAGGTTCAACATTTTTTTATTTTTATCAATTAATTTCATTGATTATATCGAGCTCTCTTATATCTAGTTTAAATTATAAATGTACCCATTTGACGGATTATTTTCTTTAAAGCTTCTCAGCTTTTAGAGCTGGTATATAAATACGCAATATATTATATAGTAATATATTATAAAAGCATAGTAGAAGGAAAAGTAGAGGGCAAAAGAGGAAGGGGAAGATCGAGGAATAAGTACATGGGACAGATAAAGGAAACACTAAGAGTCATGTCGTAAGAAGATGCATGAATTAGTTTGCATCGACAAGAGGAAACTCTTAAATGAAAAAAAAAAAACAGTGAATCATTTTGTCGGTTGCGTTATTTTATCATTTTCTCATATACTTATTATTGTTATTTATCATTTAGCAACGTCTGCTGTCAAAACACTGATCATTTTTTTTATTACTTCTAGATACTTTTGTAAGGACATGCAGATATCATTGGACAAAAAGTCCAACATTGAATATCTGGAGAAGGAGTTTGGCCTTCATAAATTCCTGCCCAAATCAGTCCTCGAAGCCATCAAGCCAAAGGTCCTGAAGAAAGCAATACAACAGCAGTTCAAAAAGGTATTTGGTATTAATAAATTATTGTGAATATTTTTAATTGAATAGGCGTCACAGTTTATTCTGTGATGACCATAGTGTTGTTCATGTCTATAGGTGACGGTTACCACTTTCCATCAAGTGGGTTGTCAGATTAAATATCAATCTAATAAATATAAAAATTTATTACAACTGTATTTTTTAATACTCGTATTATTTTTAATTAAATATTTTATTACCTATTAAAATAGGGTATTATATATATATTTACTGTTATGATATATTCTTATATAGGTTTATTTTCTGTTTTATTTTTTATATTAAAAGTAGTGAAATAATTTATGTAATAAGACGAAGCAAATTTTATAATGTCTTTTTTCTATAACAATTTGCAATTAATAACTTGCCAAGTTCAATCATAAATGAATAATTGAAAATATATAATAACACAACACTTATCACCGTCATCATCACAATTATGAACAAGTGAATAAAGTAATGCTTTAAAACATCAACATTATCATATAGATTATTACTGAAATGAACGACTTGTTGTTGTTGACAGGTGGCGAATCTAAGCGACACGGAGTGCATGCTGAAATATTTGGAGACAATGCACACGCACTACGGCTACGACAGGGAGACGTTCACGGGCGCGCTCGGCACCGAGTGGGCCATACCGGTCGAGTTGGCCATTGGGCCTGACATAGGTACTCCTTCGATTATTTAGCGACATGCACATAAGATTATAGAATACGTTGATACCTTGTGAATTGTTCTTTTTATATGTGAAAATATATTGCTTAAAAGTGATGGAAATAGCATCCATTTGCTAGAAAAATATTTGACATTTGGGTAAAAATCAAATGTAGCATCTGGCAACCCTGCGCTAATCGTTGATAGAAAAAAATCCACTTTCCTGTTAATCGCATTTGGGGGCGATACTGTCCCTGTATTCTCCCAAAACCAAACGATCACAAGGCGAGCTATTAATAAAAAAAAGTCAAACCTTTTTCGAAAGTGTTCTATAATTAAACTCAATTTTTTTAAACGATACATTGGCGGGAAAACGAAGGAGATATTCGTAAACTTGACAAAGTATATGTAAGGATACGGCAGTTTGTTTAAAATTCCTTATTGCACATCTTTTAGATACAATTATATAAATAAGCAATTTTAATGTAACCATCATTATTTTCTACAGATATATCATACGTATCGCACAAGGCAGGCGAGCCGCCGACATACTCAAAAATCGCTTCCTTCAGCGACATAGTCGCCGTGCAAACGCTCAAATCTAACTGCACGCAACAGTCGCAAACGCAGGTATTTACTCTATAAAATACATATACATACATATCCATCACGCCTGTCTCCCGTTAGGGTAGACAGAAACAATGTAATGCCAAATGCTCCGATTCAAACGGACCTTTATCGCTTTCTCCATATTCATTAATCTATTCAAATACGCTCGCCGGTTATGAGTACTATTAATTTGCCTCTTTTTCAGCAATTTAATAGACCTATTTGGTCAATATACATCCATCTAGAGCAGCCTCTACAGATGTCCATTTGTTCGTGCTAGATAAATCTTTTTCGTAATTCTTCTTTCATCTATTTATTCTAAATATAATCGATAATATTATTACCCAATTAATATTCATCAATAACTCATGTAATATTGATCCAATAAAGGGTTTAATTAATAAATAAAATATAATAATCTGACGCGCTTAGAGCAAAATAGAGAGACTATTTTCAAGTAGTTTTCGATCGATTTTCGAGTTTCAGAAAAGTGCCCTGATTTATTTCTCATACCGTACTTTTTGGCTACATAAATATGTGATTATTGTTGGTTTATCTTATATATAACAAGGCCAATTAAACATGTGAAGTGATATGAAGCATCTTGGACATTCCATGAAATATTTTTACTTTCAATTTTTTTTTTTTTTATATAAACAATTTATTTATGCTAGTATAAAAAAACTGCAGTCAATCTGGACGATGTAACATTTCTTTCAATGTATTAAATATTGGAGGGTATTTATAAGTGGAGAGTAGTCCTTTATTAAGTTTTTTAATACTTCAATATAAATGTTTTATTTCAGAGCGGTTCGTGTGGAAAAGCGGCTCTACAGCTGAGAGTGAAAGGGGCTACAGAAACGTTGACAATAACGTGTAGTAGCGTCGAGGTTGGTACTCACATAGCGGAATGATACAATGTTGTAGTCTTAGATTATATAGATAGAGCATCGAGCCTCAAAAACGGCTCAACTTTTTGTCAGCTAATTGTTAAATTAGCTCACTCTTTTTATTAATTGTTGTTCTATATACTTATACAATGTATCTTAATGTCATTATCATCATTTCGGCCATTATCCGTCCACTGCTGGACATAAGCCTCCCCTATAGACAGCCATAAAGAACGGCCCTGAGTCACCTACATCCACCAACTTCCTACAACGCATTTCAGGTCGTCACTCCATCTAGTGGGAGGTCGTCCTACACTGCGTTTACCCGTACATAGTCGCCACTTAAGAACCTTATCTTGATGTATCTATATTTAATTATTTAATAAATAAAATTGGTTTTTGTGCATTAAAAAGTGCGGAATTTATAAGACAAAATAAATATAGAAGAGAAAGATAGAATACTGTCATATTCATCCTTTTACCAGAGGGAGACTTTGTACAAAAGTCGATTGCTTGGGTACCTATATCCTATTCGTGTTTCAACCGTAAAGCAGTTGTGTTTGCATGGCTGTTGTTCAGTTTGAAGGGTGGGATATGTCGTGAATTTACTGGGTACGGAGGAATAACACTTGAGTCAATGGCAACGCATGGGGGTATCATCATACTCTGTTATGTCCATGGTACTGTTCATGTCTATAGGCGACGGTTACCACTTTCCATCAGGTGGACCGTCAGCTTGTTTGCCATTCTAAGTTGTATAAAAAAAGAATCCTGTATTTGTCACGATTGGTTTTAGAAATAAAATTTTAGAGTAGATAGTTATTTAATAAAATTAAATGCGGAACTTAATATAGAACTGGTAATTCTTAATATAAGTACATAAGATGTAATATTGTTATTTCAGGCTGCAGAGAGTTTAGCAGACCTTGTCGACGGTTACTGCAGACTCGTCACTGACTCACAGACTTCCCTTTGGAACAGAACAAGTGAGTATCACTTCTGTAATGTCATATTTTATGTTAGGTTACCGAATTTCGCCCGTATATAAATAGGAGTTAAGGTTCAATTTCTAAGAAATCTATTCTAATTCTACGTATTATTCTTAGTATTTTACATTTAAATCTATATTTTAAACTTTAGTACAGTACAAATTTTATAATGATAAATAAAATTTTAAGACATAATGAAAACTATAAACTTAACTGACTAAATGTTTTCGCAAGCTACCGTATGGAAACAACTCACCTGTCAGTGTAAAAGTAAGTTAAGCCCATGTACTTTTAACCTAAATTTGTCAACCTTCCGATGGTCACAAGTTCGATCCTCGTACAAATGTTTCTTTTTTATTCTATGTATAATATTCATGTATTTAAAATATAAATATATTTACCAGTTGTCCAGAAACACAGACACTGCTTAATTTTAGTCTACGTAACGCTATTTAAAATGACTAGTGGTATTTATTTATTAATTACTTGCAGCTGAAATGAGCAGCAGTTCGTCAGAGGGCAAGACGAGTTCGTGGGAGGCGAACACGGCGACACTCCTGTCCGAAGATTACGCCGAAATTGTAGACGACGACGCCGACTACTCTACGCCGGCAGGTTGGTTGTAACTTGAAACTAATGTTAGCTCCACATAAGGTCATTTTCGATCGTAGATCATACTGGGAAAGATATTTAGTTGAATATAGCTTCATATTCATATAAAATGTGTGTAATTTTAATTTTCTTTTTCAGTTCGCGATTATGAATTAGTTCGAAATCAAATCGAACTAACTGGAATCATTGGCGAAGGACAGTTCGGTGATGTACATAAAGGTAAAATGCATCTCTTATATAATTTACTAACTTCTAGATTATGTTAAATCCAAACATTTGCAAGAAAGCAACATCATGGGTTAAACTTTATCGATTATTAGTATAAATTTTTTTTAGAAGTGCCGAAGAACTCGCATATTACTCTATGACCAATAGTAACTTCACCTTGTGAACCTCCTCTTTTTTTAAGTAATTTATTCCCTCATTTTTTGTCTAAATATTTTATGTAAATTGTATTTTTATTTGAGAGGAATAATAGAGTTTTCATTTCTCTATTAATCAATAATGATCCAATGACAACATTGTGCCATGCTGTATTAATTACCTTAATATATAAAAAAATTGTATCACGACGTTATAAAATTTTGTAAGTATTGGTCACCAAATAATAAATAGACCCGGTAGATGGCGGTAGGAGGCAAAATAACGCTAAATATAAAAGTAGCCAATGACGTCACTCTGTACTCTCTCGTTACTTAACTGTAATTGGTATTCGCAGGCACATGTAAAGTGACGTCTGCAAACCACCCGTCACTGCGACGTCAGCTCGCGCTACAAAAGCAACAGGGCCGCAGTACCACCGGCGAGTACGTGTTACCAGTCGCGGTCAAGACGTGCAAGATGGATGCCGACCTCGACACCGCCGAGAAGTTTCTAGAAGAAGCCTGTAAGTACATCAGTATGAGAGCTCACTGACAATTTATCCCGAAAGTGTGCCACTGTATTGTTAACATATTTCGTCTCTGCTTAGTTCATAGTGATAGGCGAGAAAATAGATAGATAGATACTCTTTATTGTTTCCTCCAAAAGATTTTTTTATACAACTTAGAATGGCAAACAAGCTGACGGTCCACCTGATGGAAAGTGGTATCCGTCGCCTATAGATATGTGCAGTACCATGGACATAACAGAGTACCCCACATGCGTTGCCATTCCTGAGGATTCAGGTGTTATTCCTCTGTACCCAGTACATTCACGCCATATCCCACCCTTCAAATCGAAACACAGCCATGCAAACACAGCTGCTTCACGGTTGAAACACGAATGGGACAGAGGTACCCAAACAATCGACTTTTGTACAAAATTTCCCTCTATAAATACCCACGAAAAAATACAATGATAAATGCCCACGGGAAAGAAAGGGGTGGTCTATTCTATGCCGGAGTCACACGGTGATAATATTAGTAATATATAATATATTATAACATTATAAATTAAATATTTTTCTTTCTTTTCATGTGTGCTCGCGCCCTCTACAGATATAATGCAGCAATTCAGTCATCCGCATATCATCGGTCTGGTGGGAGTGTGCAGCTCTCCGCCCATCTGGATCGTAATGGAACTGGCCACGCTGGGCGAGATGAGGGCCTACCTTCAACAGAACGCTAGGAGGTACCACCATACCACGTGTATATTTAATAATTAATTAAATAGTAATTAATAACTTATTATTAGACAGATAAGTAGTTTAATCATATGTGAGTTTACTGTAAAATACATACATTTGATTAGAACTGCTTTACTATAGATATGTGTGTTCATACCGAGAAGCAGCTGTACTTACATGGCTATGTTTCGATATAAGTGTGTGGAATATTTCAATGTAAAATAACAGCTTACACAATAGTCCTCAGGAATGGCAACACACGTGAGTACAATGTGTTTTCTGTAATGCTCGTGGCGCTGTCCTTTTCTATAGGCGACGATTACCACTCACCATAGAGAGATATCACTTTATTTATCACTCTAAATTGCATTAAAAAAATTTATTAAATTATATTTGATTATAGGTTGGAGATTTGTACACTTGTGTTGTACATCTACCAGCTATCTACCGCACTCAGTTACCTGGAGAGCAAGAAGTTTGTACACCGGGACATCGCCGCTCGCAACGTCCTCGTCTCCACGCCCACCTGTGTTAAGGTTGGTACACACTCACTACATAAATATACACATTCAATGAGAGTGAGGCAGATAATAAGAAAGAAAACTGGATAGCACAGACGTGTTAATAACATTCTATTTCTTATTGATCGATGAAAAAGATTTCTTCTGACACATATTATTTGTTATTGACTTAAATCCGGCTCGAAGGATCAAAAATGTAGGGCTGGGAAGCAGCCGAGCACTTTTACACTTGAGCTGAGAAATAATAATTATTTAACGGGGTAATTAGATCCACTATAATAATATTTGTACTGCACTGATTACTGGATTAGTATTGCTTCGTATTTATAATTTAGTTTTATAAGGAAATCATAATAAATCAAAAATAATATTCATAATAGACGTAATTGTAATTGACGAACATCGTTTTGCATTGTATTAAAAATAATGTAGAGACAGTTTTAATATGGCCTGCCAATAAAAACAAAGATAGCGCATTTCATTTTTATTTCCAGTTATTCTTAGCAGTATGTAATTACCATGTATTTAAAAAAAATATATATATTAAAAATTGTTGCAGTTAGCGGACTTCGGCCTATCAAAAATGGTGGATGACAAATCATACTACAAGGCGTCACGCGGTAAACTGCCCATCAAGTGGATGGCACCCGAGTCTATCAACTTTAGGCGGTTCACGTCTGCTTCCGACGTCTGGATGTTTGGTATGAATCACATTAAGTGAAATTTTTCACAAACAATGGACATTTAACATTTTGTATTGTATTGTAAAATCTTTATTGTACATAATTCATACCTAATACATTAAATGATTTAATATACATAAACCATACATTTGTATAGCACATATACATTATAGCACCCAATTTTAATTATTCCTAATTAAAATATAGCCGAGAATTGTTTCTCGGATTTTTCTTCGGATATTGAAACGAATTAGCAAGAAAAAAAAAAACAAATATAAAGGTAAATTATGTTCGAGGATAAAATGTCACCTTGTATAGGCCATTCGTACAAATAAATAACGTTTATCAAATCTACTTTTAGCTACTGAAGTGTCTTGTCTTTTACCCTAAATCCTTAATTTAAACGAAAGCGGTATTAGACTAGTTGAGGTCATTGTCCATTTTCTTTCAAAGATAATTGTTTCATGTTGTTGATAATAATGATTAAGACATTCTACACACAAATCATGAAAGTCGCAGAGGGAGACTTTGTACAAAAGTCGATTCCTTGGGTACCTCTGTCCCATTCGTGTTTCAACCGTGAAGCAGTTGTGTTTGCATGGCTGTGTTTCGGTTTGAAGGGTAGGATATAGCGTGAATTTACTGGGTACAGAGGAATAACACCTGAGTCCTCAGGAATGGCAACGCATGGGGGGTATCATGGGCGAAACAGTATACTCTGTTATGTCCATGGTACTGCTCATGTGTATAGGCGACGGTTACCACTTTCCATCAGGTGGGCCGTCAGCTTGTTTGCCATTCTATGTTGTATATAAAAAAAAAGCATATATTAATGCTATCGAATGTGCCTTCTATTTAATACTTACATGTGCACTTCATAATCATGTAACTTGTTATTCTCGTTTTGCTTGTATATTAGTAATTATAGACTTAGGTCAAGGTCATTAACATTACTATTCATGTCAAGCTCATTCATTTTACTATTTTTTATAGCATGTTTTTACATGGTATAACATATATATGCAATGCAACAGGCACACATACTATTAAGTATAGTATTCTTGTATCGTTCAGGTGTATGCATGTGGGAGATATTGATGCTGGGCGTGAAACCGTTCATCGGTGTGAAGAATAACGACGTGATAGGGAAACTGGAGAACGGCGAGCGGCTCGCCCTGCCGGCCGGCTGCCCGCCGCGGCTGTACTCGGTCATGTCGCGCTGCTGGGCCTACGAGCCCTCGCAGCGGCCCACCGCTCACCATCTCAAGGAGACTCTCTTGTGAGTATTTTTTTATTTATTTATTCTTTAATGCACAATAAAACTTTGTACAAATGGTGAGCTTAATGCCATATGGCATTCTCTACCAGCTAACCATTATGTAAAAACAGAAAGTGTTTGAAGGGCAAATGTTTTGAAAAATATGTGACAATTACATTAACACATTAAAGCAATCATACACAATACATAAGAAATGCACATATAATACATAAATATTACTTCCAATAAGAAGAGTATATCAGAGGGAGACTTTGTACAAAAGTCGCTTGCTTGGTCACCTCTGTCCCATTCGTGTTTCTACCGTGAAGCAGTTGTATTTGTGTGGCTATGTTTCGGTTTTTATGGTGGGGTATGGTAGTCAAAAATATCCATTTTATGTTTAACTTGATAATCTCCTGATTATCACATGAAACAAAGTGATAGCAGTTCAAAAGAGTATGTATGTTTACCCATTCTCTTAAACTGCTTCCTTGTAGTTTATTCCCTAAATTGTCTCTTACGACACATATTTTAATTCTATACACGTTTGTCTGCAGCGAGATCCTGCAGGAAGAACGCAGCAGCGCGTGGGATACGATGCGACGCGAGAACAGGCGCGTAGCCGCCGCCTCCTGGGGCGATGAACCGCCGCCCAAGCCCAGCCGCCCGCACGCCAACCACAACCTCGCAGGTACACCTACACTGCACACTACGCACAGTATAAGCAACAGCCAGCATGCGCGTGTACTGTGTCCTTAAACGACGTTTATACATTCAAATATATAAAATTGTATTTCTTTCCACAGCGGTGGATTCAACATCGGTACAGGCAGCGGGTGCGGCCCCACAGACCTACATCGTGGCCCAAAACCCCCTGGTCCTCGCGCACCTTCTCCGTGAGAACCAGTCCCGAGCCATCGACCCGCAAGCGTACACCACGCCCGCATCGGTATTCAACACAGTCGCTGTTGACTTCGCTGAAACTCTACCGGAGGACGACCCTAACATCGTTGACAAAATCATCAATCCTAAACCCGACGAGAAACTCGACATTCCCCTCCAAACGGTCCCTATCCCGGTCGCGAGCTTGCACAAGTTAGATCCCATAGTCCCCGAACAAACAGACGAGACTTTAACTGTCGTGGTAGGTGCTAGTTGCGACAATCTCTGTCAAAACACGCAGACCATGTCACCAAGAACGGACGTCTCGTCTCCTCCTCAAGGTCAGAGCGAGACAGACGTATCGACAGAACCTTACGCGAATAGGGTTAGGTCTCTCGAGAGGAATACTAGAGGTGTCACTCTTTCAACCGCCGAGAGAGCGCCAGTGAGGATGGGGTCGCTGGAACGGAACGCTCGAGGCAGTCTCTCGCATAGAGGCTCCCCGGTCCCTATCGCGCCTTTCACGAGGCAGCATTCTGTTCCCGCCTCCCCACCGCCCAGGAGTAGGCGGGAACAAGACGTAGGACAGTTTTCTGTGCAAGGCGCTCTCAATGCGCAATTAGCTGCTAGCGTCGTCAACAAAATGAGGCACCAGCCCGACCCGCCTCTCGTCGAGGAAATATACGACTTCGGGGGCGACAACGTCAAGAGTTGCGCCGCGATAGCCGCTCAGAAAGCCATGTCGAAATCGTACAGACCTGCAGTATCGGGCATGTCCGTCTCCCATCCTACGGCGTACGGGGTCCCCGTCGGGGTCGTTCAGGGGATCCCGTACCAGAGTCCGGTGAAGCCGAACGTGAAAATGTCTAGTCAATTCGTGAGGTCCTCTAGTCCGGTGTACCCGATGAATCAGGGCTTCGCGGCGCAGCCGATGGGGGTGATCCCGCCGATGTCGTATATGCCCCAGCAAATATTCAGTAGCCACGTACAAGGCGGACAGCCGCTGGCGTACCGCCCACAAGCGGCCGCGCAGGCCGCCAGCCAGTCCGCGGTGCCGTCGGAGGTACTGCCGCCGCTTACACTGCCGCCTGATGCGCTGCCGCCCGACGCACTGCCGCACTACTCGCGACAGGATTGCACAGTACCGCCACCGAATATGCCCGTTCAGGTGATTTTGAGTAGCTAGGCGTTTTGTACGTAGTTTCTTTTATATGTTTTTTTTTCTTTGCTGGTGGTGAATTAAAAACTTTTTACTTTGATGATCGTTTATGTGTCACGTTTGAAATTAGAACATAAGTGTGAGTGTATTATTTTGAAATTGTTCTAATCATCAAAGACAAAAGTGAATTATGGTTTATCAAGATAGTGCCTTATGTTTTTTTTTTAGTAGATTATGCACAAATACAAGAGGAATGCAATAATAATATATTTTATAGATTTTTCCTTTTGAGAAAAATGCGTGAATAGTTTTTTTATCTGTGTAGATAGAGCGATTGCATGAGTGTGTTTGTTATATTTTAGAAATAGAATGTCAAAATTTGTCCACAATCACTGCGTAGATGTATAGTCTTCTATTTTTGTTTCACTAAGTCAAATATATTCATTTGGTAGGTTTAAAATAGCTATTAATTTAATTAAGTAATTACAACAACACATGTAAATATATAATTATAATTGCCACAATAAATATCTGTTATATAACTGACACCTTTTTTCCTTATTGGGTAGGCAAAGATCATAATACACAATTCTTAAATTTATTTATTGTGAATGGTCTATGTGTACATACATATCTCCTTATACATAACACTTTTTGTACATTACTTTGTAAATGAGCCTTATTTTCTTTTTTTACAGAGTTTTTGTGTCCATTGGGTTCTCCGGTAGAATTTTGGTTTTATTACTTTTATTTTAATATTTATTTATATTTTTTTCATATTGAAATCACTTGCAGCATTCTTATATAAAAAAAATGTACCCGTACTAAACAAATACTAAAATATATATAGATATATAATAGGAAATCTAAAAGAAATAAATATGGCATATATTTCTTTTAATTTAAAAAAAGTTTTTTTTTTTATTTTATTTATCATTGTATAAAAAATGCGGTAGTCAATAATTAATTTTAGTATAGAGCTTATGTTTTTTTTTTTTTTACTAGAAAATTAGTTTAATATTATTTTATACTTCATTAAAATTAAATAATCAAGTGGTTTCAATAAAAATATCAATAAAAGAACTAACGTTGTTGCTGGTTACAAAATATTTTTTATTTCAATTGGTGTTTGGTTGGGAGTCTTATAAATAACTGTGTCCAATTTTTACTTACTACTAAAATATAAAATTCTTCTATAATCATGTAAAATACTAAATACAACGTAAGTTCTTAAAATAGTAAGATTTCGTTATACAATATTGAACTTTACATCTTATGAAACAGAGTCCGGAGTTCGATACGGAACAAGCAGTGGAAAGAAGATTGCTAGCGGAATTAGCAAGACAACACCATCAGAGCGAAGAAGACAGAAGATGGCTGCAGATGCAAGAAGACAACTTGGTTTGTTTCTTATAATTTTTTTTTTATACGACTATGGTGACAAACAAACATACAACTCGTAAACGTTTACTGTAGCCTATGGACGCCTGCAACATTAGGGGTGTCACGTGCCCATTATCTGCTCTGAAGAAACCATAATACGGTTATACTGATATAACTATATCGCTATCATTATTATCATAATATCAGCTGTTAACCATTGCTGAATAAAGGCCTCATCTCTTAATGGGATTTCCAGTAGTTGCCACGCTTGACAAGCGGGTTGGCAACTGCAGTTAAGATTTGACAACATTTTAAGAGTGACGCTGCTGCCCATTCCTCGCTCTCCCTTAGCCGCCTCTTACGACACCCACAGGAAAGAAAGGGGTAGCCCATTCTAAGTCGGAACCACACGGCATACCAATGATATAGTAATTTATTTTCTGCAAAAAATTTTGACTGTGTCAAAATTAATATGAGTTTAATAACAGACTAATGGGGGAAAGGGATTGTTAGTAATGGAGACTGAGAATCCCATTGCTAGCAATATACCCAACCAGGTCGACCTCCTCGCGGTTCCCTCTGGGAACTATCATGGTTAATTCCTGATGAATTTATCGTGATGGGCTAACTGGCCTATTTTCACTCTCATCTATCACCCTTCACTGGTGCTCCGCCAATGTATCCCGTTAGTGCAGGCGGGGTTACCATACTATTTTCACCCATAAAAAAAAATAACAGACTAATACCTATAGATATCCAAAAGATACACAGCAGTATCAGAAAAGCTTCCTCCCGTGAACACTCAGGCTGTGGAATGAGCTCTTTGTTCACGTTTTCCTTAGAGACTACAATATGGGGTTTATTAAAAAGAGCGTTTTAAGTTTTCTTCAGGGTCGGCAATGGGCACGTGATATCTCTGGTGTTGCAGACGTCCATAGGCTATAGTGATCGTTTACTGTTAGACGGACTGATTGCTTGTTAGCCACGGTAAATCGGTTCAGAATTAATGAAATATTAAAAAGAATTTCGCCTTTGTTTAAAATACAATTTTCCGCTAGTGTGACTCTGAAATTGACCATTGTACTTCCAGCAGAAACGACTGTCAAATATGCAAATGTCAACTGAGGCCGAACCAATAGAACGAACGCAAGAGGAGCGGCCAGTCGCACATACACATTCAGGTCAGTGGATTCTCTTAACTATAAAATCTTTTATCTACATTATCTAATTATTCACCAGAGGGAGACTTTGTACAAAAGTCGATTGCTTGGGTACCTCTGTCCCATTTGTGTTTCAACCGTCAAGCAGTTGTGTTTGCATGGCTGTGTTTCGGTTTGAGGGGTGGGATAATGGCGTGAATTTACTGGGTACAGAGGAATAATACCTGAGTCCTCAGGAATGGCAATGCACGGGGCTATCATGGGCGAAATACTCTGTCCATGGTACTGCTCATGTCTATAGGCGACGGTTACTACTTTCCATCAAGTGGGCCGTCAGTTTGTTTGTCATTCTAAATTGTGTAAAAAAGAATATGATGACGATGATGATGAGTAAGTAATCACACATTATTATGAGGGAGAAGTATATGTGGATTTTTTAATATCTTTTGTTAACACCTTTTATTCAATTACAATTCTCCCCACTTTACAAAATTTTAATTCGTATGCCTTGGATCTTTATATAAAACTTGATAAGTTTCAATTTACAACGCCATCTAGCGGTAACAAAAGTTTATACCATAATACCGTCGTACTAGAGATGATGTTGTAAATATTTATCTAATAAATAGTACATTTATAGTAATAGTTTTCTTCGTTTCAGGTGCGAATTCATCAGAAACTAGTCCAGCAAATACCGTTAACCCAAAAGAACAACCACCCAGTGAAGATAAGGTATGCTAATTTTTTTTTTATTATTTTGGTATCGATTCATACAAAGAATAATGATTTCGTAGTCTGTACAATAGTAGTACAATATCTAGTTTACTTACTATTTTGTTTTTTATTTATATCTATCTATTGTCACATTACGGTTTGGATTGGATGAACAGGGGAAATAATGCCAACGACTTAAATTTTTAAGGAAATCTCTTGCTTCATCCACCTATTTTTTTATAATGTAAAATTGTTTAGAAAACTTAATAAAATTGGATATTTAGAGAAAACACTTTAAATAAAGGCAGCATCACAATCGATAATAATACTGGGGAACACACTATAAAAATATTTACCTAACAAAAAGTCGACTAATAATTATAATTATTAGAAACCGATTCAACCGTCCCGAGCATCGAACACGGAGCCTGTTTACACGGCGACCACGGCGGTAGTGCGCTGCGTGATGCGGCTAGCGAACGTGGCGCAGTGCGGCGGCGGCGGCGGCGGCGGCGGCGGCGGCGACGGCGGCGGCGCGGCGCCGGCGGACGTGCTGGCGGCCGTGCGCGCGGTCGGCGCTCAGCTGCGGTCGCTGTGTGCCACTGTCGATTTAGTCGTCGTGCCATTCCCGCACACTGCTCAAAGGTCTGTATGAAATTAATGGTGAAAAAATGTGACGATAAAAAGGCAGGTCATTTTTTTAATGGGATGATAATGGAATGGTAACCCCGCTCGCGCTATCGGTATACGATGGCAGGACACCAGTGAGGGATGATAGATGACAATGGAAGTAGGTTAGTTAGCCAATTATGACGAATTCCAGTAGAACTAACCATAATAGTTTCCAGGAGGAACCACGTGGAGGTCGACCTGGTTGGGTATATTGCTAGCAATGGGATTTTTAGTTTCCATTATTAACAATCCCTCTCCCCCCGAAAAGGCAGGTCAGTTAGCCCATCGGGATGAATACACCTGAAATTCAGCACGATGATTTCCAGGGAGGTGACGTGAAGGTCGACCTGAAAGGATATATCGCATTACTAATAATAAAGATAGACATATTGATTAAGGGTTGTAACAAGTGTACACCTAACCATTATAAAATGGATTATTTTAATATTAATTTCTTTATTTCATATAAATAGTATATTTTTTATACTTCCACTACCACCTTTAATACCAGTACGAGTATTATTAGAAAACACGGGCTCCTGATATTTAACCTAAAAGTTACCTAAAACCTAACTTAACCTTAAAGCTGGACAAAAAATGTTTTTATTTAATACAATCAAACTAACTTAGCAATAGCAAGATAATCCAGGATTGAGTATCAGGCGATCTTTAACGTTGGATTGTGTTATAGGAAACTGGACAACGATCACCTGGGGATATAATTGCGAATCTACTTAACTAAATCCGAGTCAGTTTGTCATAGAATAAGGTTTCCTAAATTGGTCCGACCAAGAATCATACCGTAAACATCATTAACATTAGTGTTATGTAAAACTAAGAACCCATGTTATAGAAAATATAAAGATAAAAATTTCGGGAATCCAAAATTCAGAAATAACAAAAAACTCCCCCATACAAACCCAACAGCTGAACGCGCCGCGTACGAGAATATGGGGTACTCAATTTTGTATGCATGTTTTTTGTCATATTTCGATATATGTTTCTTCAGTAAACTTCATCACTTTTGTTAGTAGAACACTCTCATCAAAGTATATAAAAAATGATCATTCATTTTCCATTCTCAGTAGTAGACAAAAGTTTTTCACAGAATATATAACAGATAATTTAATCCTTTAAAGGGAAGTGGAGATGGCTCATCAGGTGCTAAGCAAAGACATGGCTGCCCTCGTGGAGGCGATGCGACTCGCGATACAGTACGCGAATACCACCCTACACCAGGAGTACACCAAGTAAGTAGCACTTCACAATACCATGCACTCTCTAATAAAAATATCCAAGTCATTAAACTTTTTGTAACTTACTGCAGTGAAATAATGTAATAGTAATCCGAATTGGAACCAATTTTGATAATTCTTTTTGCAGTTAATGTTTATTTTCATTTTTTTTTTTATTATAATTTCATTTTTTTTCAAGATTTTAGGAGATTTTTTTATTAAGAATAACAATAAATTTCATTATATATTAAATAGTATGAACTAAAATAGATAGTGGGTACTGAAGTTGATTTATACCGCAATCTTCAGAATAAGGTGTTGTAATAAAAGTATTGACAAATATTTTAAAAAAGGCATCAATTTCAATTATTGTTTTTTTTTAATGATTGATAACATGATATACCTGTACATAGTTCTTTACCATGGCAAAGGAATAACCATCCGATAAAACAGTTCGTAACAACTTAATAAATACCTTTAATTCCAGGAGAATGCTCGCTGCAGCCCACGTGTTGGCCATGGATGCAAAGAATCTCCTCGACGTAGTCGACTGCATCCGCGAGCGGCACCCCAACATCGACTGGCGGGCGGCACTAGAGCCCGACCCTGGAGAACCCGCCAGTCCACAAACAACACCACAGAACCAAACGTTAACCTCGCAGAACCAAGTGTTCGCCGCCCAGAACCAAACGTTCACGCCTCAAAACCCAATACTCAGCAACCAGTCGTCCATACAAGAAGATGAAACCCCTCCACCTAAACCAGCCTTCAAAATTAACCAGCCAGTCACGACGGGCCAGTTAAATGTTACCGAACATCTGCCGAAGGAACACAGCAGTCTACCGGTCACATCGAATAGAGTGTCAGCTTTAATACACAATTACAACCTTTACGGCAACATCAGGGAGCCACAACACATATATGGCAACGCAGACGTCGGTGGTTCCTTCCAGCATTCGTCGTCCAGCATCAGCGACGATGGAAAAGTCGATGTGGCTCCGATGGAGTCGGTCAAGAGCCGCGTCCAAGCGATATCGGGCAAAATGGACTCGCCACCGATATACTCCGTCAGCAAGAAAATGGTTTCAATCGATCAGATGAGTCAGAGCGATCAGGGATGAACCGCCAGCTCACCGATTTAGTTTGCTTGTAGTGGCAGTTTTGTTTCCGCGGACGGTATACAGCTTTACTAAATAAGGCTATGAGATTGTAGATCAACTAGTGTACTTACCGGGATATGCTCATGACAACAGCATTTATTGATAATTAATTTATTTATGCGCTTTAGAAACGAGAACGTAGTGCGACGCAAGCTTCTTCTAAAAGACAACTAAATGCTCAATATTCTACTTAGCGAATATACCAGGTTTTAATCTTGAGCCGAATCTCCGTTTCATTCATCTACCCATGGAATTGCATATTTTAATTTATTGTAATAGGATTTAAATTTGTTTAACACGAAGTCGTTGGTGACCTTGACATTGTAATAAAAATCGGAATCGCTTGGCTTCTCATTAATACTAAGTCTAAAATGTTGCCAAATCAAATAATTAATAATTTCCATAGTATAAAATCGCCGGGTCGAGGTCATGGGACTTTTCTAGTAAAATTCACTCAACGAAATTATGTTGAAACGTTTTAGTGATAATATCTATTAACATATCATCAGCATTGTTGTGCTTCAAATAAATATTGTCGTGTTGCATATTACAATATTGAAATATTATTCAACATATTTACATTCACCTATCATGTGTTCTCATACGATATCATTGAAAATCATTAATCTATCCTTATTCAATTTCCATTAATTATTCCAACATCAAAATTGTCATTACTCCAAACTTGTCGTGAATCGGTTGATTTGTGATATTATTGCCAATAAATGACCTATTTCGCGTAATTTTAATTATAAAACGTCAGATTGCAGTACATACCGATACGAGCACATTCCTAATTGCACCTAACGTGTAAGTTGTAATTTATTTTCATACAAATTTTCTATTTTTGGTGTAATACAGGTTTTATATTGAACCAGTAACGGTGTGTATTTATAAGTATCAGAATGAATTCTTCCATACAACAATAATTGTGTAATTAATATTTTTTGAAATTAATCATGAAGAATGAAATTATTTTGTAATCTAAATGTATTATTATAATATGTGTATAATTCGTTTAGTTTAGGTGCGTAACAGTCACAACTCCGCATTTAACACGCATTCTCAGTGGAATATATGTCGAAATGGTTTTCTTTGTAAAAATGTACAAAACAAGAATTGTCCATAATTATTATAATTTTGTTATCCAAAGTTTTTATTGTAAGCTTAGATCTCAGCGAACCGTAGCGTTATAGTACGTTAAAATTATAAGTTGTATCAAAGCAGAATTTATTTATTGACGAATCCTGATTTGTTTGTAAAGTTGATTTACTTATATTAGTATTAGCAGGATGTCATTCCAAAGTATATGATATTGTAAGCGTAACATGTAGTCAGTCAGGCCCTATATTGGAACAGAGCGCGAGGTTACTCTATATAACTATCGTGAGGTGGACCGGTTTTCGTTTATACATTAAACTGAATAAAGGACAGGTCAGAAAGTGTTTAGTTTTATTTTATGCATACTTCGTTACCTCTTTATTATTGTTTGGATACTGATCCGATATCTATGTATTGGGATCATCTAGTATTACATTGTAAGCGGAAAAAAGTCATCAGCCATTTCGATATCCCCCATATCGGTCGGATATCTATTTAGTCTTATCAATGATTTCCAGGGGAGAACCCACGGAAGTTGACTTCAGTGTTTAGTGTTTTTTTTTTTATGGGTGAAAATGGTATGGTAACCCCGCCTGCGCTTACGGGATACGCTGGCGGAGCACCAGTGAAGGGTGATAGTTGAGAATGAAAACAGGCCAGTTAGCCCATCATGATGAATTCGTCAGGAGTTAACCATGATAGTTTCCAAGGAGAGAACCGTCTCCATTACTAACAATCCCTTTCCCCCCAGTGTTTAGTGTTAGCCACTGAAATAATTTCCCACAACATTATGCAAAATTAAACATTTTTTGTACAATAAAGAGTTTATTAACAAAATACAAAGCGACAATTATTAAGAGATAGAAATATTTGTCAAATGAGAGCTAATAGGTTATACGAAATTGAATTTCTGGTTTGTTTTCTTTATAAATTTCAAATTCTTTTTATAGCTCGCTAAATTTGTCTACCTTCAAAGTACAGAAAGAAAAACAGTCTTAACAATTTTCTCAATTAGATTATGTACATTTAAAAAAGTGAAATACTTGATGAATAATTAAGAAATTTTCATATGCACAAGTCCACTGATTATATACATTACAGCGAAACGATGAATTCATAGAATAAGTATATATTATTAACAAATTTACAATCAATCATTTTTTATTAAATCAAATAATAAAATTTTTAAAAAAGATAGATTCCAACTTCAAAGTAATTTAAATGTTTTTTTTTTCCTTATAATTACTTTTATTACATGCGTTTTGAAAGTTCAATGAGAAATACTTCACCATGGTGTTGAACTTTTATTTAAATATAAAGAGACAGGACCTTAAAAACTATGACTCTCGCTCTATGGTGTCCTGGCAAGCAGGTAAAGTCAGTATTATATACCTTATCAATTTATATGTTGTCCTTAGCACTTTTAGTCTAGCGCCACAATAAGCCGATCTTTAGTCGCCGATCATACGCGACAAAATGCTCGTAAATAAATATAAATAAAATTGTAATTAATTTGCTTGCTCTAGATCACATTGCGCGAAAGATCGACAACACGACATTGCGCTTTTATTAAATGACGCTATACATTTTGCAGACGGTCTGCGTTTTCTGTTCGAGTGGTGCTGGCCTTAGATTAAAAACGCATAAGGTAACCGACTGTTTTTGTTTTTACACTGTTTTTGAATTTTAATCACAGATGAATTATAAATCAATAGAGCATATTATTTTCTGTATATCATGCGGGTGAAGCCGCTGGGTACTTATAAAAGACATTCCAACTATAAAAAAATCCAATCGATTCTACAAAATAATTGATCTCTTGAGCTATCATTTAGTAAATAATACAGACAAGGTGTAGCTATGCCAAAATGTGGAGCTACTTTAATTGTAAAGATATTTTCTTCATTTAACTCCTAAACATTTAACAGTCCAGGAAGTTAGCAGCCATGAGTAGTTCGAGAGCAATCTCTGGAGCTATCGGGAACTCTGGAATCTCAGTGGACGAGTTAGTGTAGCGGACCTTGTATGTGAAGTACATGCATACTTTCTGTAGCACATGTGATCTGTGGACAATAATTATACATATAATATATTAAACATTCATTATGGACAATACTTAGATTATAGAGTGTCTCCAGTGAAATGTTTCGAGAAAACGGGTAATGAATAAATATGAGTGATTCCTTTACAACTTCTATATTTATATTGTCTTATAAATTCTGCATCGTTTTAATACGTAAACACTTATATTTATTAAATCAAGTCAAGATACACTTTATATATAATACTGATAAAAAAAAAAAAAAAACGAGTCCGCTGATTTGACAATTAGTTGACAAAAACTTGACCCATGTTTGAGGATCGAGGCTCTATCTATATTCTCTAAGAGACAATATAAATCATTATGAGTAGATTCCGAAACTAACATTACTCCTTATTTCGCATATGATAATGCCACTCACTGGTCTGATGCTAGGATAAATTGTACTCAAGAGCCTCTGACATTGTTTACCGAGAGGAAAGGGATTGTTAGTAATACGATATAACAGCCCCATTGCTAGTAATATACCCTCCCTATGATGTCGACCTCCATGCTATTGTCCCTGGAAACCATAATGGTTAATTCTCTACCTACCTACTAAATGATTTCCTTTCATCCTTACTTATCATCCTGTCACTAGTTGCCCGCTAGAGTATACTGATAGTACAAGCGGGGATACTATTTCATTTTCACGCATTAAAAAACGTGGCTTACCGGACGACGGTTTTACATGCCCTCTGAAGCACAAATCAAATCAGAATCAGTTAAAATTGATTCATGAATTTGAAAATTATGATCTTGGTATCCTTAAACCGCAGTCAAGAATTATCTGACTGAGCTGCCACTGTTCTATGATAGCATTAACTAAAAAAAGAAATTTCAATTACTGTGGTAATTTCCCGAAATTACCACATTTCCTAAAAATTTACTATTAAATGGAGTTAATGAGTTCTAAGTAAACTTGTATTATTTATAAAATCAATAATTTAAGATTGTGTTCATTTAAAAACCGATTTCAATAGTGGGAAAACCAATTATTTAAAAACTAAACTACTAAATTGATTTTGATAAAATTTCTGAGACCAATCTGAAAGTATATCCTTTCAGATGACATAGGATTTTTCCAAATCGATTTATAAAATGACGGAGTTAGTTAACAAACATAGAAAATATAACGGAATTGAAAACCTTCTTCATTTTTGAAGTCAGTTCCTTATTATTACATAGTTTGAGCATGTCTGAATCCTATTCAACATATAGGTTTCAAACAGGCTACGTACATAATATACACTTTTATTTCAGGAAAAATACTGCTATTATATTATATATATATTTCATTACAAAAACATAACACTCACGGTATTTCTCTAAAGTTGACTTCATTGGCTTCGTTTTCAGCAAATTGGCCGGGGCCACTCAACATGGCTTTGATTGTGCCCGAGGTAAGAGCATGCTCCCGTTTCACTATGAACTCATGTCCATCAGACGATACCAACTTCACATACATGGCGTCGGGGCCTTCGCAGCCGCCGTAAACTTTCTCTTCAGATGCGGCAGACCCGCCTGTTCCTAATACAGTAAAAAAAAAATTATGCAACATGCAAACAAGATGATGGTTTGAGGGGAAAGGTTTGCTAGTAATAGCAAACCTTTCCCCTCAAACCTCAAACCATCATCTTGTTTGTTTTACAGCAGACTACCAGTCCCTTTGTTAGAAATATAACCTGTCAAGTCGACCTCCATATGTTCTCCTTTGGAAACCATAGTGCTAATTTCTAGGTGTGTATAAGATTTTAGGTTATAATTTAAGACTTTATTGTACAATAAAGTGTTACAAACAAAACATATTAACAGTATAAAATGTCAGTTTTGTTGTGGTTTTTTTTTCTAATAAACTTCTGAAACAGCATAACAGATTTTAATGAAATTTTATGTGTATTATTTGTTCAAAGTTCAGAAAAAATGGGCCTGGTAGATGGTGGTAGGGAAAAAAAAAGGAATGTTTGTAAACAGACTGAAAATCCTTACTAAAACTATAAATGTGAAAGTGAGTTTGTTTGTTACCTTATACTGCCTTAATGGCTTAACTAATCAGTACTTATGAAATTTGGTATACATATACTATACCAACATTTATATGGGATGAAGAAAGCTACTTTTTATCCCACACTGTAAACATATCCTAGTCATGGGATTAAAGTCGTGGGTATAAACTAGTAACCATATAAATATCGTATGTTTAAATTGTTAATTTTTTATGACTTACTACCAGGTTTAGAATACTATTATCTGATAAGAGAACCTATACAAGACTCAGCAGCTATTCTTTTAAAATAAATTAATCACATATAATAGTTATCACAAATAATATATTTCACTATAATCTCATTTGATAGTAGATTAATAAATTATATTTCTATATAAGCTAGCACTAATTGTTCACAACTATGTAGAGTGAATTATGTAACTGCTTCTAGGTAGCATATCTTGATAAAACATATGCCATATTTTAAATTCGACTTTCAAGAACACAACTGTGAGAACTGTATTCAGTATGGTACAAAAAAAAAAAAAAGATACAGACAGACAATAAAAAATTCTAAAAATTGTTTTAGCTTACAATTCATATATGTTTTTTTTTTTAATAAATTCTGTGTACAAATATTGTCCAGTTACAATTATAATGTATTACTTGTTCTTTTATTCTTATCTGTTAAATTTCAATAAGCTTTGTATATATTTGAATGGGTCCCTGAATGGTTTAGATTCACAACTGTACCCATAGGTGCATTTAAGAGGACTCCAAGTTAGCTGTACTCATCCCGGGATCAAAGAGAAGCTTCACAAAGATTTGTTGGAAAGTATGTATTTAAGCAATAAGGGGTCAGGCTTCTCCTGAAAATTAATTTTAAATATGACAATGAATGTACTCTGCGAGCGATGTGTTAGGGTTCTAGGATTTTTATCTTTAATAAAAATATATTTTTTCAATATAAATTGAAAAAAATCAAATAAGCCACTCAAAAGAAAAACCAATGTTTGGGCAAGACCATATCTATCGAGTTAGTTAATACATTTGAAATTATTGTTACATACCAGAAGCAGCAATACTCCCAGAGCGTTGCTCTTCAGCGACGCTAGTAGCAGAGGGGGCAGAGCCCGCTGATCCAACAATTTGTTCTGACATGTTTTATCTGGAATAACAATGATAATATACTTACATCATTCTTATAGTATTGTATTTATTTATTAGCTTATATTGTATGATATTCTAATTATTATTATGATATTCCAATAATTATAGATTGAAAATTTTTAAAACAGGCAGCATTTGTATTTGCATCCTTTTTGCAATACTAATGAAATGCTTTTGTCAGTTGATTATTGGAATATAATTTTAATATTTTAATAAGATTTTTAATATTATTAAAATATTCAATTGCATTTATTATTACTTTATATTTTATTAATTAATATAGCAACTACAGGTGAAAGATACCACTTCTCATCAAGTGAATCAACAATTTCTTTGGTATTTCATGTTGCAAAAAAATAAAGATGTTTTCTTAAACTACTGAAGTGGCAAACAAATATATAGTTTATCTGAACGTAAAAGGTTACTAAAGTGTATAAAGATAAAAAAAACTAACAAAAACCAGGCAAACCTGACAAGTTTATTCAGACAACTGACACTAACTTAAATATTTATTACGGGTAATCAATATTATTAAGATATCATAATATAAAAATGTTAGTCTTTTCAAAAAATTTGTATGGTAGCAAGACTGGATTAAACCTAATCAATTGCAAAAAGAAATGAAAATTGATTTAGAATTCTTGAAGATATAATGCAACATACAAAAAGCAATGAATTGAAAAATCACTTCTTGAAGTGATTTGAAATAGTACTGTGAATTATTTTGAATGTAAGATAATTTTCAATGCAAGAAATAACGTTAAAAAACGCTACAGGCTATTTCTAACTGCAGGTATGTAATTTTCGAAGTCACTTTTATCTACAGGTAATAAATGTTATCTAGTTACGAATGCGCCGACCGCTTCGCATAACAGGAGTTTATGTATTCTTAACAATTAATTTCTTTTAAATATTTAATTATAAATTCAATACATAATAACAATTAAAACTACTTAACTATGAGAAGTATTAAGACAATAATCGACATAAATAGAACACAAGAAAAAAAAAACGTCAATGATTAATGCAATTATATAGCAAGATAGAAAAAAATTACAACAATAGGAATTATATCTACCTTGGTAAATTAAGAAGACAAGAATTAAAACAAGCTAAATTTCTAAAATTGTAAAGATCTTTTTGTTTTTTATAATATAAATATAAATTTTAATAATATCATGAGGTTACTGAAATAATAGCACAGATTAAAAATTATGACAAATAACTGACACCTTATAAGACTGCTTGACTGTCAATTAAGATTTTTACTAAGAAGAAGAAATTACAATTTCAACGCATTATAAAAGATATTATTATATCGTTATCCATTATTTATTCAGTGCTTTAATTAAATCAATTAGAAACACACATATACATTTTTGTAATACAAAAAATACAGATAGTTAACATAGGTTTTTAATCATTAGTGTCTAAGTAATTGACAATCTACGGGTTTCTTAAACAATAATTGTTGAGACTGCTATTACTCATTGAACGGTTAAGTATTAATGTTCTGGTTTAGTCATGGATGTGACTTTCTATATACGTATCGTTTTAAACATGTACATCCAAATAAATAAAAATTCTGCACAAACTGATCTAATTTAAAATAAAAAGAGTACTGTATTTAATATATTGTCATGTAATTTTTCACGTCCAGTATTTCGTCCTCTTTATTTTTGTTTTTGCCACATTTGCACTCCAAATGTTTGGCATAAAAATGAATTAATCTTTTTACACTTACTACTAAATACCAATCAATTTTAATGAGTTTAGAACGTGATGAATAAAACATTAAATTTGAACGCGACTTTTCGAAATCGTCGACTCTATAATCGGCGAACTTTTTTGACATCTCCGAGTGGCTTTTGGTTGGCTTTGACTCTACTTTGGCTTCATTTATTTTGACATTTGAAATTCATGTCAATCGCTACGTATTTCTTTGAAAAAAGTCGATTATTCATCGTTTTTCATTCTTTCTCGACTTTCTTCTTTTGACCAGAAGTGTATAGAGACGTAACTGCTTCATCCGTGTGTGTTATAAGACAAGAAGGTCCAGAAATTCCGCAAGAACCATGTGACACGAATACGAAAGGGCTACCAGACCGTCAATGTGACAGAAATGTTTTCTGCCATCACGACGAGCCAGTGCTACCGCGGACCCGAAACGACCCCGACGCGTCATAAACGAGAAGAGTTATAGGGAAAGCGCGTTAAAAATGAGCGCGAGATGGCCAGCCCGCCACCGAACCCTAGAGAAGGCGAGGAGGGCGGCTCCGAGTTCACGGAGGAGTCGAGCGGGGAACGCGCGACCACCCCGCAGAAGACGTTCATAGCGCCGCCCGCGTCACAGCTGCCCACTAAGTTGCAGTATGTGGCTCTTGGTGCGCCAGGGCCCAGTGGCAGCATCAAGCAATGCTTTAGAACAGTGAAGGCAGCGCGACGCGTACCCACACTGCCTCGGCGGATACGCGAGGGCGAGGCGGCTGTCGCCGGCACGTCGGCTGCCGGCCCAGCTGCCTCGGAGCCTGAACGGCGCACACGTCGCGACCGCAGCAAGCGACATGTGTGCACTACTTGTGATAAGCGCTTCTCTAGCCCTGGAAAACTTAGTCAGCATGTCCTCTCCCATACAGGTGAGCTTCCTTTTTCATGCAACCTTTGTGATAAACGGTTCAATTCTAAATTTAAGCTGGTGCGTCATAACCTAATTCACAGTGAGGCTCGAGCCTTTGCATGCAACACTTGTGGTAAAACTTTCAATCGCAAAGATCATCTCACGAATCATGAAAGAGTGCATAATCCAACTAAAAGACTGTATACATGTGAGAGGCAAGATTGTAGGAAATCATATACATCTTCATTGAGTTATCGCAAACATGCAGCTCTACATTCTGCAGAAGAAGGGAATTTACAGTGTAAAATATGTGATGAGGTATTTAGTACTCGGCAAGAAATAGTTTACCACCTAAAAGTCCACACAGGGAGCCGAACTGTAAAGAATGAGACTGATAAGAAGTTTACTTGTGATCACTGTGACAGGAGGTTTTTCACAGCGAAAGATGTGAGGCGGCATCTTGTTGTGCACACAGGTAGGCGAGATTTTTTATGCCCTCACTGCCCACAAAAGTTTGGACGTAAGGACCACTTAGTAAGGCATGTCAAAAATGCTCACCCTGAGGAATCATGGAGGTCAGCAGCGGTTGGCACATCCAGTGAACCAACACCAGAAGCCTCAACCTCTTTTGAAGAAACATATCCTGAGTTTCAGATAGAGGGGAGTGATTTTTCTATATGGAAACCACCTTCACCTAAAGAGAGTGTGCCAGAAGGTCAAACCAGAGTGCCTTCATCTGAAATCATTGTAGAAATACCACCTGAGCTTGAAATTAAATCGGAACCTTTAGAAATTAAATTGGAGGATCCATTAGATATAAAGCTAGAAGAGCCAGCATCACCAAGTTGTGAATTGCTGCCTAGCGACTATCCTGTCATGTTCATGGTACCTTCACCATACTCACAGACGCCATCTACCTTGCCGTACATGACAACACAACCTCTACAGGAGCCCATGACGCAAGCCCACTTATTAGATCCTGCAAATGTTCAGTCTCTGTTGATGGATCCAGGGGAGGGACCATCAGGCCTGTCCAGTGAGATGTTAGGACTTTTAGAAGAAAGTGAACCTACATCTACACCTACCTATATGGGTGAAGAGGGTCGGCAACAACGATTGCCGGCGTTCACACAGGCCTTTCAAACGGCGCAGAGCCCGAAGCCGCCGCCGCCGCCACCGCCCCACTAGCCTCGCTGCATAGCGAGATACCTTCATGCATTTAGCTTATGTGAAACCGGATTACCTCATTAGGTAAGGTAGGGGTAAGCTGTAAATAGTCGGGAGAGCAATGTAATGCAATTGTAATAATGGACTTGATAACATGTAAGATGTATGAAAGCTAGGGGGTGTGTGCCCTCCAGTTGAATTGCCAAATTGTATATTTGTGTTTCAGGTATACCAAAATATTTCCGAATTCTACATGAATATGTGATCTAGTCGTGTATGTACTTTCGGAATTTGTAAATTGTTTATTTATAACATACCTTGTGTGATCAGTGGAGTTTATAAGGGACCAACTCTGTGCTAAGTTCATTATGCGATCATTCACATATTGAACATGTTTTCTATGGGTAATGGTGATGGCGAGCAGAATTTAGTTTGAAGGTATGGATGGCTCTTGAAAGCAGTAGGCTATTACAATATGTTTCAGAGAGGCGTGCTGCTTTTGACGCGAAGTTATGATACAACAGAGCATATCCCTTGTCTGTCAATAATGTAGATTCCGAATTCTGCTAGAATAATGACATCAGATCTGTTTAAAGCTAGAATGTATTTCATCTATATGTATGTAAGTGTAATAACAATGACTGTTGGAGGTATGGGATTAAATATCATTCTATTGTACAGAATGCTATTCAAGTCCTAGGAACCCGGCAGGTATGAGCTAGAAACTAAATGCAATATACCTCAGAGACACTTGTGTCTCCTTAGAATAATAAGAGAACTAATTGGGTCTGTCTGATGAGCAAATCACTAGATAAACTGCAGATATCTTATAAATCGCATTGTGTTTTCAACTAAATGTGCCAAATATGAGATCATGGACTAGAAAACTTTAGAATGCTTCCAATTAATAGAGTGTAGAATTCTTTTGCTCATTAGACGCATACGAAACATAATTGAGCAGAATTTATGAGTGTTTATTTGACGATCCGTCAGCGACAAAATTCAAATGTTTGCCGATTTTGAACAACCGAAAACTATATTTTTATAGGGGGAAAAAAGTCCGAAATTCATACTAAGTGTCTTGGCTTATTTTTAAGATTACGAGCCAAATTATGTTATTTGTTAGTGTGGAAACTTGGTGTAAGTGTCAGATGATTGATAAAATATAGTGAGAATTTAAACAACTTGGAGTGAAATGGAAAGGTAGGACAGCTGGATTTATTAGGTGCCTTGCATTTCTAGAAACTGATAAATAACTGATTTGTGTAAACTCTAGCATAGTCACTAATCACGATAAGAAGGCGCATTTTTTAAATTAAAATTATATAATTTTTTTCCTGTCAAATTGAAATTAGAATTTACAGACAATATATCGGGGTAAATTCTAAGGGTAAATTAAGTACATACTATACAAGTGTTGGTATTCTTCTTTGCGTAGCTTTAAAGCCAATGTCTGTAATACTAACAAAGGAATACAATATATAATTTTTGTTTTGGTTTATAACTATTAAAATGAATGCCGATATGAAAGATAGTTTGAAAGAAAAGTCCCTAATACTAGATAATTTTTTTGGAACATTCGTATAATTTGAATGGATGGATCATTATTTATAGAGAGCTTTGAATGTGAAAGTGAATAGCTCTAAGTGGAGAGGAAGACCAGACCAAAGAAAAGATGCATGAGTTGTGTAAATTATATGTAAGTATATAAAGGGTACTATGGCGCCATAAAAATTGGTGCTGTTAGGGTAAAACAGGGGTTATCAACAATATAGATTTGTAACTGCTAGTTAATAGTGTTAAATTTTGGCCTCAAATTAGGCTCAATATTGCTAGGCACTTTATTTTCGCGTAAATCAGCTTGAATTTATTATTTCTTAAACTGCTCCCCTAGACAACATACATACAAGAGATTCTATTTATCGATAGAATCGTTACGCTCAGCGCTCATATGAGAAGGAACAAGACTGCGCATGTCGCTATCTCAATCTATTTCATAGACTCGCTAGCGATGACGATATTATCAATTATAGATTCGTATGCAATTTGTCTAAAGGGGCTGGCGTTTTTGGGCTGTGCCCATAGATTTTTTTTTCTTTTTTATAGATTTGTGAACTGTCCTAGTTTGAAGACCATGCAGTTGGTGTGAATGTGTGGCACTTGTGTAGTTGAGGCTCACTGATAGATCAACCGACTATTTTGTTATCGAATCCCGTTACCAGTTTTACTATTTCGCACTTGTATTCCTGTTTTATTGTCGTTTCAATTGTGTTAGTACATCAATTATGGATTGCTAGTTATCAATAAAAATAGCAAATTTAGTAGTGACAAAATTATGGGACCATTACAGAAGCAAACTTTATCAATTCTAATGAATTATCAAAATCGGTTTTTAGGATAGAGATAGTGTGCACAAAAAAGTACGGTTGAAAAAAAAACCCTACTTTTGAAGTTGTTTAAAAGCACTTATGGATTTTGATTATAAAATGTTATACTCTCAGAATATTGTACTTATGTGTTACGATAGTTTGTTAGTGCTTATCGTGAGTATTATCTATGCTATAGTTTACGATCAGTTACATTTAATTTGCTATAGTCTGCCAGTTTAATTTTATTGGAACGCTACCGAGATTTTAAATATTTATTATTAATTCTGAATTTCGATCTTAAATATTTGCTTTTTCAAATACTTAACTAATTCAAATAATAATTAAGTATGTAAGTTTTACCGGAAAGTTTATAATTAGGCACCACCTGAAAATTTATAAGTTATTTTAAAGTTCTTATGGGTTTTATGTCTACACATAAATCTATGTATACACACATCTTCACATCTCACTATCACACATCTAGGTATACACATAAAACAAATATTATCATTTTTTTTTTTCAATTCGGTTTAGTAGTTCTGAGACATTACATTGTTGTAAAACGAACACTCTCTGTACTACTATATATCTTCGGTTTCTGTAATGTACAGAGGGCCTACCATGAAATGTTTTCCGAAATTTCGGAGCCAAACGAAACACAAATTTGATGTTAAAATTACATGCCGTTTGGAAATATTAAAAATGTTAAAATATTGTTCCTTTGGACTTTTATAATAGGGTGTATGACGAACGAAATGTTAAACTCCATTTATTGGTCCGATTTTGGTATAAACAAAAACACGAAATTGGGTCCGAAATTTCGGAATTTCATTTTATGGTAGACCCGCAGATATATCTACGAATATATCTGTACATTACAGAAATCGAAGATTCACTCGGACAATATATAGAGTGGCTAGTGTAAGTTGTACAAAGAGTGTGTTGAGATTGTGTTCAAGTTTACGTCGATAAGTTTGTATATAAATCTGAGTTTCTGAAACTGTACATTAGTTGTGCAACAGAGTTTTCGATACAAATTATTGACCTAAACGATACACGTACTAACCATTGAAGGTTGAAGTGAATGCAGTTTTAGTCAGTTAACTATAAACACGCCACTTCTGCTGGGTGACAGACGTATGTATACTCTTTCCTTACCATATCAGCCGCTAATTATCCATTGCTGAACATAAACCTTTTATTTTGGTAGCCAGTAGCCACGCTTGGCAGGCGGGTTGACCGGCGCATCTTTGATGTTTTAAAAGGAACCTCGGCTATTAAGTTTTCCTTATATATACCTTACCTTACTATAGAATACCGCGCTAGAAGTTAACAAGCTATAGATACCTACCTATTTTAAGTCTCGGCTGGTTTCACCCTTGTATATGTCTGTACTCTAGCAGTCGTTATGCCTTGCCTTGGTATGGAATACCGCGCTAGAAGTTAGCTGGCTATAGTTATACCTACTTATTATAAATCTCGGAAGTGTTCCATACAACTAGAGCAGTCTTAAGCCTGACACTGCTTTGTTTACTTATGTAATATAAGTTTTAATTATTGGTAACGAATGATAATATGTAATACATTTAATTTAAGGTCAATGTTTGGCGTCTAGTAATGACAATTGGCGAGGACTGTGCGTAGAGATCCAATGTTGCAAACGCTTGTTATGTAAATAATTCTAATCTTTTTAGGCTAATAGGACTATAAAAAATTTAATCTACCTCAATTGCAACTTATTCTTACATCTAGAAATTTAATTACTTTATTAGGTTAGTGAGAGTGTTAGGTACTTTTTCTATTTGAGAAGAGTGATGCCGATGTGGCCAGACGTTAGATACGAATGGGGTTCGAATCCCCGGCTTGATTGTGCTGATGTGATTAGAAATCTTTATTGATATATAAACATAAATATGTATGAATTCGCTTCATTTTTGAATATTTAGATTCACCACTCAAGATGGCATAAGTTTTGAAATGAGTAATACAGAAAGATCTGGGTTTTAAAAAGTCGTCAATTTATTTTTAAAATGAAAATATTAAAAATTTGTAGTTTATAAATTTAGGTACTTTCTATCGCACACTTAAGTAATAAGAGAACGTTTGATACACACATATTTTTAACATTTATACATATTTTCTGAGAACAATTATCATAAAAGATTTCTGCAAAATGTTTTTAGACGTACCACGTCGAACTTGTGCGGAAATTTAGAGTAGGACATCGGTACACTGGAAATATTTTGCATTTTATAGTAACGAATAGATATATTTTCATTTCAGTCTATTCCTTTGAATCCCTAGTCATATACAATAGCAGTACAGAATATATTCTCAAATAAGCAGTTAAACTGAGTGATATTTACTTACCAATCTGATATAATGTGTTATACAATATATTAGTATTCTTGTAAGGAGCAAGCATTACAAAAGTACAAATCTAACAGATATAATATATATATATATATACATACATACATATATATTATAGATTTCCTCGTTAGTATTGGAACAGAATATACAACGACATATGCAATAAATTTTTTATAGATATTTAGATTAAAAAATAATATATAATACTTTAATGTTTAACATATCAAAGACTAGCATTGGCGCCCGATTTTGTTACGTTTTGAATGTTTCTTGATTATATCATAATGGTGGTTCATTACATTATGTATTATTTATTTAACAATGTAGTTAACAGATGTCAAATGACGATAAAATAATTATATTGTTTTGTAGCACTGAAAGTGTTCACATTTTCTTTTGTTTATTTTTTATTTAAGTAACTGGGGATGTTTGCGCATAATAGTAAAATATATATACTTATTATTAATATTTTCACTGTATGTTATTGTCACTCCCCAGTTTTTTATAGTATTTTTTTTTACCAGGTAATGAGTTTGACTCATCGCATTTTTTTATAATAGCAATAGGTATGTTGTATAATACCAAATACTTTTTATGCTTACAAATTTGAATTTCGAATATTTTTGTATAGATTTGATAATTGCAACGAAATATTACGAGTAAGGAATTATTGTAGTTACCGTATTCATTTTTGTTAAATCAAATACAATTAGTAATATTGAAGGATAATTAAAATAGCATACATATTTACTGATGTAACACATTTATTAAATAATAAAAATGGTCAAAACCTGATATGAATCATAAAATTAAAAAAAGATACAAATGTTATTTTAAGGAATATTTTATATGTATATATAATATTGTAAATGTTTATATACAATTTATAATAATAGATATTTCTTAATATCAAATTTTACAATATAATAATTCCTTTGCTCGTAATAAAATGTGACACAGATCAATAGTAATACGTAATTTTGGTATATATTATACATTATATAACATAGTGGCCTTAATAAAATAAAAATAAAAAAATTAGATTGTTTGAAATAAATAATATTTTTAGAAAACTATAAAATTTTAATAGAAATCTATTTTTGTTACGCTTTTTCAAGTAATATGGCATTTTATATATTGGATGTTGAAAAATGTATTTTCTGATTATCATGTTAGAGTTGGAAATAGGGTTTTATTAATTGTTCATAAATAGTGATCATGATAAAGAAATATGATGTAAGTGTAGCTCCAAATGTGTTCTTTATCTATTAAGGTAATTAATTGGCGGCTAGAGAATAGAAGATATTTTTAAATTATTAAGCCAGTTGTATTATTGTTATAACTATGTATAATAATTGATGTGAAAAAGAATTTTTAATTTTTATTCCACTTTTTTTTTTAATAAAACCTATTATTTCCGATTTTAACCGTCCGCAATTATACGGTAGTGTTGATATAGTACTGATTTACCTACCGAGTGTACCCTCGCAGAATATAGCCAGTATAAAAAAATGATAAACATTGTACCTGGTCGATAATAAAAAGATGTAATATCGTATCGTATCTTCATTGTAATAAATATTTTGAACATCTCTTATTTTATTAATTTTATCAACAACTTCGACCTTTTACACACTAGGTTTAAATAAGAACCTATGTCCTTCCTCAGGTTTTATTCCATTAAAATGGGTTCAGCCGTTAAAATTAATCAGGGTTAGTTTAACGTTAATCTATGGTTTAATATGCTTGTTAGGTTAATAAGGAAATAGCAAAATTATGAGGTAGCCAATTAGCTATGAACTATGGTGTTCTATAGTTATACCACCTCAACACGTAAGATTATAAAGGTTGTGATTTCGAATCTCATACAAATAAAAAAATGTGTCTAATATATTTGCTAGCATATATATTAGACATAATTCCCCCTGGAAACCATCGTAGTTAATTTTAGTGAAATTCGTCATGAGGAGTTAACTGACCTGCTTTCATCGTCACCTATCATCATTCACTGGTCGCCGCCAGCGTACACCGATAGCGCAGGCAGTGTTACCATTACATTATAACTCATTAAAAAAAAACAACCCACCTGGGTCTCCGGTGGTAGATTTGCTTCCTTACAGTTTCAAATATACAGAATGAAATATGTGCGTATTAATGGTAGCACCATAACAGCAAGGTCTGCTCATGACTACCCCATCTAAATTTAGTATTCATTTCCGTATATATACAATATTTAAAATTATTAATCTATTAGAGAGATTAAGTATTTGCTAAATAAAAAAAAAGTTTGATTACTCAGTATAATAAAAAAAAGTTGTGCTCTATGGTCTGTATGTAATATTCAGATTTATTATAAACTTTTTATATAGTTTATTAATTTTCTTAGTAAAGTTCTTTATACAACTTTACTAAGAAATTTAATGACATAACAAGAAATTGATTGAAATGGATATCAAATGAAATTAAACGCTTGAGTGCAGCCAATATATATGAAATAAATTTTATTGCTGATCAATTAATTAACAAATAACATATAGACTTAGAACCAGAAATAACAAAATAAATACCTAATCCACTTGGTAAAACAGGGAAACGTAAGAAATGCAGTCGGGGAGTTGACTACCTATTAACATGATATATCTATACACATGTGTTACCGTAACTTCATAATTTTACAAAGATTAACATTATGTATTGTAATTATACAGTTTGAATATAGTGAATAACATTCAAGTATCTATATTCTCTAGGTCAGAATTTGAACTAAATGTAAATTGTACTAAAAAATACTAACACCCTTCCATTGCGGGGCTCGGAGGCCGCAGATTTTAAATATAATTTAGAAAAATATCGCTTCGTAGAGACCAGGGTCCCAGAGTTTATTCGAGCCTAATAAATGCACAGTATGCGAACACCAGTCACCGTAGGAATGTTTAGACGTAGTCGTGGCCCGAAGCTACCTTCTGCCTCAACCTGTGAACGAACTGGAAGGCTAGAAAAAATCATTTCACCGTTCGTCTTTTCATTTTTCTCACTTTGCCTGCCTTTGGTTTACTTTTTAAGGATATACTGTCTAAGTTTGGCAGGTCTGTATCTTTTTCGTTTTGCCATTTGCTATTATACACTGGATTATCGTTTGCATCGTGATCGGAACTGTCCACTCCGTTCTCCATTCGCACGGTGTTGCCGTACTGTGGGGGGCTTGAATCCATATCCTCATCAGAATCTTGATAATTGCCGTTCGGCTCGTGTCTCTTATACTGAAACGTGTGCCTGTAATTAACATCTTCGTCTGAATCGGCCATTGTTCTGTTAACTTTGTATCGTCTATTGATGTTTTGTAATGATTGATTCTTTTGAAGTTCCCCATGTATTGTGTCTCTTATATTCATTTCTGAGGTGGACTTGACGCAGTATTCCTCTTTGTCAGACTCAGAATATTTCCTGGAGAGGCGGCGGTTCTCGAAGAGTTTGGGATCTCTGTCGTTGGCGATGGACTGGATGGTGGTGGTGGGACACTTGAGTTTCACCTCAGGTCCTCCCCCGTATATGTCAGTAAAGAACCTCCATAGTTCCTCGCTCAGCTGTGCGTGGTCTGACCCCTGTTTGAGTATATACGTTGTGATACCGTCGATTTCCTGGAAGTAATAAAAAACATTATGTAATTTTGTGCTTTACACGATCTGTATAAAGTTTTAGGCAACAATTTTGAAGAAGAATCAAATTTTAAAGAAGATTATTTTTTTGTAATTTAAACTAAATGTGTCATTAAAAACAAAACTCGAGAACGCCTGGACCATTGCTCGAAAAAACGTAAAAATCCTAATTTTGTGTATGTTTATTTTATTAATATTCTATTTACTTTGTGGTTGTGTTTAGTTCTTTTTTGTCCTATTTCTTACACAACTTTCCTGTACTATAATATAATAATAATATAATATAATAAAGCCTTTATTCTCTGACATTTTTACTTTAACTTATATACTACTTATTACTAAGGTAGCTTTCTAGCAACCATTATGTTAGTCAGGTTGTCTGTCGACATAGGCCTCCCCCAACTGTTTCCACTTTCCCCTATCCCTAGCTGACTTTCTCCATCCTTTAGGTAAATCGTCCTCCCATCTTTTGATTTGTCCTCCTCGTTGTCTTTTCCCATTTCTAGGATACCATTCTATTATATCCTTCGTCCATTTTTCTTTGTTGGTTCTCATTATATGTCCAGTCCAATTCCATTTAAGTTTTCTTATTTTTTGTAACACGTCATTGATCTTTGTTCTTTTTCTTATTTTTGAAGTTGTCCATCGATCTCTTAGTCTGATGTTTAACATACTTCGTTCCATGTTGCGTTGACAAACTACAAGTTTTTGGTTATCTTTGTTCTTAGCAGGCCAAGTTTGACATCCATATGTAAGACATGGTAGAATACATGTGTTATATAGTTTGCTTTTTATTGCCATAGGAATTTCTTCATTTTTAACTATTTCGTTTAAAGACCAGTACCGTTTCCAAGTGTTACTTATTCTTCTATCTATTTCTTTAGAATACTGGTCTTTTATCGAAATTAGTTGCCCCAAATATATATATTCATCTACATATTCTATGACTTCTTGTCCTATTCTTATATTGACCCTTTCAGTATTCGTCATTACTTTAGTTTTCGTTGGATTCATAGATAAACCTGCTTTCTTGCTTTCTAAATCTAATTGTTGGAGCATATTCTGTAGTATCCCTGGTTTCGTTGCAAAAATCACAATATCATCGGCAAATCTTAAGTTATTTAGGTTTTCTCCATTAATATTAATTCCAAAATGTTCCCAGTCTAAATTCCTAAATACATCTTCTAGTACGGCTATAAAAAGTTTTGGAGAAAGTGGATCGCCTTGCCTTACTCCTTTTTGAACTCTAAACTCTTCACCTTGTTGTTCAAGTTGGACTGTTGCTGTAATGTTTCTGTATATCTCTTTTATAATTCTTATGTATTTACTTTCTACGCCTTGATTTTCTAGTGTTTTCCAAATGTAGGTATGACTCAGTGAATCAAAAGCCTTATTATAATCGACGAATGCCATATAATACAGTTGTCCGTATTCGTTTAGTTTTTCGATAACTTGCTTCACTACATGGATATGGTCGATAGTAGAATAATCGGCGCGAAATCCCGCTTGTTCTCTCGGTTGGTTTTCTTCAAGGTGTTTTGATATTCGCCCGAGTATGATTTTAGAAAACGCTTTGTACAAATTGGACATAAGGCTTATCGGTCTGTAATTATTTATTTCATTTTTGTCTCCCTTTTTATGTAATAGGATAATGGTTGATTTCGTCCATTGAGTGGGTATTTTTTCAGATACTATTACTTCATTAAATAAATGGGTCACATACTTGGATATCGCAGGTAGAGTCTGTTTTAATACTTCATTAGATATTTTATCATCTCCAGGAGCTTTCCCACTTGTTTGTGATTTTATAGCCTTTATAACTTCTGATTCCAATATACAAGGTATTTCTTCTATGCAAATTTCTTTCTCTTCTTCTGTTAGCTTTGTTCTGTCTGGATCTGTGTATAATTCCTTATAGAATTCTGTCACTGCTTTTGCTATGGATAATCTCTTTGTCGTCAGTTTCTCGTTTTTCTTCTTATTTTTAGTTTTCATGTTGGGTATCCATTGGGTATATTCTTTTAGCGGTTTTAGACCTTTCCTAATTCCGCCTGTCTTTTCTATTTGTTCATTTAATACATTGATTCTTTCAGCTTTTCTATGTTTTCGTATCGATTCTTGAATTTTTTTACTAATAGTTGCGATATTTTGTTTGTTATCTTTTCGTCGGTGTAACATTTTATTTCTCTCTTTCATTAATTGTAACGTTTCTTCTCCTAACTTATTTATTTTCTCTGTTTTAGTACTCAATTTATTTATGTTTAGCAATTCCCTTTCCAAAAAATTATACTTTTCTTGTAATGTTTTTGTTTCCTCTTTGGCTTTCTTTAATGTATTCTGTAAATCAAATAAAACGTTTGGTGGTATTGGCGATGTTCTTGTCCTATTCATGGTTTATAATATATTTTCTTGATTTGTTATTTATGCATTTTATAACTCCTCTTACCATTCTATGATCCGTATTAAAATTTAGTTTATTTAGTACTTCAATATTTTCAAATATATGTTTTTCATTTGTAAGTATGAAGTCAATTTCATTTTTATCTCTGCCGTTTGGTGCTAGCCATGTCCACTTTCTAGATTTACGTTTTTTAAAGAAACTGTTCATTATTTTAAGATTGTGAGCAAAAGAAAAGTCTACGAGTCTTTGTCCATTATCGTTTCTGTCGCCACTGCTGTAATCTCCTAAAACAAATTCATCTTTGTTTGATTTGCTACCAACTTTAGCATTGAAATCTCCCATGATGATTATGTTCTTTTTCTTGTTTTGCATCAAGTCAGTCATATCCCTGTAAAATTTATCCTTCGCAATTTTTGTATCTTTCTCTCCTGGTGCATGTACTTGAATAATCGACCAATGTTGTTTAGATTCTGTTAGATATATATTGAGTAAGGCAATTCTATCTGATATTCCTTGGAAACTTATTATTTTATCTTTTAAGTATTTATTTACTAGGAATCCCATTCCGTATATACCTTTTTGTTTACCATAAAAATAGAAAATGTATTTTTCGTATTCTCTAATCTCTTCTCCTATTCTTCTTACTTCACAAAGAACTACTTTTCCTGTACTAGATTACTGTTAATTATTTTCTTTCTCATCTGTTAGGTTGGCTGGAAAAGATCTCTTTCAGAGATAAGACCACCATTGGTAACGAATCGTTAAACCAATCTATAAATATCTTTTTTTACAAGTGCAATAAATAATATATATCCCTTATTAACGGCTCGACTGAACATCATGAAATTTGATACTATTCATTCGAGATAAATAGTAGATATTTAGCAGACGAAACAAAAAACTTTTTTAATTTTTTTTTTCTTAAAGACGACAGAACGGGCTTCTTCAAAAGGGTATAAATAAAGTTTCTTCAAGGTTGGCAACGCGCACGTGACACTCCTAGTGTTGCAAGCGTCCATATGCTACAGTGACCGATTACCATCAAACGGGTTGCTCGTTTGCCACCTTCGTGGCATTAAATAAAAAAAAAAACTTAACAAACGTATTATTAGATATTGCCATAAAAAACTGGATTTGCTGAATGAAGTAACATGCAGTATTTCGATTTCATATTATTACTACATTTTAATATTCATCAGTATTTGAAAACGTTCGAATGCGTGTTTCTTTCGTATGCATTGAAGTTTGGTTCGAATACTTCAGAAATAAGTTTTATCATGAATCTCTTATAATCGGGCCTCGGATTTTATTAACATCTGACTAGAGGTTGATTATATATAGCAATATCTTGATATAGTAGATATTATATCTATATATTTGGTCAATAACAGATATATTAAATACAGGATATTTAAAATATATAAATCAAATAAGTATCAGAACCCGATCGAAATGAATATAGATTTCGAAATGGGTGATGACTTTTCCGTCATCAATATCTAAAGAAACTTAATATATAGATATCAGAGCGGTGTCGATATTATACATATTTATTCGTAATTTCCAAATTATGTCCACAACTCGCCAGTAATATAATTATCTATAGGCAACGGTTACCACTTTCCATCAGGTGGGCCGTCAGCTTGCTTGCCATTCTAAGTTGTATAAAAAAAAAAACATCAAATTGTGTTCGTCGAAAAACAAAACAACTTCAATTGTAGCAAGCAGTTATTTTAAAACATAAATACTAAATCGATTTTGATAAAATTACTATGGTACCAATTTATTAGCATATTCTGTCAACTAAAAAAAAAATAACCTAAATCGGTTTACAACTGCCGCAGTTATGAGGTGACAAACAAAAATACAACAGAAATTGAGAACATCTTTCTTTTAAAGTCGGTTGAAAAAAAATATCCGTAACATACTTCATCATCATTATCATCATCATATCAGCTTTTAACTGTCCACTACTGAACATAAGCCTCCCACTTGGTGGGTTTTGTCAATAGTTGCCACGTTTGGCAGGCAGGTTGACAACCGCAGTTAAGCTTTAGAGATGTTTTAAGAGGAACGCTGTTGCCCATCCCTCAGTCGCCTCTTACGGCACCCAGGTGAAAGGAAGGGGTGGCGTATTCTATGCCGGGACCACACGGTAAGGTAGGTGACGTACTTGTTTTGTGACAATGCCGCTGTTGTCAACCGGCGGCGGTGGCTGCTGCGTCTTGTTCCTCACGAACGCCTGCCACTGCCTGAACCAGTGCATGCTGATCGCGTAAATGGCGCGAGGGTGCTCTTGCTCCTGCGTTCAGCATATCTTAATATATAAAAATCCCGTGTCACGATGTTCGTTCAGGCTTATCTCCGAAATTATGCAACCGAGTTTAATGAAATTTTGCGTCAAAACAACGTTTGCGAGGTCAATCTTTTTTTTTTATAAAATATTAAATGAAACATTTTACAAAAGTCGATTGCTTGGGTACCTCTGTCCCATTCGTGTTTCTACCGTGAAGCAGTTGTTTGCATGGCTGTGTATCGGTTTGAAGGGTGGGATATGGCGTGAGTTTACAGGGTACAGAGGAATAACATTTGAGTCCTCAGGAATAGCAACGCATGGGGGGTATCATGGGCGAAACAGTATACTCTGTTATGTCCATGGTACTGCTCATGTCTACAGGGGACGGTCACCACTTTCCATCAGGTGGGCCGTCAGCCTGTTTGCCATTCTAAGTTGTATAAAAAAAAGTCACTTTAATATTTATAATTTTATAAATGCGAATAATACTTATAATAATGGATGGATGTTTGTTACTCTTTCACGCAAAAACTATTAAACGGATTTGAATGGAATTTGGTTTACCGGTAGGTTATATCCTTAGTTAGCTCATAGGATACTGTATGTACTGTATGTACGCGGGCGAGTCCGCGGGATACAGCTTGTAAAAATACAAAAATATCTAAAGTCAACTATGTCTGTCCCAGTCGCGTTTCTGCTGAGAAATATGTTTGCATGATTGTATTTTAAGTGTGAGATATGGAATTAACGGAGGTAATAAACCATAGCTTTCGGGAATGGCAACGAAGCTCGTGAAACACTAGGGCATCCATGAGCAAGACAGTGTATTCTGTAATAGCTTTAATTCATTCATTTATAAAAAAGCAACAGCCGAATTTCTTGTCCGTTCTTCTTGGCTCAGTTTTAAATGAGCGGTAGGATCAGACAAAATGACTTATTAAAAATACTTGAATTGAAGTTTATTCAAATAAAAATCTTTCTGTCGTAACGTAAAAGTTACAGAACTTGGAAGATGCGCTTGGGAAAATAATTTCGTTCCGTGTTGTGGCTAGCGCGTGACGTCACTCCACCTATTCCACGTGGCTTAGATTCGCTTAGTACGTATTAGCTAGTGTCATGTTTTGTTTATTTAAAGAAGTGATTACATCCACTAAGGAAATTTGCAAATTTTACCTTCAAAGGGGAAATAAGGGAGGAATGGTCGTTTGGAAATCTGTCATTTTCAAAATTAGAAGCATGAGATTTCACATAAAAGTTTGTGGTTAGAAATGAATAAATACGTATTGCAGCGTTTGAATTAATATAAAATAAAACGCATTTCTTCAGTGGACTAACGAAGATGACACTGTATAAATATATAAAAGCGTGCAAAGAAAAATAAAAAAGGCGTAATATACATTTTTGTAATCAGAATGAAATTACATGCTTTTTACTTAAAAAAATTACAGACTTTCATTTACGCGATCATTTATTACGCGCGAGCAAAGCCGCGGGCAAAAGCTAGTTAAGTATACTTAGTAAATATATATAGCTAAATTAAATAATTACAATTTAGGAATTGAATTTTTCACAAGTCACAAATTTGTAGTACCTAATTCTTTATTTGAAATAGTGATAGGTGAGATGAATTCTAGGTAAATTATCACTTTGTCCTTTTACAAAGCATTCTATCATTATAAAAGAAAAACTACAGTATTAAAAAAGAAAAGAAACAGCTTTTCGATAATGGAGGAAAACGCGAACGCCGCAATGGAACTAGTAGGTGATTTGCAGAGTGACGCTCTAAAGTAGGTGGAGTGACGTCAGCTGCGCGCAAGCGGTCTCTATTGTTTTGCGCTAAAATACGTAAACTGTAATGATCCGTTAATAAATAACATATAAATGTCCGCTATTTATTAATGGATACAATATGATTTTTGCTTAAATTTACTTTACGTCGCACTTGCTATTTACTAATGAAAGTGGAATATGAATATTTTTATGATAAGAACAAGCGAATAAAGACTTTAACTCAGTGTAATAAAGTCTCTATTCGCTTGTTACGTATGGCTCAATCGGGCGTTTGCTGTGATTTCACTTCACTGCTAACAGAGCGCAGTCGCTGATACACGAATAAATCCGAACGCAGCAACTTGCGATGGTTAGTAATGCGTACTGTCAGTTTCATTACTAGCAATATACCCTGTCAAATCGACCTCCCCGTAGTTCCCCCTGGAAACCATCGTGCTGAACTCCAAGTGCGTTCATAACGATGCGCTAAGTGACCTGGCTTTTCATTATTATTTATTATCACTCACTGTCCCACCAGCGTATACCGACATCGCAGGCGGGGTTACCATTCCATTATCATCCATTAAAGAAAAAACGAATTTAAAAAAAAAAAAACTAAGAATGATTAGTATCACTCTTTGTAAAGCGCCGTAGCTGTTATGAGAAATGATTTCGCATAGCATATGACATTTGAGGTGTGATATCCAAGTGTACTAGAGTGGCGGCGTGGCCTGACCTGGAAGGCGGCGTGCAGGTCGTAGAAGGCGGCCAGCTCGGCGGCGCGGCGCGCCCGCAGGCGGCGCGCGGCGCGTGCGCACGCGCCGCACTCGTGCGCGTGCGTGGCCGCCGGCCCGCCGCCGAACCTGCGCACCACACGCCAGCGGTAACGCACACTTCACACAGCTTCATATTCTAGGATTACGTGAGTAGTTGTTTCTTCGGCGTCGAAACAGCTTCGACATAGAGGGCTGTCTGTGGTTCTTATTATGTATAAATGTTTGTTTAATGGTCCATTATTGTCCCTATCATTATTTTAAAGTTTTATTTATATTGATAACAGTTATAAAACCATCTACAAAGTCACAAGACTTTTGTACAAACTCACCAGAGGGAGACTTTGTACAAAAGTCGATTGCTTGGGTACCTCTGTCCCATTCGTGTTTCTACCGTGAAGCAGTTGTGTTTGCATGGCTGTGTTTCGGTTTGAAGAATGGGATATGGCATGAATTTACAGAGTACAGAAGTATAACACCTGGGTCCTCAGGAATGGCAACGCATGGGGGGTATCATGGGCGAAACAGTATACTCTGTTATGTCCACAGCACTGCTCATGTCTATAGGCGACGGTTACCACTCTCCATCAGGTGGGCCGTCAGTTTGTTGGCCATTCTAAGTTGTATAAAGAAAAATCAAACTAAGTATGTGTGTGACGTCGTGTCTATTGTATTAAACATACTGAGCGTATATGAGAGGTCTTGTGTACTGTACTGTATTGTAATAAAATATGCGTGTGTGGCCGCATGTCCTGTACTAACTGTGCGTGCAGAAACTCCCACAGCTGCTGCGGCACACGCGCAGCCAGTTGCTGCACGTGCGGCGCGCGGTCGGGCCGGACGCCGCCGTGGCAACACACGAAGTCGCTGTTGTCTATGGGACCAGGCTCCGCCCACGTGTTGAATCTACCAATTACAACCAATGATATTATAAGAAAAAGATACAAATACATTATAAGTGCGCTATAAATTAAGCTTAGCGTTGACAAATTTTAGCCATCTTTACTACTTATCACTAAATTATTTTTAAATTATTTGACAATGTGATGAAATGTCCATAAATATTTGTGTTCGAGAGTTTTTTTTTTTTCAGTTATTTTATGAACGTATTTTCTTTATAAAGCATTGATGAGCTACATATTTCCAAGTATAACGTCTTAACTAACTATAAAAAACGATAAGAAAATATAAAAAACCATATAATTTGATTTAATGCAATAAAATAAAAAATTGTTACACTTACTTGTTGATCCACTGTTTTGAAATATAAAATTTAATGTCGTTTGGCTCCACAGTTGTGGATTCCACTATTTCAGCCGCCTTTTGTCTCAGCACCGTCATTTGGGGATTAACTTTCCTGAAATATCGATTTGATTTAATGAATATTAATTATTACCATACAGAACGATATGAAACCTGTAGCTGTGGTCTATTACTTTGTATATAAAACACTATTTAAATGAATTTGGATGCACTTTCTAGATCTACATAAAAAAAAAAAAACTTATTATATATTAGCATAATAGTTCACAGTGTAAGTACTGTTATAGAAAAGAGCACGTAAGCCTCGCAGTGCGTTAAGTCGTAAAGCGGCAGTAATATTACGATGTAGTAATGGAATATGTAACACGAATAAATTTCTTGTGATGTGCAGTAAAATGTGATATGCGTTACATAGTGTAAGTACTGACTTGTAGAAGAGCACGTAAGCCTCGCAGTGTGCCAAGTGGTGAAGCGGCAGCGGCACTACGCTGTGGTCGTCGAACGTGTACCACGAGCGGCCGTTCCTTGCGGCGCACGTGTAGTGTCCGCCGCCTGCGGTACCCGCGTGGCTTATCACCGCACACAACTCGTACCGGGTTACCTTTGATGTGCAGTCTGTAATATATTATCTCTATGATTATCTTCATGTCTGCTCTTGTCAAGACAAGGGACTAGTCTTCCTAATTCGTTGGTAATTTATGACCATTTTGGACCAATTTTGATGACTATTTTTGTACTTAAAAGGTTTTATTGCCGCGTTACTCTCATAATTACTTTATGACGATTGAAGCGCCCTTTTTTAGTAAAATTATTCTTATGAAATAAAATCTACTTGACAAACGAATCCACGTTCTAAATTTAAATATTTTAATTTATTTCAATTTAATATGTCTACAAATCACATGTTATCTGGTTGATATAATTTGTATATAAACCATTTCATCGTTGATTTGTGTTCTAACATGATTGAAGGCGGTCATTTTTATAGAACAAAGTGCTCGTAAATCGTGCGTACCTTTGTGAGTGTACGGCGCCATGTTGAGGTCATGCGTGGGAAAGGAGACACGTGCTGCCACCTTCGCGCTAAACATTAACTCGTGCCGGAAGCGCTTGAGATGCACGCATAGAACTTCCGGCAGCCGTACCACGCCTGACATCTTAATACCGTTTCTCAACTTGTTGCATCGGGAGCAACTGTAAGGCGGGAAGTATGGTTGTTTTTTTTTACAGGCGTTTGTATAAGAGTGATATATTAGTTTGCAGATCACATGATATTTCGATAGGTAAGTAATCAATATACACATATTGATTACTGATCGAATCCAGCTTCTGGTGTTGTTAAAATACATATATTAACAACTGGAAATGCTGAGTTTCCTATTTATGAATGATTAAAAAGAAGTAGGGAGCAAATGGTTGACTTTTTTTGGCAAATATTTTTATAGAAGAGAGAGAAATATGTTTGCAGATTGGTGATTTCATTTTGATGGTGATAACTACAAAATTAAATTAAATTAGTTAAATTAATAATTATTCATGATGGGGTAGTGGTTATTATGTAGTTCCAGGATAGAATAGGCTTCCCTTCCTTTCCCGTAGGTGGTGTAAGAAGCGACTAGGGGAGCTTAATAGTCGAGGGATGAGCAGCATTGTCCTTCTTAAAACATTTCAAAGGCCTAACTGCGGTTGCCAATCCGCTTGCCAAGTGTGGCATCTACTAGCAATACTCCCTAATAGGAGGCCTATGTTCATCAGTGGATGATTAACGGCTGATATGGAATGGGGTAGTTAGAGGCATTTGAAAACTGTTGTTGATGAAGTGAACATACAAAAATCCGAAGTAGCAGGATTATATTTATTTAATATTATTGTTAATTTAAATATCAGGTACATACCTGTACATATTATCACCTTTAAGCTCGTCTGCACTAAAGAAGGCGGCGAGGCAGTCTTGCAATGAGACCACCGGACCATAGAACCATGATCGTAGCCAGCTCAGTAACCACCATACCTGTCATGATTGTAATATTCCATTTAATATTTAAGCATACAATTTTGAGTGAATACAATAGCTATATCTCAAAAACAACTATACATACAAAAATAAAATAATCCTTTATTTGAATATGAAGTTTTACATTATTACCATTTTTAAATGTGATGTAACAAATAAAAAAAAAAAATACAATTACGGAAAATATTTTTGCGCCTAAAACTAGAAAATTTATTTAGATTAGAAAGGTGAGACTTAGCTGTGAAATGACAAGTTAAAGAGGCTTAATCTTAGGTTTCAGAAATGTAAATAGTGATTGTCTTTATATATGATTACATTCAATATCTATATCAATCTATATCAATGAGTATTCTATAATAACCATGGTGCTTATGTATATAAGCGACAGTTACCACTCAATATAACTTTCTAGGTCCATCTTCATAGGGACTGTGGTAAACATAGTGGTTAATTCTTAGTGAATTCATCAGAGTGGGCTTACAGATTTGATTTCATCTCACCTTTCATCATTCACTTGTACCCCACTAGCGTATATAGTATATCGATGGCATAGTATAGTATCACAAATAAATTTTGTATGCCAGATTCTGGTGAAAAATCTGAACAATATTTAAACATTGTACCATCTTTTATACCATTTTTCAAACAAAATAAAGCTATTTGTATTTGAAGGCGGTATTACTATACCATACCATTACCTTCCCATTATTAGTTACTAACTTTTGAGCTTGTTTTAATTTTAAGTTGCATAAAATAATTGGATGTACCCATGAGTCCTGGGACGCGGCGGCGGCAGCAGCGGCAGCGTGGTGGTTGAGAGCGGACTGTTGACATCGCAGCACGGCTAGGTGCTCACGCGACGGTATCGGCAGTGACAGGTCTTGGAACGTCTCCACACGAGTCGACACCTACAATCAGACAATTCGCATACTAAAAACCACAGTCTATAGTAGTCACAATATAAATATATATAGTATATATGCTATATATATCTGTGACTGGTTTATATATATATATAATAATATATATAATAAATAAGGATACCATATTCTTTCTTTCTTACCTATTAGTAATTCAACATACATATCTGACACAGAGCAATTTCTTGTCCTGAATTTTCTTGTTCGGAATATATTAAAGGCATTGGACTATTGGTTGTTTTTATCCTGTGTTAAAATTATGTATTCATTAGGCATATAGCCTGCCATACAGTTAGTAGAAAATGTCATTTTTCGACCAATGTTTTTAGGGAAAGATGTACATTGGTAGAACACTTCTTTAAGAATCTTAATAATGTTGAATTCCCCCTGTATATAAAGGTGTACCACATCGTTCACCGACTGCTCATTGTCGTGTAGTACGACCACGCGAGCCACTGCAAGGACGAGAGCAGCTTGCCGTCGAACACGTCCGACACCACGCCGCGATACATGAACTAGTGACGTGCACTGACCCGGTCGCATATGAGGCACTGCACGGACGAGAGCAGCTTGCCGTCGAACACGGCCGACACCACGCCGCGATACATGAACTAGTGACGTGCACTGACCCGGTCGCATATGAGGCACTGTACGGACGAGAGCAGCTTGCCGTCGAACACGTCCGACACCACGCTGCGGTACCGCACTGAGCCCGTTCCACAGCCGCCGTCACCGCCGCCTGAGCCTGCGCCGGCGCTCGTCTGCTTACTGCGGATAGGTAATAATAACAAATATAATAAATGCTTATATAATATATATAGTGTCTCTTTAGAAATGCTTCGAGAAAAAAGAAAGGGGTGGCCTATTCCATTAGCATTTCATAAATAAAAATCTCATAACTTTAACCTGTCACTGTTCACCTTCTTCTGGAAATCATTGCGGTTAATTCTAGTCGCTTTTTACAGAAATGAAGTCAGTGATAATGACAAGACATTAATGGGTATGGTATGAAGAGTATTTTCCTTATCACCACTCCTTAACTAATTTGACTATATGTTCACCTATTCGTCAGCGTAAACCAATAGGGGGTAGGGTTACCATTCCATTTTTATAATGAATAAACCAACACTGAATTATTACTGGTCTGAATTAGGTCAAATACAAAATTCTTTTCTACCAGTCGTCCAATGAACTTATCTATGTAGAATAATGCGTCCCGAATTGTTAAGTAATTGTTTGGGACATGGCAAAGAGATTGGACTACAAATTGCACCTTACGGTGTGCTAAATAAGTATACGTACAGCGTGCGGTGAAGGTGTGAGTCAGAAGCGGGAGCGGGAGCGGGCGCGGGCGCGTCGCTGGCGCCGCTCGAGCACGTCTCGTATCGCTCTTCCGCTTCACTTGAACACGACAGTTCCGATTCCGAACCAGCTGACCGCTGCGACCAGCCACCGCCTGTCAGTTACACCACATTTCAACATTAGTACTATTAGGCTATGAGCACATGCAAACGTTTGTAAGCGTGCCCTCCACGTTTGCTAGACAAAAAAAAAAATATATAAATATATTATTATATATATTATATACGAGATAAAAAAATGAAAATACATTTACTTAACAGCAAAAATTATGTTGTACCTTTGTAAATAAACCCCGCTGCGATGACGCAATTGAAACTGTGATAAATATTTAATACTGGCAAGGTTATAATAATTATATTGATTTAATTTTGACAAAATATGAGGCGTTAACCAACATCACACTACATGCAGAATAATAACTTTCTTATGATACTTATAATGGTAAATTGACGACCCACCTAATGAAAAATGGTAACCATCGCTTATAGACATGAAGAGATGACAAACAAACGATTCTCATAGTTTTTTTTTTTATACAACTTAGAATGGCAAACAAGCTGACGGTCCACCTGATGGAAAATGGTAACCGTCGCCTATAGTTATGAGTAGTACCATGTACATAACAGAGTATACTGTTTCGCCCATTATACCCCCCATGTATTGCCATTCCTGAGGACTCAGGTGTTATTCCTCTGTACCCTGTAAATTCACGTCATATCCCACCCTCAACCCGAAACACAGCCATGCAAACACAACTGCTTCACGGTAGAAACACGAATGGGACAGAGGTACCCGAGCAATCGACTTTTGTACAAAGTCTCCCTCTCATAGAAGCTTTCAAGAGTTGCCATTTCTGAATTTAGTACAAAAAAATGAATACCGACCCGTGGTTCCGTTGACGTTGGCGAGCGCGGAGTAGGCGAGGTGGTGTGCGCCGCCGCAGCTGGCCGAGCGACGGTGGCGCCCCCCCGCGCCGCCCGCGACACCCTCCGCACCCTCCGACACCCTGCGCCCACGCACTGGGACATTTATACTGACTCGCCTTCACCTTTATACTAGTTCCCTTGTTACTATCCCAAGTTTCTGTCCAATTATACCACCATGTACTAGTTACCTGGTTTCAGATAACTCTGGTTGTCCTGACTTGAGAACCAGACGATAGTGTAGCAATTTTCATTATTAGTTTTTTTTTTTATCTCGAGTAGGCACACACACGTATTCGTGCGTCTAATACCAAACAGTTACTAAGTTTATAGAAGCTATCAATACCAAGGATATCGTATGCGAATTGGAAACCCTAAATATTTTTTTTATATAGGCAGGAAGCTCCTTTTATAATTTATATCAAGTCTTTCGACACAATAGAATTGCAATCAATATGAAATCACATTGAGTAAATGTTAAAAATTAATTACGGTGACGTTCATTTAAAGATTAACTTGAGACGAAATTGTTTTGATATTTCGCTTTAAATTAACTAGGGGTGAACCTCCCTTTCCAAAACTTGAATTTACCTCAAATATACATCGGTTCTAGATTCGCTGTACGATGACGCGGCCGGCGATTTCCGCCTCATGCGTGCGAAGAATGGTGCGTCGCTTGCTGAAAGTTTTTATTCATTTTAAAATAAATAAAGTGCATATTTATCCTTACTGATATTACAAATGTGAAAGCGAATTTGTTTGTTTATTGTAATATAAATTGGACTTTATTTTCTGCACTTAGTATCTAAAATACATTTTTTTGGTCCTTCGGGCCAGATCCCTAAACTTAATTAACCAACTATAATGTAGTTAAAAAAATATATAGCTCACCCCCTGAAGAGGCAGCCCGTCGTCGAATATGTACATTTCTACCATTTGAGTGGTCACCGTCTGCTTCAGAACCAAGTTTATCTTCTGACGTAGTGTCCCATACCTTGAAAAGTAAAATAAAAATCATAATAAGATTACACAAGACTTAATATAATGCCACTACTACTTGTGGTATACTAAAATATTATATGTATCCATCTAAGACATAGTTTATCCATGTAATTTCAATTAAATCCATTTAGGACTAGCATGTTTGAGCAATAAATATCTGTTCGAATGATTGTATAGGTCTTTACAAAGTTTAATATTTTTAATATTGGGAGTAATAACAAGAGTTTTAATAAATATAGGGATATAAAAGACAATATATTAACATTTATACACAACACAGAATGGCAAACAAGCTGTACCGTAGCCTTTAGAATAGCACCATAGATATTACATACAAAACATAGTATCATTCTTGTTTTGTTATATCTGTGGACGATGATATATGTCTTTATACACTGTAATTTCCTTGTCTTATACTGGACAGATTGAACTGACATACGGAATGTAGATAGTAAGTGCGGCGTGAGTTCTAGAAGAATTAAGCTGTCAAGTTACCGGTTCTTTCAACTCTTCATGTAGTTGGTCCATGAAACATCGCAGGAACTCTTGTGTGTCATGTTGGTGGTAGCCGCGGAACATAGGGTGCACCTGTAATTATGAATAATATTCGTTATTTAAAAAACATACGTCAATATTAACACATTTTTGCATATATAATTGCAAGTTAATAATTACAAGAAAATCATTAAGAATTAGCACAAATATCGCGTAATACAAGAACATTTGCAATTACTATCAGTTGCGAATATTTTTGTAAGAAATTCAATGGAAGTATGTATGATTTACCATAGAGTTTATAACCCATATTAATTTTATGACAATTGAAGACATTGGTATTCTTTGCAGATTAAAGTTCTTGTTGCAAAGAAAAACTTATTGTAGATTTGTAGATATACGACTTCAGATTCTAAATTCAAATATTTTTAATGTAATGTACTTACAAAACATCTCATCATTGGTATATTTTGCCATAATCAAACTCTTTTATTATGAATTAAATTCCATATATTAGAAATAAACAATTAGTATTTTTTTATTATTATATTGGCCTTAAAAATGTAATATATACTTACATTTCGTATTCCATACAAGATACCATTAGGTACAACATAGCCTCTCGTTTTTCTACTCCACATTTCTTTAATTAGTTTTTGGTATGCCCTACAAAAATAAATGATTATCGTAACTATACTAAAACATATACAGAATGACTCATAATTTATTAAAAATGTAAACAAGAATATAGTTTTTTATGAGACAGGTTTATACGCAAAAATATACAGATAGTAAACATAAAAAATAAAATTTGGATTGGAAGTCAATTTTTTTAATATATCGAGAGAAACAGTTAATGATACCTTACCGACTTAATCCCGGCTTCTTATCGGCCGCTAACACCGCGACGGCTGCAGAGCATTCTAGAAAGTATGACGTGAGTGGTGCCGTATTGCTGAGAGCTTGTAACGCTGCATTCATGTAACACGTATTACCCATATTCTGTAGTCCAACCAAACCTGCTGAAATATAACATTGGTTATAAGTATATATTTTTTTTAAATATACATATCAGAAAGGGCAACAAATGAAATAATAATGTTGAAGAATGTTGATTTTTTCCATTCAATTTTCAAAGTTTTTACCTTCTTCAGGTATATTAATCCTATCATACCCTGGACTGATTTCTTAGGTATGATCTCATTTAGTTTGTCTACTCATAAAAAGAAATTAATTAATAGGCATTCATAATTTACGGAGATGTTAAAAAAGCTCTTATCTTAAAGTTCAGCTAGATTAGCTTAAGTGAAAATGATACATGAATTCTTTTTTCCATCGATTTTATATGACACTCTAATATATGTTGCATATCCATGCAGAGTTCCGTATTAATTTCATTTTATCCTAATTATTTTATGTGTAAATTTAAGATTTCACAAACTTGACAGTGGGGTGACTGAGACTTCCCCATCAGAAATGTCTCCTAAAATTTTTTAATGAAATGATTCGACCATGGGCAAAGCCTAATTAATATATAGCAATTTTTTATAATACTAATTTAAAAATACATGTTGTGGCCAGGATCAGTTGACAATAATACATCACCTCTTGGCCTCGCCTCATCCTCATAGTCCATCTCTTCTGGATCGAGGTCGTCATCTTGCATTGCCAATCCTGCTGTGCTAAAACGTGCGCTGCTTATTGAGCCGTCAATAGAAGCAGTCTCCGAATGCATCTGAAGACCAAGACAATAGATTTTAGAAATTTTAATTATTACTCGATTCATTCTATGGTTCAGTATGTTATATCATAGATTTTAGAATATTCTTTACTTAGTGGACGTCCTTATCTCATAATAACATTACTTGTTTTTTTTCAGGCTTTGTAGATTTTGACAAAAAATATATAATGCTGTAATGGAGGAAGAATACAAAACACACTTAGGATATTTCAAGAGAGGGTAAATATTTTCTATACCAGAGGTGGTAAATGGGAATACAGCATTCCATTCCATCCCATTCGTGTTTCTACCATGAAGCAGTTGTGTTTGCATGGCTGTGTTTCGGTTTGAAGGGTGGGATATGGCGTGAATTTACAGGGTACGGAGGAATAACACCTGAGTCCTTAGGAATGGCAACGCATGGGGGGTATCATGGGCGAAACAGTATACTCTCTTATGTCCATAGTACTGCTCATGTCTATAGGCGACGTTTACCACTTTCCATCAGGTGGGCCGTCAGCTTGTTTGCCATTTTAAGTTGTATAAAAAAAAATTTGCCTATCTACTGGTAAACAGTCACTGTAGTCCATGGACTTCTGCAACATCAGATACCTGAAAAAACTTTAATATAGGCTACTTTTTTACCCCGATCAGTGAACCCCCTCATATTCCGATCACGCGGACAATGTTCAGGTAAAAGTCAGTAATCAATAAATACTTACTCCATGTGCTAGCGCTGCTCTAATGTGGACTTCCTTTTCACACGTATAACACCATATCCTCTCGGTGGACACATTCATATGGACGCAATGTGGTGGAAAATTCTGGAAAAATAATAACTAATGTTAGTCATGTCTGATAACAGAAGTCACATATACATTTCTAAACATTACATAAAATTAAAAAATGGCAGAATTTTCATTGTGCCTCCATCAGACTGTTTATAATTACTCCTCTCCATCCAAAGGTCACCTGAAAGAGATAAGGCTGTTCATTGTTTTCTCAGTGTGGTAATTTCTTGTAATTGTTTGTGTTTATAGTAAGTTTAATAATATAATATTTTAGAGAAAACAATAAAGAGTATTTCACAAAATGCCACTACTTTTAGATGCTTTTATTTTTATACTAGCTTTTACCCACAACTTCTTTCGAATGATTAACATATGTTTACAAACCAGGATAAAAAGTAGCTTATATACTTCTTTATGTCATATAATACATATATATTAAATTACACAGTAATTGGTTTTGGTTGTTGGTCAGCCTTTAAGGTGCCAAAAGGTAACATTTATAATAATTTGTCTGAACTATTCTGCACTTAGCCTCTCAATTGAGCTGTTATTTGTTTAACATTGAGTGAGATTTATTTAACATTGAGACTGTACAAGTCTTTATTCCACTCGTGTTTCTGTAGCTAAGCAGCTGTGCTTACATGGTCGTGTTTTGGTTTAAATAGTTAGATATGGTAGTGAAATTACAGGGCATTGTATTTGTGTCAGTTTTACTCATTATTAAAGTTGTATAAATAATTACAATACAGTATGACCCATGTCAGGTGACCAATAGTTGTTATTCAACAAATTACAAAGTACTGAGGAATAACATCTTAGTTCACAGGAATGGCAACATTAGTAGTCAAGATATTAGGGTAGTTACATACTGTGATAGTGACATCTATATATTAGGCTAATAACAGATACATTAGATATCAGTTGTTCAATATATATTGAAATGCAGTATTCAATTGAAATTAATACAGATATCTGAATGGTTTGGAAGATACCAAAATGAGTGATAATCGGAGCATCTCAATTTCCCTAAGAACTTTAACTCTAAGAACTAAGCAGGTGTATTGGCAAAATAATATAAGTAGCTATCTTATCAGTTATAGATAACTAATTCACATCGCCACCAAGTCTTTTTACTATTTTTTATTCTGTAATCAGTTTCTCCATTTCAAATAACCTATGTTCAAAACATAGTTTTGGTTTTTTATTGTGGAGGGGATTGTTAGTAACTTTCTAAGGTTGACTTCCATATAGACCTTTCTGATAAATGATTTTCAATAAAAAAAAAATAGTCAAATAACATTCAATAATGTTTTTTTCTAATAATTTCTAATAATTAACTTAAATTCTGTAAAGTGTATTGGGAAGTAATACTTAAATAGCAAAACAAAATTTTTATTAAATTTGGTAAACAGATGGACAATAGCAACTGGATAATTTTTATTATATGCAGTCAAAGCCACAATATTGTTATCATTAATAAGACAATATGTCTCACTTCTGACACAAGTTACATACCTTTTGGTGTATAGTACTATGATCATTTTTAACTTCAGAACAGCCAATGTGATGGCAATCAGGTTGCAGACATATCCATAGATTGGGCCCAGGACACCCGCAGTCAAAACATGCTAATGTCTGTAACAGAAATATTTACTATTATCACTTGTATCTGTTTTAGTATAGACATTACATACTATCTCTTTAATTATTTCTCTATCTATAATACCAATATTCTTATTATAAATAATATATTTACAAATTCTTGTTAAGTGAGAAGTTAAATCAACATAGATAACATGTAATAGAACAACAAATTAAACAACAATATATGTATTGTCCCATTTTATTATAATTGAAAGTTCTTATCTTACTAATATAATAAAAATGTAACTAAATAATATCTGTACATGGGACAAAAAAAAAAAATCAGTGTTCTAATATGACCAATAGACACCAAAATAATATTTTTTAGAAATTTCTTAAGATCTAACATAAAATCTGGTATATGTTATGTTTTATCTTGATATGTTATTTAGAAGTAGTTTCACGCATTCAAAGTAACAGTCAAAAAGCTAATAATAAATATCTTGAAATAATATTGAATTTGTATTAGGAATTTTTTACAATACAAAAATACCAATAGCATCTGATGTATTATCAGTATTTAATTTGATAGAATACCAGAGCATGGTTAACTACTGATTGTTAATTCTGGGATTGCCAAGGTGTATTGTCCGATACAATAATCTTACTTCCAGATTAAGTATGGATTTAGTATTAATGAAAAAAAAAGCAAAATGATCACATTTTCTTATTATCAATTGCTTTCAATCTCAAATTTGCCATCCCTCATTCTTGCCACTCACTGCTATTACCTTCCAACTTCTCTGTATTTAAGGTTTCAGATAGATCTAGTGGATGTGATTCTAAATATTTGACATTATGAGCTCCTTGGAATTTTATATCAAATGCATGGTGATAAAACAAATATTACAAAATTGTAAAACAACAATTTTCACAAGAGATAATATGAGCTGTCATTGAGACAGATTTTAAACTGTACAATGTACATATGCTAATAAGTCAATGATAGTGTGTACATTGTTGTCATAAATAAACGCGAATCTTTGTTTATAACGATAATCGTTATACTAAAACACTCTTTAAAATGTAAACTAATAATAAAAATTTGTATACTTATAAATATTGACAGAAAAAAAATTAAATAAAAACTATTATTACATGCAAAAAGGAGTTGTTAAAGACAGTTTACATGCTAGGAATTCTAGCAATTTACGTATAGGATTGCATAATTATATACCAGAGTGTAGAGAAATTAAATTGCTTATTTATCGTGACATTACCTAAGTTTGAGGTTATGTTAGTTAACAAAAAAATATCCTCACCTCCTTTGATTGCCATAACTCTTTTTCTAGAGAGTCAGCTAGCTTATTTAGATGCTCACATGTCACTCCTTTATCCATTGTGTTGAATTAATAAGCACAAACACGAAAACAAGTTTACTTATCCACTGACGTCTTGTAAATAAAGAACATTATTTATTGTATTGTGACCAAGATTGAAAAAAAAAGTACGGAAGAAATAACAAGATTAATATAAGAATGAAGATAAAGGAACATTTTGAAGAAATAATAAAATAATTGAATTAGATTACAGAAATTTCTTGTAGGTATATTAAAACCTTCCGTAAGTTCGTGACAAGCGAAAAGTCAATCGTATGAATAAAACTAAACAATGAAACAAAATGAATGAATCAAAATCTGTATTCACTCGTGTATCCGATTTGATTCGATTGAATCTTTGATAAAGATCAATTATAAGAACTTAATCTTAGACTTTTAACAAAATTTTTAGAGATAGTTATTAACTCTATAAAGGTAATACTTATCATTGTTACGTAGTTTTTTTTACCCGACTACGGCGAAGTACAAATGAGGGTTATGATTTTAACAGGTATGTATGTACATATGTATGGTCAACTAGCTTATTATGACATTTAAATTACTTATCAAAATTTAACAAATGCAGATACGTATTTAGAGATGGCTGTAAAGGCCGTACCCACCCTAGAACTGTCTGATGCTCTCCCTAAGATGCAAGCAAAGTTTTGCGAAGACATGTTGTAAAGTGCATATACGCTATTTTTAAGGAGCTAAGCTTTGGCTCCTTAAAAGCTAGGCTAAATGAGGTATCGTTTGAAGTAATTTGATTGTCCGCTGGTTATAGGATATATAATATCGCATTAAAATGAATATGGCGCCCTCTAAAGGACAAAAAGTTATAAAAAAATAATAATATTATAATGCAGTGTTATGCATTAAATAAAAGTGATTAATTACCACATTTAAAATCTGTACTTATATATTTTTAGCTGTTGCTCGCTTCTTGTCTTGATGCACCCTATAATTTGGTGTAATTTCTAAAATCACGTCTAAAATGTGAGCAAAACATATTTTTTTATTTGCTTTGTAAATTTTAAACAGATTTGCAAATACTTTATTACGAAATTATTATTACAAAATAATTTTAATAAAAAAATAATATTATAAAATAAAGCCCGACTACTGAATAATCACATCCTAAAAAGTATGAAACAAGAAAATCTTTTTATCTGAAATAATAATGTGTTAATTAATATTTATTTTTTATATATCATCGAGGTGCAAATAAGTAGTAAGTAGATCCATCTTATAGTAAATGGTTATAGTAGTTTATGAACGCCTGCAACACTACAGGCACGTTGCCTATAGACATGAGCGGTACCATGGACATAACAGAGTATACTGTTACGCCCATGATAACCCCCATACTCCATACATTGCCATTTCTGAAGATTCAGCTATTATTCCTCTGTACCCTGTAAATTTAATTGGTGGCATACGATCATGGCTATTCTTTGTATATCACTATAAATATATGTTATATACGTTGAAATATATAAAATTGAATGCCTTGTTATATGTGAATATTCGATTTAAATCGATAAAATTAAATTGAACATTTGTCTGCTGGATTAGAAACAGTATACTCTTGTATGTCATTATATTATATCATCTGATTATTACATATTGTATAAACGCATTTCATTAACCGTAATCAAAATTTTTATCACTTAGACATGAATTGACTAGTGTCAATGACTCTACATGTAGTTTGCCAACTGACTTTGACAGTTCTTATTTTGACAGTTGCTGTGGCATTTTAAAATCAATATTTTTAAAAACCAGCAAAGGGGATTTATTTCTGTTTTTAGTGCTTAATTGAGGAATTAATTAAAGTTATGATTATTAGATGCATGTAATTTAATAATTGTTATAATGACGTCGGCATCGTCGAGTAGCGCTCGTTCGCTGTTCGCTGAATCGAAACAACGTCTTGCGGAACGAGTTCAAGTAAATATGAATAATATATCCTCGTTAGCACGTCAGATACAAAGAGGATCTAAATCAAATGAGGTTAGTGTGATTAGTATTTTGTTTCAATTGGAAAGATTGCTTGATTTTCCTTGTCGTTATACGTTAACGAGGTACCAGTGAGGAATGATAGGCGAGGATGATAGGCTGGTGAAATAGTGACCATCATCTATTGTTACGAATTCCATAATAACCACGATGGTTTTCAGGGTGAACCACGTGGAATTGATAGGCTATATTGCTAGCAATGGAGTATATTTTTAAATGGATGATAATGGAATGGTTATCTCACCGTCCCTGATGGTATACACTGGCAGAGCACCATTGATAGAGATGTTAGGTAAAGGTCAATTCATGGGAACCACATGGAGGTCAACCTGATAGGGTATATTGTTAGCAATGGGGATTTTAAACCCTATTACTAATCCTTTTCATCCCTAGTGGAATTAGTTAGTGTTTTTTAGTGATGGATTATATGTGAGGATAAGGTCAGGTTGGATTGCAGTGTGGTCCCAGCATAAAATAGGCCACCCTTTCCTTACCCATGTGTGTCGTAAGATGTGACTAAGGAAGGGCAAGGTATGGGCAGCAATGTCTCTCTTAAAATATCTCCAAAGTCTAACTGCGGTTGCCAATCTGTCTACCAAGTGCGGCAATTACTTCCAAATTCCTCCAAGGAGCAGGCTTATGTTCAGTAGTGGTCAGGTAAAGGCAGATATGATGATGATGATAAGGTCAGGTTGATTCATTGCGGATAATGTATTATATATTAACTGCTATAGTCTTCGGAGCAGAAGTTAACCTTACTTTGTAAACTAGGAATGTAAACAAGGGTCACTATAACTGATAATACTTCATTCATTTTTTGCTATATACCATGCTTTTTAATTTGCATATCCTCTTGTTATGGCTGACTTGAGTTTTCTAAATTAATAACTGTTTCATACATAACAGAATAAGATTTTAATGTTTCACAGAAAAATAACTGTGCATCTTACTTCTTACTTACTTATCAGACTTATCAGAGTCATCAGCCTCAGAGTCTCAGACTCATCTGTACTTTATTTCCCTAGTTTCCTTATTGGTTATGAATGATATAACATCAGTAATGTTCTAACAGTATGTAAGTTATTTTTTTTTTGCAATTCTCATGTCTTGATTTGATTATTGTGGATAGTAAGGATCACCTGAACTAATAGGAAATCTGTATTTAAAATATTTACAGAATAAGCCATTTAGAAATTTTAGTTTTTGTTATTGTTTATTAAAAATATTTTTTATATAAACAATAACAAAAAATATATATTTAAAAGTAAATGAATAATTGTTTAATGCAGCTCCTGACAAAAGCAGCGAGAGAGTTTGCTGGAACAGAAAACTTGATGGAGAGCAGTGAAGAAAATCTTAAGAAGATGCATCTGATCTCTGTACATATGGGCTACCAATTTGAAAACATCCATAAGTCTGCCCAGATGCTCACTGAGATTAATGAAAAAGTGGCTTCTATGCAGAGATGATTTAAGTAGTCTAAAAGAGATGTATCTTAATAAAGGATTTCAACTGTATAAAATTCGATATTAGTACTTTGGAAGGAACAGTGAATCCTTGAGCCTTTTTTAATTTACTTAGGTGTACAAGATAAGGCTGGTTCTGCATATAAGCTACTTTTTTACCTTCCACAGTCCTAAACATAACCCAGGATTGACTATCCAATTTATCTGGTACCATTTTTGCTATTGTGATTTCCTTAATTTTCAATATGTATCAAAATATGGAGCTATGTATTCATTATATTACCTAAAAAAAGATATTTTCTTATGTAACTACATCATGATTGTATTTTTCATTAGTTTAGATAATGTATATAATCTTATATTAAGTTTGATTATTAAAATTCTTAAAGTTATACCTCTGTAGTGCTGTGACAATTTATTATATTGTATACCTATTAGTATGTAATTTACTTTATACTAATTTAATTTATGTAAGTTACTAAATATATTATGAGTCTTTTTTTAAATGTGTTTTATTTTATTGTTAAAATTTTCGATAAGTACTCATCAAATTTAATATAAGAACTCCTGGATTGACTCTCGTATATTTTAGTTGAGAATGTTCAAGTCGTTTTGGGGTCATTCGGGACCCTTAGTCATGAGAGGCCATACTTTAGTTGTAATATTTAATTTTAACATAATTAATGCAACTAAACTCATGTTTTATTCAAGTAAATTTAAACATCTTGTATTATAAAGTATTTGATTTGTATAAAAATCATATTGTGTTATATCAGATAGCAATTAGCAATTATCACGACAAATTTTAGAGGTTCCTGGCCAGAAAGATATTCTATAATCTTGTATGTTACTATTATTTGTGATTATTTATTATTATTTTCATTTAATGTTAGACATAGACACCTATATAAATATACATTGTAAATAAACTGGCTTTAAAAAAAAAAATAATTCAATTGAGTTTCTTGCCAGTTCTTCTCAATTGGATCTATATACCGAACTGGACGGTAGGGAAAAAAATAAAATTATAATGTAAAAATTTGACGTTCATAAGCGGCTAAAATGTCCTATATGAATAAATGATTTTTGAATTTTGAATTTTTTTGAATTTTATTTTTTACAGTAAGTTACATTTTTTTTTCATATATCACCATCATTCATCATCATTTATAATTATTACAATTCCATTCAATCTTTAGACAACTTGGGCGAGGGTCTGGTGATTCTGTAACACAGATATTAACCTAGTATAGATACCAGTCCCTCGCAAAGGCAAATTGTATCACTTTTTATTGTTAGCCTGCTTCACATAATTTAAACTTAATGATAACCATTGTGAGGAGAAAGAAAACATTTTATTATAATTATTTATTTAATACGTAATATATTTCGTACTAGCCGTTTCCCGCAGCGTTGCCTGCCTTTAACTATGTAGTTCCCTTATATCATTCCCATTGGAACTCTTTATGAATCCGGTCTTATATTGTATTATATACTTAAATGATAATTACTTACCCATTACCTTCATAAAGTTTCAGTTAATTCAACTGATTAGTTATTTTATAGCATTTTATATGTGATTCTTTAGATTGATATAACTTATGAATCAATTGAAATAAAACAAACACTATATGTTAGGCGGCGCTAACCGCAACACAGTGAGAACCGCATTCAAATCGGTTGTTTCTGAGATTAGCGTATACAAACGTACAAAGAGACAATTCTAAAAATCATTGCTTTGGGTTCTAATGCGGTCATAAAGCCCTCCTACAATAGTTTTTCATATATTTCTTTCATGTATAGACAGCGACCAGTTACCATTTTGTTATATGTGTTGATCAACACTGAACACTGCATGTTTAAGATTTCTTTTTAGAGGCTGCCTGGCCCCTTAAAAAAGGCATTATGTATTCTCAAATGTTTGAGCATAGTTAAAAACTCCGACTGTATGCTGGGGCGGGCACGGCTCATCCAACCCTCCTCTTTAATACGCATATGTCATTAATGAAACTACCAGGAAGCAAGTATTCACTAATCGTATAAATTTATTAATTTTTCTTTCTAGGAAGAATAATAATATAATACTTAATAATCAATTCTATAAACTACATTGCTAATTCTTTTGTGGCAGGCGTTTATGATTTTCTTTTTTTATGAGACGAATAGAATAACTCTGCTTGCGATATCGGTATATGCTGGCAAGGTACCAGTAAAGGATGGTAGATAAGAATGAAGTTGGGTCAATTTGACCAACCAAGAATTAATCAAACGATATTTTCTAGGAAGCACTATTTGGAGGTCGTTCTGATTCATTCATTTATTATTCCATTAGATATCGCTCTTTCCTAATGCAATAATTAATTTTAGAACTTTTGATGCTGTCCGTACAAAGTCGATTACGACAACTATTATAAAGTCCGAATTAGAAAGGACCAAGGCACAAACTGCATACATCTTTATCGTGCAAATCACAACAAAGTGAGCGGAATTGCTGTCAGTCATTCGTCTTGCGATCTATCTATGCAAAGCTGGCGGTGCTCGTGACTGGAGGGCTAGGAAGCGATCGGATCACGAATTCTATCCGAGAGTACAGTGAAAGTAGTAGGACAATATTAACACTATAACGCTGCGTTTCCCCTAAGCATGCTTCATGTAGGTATTATAGATTTATGTAAAGTTTTATACATACTGTGAATACAATAGAACAGCAATAATCCTTAATTAAATAGACTTGTTTACAAGCTCTTTTAAATTATTATTTTTTTATAATTTTGCTGTTAGGTTCGGAATGTTATTTGCTGAGTAGAATCCGCAGAAACTTGAGAGTTACTCTTTTCAATTTATTTATGTACAAGTTCATTTTATATTTATACATTTGCTGTGACTAGTATAGTTTAGCATTAGGTAAGTTCTAATTTATGTATTATTCAATAATATAAATAATAATAGCATAACCAAGCAATCATGAGTGGTTCACACTTCTCACAGGCAGCATCCGTTCACGAGTATGATGGATGAGCCAGCGTATATATCAACTATACGGAGCTTAACGACCAGTTCTACCACACTATCATGATCCTATAGTGAGCATAACTTGCATTAGGTTATTTGACTACATCATGAGTACAATTTACTTCAATACACTATGTGATAATCAAAATATCCATATGTTATAAGAAATTGTTATTTATAGCCAGATAAATAATAATAATAATTTAAGATTGTTTTCCAGAAAAAAACCGACTTCAATTGTGACAAAACCAGATATTTTGATTTAAAAACTAAACTACAAAATTGATTATGATCAAATTTCGTGAACCAGAACAACACAGAAATTTTTAATATTAATAAATTGGGGGGAAAAGGATTGTTAGTAATGGAGACTGAGAATCCCATTGCTAGCAATATACCCAACCAGGTCGACCTCCTCGCGGTTCCCCCTGGAAACTATCATGGTTAATTCCTGATGACTTCATCATGATGGGCTAACTGGCCTTTTTTCATTCTCATCTATCACCATTCACTGGTGCTCCGCCAGAGTACCCCGTTAGCGCAGGCGGGGTTACCATACCATTTTCACCCATCAAAACAATATTAATAAATTCATAATCAAAATGTCCATTTTTTATGGAGTTTTATAGATTATTTGTGTAATAATTTAAAAGAATGTTAGTTAAAAGTATAATTTGTTTAATCTTAATTTGATCATACATTTTTGTTGTTAACTCCCCATGCATGCCTCATGCTATTCCTGAGGACTCAGATGTTATTCCTCCGTACCTAGTAAATTCGCGCCATATCCCACTGTTTAAACCGAAACACAGCCATGCAAACAACTGCTTTACGGTTAAAACACGAATGGGACAGAAGTACCGAAGCAATCGACTTTTGTACAAAGTCTCCTTCTGGTAATATTATCCTATCTTGTGATACCTAAAGATATTTGTCCTCATACAGATATAAAATATCTCTATGAGTACGAAACAGCATTAGGCTTTTTTGAAACGTAATGTCGAACCTTGTACCACTTCTGAACAAAGCTTTACAAATGTTTTAAACAATTATTGCATTTCACGACATTTGGTGATCGTGACGTTTTTTTTTAATAAAATTTCTATTTCTTTTTCCGCATGGGTACCTTTGTCCCACTTGTATTTTTGCCTTAAAATAACTGTGCTTCCATGGTTGTTATTCGCTTTGAATGGTGAGAATTAGCAGTGAATTTGGTCCTCAGGAATGGCAACGCATGGCGTACCACAGGTGTTACGATGTATTCTGTATTATTTGTAGTTTTGTTCATGTCTAAAGTCGATGGTTATCACTTTTTTTCAGATGGTTTGTCAGTATATTTGTCACTGCAACTTTTACAAAAAGATTACACATAATTATGATTAGATTAAATCTGGATTACGATGCCACAGAATTGATATTAAATAACATTTATTGATATTCGTATATAGTAGTGTATGTCTTTTGTATATTTAATTGTATGTATTTATTTATATAATATTGAAAGAACTGATATAATTGTCTGTTTTATTCGTGAAGACATCTTTACGAAGCACTTCATAATAGAGAACGATGTCATTTTAACTTGTCGTTTTCATAAAACTGGCTCACTAATTTAATTTAATTTATATTTGTAAATCACCGTGTCTTGGTAATCTTTTATGGACTCCCGCGATGCAGGTTCATCTAGTGCGGGTTCAATGTACTCGCTGTTGTAAATTTCTTGTATTTAATAAATAAATAAAATAAATAAATTAGGTGATGAGATAATGCCGCCAGTATCTTGGTTACGCTGCCTCGATGTGGTGTGCTAAAAGGCTATTTATAATTTATTGTAACTTTTTTTTTATAATACAATGGGCAAACGAATATACAGCTCACCTGATGACCACCACCGCTCATGATCTTCCGCAACACCAGATGCATCGCAGGTATGCTGCCGGACTTTTAAAAAGAAATATGCTAGAATATGAAGTATTATTATTTAAAAAATTGTGTAAATTTAAATTATTATATGATTAAAAATGATGATTTAATGTTGATTTTGTTATTGTTTCGATCAATTTCGAAGAAATAAGATATGGAAATTGTAATTGATGGACTATCTGAACGAGACTATTATACATACTGACTAGATGGCCTATCAAGATGAAATATACACCAGATTTTAGGTCAGATCTTTAGGGGCACAACTGTTGAATAATCCTGAATAAGGATCTTGAGGAACTACTCGGTTTATTTAATTAATTTTGTGATAAATAAAAAAACGTTGTCCTGTTATACAAACATTTTTAATAAGAACTTACTTTTTTCTGTTATTTGTGGTCACCATGGCAACGCGAGCGTTTCTCAGTTGCCAGTATTATCTATTTATTTATCCGAATAAGTGAACTAAATAAACCTCTATATATATATAGTAGATGAAAACATGTTTGTATGTATACAATGGACATATAACAGTGGGATATTTAACATTCCGCCCACCAAGGACAACATGTCCTTTTTTTAAAAAACCGCCCACCATGGAACCACTGAACTAAAGAACATGAAATATAGGAAATTAAACTGAACATATGAGGTAAGTACTTAATACAATTGAACTACTATATTATGCCTAAATACATAAATCATTAATATAATATTACTCACTATCAATTGGGAGTATACATAGTTTTAGACGCTGCACAATAATAGCCTTTTATATTTTAACGAGATAACCCGAGTTGTGTTATCCGTACTAGAATGTTTCTGTACTATTCTGCCAAAAAGCCATTTTGTTGAAGGTAAGTCATCCTCCTTACTATATGCTAGGTTTAGGACTCTTATAAGTTTGAGGCTAGAGAAATTATCTTTAATTCTCAAATATACTACATTGTCTGTTTTAAATTTCACATTTCCCTTAATATCTCCTATTTTTCTATTTTCTTCATTATCCTTATTTATCATTTCATTTAGTTGATCTTTATTACTTGTTTTATACCATTTCTGCAATATGAAACCGCCTTTATTTAATAGTGCATTCATTTCATAATAAAATTTTAATGCTTTTTCTATAGTTTGACCTCTACTCTTTAAATCATTCATATAAAATTCACAGTTTACTCTTCTTGATGCAAGCGGATATTCAGCTTTTTCACCATTTACTACTTGATTCATAGCTCTCACTGTTAAATATGGGACAGATGATGTACCAAATGTAACTGTTAGCAGTTTGTAATCTCGTATCTCATCATCTATATTTTCTCTCCATACCATGTGTTGATAATTAGTATCTTTGTCTGTTACCTTAACTATCTTGCACATTTTAATGATGTCTGCAGTAAGAGAAATTGGTTGATGCATCCAACGTATTATAAAATGACGTAACTCTAGTTGTAATTTAGGACTAATTAACAAGTTACCATTAAATGATATACCTTTTTTATTTTTACAGGAACCATCGAAAACTACTCTCATCTTTGTAGTGATCATTTTCTTCCGAACGACTGTATGATGTGGTGAATAAACTGACTGGCTTACTTCATCATCGGGCTGTTCCATCATTTTCATATGATTTAAAGTTAAATATTCATTATTTACCTTTGTATAATCTTTTTTAAGCTCATTATCTCTTTTGAATCTTTTTTCCAGATCTTTAAACTTTTCCACTACTGTTTTTCGTGATTTGCCGCCCTCGCAAGTATCATCCTCGCGTAAAGGTAGTTTCACAATATATCGGCAATCTTTGTTCTGTTTTGTGGTAGATGTGAAAATTCGTTCACATTGTTCTTCCTCTGGAGTCAACATTTTCTTTGAACTATTCATACTCTCTGACTTCAGTTCCGAAAATCGATTCAACATATCATTTTCCTCTATATGGCTATGTAGAACTACTATATTGTCGTCTACATTTGTACATTCAACAGATCCAGATAATATCCATCCTAAAGATGTACGTTGTGCTAAAGTGGATCCAGCCGCGTTCTTCATAGCCGCGTTCTTCATTATTCCGCCTTGTAAAATCTGGCTGTACACTTCAGCGCCTAATAAAAGATCAATTTTATTAGGAGAGTCATATTGAGGATCCGCAAGAGTAATATTCGCTGATTTAATCCAATTTATTTCAGCTATCTGTTTAGCAGGCAGACGAGAGGTAATTTGTTTTAACACGTGTGTTGTAACATTAATTTTGAATGTAGGATCAAACATTGATAGAATTTTCAATAATACTATTCCCTGTGAAGTTACTGAACTATTATTTTCACTAAGTCCTGAGATAATACCCTTTACAGATGACCTTTTTAAACCTAATTCCTGCAAGGTATCTTCTGTAATAAATGAGGCTTGTGAACCTTGATCTATGAGTGCTCGAACAACTTGATATTGACCTGAACTTGATTTGACTTTTACCAGAGCTGTAGCTAAGAGTACTTGTTTTCTTAACTCACTTGTACCCAAACAAGTTACTATTGAATCCACTGTGGGCTCATTTTCATTGTTTGTAGTAGCAACTTCAGTGACCTTCTGTGTCGACACACCTTGATTGATAGTTTCTGGAGTCATATTTGGTGGGTGAAGAAGAGAGTGATGTCGTTTTTTGCATATCCTACAATTTGTAGCCTTTTGACAGAATCTTACAGAATGATTACTTCCTAAGCAATTGAAACAAATACGATTGTTTGCTACAAACTCATGTCTTTTGTCATAACCTTTTGAACTAAATTCTTTACAGAAACATAACTTGTGATTACCAGCACAATATTCACATACTACTTCGAATACATTTGCATGTAGTACTCTAGTTTTAACAGAGTTTTGTACTAAATTTCTTGAATCTGACCGTCTATTACTATTATTAGGCTCAATAAACTCTAGTGCAATCCGGCGGTGTTCGGTCCACCTCAAAAACTCACGGACAACAAGAGAGGTGTGGGAGGGGCATGAAGGGCCCCTCTCGCGCCAATTCTGGACGTCGTGCCACACGAGCTTTGAGGCGATCTGTATCTACTGGTAAGAAATTCCTTAAATTGTTGAAAGGTAGGTAATATGTCGGCATTTGTATTAGAACTTATATTTAATTCCCACTGTTTACGTGATTCGGGATCTAATTTTAACGCGAGTACATGAATTAAAATAATGTCCCACGAAGAAACATTTATTCCGATGTTGACCAAAGCATTTAAACATTCAGTAGAAGTATCTAATAAGTCTTTAAGAAAACCTGCATATTCTACAACAGCACTTTTTTGACCTAGAAGCCTTGTAAGTATACAGTGAGATAAGTATTTTCTATTGTTATACCGATCTTCAAGTTGTTTCCAACACAAGTCATAATTTGTTTCAGACACAGGTATGTGACGTACTAGTTGCTCTGCCTCGCCTGTCAGGTATCCCTTAAGGTAATGTAACTTTTGTACCTTATCTAAGGATGAATTATTATGAATCATAGATTGAAACAAATCGCGGAAAGTAATCCATTCGCTATATTTTCCTGAGAATATAGGAATATTAATTTTAGGCAGTCTGACATGGCTAGACTTAGCACCTGCAGAATTATTATCACCACTGGCAGATAAATATTCGTTATCTGATCTTTTAGGAATAAAACTTTTTAATAATTCTATCAATTCACATTTGTGATCTAAATATACTTCTTCCATTTTATAATATACTTCATCGGTAACATAACTATGAAGTTTTAATTTACTTGGATCTGCTAATTTATAAAGCTCCTTATGACCTGACTTAAACTCTGACCACAACTCTTCTATTATTTTTAATCTATTCTCTACATATTCTTCTGTAATACGACCTTTAGGAGATTTCTTAAAATTAGCTCTAGTCTTATTAATTCGTGTGTAAAAATCATTTTGAACGTGAATTAAAGACTCCATTTTGAATCTAAATAACTAAATAAAGGCAATAACAATACAAGTAACTATAACCATAAGTGAATAATTATTGTTACGGAACTTCACTTTATTACCTATATAGTTATTATGAATTTACTATTCGCACACTACAAATAATATTTTATTAGGTAAATATTACTCTTAAGTCATATAACCTTACTGTATAAATAATTATGTTTTCATATCAAACCCTAACATTTGCATATATAGAAAACATAGAAAGCATACATTATTACAAAATTTTAAATAACTAATTTGTCAACTAACATGGAGTAATTGAATTAATCTGTAAAGTAAAACATAAACATTTTTACATTAATCGAAATGTTGTAAGCGTTCCGAATACAAAATTCTTAGTAAAATCGGACACATGTTCTCCAAACTAACACATTTTATCTTGCAATTACAATTCTACGTTGTTAATTATATTTGAGTAAAATATTCTATGTAATAATATTGCATATTATTACAATTAATACTTTCTTGAAAATAAGATTACAGTTCGTTTTGCACTTGATCTTGTTTCCGATGAGTGGAACATGAAATTGAATTGATCTGATTACTTCTAGCTTCTTTCAATATGGATGAACTTCACTATCACTAATAATGAACAATAGAACTCACAGTTTGAACTTTACTCACACCTTGACGAGTAGACACTTCCTCAATGAACTTCTTTGCCCCGCTCCGCCTTACAGTAACGTAAATTGGACTCACTCCAAATACCGCCACTGTCTGCAACTAGTTTCTCACTACAGCGACGCTACCGATGCCACTAGCTGCTGTACTAAGGGCAAACTCTTCTGCAATGATCCACTGCTATTCAGGAGTTTAGCAATACACCAAACTGAACTCTAATCCGGCTCGATTAGACCAATGAATAATCCTGAATAAGGATCTTGAGGAACTACTCGGTTTATTTAATTAATTTTGTGATAAATAAAAAAACGTTGTCCTGTTATACAAACATTTTTAATAAGAACTTACTTTTTTCTGTTATTTGTGGTCACCATGGCAACGCGAGCGTTTCTCAGTTGCCAGTATTATCTATTTATTTATCCGAATAAGTGAACTAAATAAACCTCTATATATATATAGTAGATGAAAACATGTTTGTATGTATACAATGGACATATAACAGTGGGATATTTAACAACTGTGAACACCATATCCAAATTGGTGTAGTAGTTTTTGCGTGATGTCAGAACAGACAGACACATAAAATATATAAAAATTACGGTTTTGGTATTTATTGGTCTTATTAATACTTCTCATATTAGTTTTCCTTAAATATGTTCCATGGACATACATTATCTAGTCACAATTTTGTTATATTATTAAAATGTACAATGTATGCAATCGCAACACCATATTCATTCATCATGAATGGCAACGCATGACGGGTACCGTGGGCGTCTCACTATATCATATAGATAATGTTATTGTATTACCATAGACAAAGTATTACTACATTATTTAATCTATGGTATTACAAAACGGATTACACATCAACAAGCATTCAATACATACCTCAGTCATCTAAATCCATCGTCAATTATTATATTATTTTCGTACGGACAGACGGAATCGTGCTTGCAGTGCCATTGTATCCATTGCCCGCTCTAATTCTTGCACTTTCGTTATTTTTTTTTTGTACGACATCTATTATTATTGTATTGGGTACGAGGTTACGCAACCACCTTTGACGTTTTGATATAATTTTTAGTGCTTTGTGCATCCACCGACTTTTGTTGGCGGTTTGTAAAATAAAAAATGTTTTCCATTCGCTCTTATTCCGAGTGATTATGGTATTAAATCGTTTGTTGTTGTTGTTTTAAGAAAGCACAATATAAATTAGTGGTACAGTTTGGTCGTGACTGCAGAAGCGACTGGTACTTCCATTACGCAAGTTCAAGTTGTAATTATGTACGTCGAAAGTGCGAAATTAGTAGCTAATGGCACAGACTTGTATGAAATCACGATGAGATATGGGGCGAATTGTTTTTTTTAGGTCTAGCCGGTAAACCGGGTAGTTACAGATAATGTTCGCTTCGAAGATTAACTGGTTAATTTTAAATACGACCTCGTGACCCTAAAATTTAAGTTCCCTGATGCAACGTCTGTCTGCGGTAACGGAGTAAGAACATAACGTATCTGGTGGTATGTTGTATTTTTACTCTCGTCGGGACAGAGTATGATGTGTCATCACTCTTGTGATGACATAAGAATAATATGTGTCACCAGTAACAATTTCTGAGGTAACGGAGTGAGAATACAATACGTTACCAGTTTCATAGTGACACAGTGAGAATATGTGTCACTGCTCCTATGGAAAAAAAGCAAGAATACAATGCATCAACATTCTCGTGGTAACAGAGTAAGAATACAACATATCACTATTGTAATCTGTTAGACCAAGAATACAACGTATCAATTTTTCTCCTCTTCTGTAGGAAGTCGCTTCAAATTACGTTGAATTTAGGGTCGATTTTGAAGCACAATTGTAAAATAAAATTTTCATTTCCACATTACAGTGAAATAATTATTAGACCAGTATAACATAAATTTATAGTAGTGTTATTTCATCTTTAATTTTGGAAATAAGTTTAGGGATTGGTACCTCAGAATCGACTTCAATGTTGAGCTATACTACCCAAATTGCGATTAATAAATATATTCGCAGTTTGGGTACCGAACGGTTAACAGCGGCTTGTTCGGAGCCTAGTGTTAACCTATTGTTAATTAACTTGAAGATGTCTCATTTAAAGGTGAAATACGTGTCGCAAACCGTGCATGGACAAAATGGTTGGAATTAAACAAAATAATTCTATTCAAATAACGGGTGATAATGAATTCCGAAAAATAACAAATAGTTCAATAATATATTTTGTTTGAAGGGTTTGGTATTCTAGACGCCTTTATAGACGTGGTGCTGTCTTTATCGTCGTGATCGTCATCTTACTTTTTTGTAATATTTAAGATAAGAGGCATAAAAATTCCAAAATGTGAACAGTATCACGAATGATGGTTATTATTTTCCATCGGGTGGGCCCATAACTTTTTTTAACGGTTTTCCAGAGACTACAGCATGGGGTTTTTTAAAAAAGGGGTAAAGAGGTTTATTTAGGGGCGCTTACGCGCGTGTTAAATCCCCTGGTATAGCAGGCGTTTATAGGCTACGGTAACTGCTTACCGTACCATATGGTATAAAAAAACAGTACTATCATAATTTTTATTAACTCGTATAGGATTTTTTCCCCTTATAACATTTTGTTACCTTTACGCCACAGGTAAACAAATAAACAGACGGATAAAGATGATATCCTGCTACTGTTTTAAGTCAAATAAGTAGTATACTGTCATTGCATCATACAAAAGAACCGTGTGTAAATAATAGGCGGCGCATCTCATACAGGAAGAGTGTTGCGTCACTGTCCCACTCTGTGTACGCTTGTTGCACCTGCTGCGCTGTGCACTGCAAAGATTATGAAAACAGATGTGGAAGTAGGTAGTTTTTATATCTCTTAAATATATGGGAAGAAGGGAGTGATTGTTATTAATGAAATCTAGTGACTAGCAATGTACCCCATCACGTCAATCTCACGCGGTTTTCCTTGGAAATCATGGTGAATAATTCGTCACGATGGGCCATCAGAACTTATTTCATTCTCATTTATCATCCCTCATGGATACCTCTTCAGCATATACCGGAGGCAGGGTTAAAAATATCTTGTACAAGTACTCTGTGTAAAAATGATGTCAACACCATTATGATGAGACAATAGGAGAAAATAATATCCTAAGAAACTATTAATTATAAATATTAAATTGAATTCGATACCAAGAATCTCAATAACTATAGTCATTAGTTATTTTACAGTAAAATCTGGTAAAATATTTGGTTGTCATACACAATTATGTTATAACATGAAGAATGGATAAATGCAGAATAGTTATAGTAGATTAAGAGGTTTACGTCATCAGACTGCCAAGGTTTGCATAATTTGTTGTAATTCAATGTTTTTACATATCTTTTAATGATAATAACTTCAGATAAAGTATTCGTTCCGCAAAAAAAGTAGCAACTTTAATTGTGACAAAATTAATATCGATCGACATTATCTAACGTGAAAAGCATTTTCAAAATTTGCTCAGAATTAACGAAGTCATCGTGTAATAAATACATGTGTAATTAATTGCTATATTGTAAACGATGGTTGTCAATTCTCTTCAGTCATTAATATGTTCGCCATTTTAAGTATCATAAAAAAATTGAAGGATAATTCGCGTCTGACAATCTTTTGTCTATGGTACTGTTCAATACTCCTATACTGTATTGGGGTTAGTAAAGGGTAATCTATAATTATATGCAGAGGTTACAAGAATTTACTGAAATCTATTAGATATAAAGCTAAATACAGAGTAATTTACTTTATCTAAACGCACATACATAAATTTACTTAGTGATTATGTTTATAGGTATTTATTTACATAATAATGTCGGTGCAATGTAATTTTTTTTTAAATTACATATATTCATCATCATCATCGTATTAGCCGTTTAATGTCCATTGTTTTTTTAATGGGTGAAAATAGAATGGCAACTCCCATTGGACTCCCACTCCCACAACAAATGGGGCACCAATGAGGGATGATAGGTGAGAATGAAAACAGGCCAGTTAGCCTACCATAATGTATTCATCAGGAATTAACAATGATAGTTTCCAGGTGAAACTGCATGGAGGTTAACCTGGTTGGGTATATTGCTAGCAATAGGATTCTTAGTCTCCATTACTATCAATCCTTTTCCCTCCACTGTCCACTGTTGAACATAAAGCCTCCTTCTTGTGGGTTTTTGCCAGTAGTTGCACCGCTTGGCAAGCAGTTTGGTAACCACACTAAGGCTTTGGTGATGTTTTGTTTAATATAAATAAATCTGCTACACCGTTAAGTAAAAAAAAAGTACATAACTGTATGAATACCTAGTAAACAGAACATACTATTCAATTGACGATTTTCTTGGAGATAAATGCAATAAATATCCATAATATTATATTTTTTTACTGTAAATGTGACATTGTTGATTTTTTTATATATTTTTTTTATTATATGAATGCGAATTTGTATACCTCGATAGATGGGGTTGATCATAGAGGACTTATCTATGTTTCACCATTCATTGTTACCTATGTATCACAAAATAAATAAATAAAAGTAAAAATTCGGTGCGCAGCAAGTGAAATATTACATTATCCTAATACGCGTATTTTCACTCATGAATACATTAGCTAGGTGTGTACAGTCAACTACATAAAGTTATATTGTACTATGTGTATTTTTTTTTGCATATATAAAATTCGATCCATTGTCTAATTACCTAAATGTGAAAACTATTCATGGCTCAACTTAGATATAATTTGATTATGTATTGATTGAATGAAGCTGTATGTTTTCCTGAAAATAAATAAATAAAATAAGTAAATAAATAAACAAAAATACATAAAAGTGATCGTCTCTAATAATCTGAGATGAAATTTGAATCATACATGCCTACTAATGGACAGTCTTGACCATTTTTTTTATGTTTTTATTTTATTTGTGGAACATAAAGATTTAAAAACATATTATTAAATATTAATTATATGATTATTTTTGTATAATTAAGTATAAACGTAATCACATACATTATTTGAGTATAAACATAATCAAATACAGATCAGACGGATAATGGCTGGAATGATGATGATGATGAAACGTAATATCATCAACGAAAAGATTTGTTTGTAATAGGGATCCCACGCTTACAGCATATGCATCCTGTCAGTTCGATCTTCACACGAACAATCGTAGTGAATTTTCTATGATACGTCAGAATAGGCCTTTTACCCTGACTTCATACCTATTTCTCACTGGTACGCCGCAAACGTAAAGCACGTACAAGCGTTTACAAAATTATTTTTATACTTTAAAAATTATCTCGTTTTTGAGTTACCACTTATTTACTTATATTCTTTGTACCGTAAGAAGAATAAAGAACAGTACATTAGTGCAAAAATAGGAAAACCTGAAGTAAAACCTTATACCAAACCGCCTGGCCTTTCGAGTACGAGATGCTTCCTATATAAAAATTATCAATGTGTGGAGCACGGGCCACTTACTTTTATATGGTATATATATATATGTATCCAAATATATATATATATATATATATATATATATATATATATATATATATATATATATATATATATGTTCCAATATCTTTGGTTTTCTTTTTTCAAGTTCTTTTTATTCTTTTGTATTTGGGTATCTGTATTTCGTTTTTTGTTCTCCTCGTCATCTTTTACAATATCCTGGAACTGAAAAGAAGTAGTTACACATTGAATGAATGAAAAATTATCCCTTTTACCTCTCAAAGATAGAATTATCTACTTAACGAAATACATTTGTTCAAAATAGTATCAAAATGTGAAGTTGGTAGGTAATCACTGTACTTTTAACCGACTTCAAATAGAAAGTGGTTTTCAATTCAGTTGTATTTTTTCAATGTTTGTTACCTCATAACTCCATCAGATATAAAAAAGAATTTTTGAAAATATTTGCTTTTGAATATAATATAAAAGGCTTTTTTATATAATATAAAAGGCTATATTTACAGATTGGTCCCATAGAAATTAACTCTGAGATCAAAACTGATTCAATAGTTTAGTTCTTAAACCAAAATAATTGGTTTAGCCAAAATGGAAGCTGCTTTTTTTTTAAAACACAGTCATAAATTATCATATGAACGAACACTCAAAGAATTTACTTTGAAAGCATAAATCACCTAATGAATTTAATAAACATAAAAGAGTTTTATTTAATTATCATCTTATGTAATTATTAGGTAATGATATACAATGTTTATTATTACGTAGCGTTAATTATGATCAAGTCGAAGATATCCGAGTTAGGTCATTGGTTCTGACTGTACCGCGTGTCAAGTGGAGCGCGATGTTACCTGTATTCTGAGGTAACAGGCAGAGTAACACTGTTACGAGGTAATTATATCCAATCATAGAGGTATTTGTTGCGTGAGCCGATAACTAGTTAGGGGGACTATGTTTAAAATGGTACTTATGGATGGCTCAGTCTAGATTCAGTAAAGCGTAACATCATTGTAGCGAGCTATCACCGTCGGAGTCGTAGTGGTATGGTAAACACAACCCGTGGCACTGGAAAATGGCTGTTTGAATACCTTGTTGGCAGTTGTGTTTGCATTGCTATGTTTCGGTTTGAAGAGTGGGATATGGTAGTGAATTTACAGAGGTACAGAGGAATAATACCTGAGTCCTCAGGAATGTCAACGTATGGGAGGTATTATGGGCGAAACAATATACTCTTATGTCCATGATACTGCTCATGCCCTATAGGCGACGGTTATCACTCACCATTAGGTGGACCGTCAGCTTGTTTGCTATTGTAAGTTGCATAAAAAAAACCTTGTAGTTTTTGAGGACAGAAACCATGCATATTCCTGTACCTGCTTGCATTAATCAATAAATTACATAGTGATCGTTTACCATCAGACCGGCTGTATGCTTGTTTCCTTCGAGTATAAAAGAGAAATTACATTTATCTGCCACATGGTACAATAGAATGTTACAGAAAGATTCATATGTTTGTGCATAACATGCAGCACTCCGTTAGGGTATAAAAATATTAAATCGATATTGCTTTTCATTTTATTCCGTTTTTACATTACATTAAATTATTACAACATCATTACATTATGGTAAAATTTCTATTGTGAATAGTTGAATGGTGGAGAATATTTTTCACACATTTAAAACGCTGTATGCACTTTTTTAAATATAAAAATGGAATGGTAACACTGATTACGCTATTGATGTTCGTTGACAGTGAGGGATAATGGTGAGCATGAAGTCAGGACAGTTGACATATCGTGATGAATTCAACAAGAATTAACCACGATAATTTTTAGGACTGGCTGCATGGAGAGCGATCTATATAGGTCAGCAGTGTGACGGGTGTTCAACTGAACATTTGACCTGGTATAAAAAATACTTCGTGTATATATATGTATGTACTTACAATGTATTTTTTATACTAGAAATGCTAATATTGTACCTGTAAAGGTGTTTGAGTGTTTGTTATTTAAATTTCCTCAAACAGATGAATGGATTTGAATCTAGCATGATTAAAATTTTTTTTTAACAGATGATAATAGTATGGCAACACTGTCTGCGCTATCAACATACACTGGCGAGGCGTCAGTGAGGGATGATAGGAGAGGATGAGCAGCTCAATTGTCTTATTGAGACGAATTCAACAATAAATAAAACACAATGATCTGCAAGGAGAAGCGCGTGGAAATCTAACCGATAGAGTATATTGCTAACAACAGAGTTACTAATCCGTATTACTAACAATCCATTCTTCCTTCTAGATTAACATATTTGGTACATTTTATTTTATTGAATGTGAGAAATGCAGCTGGTTACAGTTAGTTTTAACTTAACTACATTTGTCTAAAAATGTTTACACCATAATGCTTTATCATAGCTATGAGAATAGATAAACATTTTACAAGTGAACGTCGTAAATAAGCTTCTACCATTAAAATAAATGTGGTACTCTACAGTAGAATGCTACATATATTCTAATAGTATTTATCTAAGTGGCAACCCGAGGTCTTTATAATTTTGATTGGTTGTTGGTGAAGGACATTACTACAAGAGTAAGTGATTACGAGTGTATCATTTAAGAGTTGGCACTGCCCTTCTATTAAAGAAATTGGAAAATAAATCTATGATATGAAGACCAGAATAAAATAAATGGGTATTTGTAGTGTTATATAAGTATTAAATATTCGTTAGTGCAAAATATTTATATGTTTAAATATATAAATGGCTAGCTAGTATAGTATAAATTATAAGGTAAAAAAATGTAAAACAACATTATTAATTTTTTTCTTTAACATATTTAAATTAAAAAGTGTAAAGTATATATTTACTTATTATATAGTAAATATAGAACATTTTTAACACCCGATTAAGGTGGAAAGGGTTTGTTAGTAATAAGAACTTGCTTCTAAATATACCCTGTCAAACCCATCTTCACATGGTTCTCGCTGGAAATCATCGTAATTCATTCGTTATGAAATGCTAATTCATCTGGCTTCATTCTCATCATTTTCCTTCACTGGTGCCCCGCTATTTTACATTACTATTACATTGGTTTAGGCGTACTTACTATTTTTATCTAAAAAAATGTTATCTGAAAATAAATAAATTTGAATTAGTATTATAAATATATAAGTGGGTTTTTTTAATGGATGATAATGGAATGGTAACCCCACCCGCGCTATCGGTATACACCGGCGGGCCACCAGTGAAGGATGATAGGTGAAGATGAAGTAGGTCAGTTAGCCCATCGTGATGTACTCAACAAGAATTGTTCACGATGGTTTCCAGGGGGAACCATGGGAGGTCGACCTAATAAGGCATATTGCTAGCAATGGGGCTGTCAAACTTCATTGCGTACAATCTCTTTCCTCCCCATATAAGTGGGTGTGTTTATTTATCAACTTTTAACGGTTTATTAGCTTAAATAATTACTTTGAAATTTAAATGGATAATAGTTTTTCGAATGGTATGGATCATATGGAAATGGATGATAATCTTTTTCCCACCATCAATATCTAGAGGAATCCAATATTATTGGATAGATTTTTTTTAATGGGTGAAAATAGAATGGCAACTCCCATTGGACTCCCACTCCCACAACAATTGGGGCACCAGTGAGGGATGATAGGTGAGAATGAAAACAGGCCAGTTAGCCTACCATAATGAATCCATCAGGAATTAACCATGATAGTTTCCAGGGAGAACCGCGAGGAGGTCGACCTGGTTGGGTATATTGCTAGCAATGGGATTCTCAGTCTCTATTACTAACAATCTCTCTCTCTCTCCCATATATATATATATAGTGGTATATATATATATATATATCCATATATATATATATAATCCTGTATATATATATATATATATATATATATATATATATATATATATATATATATATATATATATATATATTCTTTCTAGATAACTTTATGTGAAAAACGCATGAGTAGTAGGCAAGCAAAACAATAATTATTTATGTTTAACAAAATCATCATAAATGTGAGTCTTCATCGACGAGACAAATGGACAATAAGGAACCGGTTTTGTACACAAACAAGCGTAACACGTGTATTATAAACATGTGGCAATGCACAAGGATTGCAATAATATTGCATGTGAATCGTCATCTGGCGCTGCCGGGTATAGTGCCTTTAACCTTCAACAAGGTGAAGGAGATGTTGCACTTCAGGTCATGTTGTGTTAGCAGGAAACTAATAGGTGTTATGTAGAATTTATTATTTCACTGCATATTTATTTCATGTCCATGATACTGCTCATGTCTATAGGCGACGGTTACCACTTTCCATCAGGTGCGCTGTCAGCTTGTTTGCCATTCTAAGTTGTATAAAAAAAATATATTTATCAACTAAGTGAACTTGACAGTTTCCCTAATTCGTTCCTTTAGCAAACACAATATATATAGGACATAATAACATTTATTTATTGGACATTTTCTAAATAATGTATTGCTATTTTGCGAAACTTGATAAGTTTACAAGTAAATATATCCAAGTCCAGATACTGGTTCGCGATACCGTTGAGCAGACTCAGTGCTAGTGGAAGAGGAGCCTGTTTAGCTAGCTCTATTCTTCTCAATGGAACATGGAAAAAGTCCCTTCGACGTGCTCAAGCATAATTAGAAGGCACTCGAATGGATATCGATGCCAGGATGCTGTGATTATATTTATTCCTATTAAAAACACTTTTAAAATATACTATCTCTCTCTCTTTCTCTATATATATAGAGTGTGTGTGTGTGAGCATGCATTTTTTTATCAGTGTCAGGTCGGCAGATCCCAATGCAAATCTATACTGATATCCATTGTGATTAATTTCTTATGAATTCGTTACTTGTATCTGACTTTTTTTATATATACTCTTTATACATCATCTGTCTTTCACATTCTCTCTCTCTCTCTCTCTCTCTCTCTGTCTCTACCTCCAATGTATTTCGTAAGTACATACGTTTAGTGACATGTATTTTACTAGTGCATAATAATAGCGTGGGCGGGATTACTATTTAGTATTGATCCTTTAAAAATATATATAATTTGTATGCAGACAAAGAATACAATGAATACAACTATTAGAATCAAGCAGCCTTTATTGTTTTCTTATGGAAAAGAACAATACATAGCAGTGGAAAATTAATGAGTTGACGATGAAGGAGGGATCTATTATCATTACCTTATATGCAAAAGTCCCATATCACAATATTTGTTTACAATAATCTCCAAAATCGCTCAATCGATTTTAGTTAAATAAAAAATTGTTTACTCCAAGTTAAGAGATAGGTAGAAGAGAATAGAAAAGGCAAAATAATGGACTACCTTATACGACATGACAATTTTTTAAAGAGCATAGTAGAAGGAAAAATAGAGGAAAAAGAAGAAAGGGAAGACCGTGGAATAACTACATGGGACAGGTAAAGGAAACACTAGGTGTCATATTGTATAGGCAGGTCCAAGATATGGCGCGGAATAGAACTGGCTGGAAGAGAATACATGATTTATTTGTCCCAGCAAAAGGAAACTCTTAAATAAAAAAAAAAAAAGAAAAATGGGTAGCTTCAAATTATTCATCTATATTCCAAGTATCTGTTAACATTCCAGCGGCTTGAATCAAGCACACATTTATTAGCACTTGCAAGACAAAGAAAGAGGCCGTTGCAAACATTTTGCAACAAATCGCTAAAAACCGGTAGGTGGTATGGGACAAAACAACGTTTGTCAGATCAGTTAGTGTGTATTGTGTGAAATTATTTCATCGCTTTCTTACTGCAAGTAATTCAATTACTTTAAAAACATAAGTGCCTAGCATCGTTCAATACTCAAGCATTAATAATTCATGCCAAATTAAAAGACTGACTTCCCCGATGGTGGGTCAAGGTCGCACCACAATGGGCTATTAAGTTTACGTGATGTTATGTATTGGAAGTGTTATAATGAGTACAGAGCATGATTCTGTTGAATTTTTTACGTAAATATACATTTTTTATTTAAAAAAAAAATCATCAGTAACTATAATATCATTAACTTGTTTACTTATTAAATACCATTAACCATTAACTAAACCTTGTTTAATTTTACTATCAGTACTTAGTGTGATAAATGAAAACTCTTTATTGTTCTGTTCAATGAATGAAACAGATTATAAAGATTCACAACGCGATTATATTTTCGATAAAAATAAGTATTTACATTGCAGATTGATTTTTAATCTTTTTCAAATGTATTCTTATATTGATGAATGTTTCTTTATCAGCGTAGAAATATGTACTATTACTAACCTAAGTTTTCCAGTTCATATTCCTTCAATAAAAGAGTTTATAACATTTTAAAAGGCAAACATCATATTTGCAATATCTCTTGTATTGTCGCTACGGTAATAACTAACCAGTTTTTTCAAATTTAAAAGTTTAAATACTTATCGACTTTAAACTCTATTTGTTATTATTGCAATGAATTTTGCAGCTCTTTTTGTATTTGTACACAGCATTAGTTATTGTAAGATGTCTAGAAGTTATTTATATACATAGACACAAGTATCCTAAAAATAATTTTCAAATATGTACATGTGAGATCACATGTATCTAATATGTTCTGATACTGCGGCATCTGAGACCAGTTTCAATCCGATGGATTGTTAACTTGTTTGCTATTAATATATTGTATAAAAATGTAGAATATAAAAAAAAACAAAGAAAAAAGAATAATAAGGAACGAAAACCATCAGCCTAATGAGATAATATGCATATTATTATTATTAGTTTTATTTGCATTCACGTTTGAGAAAGTGCATACTCATTCTCATAGTTGCTATCACATACCTACTCGTATCTTAAAATATTGTATATGTTACATAACGATTTTTATTTTTGGCAAGCCGTAAATGTCATATTAATTATCTGAATTGTGTCAAAAATATTTATATGTTTTTATTAAATGAATAATAAAACTATGGAAACCCAAATGCAATGTTTCTATAGATTTGTTATTCATTAGGTATTTTTCAAAATGTTTACAATTTAATATACAATTAGCAATAGGTATATTTTTTTTAAAAAGAATGGTAGTGAAATAGTAATTCCGCTTGTGCTATTAGCATACAGAGGCAAGGCACCAGCGGAAGATAATAGATTCGGTCAGTTGATCTCTCGGGACGAATTAACCACGATGGTTTCCAAGGATCCCCCATTGCGTGGATATCAACATAACAGGATATATTGCCAGCAATGGGAACTAAAATCACCATTACTAACAATTGTTTTCCCGCACTGTTTGTGTATTGTGTGTAGTGTTTTTTGTTTTATATTTGAAAAAATGTAAATAATCAGATTGTATAAATTTATTTGATAATTTAAGTGTGTCATAATTGGCTTAAATAAAGTGTTTATCTATCTATCTATCTATTGATCTTATAGTAAGTCCCTGTGACCTTCGTACTATACACTTGTCTACTGTATGAATTCAAGATGTGTAAGAATTGAGTTAATACGATTGGTACAGGAACGCGTGGTCGCGAATGACTTATTGCTAATTTCGTTGCACCATTTGTAATTTTAAATCAAGCTATGTTTGGTTTAATGCTCGTGCGTAAAGAATTAGTATTGCAAATTACCTATTCGTAAACATCCGGAGAGGACATGGTAGCCTAGTAAATAAACAATAATTATGTTGGTCTCAGTATAGAATTGGTCTGGTTTCTCATAGCATAATCGTGATAACTAGGCAAGACCCCTCCAAGGGGGAGGCTTGTGTTCAGCAGAGAACAGTTAAAAGCTGGTATGATTATTATCCTAGCCTAGTAAACAATAATTATTGAGGCTTATTATTATCCTCTATTGAGGATCAGGTTGCTTGTGATTGTATGGTATTAATATATTAATATAATATTATTCATTAATAATTAAGATTGTGTTCTAAAAAAAAAAAAAATTATTTTAGTTGTAGCAAAACTAGTAATTTTGGTTTAAAAACTACGAAACCCATTTTGATAATATTTCTACGGGACCAATCGGTAAGTATATGCTTTCAAATAAAAAAAAGAATTTGCAAATTGGTTTACAACTGACGCAGTTGTGAGGTAACAAACATTAAAAGAAAACAATACGAGTACAACCGAATTGAGAAAAATATTCTACTTATGAAAGTCGGTTGAAAAAATGTTGTCTGGGTATTTTCTGTATAAATTTATGTTTTTAAGAATGTTTATTGGTTATCTAGTACCCATAGTACAAACTCTACCTAGATTGGGATTAGATGGCATTAGAGCTACGAAAGATTGACATATAGTCTATTTTTAATTGTTTCGTTAAATTTGGAAATATCGGAAAAGTTTCTATGGTATGTTTTTAGGAAGTTATGAATTACATAGAGTTCTAGGAGGTCTGTCCTCGTTATAGAATACGGGCGATGAGTCTTTCGACTTTAGTGAAAGAATAGTGAATAGTGAAGGAGTAAAAGTAATCGTCAATAACAATAATCGAATATACGGTTTGGAGCAATGCCTCAGCTCGGCAATTGGATACGGACTTTGAGAAGCGAAAAATATAGAATGAAAAGAAAAAAAGAATTTATTCATAGAATTATACAACTTACACAGTAGCTTAAATAAAAGTACTATAACAATATTAATTATAAGCTAAAAAAAAAAAACAAAACAAATAAAAAAATCTATAGAATACAATTTAAAAAGCATCTACCGTTCTCTGTTCAAATGAAGCTTAAATTTAAAAGTATGTAGGTAAGTTGAGATATATTATATATTTTTTTTATAGGTGATAATGGAATGGTAACCCCACCCGCGTTATCGGTATACACTGGCGGGGCACCAGTGAAACATGATAGGTGAGGATGAAGCAGGCCAGTTAGCCCATCGTGACAAATTCAACAAGAATTGTTCACGATGGTTTCCAGGGGGAACCACGTGGAGGTCGACCTGCTAGCAATGGGGTTTGACAACCTCTTTCCCCCCCGATATATTATATTATATTGATATGTATATACATTGGGATAATTTTTATGGCATTTAAGTTGATAATTGTTAACGGAAGTAAATACCATAATAATACGAGTATTATAATTTCTCAATGTTATTATTTTCTTGAAGAGATATGATTAGTCATTAAAACAACAGGATAATTTCTGCGCTGTCGGAAGGTACTACGGAAGTAATATCACACATGGCTATCTGTTAAGAAGACAACATCATTAATATCATTTGCTGCATATACGATTTGCTTTACATGTACCGACTCTTCTGCTTTTGGTATTTAAAATAAATCCATTATTGGTATTTTTTTAAACTACATATATACCTTTGTTATATTGTGTGATACACAAATAGATATGTAGAGAAAAAATCACATACAATAGATGCCAATGTCAAATAATAATCACATACAAGTAACGAATACAATAATATATAGATTTAAATTCAATTTGTACAATACGAGTATGTCACAGCTTACATTTATGTCAAGTATGGTACACTAAATATTGTCACGTTTATATTCAATAAATTCTCTTACCGTGTAGAAACACTTTTGTAAGAGCCACTTCGACAAGGTTTGTTTGAATTGTTTAAGACCTAATTCTTTAAATTCTTTAGGGATTGCATTATACAGTTTCGTACACATATAATAACAATTTTTTTTAATAGACTGCTGTTTTTTTAAAAACATTTCAGCATCATTTCAGTATTACGGGAATTTTATGAATGTACTATGTTTGTCGTTTCTGACAATTGTTACGACTTTATCTGAAAGTCTTTTTCAGAAGGAGTACGTCTGTTATGGCACTTTGCGTCATAGCATCTCGTGTTGCCTTGTCTCGCATCGTGGGTCGCAGCTCGCAGAGCCGTGAAGACGTTAGTGCGGATGGGAGTGGGAGCAGAGATAGTGCTAGTAAGTCACAATGGTGCTGTGGTAAATGAGTGTCAAATGTCGTTGTAGTTGACTGTAACGGACTCTCGTCTTCGCTGCTGCTGTCTTGTCTTTTGCAGAGCGAAACGAGATACTGTGACGCAAAGTATCGTACTCTCCGTGAAGAAGACTTCCGGATTAAGTAAAAAAAATTGTCGGACAAACATAGTAAGTTCATAAAATTTCCGTTATACATACTCGTATATATAGACATTGTTATAAAATAATACAAGTTTTGAAAAAATATTTTTTTCTCTTGAAAAAATAATTTTGACGAATTTTGTAGTCGTAAATTTTGTAGCTTTTAACTGTTTACTGCTGAACATAGGCGAGACTTATTGTGGGGTTTCGCCAGTAGTTGCTACGCTTGGCAGGTGGTTTGGCAACTACAGTTAGGCTTTCGTGATGCTTTAGGAGGAGGATGCCCATCCCTCAACCATTGAGTTTCCTTAGTCGCCTCTTATGACATCCACGGGAAAGGAAGGGGTGATCCATTCTATGCCGGGACTACATAGTGACGCGTGTATTATTATGTGGTAGTATATGTGATTTATTTTTAATTATATTTTAATTATTGGAACGCTACAGGTCAGCAAACTTTCATTGAAGTATTATAATTATGTTCTCATTAAATTGACACTAGTTTCATTGTGTAGAACTAGGAATATTTAAGAATTCATGTCCTTTTCCTTTATTTACAAAATTACTTATTCATGTTTGAGGAAACATCAGATGATATGTAATGACTCCGTGTGTCTTCATCATTCAATGTCAAACGCTTTCCGAGAATTCTGTGATGATTTAGCTAGGAAGTTGAAAATGTCCTTATAATTAATTTAATTTAAATGTAACTATTAAATATCCGTGATTTAGTTTGTCTGAAATCGAATAAAAATATCCTATATGTTGACAAAATATTAAATATTTTTTTTTCAAAATTTATAATATTGGTAACTAGTGATCCGCCTCGGCTTCGCATGGGTACACATTACATCGCATCACATTAGAAACCTCTAAAATTATCACTGTTTCTTTACTACATTATACACGTATTATACATATAAACAGTACGTAAGTACAATACGTAGTTTTAAAGATTTAAGCATACGTAGGGACAGACAGACGGGAAGCGACTTTGTTTGTATGAAAATAATAATAAAAAAAAAAACGTATTTTAAATAAAAGTCACAATTATCATCTTCCTGCTCTGATCCCAATTATTTGGGGTCACGTAATAGTGATGATTGTTTTTGGCTTTTGGTTTTACGATCAGCCGCCTGTCTGACGTCAACTCTCTTTGGGAATGCATTTGTTCAAAGGATCGAGGAAAAAGGAGGTAGACATTTGGGAGTGAGTAAAGGAACATGATAAAAAAGGAATGAAGGTTTTGCAAAGTATTACTTCTGCATACTAGTCAGAAACTGCAGTGGCATGCTAGAGTTATATATCAGTGTACTCTTACTCTAGAACCACACAGATCATTAGAGAAGTACATTCTTAGGATATTTTAAATAAAAATATTGTATGTTTATATACAACTTGAGATGGCAAAGAAGCTAATGGCCTGATAGGAAGTGATAGCCAGCGCTTGTAGATATGAACAGTAACACGAACATCTCAGAATATACTGTGTCGTCATACGTCGTCATATCTTAGGATTAAAAATTTATACTGCCGTGCCGCATCGTAGGATATGTAACTTTGCTTGGCGGCAAAGTAATGAGTGGGACAAGTATACTCAAGCCAATAACTTTTAAATAGCCTACGTTTGATTTATCATTATATGTATTATATTATTAATATAGGTAAAATTATAAATATTTGATTATTAGAATGGAACGAGTACAATTTGTATTTTATCTATGATTAAACCTACAACCATTAATAGGTGAGGTAATATGTTAAACTATAAAGGTTCAAGGTCAAAATACGTAAGTACATAACTTATTAATTGAACCTTGCTTCTCAGAATACCATAGCGACATTTTCCCTTTATTTAACAAATTATGCCATTAAAAGTAATTTTATTGTTTGTTTCCTCTTTCAATTTAAAAGATAAATTGTTTATATCTGTATAAAATATTAATTTATTTATAAGCAGTATACATACTGTTTATAAGTAAATACAATACTTTTTTATACAATTGCAAATAAGCTGACGATTACAAAAGTCGATTGCTTGGGTACCTCTGTCCCATTCGTGTTTCAACCGTGAAGCAGTTGTTTTTGCATGGCTGTGTTTCGTTTTGAAGGGTGGGATATGGCGTGAATTTACTGGGTACAGAGGAATAACACCTGAGTCCTCAGGAATGGCAACGCATGAGGGGTATCATGGGCGAAACAGTATACTCTGTAATGTCCATGGTACTGCTCATGTCTATAGGCGACGGTTATCACTTTCCATCAGGTGGGCCGTCAGCTTGTTTGTCATTCTAAGTTGTATAAAAAAAAATTACTGTTATAATCTCACCTTTAAAACTGAAATACAGCTATTGTCTGTAAATATATTTGGAATTAATAATCTCTATGCACTCTCCTAGTACGCGAATGAAGCCGCGGGCGTAGCTAGTTTATATCTATACTAGTATTATAAAGAGGAAAGATTTGGTCGATTGTACGTTGTTTGTAATGGATAAACTCAAAAACTATTTAACTGATTTTAAAAATTCTTTCTTAAGCAGATTTGGAAAGATTTTTATATAGCAAAAATATAATATAATTTATTTTTATGTTATCAGCGAGTTACATATATATATTTTCGAAAACTCTATCTATCCAGGCGAAGCTGGGTCGGATCTGCAGTACAGTATGAATGTGCATAATTATGTATGTATGTAGGTACAATATGTACCTAAAGACATTTTTACCTTCGCAATACGCAACCAGGAAGAACAGCGTGGCATCCGTCGCTCCATCCGATAATTGTCTCCTAAACACTGAAGATCAGGAAATAAAGGCGTAAGTTAATTGTCTATTTATACACTACCTTTCTATTGATTTTATGCGGATATTATTACTTAAATGATAAAAAGTCTGATAACTTTTTTAAACCTCATCTATAACGAGCCTTAAATGATAAAAAGTCAAACCTTTTTTTTATATGGGATAAGATAATATAGTCCTTAATTCAGGGGGGAAAGGGATTGATAGCAATGGGGTTTGACAGCCCCATTGCTAGCAATATGCCTTATTAGGTCGACCTCCATGGTTCCCCCATCGTGAACAATTATCGTTGAAATGTTAATGGGCTAACTGACCTACTTCATTCATCTATATCCTTATGCAAGTGTATATTATAGCGCGGATGGGGTTATCATTCCATATAAAAAAAAGTATTTAATTCAGAAAAGAGCCACATTTTATTCAAATTATTCAAATTGCAACACTGAAAATTCGTTTTAAAAAATCATACCTCAGATAAGAGTCGTCTTGATATACGATGTGCCATTTTGAGGTATATAAGTATAAATATGATTAGTGTCCAGTATAGATAATTAAAGATTGGGTTCCACAAAAAAATTCTGGCTTCAGTTGTGGCAAAATCAGTTAATTTAAAAGCGAAAGTAATGAACCGATTTTGATAAAATTTTTATAGAATCACATCCTATTAGTTAAAACTATATTCCAAATCGGTTTATAAATGACAGAGTTATGAGGTAACAAACATAAAAAAAGTACAATCGAATCGAGAATCTTTCCCTTTTCTGAACTCGGTTGAGAATTGCGTGCGATGTTATCTTTTAATTCGACTATACGTGTATGTTGTGCATGTGACCCGGTTTTGTCGAATTATGTTCACGCTACCTCGACTGGTCTTTGCACGCTTATTATTGTGTAATGGGTTATCTTGTTTTACAAAAATGATCTAGTTTTTCTTGAGTCGCCGTTAGTCTTATCGATTGATTAGACAACTATCCAGTTGGGATGTAATGCAATGTAAATTGGACTCTATTTTCTGTACTTAGCCTCTCATTTGGGTTATTGTGCGTATAAGTCATGGCTAGTACAGCCAGCCCAGCTCACAAGCACAGAAGCGTCACAGGCCTCACGGAGCGACCTCACAGTTCCGAGGATTTCTAAACGTTGAGGGGCCACAGCTTCACATTCTACACACACTAGGATTCCATTTCCAGTTGCCATATTTAACTATATTATTATTATTTTTATAAAACTTAGAATAGCCTTTTGTACTATATTTTATTCGATCACGATAGATTAAATAAAATAAATGGCAAACATATTAACGCAATAGCTGATAGGAAGTGGTAATCGCCTATAGATTTAAACAGTATTATGGTCATCATAGAATACTTTGTGACATCTCATGTGTTGCCATTCTTCAGGATTATGGTGATATACGTCCATACCCTGAAATGTCACTGCTATATCCCACTCTTCAAACTGAAAGATAGCCATGCAAACGCAGTTGCTTCTTGGCTGTAACACGAATGGGACCGAGGTACCCAAACAGATGACTTTTGTACTCTTATAAGTATATATAGTCTCTTATAAGTATATATAGTCCGCAAAACACATCCATATTTGTGTATCCTTATTAATAATATAAATGTGATAGTGAGTTTGTTTGATACCTCTTGCCACTTTAACGGCTCCACAAATCCTCGTGATTTAATATACATGAAGTATTTATCTCAAGTACTAAAGTGAAGAAGAAAATGAATTACATTTATTCGAAGAATACTTATAAAAAATAATTATAATTTATTTATAACCATTTTCATTTACTCACTCACACACTCATACACAGGCACACGCACACGTACACGCACACACGTGTCTATATATATTTTATAAAAAAGGAATATTTACTCGCGGCTTTGCTTGCGTGACGTGGATATAGTTATTGATTGTCCAGGATAAAAATTAGTCTAGATTCTTCTTCATTTTATATTTTAGGTATATACTAAATTTTATGACGATTGACTACCATTTAAAAGTAACAAGTACACGATTGTCCGATTTAATTACACGATTGTGTAAAAGCTTCAAATTACTCAGCGAACTATGGAGAGGGCTATGCTTGGACTTTCTTTGCGTGACTGAATCCGAAATTAGGATATAGATAAAAGAACAAAAGTCACTGGCATAGCCTAAAGGATAAGTAAGCTGAAGTAGCAATGGGCTGGTTACATAGCTCGAGGAACCAACAACCGATGGGGAAAAAAGATTTTAAGTGGCGACTTCGTTTTTTTTTTATACAACTTAGAATGGCAAACAAGCTAACGGCCCACCATACGTTGCCAATCCTGAGGACTCAGGTGTTATTCCTCTGTACCCAGTAAATTCACGCCATATCCCATCCTTCAAACTGAAACACAGCTATGTAAACACAACTGCTTCACAGTAGAAACAAGAATGGGAAAGAGGTACCCAAGCAATCCACTTTTGTACAAAGTCTCCCTCTGGCATAACGTACGAGCAAAAACAGTGTAGGATGATCCCCCACTAGCTGGAGTGACGACCTCAAATGCATTGTTGGAAGTAAATTGATGCAGATGGCTCAGGACCATTCTTTATGGTAGTCCATGGGGAAGGCTTATGCTCAGCAATGGACGGATAATGGCCGAGATGATGACGATGATGAAAGAGCAATAAATAAACAAATTCGTTTTGACATCTATAATATTAGTAAGGATTTTTCTAAACACACTTATGCAAAGTTTTTCCTTTTTTAACCGTCTCCAAAAAAGTAGGAGGTTCGACTGTATTTTTTTTTCTGATGTTACTTCTAAGGAATTAGAATATTGAGTCAACGGTTATTAAAAAATAAAAATGTTTCCAAAAGTTTTATTTTGTAGGGCAATAAAAGACATAAAACCGCATAATTTATAATATACTGAGTGACGTACGAGTATATGATGTATGTATGTTTGTTTGTAAAAAAAGTGTGATCTACGTAAGTTGATAGAATATTTTCGAAGCAAATTTTCCGCTAATTCTAATAATCGTCACAGTATTTTTCATAATGTAGGTATGTTATATTTATAGAAGGCAATACAGGAACTCTTCTGATGAGACATTTATTTGTATTTGTTCGTACATATGTCACGGTTTTCTCAGTAAGTAATTTTATTTTTGTACTTGAAATTTTTCATGGAACTTAAATCGCAAACAAAATGCAGAAATGGTAACCTTCGCCTATAGACATAAACAGTACCATCGGCATAATAAAGTATACTGTGTCACCTATGATGCCCTTCGTGCGTTGCCATTCCTGAAGACCAAAGTTAAAGTATATTGTATTTATATATAAGTCTAAATAAATTAATACAATAGCTACAGTTGCATATTTAGTGTAAATGCGATGTAAGAATTTGACGCAAGTAATGACAATTTAAATCATCATCATCATCATCATCTCAGTCATTATCTCTTCACTGTAGAAAATAAGCCCCCATAGAGTGCCATAAGGAACGGTCCTGAGTCATCCGCTGTATTAACTAATTCTCTCTACAAAAAGACTTCAACGCAAGCAAATCAAGTAGATACGAATTTACAATGAAATTTTTTTTACTGTTTCATTTTAATTAATAAAAACTAAGTAAACTAAATAAAATAAATGTGTAGGGGAGGTCTATATTTAGTAGTGGACAGATAATGGTGATGATGAAATAAAATAAACAACTATAGTTCATAATAAAAGATTGATAATATTATTTTAATAACTTTTATTTTCTATTCTAACAAAAATTTAAGAAAAATCTCAAGCCGTATTTTCATACTATTTCAATTTTCTATTATAAAATTATGGTATAGATTTTGTATGTATTTTATTTGTGTATCTATATTTGTTATTTAGTATACTTAATGTAAGTTTTGCTTATCAATTTGTTTCATTGGACAACAGAAGTGAAACAGGAAAACCCATATAGACGACATCATAAAAAGTACAGGCATGGCTGTAAATTTTCGAAAAACCATCGCGCGCCCCACTCTGCAAAAGCGAACGTTTTATTGTGTGGGGGGCGCGCACGCAGCCCAGTCCGTCGTCCGCCGTCGCTTGCGCACACCGCGTCGCGCGGCAACAGTTTTCCACCCGGAAAAATTGTGTCGCGTATACGCGAATTTGCAAATTCAACAAAAGGAATCATCGAACTCTGTGGTCTTAGTGTTGTATCCTGACTTTGCCTGTGATGGATTACGTGCATGGCTTATAAGTGTTGTGTGACATACAGTGCTCCCGGTCCCCCCTTTCAGTAAAGTTCCTGTATTAACGGTGAGTTGCGGTAAATAATATTTTTTTGTTATTAAAAATATTACTATCGAATTTATGTCAAATAATTTATTTATTTAATAATTAATATAATCTCGATATATTTAATTTTACTTTCCTTTTTTCCATACTATCGAAATTATTATAAATTAAAGATTATAACTATTTATTATTTATAATAATTATGTAGAAAAAAGCAATAAAAAAAAATTTTATAAATATTATTTATATTAGTAGATAATTGTTTACTCTGCACTGTGCACGACTAAATAATTAATAACTAATTAAACAATTAATTAATTAAACGACAAACATCGCTCACAGTCACTTACCATAGACATAAGATAAAGTATATTCGTCTAATGGCGTCTACTGGTTTGAAATTTTATCGAGCCGCGTAATGTTATGCGCTTACGCAATAAAATTATATGTATTTTGAAACTGAAAGTTACGAAAGGATTATAGATATGGTTAAACTTATATGGCGCTAATGGGTTTTAATGTGATTTACTATTTTAATCAAAATACCATAAGCTATGTCTATTTGAATATCATTGATTATAACATATTTATAGTGAAAGTTGTGGTTCAAATGATTTTAGTATTTTTTGGTCATGTTTGTTTTCAACATGACCAACAATGTGTAAAAAAGAGTTTTCGTTTTTCGATATTTTTGTCAATTCTAAACCTACCAGAGGGAGACTTTGTACAAAAGTCGATTGCTTGGGCACATCTGTCCCATTCGTGTTTCTACCGTGAAGCAGTTGTATTTGCATAGCTGTGTTTCGGTTTGAAGGGTGGGATATGGCGTGAATTTACAGGGTACACAGGAATAACATCTGAGTCCTCAGGAATGGCAACGCATGGGGGTATTGTGGGCGAAACAGTATACTCTGTTATGTCCACGGTACTGCTCATGTCTCTAGGCGACGGTTACCACTTTCCATCAGGTGGACCATCAGCTTGTTTGCCATTCTAAATTGTATAAAAAAAAACCTATTTTTATGTTTCCTTTTACAATCGATCATTACTTTTGCAGGAGGATTTAAAATATGAAAACATAGGTATTTTTTTTAAAACAAAATCTCAATTTATTAATTCTATTGATATTATAAGTACAAAAGTTTGTAAAAATGAATGGATGTTTGTTATTCTTTCACGCAAAATCTACTGAATGGATTTGAATAAAATTTAGTACACGAGTTGGTTATATCTAAATTTAGTACATATTGATAAATATAAAATAATCCTATGTGCTAATCTGTGTGTGTGCCACAAATCATATTGTTAAAATGTTTTGCAAGTTATAGATATTAAGTCCTTAATTGTTTGTGGTGAGAAATAATAATAATAAATAAATAAATAAATGAAAAATCTAAGGGATATAGCTAGACAAAAAAGAATTCATTAATTGAAATCAGTATATATTTAATTAGTAATATGTTTATTAAATATATGAGTGTTATCAACGTAATTTGCAAGTATGATACAAAACATGCGAAAATATCATTACACAATGGAGAAACAAAACTTACATAAAATTTTATTAATACATAATTTGAATAAATATATTGGTATGATAATCATCAAATAGCGCTAGCACTCGGCCGTGGCTTCCTCTGTGAATTTGAATGTAATCTCCATTGGAATGAATGTGTATTTGGAAACGGAGATTGTACAATGCCTTGTTGAGGTTTATTAATGGAATATTGGGTCTGTGTCATTCGGTTTAAAGAAATCTTGTGGACATAATATGGAAGTATGAGTTAATGTAGGTATTTAGGAGTTGTTAGTCAAAAACATATTCAAATAAAAATCACCTTTATGCAAATAGTTGTTTACAAGCACTACTAAATACTAATTTTTTTAAATCTACTGCAGGGTTTGGAAAGTTGTTATCTGTTGAGAAGAGCCCGCAATAAACTCTCTCTCCTTTAAATCTCTGTTAATATATGTATAAGCATATATTTATTTAAATGTACAATGTCTAACGTGGTCATTATATTATTTTACTAATTTGTTACTAGCGTACTTAGTATAGTACTTATTCTAGTAATTTAAAATACACGTAACGTAAATTAGAATGTGATTATCAAACAAAAGACACATCTGAGTTATAAAAAGATTTGTCGTTTTTTGTCGAGTGGAGAATTCTTTTTTTTCCAAATTATTTATATTTCTTTAATTGTTTTTTTTTTATTTGATTCTTACTAAATTATTACCTATATACTGAATTTGAAAGATTGAAAATAGATGAGCAAGAATTGTCAAACAGAATATATTTCGAAAATAAATTTAAACATATATTTAATACATTTCCATTTTCGATTACTCAATTTTCAATTTAGAAACTGATAATAATTACGTTTGTTCTAATAAGAAAATAATAGGCGGTTTTAGTTGAGAACAATAATTTTATTTAATAAATTATTTATTAAATGACTTATTTAATGATAGAATAAATTAGGTTTAACATAAACAGGAATGAACTATCAAATAAATATTAATTCTATGATCAACAAAATATTAATAAATTTATCTAGTTGAGTAGAGTATTTTTTTTAATTACTTATAGAATTAATAGATAGTAGTTCGAAGTAATGAGGCTTACCGCAAATGAGAACGATCTTTACGATCAATAAAAAAAAAATCTGAATAGATTTTAATCAGATAAAGTATTATTTTTTAATTCACAATCGGGATTTAACGTGACGGATACAGGTAGATAGTGCCATCGTATCCTAAAAACAAGGAATATTAGTCTGTGTACATACCTAATTTTTATTGCCAACTTTAAAAAAAAACAGATAGGTATTCTTTACTTTCAATCAAATGGTGTTAAGTTCCTATCGTAAATTTAAATATGTGTAAACAATGCGAAAGTTTAAAATTAATTTTTTATAAATATTTTTTTACAAAATTACTATTTTTTCGAATTTTTATTACCATTATTGATACTATTAATTTAATTTGATTTAGATTAGAATCAATAAAATATTTAAAATGTATTAAAATACGCTACATTACATTACATTTTCAGTATTTTTTTTTATTTAAAATTTTTGTAGTCTAAATTTTAATTCTATTGCATTAACCTTTTTGTTATTTTCTTAAAAAGTGAATATAAAATTTAATTAATGTGTAATTATCATTCCGTTACATGCCCGCAATACAAGCAAGTTTAATTTCATTTGTGGCATTCTCTCTAAGTAATATAATTACATGCAACCATTCACTTCCATACAATAGTATAACTCGTATTTTATTGTTATTTCAATTCAAACATAATAGGTTAACTTGTATTTCGCAAATGTCAATGTGTGATTACCCTGTTATGTCGATTCTACGTTATATGTTGTGGGTATAAGCATATGGCCCAACTAGGCTTATGGCCAAAAAGTGTTTGCAAATTTTATGACGAGGAAGAAATGCTGCAGCACATAATTTGTGGCTGTAGCCCATTAATACATAAATATATATATATATATATATATATATATATATATATATATATATATATATATATATATATATATATATACATATCTCCGTTGGAAAATAAACTTTATATCCTGAGGAGATAAGAACATTGCTGTCAAGAACATATTAAAATTCATATCATTATACTAAAAAAGGGCGAGTACAAAAGATTACAGTGGTCGCAGTGTTACAGGTTTTTTGCTTGAAAAAGTTTATGTCTTAATATTAATAATACATTGTTATGTATATTTCTTTCTACGGTTCAGGTATTGACTCAAGTAAATTAGAAAGGCGTGCACATATGTATACGTACATTATAATACATTTTTACACTAAACTTAATTATGGTATTTAAAAACATATTTTTATTTTCCAATAAAAACCTTTTAAATTAAAAATTTAGATTCACGTGATTATTATTCTTAGTGAATGTGAATTAATAAAAAAAATTTTTGTTGAACAAAACTGTTATTAGCATTATTTAGCAAATTTGTATAAAAAAAATCTACAACGCCGCTAGTTGGTCAATGTATTTTGTATTAACTGATTATAACATAGAAAATAAGCGAGATGAAATTCACTGACCGAGAAGGCGTTTTCACAAACGAGCTATGTCGTAATAAGTTCGAAAAAGGAACACGACGGTCGTTCGTGCGAGAATTATGCGAATTTGCACGCAGTAACACCGGCCACAGAGTAGGTAATCACTATACTTCGATTTAAGAGTCGACATTGCCCTTATAATAACGAAACTGAATAATTGGTCTATGTAACCATCTAGAAGTATTAACATAATAAAATTAATGAATATTCATAATACCTAGTAACTATTTATAATATGCTACTATTTAAAATATCGATAGGTATTATAAAGACAGCTGATTTTAGGTGTACAATTTTCATATTCGACCAACTAGTTGCACAGCTTTTATACAATTTTTTGCTAGAAGTGACGCAGATCTTATTGACTTGGTTTGTGGACCTTATTTTTTTAATTATAAATACAGGATAAATTTTTCGATTTAATGTGGAAAGCAAAGGACCTTAGACAGAACAGTCTTATATTTGTATGCTTTATTTTTTAAATAATATTATTCATAAAAATGACAATGTTATAATGATGGAATAAACTTTTTAATTGAATAAGGAAGGCAAAGTATTTCGGATAGACTATTAAGTAATGCTCTTTTTAGGCGTACATCAATATTTCTATTCTTTTTCTAAATACTAAATTAAAAACATTAATATGTACAAGCTCAAATCTAAATACCGTCATAAAAATGAGAATGCTCGAATAAAAAAAAAAAAAAAAACTATATCGATTTATTTTTAAATTTATATATTATCAGGTTTGTGAACTGGTCACTTGATAAACCTGTAACACAACCTTTGAACTATATAATATTGTGCCTTTCGTTCTGTCTCCGGCGTTTTAAAAGCAAACCGAGGTTACATTATATGTCTGATAAAAAATGAATATATGTAATTTAGAGATTTCTAATGAATTATATCATATTATTGATTTTTACTCGCGACTGTCCATGTGATCGAGAAACGTAAACTAAGATAAAAAATCCTTTTCCTTCTACATCCCTCATTAAACGTGAATGTCATATTTCAGATTGGCAGTGAAGGTATTTAGGCGTCAAGAGCTAACAAATAAACTCACTTTCACATTTATAATATTAGTGATAATTATATTAGTCATAGTTATATAGTTTTTATATAAAAAATTCTTAGCAGCGAATGATTATTCATTTTATGTGAATATTATGCAAGTATTTAATCAGAAATATTATTAGTACAGTCACATAATATGTAGATTCCATAGATAAAAAAGGTGTAGACACATATGTAGATGCTCCATCACAGTTTCCTCTTTTAACTTCATAAATCAAATTTTGGTGTTACAATCATAAATATATAATAATATATATAATAATACTAATAATAAAATTGTACACACCCTAAATAGAAAAGGATTTGGCAAGGACATATTTTTAATTTATAGATATCCTTTTATGCAGTAGGTAAATAGATGCACTGTTTACTTACTTACTTACTGCATAATAGAATGCTCTATATTATCATTTTTATTATTAAATATTCATTAGATATTTACTTTACCTTATCCCTATTCTTAAAAACGTCAAAGCTCCTAAAAATTAATTTTAGCTACTGAATTGTTTTGTTTCTTTTCTTTGCGCTAATTATTCAATTTGAAAAAAAAAATATAATAAAACACTCGAACGATTACAATAGGTTTAAATGAGGTTTTATTTTTATAAATAAGAGGGTTAAACTTTTGTGATTATATAACATAGGGTCTAACTTAATAATAATAACTTAAATATATTAATATATTAGGTACATTGAAATTATACTTTTTTAAATTATGGTTTTTAAAAAATATCATCAGATATTATTTAGCTCTATATGATGGAATTCGAATCCACACCCCCATGCTATCCCAGCCTAGTGCATTCCTAGTTATATGAGAAATACATATACTCGTATCTATCATTTGGCAACTTTAAACATAATGTAAGCTTTAAAAGTTTTCTTCAAATGTCACATTTGTCATTAATATTGATATTATATTGTTGTACTATAAACTCTCTACAAATACATAGATAATATCGTTTTATCCTTCTTGTGACAACCCTAGACAGTTACGTGACGGCGGCGTGACACAAGATCAAAGCCGATAAACTGCTATTATTATTTTTTCACATGAACTTTCCAACTAAACTTAGCTAAAGCAGTAAATGTGAGTGTAAAATAGTCAATAATTAACCCTTTAATAATTAAGTTCAATTTGTTTTTTTTTATATGAATTGGAATGATAATTAAATCGATGACTCATTTGATGGCAAATGGTAACCGTGGTGTATAGACATCACTCAATATATTGTGACGTCTTGGTAACAATGTCTTACCGATTTTGAAGACTAAGATCTGATGACTGATGGATCCAGTTGAAAATGACGATGATGAGCCCAGACTTTACAATGAAACAATTATGCCATGAATGATGTGCCCATGAAGGACTTTTGGTACAAAGGCTCCCTCTAATAAAAAGAATCGTTCATAATGTTATTGACTATACAGGTACTGACAATACTACGTATGTATTTTTACGAATGCGACTGTACAATAAATGGTGAAAATTTACATAGCAATTATGTAAGCATTAAGTACTGTGAGTAACTTTGATTTGACGGTCAGTGAATGGCAAGGTAGACCATTGTTGACTCTTTTTTGCTTTGCCGAGTAATGGTAATTGTTAAAAAATACGTTTTTTTAATTACATTTGTGGTACAGGGTAGAACCGAAATCATTAGGATCCTTTTAATATATTTTACACTAGTGATCCGTCCTAGCTTCGCACGCGTAGAAAATCTAGGCTATATTATTTGCTTGTAATGTAGCTTTCAATAAGGGAAAGAATTTTTAAAATCGGTTGAGTAGTTTTTCAGTTTATATATTATAAACAAACAATCAAATCTTTTTTTTTATTCAATAGTACAAATATGTGTACATAGCGGACTTAATGCTAAAAGCATTCTCTACCAGTCAACCATAGGGAAGTGTCGGAATACTCGAATGCGGTACTACTAATTATTGATATACATACATACTAAAATTACATATATAAACGAATAAATATATATTAATAACAAATATACTTACACATGTATGACATATACTATATTATACACGAAATTGAGATAAATATAAAGCACTTTAAAATCTTTCCTCTTTATAAGTATAGAAGTGAAACCGAGTGTGTTTTGAAATGTCATTTTTCTACATAACAGATAAAGACAAAAGATTATATTAAGATGCACTCCTTCATGCTTGACCCTTAATGTATAAGAGGTTTTTTTAATGTCACATATATTGTCAGCAATGGGGCTGTTAGTTCCCGTTACGAACAATAGCTCCCCCTCCATCTGTTTTTTTGTTTAATGGATGATAATGGAATGGTAACCCCGCCTGCGCTATCGGCATACAATGGCGGGCCATCAGTGATAGATGACAGATGAGCATGAAAGCAAGTCTGTTAGCCCATCGTGACGAATGCGACAAGTATTAACCACCAAGTATTTCCAGGGGGAACCGCGCGGAGGTCGACCTGAAAGGGTTTGCTAGCAATAGGGCCATTAGTCCCCATTACTAACAATCCCTTCCCCCCTCCATCTGTTAGGTTTTATTGATGGATGATAATGGAATGGTAATCCCGCCTTTGCTTACGTTATACACTGGTGGGGCACCAGTGAGGAATGATTTTTATACAACTTAGAATGGCAAACAAGTTAACGGCCCACCTGATGGAAAATGGTAATCGTCGCCTATAGACATGAGCACTACCATGGACATAACAGAGTATACTGTTTCGCCCATGATACCCCTCATGTGTTGCCATTCCTGAGGACTCAGGTGTTATTCCTCTGTACCCAGTAAATTCACGCCATATCCCACCCTTCAAACCGAAACACAGCCATGCAAACACAACTGCTTCACGGCAGAAACACGAATAAGAGGTACCCAAGCAATCGACTTTTGTACAAAGTCTCCCTGAAATACGTGAGAATGAAAAGACAGGTCAGTTAGCCCATCGTGATGAATACACTTGGAATTCAGCACGATGGTTTCCAGGGGGACCACGGGGAGGTCGACCTGTTAGGGTATATTGTTAGTAATGAGAATGGTAATCCGCATCACTAACAATCCCTTCCTCCCCTCCATCTGTTAGGTGTTAGTAGGTATACTTATATGGTTTGTCTTGGTCTCTTAGTTAGTTGACTTCGTAAATATTTAAGCAAGAAGACGCCACCCGGATTTGGTTTGTTTGACAACGGAATTACATAATACGCTGGTCGTTTATTGATTATTTATTTTTATTAGGGTCACCCGAAGTGGATAGGTACCTACGTCTGTATATTTAACACATGGGTATGTATACTTACACATAGTTAATATGGTAAAATATCTTAATATACATCTAATGTAGATAACGTTTAAGAAACCAGATGTTAATGACTTTATTAACAACAAGGTTGATAAAATAAATATACAATGTGAATGTGGATAGATATAGGTACTGGGAAGGGCTTTTTTTTTTAAATGGATTATAATGGAATGGCAACGCAGGCGGGGCACCAGTGAGTGATGACAGATGAGGATGAATCAGGTCAGTTAGCCCATCATGACGAATTCAACAATAATTAGCCACGATGGTTTCCACTTGGAGGTTGACCTAATAGGGTATATTTTGCTTCAATGGGCCTGTTAGACCCCATTACTAACAATCCCTTTTCCCCACTGAGAAGGGCTGATAATGTTTCTATTTATAGCTGAAAGAATTAATTTAAAAATTAAACCATATTCCAAATATTCTTGTTAGGTAATATTACAAATGTGAAAGCGAGTTTATAGGATCTCTTGGCAGCTTAATGGTTCAACCAGTTGTTATGAAATTTGGCAAATACGTAGTATTTGAGACGGAGAAGGAAATAGTTTGCTTTTTATCTAGATCACGCGAACAAAGTCACGGGTAGAGCTAGTTACAAATATGTCTATGGTTACAATATAAATGGAATTGTATGAGTCTCTTGTTACTGTACTGACTACGTACTGATATCTTCTCGACTTGAATAATTAAAGATTATGTCCCATTAATTGTCCCTCACCAGAGGGAGACTTTGTACAAAAGTTGATTGCTTGGGTACCTCTGTCCCATTTGTGTTTCAACCGTGAAGCAGTTGTGTTTGCATGGCTGTGTTTCGGTTTGAAGGGTGAGATATGGCGTAAATTTACTGGGTACAGAGGAATAACACCGTAGTACTTAAGAATGGCAACGCGTGGGGGGTATCATGGGCGAAACAGTACACTCTGTTATGTCCATGGTACTGCTCATGTCTATAGGCGACGGTTACCACTTTCCATCAGGTGGGCCGTCAGCTTGTTTGCCATTTTGTTGTATAAAAAAAGTGCAACTTAATTGAGGACTTGTTTCTTTTTGAAGTGGTTTATAAAATAATAGATTAGAATATTTAAAAAAAATACGTAGAACTTTCAAAATATCAATGTATAAGAATATGTTATATGAATAAAAATGTATTGATTTTTGTTTCACCATACTTAGACATAATTTCGTCTGATTCACGTTGAAAACATATGTGTTGCAAACGAAAGTATTGTTGTGGCCGTCAGTGGCTACTTTCGATTTTTAAGGTATTATGATTCACTTTGTGTTGGTACATATATACAGGACTAGCTTTTACCCGTGACTACGTCCGCGTGACTAGAATATGATGTTTGACCGGGATAAACAGTAGCCTGCATCCTTCTCTATCTCAAATAGTACCTGTATGCCAAATTTTATGACGATTGGTGGAGCCGTTGAAGCGCTAAGAGGTGATACATAAACAAATTCACTTTCACATTTCATATTTATGTATGCTGCATGTATAGAGCAGTCATGTCGTGTGGTCCCGAATGGGTCTTTTTTTTGATGGATGAAAATGGTATGGTAACTCCGCCTGCGCTAACGGGATACGCTGGCGGAGCACCAGTGAAGGGTGATAGATGAGAATGAAAACTGGCCAGTAAGCCCATCATGATGAATTCATCAGGAATTAATCATGATAGTTTCCAGGGAGAACCGCAAGGAGGTCGACCTGGTTGGGTATATTGCTAGTAATAGGATTCTCAGTCTCCATTACTAACAATCCTTTTCTCCCCTCCCGAATGGGTCATCCTTTACTTTCTCGTGGGTGTCGTAAGAGGCGACTAAAAGGGAGCGAACGATGGGCAGCAGCGGGACGTTGCTCTTGTTAAAACATCTTCAAAGTCTAATTGCGGTTGCTAATCCGTGGCAACTACTGGCAAAACCCTCCCAAAGGTGAGGGTTATGTTCAGCAGTGGAAGGTTAAAGGTTAATATGATGATGATTAACGTCCAACTTATATTAGAATTGTTTACTAGCATTATAATAAATATAAAAAGAGAAAACCATTGAGAAGGAAAAAAATTTAGAAACAGTATTGAGGCAAATTAGACATTACTTTTTATTTAAATAGCAAATTAGCAAACACTTTATCATGATGCAACTTCTTTTTTTAACCGACTCCAAAAGGAAAGACATTGTCAATAATTCGATTATACATTTTATATATTGCGAGATGTAATCGATAATTGTAAATTTGATAAGTTTTTTTATTTTTTGTTACTAAAAAATTACTTACAATCGTAAAAGTAGAGGTTTCACTTATATACTACGTACTACGTCTATTAGGATACATAATAATTTAAGAATAGTAATTGGTTCGGTTTTTGAAAATGAATGAAAATATAATCATTCTTTTTTTTTATATGCTTTATGGCCACCAGTTTTTTTTGTAGCCGCTAGTTAATCTAATATTCAAAAATAGTGTTTGGAATAATAAAAAAATTATCAGAAAAAAATAAAAAGCAGCTTTAGGTGTTGATTTATTAAATAAATGATAATCATCCAACAGTTTGACAACGTGACCTCTTAGTTATTATAATTATGTTATTTAATTAATTGATTATATAAACATGCTTATGTTAAATTTGACAGCATTTTTTTTCAAGAACCATTGACAAATTGATTTGTCAGCATATAAAATAACTGACCATCGACAAACTGAAGTGTTTATATGATTCGTAATTTCCGCAAATAGACTACGGAATTTCCTTAAACGCATTAATTAATTATAATAATTACAAGAATAAAGTTTAAGGTAAATATTATATCGATCAGATAATGGCATTTTATGAAATGTTAAAAAAATATGTTTTTTGTTTTATAATATATTATGGTTCTAATTTGAGAATTTACATCTCAATAAAAAAGATTCAGCAAATTCAACTGGTCGGTTATTTTATTGTATTATTATTGTAAAATCTTTATTGTACATAATTCATACTATTATTATTTATATTCTTTAAATTGATATATATTTTTATTTATAAACCAATTGCAATAAAACAAATATTAAATGGAGTAAACCGCAACGTATTAGTGAACCCGCATTTAAATCGGTTAAGCGATTCTGAGATTAGTGTGCACAAACCTACAAACGGACAAAAATTATAAAAAATATTATTTTGGGTTCTATTGTGTTTATAAAGCTTCCATATAATAGTTTTTCTTATATATCTTCCATGTACAGACAGTGAACAGTTACGATTTTATTATATGTATTGATATAAATCTATTGCAGAATATTATAAAAAATGCATCACTTGTAAACGGTGCACCTATTTGGCTAATTGTTTTTTGTTGTACTTGTAATTGACAGAATAATGTATAAAAGTATTAGTATTAATTTATATTTTTATTATGGTTATTATATTAAGTGTATAAAATCAGACTATACATACAATGCGACGAAAATAAATATAGGAGTGTCAATGACCTCAATCTGTCAACTATTAATTCAAAAGTAAATAGTAAACTATTTTAATATATGGGTTTATATTAAATAGCGTGGAAAATTATATAGATTAAGACTAGTTTTACGGAAAGTTATTTTGCATACATAAAAATTTGTTATTGCATTTTTAACTCTTAGAATTAGTAATTATGATAGCTTTCAGCTAAGACGTTCAATATATGGCGGAAAGTTAGTTGAATTTTTAATATGATTGAATTTTTAATATGATGAAATAATATGATTGAAAAGAAAAAAAAAATAAGGAACTAATCGCTACATTTTTAGAATTTACGATTCCAATTGTAACTCTATTGAAAGGATAGTTTAAAAATATGTAGCTATTTAAAGAAAAGATTTCCTTTTTTTAGATTTAAAGTGCTTGATAACCATAGAGTAAAAATAAGAACTGTGTTATTTAGGAGTCGACACTACTCTTATATCGATGAAACCGGAAAATAAATTTATATAACCACCAAGTACCAATGTCATTAAAAGAATATTCACAATTTTGTATATTGTATGAATAATGTCTTTGTTCAAAATATTAATACCGATAGTAACATAAAAGATTTATATATTTTATTGCATAAAATTGCCAAATTTAATGAACTGATTGTAAAGGTTTCATATTACTGTTTTTGTTTATTCGAAGTGGTACGGGTACGATTGATAACGTCTATTATAAATTTGCAATATGAAAACGTACAAATTGTAAGAATCTACTAACTATGAACAATAGTTTAAAAATGTACAAGGCCGCACTGAATAGAGTGGGCCATTGTCGCATTCTTGTGAGTTAATCAACCTATTGTGATTATTTACATGCTAGAATAGTACTTTAGTATAAACATAACAAAAAGAGTTTTGTATCCTTCTAATATTATTAATGTGAAAGTGAATAAAGATTTTACTCAATCGCATTTAAGGATTTCTTATAGAGATAAATTATATCGTCGTTTAACAAATGGGGATGTCTTTGCTTGCGTGAATTGAAATATTTTTATATATACTAATAGTAGCTTTTATAAAAAAAAAAAACAAAAGAAAAAAGAAAACAAATAGATATTATTATTTTGTCTATGGTTAAAATGTGGAAAGATCAGTTTCTAAGAAAGAGATCACGATTAAAGGCTATTTGAATATTCAGTGTTGCAATCTGTATTTATAAAAAATGATAATTTAAAAGTGCTTGTAAACAAGTCTATTTGAATAAAAATGTTAGTAATTTATATTTGCATGAAATTTAGATAAAATAGACCACATTTTTAGTAAAATTATATATAATAAAATACTCTAACGTAAAGGGTTTAAAACTTTGTCATACTGTAAACACGATACAATGACGACTAAGTGTGAACAAACATAAGGTATGAATCCAGTTTTGGAAGAAATATTTGTGGACAAAGTACATTCACCTGCAAACGAACCCGACGCTACGAACTTGATAATGAAAAAAAAAAAGGTAAAAATGTTTTGTTTACTTATTTATCTTGGTTAACAATTTTATTGTGACATTTACATCTTTTATTGTAGTTCCTTAATTAGTGGACAATTGATTTAGAAAAGAATAAAACTTTGGAATAAAATATTTTATAGTCTGTGAATACACTCAGTATATCTACAAATAATAAAAAAGTTGTATATTACTTTATTAAAATGCATGTTTTTAAGATTGTGTTAATATTGTAATTGGGGATTTTGTAATTTTGAATACACATTCCATAATTTTATTTTTTTATATTATTGTTACTCTATTATTAATACTAGCTATTCGCTTCGGCTCCGCACGGATGCAAACTAGGATATATATGCACTAAGATCTTAGCTTTGATTATATAGTTAGAGTGTATCCATACAAATGATTTGTCAAAAACAGATCAACTTTTTATCCATGTAAACGTGAAAAGGGTTACCATAATGTACATTTATTACCCAATATATAGAAGAAATTATATTATAAGGTTATATTAAAAAAAAAGAAATACAATTCTTACAAATATATTTGAAAAAATAAACAGTGATATAAACAGTGCATAATATTTTGGAATAATGTTAATCTTTATTGATTACTTTAATTTATCTGAGACATAAAATATGTTTTCGTTTTTAAATCATAAAAAATGGCGGCTACTTTAATTAATGTATGTATATTAATTTGTAAGCTTACGTATATACGTACATAAGTACAATACGTGTGCATAGGTACGTGTTGTTCTATGTATGTTTATATTATATAAAAAAAAAATCAAATTTAAAAAAAAATAATGTAGATTTGTAAATATATTAAACCAATTACTCGCAACAAAAAAAGAGCGTATCCTTTTAAGTTAAAAAAAAATAATGATTATGATTGAATTCGAATGATTTTGGAATTTGAAATTGAAAAGAACAACATTTAAAAAAATATATGTTAATTTAGTCAGTGAAACGTCAAATTAACTGACTAAATTGTGGTCCGTTTTTTATATTTGATGTTGTATCTATATAATCTAAGATATTAGTATTATGTTAAACTTCCGTAAAAATATATCTAAATGACAGTGAATTCAGTTCCATAGTTTAGAAGAAGTAATCAGAGAAATAGACACAAGCAGTAAGCAATTTTTTTTATACTTACTACGTATATTTATAAATTATATTTTTAGATTTTTGTACATTCTATTATGAGATTTAACGGTTGAACATTCAATAAAAAAAAAAAAGATACGTCAATGTACGTTTTTTTTAACTTAAAGTTGAGTATTGCAATCGCTCGATTTTAGAGATTTTTTTTTTATATTTGCGTTCCTTCTAGACATATTCGTATATGATTTAGAGTAATCGCATGGAGAACGACCTGATAATATACCCTATATTGCTAGCAATGACACCCCTGTTACTAACATCTCTTTTCACCTTGTCATCATGCATTACCGTTCCTGAAGATTATAGTTTTTTGGTCGTCTGATCACGACATAGAATGGGCTATTGCTTCCTTTCCCGCGAGTGTCGTAAAAGGCTACTAAGGGCATTTAATGGTCGAGGGAACGGCAGCAGCGTCTCTCTTAAATAATTTCCAAAGCCTAATTGCGGTTGCCAACCCAACTGTCAAGCGTGGCAACTACTGACAAAACCACTCATTATGGAGAGACCTTTGTTCTGAAGTGGACAGTTAACGGCTGGTATGATGACGATGATGATGATAGTTTTATGTTAATGTGAACATTTGTTACAATTTCACAATATTTTCCAAATGTACAAATTATATTAGTATAGATAAGTTAGGTCGTTACACGCAATTATGTCACGTTCGTATTTACTAAATCAGATATGATTAATTTGTCCTATCTACTGAACATTTATCGTGACCTAAACATTAGAGAGATAAATCACGCGTTCTTTACATCTGATCAGATTAAAAAGATAATGGAAATTAATTTGTTTTTTCTATTTTAATATAATCTTGATTTTATAAGAAAAATTAAGTTGAAATTTTTATATTAATTATTATTGATACTACTAAAGTAATAGGTAATTATACAATTTTCATAATATAGAGAATGCTACTCTCGTTCTGTCGGTGTGGGAGTGTTTTATATTCAGTATTCTATATTTTATAGTCAGTGATCTCAGATTACCTTTGCTGAGCATGTTTCTTTGCGTAATCAAGTTTGATTCTCGCTCGGGTCAATTTAGAAAACAAACATTTCTGAATTGTCTCGGATCTGAGTTTTCTGGGTTGTGTTTCAATTGTTCTTTTGTTTCTCATAACACAAGGTATGCTAAATTAATGAATATATTATAACATGATAAAATTGTATAATAGGTACTTTATTATTATTATTTGGAAAAAAATATTTGGTAAAAAGAATATATTTATTTATGTCCACTCACAAAAAACTTATATTTATACATGAGGTATTTAGGATAAAAAATGAACGATAGCAACGTTTTAATGTTGTCAGAAATTGTAAATTAAAAAATAACCTTTAAAATTATATTGTTTCATTTAGGATAAATAGATATAAAAGCAATTCCTAAGTTAATAAGCAATATATCAACACTTTAATATTTATTTTTATAAGATTGATTATAATGACAGCAGTTCAACAGATTCCAATTTTTATGTACCAATATTATTATTAAATGAGGTTGATAAACTTTTAACAATGAGTTTTTATATGACGCGAAGTGACGTGCTTATTTCAAGGTCACATTTACACAGTGTTGCCATAATAATTATAAACTCACGAATTTGTGTCTTTGACATGGGAGGGAAAAAATCGCTACATACTAATTTGACATATTTCGTAAATTCCATTAGATACCTACTCTATTTCCTCTATTCACGCATTTTCCATTAAAATTTTGGCTGTCAACCTTATGAGCAGAATCCTGGATTTAACAGAGTATACTGTTTCGTCCATGATACCCCCCATGTATAACCATTCCTGAGGACTCAGACGTTATTCCTCGGAACCCTTTCTCTTTTTATTTTTAAAATTTTTGTAAATATACACTATATTTTTGTAAAAATACCAGATTGACTTATGTGTAATTGAGTAGTCGGATATTACCGACAAAAATACACGTAAATCAATCCGGTTATTTTCACAATTAAACCTAGATATATACTGTACATGATAAATAATTTCTGTAAAGTGTATTGATTAATTAATTTGTAGAATACAGCCTATCACTTTTTTTTCTATCTCAAGAATACAAATATATTAGAAGTGACTAAAGAATCATACATGTGGATGGAAAACTTTAAGTAAATAAAACCCTGTATCAAACCTAATGAAAAAATTGTGTCGATAGTTGGCAAATATGCTTATTTTATTAGAAGAGACTCAACCCCCATTATTGATCTACCATATATGTGAATATAACTAAATAAATGTATAGGTATCCGGAAAATAATGCAAAATAAAATACAATTTTTTGCTAACATGTCTGTCTGTCATTTTTCGCACATTTTGCGTAGCTGCAACCGTTCAATTTATATTGAACTGCCCATAGGTACAAAATCAACTTTATCGCTATGTTAGAAGAGTGTCCACTAGATACCTATTTAAATTGGTTGCATTATAAGTAGTTTTTGTTACTGTTGCGTATATGTGATTGTGTTATTTGTTCGATAGAAAAACACATGTTTCGAATATAATTGTTAAAAAAAAATAAGCAAAAACATTAGGCATTACATTTTGCGGTCATTGTATCTCTATTTTATGAACCTATTATCATTCGGTTGTTTTGTTTATTAGAGAAATTATAATAATTAAAATAAATTAGGTATTATTATTAGTATAATATAAATAATAAAATTTACAAGTTGGTTGATAAGATAGGATGGTCTTTAGGGAAAAATTCGTCGCTCTGTATTTTTCCTTTTTCTTTTATGTAATACTTTTTTGTACATTAAAGTCGTAAAATCAAATAAATATTATTACAAAAGAATTTAATGTCAATAATTTGATTTAAAAATCATACCCTTTAGTTTGAACTATTTCAAATGCTGGCACGGTTGACTGCAAGACTATTGTTTAGGATCGATCTGTCTATGTACCTACTGTATAATTATATATAATAATATACATATATAAGTAAATAAAGTAAATATAGGTATGTTTGCATATAATTATGAATGTGAAAATCAAAACATTCGTATTTTGAACGATTTATAGACACTTAAGATAAAACCAGAACATGAATAAATTCAACAAAAATTTAATTAATTATTTATTCTAATCTAAACATAGATTGTATAACAAGTTTTGAATCTTCTAAAAAAATGTTAGCGTCTACAAAAGTAAAACTTGCAACGATTATACTTTTTTTTTTATTCAAAAGATTTGTTTTAAAGTTGGCAACCCTAAATCATTTGTTTATATTTTTTTAGTGAAATAGTTGATAAATGACAAAACATTTTAATTTCTCATACTAGTTATATGCGTAAGGCTTTTCATAGTGTGGGAGTCAAAGTTCGTCGTTTTTTGAGCAAAATGCTAGTGATTTTTATTTCACACTGTGCGGGTTTTAAAAGCATTCGCTATTTGACTTTTGTGAGATATTTGAGAGACTATATACACGTGGCGTAATAGATATGTATAACGACGGTACATACTCGTACAGGTGGTTGTTAAGAAAAATATTAGGTATCTTCACATTGTTCGGATTATCTATCTAACAATAGTATTTGATCATCTCGTGGTTAGATAGTAATTATGAGAAAAAACAAATTGAATAATTTCTCGATTGTTCTGTTGAGTGAACCTGAAAATCTAGACCAGTTCTAGATAGGTATATTTTCATTGTTTGTTCATCGCAGGTTAGACCGCGCGAAACGGATTCTTTCATTCCCGTGGGAATTGGGAAAATCCTTTTTTAATTGATACTTCATTACATTTTATAGAAAAAGTTCCTCTATTTCATTCATTCATCATATTATTCTGAATTTTTTATCGTAATATAAATAAAATATTACTATAACAAATAAGTAACTGTATAAGAAGAGCAGACAAAATAATCTATAATTTATAAATTGCTGTTTGTTTTTTTGCGTAAACTCAAAAATGACTTGACAGATTTAAATTTTTTTTATTTGTTCGTCATAATACTGGAGCCGTTTAAAACGAAACAAAATTCGGAAACTCCAAGAGTAAAGCTCTAAAATCAAATAACTAAAAATAGGTAATTTTGTATGGAAATCATTATTACGGTTTACTTTTAATAGATGGCGTTGTAGGTGATACTGAGTTCATTGGGTCATCTAGTTTGTGTATAAAATATCTTGTATTAAAAATATCTTACATAATAAGTGCATAAACCGAATTCCTTAGCACTTTATCATTCTGCTTAACGGAATATGTAGGTTAACCCTAAATATCTTGCATAAAAAGAGTTAGTTTGTGCGCAGTAGAGCGTTCCAATTGCACCAGCCATTGGCCAACCGACTTGGGAAACGGCCATGTTGGAAAATTATTCTGTGAACTTGAAAATATTTTTATACTAGTTTTTACTAGCGGCTTTGTCCCTGTGACCGGGATATGTTAGTTGACTAGGATAAAAGTAGACTCTCTTTCAACATGGTAAATATTAGGTGTCTGCCAAATTTTACGACGTTTTGTTGAGCCGTTAAAGCGTTCGAGGTAACAGGTAAATAAACAAAATCATTTTTACAGATGACAAGATAGATAGATAGATAATTTATTTGCATTTTTTACAGCACACAAATTACAATACAAAAACATATACATAATACACAGTAAAAGAGATAAAAAAGAGAAAAAAAAGACTAGATTCCACCTGCGTCTTCATTCGTGTTATGTAGACCGGGATATATTTTTTTTTGCTTTGAGGGATAAATACAAGTCTACGTACTTCTCTATTCCAAATACTATGTATATAGCAAATTTCATAACAACTGGTTAAGTCGTTAAGGTGTCAAGAGGTAATAAATAAATGCATATTTTTAATATTACATAGTAAACATTATTTATGCGAACACGGAACTTTTGTATTGTGGTATTCTATGGAGAACAAAATTTCATTAATAACTTGCTTTGTGTCTACTATGTACATCGTTCAGGTAAATTTCAAAACTAGAATAAACTATGAAATATGCTACGTCTAGATAGTGTATCAAGATAAAACATATACCAGTTTTTAAGTTAGATCTTCAGGAATACATATTAAAAAACCGCATCCATTTTCGTTCAGTATTATTTGTGGAATGTCTTAACAGATAGGCATACAGACAGACTAAATTTTGAAAAATTATTATTTTTGCTTCTATTGTTCTTATTAAGATACCGTATAAATAATTACTAGTTACAGTATTGTAAACAATGCTGAATAGGAGTTGGTTGTTCGTGGGCCAGCGAGATGCCCGGCACTTCAATTTCGTTAGATCGTCATACGGAATGGTTTTTTTATTTTTAAGTTCGTTTGTTTATTAGCAATTAGTTTATTATTAAAGTAAAGTTCATTTGCTCAAATCGCAGACTTTTAGTTTTCTTTATTTCACATTTATTGGAATATAATAATATTGCTAAATTCGTTGTGTATAGAATGGAGCACGCTTTTCTGTGGGTGTCGTAAAAGGCGATTAAGGAAGCTTATGGTTAGCGAGGAATAGGCAGCAACGACCCTCTTAAAACATCACCAAAAGCTGAACTGCGGTTGCCAACCGGCTTGCTAAGTGTGGCAACTACTAGCAAAACCCTTTTTCTTATAGGGAAAGGCTACGTTCAGCAGTGGACAGTTAATGGTTCATACAAGAATATAACTAAAACGTTAGCAGAGGTCTTGTAGCGAACTACGCTAGTTATATTTAAATAATTTATACTGTATTTTCACGATGTAAAATTATTTGTTTATTTACTATTAATTGATTTTCGATAAATAATGTAAATATAAGTAGGTACTTTGTAACGTAATTTATTGCATATAAATTACGATACGTAAGTGAAAAAATGCATATTTTTAACGGTTTATAGACACTTAAGATAAAATTAGAAATTTTAATAAAAACATAGGTTGTAAAACTAGTTTTGAAACCTTTAAAATATTGTTAGCGTATGCAAAAGCAACAAAACTTTCTCTTAAAAAAATTAAAGGATTTTTTAAAGTTGGCAACCCTAAATCAATCTATGTAGACTGTAGGTATAATTCAGAATTTATTAGTTTGTTTATATTTTGTTATTGAAACAGACCATGTTTATACATCATCAACGTCATCTCAGTCATTGGGAATGGTCCTGACATCCCGTCCACGTACATCCACTAACTCCCTGTAATGCATTCGAGATCGTCACTATCTAGAGGAGAGCGTCCTACATTACGTTTGTCTGTACTGAGTCGCCACTCAAGAAATTTTATTCACGTTATCGATTCTTCGAGCTATGTGACCAGTTCATTGCTTATCCGTTGCATTGGACTAGCCATATAGTCGAGGTGACGTTTACTGGCCGGGCCCCAATCTGTGTGTCCCCCGTGGACCTGGCTTGCGGGGTTTGCGGTATCTATCATCGTCTTAGGGGGAAAGGGATTGTTAGTAATGGGGACTGAGAATCCCATTGCTAGCAATATACCCAACCAGGTCGACCTCCTCGCGGTTCTCCCTGGAAACTATCATAGTTAATTCCTGATGAATTCATCATGATGGGCTAACTGGCCTGTTTTTATTCTTATCTATCACTTTTCACTGGTGCTCTGCCAGCGTATTCCATTAGCGCAGGTGGGGTTACCATACCATTTTCACCCATCAAAAAAAAAACTATCATCGTCTAGTCTCGAGTCCCGGGCTTGTGGCCCTTCCGGCCTAGCCCGACCCTGTCACTTGCTTATCTTTATCTATATCTCTTATTATTTATATCTATAACATGGTGTTAATGATATTATTTGTGCCTATACACATGTACATTTAAAAGACATTACCATCCTTTCTTCGACAGTCGGTTAAAATAACGTCGTTACAGTCGAGTGCACTTCACAATAAGTACAAAAAGGTAACCGTATATAAACAGTCTTATTCGTCACAGTACTCGCTGTGACAGGCGGAATAAATCTGTACAATATATACGTATATATATTGAACACGTTACAAATTAATATCGATGACGACGAGATAAATAAAGTGTTATACGATTAGATACGCCATGAGAGGTAACAATATATGTATGTATGTATATACATATATATATTTCGTGGGTAAAATGCGACTCCATGTTGATTGACCTATAGAAATGTTATGCTTGCAAGCGGTATCGAACCCTTAAGTTTTAGGAGAGATTTTGCCTCACTCTGCGTGTTCTACCGCTTATACAACGGATTGTGCTCAGAGGAATTATTCAATATGATGCCTACGGCCACTTTCTATCATTGTACGGCTCACCATCGACAGGGAGTTCACCCTCAGACCTTACAGCCTAAATGGTCGCGTACAACGCGGTTTCAGAGATGCTTTCTCCCACGAACACTCAGGTTATGGAATGAGCTCCCTGCCGAGGTTTTTCCAAGAAACTACAGCATGGGGTTCTTCAAAAGGGGGGTAAAGAGGTTTTTTCAGGGTCGGCAACGCGCGCGTAATACCTCTGGTATTGCAGGCGTTCATAGGCTACGGTAACCGCTTACCATCAGGTGGGCCGTATGTTTGTTTGCCACCTCAGTGGTATAAAAAAAAAGTTATTAGTCTATGCCCTTCTTTATCACAAATAGTAAGTGTATGTTATATTTTGTAACATTTTTTTTATGAATTGGAAATGGAATAGTTACTCTGTCTGTGTTATCGGTATACGTTGTAAGGGCACAGTATTTTTATTTTTTGATGGGTGAAAATGGTATGGTAACCCCGCTTGCGCTAACGAGATACGCTGGCGGAGCGCCAGTGAAGGGTGATAGATGAGAATGAAAACAGGTCAGTTAGCCCATCATGATGAATTCATCAGGAATTAACCATGATAGTTTCCAGGGGGAACAGTGTGAAGGTCGACCTGGTTGGGTATATTGCTAGCAATGGGATTCTCAGTCTCTATTACTAACAATCCCTTTCCCCCCAGGGGCACAGTATTAGGGATATAGGTAAGGATGAAGTCAGGTCAGTTGACTCATTGTGACAAATTCACTTGAATAGAACCGTTATGGTTTCCAGGGGGATCACGAGAAGAAATATATAGGGGATAATGTCCACAATTTTAATATGATACAAATAAAATCAAAGTTGACCAGTTAAAAATTACAGGTCGAGAACTGTCTATGTAGCTGGTGATTGTTCTCATTTAGTGGACTTTGGAATGGAACTCACGTGGATATTCTTAACATATCATATTAATTTTATGTACCAACTGGATTCACAATACTTTGTTATTATCAGTCCTAGTTGAGTGGTGACGTTACTGAATTTTTTTTATTTATGTGTGGATTATTTCACTTCAGAAGGCATGTAAAGACGTTAGAGGCATTTGTTAACAACGAAGGTGGTCTTGAAATTCTCGACGCCAGAGGGCGACGCCGTCATACAAGTGGAAGTAGTATTCATTGTAGTTAATACTATTTTTTTTTATTTTGATATTTAGGAATAGATTGTCGCGTATAAAATTCTGTGCAATAAACAAGCGAAGAATCTTTGCGACACATAGCAATTAATTTTTGAACTTATTCATTTTTAAATCCTATACCTTTATAATATTTGGTTTTGAAACAATCGTATAGCAGTTTTGAAATAAGCTAATCTCAACTGATCTATAGAGCTATATAATTGCAATTATACAGGGTCAGTTCCAGTTTTGAACAACGATACATTCTCTCGATAAAATTGATATAATTTTATTTAATTTTTATAAATAAATAAATTAAGTTATATTTTAAAGATCAAGAACACATAAAAAACAGATAAGTTTGGCTCAAAGACATAGGTAATGTAAATAATTCATGTGTGGTGCGTTCGTTTGCATCTTGTTAAAATAAATATTTTTCAAGAGGATTTAGGTAATTATGTAAATTATGTTAAATAAAGATGTACCGAGTTGTTGTTACCTACATAGAATATTTTAAGACTATATTACTAATTTACCCCGGCTTTGTACGATTGTAATTATATTATTATGTAAAAGTTCAGTTAGAATGTTTTGTATATACAAATGATCCGTAAAAAATATCTTAATAACAGCGAAACCCATGTCAAAATCCGTTAAATGATTTATTAGAAATAAGCGAAGAGCCAGACAGATCCGAACAGTAAATGAGTTTTATTTATTTATTTAACACTTTATTGCACCAACATTACATTTGATTTGTTGAAGAATTTTTGATAAGTATAGTGCAGTACAAAAAGCGGTCTTATTGCTATAATATGCTTATATTATTTAACTATTCGGATTTTGCTCTCTCGGATTAAGATTAAATAATTAAATTCTGTCTCACAAAAAAAAATTTCGATACCCAATTATTTTGATTTAGAGCCTAAAACTACAGAACCGATTTTAATAAAATTTGGAATGGAACCAATCTGTAAGCATCCTTTCCACTTTGGGTTTGCTGGAAGACAACTCTTTTAGAGTTAAGCTTGCCTTTGTACATATGCTTATCTCTGTCAAATTTGTTATGTATTACTAGTGTATACAATAAAGTATAAAATAAATAAATAAGCATATCCATTTAGATAAGAAAAGAGTTTTCTAAATAGGTTTACAAAATTATGAGGAAACAAAATGAAGTTACAACTGAATTTAGTAAAAAATATGAAATAAACTAGTAGGTTTACTACTTATAGTTTATTATATTAGTTTATTTAGTCTATTATTTGGAAGTCGATTGAAAAACATTATTACTATTAGAAAGATTTATTTCTTCAGGAGAAATAAAGATTGAGTATAATATATGTTAATAATATTAAGATGTATATATACAAAATACTCTCGAGTATAATTATGTAGGTATTGTCTTATTGATAAACGTTTTTCAATTTCCTGCAAATAAGTAAGTAGATAATGATTTACACACCTTTTGTAACATGACGTAAATTCTCATGCATTCGATTTATATAAATAAACATGATCAGCACCATAGACATTATAGAAAATAGTGGTACATCGTGGCGAATTAACTAGAAATTTCCACGACGGTTTCCAGAAGAGAACGCGTGGAGAATGACCAGAATAGGGTTATTAGCTATGAGGATTAATAAATTAAATTATTCAAAAACAAATTATTAGATCGCTGCTTGGTGCTTAGTGTTAACCATTAGCACATAACCTGCGAAAGAGTCTTTTGGACTTGGTTCTCTTTGTCTAACCCACAAGGGAGCTGGCCTAAAGATAGGCAATTATATTTTTAGTTGAATACATCTAATGACCATAAATAAGCCATTAAGACCATAATAAAGTTAACCTTTTGGATAATAAAGTAACATAATCATGTTACAAAATTGTTTGTTCGATAAAGTGAATGTACACGTTATGTTGACCAATGCAGCATGAAATGTAAGTACATTTAATATTCTCTTTATATGTATGAACATTATATTACTTCACTAGTGAATACGCGCCAGTTCTTTTGCACGAATATCACGATCGCAGAAAAAAATTGTTCAAGTGCTATATGGAATCACACACTGAGGGCTACATAGATAAAATAATTTGTGAATTGATTAGAGGTTTTGACTTTTTAATTTTAAAAACCTATTCGGAATATGTGAATTTAGGATTAATCTATATATAAATATGTTTCTGGTATTTTTTATGATATAAGCACCTAATAAAGAATTATTATTAGGTGCCTATCTACGCCGGAGTCCTTAGAAATGGCAACGCATTTATCATGGGTGAAATTTGTTATGTCCATGGTACTAGTCATGTCCATAGGCGACGGTTACCACTTTCCATCAGGTGGGCCGTCAGTTTGTTTGCCATTCTAAATTGTATAAAAAAGAATTATTATCCACGTACGACTTAATTTTTTTTTTATTTTTGTTGATAATTTATAAAAAATATACTAGTAAAAAATGTCGTTTCCCATTACTTTATTTTGTCAACTTAAAGTTCTTACGTCACAAGTTTTACTGATAAGGATAAAAACATAGGGCATAAAGAAGAAACAAAAACTGGTTCTAGACTGCGCAATGAAGTCCATCGTATAATTTTATTTAAATTTTAATTAGATGGCTTATTTAAAAATTATTATAAATTAAACTAGCAGCATTTCAGCTGTTTTTCATGCTGGCAACATTTGATAGATTTCTAACTGCTAACAAAAGGGCTGTATTTTAAAGCGCCCATTGTTAGTTATTGAATTAGAGATTGGATAACATAATCCGCGCTTTACAAAGTCTAGGCTATTGGTGAAAGTATTACTATTCGATCTGTTGTTACGCAACCGTATCTGTAGTAGGTAAGCCGACTGGTCCGTTATTTGTGATAGTAAATCACTAGGACAAAACAGGAAGCCAGTGAATAGACACAGCTTCCTCGAACGAGTTGACATTTTATTTGCATGATTTGGTTTCTACTAGTAAGTTTGTTTGGTCTATTTTTAATCGACATTAAATAAGAAGTTTGGAAATAGTTTATTTCTAAATTAATATTATAAAGGGGAAAGATTTGATTTTTTTGTATGTATTGTCATCATCATACTGATATGATGTCTGAACATCTACTGCCCACTGCTGAACACAGGCCTCCCCCAAAAGAGGGGGTTTGCCAGTAATTGACACGCTTGTCAGGCGGGTTAGAAACTGTAGTTAGGCTTTGGTGATATTTAGAGGCACGTTGCTGCCCTCCCTCGACCATTTAGTTCCCTTAGTCGCCTCTTACGATACCCACGGGAAAAAAAAGGAGTGGTCTATTCTATGTGTATTGTACATACAATATATGTTTCTAATGGGCAACTCAAAAGATACTCAATCCAAATTATAAATTCTTTTACCTATAGAAAGCTATATTATTAGCGAGTAATATAGGCTATATATTATGTTCAAAGAAATTAAAAATTCCAAACAAATGTTACAATAGTATAACTCAAGGTATCAAAGATTTACGTATTAAAGCTACTATAAAATACCAAATTGATTTTCTACCTACCCGTGCGAAGCCGGGGCAGATTACTAGTTTATTGTATTAAAAGAATAACCACAACGAGGAAATAAAAGTAGAGCGATTTAAATTGCTATTTTTTTTTATTTATTCAAGCAAGTAACAGTGGTGGTATGATGACGGTCACCACTCGATCACCTTCAATATTTCGAATACAGTAGAATGCATCGATTATGCTAATATTTGCCATTTTTAGTAATAACCAAGTTACGACATTAAAGGAGACGATACTAGAACGAGATTTGAAAAGTGTCACCTTGGCCTTTGTCTACAATGGATATTTGGCATAAATTTTAATATTCTTTATTTAAATATCCATTTATTTGTAACGTTACGTTTTTTTTATAAGATTGAATATAAACTAAACCGTTATACACAAGATACAAAGAACTTTTCGCATGAAAGCATATATGCGAGATAAGAGCGTTCATGCTTTAGCTTACCGAAGTGCAGCAAAGTCGCGATTTCATCTTAATACCAGAGGGAGATTGTCCAAAAGTCGTTTGCTTGGGCACCTCTGTCCTATTCGTGTTTCGACCGTGAAGCAGTTGTGTTTGCATGGCTGTGTTTTAGTTTGATGGGTGGAATATGGCAGTGAATTTACAGGTTGCAGAGGCATGATACTTTAGTATTCAGGAATTGCAATGCATGGGGGGTATTTTGGGCGAAACATTATACTCTGTTATGTCCATGTTATATGTCTATAGGTGACGGTTACTATTTTCCATCAGATGGGCCATCAGCTTGGTTACGATTCTAAGTTGCGTAAAAAAATATTAGCAATTTTCAATGTGCCTGATTGATTATTTAAAAAGTGCCCTGTTAGCGAAGTAAGACTGCTAACGCAATAGTTGTCACTGAAAATTGGGATTATAATCGAGAAAAAGTAATTGAAAAATCGGAATGCAAAAAAAGATGCAAAGTTTTTAGCTATATATATATATTTTGTAAAAAAGCCAAGTTTTGTTGTATAAAAACCAAAAATAAGTTTGTCAATCGACTTTTTTGTTTAACTGTTTAAAATACTCTTTAGAAACATTTTTTACTACTTTACTTAATAAGAAAATAAATGCTATAAGTTCGATTATGTTTATTATTATTCCATCGATATATGTCTAATTTTAACAAAGAATAAAAATCTTCATTCCGTTCTTAAGTCAAACGTCAAATTGCAATTTAGTATTACATAAACACTGCACATGCATAATATTGTGTAACAGACGACCTTTTGATATTTTGTAATATCTAACGCGATGCAATGACTTTCCCTGGCTCTGACCTGATGACATGATGACTTGACCTCTGTGAGAATATAATGCTTTTACTTTTTAGTGTTTTCTTAATTTAATCATTACGTTCATAACGATTGTATGATTGTTTCGGAAGCAAAAATTGTAATTGAATTATGGGTCATTCGGTCATGTTAGTTTATGCAATGTATTTACGAGTATATACATATATATAGGTATGTATTATAGTGCAAATAAAATAAATTACATCTTTACTAGTTTTTACCCGTAAGTTCGTCTGCGTGACCGGAACATATCCACTGACCGGGTTAAAAAGTAGCCTATGTCCTTCTCCGTTTCATATCTGTAGAACGTGAATACCAAATTTCATAATGATTGGTTAAGACTTTAAGAGCTACCAAATAAACAAACTCACTTTCACATTTATAATATAAGCAAGGATAAGAATTATATAAACAAAATAAATTATCATTCATATAGATTAAATAAGCTACTAGATCTGCCTTAGTGCTCAGTTCGTCTGAACAAGTGTTCAAATAGGAATTTTAGGGAAATAATTTAATTTTACTCTGTTCATTTTATAATCCTATAGTCTACAACAATCACAGACTAAGACAAATTGATCACAGACTAAAAAATTCTAAAATTTTTAAGTCTGTGAGATTTTTTGTTTTAATTTCATTGTACTCATTGACGTATTTTTGTTTCAGGTATGTGTTGCTGCGTTCGTTTTAATGTTATCAATGAAGATTCAAGGGCAATATAGCTATTGAAAAATATATACTAATTTTAAGTATAAAAAAAAAATTAAAAATGTAATATTTTTTTTTGTATTTTCAAATGATTTCATCCTTAATTCGGTACAGATTTTGATACTTATTTTTGGAAAAACATTTATAAAGTTTATTTATCTCGTCTCGTATTGTTAAGTTCTATGAGTTGTCCATAGTCCTAGGATTTATTTCAGGTTATTATAGTAAAAAATCTTGCCTATTAATTCGCATTCTAATGTTATTTTGCTAATTATAATTTTAATTAGACTATGTCTGTACATAGATATTTATGAAGCATTGATAAGATGGATCTTAATAAAAGCAATAGAAAATATAATAATAATTTTTAGAAATTTTGCCTGTATATTTTTTTCATGCATCATGCAACACGAAAATGATTATAGTTTTTACAGTTATATTTCTAAAGGTCTATCTTAAAATCTAGTATATGTTTTATCTTGATACAGCCTCTAGAAGTGTTTTATTTCCATGGTTTTCCTTCTGCTAAAATCTACGCGTTCAAAGTAGATAGTATAAATACAAAATCTGTTAAATAACCATTAAATATTATTAAAAAAAATGCGTAGGTGTGTATGTGAGTGTCATTAATAAATTGAGTAAATATATTGGCTTCGTATAAAGAAAAAAATAACTGTTTTCACAACATACGATCGTCGACCTCTGTTTCTGATCTAACCTGATGCAAGAGCAACGCACCATAGAGATTGTTTGACTACATTTACATACTGTTGAGGAAAAAAACTATTCAACACGTGTTTTATTTATATAGTTAGATTAAGTTTTAAATATGACTTTGCCCGCGTAGTAGGTTATACATAATAATCGGGTTATAAATATAGCAGATTACGTTCTTTTTAATCTATACTTATTTATAATAAATCTATAGAGAGGTTAATTCTGTACATGAAATATATTTCCAAAATAATTATCAGGGGGTGATCGATACTGATGCAAAAAATGCAATTAGTAAAATTTTTGTCTGTCTGTCTGTATGTTCGTTATAGAAACAAAAACTACTCGACAGTTTTTAACGAAACTTGCTACAATTATTCTTCATACTCCTAGGCAGGTTATAGTATACTTTTCATCACGCTACGATCGATAGGAGCAGAGCAATGAAGGGAAATGTTCCGAAAACGGGAGAAGTTACTCCATTTTTAAGCTTCCGTCACGTGTGCAGCCTTAATGGCCACTTTTTAAAATGTAAAAATGTCCACCCGTGCGACGCCGGCACGGGCCGCTAGTTATTAATATATTAGCCTTTATCTGTCCACTGCAGAACATAAACCTCTCCCATTTGCCAGTAGTTGCCACGCTTGGCATGCGGGTTGGCAACCGCAGTAAGGCTTTGGTGATGTTTTAGGAGGGACGCTGCTGCTCATCCCTCGACCATTAAGTTCCTTTAGTCGCTTCTTACAACACCCACAGAAAAAGGTGGAGTGACTCATCCTACGCCGAGACCGCGCGGCGGCACGGCATGTACAAGAACATCATGTTCTTGTACATTTCAAACATTATGTGTATTAAGTGTGTGATTAAGTGACAAAGAAACGAATTCAGTTTCACTTTATAATATTGTTAAGGATTTATATGAATTAAAACGTTTATATTTATATATGCATAAATTTAAATACATACACATAACACATAATATATACAGACGAGTAGTATGCATGTTTTAAAAATTCAAAAATGAAAGTTATATTGTTAACAACATTGGATTGTAACGTTGTAAAAAGTTATTATTAATATTATGTTGTTTTACTCATTAAAATACAAATAAAATACATTTTTAGATAATACGTGTAATAATTAAATAGAAGTACTCTTTATAAATTGTTATAATTTGTAAATTTAATTTAAAAATTATGAATGAATGAATGAGTTTATTTACATTATATTACCAGAGAGAGACTTTGTATAAAAGTCGATTGCTTGGGTACCTCTGTCCCATTCGTGTTTTAACCGTGAAGCAGTTGTGTTTGCATGGCTGTGTTTTAGTTTGAAGGGTGGGATATGGCGTGAATTTACTGGGTACAACACCTGAGTCCTCAGGAATGGCAACGCATGGGGGGTATCATGGGCGAAACAGTATGCTCTGTCATGTCCATGGTACTGCTTATGTCTATAGGCGACGGTTACCACTTTCCATCAGGTGGGCCGTCAGCTTGTTTGCCATTCTAAGTTGTATAATATATATATATATATATATATATATATATATATATATATATATATATATATATATATATATAATCATCATTATCTTCTCAGACATTATCCGTCCACTGCTGAAATGAGGCCTCCTTATAGACTTCCATAAGGAACGGTCCTAAACCACCTGCATCTCTTAACGTCCTTTAATGCATTTGAGGTCATCACTCCATAACATAGGAAATAAAACAACACATCTGTTGGCGACCGGTCGATGTAAACTGCTTTTTATGTTTTTATATACTTTTTTATAGATTTACTTTTAGAATGTTTTCATATATAATTTTGATTTGTATCTCTTAACATTGTCTTGTTGATTAGTTGCTGTATAATTAATTTCTCTGCTAACATTCGTGCCTCTATTATTTATCACGTCATCACAGTTCACCGCGCCGTAATACGTAGATAGGTACAATTTTCAGTTGACCCTAAAATTTTAGATTTAAAAGCGGCGTCTTGTTTGAGCCGCAGACATCATCTTGCTTACTAGGTAACAACTAATAAAAGTAACGCTACCATTATATAAGTACAGTATTAGACTTAATAAAACTATTTTGCAATCCCTATACAATATTAGAGACATCATTGGAATCGTTTATATATTTTTATATATTGTAAATTTTATTTTAATAATTATACGAAATCAAATAAGCATATTTTAAAATTTACTAAATAATTTTTATATAATTTGTAGGTATATATTATTGAAACTTTATACATATATTTTTATATATATTTATTACAGGGAGTCAGTGGATGAAGTTGGCTCTGGACCGTTCTTTATAGCAGTTCCCTATTGGGGAGGCCTATGTTCAGCAGTGGACAGATAACGGCTGATATAGTTATGATTATGACAGTCTGTATCAACTGATTTTAATGATACATTTTCATTAATTTCATTCAACAAACGAGTTACAGATATGTTTGTAGACAGATACCTGATATGGCGATGATGATGATGATGATATCTTTTGTATTAATATTAATTAAGATTAAAATGTATATTCTTTATTGCCATATACGTTTTGCATACAATACTATTTTTAATAATAAAAAATATTACCTGTTTATTAAAATAAAATTATGACAAAGTTCATTATCTTGTAAGGGTCAAACCATTTTACCTCTGAGTCAATCAGAAATTCTGTTTTAATTGGGAATGGAACCCAGTCTTAATTTTTGCAAGTCAAAACACCTAATCTTGTACGGAGGTTGTAAAATTTAACATAGTACATTGACCTAATGTATAAAAATAGTTTCTAAAAGAATTTTTTCCTTGTTTGTACTTAACGGAGTGAGGTGTGATGACTTGATGAGTGTCTGTTTGTATGTACATTCACACCTATGTTTAGTTGTTTACGTGCTGCAATATTGGTAATTTCTGGTTTAGCCTTCTATTACTTTTTAAGCGGCTTCTGAAAGAAAAAGAATCAAGATTCGTCTATATTTTTTTTTTATTTATTAAGTATACACGGGAATAGATGGTTTTAATTAAAAAAGAGTCATAAAAATCGATTTAAGTTAGTTAAATATATTATCGTGTGTGCTAGTGGAATCTTCCACTATTTTTTAATAGTTTTTTAATTTCTGTTATATTTTAAGCTTAGATTATATATAACAGAAATTAAAAAACTATTATACAAATAGATACTCTATTTTTATCTCCCTAGAAATGCTTCAAGAAAAACAGGTCAACTTTTCCATACAATTTTGCGTGATAAATAGTTATGAGTGATTCCTTTATAACTTCTATGTTTATTTTGGTCTTATAAATTCTGCATCTTTTTAATGCGTAAACACTCATTTTATTTATTAAAGACTAAATCGAACTACATTTAATGCGTAAGTATATAGAACACTGATAAAAAAGAACGAGTCAGCTAATTTGACAATTAGCTGATAAAAAGTTGACCCGTTTTTGAGACTCGATGCTCTATCTATGTAATGTAAGATTTTAAGAATAAGTTATTATCTTTCTAATGACTTTTCACATCATGTCGTGACGTGAAGTGTATAAACAAAATATTTATTGTCGATATCGTAATAGGTATTACGGTACTATATTATATCGCGTAATTAATATAGAGTTTATAACTGGTTACAACTAGTTTATGGCCTAGTTAACTTGTAATATTTTAAACTGAATAGTTATGCAACGAGGAATTTGTTTTATTTATGCGCGACTTAATAATATTATATGCGTATGCAGTAAAGATATTCTTTGGTATTAAACAGAATTAACCGTTTTCCAGATATAGTTGTAAATAAATAAATAAATAAATAATAATCTTTATAGTTAAACAAACAATTTTTATTTTACATATGATGTTAAAAATATGTAAGTCGACACAGACTAAGTAAACATTCTAATTCTTTATTCTAATTAATTTCCTGCAAAAACGATGATACCAAAAAGCAAAATGGTTGATCTTAATATAAAGTCTAAATAAACTAATATAAAAAATACTACTCTACGTAATATAAAAAAGGAGATAGGTACATTAAAAAAATACAACTACTTTATAAATGTCAGTTAGAAGATGTTGATTGTAAACCTTCGAGAATGGTGTGTGTGCGTCCACTAACTATAGCGTTTACATTTAATTTTGTCTATAAGCAATTGAACTGGTTGCGAAGTCGACGAAAGTTGGCCACCAGTGATGTAATGCTATATTATTATATTGTTAAGAATTAAGTACGTTTAGTTCTAACTCGGAATAATTTTTCTAGTTCAGCATAATTCGATATTCAAACCATAGATTTAAACAAATACATTATGCTTTATAAAAAAAAAACAGCGATTTCTATTTTGATAAAACACTGTTTTTAATCTATACTGGTAACTATAACGACGACTTATACATAGACAAATATTATTTTATAGACATATTATATTAAATTAAAAATATTTAAATTTAGAACGCAGAATTATATGGTCTTGTTGTAAAAAAAAGTTTAGTTTCACAGAAATTGAGCCATCTTTTGTTGCAAAAAAGAATTATCAGACTAACTTCTAAATTGATATCGTAAACGCGTCAACTAGCACAAGTCTACAATATTTTAGTGTAACTGCAATTCAGTATAAGTAAATACAATTTTTACAAATGATTTATTATACTACTTACATACAATTTACAGAGAAAATATTTTCAAATTCCAATAAGCAAAATTTTGAGCCGAGAATAGTAGTTTTTTTTTTATTATTTTTTATTTTTTTTATAACACAAAACGGGCAAACGAGCATGTGACTACCGCCCAATATATATATATATATATATATATATATATATATATATATATATATATATATATATATATATATATATATATATATATATATATATATATATAGTGTCGTGAATATAACTTATATAGTTAGTAAGCGTTATTATAAACGGAGACAAAGGAATGGTTGTTACGTAGACACACCGTAGACAATTGTCAAACCATTGGTTTTGAACTTTGACACAATCTTGTGGTGTTTAGGCCGCAGTATTTTAAGTTTGTACTTGACACACTTCGATTTGTTTTGTTTTATATTTGTTGAGTTCATGACGTAGTGGTTGGCTATAGTTATTAAGCGAAGAACAAAAATTGTTACTTGATTCCTAAAATCTGTAAATTTATAATATGAATCGATATTGATGATTCTTTATTTTTAAGTCAAAGGTTTTTTTTTCTTGTTGGTCCTATGTCATATTAGAAAAAAAAATGATTAAAGACCGTTGTCGTTGTATCAGCCTTTAACTATTCACTGTTGATCATAGGCCATATCATATATAGGGTATATTTTTTTGATGGGTGAAAATGGTATGGTAATTCCGCCTGCGCTAACGGGATACGCTGGCGGAGTACCAGTGAAGGGTGATAGATGAGAATGAAAACAGGCCAGTTAGCCCATCAGGATGGATTCATCAGGAATTAACCATGATAGTTTCCAGGGAGAACCGCAAGGAGGTCGACCTGGTTGGGTATATTGCTAGCAATGGGATTCTCAGTCTCCATTACTAACAATCCCTTTCCCCCCAAATCATATATAGGGCATGAAAAGTTGCCAATTTTGACAGGCGGGTTAACAACCGCAGTTTGGTACTGTATTTTGGTGATGTTTTAAGAGGAACAATACTGCCCATCCTTCTATCATAAGTTTCCTTAGTCATCTCTTACGACACCCACATGAAAGAAATGGATGGCTTATTTGTATGCCGGGACCTACACGGATAAGGCCCGTATTATTCAATAAATTGTATTAAAACTACCTCGAGAGCACACGAACTGAGTAATTTGTTGCGTAATTATGATTTCAAGAACTGAGTTTTGTGTGTGTTTTTAGCTCATGAGGTACACGTTAGTGGCTGAGTTTAGTTTATTAAAGCAAATAGTATCTTAAAAGTTCACTTTTAATTTGCTTTCATACGTGTAATATTTTCTCTACGAAAAAAGCAATTTCAATCCTGAAACAACATAATCTAAACAAACAAAAAAAAAATATATATCAAAATTTCTTGCGGGCTCTTTCCAACAGACAACAACTTTCCGAACTCTACAGTAGATTTAAAAAAAAATACGATTTAAAAGTGCTTGTAAACAAGTCTACTTAAATAAAGACGATTTAAATTTAAATTTGAATACGTCTTTTTGCATTACTTCATTATTAATTAAAAATATCTTTAACAATCACAAACAAACTTTCATAACGTCGTTCATACTTGGTCTGCGTACTTTCAAAGCTTATTTCGCAAAACGAAACATTTTATTAGCAAAACAAAGGTATATTATAATTATTGGACAATACGTTGCAACGTTGTTATAACGCAACGATTTATTTTGCAGTAAAAAGTGTCCGTTTTGTAGCGAAATAACTGTTACTCGTGACTCTTCAGTTAAATTTAGAACCAAATAAATACACGTAATGAATGAACAGATCTGTCTGTTAGTCTCTTCTGTTTAAAAGAGTAAGTAACTGTTAAATTTCTTGTAGTTTATACTGGATTGATAATTTTGAGTAATAGTAAAATGATAATAAAAAAATTAAAACTTTAAAGTTTTTATAAAAGCCATGCTATGTCCATTCGAAGATATTCTTTTCTGTCTAGTGTCACGCTATATATTTGTCTATTCAAATTTACTAGAGGGAGACTTTGTACAAAAGTCGTTTGCTTGGGTACCTCTATCCTATTGGTGTTTTCTGCTGTGAAGTAGTAGCGTTTGCTTTGCTGTTTCAATTTGAAAATGCAAATAATGGCAGTGAAATTACAAAATACAGTACATAACACTTTAGTCCTCAGGAAAGGTAACGCATGACGGATACCATGGGCGACACAGAATACTCTTTTATATCCATGGTACTGTTTACGTCTATAGACGACGGTTACCTTTTTCGATCAGGTGGACCGTGAGCTTGTTTGCATTCTAAGTTGCATAAAAAGAAACTATTTGGGATGGAGAAAAATCAATGAGAAAAAAATGATTTCCGAGTGACGATTCCGTACAGATAAATGTAGCAACGACCTCCAATATGTGGTAAAGAGCCAAGACACAGATAGTTTAAAACTGTTTTATGTCAATTTACAGAAAAGTGTAGATCAACAGGGCAATGGACTGTTAACAGCTAATATGATGATAATGTTGAGCCGTTGATGTGCTAACAAATAACAAACATACTCACTGTCATATCTGTAATATTAGTAAGGATTATAATTCCTTGGCAGTAGGTTCAGAAAAAATATATTGAAACATGCTTATAATTAAGTTTATTTATAAAAAATAATAATAATATAATAATAAAATTTATTTAGGAAATATAAAGTTACATAAGGTACAATTTACAATTTTTACAATTTATATACAACGAGGAAATATCTGCATTGCCATCAGTCCCCAAACTAGGCCAGACCTGTATCTTGGGGACTATATATTTATATAGTTATATATATTAATATATTTATTAATTAAAAGAAGTTGATAATTAGTGGTTGAAATGTTAATATAGTGTGCCTCAAGCACAGAGTGGCAGAGTTACAAGTTGGCATGCAAGTGCTTTATAAAGCGTGGCAAATATTTATTATTATTTGCAGCGTCAAAATTGTTAAATCGGCCAAATGTGTAGCTATTTGCGTTGTCTATACTTATCTATATCTATGGTTATATATTACACAAGAATACGGAATTGTACTCATACTAATACAGAGAAAAAAGAAACTGCTCTCAAAGTGGTAATGAGCATAAAATTGTTTTGCATTTGCGCGAAAGTATAAATTTAAACAATTAAGATTGTCAACAAGATTTGGCAGTGTTGACTTAATATTGTCAATCATTTCCACCAGCTTTGGTTGTTTTTACGCTTTGTGATTGTTTAATGTTATTTTTGATATGTCACGGCTTTGCAAGTGGGTTAAGAGCTGAATTCTATTCGTAACAGTCCAATAATCGCTTCGGGCAAAGGCCGAAATAATTTGTTTCAAGTGGTTTTTGCATAATCGCTAAATGAATACCACTTATTTATCTTACTGATAATCTTAAGATAAACGGATTCTTAGTAAAATTATAATATTTATTGCGAAAATGAGTTTGTTTGTTTGTTACCCCTTGGTGCCTTAACAGGTCAACCATTCGTCTCAAGGTGTAGCTACAGATTTTTTTTATGCAATTTAGAATGGCAAATAATATATAAAATGCAAAAGAATATACTGTGTTGCTTATTATTTATTATTTATATAACATTTCGATACAATACTTACACTAGTGGATTACGGCTAACTGTTCTTACATTTAGAGGCGACCAAAGCAAGTTTATGTTTAAAAAATATTAAAATAGAATTAAATTATTAAACTATTGAATGTCACTAAATGAATAAAAATATATAATAATAACATGATACCTTTCATGTGTTACCATCCTTGAGGATTAAGGTATTGTGCCTTTGTACTCTGTAATTCCATAGGCTACGATAGGCCAGGGATGTCACGCGCGTGTTACCCATAATTGTTTTTTTATTATATTTTATTATATTTGGAATGGAGATGGACATAGCTTAATTACTTTTTATTCCAGTCAATCAACGTATCCCAATCATGCGGAAGAAATCGTGGACAAAAACTGTTAAAATATATTATTATTGTATGACAGTTTGATTTCGTCACGTCTGATATAAGTTTACGTGATTTTTCGATATTACATTTCTGGGAATGGTAAAAAATAGAATATTTAAATTACTTCCATTTCAAATGATATTTTTTGTATTTTATTTAAAAATAACATAATAATATTCAGTTTAGCATTTTTTATTAATGACATATAAAGTTTGTATAAAATGATTTTCTTTTAAATTACTTTTTTTTATTATTGCATAGTCTACTATAATTATTCGACCCATATATTGGTAACGGTAGAATATATACTTAAATGTGTTAACTCATATTGAATTTACTTTATTTTCGAATTTAATTTACATTTAAATTGTATTGTTAACCGATATTTCTAATAATTTTAATAATTTCTATCTTATTTTATTTTTTTCGCATATGGGGTCAGCTAAGCCGATGCACATCGACCCATACGGATCTTTTGTGCTTCCCTCTGCCTTATACCATCATTTCATAGATCCTATGTGTTACCCTAACGATATCCCGCGGTTTAAGATATCTGTAGTCCCCTAGTTCTGGATAAGCCGTTCCCTCATACGCATACTTGCCAACGAATCGCTGTTGCACATCAAGTGTTCCATGGATTCCGATTTCTCCCCGCACAGTCTGCACAGTGTGTCCGAAGGTAGACCCATCTTGTGTAGTATATGCCTTATTGGCATATGTCCAGTTTGGGCACCCATAATATCTATATAATAATTTCTATAATGTACATACATATTGTTATACCTATCTCAGGCACCAGTTTCTTACAATTATATTCATTATTTGATTAATATAAGAATGTCTCATTTTACTTCACTGTGATGAATTGTGAAGAGAAAATAAATTGATTATTTTTATATTTATTGTTTTTAATTATTTATTCTCGAAAGGTTTGTTATTATTTTTATTATTCTTTATAAAATTGATAAGAACTACTTCCGTGTTGTTTTCATGTTAATTTCACGATTGCAGCAGCTAATTTTTTTGCGGAGTAAAATCTTACAGAATGGCATGCCTTAGCGTCAACTAAATTCACACGCGATCTTAACCGCTGGAATGTTTATTTATTCATTTTAATTGTTTATTATTTAAATATTATTTTATATTATGTTAATTAGAAGACGGCGTCACTACTACCATGGTATTTTTAACGCTACTGCCCGTTGTGTTACTTAAAAAAAATTAATTAATTGCAATTTAAGTTCACGGTCAGTTAATTATGTTTCGTCATCTACAGACGTTTGCGAAATTGGCTGTTTAGTAAAAAAATTAGAAACATTTAATCAGGCCGGCAAATCGCATAATTATGCGAATAGCATTTGGTTCGTGTGACGCTTGATTAAATATGAGACCTATATTTACGTGAAACGTTTCAATAGCTTTTAATAGTGTATATTTTTATCGTTTTTAATTTAATATCTAGATCTGTTGTAAAATTTAATTTCATATCTATTAAGGCCAATGTCTTTCACGGTCTCAGTGAATGAATCAATGAAAATAATAACGAAGTTTTCCCAATAAATTGACGTTTAATTAATTATACTGAATATTGATCTTAACAAATTTGTGTAAGCGATATTTCTTTTGTCCTAATCCTTTTACAATTATAAACGCCAAAGTTTGTGAGATTTGATAAATATTTGTTACTCTTTTCTGCAAAAAATTACCGAATGGATATAAATAAAATTCATACATGAATTATGTTCTAACTTAAAATATAGTATACTTTATATACAGGTAGTGCCCCTGGTATTGCAGGTGTTTATAAGCTACGGTAATCGCTTACCATCAGGTGGGTCGTATGCTTGTTTGCCACCTCAGTGGTATAAAAAAAGATTCATGCGAGTGACGTTGCGAGATACAGGTAGTTTATAATAGTTATTTTTTAAAGCATTTAATTATTGGTATTACAGAGGTCATCATTGTAAATATATAAGTTTTAAATGATTAATGGTTGTTTAATTACATACTAACCTATAAGATATCATTAAAGGAAATAATAAAAAGTATTAAAATGTGTATTTGCATGTTTAATCATAGGTTTGTAAACGGAAAATGAAATTACTAAGGATTTCCGTCGAATGAAACTGTAAATAAACAATGTTCGAGAAGCTGTTTAAAAGTGGAAGTTACAAACTAGGGGCTTGTTTAGATAATAAAATTGTATAAAATGTTATACAAGTGAAAATGTTGCCCAAGAATGTATATGACAATGTTACGGATATACACTAGACAACCTTTTAAGAAGGCGGGGTGTTAAATGGGTAAACACGGAGCTGCCTTAGACGAGGATAGGCCTCACGCAAGCTTTGTATCATCATCAGCCTTTAACTGTCCACTGTGTTGAACATAAGCCTTCCTTAGGGTTTACCAATAGTTGGCACGCTTGGCAGGCGGATTGGTAACCGCAGTTAGGTTTTAGAGATATTTTAAGAGGAACGTTGCTGCCCATCTCTCGCTCTCCCTTAGTCGCCACTTACGACACCCACGGGAAAAGAAGGGGTGGCCCATTTTAGGTAGATAATGCTTGTAAATTCAAAAATAATAATACATACCACATATCACACAAATTCCCAAATTATTACAACACATAAATGAGAATTCTTAAAAAATTATACACAGGCTTCCAACACCCACGGGAAAGGAAGGGGTGGCCTATACTATATCGGGACCACATGGCTATATAAGCTTTGTATAATGTCTGTTTATCACTAAGCAACATTTTACTATGTATGTTCACTAAATTTATTGTACGTATCTATTTATTTATTGAACATTATGTGTATGTTTTTATTAGTCTAATTATATGTTTATAATATATGAATATATTAAGTATTACTTCATGTTTCTTTAATTCAATAATGCTCCGCCTATTTATTACTCTCTTTGCCTTATGGTTGACTGGTAGAGAACATCGTCCGGTATTTACTTCGCCAAATGTATATAGAATTGTGCTGTGCTTAAGGCACATGTTTAAATAAATAAATGAAACTGTTTTTCGTAAACGTATAATATCAAATGTTAATTTTAGATTGAAATTTCACGACAGCTAGCCGCGTTGATATTGTAACCGATTCCCAAAATTAATTTTTTTTTTATATATACAACTTAGAATGGCAGACAAGCTGACGACCCACCTGATGGAAAGTAGTAACCGTCGCCTATAGACATGAGCAGTACCATGGACATAACAGAGTATACTGTTTCGCCCATGATACAAAGATTACATCATAAAATCATTTCCAAGAACGCATATTAATTATTTTACCTAATTGTTTTTAAATATTTTAGTTATATATATTTTTTTTATTTAAAACACTTCGCATTTTATGTTATTATTAGGTATTAGTATTAACTATTAGTTATTCTGTGGTGTCGATTTATAAATGTAGAAATATACAAAAATGTAATTAATAAATTAAATGTGATTCAATTCATAATGTAACTTTAGTTGGTGAATGAAAAACAAGCTACACCTATGTTGTTTCAAATTGGAACTTTAAATGTAGGTGTTTAAAGTATATATTAAAAAAAACTATTTATAGTGTAGATAATTTAGAATAAAAATAATCAGTTCCACATAACTACACCAATCGCCTAGTTCTCAAACTAGAATACACTGTGTTAATAGAAATCAGATATCGGTCATCTGAGGGCACACCCAGCATCTAGAACACACGGGGGAGAGGGATTGTTAGTAATAGGCACGTTAATTGCTACTTCTAGCAATATACCCTGTCAGGTCGACCTCCACCCGGTTTCCACTAGAAACCATTGTGATTAATGCTTGTTGGGTCCGTCATAATGAGTTAACTGATCTAGTTTCATCCTCACCTATCATCACTTACTGGTGCCATGCCAACGTATACCGAGAGCGCAGGTAGGGTTACTATTCCATTCTCACCTATTTAAAAACTTAGAACATCCAAAAATGTTTGTTTCCTTAATTGGTCTGACTAGGAATCCAACATGGGACTTTATTTAAGAAATATACCACTGTGACACAGAGACGTCCATCAACATCGTCATTTAATAATTAATATAAACCAATAATAAATGCAAGTGATATAAAAAGAGAATAATAGACATAATAGCAAGTAATAAATAAACTATTATTGTCCACTTGATCTGATCATAGCGTTGCGGAAAATTTCCTGTTAGCTTTCTCGAGAAATTGATTTGCCTTTATAACTTATAGACTACTTCCATGATACTCCATAGATATAGATAAAATATAATGTATTCTATGCCGCAGATGTTACGAAAATATATTTATACTTATTGCTCAATCACGACTCACTTGTTGGGTTCGATAATGTTTGGCGTGAAGTTAGTTCATTGACATTCACACATTTGCTTCATTTGCAGAAAGATGTAAACATGCAGTTAGGTCACTTCGCCTGCGTGTATATACATTGATGGAATATGTTTTATTTGCAATATATTTAAAGCTATATTTTTTTGATAAACATTTTATTTAAATGTGTAGTAAGAACATAGATGTATATGGTAAAAATGCAAGATTCACATTCCCATAATAAACTTAAAAGTGGCATCAATTAAAATTTCGAAAAAGTACAGAGTAAGGCATATATGTACAAAAAGGTAAGGCATCAGTCGAGTCAAATATTTACTTAACACCTAAAAACTGTATCTATATGTATCTAGAATTCACATTTTTATACTATGCTATGCTCTTTTTCAATGCTGCTTTTTAAATCTTTTTGAAAGGTAGTTTTTTGCTAAAACCGTTTAGATATTTAAAGCTTTCAAGTTTTTTTATACAACCTGAAATAGCAAACAAGTTAACGGCTAATCTGATGGAAAGTGGTAACCGTCACATATAGACATGAACAGTACCATGGATATTACACAATATTTTTTGAAGTTGTACCTTCGAAATAAGAAAACACTTTAAGTGTTGTATTTTTAATAGAGGGAAATAATTTTATCGTATTTTGTTACTACTGAAATCAATTGAAGTCTTGAAAATGGCTCAATTATTCTATAAAAAGTTACATTTTGGTGAAAATGATATAGAGTTTTATTATGAAATACATGTGCAAATTTTTAATACGTAATCTGTCTTTATTTTAAATGTCTTGTCTTTTTCCATCACCATTGCCAATGGTGTCATGGCATGGTTAGCAACGTTGTAATAATTTGTGCGTACAAATATAGTATCTAAAGAAATATATTCCGTGATAATGTCATAGTAAAGTAAAATCGGACAGGTCGTAAAATGTATACAATATATACCTAATAAAATACAACCACTTTCGGCTGAAAAAAGGCGCGCTGATCATGCAAGGCTGTTCGCGACACTGCCATGAACCGCGCACATGAATAAGAGCTTCTATTAAGTTCGAAACTGGTGGGATGTGGCGTAAATTTACAGGGTACAGAGGAATAACAACTGAGTCCTCAGGAATTGCAACGCATTATCATGGGTGAAACAGTATACTCTGTTATGTCCATGGTACTGCTCATGCATAAGATTCCATCAGGTGCGCCGTATTGTTTGCCATTCAAGGTGTATAAAAAAAAACTAGTCGAGCGTCCTCAAATTTAAAACGCGAGTAAAGCTCACATAAATAATTAAATTACAAGTGTTCTTGTTTATGAAGATAAACAATTTTATTGCTATTTTAATACTTTTGAGATCTTAAAAAAAAATACTAAGATTTTGCCAAAATGATCATAAAATGCAACAATTACTTCTCTATAATGGCTTTATATCACTTACAATTTTCTACTCTAATCACAGCATATCCCTCTTAAAGCGTAACAATGTAACGTAAGTTAGTTAAATAGATGTTAATCGTTATTGGATAACCGTTACGGGACATTGCTAACGAAAGTGATGCCAGACGAAACGATTCGCTGTGTTAAACTCATTATGTCATTCATAAATTAGAGTTGTATACGTTGTTTATTTTATTTATTTAATAAATGCATGAAATTTTCTGTTAGTTTTCAGTCTGTGTTTATTTGTTTCCGTCTTGCAAACACTTAAGCATAAAATTGGATGTGGTCACCACAGTTGTATTTCTGAATATTGAACTTAAAATCTTGTTGGTGTCTAGTGTTAATAAGGAAGTGAATATTTAATTTAATTCAATTTAATTAATGTTCATTTGTTCTTAATTTAAATTCGTTTGTTTAATGACGTCACTCTATGGCAATTTCAAATTTCCTAAGCTCAAAGTATTTCTAATGAAGTTTCTTTCTATGGTTGGTGGGTATAGTATCAGTCCAATATGCTGTACACCTGTTGTGTGATATGTAATCGTCTCCACATTTCTTGCTTTTGGATTCTAGAGCAGATAATACAATAATAGTTTTTTTTTATACCATTGAGGTGGCAAACAAGGATACGGCCCACCTGATGGTAAGCGGTTACCGTAGCCTATGAACGCCTGCAATACCAGAGGTATTACGCGCGCGTTGCCAACCCTGAAGAAACCTCTTTACCCCCCTTTTGAAGAATTCCATGCTGTAGTCTCTTGGGAAAACCTTATAAAAAATATTTTGTTTATTTATTTATACTTAATAATACACACTGATAGTATATATATAAAATATGACAGAGATACTAGTATGTAAATGTACAAAGGCGAGCTTAATTCTAAAAGAATTCTCTTCTTTAATACTTTATGTATATAATTAAGTGAATAAATATACTCTAAAGCTATTCTGTAACCATTTTGTGCTAGTTGAGTGACCATTTAGTTTAAGATTAGTGTTTATAATATTCTTATAAGAAAGTACGAAACAGAGCGTAACGGAATTGCTTACAGGATACAAAAAATATCAAAATTTGTAAATTATATTAATTTTATTTTTAATATCAACGACTCAAACGACTTAAAAATATCTTGAGATTGTTTACATTAACAAGTATGATAGCTATAAGATAAAAATAATGATTTATCCATAATAATACCATAAAACTAAAAAGTTTGTTTGTTTGTTTGAACGCTCTAATGTCTGAAACTACTTGACAAGTTTTAAAAAATATAGTCGCATTAGATAGCTCATTATTTTAGGAAGGCTATAGACTATTTAACATTACGATAAGACTACGAGCGAAGCCGCGTAAAACTATTATATTAAGCAATAGAACGATATATCAACAATATCAACTTGACCTTTTTTGGGATGTTTTTATCTTTTATCTACATGCATGGCCGTAACGGTGGGGGGTTGAGGGGTAAAGACCCAATGCTCTACCTTACAATGAAAGACCCCAAGAAAATTAGATTCGATTTTTTGAAGTCATTTAATTATGGTTTCTGCCTTATCAAAAAGTTCTTTTGCCCTACCTTAAACATGAGTCTGGTTACGACCCTGTCTAAATGGTAAGTAACATATCTATGTCACATCCAATCAAATCCCACCAAGTTGGGTGGAAGGTTCAAATAAAAAAAACTAGTATCAAAAGCAAAACTTATAAATTGCCAAAGATGGACGTTATTAGACACCAAGCTTGCACTGAGTTTGCTAATGTGGTATAATACCTATATACCTAGTGCATTACTTTTATTATTGTGCAATAAAGTAGACATTTTGAAAGTCTTGCTAATAAAATTGCAATCTAACATAATAAATGTAGGCATGATGGTTATGTCATTGACTCATCGCAATATTAACCTGTTTTTGCTTTTTCTTTTTTTATTCGAGGTAGAGTTTTGTATTTTTTGTTTGGTAACATGAAACTGCTCGACGGCGATGTTCAAGCGTAAGTAATAAGTAAACGGTTATCGTAGCTTATCATTTATCATTTCCTCCTTCATAAGGGGAGTTTTGTCAGTAGTTGCCACGCTTAGCAGGCGGGTTGGCAACCGCAATTAGGCTTTTAGAGATGCTTTAAGAGGGACGGTGCTGTCCATCTCTTTACCATTAAGTTCCCATAATCGCCTCTTAAGACATCCACGGGAAAGGAAGGGCTGGCCTATCCTATACCGAGACCACACGGCCAACTTACCGTAGCTTATAGGCACTTTTAATACCAAAGGTTAGAGAGAGGAGGGAATTGTTACTTTGCCAGCAATATATCTGTCAGGTCGACTTCCTCGTGGTGTTTTTTGGTGGTAGTTAATTCCTGGTGAATTCACAATGGGACTATTGATCTGATGTTATCATCTATCATCATTCTATGGTACCCCGTCAGTATATAGTACAGTATATAGTCAGTGTATAGTATAGTGTATATAGTACATACGAGATTTCCATTCCAATAACATTCTGTTAAAAATTAAGCATACGGCTCTTCTGATGGTAAAAGCTTGTAAAGAATAAAACATTTAGAAGTCAAATCCCCATACCATTAAACCTTCAACAAAAGAGCATATTCTTTCCTAAAAGGCCAGCAACATACTCGTATTTTTCTGTTATATTCCGGGTGCTTATGGGCGACTGTAGTCAATACCATCAGGCGAGCCACATGCCAGTTTGCCCCCTATATTATAAAAAATAATAATAAAATAACAGTTTTTTTAAAAAATCAATTCCATTCCACCTTTCAACAAACTATGATGTAGTATGCTGATCAGCGTAATATAACGAGAGTTTGTAACAAGTAGGAAGCGTTACCATCACGCGATATATTCATGTGTATACATTCACGTGAAACAGCTATATCTATTTATATTTTGCACGTATAGTTATGTATTACTTTGTTTATACATAGATGAGTTGACAACACTGTTATTGAAGTGTAATCCAATAAATTTACTTACTCGAACGTCAAGGAATATAGGGTAGGGTTTTTGGGTATAGTTATATTAAGAGATGTAGGAGGTAGGAAGGGGTTAAGATTTTATTTTACTTAACTATGACATGACAGACCAATACGTAAACATTTTTGACATAACAATATGATTACTTAAATGTGACAATAAACAATATAATTGTTTTTCCCGCAAATGAGAGATTTTGTTCCGACTTCGATCGTATTATTTTCAATTTTTTGATTAAAAAATAACTTTACTGAACTGATTTTGATGAAATTTGTATGAGACCAATCTGAAAGTATATTTTTTCAGATAAAAAAGATTTTTCCAAATCGGTCTATAAATAACTGAATTATGAAATAACAAAAAAAAAATACAATTGAACTGAATATACAATTTTCAGTTCAATTGAAAATCGACTTCACATCTAACGATTTGCAATTTGCTAAATGTTTAGTTACTTAACATATTAAACAGTCCTTTTTCGAGTAGCTTAAAAAACATACTATATCAAAATATCATTACAGAATTATACAAATAGACTTTTGTTTGTTAAATTATGTAATAATAAAAATATATATTCTGATGCATAAGCCTAATATGTTCACGTCAATTGCTAAATATATAATATTTCATTAAATACACGAATTAAAATTATTAATAGTTTATTTATATACATGCATTTGTATTAATTTCTTTAACAAATATATAAAACCAACTCTACCATCTAGCCAAGTAAATATCAAGGTAACCAACATTTACAAATTAACTATCATTTACATGGTAGGTACATGATGAGGTTTGCTGGCCTGTCTTTCACCAGGCCAGAGGTTAAATATCCAATAATAAAGCAATATGCCTATTGATATTACCTATGATTTTAAACAAATTGCATATTAAACGTATAATACACTAGACAGTTGAGATGTAAATCAGGTGTAATATAACATGTCTTGTAAATAATTTAGTGTAACTACTTGTAAAAATAATTAGAATTGTCATTATGACAAAGTATTAAGTTGACTATGACAAAGTGTAAGTATAACTGTACAGATATTAGTGTAGTGTTTAGATATTAGTCTGGTTGTAAAATAATTGGAATTGTCACTATGACAAAGAACAAAAGAGATTTCATAATTCTCATAAGTGTTATTATATTGCTATATTTACTTATACTAATAAAATAAAAGAGAAAATTTCTAAAAAAATTTCGATGTTTACTACCTAATCATGTTTAGGTAACTAAACGAAATTAAATAAATATATGTGGAATAATAGGAATTTTTATACAATTTTTTTTAATAATTTTGCCTATGACTGACAAAAAAACTAGTGTTATTGCAGGAGATACAAATACTGTTTTATAATTATTTATTCTTGGTACCTAAATAATAAAGTGTTCTTAGTACTGAACTTATATTACGTTTACAATATTTTTATTTATATTACATATAATATTGTTTATTTGTGTGTGGTATTAGTATCAAGAAAATAGAAAAAATTGCAAATTTTTTTACTTATTTTCTTTATCGCACCAATAAAACCGATAGTTTGATTAAAGATTTTCTCCTCGTAGCGGGCTCTGTCACTTAAACTAGCACCTTGACCACAGACGAACAATTAATACTGGAAGTGTTTGCTATACCTGAAATAAATTTAGATTTTTTGTTTCAATTTGCACTGTCTGTGAGTCGGATTGCTTAGTTGTTTGTACATTTTGAAGTTACGTAAAAGAGTGAAGCTTTTTATTACTCATTGTAATATATACTATATACTCTTTATAATAAAATTATACTATTTATGTCACTGGACTGCGTTTTTTGTATGTATATTACACAACATCTTCGTAATTCTGAACTGATTTTGATGTTTTTTGGTTATCTATTAGGGTTTTGTCAAGTGTTCGACTCATATTAATTTGAATAGTATGTTTTTTTGGAAGCACCGTTGAGGTTTTGTTAAAATTATTAGAGAATAAATGGAAAATCATTTAATAGTATAGTCACTGGATGTGATAAAATATTTTGTCACATCCAGTGTAGCTGCTAATTCTTTATTTAAGATACGTCACTTCCTAGCTGCGCAGGCGCAAGCGAATGCGAGCACACATATAAGAGTCTCATGTGTATTTGCGTATGTGTGGCGTTCACTTTCGATCGTTGACTTTGCCGAGGTTAATTGTGTTTAATGTTACAATGCAAGAACGCCATTTTTATATAATATTAAGTTAATGACAGCGTATGTAATGGAGGCCAGCAGTTACCGTAATATGTAAGGGTCTCAAAATCATTGGAGAGACTTAGGAGAATTGAATCAGTACATCTGTCTAAGATCGATATAATTTAAACTTGTCTCTGTGTTTATGGACCTTTTAAGGAAATTATATTTTCTTTTCGAAAATAGTCACTGGAGAGTCTCGTAAATAGTTGTAGAGATTGGAAGGTCATAGACTCATTCAAAGAATTTTGTATAGAAAATACGATACTCTTCATGAAAGTTCAAAGATTTACAACAAAATTTCAATACAATGCAATTAGGTATAAAATGCACAAAATTGGTAGATATACTAGTGTTTTTTTTTTTAACTTTGTTAATACACATCTATGGGAGACATTAATAAAATGTTTAAAGAGATTTCTAAGTTTCAGTTTTTTTTTTTAAGTCAAACTGGTCGATTTCTAAACTTTTTTTTAAGCATGATAATAGAATGGTAACCCAGCCCGCGCTATCGATGTATACTGGCGGGGTACCATCTCCCACTGGTACCCTGGATTGGCGAGGATGAAGTTGGATGTTTTGGCTCATCGTCATGAGTTCACCAGAATGGCTTCCAGCGGAGATAGCATAGAAATTGATATTATAGGTTTATAACAGAATCATTGATAACTACACTTTTCTTCCACTGAAATGAATGTAAGTTGAAAGAAGTCAACGGAGTAAGTATTTGTCAAATTAAGTTAGTAAAGTTTTGTGGAGCTGGCAACTGCTGAACTTGGTAACGATCTATGGGGATAAATATCTCCAAGTATATTATATTTAACATACCTTATTCTAACTCTATGGAGAGGGCTATGCTCGGAGTCTCTTTGCGTGATAAAATCCGAAACGAGGATATCCGCAAAAGAACTAAAATAACCGACATAACCCGAAGGATAAGCCAGCTGAAGTGATAATGGGTTGGTCACATAGCTCGAAAAACTGACAACTGATGGGGAAAAAAGGTTCTTGAGTGGCGACCACGTACGGGTGAACGCAGTGTAGGACGACCCCCCAACTAGATCGAGTGGCGACCTAAAATGCGTTGCAGGAAGTCAGTGGATGCAGGTGGCTCAGGACCGTTCTTTATGGCGGTCTATGGGGGAGGCTTATGTCCAGCAGTGGACGGATAATGGCTGAAATGATGATGACGATAATGACTCTAACTCTTACTGTCCTAGGTCTTACTTAACGATCGGTCAAAAGGATTATTAACATACTGAATGTGGCAAAATAACTGATTGTGTTTTGGGTTATGTACATATGAATGAGTTGGCTCTTCAGTCCGTCGGTGTATGAAGAGATCCGGTTTCCGTCGTAACTAGAATTAAGTAATCTCATGTCTGGTTTGGTGCATGCGAACTTGTTGAAAATTCTTTAAAACTATTTTAATTGTTCTATTAGTGTATAAATGATGAGTATATAGAGAAGAAATTTTAAAATAACAAATAGATTAATTTTTTTAAATGGATGATAATAGAATGGTAGTCAAGCCTATGGTAACGGTATACTCGTACGCTAGCGGAGCACCAGTGAGGGATGAGAGGTGAGAATGGAAAGGCAGGTTAGTTAGCCCATCGTGATAAATACAACTGGAATTCAGCACGATGGTCTCCAAGGGGGACCACATGGTGGTCGATCTGACAGGGTATATTGCTAGCACTGGAACTGGTAGTATGCATTACTAACAATAGCACGATCAAATAGTTATATATGAACACGAACATATACAAATATATATTATAAAAACATACGTACATATACCATACGTATGTTTTTTTTATTGTAATTTGTGTGCTGTAAGTAATGTAAATAAATTATCTATCTATCTATCTATAACATCAATAAAGCAACTATAGTGATCAAATATGATGATGATGATGAACAAGTTTCATAGCTTCTTAAAAAATAATGGACTTCGATCTCGTAAAAATATGCTGCTTAGCAACGAGATACTTCGTATATACATATATTATGTATATACTAGCGATTCGCTCCGGCTTTGTATTGGGAGAAAAACAAAGTATATAGTCGTAGTATTTTATATGGAGATTAAGTAAAATTTTTGATACTTTTGGTACAATAATATTATTGTAATTTTCGTAGGAATCCGTAATTTTTTTTCGAAAATAATATGGAGAGGGCTATGAGGGCTCGGAGTCTCTTTGCGTGATAAAATCCGAAACAAGGATATCCGCAAAAGAACTAAAATAACCGACATAACCCGAAGGATAAGGTCTTAGATTATATAGATAGAATGTCTCATACAAATGAAGCATTTGTATGGAGACTAGAGTTAACGTAGAAAGATTTCTAAATATTCACACTTAATGTCTCAACTTTAGATTATTAGATAAAGTGTCTCCATTCAAATGCTTCGAGTAGAGCGGATAAACTTTTTCAGACAATTTTGCGTGATCAAATGAGTGATTCCTTTATAACTTCTATATTTATTTTGTCTTATAAATTCTGCGCCTTTTTTAATGCACAAAACTCATTTTATTCATTCATTTATTTTTATTTAATTTTTATATTTATTTTTTTGCAATCTCATTTCTTTGCAAAAAAAATTAATATAAAAATAGATTCAAAATTGGCGACGTGATTGTGTAACATAGCCACAAAATAATTACGAATTGTGTATCTCCTTTTTAAGAATGATTATTTATTACGTGTATGTGTATGTGTTGTGATAAACAGCATTGCTAGAACACTTTCTAAGAGATTTTCTGGGCGCAACCCGATATACGGGTTCAGTAGTAAAAACTATGCCTGATTTTTCTGTTTAGTAATATTCAATACTTTCTATGTCGGTTCTATATTTTGTATCATAGTAGGTAATAAATTTTAAGTTTTTAAATAAATTCATAAAGGAATTATTGTCTCAATTCACTTGTATTTTTGTGTGTGCGTGTTAAATACCTTTACTAATTCATATAATAATGTATTATATATGGATTGTCAATACAGAATACGTCGTGTAAAAAAATTGTTCCATAAATTTATTAATACATTCTCTATACAAATATATCTGTCATCTGCCTAAATTTTCTACACACAGTGAATTTTAGAGATGAATATTAGACAGAAACAATGGAACGTCAAATGTTTCTATTCAAACAGATTCCTTGTTTGCCATTCTAAGTTGCATAAAAAACACTTTTGGGTAGAATACGGCATGTGTTTTCATTTTTCTATATTGTGTCAACATAATAACCTGTATTTCTTGCAAATAAATAAATTATTTTTATTAAATTATCAAGATTTAACTCTGAACTCAGTTATTACGCGTACTTTTTATGATTGAAATAGTTGTCTTCATAATTACATCGCCTATTTGATCTTGTATAAGTAGGGCGATTATTTCTATTTTAATTGTACGAATTTGCAATTATATTTATATGAATGACAAAAAAAAGAAGTAGGTACGTTACGGGGTTCATGTATGGTGTTAAACGATATATTAAGAGGTGACTAATGGGAAATTTATGGTCGAAGGATGGAAGAGCGCCATTCTAAAAGATTATGGTCGAGGGAAAGTCTTTAAATGCGGTTGCCTGTTCACCTGCCAAGCGTGGCAACTACTGGTAAAACTTCACTTTATGAGGGAGACATATGGTCACCAGCGTACAGTTAAACAGTTAATATAATGATGATGAGGCATCATTTGAAACTATATATCATCCAGAGTGATACTAATTATATTTTTTTTTTAAAATACGAGTAGTTCCTTCTTCAGCAGTCATTTTCTTTTAATTTGCGATGAAAAATTTAGTTATTTTTAAGTCGTAAATACCACTATCCCTCCTCTACCTTCAATATAACTGTAAGTGCCGCCGGCCAAACACCTGCAATCACTCCCTCACACAGTCAATATCAAGTCTCATGTTACGCAATATTGCAAGATATCCTCAGCGGTTGCGGTGTAAAGTACAAACTTCCTTTTGTTGTAACACTAATGTGACACGTTGAACATTTAGGTTAGGGACAGATATAATCGAATATAATAACTACCGTTAAACGCTTGATAGTTGCTGTCTAAAATGCTAGTTATAAAGAACATTAGATACGTATAAGTATAGGCAGTGCAGGCAAGCGTAGTGTGGGGTGATCGACCCTGGATGAGTGACGATCTCAAAAATGTTGCAAGGAGTTGTCGTAGGTATGGGTAATGTCCGATATCTATATATTTCTTCTGAAAATAGATGATCATCCATTTCGATGTCGACAATACCAGTCCGACATCTATATTCAATACGAGCGAGTTACATATTATATAGTTTTCATTTTTTAAATAATATACTCGTATATCGGATTTTTAATATGTTATTGGGCCAATATATGTATAGATATTGTACTTACAATATATAGATATTGCTATATATTATCCACCCTTAGTTGCTAGATGCAGGATTGTGCTTTGTGGTGAAATATGAGGGTCATCTATGTTCATAAATGAATCATGGAACTTTGTGTGTTAGTTTAAATTTTCTACTAATCTTCAGTCATGAAAAAAAAAACTTTAATAATCTAAGAAATCTGAGAAACGACAGTAGATTCTCCTCCAGCCTTGGTTGGAGGAGAATCTACTGTCGTTTCTCAGATTGGTTTCTTATATACTCGACGGAATGTGGGCATGTCGAGAAAACGTACACTACAATGGCAATAGTTGACAAATATCTCTGAGTAGGGGGAAAGGGATTGTTACTAATGGGGTCTGAAAGTACTATTAGTAGTAATATATTTTATCAGGTTCACTTCTACGCCGTTGCTTCTGAAAATTGAGCTGCTTCAAGCCTCACCTATTATCTCCCACTGGTGCCACGTCAGGTTACATAGATAGTGCAGGAGGGATTACCATTTTTTTTTTAATTAATTATAAAAAATATATCTCTGATTATTTTATTAAACATTATTAACATAAGTATTAATGTATTTTAATAGAAATCCAGTTAGAGGAGTGAATGAAATTCATCCGACTAGTTGCCTATTTCTTCTGAGATTAAAATAAATAATTAGTAATATTTTTTTATGCAACTTAGAATGGCAAACAAGCTGACGGCCCACCTGACCAATACCACCCATGATACCTCTCATTGCGTTGCCATTCTTGAGGGAGTCCTCAGGAATGGTAACGCAATCAGGTGTTATTCCTCTGTATCCTGTAAATTCACTGCCATATGTCACCTTTCAAACCGAAACACAGCCATGCAAATACGAGTATAACTGCTTTACGGTAAAAACAAGAATGGGATAGAGGTGCCCAAGCAAACGACTTTTGTACAAAATCTCCCTCCCATATTCCATCCTTCAGGGAGCGGAGGGATAGGCAACATTGTGGATATTATATATCTGACATATAGTTCCAGCATAGAATGAGATATTCCTTCTTTTCTCGTGGGTGTCGTAAGAGGCGACTAAGGAAATTTAATGATCGAGGGAAAGGCAGTAGCATCCCTCTTAAAACCTCATCAAAAGCCAAACTGTGGTTGCTAACCTGGTAAGTGTGGCAACTACTGGCAAAATTCCCTTTATGGGGGAGGCTATGTTTAGCAATAGACATCCCCTACCAATTAAAGAAATACTTCTTTATATTAAACAGCGATTTGTTAACAAACTCACTTTGATATTTATAGTATTAGTAAGGATTGTTCCCTTATTATGTACTCTAATATCAGAATGAGAGCCTCTAAACAATATTTCACGATTATGTACCTATGTACTTAACATATTACGAGGCATATTAACTTAAACTAGTTTCTAAGATCAAGTTATTCGTAATTCAGAGCGGAACTACACGCCCATGGTTGTGGCAATACGTGTATGAGTAGGTGCACTTAGTAAAAAGTTTTGTTCATTCATTCAATCACAATATGCAATACATATATTTGATTTAATGTAACTAACTATTGGTTTAGTTTACGTGTAATTAGATCGAAAAAGCTGTATATATATATTTAAGCTTTATTATATTTGAGTTGAGAATAAAGATATTTTTTATTATATTTTTTTTTTTTTTTTATTACACTGTAATAGTACCTATGTATCGGCGTATGCAAATGTTGAAAATTTCTGGTCGTATTTCGATCTCTTTGAAAAAATGTTTAGTTTCGTTGGTAGAATATTCTCTTAAAAGTATATCTGTAATTTCCATGGACATTACTTGTAATGGTAGGAAAAAGGTCATCACCGTACCGTCACCGCTCAGAAATAGGAAAACTATTGAAATGGATAACTTTTAGATGGCGTATCAAAATAACACACATATGCACGCACGCACGCCCGCATGCACACACACACGCATACATACAGATACCACATTTTTAAAGCTGGACTTTTAGGGATATAACAGCGAAGACCGCAGAGACAGATAAATTTCTAAAAAATATTGTTTTTGGCAACTATTGATATAAGATCTATTAGTTTTTAATATCTTTCACGTACAGATAGCGCCTAGTGGTAATTTTATTATATAAGATTAGTATAATATTTTTTTATTGCGCATTAAAAATAATAAAATGTGGAAAGGACGCTTTACAAAAAAGATTTCACCCTATATACTCGCATATATCTCTAACGGGGTTGCGTAACTATGTGACGCATATTAAAATTAATTGCTCGTATCGCAGGGGCCTCTTTGTGAGAGTTAACGTGCTCTGTGAGGCTAATTAAATTTGCACTTGGTCTGATTTATTTTTGGGTTCCGTACTGAAAAGTACAAAGGAATCCATGTTGATATGACCATATGATCTAACATAAGGGTTTCTTTGTACCTTTTGCCATCCATTTGTCACAGTGCTATATTAGCAGGAATTACTAAGTTTATTGATTTGAAAAATAATTTAAAATAACATGTTTATTTTCTTTGTTAGGGAGTTCAAAACGGGTATTTAAAATTTGGGTAAAATGCGTGTAATGCGGCCTTTCATAGGCTTTCGTAGGCTACGATAACTGCTTTCCATCAGGTAGACCGTATTTTTGTTTGTTAACTCAATAGTATAAAAGAAACACAATTAGTGTAGTTAAATGTTATTAATCTAATTAGCAGTATTTTTGAAAATCTTTTAAAATCAAGCTTAGTTATGCGGTCCAATTTTTAACAAAATTTATGACCCAAAAAAAGGAATTATGAATTGTTGTAAAAAATAGCTACCTAACGTAACGTATAACAAATTTAGTAGAAGAAATACAATAAAGCTATTTTTTTCATATATCTATTTATGTGCGGAACCCTTGGTGTGTGTATTCGACTGGCACCTGACCGGTATTATTTTAACGTAACTTAGAATGGCAAACAAGCTGACGGTCTGATGGGAAATAGTAAGCGTCGCTATAGAAGTGTACAGTGCTATGGACATTATAAAAATATACTATGACGCTCTTAGTAATCCTTACGCATTACCATTCCTGAAGAGTTTAGTGTTAAGATTACCCTGCAATTTCACTGCCAAAATGCTTCCGATAACGGTCCGATTCTCAGGAGATGTGAAATGCCCAGTTTCTTGTCTAATCATTACAACCCATCCATCGTCGACTGTTAAACATAGGTCTCCTTCATCATCATCATCACAACAGCCGTTAACTGTCCACTGCTGAATATGCCTCCCCTATAAGGGAGGGGGGTCATGTCAGTATTTGCAATAACTGCAGTTAGGCTTTGGTGATATGAAAGGAGTGATATAGATGGCTCATTCTATGCCAGGACCACACGGTCTTTCTCATATTTCGCTACAAAGTACAATCCTGTGCCCCTTCCATTCACCGATTTCATGCAACATTTTTAAGATCGTCACTCTATCTCGCGGGAATAGAATCTTGTCGATTCATTATTCTTCTCTGTCTATCTCCTCTGTATTCTGGGATTTCAATGCTTATCGTGTCGTCATCATACAAAAGCTGTCATCGCCGGCAATCTGTTACCCACGCGTGGTGCGTCATCCTGTCATTCTTTATTAGCTAATTCTTTTAAAAACTGTCTCGTTGATATATTCCACACAGAGCTCTATTATTAGATCCAAGAGACTACAGTATAGGGTTCTATAAATAAAGGGTAAAAAGGTTTCTTCAGGCTCAGCAACGCGCGTAATGTTTTTGGTATTGCAGGCGTTCATAGGCTATAGTAATCGCTTATCATTAGGTGGGCCGTATGCTTGTTTGCCACCTCAGTGGTATAAAAAAAAGATCCTTTACCTATAAGTAGATTTCGTATAGCGTCGTCTGTGAAATGATTTACTCTCACCTATATTTCTAAAAAGATTTCTCAAGTGTTAGGTTTCGGTTTAGTTGAATAGTGATATAATATGACAGTGAAATTGCTGTTATTCAAGATAATGATCTTGAACGTCGCAAGTGTCAACGCGCGGGTGATGCCTTTGATGTTGCAAGCGTCCTATATGATTACCATCTGGCAAACCATATGGTTGTTTCGAATTCTCACTGTTTTTTATATGTAAAAAGTTGCTGCAATTGTAAGCTTATTGTTTTGCAGAAATAAGATCCGGGTTCAATTCTTAACAATTTATTTATGCCTAATTAAAAAAATGTTCTAATTTGATTTTGTCAAGATATCCTAGTTTGGACCACGCAACTGCTATGTCCTTATTATATATATATATTTTTGTGTCAATTATTTAGAAAAATTATGACGTATTTCTTAAAATATATTTCTATGATAAACAACATTAAAATATTATATTATATTAGGTTCTTCAAAAGGGAGGTAAAGAGGTTTCTTCAGGGACGGCGACGCGCGCGTAATACCCCTGGTATTGCAGGTGTTTATAGGCTACGGTAACCGCTTACCATCAGGTGGGCCGTATGCTTGTTTGCCACCTCAGTGGTATAAAAAAAATATTAAAATATTCTAATGTTTTTTCTTGCGAATCGAGATAGTGATAAACATGTCCATGGTCGAAATAAAAATATGACTATTAATATTTATTTATGTGGCTTGAAATAGAAAATAGTAATAGAGTCCTTAATAAGAGCACAAATATCAGGGGCCTACCATGAAATTACATATCGAATATTTCAATGTATGTTTGTGGAATAAATCCACCCATACGTTTCATTCATCATATCCTAATAGTAGGAATGACATGTATTATGTAATTTTAACATCAAATTTCTATTTCGTTCGTCCTCGAAGTTTCGGAAAATATTTTATGGTAGGTCCTCAGTTTATAAGTGGAATAAACCATATTCAGATAATACAATAGGACGTCTAAGGCAGCCACTTTCTCGGGCGAGCACAATACACTAAGTAATATCAACCAAGAAAACGTATTTTGTATGCGCACATGCATTGCTTTTACTGCTTATATAAGGAATTAATTCGGTAATGATGTGAAGTAACGCCAGATAATATTAATGAGTTCTATTACGTTTGATTATTCGTAGTTTATTATGGGCATAAGAATTATAATATATAATACACTAGGTTTATTTAGTTATTATGTTTTGTTATTTTAATGGGAACGGAGAAAGGGATTGTTAGTAATTCCAGTTCGATTACTAGCAATATACTCTGTCAGGTCGACCTCCACGTGGTTCCCCTTGGAAACCATTGTGCTGAATTTCAGGTGTATTCATCACGACGGGCTAACTGACCTGCCTTTTTATTGTTACTTATCATCCCGCACTGGTGCCCCGCAAGCGTATACCGTTATTGCAGGCGGGGATATCATTCCATTATCATCCATTAAAAAAAAACAAAGGAGTATCTTACTAATATAATGAAATTATAACTAGACGATGTCTCTATAAGAGAGATATTTAAGAATAATTGACATGAGGTATATTAATAAGTTAATGAGGCTAATAAGTGCTAAAACAATAAATATTAGAAATTTTGTTATTAGATATTTAGTATATTAAAAGTTGATATTTGGTTTGTCAGTATGTTTGTTTCGTTCCGGCACCACGTAAAATTACTGCACCAAATTAAATGTGATTTTTACAGTTGTATTCCTGAAGATTTCCAAATAAAAAATTGGGGTGTGTTTTATCTAAAAAAGCGATCTAAAAGCGATCTATTTAACTAGTTTTCCTACTTCTAAAGTCCAGGCGTAGGAAGTAACGGGCAAAAAGCTAGTATGGTAACACAATTCTATGAGTTTTACTATAATTTTTTCGTTTTAGTAAAAATTCTGTGTATAAGCAAAATGTATAAGCGAGACACTTCTTGTTGTTATGAAAAAACAACGAGGTAACAATTGCGTATGAGAAGAAGAATAAAAAAATGATGATGATGATGATGAAGAAGAAGAAGAACGAAAGATGAGAAAGAAGGCGCAGAAGAGAAAGCATCCGATAGTGTCTATTGGCAAAAATGTAAATGAAAATTCATGGTAGACACCCTGGGCTATTTGTTAAATTATTTATATTCAGATACTCGTTTGTTACAGATTATCGTGTGGTCCCAGCATAGAATAGGCCACTCATTCCTTTCCCTTGGAGACCCTAAGAGGCGACTAAGGGAGGGCGAGGGATAGACAGCAGCGTCCCTCTTAAAACACCTCCAAAGTCTAACTGCGGTTGCCAATACGCTTGCCAAACGTGGCAACTACTAGCAAAATCCCCATAGGGGGAGGCTTATATTGTATATTAGTGGGCAGTTAAGTTGATAGATGATGATGATTCAGATACTCGTATTTTTCTTAATCGAACAACACGTAAAGTGACTAGTTCACCTGAGTAGGCCACGTTGTTAAGTTTAGTTGTTCAGTTGTTTAGTTTTAGTATGCCACACTATTGTTTTTTGTGACACCAGACGCGGTGACCGTAATACCAACTCTTTTCACACTCAGTCTAATATTTATATGACAATGTCAGTACTGTTGGTTGTTTGCGTTTGATACAATTTAAATTTAAATAATTATACATTATCTGTGTATAATTTTTTTATGAATTCTCATTTATGTGTTGTAATAATTTAGAAATTTGTATGATATGTGGTATGTATTATTATTTTTTAATTTACTAGTATTTATTTTTCTATTTAAGCTTTTTCCTAGTCCTTTAGTGGTTATTTTTTCATAGTGCTGTTAAAATTGGTGAAGTTTCATAGATTGAACTGAAGTAATATACGGGTATATTGGTTCGTTGCCTAAACTACCCTCACATTACTTGGCGTTGGTGTTACAAAGTAGATACATTTCATTTCATTTTGTACTGTCTGTTTTGATGTAAAAAAACTAACATTGCTGGGTGGCTATTTTAATTTATTTGTCTCACAGAATAACTAGTGTACTTTCTTTATTTTTCTGGTCTGATCTTAAGTTTTAATATGTTCTAGATGTTAAGCCATCACATTGTGTGAGATCTATGTGTATATCTACTTGAATCGTGCTATATGTATCGAATCAGAATGAATAAATAAATAATTATAATATATTCGTGTTCAAAAAAAGAGTCCAGTTCACCTTACGACCTCATTACAACAATAATAGCTAGTTATCATCTTTTATATTATACTAGCTGACTCGGTAAACGTTGTTTTGCCATATACATTATTTCTAGAACTGTACATGAAAATATATCGTACTACAATTATTATATTTCGATTACCGTCTTACAATCCTATTGCGGTATATAAAAATTGCGATTAAAAAACAGGGGTTAATCGTAAAAGCGTGAAAATTTGAATTTGTATGTATTTTTCAATGCTTAATCATAATAAAATAAAAATAAAAGAAATTTATGGATAAAATAAAAAGAATATGTAGGGGTGGGTTACCCTTTTCATTGAGAGGTATGAAAAATAGATGTCGGCCGATTCTCAGACCTACCCAATATGCACACAAAATTTCATAAAAATCGGTAAAGCCGTTTCGGAGGAGTTTGGTAATAAACACCGCGACACGAGAATTTTATATATTAGATTTATTTATATATTACTTATATTTTATATATATATTTGCATGTTCCTTTATATTTATGTATGTACTACTTATTTTGTATTGGTATACATTATTAGTTGTTATTTTTTTTACTTAATTTAATAATTATGTACCGCTTTCGTGATTCACTCTTTCATCCCAAAGTCGATTGGTAGGGAGTGCTACTGGCATTAACTCCGCCTTTTGTACCTTATTTTATGTTGGTCAATAAAGTTATTTAAATAAATAAATAAAATATAAAAAAATGTGCATCCAAAGATTTTTCAGTGTTTATTTTTTAATCGTATTGAACTGGTTTGAATGGTTTACAGATGGAGAGATTGATAGAATATTTTTAATTTTAATGTTTAATTTAATTTTTATCTTAATTCGTTACACAAAAGTTACATCTAGTTATAAGTATAAAACCAATTAGGTACAAATAACAAAATTGCAATATGTTTGCCAATTGATATTATTGTATAGGAAATGGCTACTATAGAACTATTGATGGTAAGGTGGCAACCCAGTTCATGAACATAATAATACTAATATAGTATCAGGTAAGAAGATGCTTAGTCATTAATCAAAATAATGTAAACAGTTTACAAATGCACGCTCGTTACTTAATAAGAACGCGTTAAAATTACATAACATATCATGAATTTGGCCTTTAATAATAATAATGTGCTGGCAACACTCCATATTTGAAAGTACGTATAAGTAAACACGCATAGAAATTGGTTCTAATGGCAAGACGAAAAGTGCCAAATTGCCTCCGAAACGTCGAGTTGTGGTAGCTCGTTTGTACAACCTTTGATTCAATGTTTCGTTCACTGTGCAGCCGGGTATTAAAATGGCGCTTTCCGTTGTGTTTTTGCTTGATTTATTTTTATTGAAATAAAGTAAATTTTTTTGGTGGGTACTTAATTTTTTGGGTAATTACGTGACTGTGAAGGGAAGGAGGGTATTGTTTTTTGAATATATAATATAAACTTTAACCTAACTCTACTTAACTTTAAAGGACTTAATAGATTTCCTTAAGATGACTGTCGTGAGACTTGTCTTAAGAAGAAGTGTGGAAGTGCTATAGGCTAAATAATGTTAGTTTAAACTTATAGCGGAAATAAAATAGAAACTAATTAAAAACTAATTTCACATTTTATTGTACACCAAATATAGAGGCAAAATATTTTGTTAGGCCACAGATAATACTATATTCATCATCATCATCATTATCATCTCAGTTATTATCTGTCCATTGCTGAACATAGGCCTCTCACTGTTGGGAGTTTTCAGAGTAGTTGCCAAGTTTAGTAGGCGGGTTGGCAACTATAGTCAGGCTTTGGTAATGTATTAAGATGGACGCTGCTACTCATCCCTCGACACTCACGGAAAAGGAAAGGATGCCAGTTTATGCCGGGAGCATACGGCAATAGCGAAAATATTAATTTATTATATATAAAATTTAAGGTCAATATTTTTAAACAAATTATTTTCCGTGCAATTTACTAAGATATCATAATATTATCAATAAATATCTTGTCCTTAACACGAATTTTGAGCTATAAAAACATACATGATATTATTATATAATTAAATTTAATTGTATCAGTAATTCTGATACAATTAAAAATCTATGCATTTTACCAATGTTTAATTTATTATGAATATTTTAGAATTATAACAAATAAAAGATAAATATGTAATATACAGGCCTGTAGCTAAAATTACGATTGTAAGTAATATGCTTTTAAGAATAAATATTATTATTATTATAGAAATAAATTTCTTTTGCAACAAACAAGAATAAAAATGTAGAAGCATTTTTCTAATAACATATATATATTTTTTTAAAAGTATAATCTTTAAAAGTATTTAAAAAAGTATAATCACAATATAAAAACAAATTGGTGCATATAATTTGAGAAGTACGAGTAAAAAGCGCCATATTATTGTCGCGAACGGGTTTCAAGATCGTGCGACCGCCGACGGCGTTGGTTTCAAAACTTATTGTTTGTCCTATAATTACTGTTGGGTAACTGCTCCCCAGGTCCCCAGTACCCGAAGGCCGATCTTTAATACTGAGTTATGCATTATTAGTTCAATTTTTAAAAAGGTAACCGCTTATTTGAGAATTATACGCTTGCTTTGCCATCTTTTGGACGATTTTGTAATTTCACAATGTATTTTCAACTAATTTTGAAAAGAAGAGGTGCTCAATTTGGTTGGGTTCGATTGTATTTTTTTTTTATGTTATTTTGACGTCTTACTACAAAAACTTATTAAACACTAGCCGTCTCCCGCGGCGTTGTCTGCTTCTAACAATGTGCTTTCCGTATCATTCTCATTGGAACTCTTCATGAATCCGGTCTTATATTGTATTATATACTTAAATGATAATTACATATCTAATACCTTCATAAAGTTTTAGCCAATTCAACTGATCAGTTATTTTATAGCTTTTTATATGTGATTCTTTAGATTCATATAACTTTTTTATTTATGAACCCATTGTAATAAAACAAACATTAAATATTAAGTGAAGTAAACTGCAACGTATTAGTGAAAATCGTGTTCAAATCCCTCTGAAATTGGCCTGCACAAATGTACAAGCAGACAAAAATTCGAAAAACAATTATTTTGGGTTTTATTGCGTTCATAAAGCCATCCTATTAAAGTTTTTCTTATATATCCTCCATGCACAGACAGTGACCAGTTACGATTTTATTTTATTGTATTGACTTACTTATGTCTAAACAAAAGAAAATACTTTTTGAAGTATAAAGTACAAATAAGCATTATTACACTGATCAAACAAATTTTAATCATTTAGATAGAGTTTTGTTTAACTCTATTTACATAGTGTTTTTAATACATTTTGTGGTAAGACCATAATTTTTAAATGCAACTAATAATACAGAAAACGGGCATCACTTATGAATATCCCATTTAATGTAGGTGTTTTTTATATTACTAGCTCTATCTAATACTAACTAGCTTAAATCATTCAAATATGAATTTAAAGTACAGGGATTTAGGCTGGAATTCGAACTCTATAATCCCTAGACAGCGAACTAGCGTTATTCGAATGAATTATCACCGCTAGAATACGATTTTACTTACATTATATAATTGGGAAGCAAAACATATGTAATTGAATGGAGATGCTCTTAAATTTCCATACACGTCTATAGATAAAAAAATCATTCCGTGCACGTCCACGATATTTCCGCGGTAAATTAAAAGTGTCTCAATACGCATATAGATTGTTCTCGTGGTATATCGTGACGATAAAACCGTACGATATCTTGCCGAGGAACGGTAAATTATAAAAGCCCTAATTGTAGTAATCTTTGACACGAAGCGTCACAAGTTTCAAGGGAGGAGGGATTATGTTTTATAAGAGACGGGAATTAAAGCGATTATGTAGGTAAACTATGATTATGTGTGGTCCGCATAGAATGGGTCACCCCTTCCCTTCCCGTGGGTGTCGTAAGAGGTGACTAAGGGAACTGAATGGTCGAGGGATGCACAGCAGTGTTCCTTTCAAAATATTACCGTAAGTCAAATTGCGGTTGTTAATCCGTCTGTCAAGAATAGCAACTACTGGCAAAATCCCCCAATGGTTAACTGCCGTAAGGAATGCTCCAGTTCCTTATCAATTCAACTCTCAACAAATATATGAGGTCGACCTCCACGCGGTCCTTCTTCGTGATTATTTCGCAATGAATTCATCATAATGGACCAACTGATCAGACTTCATCCTCACCTATCATCACTCACGGGTGCCCCGCCAGTGTATACCGATGCAAGCGGGGTTACCATTCCATTAAAAATAGCATCGTCTATGAGCTGCGACATTCGACTTGGGTCGCCATTATGCGATCACTCAGCAAAGAGACTAGCAATCACCTTCCAACAAATTCAAAAGGACTGTACTTACCTTATCTTCATTTTAATACGTTAATTATACTCTGATTATACGGTAATTTATCACGTTAATTTAACGCGGTTTCCTGTACGTTTTAGTGTTGTACCTAAATGTTTTAAAATGTTTTGTATCGATATTTTATTTATATTAATAAGGCGTTTTAAAATATTTTTAATATGTTTATAGTATGTACGCATTTCATTTTACGTAATCTTTGAAGTATAAAACAAAGATGCTATAGTTCATTTCAATACAACTGAATGAAAAGGTAAACAAATGAATAGCTGTAGTTGTCCAGATCACAGGTCTCTTGAAGTTTAGTATCTATTAGTAAAAATGAAAATTTGACCAATTGATTTAATGTTTTCAGTTAACTAACGTTGCTGCCCATCCCTCGACTATTAAAGAAAGAATTATTTTTATTCAAGTAAACTTAGATTTAAGCATTTTTGAATAGTCATTTTTTATTACCGCCCATTTGGATCGCAATTTTAGGCGAGAAGTATGGGCAAGAAACTCAGCAGTTGCTTTTTTCAAAAAGTTTAAATATATAAATAATGAATTTGTGTGAATACAAAAAGTATTAGATCATTAAGTTCCCTTAGTCACCTCTTACAACACCCAAGTGAGGGAAAGGAAGGGATGGTCCATTGTATGTGTTAACACGGGTAAATATTTTGATCAGAATTCTCATTTTTTCATCACCACTCCAATAAGTGAAGAAAAAAGACACCACCCATCACTATTTTAAGCCAGACATCGTGTTACTGTCTTCAATTATATATTATATTATATAAAAACATATAGTTTACAAATACATATAGGTTACAAAAATAAATAAATAAATAAATGTCAAAATAAAAAAATATATATCCATCACCTTTACTCCAAAAGATTACAAAAGTAAACTTATTATAAATATAAATAATTACAAGAAATAATCACAATGAGAAAACAATGGGCGACCTTATCACTATTTTAAGCCAGATATCTAAATATGGGAGTGTTACATATAATAATATAAATATTGTCTTCATTATTATATTTATATATATATTATATATATATATATATATATATATATATACATATATATATATATCATATAAAACATACATATATATAATATATATCCAAATACTCTCTACAACAAATACATAAAAATATATTATGTTTCTCCAGACATATAAACACATTTCTCAAATAATAGTTCTTCATCTATTCCATCACATATCTAAAATTTATCAAAGAAACTATTGTTTCTCAGCAAAAATTATGAAAAACATTCTCAATTTGATAATACTAGTGCTGACTGTACGTATTATGGATTCCAATACAATGCAGTGGTCACACAAATTTGCACACTAAAGAGTCATTTAAATCGGTGGCTCACTGCTCAATAGTTTATTGAAATGAGCCGAATTGTTGCCAAAGCGTTAATACAAAATCACCTTGTAATCCGTTTAACTGCGCTTTCTAATTCGCTGCAACCTTAATAATTTTCCGGAGATACGACCTGCTTTTTGTAAATAGTAAAATTAATATTGGCTGAAGTTTCTCTTTTTTAAGCGCTAAAATTAAAGACACAACTCTTAAACTATTTTTTTTTTATTATCAATTTCTTAAAATCTTTGTCAATTTCTTAATAACAGAGACTTCCCAAGTAGGCATTTTCTGTTTATGACAGCCTTCCCATAGCCATTATCACCATCAGATCAGCTGTTAACTGTCCACTGCTGAACATAGACCTCAACCATAAGGGAGTTTTCCTAGTGGTTACCACGCTTGGCATGCGGTTTGGCAACTGTAGTTAGGCTTTGATGATGTTTTAAAAGATACGCTACTGCTTCTCCCTCGACCATTAAGTTCCCTAAGTTGCCTCTTATGACACTTACGAAGGGGCGACCTATTCTTTGCTGGGACAACACAACTAAGTCTTTTCATAATAAGAAAAAAATATTTAAAAAAAATACGAGTATAGTCACAAGCATGTTAATTATTGTTGTTTTGCATTGTCTTAATGATTTAGAATTTAGGGTGATTACTGGATATATTTTAAATAATTTAATAAAATACCATTTATGGTATAATAGAAAATATAAATAATGATTATATAATAGGCGTAAACATTATATTCTGTTATGCCGTTAAAGCTGGCGTCACGGTATACTCTGTGACATCCATAGTTCTGTTTACTTCTATAGGTGGCAGTAACCAATTTCTGTCAGATTGTTCATGAAAAAAATTGTAAATATTAAATAGTTTTAAGGCGTTTATGCATACATATATACAAACAATTTTAATACAAGTTCACCTGCCAGTCGGTCATGGACATACGTACAATGAATTGTACAAAAAAAAAAAACATCAAGTAAACATGCGACACACACTTACAATAACGACAGTAAAAACAATATTAGCATTGTATTGGTAATTAATATTTTTTTTGTAATTATATGTATAACAAATGACATTAATGTATACATGTAAAAAATTGGTATAATTTATATTATTTTTTTCAATTTATAAATAATTATTCAATCTTGACGAATGAGTATTTTAATTGAAATTTAAATACTCGTTATGCAATTTTTTTTAGATAAATTATTGCCTTGAAAATATCCATTGAAATATATTTTGTGCACTACTATAGTATAGTGAATATACTATCAAATACTATGAGTAGGGGGGAAAAGGACTGTTAGTAATGGAGACTAAAAATCCCATTGCTAACAATATACCTGACCAGGTCGACCTCCACGCGGTTCCCCCTGGAAACTATCATGTTTGATTTTTCATGATGAATTCATCATGATGGGCTAACTGGTCTATTTTCATTCTCATCGATCACCCTTTACTGGTGCTCCGCCAGCGTATCCCGTTAGTGCGGGCTGGGTAACCAATCCATTTTCATCCAACAAAAAAAATACTATGAGTATTGTATTCATAGTGCTTGGTAGTGTATGGTATAAGTATACAGCTGGTATATCGACAGACTTTGTTGTAAAATATTCCTTATTTTTAATAGATTTTAGTGACCTGTCATTTATACCATACTACAGCAATTATAAAAATTAAAGCGGAAAGAATTGTTAGTAAGGTAGGTAGGTTAATTCTCATTAAATAACAATACCCTGTCAGATCGACTTTCACACGGTCCCTCTTGGAAACTGTCATGTTTGAATTCTGCTGTTTCATTTATCACAATGCTCTGATATCATCCTTGCCCATCATCACTTACTAGTGCTTTAAGTACCTAAATATTATTTAAAATTAACTTATCTACTTTTATTATGGAATATTAACCCTATCTGAACTATTCAGTACTAGTGGGGGATAATAAGCGAGAATTGTTCACGATAGCTTCCAGGGGGAACCACGTGAAGGTTGACCTGATATTGCTAGCAATGGGGTTGTGAAACTCCATTGCTAACAATCCCTTTCCCCCCTATAAAACTGGTTATGTACCGTGTATATATATATATATATATATATATATATATATATATATATATATATATATATATATGTAGATAAAATATACACGAGATTTTAAGTTACATTTCCAGGAACACATTTGTGAAAATCTCATCCAATTTGCTACAGTAGTTTCACGTTATATATGAAGAAACATATAGACAAACAAACAGATACATAATATATTGTTTTGGTATCTATTAGTCCATAGTGATTGGTTCAGCTGTTAAGGCGCTATAAGGTGACAAAGTCACTTTCACATTTATAATACTAATAAGTAGGGATTGTACACGAAAACGGAATATCAGATATATGTGTTTGATATATCAGATATGTATTATGTTTATGTAAATAGATGTTTAGTTGAAACCTTGACACAATGTTAGGGTTCCGTGTTAATCTTATATTTTATAAAATCTCACATTAAAAAATAAATATTCGATATACAATGATATATTGGCAGAATCTGTTTCAAACATGACACAACACCATCTAGTCCTAAACTAAATAAAACTTGTACATAGTACAAGGTACTGAATGATTAAAACATACATTTAATACTTATAATGCACTAGAGATTTCACTCGATTTCGTACGGATAGGTAAAATTTTCGGAAATAATATATAGATTACGTTACTCGCTGAAAATGTAGCTTTCTACTGGTGAAAGAATTTTTAAAATCGATTTAGTAGTTCTTGAGTTTATCTATTACAAACAAACAATCAAATCTTTCCTCTATCATTATATTATAGTATAGAATTATATATATATAATACTCAAACCGATACAATATAAAACACATATACAAATGTTTGTATTGTTTGGGAATCGAATTCACGATCATCTAAATGTGACATAATGTTAAGCTCTTACACCTATTAAGGTTGATTGACACTTTAACATTCACCTAATGAGTTGTTTTGAAAACCTCCTTAAATTGGTCGCGTTATTTACATTGTAGATTTAAGTAATATTAGGCCTACTCTTCGTTACATAATTTTGTGTTTTGAGGTCACTGACACTATTTTTTTCATTAACAAGTGTTTCTGTTTTTTGCAGGTACGTGCGTACATCGTTTTATTTGTGGAAGTAACAAGTCGATTCGAGATAGAGGTACATCTCTTCTTCTTACATTTAGTAAATAGTATTTTTTTTAATGGATGAAAATGGTGGCGCTGGCGGGGCACCAGTGAAGGATGATAGGTGAGAATAAAATGGCAAGTCAGTTAGCCCATCATCATCTTCCTACCCTTATCCCAATTATTATTTGGGGTCGGCTTAATATGTTTTTTATCCATATTACAAAAAGATTGGGCTTATAGTTTTACGATCAGCCGCCTGCCTGACGTCAACCCTCTTTGGGAATAAGTCAGTAAGCCCATCGTGATGAATAAATCTAGAATTCAGCACGATGGTTTCTAGGGATGACCACGTGGATATCGACTTGACAGGGTATATTGCTAGCAATGGGAGTGTTAGTCTGCATTATTGACAGCCCTTTCCCCAAGTGAACAATATTTTATTTTTATTAAAATTTTACTAATATTAGAAATGTTAAAATGAGATTTGTTGTGTCGTTTTATGAAATTATTATATAGTCATGTATATAATAATTTAATAAAACTATTCTATTAATTTAGGATATTTTCTATCCGTGTACAAAATTTTATTAAAATCTGTCCAGCCGTTTAAGTATGATTGCGCAATATAGATTCAAACATTTCTACAAACTTTCAAGTTTATTATTATTTACTTTTTGCTATTTTCCCACGGAAATTCCTACAGGGACGGATTTGCACAGGGAAAGTCACGGTAACTAGATAATATAATAGGAAGAAATAAAATAGATTGTTTTTACAAAATAAATTAAAAACAATTGGGACAAAATCAGTTATTTTGATTTAAAAATGAAACCACTGAATTAATGATGAATTTTCTATGAAACCAATCTGAAAGTATATTCTTTCAGATAAAAAGAATTCTCCAAATCAGTTTAAAAATGGTAAAGGTTACAAAAAAATACAAGCATATTCAGTATTTTCACTATTTTTTAAAGTCGCTTGAAAGATAAATATGATTATTTTTTGTATATGTATTCTTTTATCATTTATTATTAAAAGGCCGGCAGCACACTTGCAATGCCGCTGGTGTTGTGGGTGATCATGAGCTACCGCCGCCCACTTACCGTCACCTTACCATCAGCTGAGCCGCATGTTCGTTTACCCCCTATGTTGTAAAAAAATATCTTTTTTTTGTGTGTTTGTCTGTTATTATTTTTATGCTGTTAATAATGCAAATAAATTATATATTTATCTATCTATCTACCTTATGGCTATAATGCTTGATAATCAGAAGTAGATTAGTCGACTGTTCTATTCTAGTAACTCTCGATATGTCCAGGTGTCACCGAGTATACTCCTATATTACTCGCAGGTACAATTGAATAAATAGCAGTATAATAAAGTTTGTTTAATTTTTTTTTTAAACGTCAACTTTCACTTTTCCGTTTTTGCATCATAATATTCTAAATAGATGCCGTACAAATGTGGAAGAAAGCGTTTGTTTGGCGGATCGCTAATGCACTGTTATGGATTCGGACCACGATCAGTTTTCACGTGCACCCACATTGAATATAATAAATTCCGTAGCCTCTCGAACTTAGTGTCCGGAATCTAAATTATACACACTTTCTTTGATTGTTCATCTTACGAAAGCGTAGTAATGTTATGTGTAATGGAAATAAATAGATGCGGACTTCAAATAAGGTTTTCGATCTTAGAATTATATTGATATTTTATAAATTTTATCGACTCGAATGGAATCAATACATCGAGCAACGACGAAATCAATGTGCAGAAGTACGATATCACGAACATAGATTTCAATATTTTCACGTTAAAAAATAGAAAATCATACAAAATTGTTGTACAAAATAGAATGGGATATCTCTATCTAGAAGTATACGACTTAAAACATAAACAAAATATATTATTTACAGTACTATCTACAACTATTAAGTGTAAGTATTTATAAAGTGTTTTAATTCTCTATCCTGTTATTTATAAATAAAAAATGTGTGTGAATGGAAAAAATAACTGTCATCGGAAAAAATGTGTTCGACATCATTTACCCGGTATCTCTTGCTATTGAAAATTATCAACAAAAAGGCCGTGGTACTTTTTAAAATCATATAACATTAACAGATATGTAAGCCGCATAAATTTCGGCCATCGTGCCTCGATAAAGTTTAAATTTAATTAAGCCGTATGTGTGTTCCTTTGCCGCGTTGCCGTGAAAATATCAATATTCTTATTAAAAAAGTTGACCGCGCGACCATAAAGTAAATAAACGCGCGTAAACTGTATGTAGTTTTAATGAACTTCGTGTCATCATTGGCGTTATCAAGTAACGGGATGAACAGTTCCGTTGGCAAATTTCATGTACTTTATTTAGGGGTCAAAAAACGTTTAACGAGTCGGTTCGACTTCACTGCTGGCGCGTTTTCAAACCATTGTTGAGTCCAGAGCTGTGGTCTGCTGGAGCATACGTCGTTTTATTTTTTTTTAATTTTAATCCAAAACCATTGTATCCTGTAAAGCTTCCAGCATTCTGTATAGAGGGATGGGATTATTTATAACGGGTATTGTCCTCATTGCTAGCAATATACCAGAGGGAGACTTTGTACAAAAGTCGATTGCTTGGGTACCTCTGTCCCATTCGTGTTTCAACCGTGAAGCAGTTGTGTTTGCATGGCTGTGTTTCGGTTTGAAGAGTGGGATATGGCGTGAATTTACTGGGTACAGAGGAATAACACCTGAGTCCTCAGGAATGGCAGCGCATGGGGGTATCATGGGCGAAACAGTATACTCTGTTATGTCCATGGTACTGCTTGTCTATAGGCGACGGTTACCACTTTCCATCAGGTGGGCCGTCAGCTTGTTTGCCATTCTAAGTTGTTATATCCTGGTAGACCTTCACGTGGCCTTCTGTAAACCATTGTGGTAAATCCCTGATGTTTTAGTCACGGTAGGCAAACTGATTATTATCACCTACTATTTCATATTAGCATCCTAAACCAATAGTACGGGTGACATAAATATAGCTATGTAGGTTTATTTATCCATTAAAATAAGGCTTCGTATGGTTTAGACTGAATTCTGCGAGATTGTAAAAGATGATAGGTGGAAATAAAGTCAGATCTGTTTTCAGAACTTTTCCTAAAAACTACCCAACGAACCAATGAATGGATAACAAATGCTCGGAGCCTAGTGTTAAGGAACGGTTAATACTAGATTCTAAACAGCGATCTAATAATTTGTGTAAAGATGTCTCATTTAGAGGCAAAACACGTGTCTCATTTAGAGGCAAAATGGCAGTCGGAGATTGATGATTAATATCGAAGATTCTGGAACTTCTGGTAGTAATAGTGGTGGTCAATCTTCTAGTGTTAGTAGCCACACACATACTAATGGTAGCGGCGTTAAACAAAATAGTTCTGTTTAAATAACCAGTGATATGGAGTTTTGCAAGATAACATACAGTTCAGAAAAAGTTCACCAGATTTTAGCTATGATGGAATCCAAGATACTTGATAAAATATATTGCCATAAGGTTATTAGTACTAACAATACCTTCTTTGGAAACGAGTGCAAAAAATGCGAACTTTTTAGTACACTACAGTTTTAGGTCTGATAACAGTTTGAAAACACGCCGGTGGGAGGCATATTAAAATGTTGGCTCGCTTCGGTTTTGCGACAGTTACAAATGTTTGGATTATAGACTATACTTAATATACATAGTTAGGGTCTCTTTAGCCGCAGCCGTTTGTAGTTATAATTTTATTATTTAAATTCGCAGATGACACACCTGGCTCGGTATCTGCCTGCCACGACTTGATCGAGTGGCTGCTATAAAGTCGAATTTTATATCACGGAAAAGTACTCGCTCGGATTATCCGTGTGGTTTTATTTTATATCAAAATTACGTGTTTAATTTTATATGTTTAATTTTATTGACTCCAATTAATATGCCAAATGATTTTTTTTATATTTTGTACCTAGATAAAGATTTTCCACGGGGAACTAGTGAGTCTAGTTTGAAATATTGAGAAATTGATTCAGTCTTTTTGGCAACGATATCTTCTGTCTTTTTTTTTTTATTTTTTCTTTTGTAATAAAAGTGAGTAAATAATATCTACAAGCCAGCATAAAATGGACCACTCCTTTCCTCGCTGTGGGTGTCGTAAGAGGCGACTAAAGACCTCAATGGTCGAGGAATGGACAGCAACGTCTCTCTTAACCCTTAAATACCTGAAGTTTTAAATTTGATACCGGGGTTATAAATCGCATTTATAACCCCTAGGCGCCTACAATCAATTTTATTTTAATATTTGGCTGTTTACATGTTACCAAATGTTTTTTCAAAATAAATACATAAAAATATAGTTTTGAATTTTTTTACTATTTTTCCCAATTAGTAAACACAGTAAAGGGTACACTTATATATCTTTTAATTTGATTTAAAAAATCAGGCTTTTAAAGGTTAAAACATCACAAAAGGTTAACTGCAGTTGCCAACCCACCTGCCCAGCATTGCAACTACTGGTAAAACCACTCTTATGAGAGAAGCCTACGTTCAGTAGTGGACAGTTAACGGCTGATATGATGATGGTGATGAAACAATATCTACAACGAATCCATATTTGAAAATTATACTGTTGTTCAAAAAAATTGCTGTGGCATAACGTTATGGTAGATACAAGCAGAAGGACGGATGAATAAAGCCTTTGAAATGATAGTGTCTTATTGAATCCTTTTGTTATGGAACCCTACATTTAGTTGTAAAATTAGTATGGGAGGCTCAAAATTCTCTGTCATTTTGCAATAAGTTTTGTTTATTTTTTCTGTTTCTTTGATAAATATTACATTGACAGAATAGGTACTTCCTCAAAAGTACACAAACGATTTTGGTTTCATTGCATAGATACATATTTTTTTTAACGTATGATGATAATAGAATGTTAGCTCCGCCTGCGCTATCGATGTACACTGGCAAGGTACAGTGAGGGATGACAGATGCGGAGAAAGCAGATCCGTTAGCTTATTTTGACGAATTCAAATAGTATTAAACTACGATGGTTTCCAGGGGGAACTGCGTGGAGGTTGATTTGACAGTATCTTCCTTTCCTCTTCGCGGAATTCTCCTTATCGACCTCCACGCAGTTCCACCTGGAAACCATTGTGATTAATACTTCTTGCATTCGTCACGATGGGCTAACTGACCTGATTTCATACTCATCTATCATCCCTCACTGGTGCCCCGCCAGTGTATACCGATAGCGCAGGCGGGGTCACCATTTCATTATCATCCATTAAAAAAAATCTCCCCACCCCTAAGGCTGTATACTAGTATGGTCTGTTTCAATAAAACTTAATGAAAATGTAAACCAATTAGTAATTGACGTCGAGCCATGTTAATTGTCCGAGATAAAAAAATAGTTTCTATATAACGACTGCACCAAATCGGATGCGGTTTTCACTCTTGTGTTCTATGAAGGTCTAACTTGATCTGGTGTATGTTTTTATCTTTTTATGCTATTTAGAAGTGGTTTATTCGTGTTTCCTACTTCTGAAATCCAAGCGTACGAAGTAGCGGGCAAAAAGCTAGTAGTAATGTGTACCATTCTATTGTAGGTACACGTAGACATCTCTTATTAATAATTCATAGAAAAAGTATTATATTATTTGTCTATGATAATATCAATAATAAATGACTAATAATGACATAATATAATCATTCGAGTGGTTGTCACACGTGCCCGACGGTATATTATGAATAGGTACTTGCGAAGCGTTATATTATGTTTAGTTAAATCTTGTATTAATTATCAGGGATTAGGTGTGTAATTTATGTATTTTTAAAACAATATTTATTTTCAAAGATCCTGGTTTGAGAGATATTTATAACGGAAAAACAAAGTATCTAGTATGTATTATTTATTATATTGGTTACATATTTTTATTTAATACATAACTTTATTTGCATTAAATCTTATGACAATATTTTATATATTATTGTATAATTTTTTTTATATTTATTTCTTATCTATTTTCATATTTAAAATGTGATTATATTAATACATCACTAGAATAACTGGAAAGTGATTATCCACCTGATAAAATGTTATAGTCTGTACGTTTGTGCACGCAAATCTCAGAAATGGATTAACCGATTTGAATGCGGTTTTCACTAATGCGTTGCGGTTTACTCCACTTAACATTTAGTGTTTGTTTTATTTCAATAAAGTTATATAAGTAAAAAAGTTATATCAATGTAAAGAATCACATATAAAATGCTATAAAATAACCGATCAGTTGAATTGGCTGAAACTTTTTTTATTATATGTATTGATTTTTGAAAATTCCGTTTGCTCGGGCAAAGTCGGGTCTGGAAGCTAGTTACTATTATATCTGTAGGCACATTAGAATATTATTATTTGTAAAAATATTTTGTAATTATTTTTTGCTAACATTATACTTAACAAAACTAAAGCTATTGTAAACAGTATATTGTATGATAATAATATATTTTTTTAAATTGATATATTGTTCAAAGAAGTATTTCCGCAAAGATAAGTAAATGTCAGCAATAAGAAAAAAATGTTTCATAACAAATAGCTTAGAAAAAAATCATAATGCTTGTTTGAAAATAATTCTTAGAATGATATCCGTTTGGTTGATTTTGAAATATGAATCTCTAATTGTAGGTGTATTTTTAGCAAATGTGAGCATGCTCTAGCAATTTGAATAATACTCGTAGTTTAAATCTCAAGTTATTGGGTTTTTATTCCTTCATTGAAGAATATTGTATAAATAAGAATATTTTTCAATCGACTTCAAAAAAAGGTTCTCAATTCGGTTAAAATTTTTTTTTTTATGTTTATTACTTCATAACTCCATCAGTTGTAACCCGATTTGGAAAATTCTTTCAGATTGGACCCATAGAAATTTTATTAAAATCGGATCAGTTGGTTAGTTTTTAAAACAAAACAATAGGTTTTGTCACAATTATACCTCCGTGGTATAAAAGAAATTGAAGTCGGTTTTTTTTTTTGTGGAATACATTATTCCATGTATTATATGTAAGTTATTAAAAAAAAAGTAATATTACGTCTTGGATTCTTCATGTACACAATGTCATCAAATCATCCTTAGTAATAAATTGTTGCATGCCCGATAGGGTATAACTGTTGATACTGATGTCCAGTCAAAAGCAACGTTTACTGCTATATGTATGTACACAATTAGCAATAAAATTCTATTCTATTCTATTGTAATATTACAAATGAGAGTGTGTTTGTTTGTTATTTTTTAGCACCTTGACAGCTCAACTATTCATGCCGAATTTTGTATACATGTACCATTTGGAATAGGCATATAGGTTTTTTGTACTACTGACAGGGTCCCGCGATTGATTATGATCTCAATTGATGGAAAGCGAAGATGTGGTCAAAGATGGGGCTCGCGGGCCCACGATTAGTCTGTTCACATTTGCCTTAAATTAGTGCAGGTACATAGGTAGAGTGAATTTATAAAAGCTACTATTTATCCCGGTCACGTGAATGAAGTCGTAGATACAAATTAGTACTACATAAATTATCATATGTACAAAATGCGTTATGTATAATATTCATAATATATTTTATTGCTGTGATATTATTATTATTTATATTGTATCTCCAGAGTTGTATCTCTACGGTAAAGACCAATTAAAAGGTATACTTCAAACAAAAAAATCAAAAACCGCCTTAAGATTTCGTCGTGAGCCCAATTAGCAGGAATCCAAGCACGCGCTTTAAAAAAAAAGTTTTTCAATATGGCGATTTTGAATTATGCAGCAAAGTGAGGGTTAATTTTTATTAAATGCAATATAAAGAGGAGCCGCTATATTATTATATTATAATAGTGGAATTTTAAAACAAAGTCTCGCCTGTATATTGTAACTATACATTAAATTCTGTTGCGATACAACGATTTTTGCTTTAACTCGTTTATAAGAACATAGCCTTTAGTTGATAATAATTAGGTTGTATTTTTTTATTAACTACGCTACTTTTATAATCTTCATCAATTCTGTGTCTATATTTATGATTCTTTTTTAATTGAAAGGTACCTATTAGTCCCAGATGATTTTTGTCAAGATTGGCATAGGAATTTTTGTGATAGACAATCTTAACTTTGCCAATGACTTTGAGAAGTAGTTTGTTCTCTTTACAAAATTCTAGGTGTATATCAAATTTCATGATAGTTAGTTGTCTTTAATCAATTCTTATTCTGGGTACATGTACTTATATAAGACAGAGAAAAATGTATAAATTACTTTTTGTTACGGTTGAAGTCGCGGGTAAAAATTAGTAGTCGAACACACAGATAAAGTAATTTTATCTATATTTTGAGCTTATTTATTTATGTTTTATTATAAATACCATCATATATATATAGATATAAGATAGTAGAAAGCATATGTATAAAGGTGAGCTTAACATTGTAAGGCGTGCAATACCAACAATGTTGGTATTGCACGCGTAAGACTAACGTTGCTGTCTCGTTCAGTCTCATGCGTGCATTAGTAAAAATGTTTATGTTGATATATTTGTTTAGCACTTGTTTTAGTCTTGTTTACGCGTCGAGTTATTATTTTTCCTGAATGAGTCATTTTCTTATGGTAAAAAGGATCCTTAACAAAAAACAAGTAAGTCAATCCACTTCAAAAGTATTCTATACTAGCTTTTACCTTTAACTTTGTCCACGAGACTAGGATATGTTTATTCACCGGGATAAAAAAAGCCTTATTCATCCCCTATAGTAAGTATATAGTAAATTTCATACTTAAGTCGTGAATGCGCTAAAAGGTAAATAAGAAACGAGCTCATTTCCATATTCACAATATTATTAAGGATTGATTTAGGTTCTAAGTTATTACCATACCAAATTTCGTTAGAATCAGTTTATTAGTTTTTGCATAATGCGTAATTAGAGACGGTCCAGTTACATGCTTTGTATAGATTTATGTTTACGACAGAATTATTCATAACAATCAGAAAAAGCATTAAATTACAACTAAGCTGTATAAAACAACTTTTTATAAGAGTTCAGTTCATTAAACTCAAAGTGTAAGTTGTGAGGATACCGCGAGATAGAATGCGTTCATTAAATTCTTTGCAAATCACGAACTGTCAATTTGACAGTTCATGATATGACATTGAGTGATGGTACTTTTTTTTAAAGTATTTATGGCTTGGTTGTAAAAGTTTTAAGTCATATTTTTTTTTCTAAATTTGACCAATTTTATTACCACAATTTATTATAATAAATTGTGATGATTATTTTTTTTTCTTAAGTTCGTTTTATTTTGATATGGGGGTCGGCTCTTAATTATGTAGTTCCAGGATTTTCTATTTTGGGTTGTTGATACTTATATAATCTAAGATGATTTTCTTTGTTTCTCCGATATTGAAGTAACTTTGAAATTACCACAAATAAGTGCAATTTATAATTTTAAGAAAGAACAGGGGAGACATTTGTACAACAGTGGAACAATATAGGTCCATAATCAAAGTTCATGCTATTTATAAAAAAAAAGTCAGTAGGTAGATAATGCTAGAAAAAGGTAAGAAAAAATAACAAAATTGATTTTGAGATTAGTAGATATGGGTGTAATTTAGTGAATAAAAATCTGGGTTTAGAGGCTGGACCGACAAAAAGATTAATTTTTACTCATTTATTGCAAACCTTTAGTTGCTTAATTAATAATAAATTGCTCCTATAAATCAATATCTTTTACACAATTATTTTTATGGTTACTTATATTTTGAGATTGTTGGCATTTTGTTTTCACCTTGAGATTCGTCATTAGAAGTGAGAAGCAGAGTATAAGTGTTTTGGCAAACGCAGTTTGACTTTTGGTGGTGTTTTAAGAGGAACGTTGCTGTCCATTCCTCGACCATTAAGTTCCTTTAGTCATTTCTTATGACACCCACGGAAAAGGAAGGTGTAGCCCATTCTACGCCCAGATCATAAATTTATATTATATTGCACTGTAGATTATATAGAAAGAGCATGGAGTGTTAAAAACGACTCAATTTTTAGTAAGCTTTAGTAATTAACATTTGGCTAAGTAAATTTTGGCACATATTGTTTTAAATCAAAACAAAACGATTCATTTTTTCAGTTTTGCAGGAAATTGGATTAAAGATTTCCCAGATCAGTTCATTTTTTTTTTATTTTAATTAAGAAATATTTTTTCTGATATGATATAAATATACATATGTATAAATTGTTTACGAATTAATATACATATATTAATTAAAATGGCAGTTATTTGTAGTGATTTAACGAAAACATATTTTAAGTCAATATTTAGATATTAATCAAATTAAGCAATACAGATAAGCATCATTACTAATTATTATGCACTATTTAGCTTGTTTATTTAAATATGTTCGTAAGAATTTTGTATCGTTTATATTTTTCAATGTAATCTTACAATATAATTTCTCCCACATATTGAGTAATAAATATATATTTTGGTAATCCTATTTAGGCACTGATGGATAAAAAAGTTGACCTGTTTTTGGCGAAGCATTTATATGGGGACACTCACTATACAATCTAAGGCTCGGACATTTGCTGTTGTAAAAAGTAGGTATGATGACTGTAACTACATTGCGGATCTCTCAAACTATTTAGCAAAATTACTTGCAATGAGATTGTTGTTTTAGACAATTATTAGAGATTATGATTATTTTAATGCTCGATTGTCTCAATTATTGCAAATAGAGCTATTTTAAAGTCATAAGCTGATGCATGTGACGTTATAAACATAATTGTTATTATTGTTTTGTTGTTGATCGCTCGCATCGCAATATTAAAATTGGTCGTTTCGCAAAATCGGACGTGAACGCTTTCGCAAGTGGCCAGTTCGCACGGTCTACACTCGTAGACGCAACAAGTTTTGTAATGTTGCCAGTTTCTTTTGTTTGTTGTGGCTGAAATTCGTGCAATTTTTCATATAATACAAGTTGATAGAATATTACGCATTGAAGATGATCGTTTGGATGCAATTTGTGCAGAAATATTAGTATTACATATGCCCATTGTGTTATATATTTTGTAGTCGAACCAGAGTGCTCCAATAACAGTCTTATGCCTAATGGAGATGTCCTGATTTTAAACATTTATTATTTGATTTCACGACATAGCATTCACAAATTGACTATAAAGTTGGAATTATTTATTTTTAAACTGTGAATAATATAGAATTATTTATTGTCAATTTAATTTGTAAGTAAATAAAGAAAATAATTAAAACAAACATAATAATTGAATTCTCTTAGTTGTTTTTATTTATATTTTTATTTATAGTTGTTCTGTATATAAATATTTTCTAATATTTTATTGTCTAATAACCGAGCGGTATAAAATATACTTTACGACATATTCTCATACCTAACAAATATACATAAAAAATATTATAAAAATCTGCCGACTTGTTTCAGACGAGTTCCACCACAAACACCGTGATATATTATTTTTCTATATATGTTAATAATAATTCCTTGAGAACAAAATAAATAAGTAAATCATATTAATAGGTATTTTTTGACAGTTTATGGCTATAATAAAATATTATATACAGTCATCTTTAACAAACAATGTCCTCTTTATAAAGAATCAATTAAAACCTTACGTTTACATTTATTTATTTAAATAAATGCATATGTCCGCCATATGTATACTTACTTATATATAATATAAGTAAGTATACATATGGCGGACTTAACATCTAATGATGTTCTCTACTAGTCAACCGTGAGGCAAACAGAAAATTTAGTAGGCGGTTCATTTACTACTAAAATATGTATAAATATTGTTACTACATATAACATACATACATATTTATTAAAAGAATAAATAAATTGAAGCAATGCCACTAAAATGTATCTTTCTTTCCTTTAGAAACCTTCTTTTCTACGTAGGTTGGAGGATTGGCACTATTCTCCTTGCATTTACAAATAATTTTTACAATATAATATGACTCATGTGATACTGCCATTGAGCAAGGAGTATATTCTCATTGCGGTATCTATTGCTTGCAAACCCTGAGTGATGTAGCAATTTTAAACAGAAGTTAGACGTTGTAATTTTTGGTGAATTCGCCACAATAGGTCACTGACTTGACTTCATCCTCGCTATTATTCATTGGTAACCCGCCAGTGTATATCGATAGCACAGGTACCAATATCACATATAAAGACAGACGTGTTACTTACACAGATAGCTATATATATGCATTCCTAAAATAATATCTTACAATCTAATATGTTATCTTCATTTTTCAACCGATTTTAAAACAGGAAAGGGTTCTCAATTCAGTTGTATTTTTTATATTTGTACATAACTCCTTCATTTACAAACTGATTTGGAAAACTCTTTTTTTACCTGAAAAGATATACTTTCATAGAAATTATATCAAAATCATTGAAATAGTTTAGTTTTAAAATTAGAATAACTGGCCACATTTAATTTTTTTTTGGAACACAATTTAAAAATATTTTACCTTCGTTTAGAGTTAAATTTCTTGTATCGTTTAACGAGGTTTAACCATGATTATGATAAAACAGGCATCGTGCGTGTCGGCGCGTCGCGTGGGGTCGGCAGTTCTTTCCGTCTGTCCGTAGTGTCAGGGCTTGTTGCATATATGGTATCAGCACGCAGTAACGCTGATTAAATTAAATTTAAAAACATTATTTATGTATAAGTATTCACATCAATATTATTTATTGACGTATGAATTATGGCGGACGAAGGCAAGTAATTATAGCTTCAAGCGTTCCATTAATAAGAGCCATATTTGTATAGAAATAAAAAATATATGGATATTTGTAATAAATCATATGGAACATCTTATTCTTACAATTTGTCAAGGAGAGTTGGTTAATTAAAACAAAAATATAGGAATTAAAAAAAAAGGTATTAAAGGAGTTTATTAGTCTGCAGTATATTATGTGGTATATTATGCAATACGTGCCCAGTAATTTTTTATCTATTTTATAACACCTTTACAGATTAAAATAGGTTACCCAGCAAATTGGCACTGAAAGCATAGATAAAAGAGGACAGTTTATTGTCACGTGGCCTAATACTGTCGAATTTTCAGAAGTTACAATCTTTATAAGGTTCTTAGAAGAAAGTTTTGATTAAAAATAATCTCTCGAAATTTCCACAAATGGGAAAGAACAAGAACAAAAAAAAAAAATTCGCTTAAATAAAGTCGCGATAAATGTTTAGTAAAATAATAGATATTTTTAAATAAACACACACATTTACGAGTATGTATATGTGCATGTAACCTATTGGGGTAGAAACATTCATTTGTTTTTTTTTTTAAATACTAGCTGACCCGACAGATGTCGTTCTATCAAAAAGTATCGAACTGTGACAGATAAAAAAAATTGGGGTTTCGTCGGAAGTTCTCAGGTTTTGAATATAGCGATTAATTTTTATTAATATAGATTATAATATAATATTATACTACATTATAATTACTTCAGATTTTTCAGACATACATATATTTATAATGACTACAAAATTGTAATGTATAGGCTAATTTATAATTCTCTCATTAAGAAAGAAAAGACTAGCTAATTTTATTTTATTTTTACACTACAACCCTAGTAACCATCAAACGTAACAAATCCATGGTCCCCATAAAATTATATCTCGATGAACATGGATTTTACACTTATAAATGAAATCGTTATACGTATAATTAGAATAATACAAGAAATATGTAAATTGTATTATGCTTTTATAGTTAATAAAATATTTAAAACCGGTGGTACTAAAGTTTGGCAACATTGGCTTTATCTGTCAACATTGAATGAACGAATGAATGAACTCTTGCAAATAGATCGTTATAATGTAAATTATGTAAAATAATTGTATTGTATTGTACAATCTTTATTTAAGTTACAATTATTTTTGTTATATTGTTTTAATTACACACTAAAAATACCTTAACTTTTATTTATATTTTTATAATTTATACTTATATATAATATTTATATAATGTAAAATTTATAAAATTTATTCAAATAATTTTTTTTTTGTTTTAATTCTATGCAAATTTTATAATATGATATTGCTTAGTATTTACATAAATTTCTAACTTGTAAAATTCAACTTTTGGAATAGCGACAGCTGTTTTTTGTTCATTCTTCTCAACTACAATTAGATTTTGAACTGGGTGGTAGAATCACAAAATAATGACAATTCAAAGATGTTTAAATTTACGTTTACTGGTTAAAAAAATATTCTATTAAATTCAACACCTAAATCCCACTCAGGCATGAGTTCCTGCCCATAAAAGGAAGACATAAGTATATTATTATCATAATAGCCGATCAGATAAAGGTACTTTTATTTTTCTTACATTTTATGTGCGAGTACAGGTGAATCAATAACTATATCGATCGGATGCCCTTACAACCGGTCGAACGCGGAAACGCTTGTATACTTATATTCGTATTTATTTCGTACTGGCTTCTTCTGGGAAGAGACATTGTACTTTTGCAGCCAGTGCGTCGACCCCGGCACTCGCTTTTTATTTGTTTATGGTCAACCCGGGTCGGTAAAGGACTACAGTTGTCTATTTTTTTGTTGTTTCCACACAAGTAATACTAATTGGTAATATAAAAGATTATATTGAATTTTAAGAGGTTTACCCATATTAGTGTATACTGTTTTTCAATAAAATTTAAGTAAAAAAAAAACGTCAAATAATGTTGAGTCTTTCATACTAACTTGACAGTTAGTTAGACACATTCTGTTGATATGAGAAAAAAATTAACACAACTATAATTTCGATATATATGTAATAGTACGCAAGTCTCTGCTTCTTTTGAATATTTTTTAACTCCTTTGTAAATATTTATTCAATGATGAAAATATAACCGCATTAAAATCTTCTTATCATCGTATCAGCCGTTATCTACCCTCTGCTGAAAGTAGGCATCCTCCATTTTTTTTTTTATACAACTTAGAATGGCAAACAAGCTGACGGCCCACCTGATAGAAAGTGGTAACCGTCGCCTATAGACATGAGCAGTACCATGGACATAACAGAATATACTGTTTCGGCCATGATACCCCCCATGCGTTGCCATTCCTAAGGACTCAGGTGTTATTCAGGTATTATTCCATAGACTGCCATAAGAAACAAGACCTTTCCTTATTGTAGTTTACCATTGGGGGGATTTTGCCAGTAGCTACTATACCTGGTAGGTGGAATTGGCATCTGCAGTTTGGCTTTTGGTGATGTTTGAAGAGGAACGCTGCTGCCCATCTCTCGATCATTAAGTTACCTCACTCGCTTCATATGACACCCACGGGAATGGAAGTGGAAAATCTTATATAGGTACACATTTTATTCAAAGTAACATGATCTTTTTACTTTATTTTTGCAAAATATTTTTTAAACGTTCACACCTCCGGAGGTCCGTTGTGGTATCTTCTCTTAATTTATCTGATTGCGGACATGTTACTTGCATGTTTTATGCTAAGTCGTACTTATTTTCTGACGTTAATGAAACATCATTGCATTTATTTTTTTAACTTAATTGAGAAAAGGAGGATGTTGTAAATTCGAATTAAACAAACAAACTAACTTTTACATTTCTAATATAAGTATTATAATTAATATTATTAGATATATTTAAAATACAAATATTTAAGAAAAATAAAAACTTTTTTTTGTAATATTTGTCATCTCATAAAATGAGTAATATAATTTAATGTTCCAGATATTGACTGGCCATTATTATCAGAACTTAAGAAATCTGGTGGTCTACCATGAAATGAAATTCCGAATGTTCGGGCTCAATTTCGTGTTTTTGTTCGCATCGAAATCGAGCCAGTAAATGGAGCTTAACATTTCGTTCATCATATATCGTATCCTAATAGTCCAGGGGAACGATATTTTAACATTTTTAATAATTTTAAATGGCATGTATTATGTAATTTTAACATCAAATTTCTGTTTCGTTCGTCTCTGAAATTTCCGAAATCATTTCATGGTAGGCCTACTGTATCTGTATTGTACAATAAAGTGTTAAATAGGATACAGATAGATTAGATACTTATTTTGTTTTCTTTTTGTTCACAGGCAATATGGAGTCGACACAATGCGTGTCGGCCCACTGGCTGTCAGCGATCGTTCTTCTCTGTTCATTCCTTTCCACACACACGCTCAATACTAAGGTATGTACATAATAATAGATAACTGTTACGTGATGCCGAAATAAACATACAGACCTTATGGTATAATCATCATCATCACATCATCCGTTAACTGTCCACTGATGAACATAAGTCTCCCCTTGTGGGATTTTGTTAGTGTTTATTTTTTATGGTGAAAATAGATTGGCAACCCGCCTGCGCTAACGGTATACGGTATACCAGTGAAGAGTGATAGGTGAGAATGAAAACAGGCCAGTTAGTCCATCATGGAGAATTCCTCAAACATTAACCATGATAGTTTCGAGGGGAGACCGCGTGGACGTCGACCTGGTTGGGTATAATTCTAGAAATGAGATTTTTAGTCTCCATTACTAACAATCCCTTTCCCCCCTTTATTAGTTTGCCATAGTAACGCTGCTGCCTATTTCACAACCATTAAGTTTCCTTAATCGCCTCTTACGATACCCACGGGGAAAGGAAGGGGTGGACCTTGCTATGCCGGCATCACACAATACGGCATACGTTCTAATGTTGTATTTTATTTAAATTAACATTTTTTCTTTTTTTCATCCATTTCCATTTTCACAGACAATTAAAAAAATTTAATATTATTATTTTAGCTTCTATTGGTGGTCGTATTAAGATTTCTAATATGATTTTTTCTTAAATATTTCAATATACAGATATCGTATAATTTAAAGATTGCTTAAAATTGATCTTTATTTAATTTTATCTTTATCTGTAAAATTTTTATTCTCTTACTACTCTTTCTATAGTTTTCTTTCAGCTTTTCAAAGATTGACTGTCAGAGATCCCTCATAAGGATAAGTCCACCGCGGTATATTAAATCTTTTTAATATGTCCAAAGTAAAGTGTGTACTATAAATATTTTACAATACAATTACTTCTTATGCTGTACAGAGCAGGTATGATGAGATACTACTCATAAAATGTAGCCGTTTGTGATCTATGCTTTTATTTGCTACCACAAACAGGTTTTCTTTCTTTTAACCGCACATTATGTATTCAAATATGATGTAAATTAACTCGTCGGATGGGACTAAAGTTGTTTTAATATTAAACTACTGATTTATTGAACGTGTTACATAAGGTTTTTGCTCGAATTAAAAACATTAATTAGTACTTATTGTTGGTATGTGTATAAAAAAAAACTAATTAATTCCGATATAACACCTGCAGTCGCCCATTTTTAAATAAATGTGTATCTATGCTAAAAAAATCATAATAAAACTTCGTTGCCAAGTGATCTCATTTTTTGTGGCGTTTTAAGATTTTAAACATTAGGTAGGTATAATAAGATGCGGATCAGAAGAGGTTTTATATAGTTACAAGCTTTTACCCGTGACTTTATTTGTGTGACCGGGATATGTTTACTGATTGGGTTAAAAAATAGGCTATGTCTTTCTCCATCTTATATGGTATAATCATCATCATCATTTCAGTCATGATCTGTTTACTATTGGATATAGTCTCCCCCCTAGACTGCATTAGGAATATTCCTGGGCTACCTTAATCTATTGATTCCCTGCAATGCGTTCCATATGGTAGGTAATTATCAAATTTCATAATTATTGGTTTATACATTAAGACACTATAAGGTAACAAACAAACAAACTCACTTTCACATTTATAATATTAAATAAAGATTACATTAATAAATATATAGATTTATAATACATGAACGTAATTATTAATAAACGGTAATTAAGCAAAAGTAAATGAATGAATGAATGAAAATTTATTTCAATAATCCATAACACTTTCAAATACTTAGATTAAAAATAATAACAACATAAAAATAAATAAATAAATAAAATATAGAAAAAAAAATATTAAAAAAAAGTGCTACCTAGATCATTCATCACCATCATATCAGCCCTTAACCTTTCACTGTTGGACATAAGCTTCCCCCTCTGGGGAGGTTTTGTCAGTAGTTGCCACGCTTAGCAGGTGGATTGACAACCGCAATTAGGCTTTGGAGTTGGACTTTACCTAGATTATTATTGACTAACTTTTTGCCCGCTACTTCGTACGTATGGGTTTTAAATGTAGAGAAACTAATGAAATATGTCACTTTTAGATGACGTATCAATTTAAAAAATACACGTGTTTTTAAGTTAGACTTTCATGAATACAACTATGAAAACTGCATCCAATTTGGTGCAGTAAGTTTTGCATGATGCCGGACCAAACATTAGGCAGACGGATAAACAATTTTTTTAAAAATATTATTGTATTTATTGACCTTATTAAGACCACTGATTTACCTTTGACCTTTTTATATCTGTCTTTTTATATCTCCCATATACAGATATTGTCTAGTTGTAATGTTATTATATTAATAGTTTTGATTAGTGTTCTAAATTAAAATATTTTTCAGTTTTATTTGTCTATGAATAATTTCGTTGTTCATCTGCGTATTTCATTTATTTCACGACTAGCTATTTATTTCTCGTCTAGCAATATGTACTTAATATATTTTCCGTGTGATCCCGGCACAGAATGGGTCACCTCTTTTTTCGCCGTATTAAGTGTCGTAAAAAGCAACTAAGGGAACTTAATGATCGAGAAATGGGCAGCAGCGTCCCTCTTAAAAGTCAGCCTAATTGTAATTCCAATCTCCCCATAGTGGGTTTTGTTAATATTTGCCACTCTTGACACCGTGTCAAGAGTGGCATATATTAGCAAAACCCACAATGGGGAGGCCTATGTCCAGTAGTGGACATTTAACGGCTGATATAAAAATAAAATAATAAATATGCATTTATTTCATTTAGTCATTTATTAGTGAGTAATACAATTCAATTTTCCCCATTGTTACAATTTGCATTTCAGTGCAATAATTTCGGAAGTTGCCGGCTTGCGGCATCGCAGACGTACATACATACATTATTCATGTGAACGCATTACTTTCACAGTTTCACTATAAATTTCTTGCTACTGCGCTTGAGAGCGTTACATAGTGATTCACTACCCCAGCTTCTAAGGTCCCAAAGGTTTTTTTATGTTTTTTTTTATTTTAGGGATTGCTGAACATTTGCCTTCCCCATAAGGGGAGTTTTGCCAGTGGTTGCCAGGCCTGGTAGGTGGATTGGCAATCATAATTAGGATATTATGATGATTTAAAAGTTACGCTGCTGCCCATCCCTCCACCATAAAGTACCCCTAGTAAAAACAAAATGTCTACAACAATTTTTTTGTATAATTTTTTTAGACTAGAGTTTAATAGATAGACTTGGATGATGGAATATACAGTTTACACAGAGTATCGCGTAATTGCACGTATTGATGTGGACTTTTGAGAAAGCCGTAAGGCGAAACCAGTCAGATATTATATAAAAATATAATTGTGAAATGTTGTACCATTTTGTATTTTTTTTCACTGATTATTTACAGTTCATATTTTAATTTTGTGGCAATCGTAGCTGTGGTTTTTTTCTTTGCAAAATGAAATAATTTAATATTTATCTTTGAACATAGGTGGGATATTATGGAATGGCAACCCCACCCGCGCTATCGGTATACACCGGCGGGGCACCAGTGAAAGATGATAGGTGAGGATGAAGCAGGTCAGTTAGCCCATTGTGACGAATTTAACAAGAATTGTTCACGATGGTTTCCAGGGGGAACTACGTGGAGGTCGACCTAATAGGGCATATTGTTAGCAATGGGACTGTCAAACTCCATTGCTAACAATCCCTTCCCCGCACCCTCTATACATATATTAGAACCGTAATAAATATATTGATTATTGGTTATCCAATATACAATGTCGAAAAGAAGAACCCGTTTGTAATGTTATTATTTTTACGCTGTTATTTTTTCTTCTACATCCTTTTTAAAAAGGATAAGCAAAGGAAACAAAGCCCATACAGTCTAGTTTGACATGTACTTTCCTTTTTAGTAGCTGTTAAATCTTTATAACTGATTCCTTAATGAAGATTTAGATAGCAAAATTAGTTTTAGTGACTTATCGCCAGCACCTTGCAATAAGGTATAAATGAATGAATGAACGAATTAATGGTAACTTTATTTGATCGAATACAGAAAGGTACGGAGTAGATATAGACTATTGACGAAAGATATTTTTTTTATTATCGTAGGCCGTACATATTTCTTTGCAAAATACTAGCTGGATTAAAAACAATATCCGCTACATTTTAAATAATTTACACAAAATCTTTAAAAGGCTTTATATATGTGAAATAAAAAAAAAACAATATAGCACGTTTATTTATATCCTTGAAAAATGATATAATAAGATAACGGTACCGTCCATATGTTAACACGAAATAACAAGTGACAAAAAAGTATTAACTTTTTGTTATTTAACGCGTTTAGTTATGCAAACGGAATGTTTAAAACGGAGCGATATCATACTTGATTTATAGTGGCGGAAAGATTAAACTGCCGGCTTTAGGGTTCGTTAGCAATGGAGTATTGCCATTACATTGATTAATATAATTGTAGTGTACTTATTTATATTATTCGGTTGAAATTTTGGCAACTGTGAATCCTCTTTTTTTATACCGTTTTGCACAAGCCATGAGGTAAGACGAAAGTGTAATTTGATGGTGCCTGATTATTTGTTGCTCAACGGCAGAATGGACAATCCTGCAACTCTCAGTTGTTGTTCTTTGTACGCACCCCAACGATGCATGCAATAGTGTACATGTCGATTACTATTGGTACCACTGGTTCGCACCTGTACTGCTCGCAGTTTGTTCCCACTAATCAGGCTATTTCTTTGCTCAATTCTCTGATTGCTCAGCATTCAGATATTGATATTTTTAATGATAAATTAGATACATTTTTTAAATTTTGTTTAAAAATTTTAAGTTTGTAAAATAAATCTATAGCTCACTACATATTTTGGGAAACTGTAAGTGAAGTGAGCAGTGCTCACTATGCCGCTATCTTCCATGTAAGTATATACAATGAATGCGGGTGGTTCGGGACTGATCCTTATGGTAAGCTGTGGGGGAGGTCTATGTCCAGCAGTAGACAAATAACGATTGATATGATGAAGTACACAACAACATCTAGAATTTATTTTGATTTTTGATTGAAATAAAATTAGGGACCTAACCTAAACCTTGAAATCATAAAATATATATATATATATATATATATATATATATATATATATATATATATATATAAACACATAAACACCGTGACATCACAAAATAATATAAAGTAGTAGACATCGAGCCAGCCGGCCGGTTTGTCACATACCGGTTATGAACCTCATCGGTTATGAAATTGCCTCCAATCCATGATTATACGAAGAAAAATTAATATTTATATAATAATTTATACTTGTCGCCGTGAAATAAGAACATTAGGAATTTAACGAAATACCTAGGGATATGATAAAATACTAACTGTTCAACAATATACTGTAGCTGTGTTGACCTAGCATAGAACGGATCACTCGTTTATCACTAAATGCTGCCAAGAAAATGCAACGACGAAAAAACAACCTTACCGGGAGTTACCCGTTAAGATGAGCAAAACAGAGGATATAAGAAGTTCTTATATCCATTGTTTTGCTCATTATTGGTATATTTTATTGTATTTATATAATAATTATTAAAAAATTAAAAAGGTTGTGCAAATTTGTTAAAATCTATTTTGCTCTACTCCACACATTTCTCCAATTACATTTCTCGCGAAATTGAAAAAAAATATTCAATCTGGAAAAACTGCTTGCTTTGGGAAATAGAACTTCTGTCCAGTTCTAGAATATCAATCATCTGAACAGACCTTAAATTGTTGAATAGATTTAAATGAAATTTGGTACATATATTAAAAATATCCTGGATTAACATATGTACCTACCTAATAGCTTTTATTTTAACACAAGCGAGCAAAACTGCGGAGTATTAAATAGTTTGTTCGTTATTAATCCTGTTTGAAAACTACCGCATTACTCTTTACTATAGTTAGGATGTTAATTTATAAGTCATATCCTGTCTCCCATAGCCTCTCTATAGTTTTAGCGGTAGTAATAAATGTTATATTGCAATTTTGCAACAATGCAATTTTTATTACTTTAGATCGTGTTTTCAAAAGGTAGGTAAAGATTTATTATATATTATGTTTATATTAAGAATCTCATACGTTTGAAAAACCTATTCTTAATGCTAAAGTTTGAATGATGGACTGGGTAAATAAAATAAACCAATCATTCATTCATTCATTCATTCATTCATTCACGGGATTGATATTTGTTACTCTTTCATGCAAAAATTATTTAACAATTTTAATGATATTTGTAACAGGTGATATTCTAACTTAGTACATAAGATACTGTATGTACTGATTAATGCGAGTGAAACTGCGGTATGAAGCTAGTAAATAAACATTTTTTTATTTCGTCGAAGTCACCATCTGTGAGTGGTTCAAGTTAATTGACATTCTGTCATTTAATTGTCGATTGCCTCACTGTCTGCATACAAGTAAATTAAAGGTTCGGTCGAATCGACTCATCACTGGAATCCCACGTAACAGGGTGTTCATCTTGACATAATTCGGTGGGACTTTTTTGCCCACCCATTATGCGCATAGAGTATTTATTAATATATAGGGCTGACAGTCTTTTTAAAAAATAAATTGTGTTTATTTACATATTAAAGAATATTAAATTTATGAATGTTTTACAATAATCTATACTTATAATAAATCTGTAGAGAGGTCAATTCTGTACATGAAATATATTTCCAAAATAACTATCAGGGGGTGATTAGTGATCGATACTGATGCCAAAAATGCAATCAGTAAAATTTTTGTTTGTCTGTCTGTATGTTCGTTATAGAAACAAAAACTACTCGACGGATTTTAACGAAACTTGGTACAATCATTCTTTATACTCCTGAGCAGGTTATAGTATACTTTTCATCACGCTGCGATCAATAGGAGCAGAGCATTGAAGGGAAATATTAAAAATGTCCACCCGTGCGACGCCGGAACCGGCCACTAGTATAAATTATAAGAAAGGGAGTGACTATTGAGATGACTGCAAATACAGAATGAATAGAAAAACAAAACATTTTACGCCGACCTCAAATAGTTATAGGGAAAGGGCAGGAAGACGAAGAATGTTTTACTACATTTTTTATAGCTATTTCAATTAGTTTAAGAATTCTCCGTTTATCTGTATAACCTATGTATGTTAATCTCTAGAATTATTGATAGAAAAAGTATACAATTTTCATTGAATGACAGTATCTTTCGCAACTATAAAAAATTGTTAATAATACCAGTGATAATTTTGTAGAAAATAAGTACAAATATAATAATAATAAGTGTTATATAATCACAGCAGTTTTTGGTTCTCAAGCTAGAATATTCTGCGGATAATTAATTTAATTAATTTTATAATATAATATAATCATATTTCTTTATTATAGATTACAAAGATCCATTTTTGTTAGTAACAATTGACTTAAACTATGTTAGTAGAAGAAAAAAAAAATACAAAATGGGCTGACACAATCTAGAATGCCCAAATCCGAGCCAATTTAATAAAATAAAGATCGTTTTCTAAATTGACTCGAGAGAGAACTCAATCCGCGACCTCATTTACGCAAAGCTTACTTCTTGTACAATGGAAGTTGTCAATAAATATATTAAACAGTTTTTGCTACTTTGTATTATATATCTAAAAATTAAGAACTTTTTTTTATTTATCATTATCATCATCTCAGCCATTATTCGTCCACTGCTGAACATAGGCCTCTCCCATAGACTGCCATAAAGTACAGTCCTGAGCCACCTGCATCCACTGACTCCCTGCAATGCATTTAACGTCATCACTCTATCTAGTGGCGTGTCGTCGTATATATAATACGTAGTCGTCATTCAAGAACCTTTCTTCCCCATTGGTTGTCGGTTCCTTTTATCTATATTCAATTAGAAATGATAGTAGATTTTCATTTAACATAAATAACAACTGGTAAAGTTTGATTATCATATTCTATTTTTTTTTATTAAAAGAATCGCAGAATTCATAAATTGAAAAATCAATTGCGTGACAACCATAAATTTAATTATCATTCGACCTATTTTCCTACCTGTTTTTTAACATCGCATATTCAATATTATTGGCAAATCGTCAGACCTGTCGGACTCTTCAAAATGCCAATAGTCCATTTTTTACATGAAAGGTCAACAGTTGGACCACCAAACTGTAATGGTCATGGTCGATTGAAAAAAAATATTTTCCTTTAATGAAAACCTCAAAAAATATTTAATTGCTATGTAGAAATAACATTATATGGTACCGAGTTATATTAATTATATTTAACTGACTTTAAGAAGGTAAAGATTTATTTTTGTATGTGCATGTTAAAAGTCAAAATAGATTTTGATATTTCTCCCCAAAGTTGTACTTTAAAATTATCAGCCTTTAACTGTCCACTGCTGAACACAAGCCTTCCCTTAGGGGCTTTGCCAGTAGTTGCCACACTTGGCAGGCGGATTGGCAACCGCAGTTAGACTTTGGAGATGTTTTAAGAGGGACGCTGCTGCCCATCCCTTACCCTCCCTTAGTCGGCTCTTACGACACCCACGGGATAGGAAGGAGTGGCTTATTCTATGTTGGGGCCACACGGCCGTTTAAAATTATACTAAACAATTATTTTTACAATTCTATGTTTGGATTTTGGTTGTAGGTAATTATGAATCTATGTTAGTGGGTGCAGGTGCGGTAAAAAATTGGCAGCTTTTTTTATATCACTGAATAAATAAATTTAAACCTATTAATAAACAAACTATTCTCTTAATACAACGGTCTGTAGTGACGGATAGAGGGATTGGTTTTTTTTTATTTGAAAGAAATTTTATCAAAATCGGTTTAATAGTTTAGTTTTTAAATCAAAATACCTGCATTTTTTTAAATGAAAATAATATATAAATTTGATTTTGTTACGATTGAAGTTGATTTCTTTATTTAACACAATATTGAATTATTTAAGGCTAATTCAAGTGTGAGCCGTACTTGTATCGAACGTCAATATAGCAACAATTATTCATACATTAGCGCAACACCGGCTTTCGGCTATTAGGTTACAGTATAACGAAAATTAGAAAATAGGTAAATGAGCAATGAACAACTCTATAAATATACAGCACTAGACTTAACGCGTGACTTCGTCCGGGATATGTTCACTGACAGCATTAAAAGTATTTTATGTCCTTCTAAACCTCATACAGTACGTGTATACTAAATTTCATAGAAATCGGTGAAGCCGTTAAGGTGCTAATAGGTTACAAACAAATAAAGACTATATCGCTCTATCTGTTGAAATTGATATTCCATTTTACGTTTGCTGGAAGAGAACTTTTGCAGAGTTAAACTCGCCTTTGTACATTTACTTTCCACTGTCCTATTTCCTTATGTATTATTAGTTTGTACAATAAATTATAAATGAAATAAAATCAATGCCACGTTTATAATATTTAAGTAAAGATAATAAGGATAAGAATTACCTTTTACTCGCGTATTCGTGACTGTATGTTGGTAGCAATGGAGACTTATTGGTTTCCTAATAGATATTAATTTATGTATATAAAGGGAATCTCAAATAAACCTAATAACAATTAGGGCATCTAATACTTATGGCAAGAGAATCATTCAGCATCTTGTTCCTCATATTATTAATAATTTATATTCACGGTTCATACAAAATATAACACAGTCCAATATAAAATAGAAATTAAAAAAATATTTTTTGGACAACCTACATACACACATGTACATGTATGTCATTTCATCATAGTCATCATATAAAACCATTAACTGTCTACTGCTGAGTATAGCTCTTTCCTCTTTTAAGGAGGTTTAGCTAGTAGTTGCCACACCTGGCAGGTAGGTTGGCAACTGTTGTTAGGCTTTGGTGTTATAAGAGGGATGCAGCTGCCTATTCCTTTACCAGTAAGTTCTCTTAGACACCTCTTACGACACCCACCAAAAAGAAAGGTGTGATATATTTTATATTGGGACCATTCGGCCTTTATAGCATTTCATGCAATTAGTACAACCAAATAAAAGAAAAATAAGTGGCATTCCAGACTCTGTGGTTGTTGGTGTGCCTGTACAGTTAACCATCTAAACAATGACTCTGACTTTGCATGTAATATTTAGACATCGACACATAGTTTAACTTTAAACTAAACTAAACATTTTAAAAGTTAAGGTTACTGAACTACGACTGGTTGAAATTCAACAATTTATTATTCATCTCGCGCGGGCGGGCTCCCTTTATGCATTGTAATGAGAGAAGCATAGAATTAACATTTCAATGTGTTTTAGAACTGGAAAGTAATGTATATTGACGCGTTCAGATAACTTGAAAGGTAACGTTACATCCTATTGTGTAATCCATGTACTATGTCATTAAATAAATAATTAAGGTGTTGGTGATACGGAGAAATTACAATATTGACTACACTATTTAGTATTCATGTAGTGTTTGGGATAGAGAAGGACATAAGTTTAATTTTATCTCGGGCAATTAAACTATTCCGATCACTGGGACGTTGTTGTGGGTAATTACTTGTATTTACATAGAGAAGTACGTAGGTACATAAAAATACTGACCTGTGTTGATTCAACAAACGATATATTACCCTAGAGAGAAGTTTAAAAATCTTTGAACACATCTACTTTGCTTCGGGTTCCCAACTATGGACCAAAAATTTTATCTTTTGAATCGATATGAATTGAGGCGTCTCGAATCGATTCTTGAAAAGAATGACGTTCAAAATATCAAAGACATGAAAATTCATTATTTTTATTTCATATGTGTATTAATGTATAAAAAAAAAGAAAAACCACACGGGAAATGACTGAGGCATGTTTACGTGACGGCCTGGTTAGATATGCCTACTCCAGCTATTTTTTCCCGCTGCCTACACAGTCACTGTTACTACATAAAAATGTTATGGGACCAGTTTCCTCCCAGATAATCTTAAATCTTAAATATGCTAATATTAATTGAACCAATAGGTCCTCTCCTCCTTGAGGACTCACAAGCAGGTGTCTTTTTTCAAACGATGTGATGAATGATAAATACTTATTTTAAAGTTTTCGTGTCATCGTTGAAGGTGAACTAAAGTTTCATAGACCCAACGGCGTTAGGACCATTAACATACAATGGGACCCAATGAAAGCGCGACATTGAAGTAGGTGTATGTGTTGCACTGCGAATATCATTAGTTAGATCTGGGTAAATCAAATTCATACATCTGTGAGAGGCTATAATATGAATAAGAATAAACCCTTAAGCATTGTATCTTAGTCCCTTTATGATATCCCATAAATATTTTATACCTATCTCTTCTTATGCAATTGTGAATGTGAAACCGAGTCGTCTATAAACATGAACAATATCTTTAATTCTCCTAAGCATCTCTGGCGGTTTTATATTCTTTATTCATTTTTCATAACGACCCTCAGTACTTGTAACTGTACCAGAGGGAGGCTTTGTACAAAAGTCAATAAAATCACCAGTGACAGATAAAAGGTCAAGATGAATGAAGACTAAATGACTCATCATGACGAATTTGACAATAATTAACCACGATGTTTTCCAGGGCTGACTGATCTCATTCTTACCTATCATCCCTCGCTGGTGCTCCGCCAGTGTATACTGATAGCGCAGGCTAGTCATTACATTATCGTCCCATAAAACAATTCTGACGTGACTTACCGGATAACAATTACAAAAAACACACGTAATACGTTTATATTACAGTTACCTTTGTTTACGTCGTTCTGAAGTGAAAAGAATGTTCTTTCTAAAAAATCTGTATGCATGCTGTATGTCACTCACGTAACATTTAAAATGTTCTATTGCCTTGAAATTAGCGAGAGCCTTGTGGCTTAGTGGTTGATTTAAACATCAAATTTCGTAAATAATCTAGTTTTAACAAGGCAAAGATTTCGTTGGTAGTTAATCTTTCCGACAATAGAAAACACCGTTAACAGGGCTTTTTATGATGATTTTTTTATACAACTTAGAATGGCAAACAAGCTGATGGCCCACCTGATGGATAGTGGTAACTGTCGCCTATAGACATGAGCAGTACCATGGACATAACAGAGTATACTGTTTCGCCCATGATACTCCCCATGCGTTGCCATTCCTGAGGACTCAGGTGTTATTCCTCTGTACCTAGTAAATTCACGCCATATCCCACCCTTCAAACCGAAACACAGCCATGCAAACACAACTGCTTCACGGTAGAAACACCAATGGGACAGAGGTACCCAAGCAATCGACTTTTGTGCAAAGTCTTCCTCTGGTAATTGGTGATTTAATAGAACTTCATATGCATAACGGTTATTATGGGCATAAAAATATTAATAATCATACTAATATTATGACTGTGCAAGTTTGTATAATGTTTGTTTTTTTTTATACCACTGAGGTGACAAACAAGCATACAACCTGTTTGATGGTAAACGGTTACTATATATATAGTCTGAGAATACCTATAACACTAGGGGTGTCACGTGTGCATTGCCGAAACCTTAACCTGTTTTTGAAAAACCCAAACTCTAGTGAAAACCTCGGCAGGGGCTCATTCCACAGCTTGAGCTTTCGCGGGAGACAATTCCTTTGAAACCGCACTATACGTGTTTATTTAGGTTCAAGCATTGTTTGTTTGTTTATAATGTGATTGCAGGATGTTTGTTACTCAATTATACTTAAACAGCTGAACGGATTTCAATGAAATATGAAACACAAATAGACTAAATCCTAATTTAACATATATATAACCTTATTCTAATTTACACAAGTTATGTCATGGGTTACCGTTAGTGATGTAATATTGAAATGGTACAGATACGCCTTTATTCAAATCACAAAGGTCTTTGTCCGACTAATGCGAAGTATAATAGGGTATCATGAAATTTCGGAGAAATGTTTTATTTATTACCATCATTAAGGGCTGTCACTTTGCGGTTTTAATGCGTAATTGTACATTAAATCAGTTTAATATTAATGGGCGGTGCTGTGGTAAAAACCAGATGTTCAAACTGTATGATGTTCATCTTATTATTTAAATTTTCTTAAATTGATACTGACAGCTTTAATAATTAAAATTTATGTTAAAAATAAATTTATTGTATTTTATAATTGTTATAAGTAATTATCTCGTACTTGATTTTTTAATGTTATTTTAAAAAGAAGGAAGTTCTCAATGTATAACTTAACAAACTTTTAAATGCGTAAAAATAAATGTATACATACATAGAATATTGATACGGAATTATGCAATAAAAAAACGGCCTTAGTTCTCATCTATATTTTTTGTATACATACAAACCCGGTACGCGATATCTTAACTAATTATAATGAACCTAATTTAATTTCTTTTTATATTTTTTATATAATTTAATATTAATATTAATTATTTAAATAATTTAGTTTATTTGGCTATAGACGACGGTTATCACTTTCCATCAGGTGGGACTCCAGCTTGTTTGACATTCTAAGTTGCATAAAAATGTAATGCATGCACAAAAAATAATCAATATCATTTTCTGCCATTTTTTTACACAATTGACCACCCACCTGATGGAAAGTGGTAACCGTCGCCTATACCATAGACATGAGCAGTACCATGAACATTACAGAGTATGAGAACATTTCGCCTATGATACCCCCATGCGTTGCGATTCCTGAAAACTCAGGTGTTATTCCTCTGTACCCTGTAAATTCACTGCCATATGTGCCTTCAAACCGAAAAACATCCATGAGAACACAACTGCATCACGGTTGAAACACGATGTTGCCATGTTAGTTCTATATAAAATTTGTTATTTTTTTTCAATCTTAATATAAAATCTACTTAATTATATTAATTTCTGTTAATTTATCTGCTCTGTATTATCTAATTATTATTTATGATTGTTTTTTCGACATTTTCTTAACGTTACATTTCACAAAACTTGAAGTGAACCCATGAATCTATTTTGTGTCTACAGTTTTGTGTGCGGAACACTAAAGAGAAAGATGCTCCGGGAAGGAATTCACGTGCGTGTGTTCTTTAACTTTTGAATTAATTTAAATAAATTTTGAGTACCGATTTTATACGTCAAACTGCCGTTATTTCTTAGTATTGCATATTTTTTCAATTAATTGCGTTTGATTTAGTTGTTCCCCTTCCTTTCGCGTAGATGTTGTAAGAGGCAATTTAAGGATCGAGGGATGGGCGTGGTTGGCAACCGCTGTTTGGGATTTGGTGATCTTTTAAGAGGGACGTTACTTCCCATCCCTCCACCAGAAGCTCCCTTAGTCGCCTCTTACGACACCCATGGGAAAGGAAGGGGTGGCCTATTCTATGCCAAGACCTATACAGCTCACATGACATTTCTATACATGAATTAAATGTTTTTAATCACCACTAATCAATATTGTATATTTAAGTATTATAGATACCTTTACTTAAATCCTTACATTAAAATTTATAATTTATAAATATAAAAGTGAGTATGTTTGTTTGTTACCTCTTAGTGCCTTAATGGCTTAACAAATCACTATAATTTGGGAAGCACATATTATATGGGATGGAGAAGGAAGAATGACTACTTTTTAACCCGTTCGGTAAATATATCTCAGTTATGCGAACAAAGTCGGTGGTAAAAGCTAGTATAAAATATTATTTTCTAATTATAAAACTTTGTTCTTATACTATAAACAAATTTGATTTACTGATTTTCAATTTAAACACTACTTTATCTATGCTGTCAGTAACAGTTAATACAGTCTTACAATTACTGTTCACATTATGTTGACCTTACCGTTAAACCGTTTTAAGGAATGATCAATCACATAAACTACAAGATTTGCCTAATCAAATTCAAATAAAATGCAACTAGGCTAAGTATTATAAAATAGTACATAGAAGGAAAGGTCAATAACCTGTGGAATGTTAAATAATGCTAGGTTTTGTTATGATAGAAGCAAATTTTCTTTAAGTAAGTTTAATGGTAAAATAGTAGTATCAAAGAATTTAATTTAAGAATGCTTATTCGTTAACGGCACTCATATATAAAGGTGCGTACTGACCGGGAGTCATGATGCTCGTGTAATGTAACATGTTTGTTACATTACACGAGCATCATGATATTATTAATATATTTCTAAAATAAGATATTTCTGAATTGCATTATATTATACGATATTTATTCAATAATATGAATTAGCCTGTAAGCCTTTATTCACAAATAGTACCTATTAAAATATCCTTTACAGCTCGCTTTTGTTACTAAACAATTTTGTACGTTCTTCTACGTTGTTTATTTATTTATATTTCATTGCACTATTTACAATAATTATAAATACAGTAATTTTTTTAATAAGAAATGATATAAAAAGCGATCTTGTCGTTAAACAATCAGAGTATTCTTTTAATATTACTCAATACTATATAATAGTTCTGTGCGTGAATTCTGTTAAGACTTTATTTTGTGGTATCCTACGAGAACACGACTATATTACATATATAGGGTCAGATTATTTAAATTAATTTGATGTTTTTTATTATTTTAATTTAAATCTATTTAAAAAGGTCAGTAAGTAATATTGGTACAAGAATACATTGACCATTAGTATGATGAATATTGCAGTGTGGGAATGTTTTATGTAATGTATTAAAATATGTGTTACGTTACATTACCATGTACCCAGTCTATATGCACCTTAAAATTATCGATGGTAATATGGGTGCGTCACAATTCGAAGAATTGTGATTATGATATTTATTGTACATGTGCAAATTGATGAAGGTTGGCATGAAACATCGAATCCTCTATCGCAAGAGACCGACAGACAAATAGAAATTATGACACGACAAATAGAAATAGGTATTATGAAATCATCAACATACGAGAACATTGAAAACAGGCAACTATTACAGTTAATGAATTTCATTGGCAAAATTGTTAACATTTGAAAGATATATTGTTGTTTGGGAGTTATTTATTATATATTTATTTAAAATTTTATTCAAAGTCGGGTGACTCGAATTATTGATGATCAGCGCCATACTATCCGACTCGACCCACTGAAGCTTGTTTTGAAAATGTTGCATCTTCGTGCTTCTTCACCGAATGTACTATAGAAAGTCCTCTGAGGAATTGTTCGAATTGAAGCTTTTGTTGATTTTCCCCACCGTACAACCCGCCACTAACTAAAGTTCCATCTCAACCATTTACCAGAGGGAGACTTTGTACAAAAGTCGATTGCTTGGGTACCTCTGTCCCATTCGTATTTCAACCGTGAAGCAGTAATGTTTGCATGGCTGTGTTTCGGTTTGAAGGGTGGGATATGGCGTGAATTTACTGGGTACAGAGGAATAACACCTGAGTCCTCAGGAATGGCAACGCATGGGGGGTATCATGGGCGAAACAGTATACTCTGTTATGTCCATGGTACAGCTCATGTCTATAGGCGACGGTTACCACTTTCCATCAGGTGGGCCGTCAGCTTGTTTGCCATTCTATGTTGTATAAAAAAAAAAAAAAAAAAAAAAAAAAAAAAAAAAAAAAAAAAAAAAAAAAAAAAATTTTCATGAGTGACGGTCCTCCACCATACGTTTTTAAGGCATTTTCTTCCATGCACAACCACTCTTTGGAATCAACTTCCAGCAGCAGTATTTTTAAACCGATATGACATCGTAACCTTCAAGAAGAGAGCATTTTCTTTTTTAAAAGGCTGTGGCACACCTGCAATGTCCCTGGTGTTGCGGGAAATTATACGGCGGTAGTCACTTGACATCAGAAGAGCCGCATGCTCGTTTACCACCTGTGTCGTAAAAACCATATTCTTTCAACAATTTAAACAACAAATATCCAAATATCTTCCCATTGCTACAAAACATATTGATAGACTTTAAATTAAAAGATAAATTTTACCTTATTTATAGTTTATGAACCAATTATTCTATTAATGCTATTAATCTTTCATGGGAAATTGGTCGTTACAAAATAAAACATGTCATCAGTATTCAGATCCCATCACTTGTTATAAACAACATCATAAATATATGTCACAGGTGTTTGTTTGAATTGTATTTGTTGATAGGTGGTTATAGAATGAACCAATTCGAAATGCCAATTAAATACCTACATACCTTATATATATTAATGTGTTGCACCCACGACTTCTTTCACGTGACTGGGATAAAAAACAGCCTATGTCCTTCTTCATCCCAAATACAACGCATGTGCTGTATATTATATTTTATTCGTATATCATTTGTTTCATTTACTTTCAGTATACATAAATCGCAAAATACGTCTCGAAAAAATCTATATCTTAAAATATCTAAATGTCAAAAGACGAAAGTATATTAGAATATCAAAGTTTCTAAACATTTTATTTTTGTAATAACTTATTTTAGACGAAATAAACTGAGTTTAGTTTTTTAAAACTTTGATATTTTGACTGTTATCCAAGACAGTCTCTCATCTTTTAAGACTTTGATATTAATTAAGCTGTTAAGATTTCAAGCAGTAACAGAAATAAACATATTTTTCATGTTTGTAATATACGTTATTATTATTTCAGCCATTAACTGTCTACTGCTGAACATTCCTCATAAAGAAAGTTTTGCTAGTAGTTGCTACGCTTGGCAGGTGTGATAGCAACTGTAGTTAAGCTTTTACAGATATTTGAATATACTTTAGGATAATTTGTTTTTATTAGAATAAGAGTTTGGTAACTACGTACATATATTTACTATATTGTTTAATAAATCTTACTAAAAATAAAAATACTATGCGTCACTACGTTACTGATAACATTTTAATATCTACTATATATTAGGCGTATATATATCGTAAGCGTATATATCGAAATAACTGGATACTTTGTAATATACTATTGCAGTAGTATAAATTAAAATACGAAATCAATAAATGTTTTATTCCAATTCAATCTAATTGTTATTCAATTATCTAATATAATACCATACAATTAAATTGTCCCGCCAGGTGTTTAACAATAATTTCAATTTGTAATAGCAAGACTATCGCCTTTTTATTTATTGATTTTTTTATTGCCAAACTAAAATTGTGCAAATGGCGTTCTCTACAAGATTGGTAACCATTTCAGTATGTTTTAACAGATTTGACTATTATTTTATATTATCCTATTTCAAACTAAACAACGTATAATAACAAACCTTATTAATGTAATTAGAAAGCGCTGAGTTTCGTCATTTAATTTCTCAGTCAAGGGTTTATGCTTAACTATAAAAATTTACTAATCCATGCAAACAGCATACATCCAAGTTGTAACACTGGAATGCAATGTTACCGTGCTTTTGAATATTCATACATTTTCGCAAACGACTAGGTCAGTTTAACTTAATATGAGGTGGTGTTAGTAAGCTGTTGAAATAAATTCATTTGTGTACGTAACAGACATACATAATATGGACATATAGACATATATAATTTGTTGACGGGTATAATAAGCACTAATTAAAGTACTAAATTTCTCACGCTAACCGAATAGGTTGTTTAGGATATAATTTCAAGATCTTCTTTTATTGTATATATATATATATATATATATATATATAATAATAATAAAGGGGGCAAACGAACATGCGGCTCATTTGATGGTAAGTGACTACCGCAGCCCATGAGCACCCGTAACACCATAGGCATTGCAGGTGTGCTACCGATCAAATTGTATTGTATTGTAAAAATATTTAATGTACATAATTTACATTGGACACATAGATATCCCATAGAGGGATCTCTTACAGTCTACCTATTTGTTTTTCTATTTGTCTCTTATTATATTATAAATATTAAAAAGAGACAGACTATGTTTTCACGCTGTTATTATTTATATTAAATTATACGGAGAAGAATCCTTACTAATATTATAATTGTGAAAGTGACTTTCTTATTTACCTCTTGGCGTTGCAATGATTCGACCAATCGTTAAAAAAGTTTGTATACACGAGAAGATGGTATACAAAAAATGTGTTTAAAAAATTATTTGAATTTTATAATTACAAGAAGGAAAGAATGCTCACAGGAACGAATCCGTGGAATATTGTTGTATAAACATAAACACTACGGAAGTACGGTTTTTAAGGAAACGAAAAACATATGTAATTTATTTATTTATCGGCCGCTGAATGTTCTTAATTTATTATTAAATCAATACAACAAACTATTAATTAGGTTAAATATAGAAATAATTATTTAATAACACCATTGGAACTGATCGTATCAATTACATTATGTAAACAAATGATAATTAATAAACCGCGCCCATCAACAGCTACCTACTATTTATTTAATGTTTATGTAACAAGGACTTATTACTGTATCAAATAATATAGATTCATATTTTGTTCATATCCAAACCTTATATTCGATTCGATTCCAAACCTTATAATCGACTTATTAAAAGCTTTTTTCTTTATGTCAACTAGATTAAATTTAAAAAGAACAAGTCATTATTCTTAAACTTGTATGCGTGGATAGGTTTACTATAATGTAAATTTATTACTCAGTATGTGGGAGAGTGAAAGAGAAAAGAACATTAATTAAAATAATAGAGAATAGAAGAGGCAAAATGCTGGGCCACCTTATACGACATGACGATTTTTTTAAGAGCATAGTAGAAGGAAAAAATAGAGGGCAAAAGATGAAGAGGAAGACTGAGGAATAACTACATGGGACAGATAAAAGAAACACTATGTGTTATGTTGTATAGGGAGGTCAAGGATATGGCCTGGGATAGAGCTGGCTGGAAGAAGATGTATGAATTAGTTGCACCGACAAGAGAAAACTCTTAAATGAAAAGAGAAAAGAGAAATGTGGGAGAGACTAAATTGTTAAGGTTAACTTAAATAAAAACGTTACATAATTTTGAGGAATATTAATATAAAAAATTTAAAATGCTTATCTTTATTAAATACTTTAATTAATATCTGAATATAGAAATAAATTAATTGCCGTGTAGTCTGGCATAAAATAGGTCATCCCTTCCTTTCCCGTGGGTGTCATTAGACGCAACTAAGGGAACTTAATGGTAGAGGGGTGGGTGGCAATGTCCCTTTTGAAATACCATTAAAAGCTTAATTGCAGTTGCCAACCCGTTTGCAAATATTGACAACTACTAACAAAACCCCCTCAAAGGGAGAGTCTATGTTTAACAGTGGACAGTCAATGATTGATATGATGGTGCCTAAAATACAGCTATTCAAGCATAGGGAGGCTTTGTACAAAAGTCGTTTGCTTGGGTACCTCTGTCCCATTCGTGTTTCAACCGTAAAGCAGTTGTGTTTGCATGGCTGTGTTTCGGTTTGAAGGGTAGGATATGGCGTGAATTTACTGGGTACAGAGGAATAACATCTGAGCCCTCAGGAATGGCAACGCATGGGGGTATCATGGGCGAAACAGTATAGTCTGTTATGTCCATGGTACTGCTCATGTCTATAGTTGACTTTCCACTTTCCATCAGGTGGGCCGTCAGCTTGTTTGCCATTCTAAGTTGTATAAAAAAAAGCTCCTTAACAGCAGAAACACGAGTGTAATAGAGGTACTCCAGCAGATGATTTTTATACAATGTCTCCATCTAGTCTCTCAAATAAGAAGAGAGGAGGCATGACAATATAGTTCTTAGGAATGGCAACGCATTAGAAGTCCTTGTGCATTATAATGCACTCTGTGATGCTTATATCTATAGGCGAAATTTACTATTTTCCATCAGTCGAGCCGTCAGCTTCTTTGCCATTCAAAGTATTATAAAAAAGCCAAAGAATTTTCAGGCACGGCTTCGAACCCTGACCCGCAAACCCTAGAACTATTACCTCGTTGCGCTCCACAGCGCGCCCTTGTGGTGAGGTCGCAGTCGAAAGGCGCTGTCATGACAGCCATTTGTCCCACGGCTGCGGTCCGATAATTGTACGCATTAGCGATAATTAGATGGTCCGTATAGACATTTTAATGTTTGTATATTACAAGGTGTGAAAAATTGAGCTTGCGGTAATGTATCTCGTAATATACCTGTAGCAGTTTATTTCTTGTGGATCTGTATCCATGTGGCTCAGAAGCGTTCCTTATGGCAGTTTATGGACGAAACCTATGTTCAACAGTGGACAGATAATGGCTAATATGATGATGATGATGATCATAACAGTCTGTTACAATAAATCCTTATGAAAATGTAAACAAACGCGTTATAGGAGCCCACCGTAGGATGTCAAGCGGACATGTCTACCATAAGAGTAGATAATATGCCCATTTTAAGGGGCCAACGGCCCCGGGAAAACAATCTTAAGTACGCCAATGGGGGCAAAAGATTATTAGTTGCGAAGTAAAATTTACGATTCTCCGTTCACTTCAAAAGGGATTTTATCTTTTTGACACGAAACCCTAAAACAAATGGTAGCCTGAAAGTCGAATGATTAATTTCATCTTGACCAAATTGTTGTAAGACAAATGAGTTTCTTCGCCTCAAGCTGGTAAGAGATAATGGACATTAGATTTATTTCTGTTGAAATATCCGCTTGCGGTCAACGCTTGTCAGACATAATTCAGTTTACAATGATTATATGCAATGCAAGTCAGTGGTCTTGTTCGCAGTTTACAATTAACTAGTAACCCGCCCCGGCTTTACACGAATAGATAGGTAGATCTCTAAATACATAAAGTACAGTCTAAATAAATAATATTACAAAATATTTCTAATACCACTACTAGTTTTTCTATAATTGGTAATAAGAGAAAGGTGACTTCACCTGTGTTATCAGTTTAACTTGGCGCGACGTCAGTGAATGATGACAGGTGAGGGTGACATCAGATCAGTTGGCCCATCATGACGAATTCACCAGGGATTAACCACGATGGTTATCATAGGGATCGCGTGGAAATTGACATTGTGTATTGCTAGCAACGAGTCGCTAATAATAATAATAATATATAAAGAATTTACCAAGCGCACTAGAATTATAACCTGGAACTTGATATCCGGGCAAATACTGGCTCCTTCCAGGGGGAGCCAAATTAATAAAAAAAAAATCGAGTCGCTAACTCCATATTGACAATTCCATCTTACACAACGATACTTTTTCGTCTTTACAACGAATTACTTTTTATTTTTTAAAAGAAATTACTTCAACAAAAATTTATTATGGACATTTTAACAGGAAGTTTATGAAGTTACTTGTTTCTGATAATTGTTTCGACTACATCCGGAAGTCTTCTTTAGGTCGCGTATAGTGATTTAGTTCGCAGCGTTTCGCCTCGCACTATTATGTGTAAATAGTATACAAAATTGTCTAGAAATTTTAAAATTTATTAACAATATCTTATATGATACTTTGTTTCATTATTTCTTATCTATAGATAAAAAATTAACGCCTATATCACAGAATAAAATTCTGTATTTATGCACATTTTTTTTTATACCACTGAAGTGGCAAACAAGTATACGGCCCACCTGATGGTAAGTGGTTACCGTAGCCTATGGACACCTGCAATACCAGAGGCAATGCTGACCCTGAAGAAACCTCTGTACCCCCCTTTTGAAGAACCCCATGCTGTAGTCTCTTGGGAAAATATCGGCAGGGAGCTCATTCCACAACCTGAGTGTTCATGGGAGGAAACATCACAAACAAGCACATGACTAAAATAGGTAATATATACTTGAACGTATGTCGAGAAAATTATAAATTTAATAGTATTGCTATGATAATAGAAATTTTGGCCACTAAGAATCTCCATTCCGTGGCCTAATTTAGATTTTTTTGTACTTTGCACACGGTGAGCCTTTACTCGAAGGCAAGCTTATTTTAGCGTGTAAACGCCAAAACACTAGGGGTGTCATATGCTCAATCTTATTGTGAATATATTTAAAGAAATATTTTTGAATACGTTTCTCGTGCGTAGTTTCTACTCACATGTTTAGTGACCGCGTTCTTGATTACATAATAAAACGTACTAAAAACTACTCAAATGCACGCTTTGACAATTAAGTTTAACACATACTCCTTCATCCGCGTGACTAATCAAACAGATTTTCAACTCTATCGCAATCGTGTTAAGGGTGAAAGCGCGTTTTGTCTCTTTAATGAATAATGTATTGTTTTGTCAAATTGCAATTTGTCACGTGACGCGACCATAGAATGACAAAAGTTTCTAATCCAGTCCAAGATCAAATCTGAAGGTTCTCGCCGCAAATAAAATTGTGTTATATTTTTTACGTAATTACAGAAATATAATTAATAGTTTGTTAGATATAGATCCGAAGGATATGAGTGTAATGGCTGTTTAAATGTTAAGGATAACCATGTTTATAGTGATGTGCCGCTTAGTTTTTATTTTCCAATAAGTTAGTCTAGATTTCTTTGAAAATATTTCTAATGCTAACCCTGTATTTGTGGATCTTAAAATCTTTTAAAAGATATTAAGTAATTTGGAAACCATCTGAAACCATCATAGTTAATTCTCGTGGAATTCTTCATCCTCATCTGTCACCTCTCATTGGTGCGGCACCAGTGGTGCCCCGCTAGCATATACCGACAGCGCGAGCGGGGTGGGATTACCATTCCATTTTCACCTTTTTAAAAAACTTTATGTCTGTTTGTTTGTACGTTTGTGCACGCTAATCTCAGAAAGGGTTTAACCGATTTGAATGTGGTTTTCACTAAAGCGTTACAATGTGCTCCACTTAACATTTAATGTTTGTTCTATTTCAATCGGTGCATAAATAAAAAAAATTATATCAATGTAAAAAATCACATATAAAATGCTATAAAAAGAATATAGGATACTTTATATGCTGATTTACGCGAGTGAAGCTGCGCGATACTACTAGTACACAATATATGTATTTTAATAAAATAACTACCGGTTTAATTTACATGTAATTAGGTCTTATTAACTTACGACTAGTTTTGGGACCACTCGTGACTCTTAATCGTGAGCGGCTGTGTGTGAGTCAGGCTCGCGCTCGCGCCAGCAGCTTACGAAGAAGGGTCACGAATGGTTCCGAAACTAGTCGAGGTTCTCGACCTAATTACATATAAGTTAAACCGGTAGTTATTACATTAAAATATAATTTGTACTTACGAAACTTTTAACAATACAATAATACACAATGTGTATTTATACTCGTTTTGTTACAGTCGTGTCTGTTTATCCAGTTTGTATAAGTTTATGTGCTAAGTCAATATAATAAATCATTCTCGGCATACATTTTTTTTTCAATGAAATTATAATATTAAATTTACATAAGTGACATAAGATATCTGTGTTAGCAAGATCCAATTGTGTCGCTGCGGTGTCATTGATCTTAAAAGCGGTCGATAAATTGACCGACAAGTTTCTTTATTAGCTTTTATCCGTGACGTCGTCCGCATGATCGGCTTATGTTCACAGACCGGAATAAAAAGTACAAAAAGGTAAAGTCCATACCCTTCTCCATCCCCTATAGTATGTATGTATCAAATTTCATAGTAATCGCTTAAGTTGTTAAGGTGCTAAGAGCTAACAAACAAACTCACTTTAACATTTGGATAAGAATATAATATTAGTTTGCCATGTGGTCCCGGCATAGAATAGGCCGCCCCTTCCTTTCCTGTGGGTGCCGTAATAATCGACTAAGAGAGGGCGAGGCATGAGCAGCAGCGTCCCTCTTAAAACATTACCATAAGCCTAAAACTAATCTAAAAGCCAAACTGTGATTGCCAACCCGCTTGTCAAGCGTGGCAACTACTGGCAAAACCCCCCAAGAGAGAGATTTTGTTCAGCAGTGGACAGTTAAAGGCTGATATGATGATAATATTAGTAAAGATTTAATAATGACTATAATACCTGATGTGGTCACAGCCATTTATTGATAGAGAGTAACGTAGTATACACACACACACACGCACACGCACACGCACACGCACACGCACACGCACACGCACACGCACACGCACACGCACACGCACACGCACACGCACACGCACACGCACACGCACATGCACACGCACACGCACATGCACACGCACACGCACACGCACACGGACACGCACACGCACACGCACACGCACATGCACTCCTACACATAATAATTTAGAAAATGATTATTAATATCACAAATGGTAAAGTAAGTTTGTTTGTTACCTTTTGGCGCCTTAACGGCGGAAGCAATAGTCAAGATTTGGTATACATGTATCTACTTTTTAAAACAGAGAAGAAACTGAAACATTGTTAATAATGAAATCTATTTCAAACTATATCATAATTGACATCGCACGGTTTTTTTAATAAATAAAATATAGCCTTGTTACTCGCAGATAAGAGATGACAAAAAAGGTGGAAAAAAGGATCAACAACGGGCGGCATTATTGCCAAATAACTTTATTGTAATTAAAGAGTTTTTAAAAGTGTTTTTTTTTTAAGTTTATCCATTACAAACAAGGAATCACTTATTGCTTTTTATAATATGTATCATCATCATGAGTTTAGATTAATTTATATCGATTTTATTCATGTATTTACCTGCGAAGTTGCTCGACTAATTTCCTACTGGACTTGATCCAAAAGCCTTTATCCATAAGGCCGAAATCGTTATTAATCGGATAGCTCGGATATAAAATTCAGCATGACCCACGATATTTATTCAAGTGAACATCAATAAATGTATTTCATTTTTGAATAGCGGTCATTTTGTTATTGCAATCGGCAATAAATTATAAATAGTATCAATTTTCGCCATTTTTGTCACGTTTTTCTTTAAATAGAGGTGTCGCTCTAATCGACCGTTCACACTGTACGCAATGTCTGCGTAACCACGTTTTGTCATAGAAAATTGAACTTTATTATTTGAGACAAACAGAGCATTTTCAAAGTCACTGGACTATGTCTTGTTATGGGAAAGAATCATTGATTTGTCTATTCTAGCACAAAACGTTTCGTTATCCGATTTCAAATAGAATTTCGGTTTATGGTAACTTGACCCTTTGACCAAGCCGCGCATGAAATTTTATGAAGTAATTGTAGGTATGAATTAATTTATTATTTTACTTGACTGTCGAAAAAAGTCGGCTATGTTTTTGTGAACGGTTTAATGTATTTTTAGACTCATTGTTATTATGAAAATGCAATTGGTTATATAACAATAATAACACATGAGATAATAAAGGTTGTCTGTAAGAGATTGCTCTAGCTAGCCTTTTGTACCTTTATGTCTATATTTCAATCTATATTTATGTTACTGTATTTTATTTGAATTATTCACTTGTCATTGTATATTTTTGTTTATAGTGCAATAAAGAGTTAAATAAATAAATAATAATAATACATTTAGCGGGTGTTTTTTGCATTTTTGAACTACAAAATCATATATATGTACATACATACAAGTCTTGAATAAAATCTATTCATACAAGCTCGTTGGTTACTACCTTTCAACTTGGTCTTTTTTCAGTACATCACCTCATTAGGTCTAAAATCTATGACCATCTAAGGTGACCGCTACCGATATCTCCTTTTATCCTTATTTATGCTTGATATATGTACCTATCTTTGTTTGTTTTTAGTCATGTTTACCAAATATCTAATCTCCTATATCCCCTTTTTTTATACAACTTAGAATGGCAAACAAGCTGACGGCCCACCTGATGGAAAGTGGTAACCGTCGCCTATAGACATGAGCAGTACCATGGACATAACAGAGTATACTGTTTCGCCCATGATACCCCCCATGCGTTGCCATTCCTGAGGACTCAGGTGTTATTCCTCCGTACCCAGTAAATTCACGCCATATCCCACTCTTCAAACCGAAACACAGCCATGCAAACACAACTGCTTTACGGTTGAAACACGAATTGGACAGAGGTACCCAAGCATTCGACTTTTTTACTGTCTCCATTTTTAATCTTTATCACTATATCATCTGATGATTGATGCATCTAAAAGGACTCTTTAAATAAATAAAGATTAAAAAGAACTATATGTTGTAACATGAGAAAATATTTTTTTTACTTTAAATTATTGTCATCATCATCATCATCATCATCATCTAAGCCCTTAGCTGCATACTGATGAATATAGGCATCCCCCGTAGCCTGCCATAAGGAATGGTCCTGAGCCATCTGTATATTTTGTCATTAAATAATAATGAACAATTTATTTTTAGAATTTGAACATGTCTATTTTTAGTGAGTTTACTACATGATTTCTTACTTTGTGTGTTGATATGGAGATAAAAGTATAAGTATTGTATTAATTATCTCAGTATCTTATCACTTCATCACCCTTCGTCACGTAATTGAAATCATAAATCTCGATATCGGCTCATTTCGTCCTTGTCGGCGCGAGTGCGCGTGCGCATACGATTGTATCGAAATCGGAAATCGAGTGACGTATTGAGTCGTGATTTACTCAAGTATACAGTCTATTTCCGACTCATATATCTTTTGTACGGTTTTCTTATCACACGTATAGGTATTTTTCATGTTTCTTAATTAAATTACTGTCATACGTTTGATTTGTAATAATGATTATTTTTAATGGGAGTTTACAATTTATGTATTGTATTATTATTGCTTGTAGAATTTCTTTAATTATTAATATTTTATATATTTTTGTTTCAGGTAACATTTTTTGTCATCGATAACGTGGAAAATGATTTATATTCATGTACCTAGTTACAGTAGGTAAAATTTATTTTGTCGATTCTCTGGGTCTGTTTTTTTTAATGATAATGTAATGGTAACGCCACCTGCGCTAACGGTATACGATGGCGGGGCACCAGGGATGATAGGTGGATAATGAAAAGGCAGGTCTGTTAGCCCATCGTGATGAATACATCTGGATTTCAGCACGATGGTTTCCACGGGGAACTGCGTGGAGGTCGTCCTGACATACCGCTAGCAATGGGACTGGTTGCCCACATTATTAACAATCCTTGCCCCCCTCTCTGGGTCTGTTAGGTAGTTTCCTAACTGACCCAGAGAAGGAAACTATAACTTGTTAAGATTTATTCTTGAATATTCTTTGTAATTTTTATAAATAGAAATAAAAACGTGGTACTACTATATCTAAATATGATGTCAATACACTGTAGAGTATTGACAATCGTTTTAAAAGTTCATTGATATCAGGACAAAATTAGTATTTTTCTATATAAAAAAAAAGAGAGATTTATTTTAGTTTAGATTTATTGATATATAAATATGTAGGTGCCCTGCAATTTGAAATATGCCAGTTCTGAAATTTCGTGGTTGAACAAAACACAAATTTAATGTTCACAATACATACTGATTATAAATGTTAAAAATGTAAATACATATATCAATCCTTTGGACTTTAGTAATAGGATTTATGACGAACGCAATTTTAAGATCCATTTACTAGGCCGATTTTTTTTTTATGGGTGAAAATGGACCACCTGCGCTAACGGGATATGCTGGCGGAGCACCAATCATCTAATTGATCATTGGAGCACGTGATCATCTAATTAATTAGCGATTAATCATGATGATTTCTAGATGGTTTTCCGTGCACAGGTAGACTTGATATTGGGACAACTATACTCCATTACTTATAATCCTCCCTACCCCACTTCATATGAGGGTATCTTAGGGTTGTATCTAGTATCTAAAGGCCGTATAACTAGAGTGTTTCCTGGTCATGATGGAATAGTGCATGTGGCGGACGCAGCCACAATGGGGGGGGGGGGGGAGCGGGGTGGGGCGTTCTTAGGCGTCCCGCGCGTAAACTAATTAAGCTGTGCACTGTGTAAATAAATTTTGATTTTTAATATTTTTTGATATTTGTCTGTTATGCGTGTACGCCTGTTCTTACCTTACCTTGTTAGTACCTTATTGTTTACCAAATTCGAAATTGACACGCACATCTATTGTTTCCCTTTGGCTTGCCTTCACGGTCCTAGTCTTCCCTTTGACCATTATACATATATTTCCAATTTCCATTCCTGATTTCCTTTGTTGCCCACAGTTGTGATATTCAGAGTGTTATTTATGTTATAGACGACCGTCACCAATTCCCATCAGCTTGTTTGCTGTTCCCAATTGCATAAAAAAATAATTAAATATTAACTATAAAAAATAAATTAATAAATAAAAATAAATGCCTATTAATTTTCTTAAATATACAAATGTCATCCTCATTCGTTGTTTACTATCTACGTTGTTTATTACCTATTTACAATTCCGGATGTATTTGTGCATCTAAAGAAAGCAGTCGTAGTTTCACGGGATGTAAGCAATCTACAGGTTTAGAGGAGAAAATGTAACCAATCAATGGATAACTACGGGCAGTTTTAGATACGTAAACATATAATACGTTTTATAAAACGATGTAGATAACGTATAAACGGAAATAGCGTGACATAAAACAGTACAACCTGATTAGTTGAGTGGCTTAAAAGATAACTTTTTGTAATTTTTAATAGGCGACTTTTTAATTATAGTACAGTTTAAAAAATCTACTATCATCAGCTTTCTGGTCCTAAAATAAGCAGGGTTTGTACTGTTTAGTATTATGTGAATTATAGAACTGATATTTACATATATATTTTATATATCTGTACTTATAATGTATAGATATCCTAACCAATATAAGCAGGGGGAGGGATTGTTAGTAATGGGGACTACTAGTCCCATTACCCCTGCCAGGTCGACCTCCCCGTGGTCCCCCCTGGAAACCATCGTGCCGAATACCAAGTATATTCATCACGATGGGCTAACTGACCTGCATTTTCATTCTCACCTATCATCCATCACTGATGCTCCGCCAGCGTATACCGTTAGCGCAGGCGGGGTTATCACTCCATTATCATCCACTAAAAAAAACAAATATTTGTATTGTGCAGGAATTGAACCCGCACTTATTGGAAAGCCAAATTTCAAATTATAGTTATACTAGCTTTTATACGTGATTTCGTTTGCGTGATCAGGATATGCTTACTAGATAGGATAAAAAATAATTTACATCCCTTAAATTACGTGTGAGTACCTATACTAAATTTTATAGTGATTTGTTAAGCCGTTAAGACACTAAGAGGTATAAAACAAACTCAGTTTCTCATTAGTTGAAATATGAGTTATAGATATATGGTCCTATAAATATAAATAGTTCGGTGACTAATTTATTAATATAAGTTTTTGCATCAATACTCCATTACCACAGTGTTTTGAATAAATTAATTTTATGTCAATCAGAGATTTAAAGCATCTTTTTAGAACTTTTTATAAGTTTACATTCGATTTATATGATAAATACATTAATGATTTTGATGATAAATCAACTACGGGAAAAACCGTGGAGGGTCAATAACTTGTGCAGTAGGCATGGACGATACAAACTACAAAAATATACACATAGATACAATATCTATATATCGAATCAATATTAGTGATGTATATGAGCACGAGGAAACTATCCACTGTGACGTATTCACTAGATACAGTATATTACTAGCAACGGGACCTCCCCTCCAATATATATTATGTATAGAGCTATAGGGGGCTTTTTTTAATGGATGACAATGGAATGGTACTCCCGCCTGTGCTATCGGTTAACACTGGCGGGACACCAGTGAAGAATGACAGGTGAGGATGAATCAGGTAAGTTTGCCCACCATCACGAATCTAACAATAAATCAATCACGATGGTTTCCAGGGGGAACCATGAAGAGGTCTACCTGATATAGTATATTGCCTAGCATTGGGGCTACTAATCCCCATTACTAACAATTCTCCCTCCAGCTATAGGGGACTAGTTCATTAGGTAGGAGGTGGCAAACTAGCTCCCTTTACTAACAGTCCTCTTCTCTGTTCATGTTTAGTATATAGCAAAATTACATACATAAAGTACATTTATTTAATTAATTTACCATAACAAAATTAATAATAATACGTTCCGGTCACGCGTACGAATTTCTGGGCACAATTGTTTTTTTTCTTGTATATAAAAAGTTTTTTTTTATAACTAGGCTTTTAATATAATATATATTGCAAATACACAATGTATCTGCTGCGTTACTTATTGTATTAATGTAATTAATATTTTTTATCAGGACAAAGTAATGTCAAAATAGATACCTATATCTTATTCTAAGTATAGGTACAAATATGTTTTTGTAGCAAAGCATTTGTAAAAATTATAATTAGTCACAATGACATTTCAAAATATTGATGAAGGTAATTCAATGCCAGAATTGTGTTCATACAAAAAAGAACTTGATTGAGAAGTAATTAAATAAGGGTCATAAATATTTTTAACATACTTCGAAATGGAGAAGGTGTTCCTGTTAAATTTAAAACAACTGTTCTTTTTTATTTTTTACTAGCGATCTGCTTCGGCTTCGGACGAGTAGATGAAAAATAAATTAGTATTTTATATTAGATTTCATCTTCTTTTATGCAACTTAGAATGGCAAACAAACTGACGGCCCACCTGATGGAAAGCGGCAACCGCCACCCATAGACATCAGCAGCACTATGGACATAACTGTTTCGCCGTTGATACCCCCCCCCCCTCCCATCCATGCATTGCTATTCCTAAGGACTCAGGAGTTATTCCTCTGTACCCTGCAAATTCACCCTTTAAACCGAAACATAGCCATGCAAATACAACACGAAAAGAACACGAATGGGACAGAGGTGCCCAAGCAAACGATTTTTGTACAAAGTCACTCTCTGGTAATCTGTCCGTAGTTCTGTCGTCTGTTCATAAACGAAAAAACAGTATCTATAAATCTCGCCCATAGACTATTTACTGACACTACAATGAACAAATTATCTTGACTTTGTAAATAGGTCATTATATTTCATCTCTCCTCACATTGTTGTTTCAAAATGTTGGTAAACGACTACCATTTAGACTTTACACCACTCCCATTGTGTCTTTGTGAAGCCCTAAACGATAACAGAGAACTTTAAGACACAAGGCATCTCCGTGAGGACTGCTAAGTGCTTTACAACAATGCGTTGACCTCCTATTCTTTTGTACGAAGCGACAAAATAATGTCAGGTTATGTTGGCCAGCCTGTCAAACTAAATGGTACCAATGTTATGTTACGAGTAACAGTGTAGGTAATTTTTCGTACCTAGTTCATATTATAAGATTGTGTTTCACAAAAAATCGATTTCATTTGTGGCAAAACCAGTTATTTTGATTTTAAAACTAAACTACAGAATCTATGTTGATAAAAACTCTATGGTACCAATCTGTAAGTATATCCTTTTAGGTAAAAAAAAATTTTTCTAATCGGACTAATCGAAATATAACTAACGGAGTTATGAGGTAACGAAGGTAAAAAATACATATAATATTTATTTATTTATTTATACTTTTACACACATTGAAAAATGTCTACAGAGCGGACTTAATGCCTGATGGCATTCTCTATCAGTTAACCGCCACGCCAAATGGCGGTGCACTGATTTAAGAAAATAGGTAATATCGTCATAGTCGTAGAATACTGACAGATATATATATATATATATATATATATATATATATATATATATATATATATATATATATATATATATATATATATATATATATATATATATATATATATATATTTAATATTTGTCAGATCCGTCAGTATTTTACGACTATGACGATATGAGTATTATATATGTATATATTTTTAATTATTGTTTTAATTTAATATTAATTATTACAGTCAACTGGTAAATGACACCATAGGTATAGTGTTAAGTACGCAATTTACACTTTCTAGATGTATTAAAGTACAATAAATAAATAAAAATAAATAAAACGCTCAGCATTATATATCTCGTCCATTTAGATATCTATGGTCGTGTAGTATCAAACGTCTCAATATTTGTGTAACACACGCCTAAAAATTGTACAGTTTCAAATAGGAACAATATGTACCTGTAAAATGATATATAACTTCCTCTGTTTATATACGCTTCGTTGATCACGTTAGTGCAATGTACCTCCGTTGACACGTTCCATTTTATCTTTGCCTTGACCGCCACACCACTGTAGGTATATCCCCGGAAATTAGATAACACACAAACACAATACAGTTCCTACTTCCGCTCGTCACTAGCTTGTCAAACTGCCGATAACTTTCTTCTATTTGTCCTCATAATAATAACAATATAAATGACCTTACTAACGCGGAAAATAATTCTTAGAATTTGTAACAATCTTATTTAGCCTTGCGCTCATGCGATAATTTAAACTAGAAAAAGAAAAAAAAAAACAAAAGACAAAAGTAATGTCATATGACTGAATCGCATGATAATCTCGCAAATCGGTTAGCACATGTAAATTGGCATTCGATCCACGCATTGTCTCAAACGATCGCGTCCAATGTCATGTTTCTAAACAGATTTTGACGCATGCACCTCGATATGGACATTTTGATTTGAGTTCTAAAATAGCGGACAAAAGTCGGTTTTCCCTTGTGGTGTTTTCGTCACGTCCATAAAAGGTACTTTTTGCACACAAGCCACAATTTGTGTTACTGGGTAAAGGGCAGACGTGCTTAAACGGGCCATTATGTGCCACGTAAAACGAGTCTTAATGCAGAAACAGTCTTGCGGCCAGTCGTCTATGAATAGCACAATGTCGCGGTTTCCCCACCATAAATAATTGAGATTTGAGTTTTAATTAAATACTGCAATTTATTTAACTAATTTCCAAATGTAATTGTCGTGGTAAAATAATGAAATACAAGCATCGTTCCTATTAATAAGCATTCGACATTCCCTTGCCTAACTGGGTACTTTATTGTAAAACTGTCAACTTTATCTTTGTTTTGGAATTATTATTGGTACTTATTGATGACAATTAACTTTTACATTTTTGCGCTGCTTGCTTTATTTTTTATAAGAGACGGTAGATAACTTGATAATTTTGACTAAACTATGACAATTTACTTAAATTATGTGGACGTTTCGACCAGGTTATGTAGTATGCCGTATGCCGTAGTCACGAGTAGATTAATGTATGTATATTATTCTATGTTTATATATATTTATTTATGTATACTCTATTACTAACTATACAGATACAAATAATATAATTTATTATTTTTTATATTATTTTTGCACCCTATGTGTTATGTTTTATATATAAACCCTACAGACACTTTCTCCGTTCGGGTTTTCTAGTAGCTTGCGTAAACTTTTATTGTACCTAACCTTATATCTATAAGTAAATGTACAAAAGCATATAAATAAATAAATAATTAGTGATACATTCTTATTATTATTTTATAATTTACACTTATTATTGATTCATATCCATAATAATCCATTAATCTTTCAATACTAAGCACGGGTTTTATTAGAACTCCATAATTCTAAATATTTTACAAGTGTAACTTTGCATTTGGAAATCAAGAAAAATAGATCGAAACTCAGGAGTCTGATGAAAAACTGATTGAGAAATTTGACAACTGATATATCTTTCGCGGTACAGTATTCGTTTCATCCCCAAGCAAAGATTAGCGATTAGCTTCGCTGTCATGAACTTAGCTCATATATTTCAATTACTTCGCTTAGCTTAGCTCTGTAATTCGCAGTGTAAAGTATGAAAAGACGCCATAGTTACGTGCACTAAGCTAAACCTAAACGAATTTCTTTTTTCTAATGACCGAGAATGGAATAGACCAGTAGGAGATGATAAGTGAAGATGAAAGCAGGTCAGTTTGTCTATCGTCATAAATTCAACAAGAATTAACTAAGATGGTTTCCATAGGGAACCGCGTGGATATTGACTTGATTGGGTATATTGTCACCAATGGGGCTGCTAGACCCCATTACTAATACCTAATCTATTTGCCCCGAACCTAAACGAATTAGGTTTACTTAAAGTGTTTTAAGCTTTACGGAAATAATTTATTTTAAGCAAAAGTATCTCATTACTGGACTATGGGGCCATTGCCTTTCCATTCACACAAATAATTATATTCATACATTTTATTACTCTTGTACGACACTTCATATCTCCTGTTGCGTCCGTCGTTGTAAAATTCATAACATATTTGATATTGCTACAGGTTTCAAATTACGTTGAAAATATTTTTATATTGACACATAATAATCGTCGTTATTGGAACATTTATATGCGTATTCAATTAGGACAGTATATACGTACATACTGTACGGATTTACATGTCCTAAAATATATGAGTCTTATGGAAACAATATTTATTATATGTAATATTTTAGTAAAATAAATGAAACTCAATAAATTGATCGGGAGAGTTTAATATTCAAATTACGATTCATATAAAATAGTTTAATATTAATAGGTTATAATATCGTGTCAACGTCGTCAAGTATTTTTAAAATACGAAGAAAAGATTTGTCTTTTCTCCTCTACTTGTCGTTTCCAACAGAGTCTAGAGAGTATAAGAGATCTATTTCTATGTATACCAACTGTTACCAACATTATGGATAGCAATAAATTTTTAAAATAAGTAGTTTGTGCACGACAAGAATCCCAGGTTGGGAGATCACAGGCTTAAGTCTTTATCATTTTCCATTAAGTCGGTTATTAGTTTATTTGCCATATAAAATTTTACGGGAATAAAAGTATGTAGTGGTAGTATTACTTTTAATTTATCAACAATGGGAAAGGTAAAGGAGCTAAGCTATTCGTTATACAGCCTGATCTTCAGAATAAAGACTGTCTTACTAAAGTCAAACTTTGTTAATGCTTTTCTCAATGGTTTATGGCCAAAGCCTAATAAATTATCAATGATTTCAATTTATCAAATGATTTTATTTTTGTGTGAGTGATTGATTACGAGAAATTCGTGATTTAATTCGTTCATAAATAAAAGTATAAAAAGATTTTCTTTCACGATCAATGTGTCAAACACACAGAAAGTAAAGAGTGCAAAGAGTGAAGAGATCACGCAATGAGCAATGACATAACTGTTCCTTCCCGCTTCCGAGCTAGCTGTTGCGTCATATGGTGCAATTTATAAGCGTGGGAGGGTAATATTGTATGGCACTTTACTTATACATTGTAACAGATATAAATGACACGAAATTAAGATGCAAATGGGACGCTTTTATGTAACTTTATTCTTTACCATTATTTAATTTGAGATCACCATTTCATTGTCATATGAGTAGAGTCTGAGTATGTATAATTATAGTGTGAATGAAATTTTTGTTAAATTTTTATATGGGTACGGGCCTACTTATACCCTTAGATGTATAAGTATTACTATTTACAGCATGAAGTAGACTTTGTAGTATAGTAATGAAAAAGTCTAGTAACCATAAAGAATTAAGATTGAATTAGATTAAGATTTAAGATTATTATACATACTGTATCTAGCAGATAAAGAACCCTCTAAAGTAGATAGAAAAAATGCTCCAAAATAAATTAAAATTTGGTGCACCGTATGAAGTATATTATAAAACGTTTAAAAATTATTAATAATAAATAATTTTTATTCAAGTAAACACAATAAAAAGTATTTTTGAATTATCATTTTTTTTTATGAATTTACCACCCAGTTCGGAATGCAATTTCAACTGAAAAGAACGGTCAAGTAACACAGCTGTTTCTTCCTTCAAATAAAAGTTATTTTTTACAATGAAAGACTACAATGATGTTTACAATGAAAAAATATATATGAATGGATAAAATGACAATCACAAACTTTGTATTGACAATTTAATTAAATAATAAATTTAATTTAGTCTAAGTGTTTAAAACGCTAATGTCTCATCACTTGCGGGAGGCATCTATGCTAGTATACCGTAAGTTATTTCGCTCTTGAAATAAAAGTGTAATTTTTTTATTATTTTAAAACCGGTTGCATCTTATATCACATACATTATAATATATTCTTAGACATTTTTTAAATATACATTGTCTGTTCGCTTGTGCAGATCTAGTTAATTCTTATACAATGATTTTTACTTAATATATCGTTTTACATTTTTCATAAGTTTAACCGACTTCATTAAAGAGGATATATGTTCGATTGTCTATTTTTTATACATTAAAACTATGGCTTAACTAATCATGATGAAGTTACATATACACGTAACATATTGGATGGAGGAGAAAATAAACTATTACGAGTTTTTATTTTGGTTAATATATGTATATCCCGGAAACGATATACATTAACCAGGACGACGTCGGGTGTAAAACTTAGTATTTATATGAATTCCTACTGAAAGAGATCGTAATGACATCATTATGTTTGTCAGTTTAGGTCAATTCATAATTCACACATGTCGTAAAAAGACTAAACGGATGTTCCAAACGAAAGTGGGATACAGATTTAATACAATTGGGTCAGAGCGGAGGAGTTATATAAAAACTCATTGATCACATCGATGATTTGTTTAATAATAACACTAGCTGTATCTTGCGGCTTCGTCCGTGTGAATTAGTACATAAAGTATCCTATGTGCTAAGTTAGGATGTAACCTATCCGTGTACTAAATTTCATTCAATTGTATTTAGTAGTTTTTGCATGAAAGAATTACAAACATTCATCCATCATAACAAACTTTCGCATTTATTATATTAATAGAATTAAATCACATTATGTAATGATGAAGTGACGACACAATTTACTAAAAAAAAAGTAAAAATGTATTTATTATCAAAGTATTTTTATGTATATTCTAATTAATAATATGCATACTTTTTAAAGATATATTACCAGTTTATTCTTTAAGGAGACATCAACTGTGAGAACAAAACACAATACTTGAAAGAAGAAAGGAGGTTAACTTGAAACAGGTAACGGTCATGATAAAATTCTTTTATTGCACTTAAACATTTAACAATAGGATTATAAAGAAAATGTACAAATTTTCCGGAGTCTAACGTCTAAAACTTTATAATATAGACGTCCTAGTTTTATATATTGATATGGAATAGAGATATCTAGCGAAGTCAAAGGGAGATATTTCACAGTAAAAAAAAAATAATAATGACATAAACTTTCACGCTGAATATTTTATGGTTTCTGAGAAACAGGTATTAAGACGATCTTTAGGTTATCACGGCACGTTTTGTGTTCAGAAACCTTTAGTATAGTGATACAATTAGTATGGTGTAGGATAATGAGAGGATAGAAGAAAAAAATTCTCGGTAATAGAGATATGATAGCGCTACACTAGTCTACTAGTGACCACGATGTAACTAGGTTGAAACGTCGATAAAATTCAGATAATTTAGGGGGAAAATGGATTGTTAGTGACTGGGTCGAACAGCTCTAGCAATGCGCCCTATCGGGCCGACCTTCGTTGGAAACCAATATGGTTAATTCTTGTTGAATTCGTCACAATGGGCCAATTGACTTTTATTCTCATCTCTCATCATGTTATTTGTCACTTGTACCCTGCCAGTGTATATCGATGGCGCCGGCGGCGTTACCATTTCATTTTCACTTATAAAAAAATCAGGTAAATTGTCATAGTTTACCTAAATGATCGCGTTAATTTATTTTACGTATTAAAAATTCCCCTTTCCATACCCATGGATGTTGTAAGAGACGATTAAGGGAACTTAATGGTCGAGGGATGGGAAACAGCATCCTTCTTAAAACATCATTAAAAGCTTGACTACTAGTACCGTTGCCAATCCGTCAATGATGATAGCCAAGCTTGGCAACTACTGGTAAAACCCCCTTTATGGGGGGAAGCCTATCTTCATCAGTGGACAGTTAACGGCTGAAATGATGATTAAAAATTTTAAACTACGGCGGTAGACAGAACCGTGAGATATTATACTAGTTTACCTATGAGGAAGAGCTTTAGAACATTTATCTAAGAGCATCTATTCGAATGAATAGACTGACATATCTAAGTAATGGTAAGTGTTTGATGATTTATAGGTATTCATAAGTATGTAGTAAAAGGTCAATATTATTTTACAAAATGTGAGTAGCATTGAGTATATACTCTGATATACTCATAATAATATACTCAAATAGTATATTATATGTATTCTACTAGTTGTATACATCGGCTTTATTTTTATAAATTAGTTTATGAAATACCTTACATGTTAATCTAGGACATGATCTATCTGTGTATAAGTTTTCATTCAAACATTTTTTTCTATTAAAGTTTCCTCTTATAGGGGCACTTAATTCATGCATTCTCTTCCAACCAGCTCTATTCCAGACCATATCTTTAACCTCCCTATACGACATGACATCTAGTGTTTCCTTTATCTGTCCTATGTAGTTATTTGTCGGTCTTCCTCTTCCTCTTTAACCCTTTATTTTTCTTCTTAGTATGCTCTTTAAAAAATTGTTATGTTATATAAAATAATGTATCAAACATCTGAATTTTCACATTTCTAATGTTAGAACTAATTATTTATATAAACAGGCAGTTTAGAGATTTTATTTTTTGTATTATAACAATGAACGGAAAATAGTCACTATAACCCGAAGTACGTCCACAACACTAGGGGAATAATCAACACTTGTGTGTATCCAACTGTTCCAATTTTAAATTTATTCGTCAACTTTAAAATTAAAAGTATAATTAGCATAGTTTTATGATCAGACACAAAGGTCAATAAAAATAACAGCACTAAGTCATGTTTTCACATGTATCAGATACAATACGTTATTTATAATGTTAATAATATAATTTTATTGACATGTTAAAACATAAGTTGTGTTAGTTTATTATTGGTATCTACGTAGTATCTATTTGTTCAGCTTCCTCGATAGTTGTTGGGTATAATGGATTATTATTAACAATATGACATATCAGTAATAAATTATGAGCATTATTATATTTAGCGTAATATTTACATGTAATTTATAATTAACTATCAACATGATATATCAGTACCAACCAGAAGTCACAACACAAACAGTCAAACTTTCTGGTCTCTTGCCAAAGCTGCACAAGGGAATTTCTGTAAGTCATCTTTTCCACCTTTGCGCAGGGAGGATGACTCGTTGGCCCAGAACGCTAAAGAAAAGGCCGATCTTCTTGGATCCATCTTTGCGTCAAACTCGACATTGGATGACGGGGAGAAACCACCACCGACCATCACGTGTTGTAGGAGCTCTATGCCTGACATTAAATTCACGCATAGCTCAGTGCGTAGAGCACTTTTCTCTCTCGAAATCCATAAGTCGAGTGGGCCTGATGGTATTCCTCCAATTGTGCTTAGGACGTGCGCACCAGAGTTGGCTCCGGTTCTTACGCGTCTTTTTCGGCTTAGCTACTCATCGGGCATAGTCCCAAAGTTTTGGAAGACTGCTCTGGTGCATCCGATCCCTAAAAAGGGAGATCGCTCAGATCCAGCTAACTATAGGCCCATAGCTATCACTTCCTTATTCTCGAAGGTTATGGAATCCATCATTAACCGTCAACTGCTCCGGTACCTAGAAGAGCACCGGCTGATCTGTGATCGCCAGTATGGCTTTCGACAGGGACGTTCGGCCGGTGATCTTTTAGCTTACTTAACACACCGATGGGCAGTGGCAATCGAGAGTAAGGGAGAGGCCTTAGCAGTTAGTCTGGATATTGCGAAGGCCTTTGATCGGGTGTGGCATAGAGCGCTGCTTTCAAAGCTACCTTCATTTGGGTTGCCTGCGAGACTGTGCATTTGGGTCGCCAGTTTTCTCAAGGAACGTAGCATTAAGGTCGTAGTCGACGGTGCATGCTCTGATTTAAAACCTTTGAATGCTGGTGTCCCGCAAGGCTGTGTACTATCTCCGACTCTGTTTCTTCTGCATATCAATGATATGTTACAGATAAGTAATATTCATTGCTATGCGGACGACAGTACAGGAGATACATTATATACCGGTCATGCAAAGATCTCGCGGGCACATACCGATGAGTGCCGGAATAGACTTGTGTCTGAAATCGAAACTTCACTCCATCAAGTTTCGATCTGGGGTGAACAAAATCTTGTCCAATTTAACCCCAAAAAGACACAAGTCTGCGCGTTTACCGCAAAAAAGACGCCGTTTGTCGTATCTCCTCACTTTCAGGGCACTTCCCTTGATAAAAAGTCAAGTCTAGGAATTCTGGGCGTTGATATATCTTGCGACGTCCAGTTTTGCGGTCATCTGGAGGAGAAGGCTAAGATAGCTTCCAAAAAGTTAGGAGTGCTCAATAGGGTGAGACGATATTTCATGCCAGAACACCGCCTGAAATTATATAAAGCCCAAGTCAGGCCGCATATGGAATACTGTTCTCACCTGTGGGCAGGAGCGCCACAGTACCAACTCCTTCCGTTAGACCGCATTCAAAGTCGGGCGGCTCGAATTATCGATAGTCAACGCCTTACTGTCCGACTTGACCCATTGAAACTGCGCAGAGATGTTGCGTCTCTGTGCATCTTCTACCGAATTTATCATGGGGAGTGTTCTGAGGAATTGTTCGGATTGATACCTGCTGCTGATTTTCACCACCGTACAACCCGCCACAAACTAAAGTTTCATCCCAATCATCTGGACGAGTGGCGGTCTTCCACCGTGCGTTTTTCAAGGCACTTTCTTCCACGCACAACCATTCTTTGGAATCAACTTCCAGCAGCAGTATTTCCGAACCGATACGACAACATAACCTTCAAGAAAAGAGTATATTCCTTTTTAAAAGGCCGGCAGCATACCTGCAATGCCGCTGGTGTTGTGGGTGATCATGGGCGGCGGTAGTCACTTACCATCAGGTGAGCCGCATGCTCGTTTGCCCCCTGTGTTGTAAAAAAAAAAAAAAAAAAAAGTCAATTATAACAATACTAACTTTTGCCCGCGTATTTGCAATCATTCACAAATTAATCTTTTTTTAAGAAATAGAAAAATATTAAAACGTTTTATTCTTCTGTTTTTCAAACAATTTCTCTTGTTCAATAGCTCATGTTTCTTCAATGATTCACAAATAAAACGCTGTCCTATTTAAATACCTTCTGTTGAAATATTTCTCCATCAAACAGCGAGAGTTCGTCTGCAAAACCGGGTTATGTTTATTGACCAGGATAAATACTGTCATATGTCCTTCTCCATGTACCATGTGTCACTAGAGTTTCCAAGTAAGCAGAAAATTTTTACAACAACATACCCTCATTATCATTATATCAGCCATTAACTGTCCACTACTGGGCATAGGCCTCCCTATAAGGGGGGTTTCACCAGTAGTTGCCACGCTTGGCAGGCGGGTTGGCAACCGCAGTTAGGCTTTGGTGATATTTTAAGAGGGACGCTGATGCCCATCCTTTGACTAATAAATTACCTTAGTCGCTTTTCACAGAAAAAGGAAAGGTGACCTATTCTATGTCGGAAGCACACGGCCAGTGTGATCTGCCTATATTATAGGTAAATATACCCCATATTATAGGAACAGTGTGGAGGACGACCTTGTAGGCTCTATAAGGTCCACCTCTACGCGGTTCCTCAAAGACAAAGTGGTTTATTCTCATCGAATTCATCGATGGGCCAACTGACCTGCTTTCATCATCACCTATCATCTCTCACTGGTGCCTCGTCAACGTGTACTGATAGCGCCGGCAGGTTACCATTTCATTTTCATCTATAAAAACTTACGACGTAGCTCGCTAGTGTAAACCAAAAACCATTCCATTTACATTAAAAAAGAAACTGTCAATCAATTCTATTTTAAAGGGAACAAAACTTGTCCAGTCCTATCTCTTCCAAACCTACCTCAATCATGTAATTATAATCAAAAACACAATAGAACTTCTCGCATCGTTTTTACTAATTACTAACGGCGTTCTGACGTCACACGTTACGTTGCGCGCGCGCCGAAAACGAAAGTATTGAGATCGAAAGTGGTAGGTAAGTGGGCCGGCGCCCGCGCACCGTCAATGGGCCACATACAGCTTTATTACGTGCACTGACCCCGTTCTGATTGGTCAAGTTTGTTAATTTATCAATCGATCGATTGGAATGTGACCGTTGTTGAAATGTTTTAGTTTGAAGTTTAATTTATTAGCTAATTCTTTTGATAATAACGTGAGGTAACTACATATCATTGTTAAAGATCTGTTATGCAAAATGGATAAAATTGTCAGATCAGAAGCAACGTGAAGACGGCTTTTATGGATGATAATAGAATGGTTACCCCGCCTGCGTAAGGGAAAGGGATTCTTAGTAATACGGACTATCAGTCCCATTGTTAGCAATATACCCTGTCAGGTTGACCTCCACGTGGTTCCCCTGGAAACTATCGTGCTGAATTCCAGGCGTATTCATCACGATGGGTTAACTGACCTGCCTTTTCATTCTCACCTATCATCCCTCACTGGTGCCCTGCCAGCGTATTCTGTTAGCGCAGGTGGGGTTACCATTTCATTATCATCCCATAAAAAAAACCCGCCTGCGTTGTTGGTATACGCTGGCGGGGCATCAGTTCTCACTGATAGGTGAGGATGAAGTCAAGTTAGCCAATCATAACAAATTTGCCAGGAATTAATCGCTGTGGTTTTGAGGAGGGACCGCATGTTTCTATTCCTTCCTTTTTTATAAAGATTGTTTTATTGACAAAGTACACATGCCTACATTTTATATTTCTATTAAAAAAAAGTTTATAAATGTAAATAACAAACTTTAATGTGATAAATAAATAAATTCTACCTGAACTGGCAAGGATATAAAGTACAATAATAATAATTAATTTAAATTAATCACGAGCAAGACAAAAAATTGGTACTTGCATTTTTCTTGATAACAATGCTGTTAATTAATACTATGACATTGTCACATATCCGGTGGCTAAACCCGGTTTAATAACCGGACCTACAAATAAATTGCATTTGTCTACAATCACGGATCTGAAAATAACTATGTATATAAATATTCCTTTATGGGAAATCTAATCTATCTATTGATTACGTACACTGGATTATTTTTTTACGTTAAAATCTAATCTAAAAATAATTAATAGTTTAAATATTATGAATATAGACGTATGTCTTAAAATAAATAAATATTGACTTAATAGATTTATTTAAAAAGTTAAAAATGACGTGCTTAAGTGACAAAAAATGTCGAAAGTAAATTCGAAAGTGTGTTTGTTACCCCTTGGCACCATAACAGATCAACTACTATCATCAGTAGCCTATATACGTCTCTATCTCATATAGTACGTATACACGTACATGGTGTTGGTCGAACATTTAACAGTTTTTAATGATTTTGTAATTTTAAAAGAGTAACTGTTGAATTTCTTACGGATTCTTCTCAGTTGATAACAACGTTTAGAACCCTGCGTGTACATTCATGAAAAATGACGATTTATAAGTGTTTGAAAGAAATCTATTTGAAAGATGAATACCAGATTTCATAGAGATTAGTCAAGCCGTTAAGGCGTTAAAAGATAACAAACAAACAAACTGACTTTCACATTTATAATAATACAAATAGTAAGGATAATTGACGTAACTAAAAGAGCATAAATAACTTTAAGATCCTGATCGCAAAGGACCTCCGTGTCTTATCAATTGGGTTGCTTTAATCGACACCTAATCTATCGGTCAGTTCCTATTGCAATTGTGTTTTTCAATCATAACTCAAGGTCCGTATTATGACATTTGTAATAATTCGCCTTTTGTTTTTGTTCCGTTTTGTGTATTATGTTGAGGAATGTTATAATGACTATGCATTGTTATGACGGCAAATAGTGCATTGTGTTATGTGTAATATTGTCACTACATATTTTTGATATATAGATACTGTGTTAATTTACAAAATGTTTTTTAATAGTTAGGTACTCCTATTGATAATCTGTTAGTAATACAAGTCTAGGTATTTGTAAGGATGTATAGATGAATCTTTGTTACTCTTTTATGCTAAAACTACTGAACGGATTTAAGTAAAATTTGGTACACGGTTACGTTATATCCTTACTTAGCACGTAGGATACTTTATATATGTATTCATGTGGGAAAAGCCGCGGATACAGCTAGTATTATAGTACTTAGTTTTTTTTTTAATATAAGCATTTTACTTATTAATTTTTGCAAAATCCACAGCTCTTAAAATCTATCATATTTTAATGTTATTTTTAGTTGTTACAGCCAATTACGAATTTACAATTTATAAAATATTTCTTATAAAAAGTAAGCGTTCAAGAATCTGAAATGATATATGTGTGTGTGTGTGTTTGTGTATATGTATGTAATTAGTGTTTTATGACATGATATTCTGCAATTAGTGTTAATAATGTTATAATATATATATTCTCTCATTCAGACTAAAAAAAGTATCTAATTATGTGGTACATAAAATTTCTTGCATCTACATAACACTTATCTTTATCAAATTAGATTATAATTTTGATCTAAATATGTATAGGTGGGTGTGTATACAATTATGTGCAAACAGACCGACATGTGAAGGAGAAAACAGTGTTGATTGTTAATAGCATGCCATAATGATTGACAATTTGATCAGCCTCTTCCGATCTATTGAAATAATAATGTATAATGTAAGCTTGAATATATAATAGATAGAGTCGTACAGATGTTTGAGAACAGTATAAAGCGTGAATTACATTATCAAGTTTGTAGTACACAGAGACTTAAGCATGAGTAATCTGGATGTCGATATCTGTGTATTGGATTCCTTTGGATCTTGATGACGGATAAAAGGTCATCACCCATTTCGATATCACCAATATCCGTCGGATATTTATTTTCGAATATGTTAAAATGTAAAGTCTGTTATCCACTATTATTTTTTGGACAAAAGATTTTTAACGTATTCGTTATTGGACCAATATATGAATATTATAACTAACTATACGTTATATGGAAAACGACCCCATTGCTAGAAATATGCTCTGTCTTGCGGTCTACCCATTTGCTACTAATATGCACTGTATTTATTTATTGATCTTGTGATAAAGGACAAAATCAGGATTAATTGAGAATAAAGTTAGATCATTTAGTACATACTGATGTAACTTCATCTTCAATTATTCCTCACTGGTAACTGGCTGGTAAATGAGGTTAGTATTTCAATAGCATTCATTAAAAAAAAGTGGGACCATCTTAAAACTACATATTCTGCTCTATTTTAGCTTTGTATTCTACAAAATCTGGCAGGATCTGGTTTATTTAAAAATATGCTGTACCTAATATTATTTTTTTTGGGGGGAAAGGGATTGTTAGTAATAAGGTCTAATAGCATCATTGCTAGCAATATACCCTCTCAGGTCAATTTCAATTTCAGGTCGACCTCCACGCGGTTACCCCTAAAAACCATCATGGTTAATTTTTGTGACTGACCTGCTTTCATCGTCATCTGTCGTCTCTTACTGGTGCCCCGCCAACGTATACCGATAGCGCAGGCGGGGTTACCATTCCATTATCACCCATTAAAAAAAAATATAATGTGGATAAATATTCAATAGATTGGATAATGTAAATGCGTATTAAAATAGTAACACATACATATAATGAATGAATGGGCCTACTTGATTTGTGTTATGCAAGTTAGAGAATAAAAAATACAAACAATTACAATACATACACTTGTATTAATGTAATGATGTTATTAGTAACGGTGTGGGTACTCACAAATAATTATACTGTCAAAAATCGCGTAATTACAGTGTTGAAATATTGTCTTTTTAACCGATTAAAAAAAAAGAGGTTCTCAATTTGGTTGTATCCTTTTTTATATTTAATACCTCATAACTCCGTTAGTTGCAAACCGATTTGAAAAATAAAAATTTTGTCCGAAAAGTTAAAAGATATTGATCCAATAAAAATTTATTAAAATCGCTTCAGTATTTTATTTTTTAAATCAAAATAACTGGTTATGGGCCCATTTTTTTTTGTGGAACACAGTTATAATTATTTATTAATATACCTTTTTATCCCGGTCAGAGAATATATCCCGGTCACAGATGAAGATAGATAGATAGATAAAGTCTTTATTACCAACAATATTAGTTTAAAAAAAATAAAAAAGAAAAATAACAGTAAAAAAGAAAAAAAAAACAATTAATTTTGCTGCTAATAGGAGCCGCCTCAGCTGTTGCTATATATGAGTATGTACACCTCCAGCGAGATGTACCTATATAGTGCTAATTTTCAAGCGGCCACGTAACTCGTTTAACTTTAGCGTTCGTGCGGGTCGCCAATACCTATTTTTCGGATGGGAGACTCAATACACTGAACAAACAATAAATAAATAAAAAACTATAACCAAAACTGCTAACATATAATAAAAGTTGCAAGTAGAGGGAGAGGAAGACTTTGTACAAAAGTCGATTGCTTGGGTACCTCTGTCCTATTCGTGTTTCAACCGTAAAGCAGTTGTGTTTGCATGGCTGTGTTTCGGTTTGAAGGGTGGGATATGGCGTGAATTTACTGGGTACAGAGGAAAACACCTGAGTCCTCAGGAATGGCAACTCATGGGGTGTATCATGGGCGAAACAGTATACTCACTACATGTGCATGGTACTGCTCATGTCTATAGGCGATGGTTACCACTTTATATCAGGTGGGCCGTCAGCTTGTTTGCCATTCTAAGTTGTATAGAAGAAAAAAAAGTAAAAGCTCGTTAAATAATAATTAGAATCAATGGTTTTAAAGTTTATTCTCAGAGTAGTTACTAAATGATTAGACCACTACGCTTACTTAAATTTATTGGAACTAAATATAAATTCTGTCAATTAGTTTTTAATGACCAATGTTTCATTGCAGTAGGTAATCTCACGATTTACCACTAATACGATATTAAATCCCACGGAGTAAGGGCCTTTTCTCACGAGCGTTTTGCAATACCGCGGTCAGTACTGTGACCACATTGGTAAGGCAGTTGTATTAATGTATGTCAACCGAAGTTGTAACGTTGTCTTAATTTAGCATATTAATCCTTACTAATATTATAAATGCGAAAGTGAATTTGTGTTTGTTTGTTACGCTTTCACGTCAAAATTTCAAATTTGATTTTAATAAATTTTGGTATAGAGATAAATGTGACTCTCGAGACGGTTGTAGGCTGCTTTTTCTTGTGAAAATCTTATAGGGAGTGGGGTAAAGGAGGGGTTATTTTTGTATGAAACTTTTTATTGCGTCGCTGATTTGCTTCAAACTATTTCTTAAATACCAACATGCAGAACTGTTGAACGAAATTAATATTAACGCAAGCGAAGCCACGTGTAACACCTAGTACATTTTTTTTTATACCACTGAGGTGGCAAACAAGCATACGGCCCACCTGATAGTAAGTAATGTAATGGCCATTGTATATTAGTATAAATAGCTAATTTTGTTCCGCAAACAAACAGCGATTTTAATTGTTTATTTAAATGTATTTTTATTGAATATATTATATGACATTTTTGTTAATTTTTATTTTTTATTTTTAATAAAATAGGTTTTGATATTTAGATTTGAAACTAGCTTTAACCCGCGACTTCGACCACGAGACCGAAATACGTTCATTGGTAACGATAAAAAGTTGTCCTTTTTTATCGAATATAGTTGTTAAAAACTATGTTTATTTTCTAATTATTTATATATGTATAACTAGATAAAAGGAATTCAATGACTCACCACGAATCATGAAGAAAACTTTGAATGAAATCGAAATAGTTGTAGGTAACATACACGTATCTAATAAAAATACAAACTCAGAACTTACTATTTTTGGAATCAGTTCATAAAAAAAAAAATTACTCAAAAAATACACAAAATCTGTTTGGTGGAAGCGCAGTGTTACTGAGTCTAACTATCCATAGTATACAATTTTCTCATAAATGTCAAAACGGCAATGTAATTCCGACGCGGAAACATTCAAATGTCACTTTTGCACGCAACGCGAATGTGTAATACTAAAATTGCTCACTTCATTATAATTAAATTGTGTTCGTTAGTTTTAAAATTATAACCTAATAATTATAAATTGGCTAATACAATGATATTTTGACATAAGTATGAGATGCTGTTAATAGTTTATTATGAAACCTTTTGATAGTATAAAAAAACTGATTCAAATTCGCACGTGCCTTATTAATTTAATAATTATTTGCTTAATAAGCAATGAAAAATATGATAATTGTTACATTTTTATTGTACTCGTAAAATGTATTAAGGTCCGGGATATTGCCAGTATTACTAATCCTAATACTTGAAGAATATTACTAAAATAATATATACGAGTTTATCGACATTAAGTAATAATAATTCGTCAACTATACTACATAGAAATAGAGACCTCTATTATAGTTGTGATTACGCTATGCAGCTATGTGTGACAGCATGGCTATGCTCTTTTTTAAATGGGTGAATATGCAATGGTATTTACCCTGTGCTATCGGTGTACACTAGCAGGTGACTAATGATGGATGATAGGTGAGGATGAAAGCAGGTTAGTTATCCCATCGTAAAAAATCCAACAAGAACTAATCACGATGGTTTTCAGGAACATGGAAGTGGATCTGATAGAATATATTGCTGGCAGTGTGACTGTTAGACCCCATTACTAACAATCCATTTCCCCCCTCATTACTATGTTTTGGTTGGAAGGATGAAGGTTGATAGTGAAATTACTGGGTATAGACACACAAAACCGAAGTCCTCAGGTATGATCAACGCAGGGGTAGTATGGGTGTCACTGTTTATTTTGTGATGTCCATCATGGCGTTCACAATAAACACGCGACGGTTACCACTTACTATCGAATGCATCGTCAGCTTGTTTGCCATTTTAAGTATCATAAAAAATACCCATTATAATCATTCGAATATTCGAACTTTCACATTTATAATATGTAGATGAAAGAACTATATCTCCGAAACGATTTATCTCAGCAAATTACGCTTTTTATACTATAGAAATATATATAAATATAACATATAAAGTCATTAATTTATTACATAAAGTGTATAAAAACATACATTCAATGATTCAATAAATTTAAATTCTTCTCAAATTCTTATCAAATTATATAGCTATACGAAATAATTGTTATTCAATCCATCACAATGTTCCGGAAGTCTTTATATTAAATAGACTTAACATATAGGCAAATGTTAAGAGCGGTTATATTTGACAAGTGGCATTTAATTCCGGAACTGGAGGTCCATCAGTATGTGTAAATACGGAACTGTAAGTAAATATTTATACTATCATCATCATTATCATATCAGTCGTAAGTTGTCTATTGCTGAAATAGGGGGACCTATTGTTAGTAGTTGCCCCGCTTGACGAGCGGGTTGGCAACCGCAGTTAGGTTTTGGTGATGTTTCAATAGGGATGCTGCTGCCCATCCCTCGATCATTATCATGCGGCTCACCTGATGGTAAGTGACTACCGCCACCCATGGTCAGCCACAACACCAACGGCATTGCAGGTGTACTGCCGGCCTTTTAAAAAGGAATTCGGTTGTATTTTTTACGTTTGTTACCTCATAATCCCGTCAGCTGTAAACTGATTTGGAAAATTATTTTTTGTCTGAATGGAAATACTACCCATATATATATAGTCCCAACGAAATTTAATCAAAATCGGTTCAGTAGTTTAGTTTTAAATCCAAAATAACTGGTTTTGCCACAATTGAAGTCGGATTTTTTTTGAGCAAATTTTTTTTTTCATAAATTATTAATCCCTCTGAAGAGTTTGTAATCACGTGACTAGAATGTACTACACCTGTACTAGGTATAGTGAACACGTGAAATCGACATATTACCTGTAGCTCATATTAGCCAATCGGCCGTGCAATGTTTCGTGCGTTCGCACCGGTTATGTCTCATTTCTATCCAGTCCGGATATAAGAGGTATTTTCAATGTTTACCGGATCCACTTGTGTAGTAATCAAATAAATGCACTACACTATAATTGCAGCGATATTATTTATTACCTATTTACATTTCATTAAACGGGGTAGTACAAAAGGCTGTCTTATTGCTAAGCAATCTCTTCCAGACGAACTTTGGGTAGAAGGAATTAAAGAATAAAAACGTAGGTGGTGCGTTAAAAAAATAGATATAAATATGTGTAAATAAACATAAACTTATTAATATTATAATAGAAGGTAAGATAGAAGGAAGGAGGGGGAGAGGGAGACCGAGACATAGTTACATCAGGCAGATCAAGGAAGGAGTTGGTGTCGTGTCGTATCAAGAGGTGAAGAGACTCGCTGAAAATCATAGTGAGTGGCAAGAGCTCCACCGACAAGAGCGCAGCTCTTAAATAGGATAGATAGATAGAAACATAATCTTATAAATACATATAAATATTCAACATTAGCATACATATATAACACACATAATTCTGATAGAAAATAAGGAGGATTAAATGGTTATAAGGATAGGTAGTGGGATTTAACTATGTTATTAAACATTTATTATTTTATGAAAATGAAATAGTGACCCCGCCTGTGCTATCGGTATACAGTCACTGGCGGGGCACCAGTGGTAGACGATAGGTGAGAATGAAAGCAGATCAGTTAGCTCACCGTGACGAATCCACAAGAATTAACCACGATGGTTTCTAGGGGGAACCGCGTGGAGGTCGACCTGATAGCGTATATTGTTAGCAATATACCCTTTTCGATAGCCTAGACTAGGCTAACATTCCATTTTTAGCCATTGAAAAAAAATTTTATCAAACAGTTTTCAAAAAGTTTTTAGACTTGTCTTTTCTAGAAAAAGTTGATTTTTTTTGTTGCAAACACGATTACTGTTTGTAATAAAAAAAAGCAGCAGACTGATGAAACTATTTATAATACATAAATCATATTAATCAAAATTGGTCTATTATTTAAATTTTAGCTTTTGATGTTTTCAAATACTTTTTTACTATTAAATTCCGAAATGTCAGTGAAAGCTTAATATAAATTTCATTACATGATTAATCATTTAGACTGATGTGCCAACGACTAATTTCAAGTGTTATTTTTCTGTAATATTTTAATCGCTAATTTAATGTTTAGAATAAAATCTACGCGTAAATTTTAGAAGTAAAATAACCAATAAACTATTTCTAGGTGACGTTAAAAAATAAAACACAGCCCAGTTTTTAAGTGAGATCTTCAGGAACAACTGCAAAAACCAAGTCCTATGTAGTTCATGCGATAGTTTTTACGTGATCAATTATACAGATAAACAGACAGGTGAACAGACAACATTTCTAAATAATTGTTTTGGCATACATTGCTTTTATTATATTAATATTATATTCATATTATTTTTTCTTAAATATTTTATCATGTGCAGACGATGTCTGTAAAAATTTTCATAGGCTTTGTCCGTGTTTGATCTTAAGACATTCTTAAATAAAATGGAGTATAATTTTGTACTGTTATACTGTCATGACATGCAATATTTACGTAATTATTTTCAATTGTATTGTTGTGATAAATATACAGATAGAGAACACATTGAGACTTACGAGTATGCTGGTCATATTAATTATTTTGAATGCACGGGCTTTATCTAATTGTCAATGTAGGAGTCAGCGCTTTCATTTATGTAACTAGGCGTATTTATCTGTAGATGTACAGGGTTGCCAGGTTTTTGCAGTTGTATCCTATAAATTAAACAACGATTAATTACAAGAAGGATGGATTTACAAAAGGTTATTATACCCACATTTAACATAGTACAACATTGTCCACGAAACCAAGCGGTGGTGTTATTTAATAAGCTGCCTAAGGAATTAAAGTCACTGAATGATTTAAATATCTTCAGGACAAAATTGAAGTCATTACTGCTAGAAAGGTGTCTGTACTCAATTGACGAATTCTAATTATAGTAAATTTGAATATATACCTATATTGTTTATGTTAAGAGATGACTAAGTGACTATAATATTTGTTTTATGCTTGATTTAATTTATATTTTATATAGTGTATGAAATTATTGTATCTACTATAACATTCAAATACAAATTTTTGTTTATGAATAAATAAAATAAAAAATAAAAAAAAAATTCGGCTTTTGAAAATTCATTAAATATCTGATTTTCAAAAATTTTATGTAGTACTAAATGTTTGTTATTATGTTAACTGAATTTAAATGAAAGAAAATTTTGTACACTAATAAAATATATTCTAGTTTAATATATAGGATATTTTCTATAGTAGGTAAGGCTATGAGGCTGTTTATTATTCTTTTTATTTATATTAAAACAACATTTATAATAAAATCAAATATAATAAAACAACACAAAATTAATTATATCAAAATCTAAATATTTAAATGTAATGTTTCATTTTGTTTTATTATTTAAAATATAATTAAAATCATTAAATTACTAATTATTTACAATTTTTCTTTAAAAAACTTTGTACCTTGTCAAACCTACTCAAATAAACGCGAGAGATATACCTGTAATATGCTTTTTATTACTGTCACGTAGTAAAAATATAAAACGCGTTAATATCCTTTTAAATCTTTCGAGAAGTTCGATGTTTGAAATGAGTAATAGCAATAGAGCGACCGGTCATTGACATCATTCCTCCATGTTGAATACTCTTCATAATTCTAAGCTGCTCATCACAAGAACCCTCATTGGAATTTGATGATTTAGCTCTATAGATTTTTTGTTGTCAAATAAAAAACTTACTGTTATAGGATTTTTTTGTTACTTATATATTAGTGAGATTTTATTCGCCAGTTAACAGTACTTAGACATTGATCACTTCACGAATAACTGCATCAGAAATTAAATTCGTTTTTATTGTGATCATGATGATAATGACAATGACGATGACGGGTGTATCATCTTTACAGTCCATTTATCGGCCATTGGTGAATACATATTTCGAGTATAAAGTACATACCATTCCACAGCACTTGCATCTATGGATTCTCTGGAACATTTTTGAGGTACTCATTCCATCTCACTGGAGAACGTCCTATGTTACACTTGCTTGCACAGGGACGACAGTTAGGAAGCATTCTTTCTCATCACTTATCGATTGCTTCAGTATAACTGGAGTCGTTTAGGTAGCAGATACTTCCGTCTCTATATACAGCGTGAATCAAAATTATTAATATAATTTTAATGAAGTAATCAATACCAATGAAATCAAATATTTTTCCCAAAAATGTTTCAAAATATGACAACAATTTTTTGCCTTTTATATTAACACCATGCGTCTATCTATAAAGTTAATAGTGAGGAATTGTTACTAATGAGGTTTAATAGTGACTTCCATACGGTCGCCTCTGGTTAATACTTGGTAAATTATTATGATAAGCTGCCTGACCTGGACTGCAACCTCATATACCGCTAATATCCGTATCTGGTGCCCTGCCAGTGTTTTTTTTTTTTTTTTTTTTTACAACACAGGGGGCAAACGAGCATGCGGCTCACCTGATGGTAAGTGACTACCGCCGCCCATGATCACCCACAACACCAGCGGCATTGCAGGTGTGCTGCCGGCCTTTTAAAAAGGAATATACTCTTTTCTTGAAGGTTATGTTGTCGTATCGGTTCGGAAATACTGCTGCTGGAAGTTGATTCCAAAGAATGGTTGTGCGTGGAAGAAAGTGCCTTGAAAAACGCACGGTGGAAGACCGCCACTCGTCCAGATGATTGGGATGAAACTTTAGTTTGTGGCGGGTTGTACGGTGGTGAAAATCAGCAGCAGTTATCAATCCGAACAATTCCTCAGAACACTCCCCATGATAAATTCGGTAGAAGATGCACAGAGACGCAACATCTCTGCGCAGTTTCAATGGGTCAAGTCGGACAGTAAGGCGTTGACTATCGATAATTCGAGCCGCCCGATTTTAAACCGTATACCGATTTAAACAGTGTATACCGATAGTGCAGGCGGAGCTACCATTCTTTTTTATTCTATTAAAAAAAAACATTTATAGTTGACTACAGCATGGGGTTCTGCAAAAAGGGGGTAAAGAGGTTTCTTCAGGGTCGGCAACGCGCGAGTAATACCTGGTATTGCCGGCGTTCATAGGCTACGGTAACCGCTTACCATCAAGTAGGCCGTACGCTTGTTTGCTACCTCAATCGTATAAAAAAAAGTTAGTATGAAATTTTGGGATTTTGACGTCATCTGTATATGTAAGAGATTTACATAAAGATATATAGGAACTTTCTTCAATATAAAATGTAAATGGATTGAATACATATATACATTCGATCGAGAAAACTAGAGTCACAGTATACAAATTGACAATGCATCTGGCATCACAATAGTTTGCACCTACTGATAGAGATATCTAATGTTTATAATGCCCATTGTTAGAAATGTTGTTAGTATTAGAAAATTATTAACATGTACTATGTCGTACATTCGTATAAATTATTAGGTCTTTCCCGTGGCTTTGGCTAATTAGTAGATATATTTAAGTAACCTATATGCTAAGTTAGGATATAGCTTTCCCGTGTACGGTACTTTTAGAACTTAATTTAATTGATTAATTAATAAATGTAAATTATATATATATAATATCACTGTTCACTGAGTGCCCTTAAGATGACGCAGATGATTTCGCTTTGTATTTTATAAAAAAAGATAGACGCCCTTAAATAAAGTGAGTAATCTGACAGTTTTTTCATATATGTATATATATTAGTATTACTAAATATTTTTTATAGTACAGTAAATTTTTACAGTCCAGGTCGTTGACTTCTCCAGACAGTATGATTAAACATGATCCATTATGTTATAATCAGTATTTTCATTGTCTCCCCAAATACAGTATGTATGGCAACTCTGACAATAAACATGGATTACATTACATTATTTTGTAGATAGCATATCAGACAATAAGGCATACTGAATACTATCCAAATCGTGTCTCAATTTAATTGTATGTAAATAATTTATAATAAAAAAATATTATTATAAAGAATTAACTATTTTTTTTTATACAAATGTAATAAAATGGAAGAGTTTTTTTTATATTGTTTGAATTCGCAAATCTCTGTAACTACCAGTGAATTTTTGAAAAATTCTTTAATACATTTGATAGCTTATTTCTTGAGAAAGATTATTAAAGATATAGGCTTTCCAACACCACGATACAACTACGGGTGAACCCGCAAGAAACAGCTAGTTATTATATAGGAGTAACAATTATTTATTTATACTATTATTTAACAGATCAAATGTGTTTATGAATACTAACATTCACCTTTAAACTTAACTATAAGAAACGTAAATAAGTATGTATCAAATCAATCAATCAATCATTTATTTGCATAAATATTAGTATATAAAATAGGTATAATTACATGAATAAATTGATAAATGTATAAATTAATAGTACTAGATACTCTACAAAGCGCCATCTAGTCCTAAAATTCGCTAAGTTTGCACTATATGTATTAAGCAACTGATAGAAATATCTTTTTTTTGTAAATCATCATGTCGTCATAGTCGTAGAATACTGACGGATCTTTATATGTAATATTCGTCAGATCCGTCAGTATTCTACGACTATGACGATATTAGTCTTTCATTGTCCAATATTGAACATAAGCGTCCCCCTTGGGGGGTTTTGCCAGTAACCATGGTGGTTTACCATGCTTGGCAGACGGATTGGTAATCGCAGTTAGGCTTTGGAGATATTTTAAGAGGGACGCTACTATCCATCTCTCGCTTTCCCTTAGTCGCCTCTTACGACACCCACGGGAAAGGAAGGGATGACCTATTTTATGTTGGAACCACACGGAAATACATATATAGTGTACATATAAAATATAAACTGCTAGCAAATTTATTAATGCATTTGTGTATTAAGTTAATTTTGCATAACATTTATACACAATAATTTAATTTTTTATGTCATCTTTTGTAGAGTAGAAAAAAATAGTTGAAAAAAAAACTTAGTATCAGGTTATAATTTTGATCCATGTTTAGTGAATATCCATACACTGAAAAAAATTATTACAGACCGTCTAATAATTTTTCCTTTAAACGATAAAACAAATGAATAAACAGACAATCTGACAAAAACTTAAGCATGGATTATAAATATTTTTTTTGCCAGTTTCTGCCAGTTACTTAGTACGCGTGGATTACAGTGGTAATAACACTGATGAAAAAAAAAAACACACTTCTAAATGAGGTATTACGATAAAACATACACCACATTTTAAGTTAGACCTCCAGAAATACAATAATGGAAATCCCATTCAAATTGGTGCAATAGTTTTTGCGAGAAGCCGGAAAAACGTGCAGATAGAAAAACAGAGAAAATTCATAAAAAAATATTTCGTTTTTATTGCTACTATTAAAACCATTTACGTAATTTTTTTAAACACCTTCTATGTATCGTCCAGTTACAATTTTATTACATTATTAATGTATGACAAGATTTAATTTTTCGTAATGGACATTTAAATTATAACGTTTGCACGTATGTTGGAATAACGTTTCCTAATTTACTTCGAACGTACTCTAACCTTAATATTATTGTCGACACCAATTCTACCGACGTAAAATAATTTATTAGATAGCCTGAGAAACATAATTGTTTGTATGTAAATTACTAGAATTCCATGCAAAAACTGTTCGCATACAATATCCGAAAGAACAATGCATGGAATGGAACCTGTTCTTTAATACAATGAAAGGAAGAAACTACTGTATGTAATCAAGGACCATTTTAACCACAACACGTATATTAGGTAATGTTTTGTGTGAAAAAAAATATTGTTCTATAAAAGGAATAAGAAATACAACAAATGAGGTTAAAAAAATGGAAATAGTTTTTAGCCTTAAAAATTTATTAATTTTCTTACAGTTTAAAAGTATTTAACAAAATGAATAGAAATATTTAAAAAATGTTGGTTTAAAAAGTTTGACCTTCGACCGAGGGTGACATCCTTGCCGATTGTTAGTAATGGGGACATTAGGCTACCTTGTAGGCAATACTTTTTTTTTTATACAACTTAGAATGGCAAACAAGCTGACGGCCCACCTGATGGAAAGTGGTAACCGTCGCCTATAGACATGAGCAGTACCATGGACATAACAGAGTATACTGTTTGCCCATGATACTCCTCATGCGTTGTCATTCCTGAGGACTCAGATGTTATTCCTCTGTACCTTATAAATCCACGCCATATCCGACCCTTCAAACCGAAACACAACCATGCAAACACAACTGCTTCACGGTAAAAACACGAATGGGATAGTGGTATCGGTTGAGTAGTTCTTGAGTTTATCCATTACAAATAAACAATCAAATCTTTCCTGTTTTTAATATTATATTAGTATAAGAGTGCATTTAGACTAGCGCCCGCCCCGGTCACGCACAAAGTTTTCTAAATAAAATACAGTACATGTTATTCACTAATTGTATAGACTTGTACAGGTAAACAAATAAAAAAAAAAGGTTTTGTATTTTTTGAATTTATATATTTCAAACAAAAAGCCAAATATTTCTCTTTACAAGTTTAAAATTTCCATTTATAAAATTCATACACGCAATTCAGAAGGGACATATATATCAAATAATGATAGAGGTATGCCAAAATAGATATAATTGTATCACAAATCGATAGAACCACTAATTTTCCCACCGGCACATTGCGAAACAAACCGGTGCGTTTCTGGAGCAAGGTCGCGCCAAGATGGCCGCCAAGTAATATGGAGGCACGTCGAATGTCGCGCCAAATCCGTTCCCATCACTATTCACGGATTATTTTTTTTTTTATATACCGACAGGAAATATGTCAATCTTTATTTATTGTACAGTTGTACAAAATAAGAGTTTGTACATTTCTGATATAGTACATGTTACTTATAGATTTTGTAACTCTCCAAGGTTAATCAACAGTTAAGCTGTTAAGTAGCAAACACAAATTGCAGTGTGAGAAAATTTAAGTGTATTAGCAATTTGCCAACGGAACTGACAGCATATTTGGTTGGTTGTGAAATTTTATAATGTTACCATAAATTCATATTATATATAGAAGACCTTTTTAGGGTTCCGTAACTAAAAGTGACTACAAATGAACCTTCGTCATTTGTTATTATCTCCCTATATAGCAATCTGTTTGTACAAGTATGACACAACTTTTATAATTTGATTTTGATTGTATCAAGCTTTGTAAGAGTATGGACATCGGAGAACAACGATTCCCATAATATTTATTATAATATTATAATATGAAAGTGGGATTGTTTGTTAGTTTATAACAATATACACGTATTTTATAAGATGCAGAAGGATATATTATATCACAGTCATGCCGACGAAATTGCAGGTAAAGTATTGTTATATAAAGAGACTGTGGAGTACAGGCCACATATATTATTTATAGCTATATATTATTATTTACCAAATTCGAAATTGACACGCATATCTATTGTTTCCTTTTGGTTTTCCTTCACGGTCCTAGTCTTCTAAGTTCCTTTGACCATTATACAAATATTTCCAATTTCCATTCCTGGTTTCCTTTGTCGCCCACAGAGAGAATACACTATATTTCGTAATATTTATTAAAGTAGGCGTCATAGGCTTGCCTTCGCCATGTTTTTCTTTCAAACAACTTTAGAAATAAGGAAGGTCTTAATTTGGTTGTATTTTTTTTATTGTTTAAAGTTTAAAAAATAAGTTTATTGGTTTTTGTTTTTTTAAGTTCATATCTCCGTCAATTATAAACCAATTTGGATTTTTTTAATAGATAATGTTGGAATACTGCACCCGCCTATGTGCCTGTGTCCAATGGTGAGGCAATAGTGGTAAAAAATGAGGCCTAAAATTTGATTAGTTTACCTATCGTAACGAATTGATCAAGAATTAACCACAATGATTACCAGTGAGAATCGCGTGGAGGTCGAGCTGACAAGATACAAGTATGCTGCTAGCGATAGAGTGAATGTACAAACCACCCTAATGAATCATACTTATGCCGAAATAAATATATTATTATGTATGATTTCTTTTTTTATAGCAAAGGGGGCGAACAAACGTGTTACTTTTATCCATATTAGTGCAGTAAATAAATGCATATAATTGCAGGTGTGTCAAAAGTAAACGAATATATACTCTTTTCTTGAAGATTTCAATGTTTTTTTTTTTGATGGGTGAAAATGGTATTGTAACCCCGCCTGCGCTAACGGGATACGCTGGCGGAGCACCAGTGAAGGGTAATCGATGAGAATGAAAACAGGCCAGTTAGCCCATCATGATGAATTCATTAGGAATTAACCATGATAGTTTCCAGGGGGAACCGCAAGGAGGTCGACCTGGTTGGGTATATTTGCTAACAATGGGTTTCTCAGTCTTTATTACTAACAATCCCTTTCCCCCGAGATTTCAATGTTATATCTGTTCGGAAATGCTGCTGGGAGTTTAATTTCGCAAATATTTATATTTAAGTCACTTATTACACGATATATACATAGGTGCACAAACTATTATCATAATATTAAACATTATAAAATCATTAAAGTATAATTAAACTAAAAAATCTTTTTGGTTAAGATAATGTTAGTCTAGATAATCTATATTAACATTATCTCTTTATAAGTGCCAAACGTTTAAATTATAACATCGATCATATCAGACATACCGCCACGCCCATAGACTTTCATCTAATAGGACACAGTAAAATAAACGCAGAACTCCGACGCCGTGTAGTTATTACGGAAGGAATATATGTAATAGAGACCAATCGTAAAGCAATGGACAAGTAATTAAAATAAAAAATGGTGTGTATTTTATTTCGAGAAATAAACAATTTTAATTATAAGTAGTAGTAGATATTGAATTGAACAAAATGGCAGCTTTTGTCGCCACAAACCTAATAGAAAATCAAAATGAGAATTAATTCGATATTCTATCAATTACAAAAAAAAATTGTCAAATGGCGACGTATTCACATACAGTAGCAAAGCTACAAATAAATATAGACACCTTCTTAATTTGGAAGCTGGCTATCTTAAAAGGAGTAAGTTAAAGTGTCTAAGTATGTATGTAAGTGCTAATGTGCTAAATGTTAATTGAATTTATTTTTTCAATTATTGAAGTTGCGGTAATGGAATTTGTGACTATATAAAACACCAGTAATATAAGCCGACAAAATTATAGCTTAATTTTAATTATCACTGGGATTTTCACGTGGAATTCATCTGTATATTAAATGATATTCAAATCTATTAAATAGTTTTAATATAAGCCAGTAGTAAATACCCAAACATTTTTATAAACTTTCAAATATAAAATTATTATTAGTATGTTTAATATAAAAATATAATTATTAACATAATTAGATATATAAGAATACCTCCAAATGAAATCAAAGTATAATAAGCCGACTGAAAGTTGAAATTAGAGTAAGCTAGTATTCTTTCTTTATCAGTAAAGATCCATTCCCGGCAGTGGTATGTTGGGAGAATGATGAATAACTAAAAACAGCTGTTTGCATCTTTATTTATTAATGTTATAAATTTGAAAATGAATATGTTTGTTACTCTTGGTGCCTTAATAGCTCAATAAGTTGTAAAAAAAATGAGCTACGGGTAAAACGTGTTCTTTATAAAAATGTGAAAAAACAATTAGATTGATCTACTGCTAACAGTATACTGTGGCGGTCCGCTCGAAATACGCCATATCACGACTAAAACGTAACTTTAGTAACTTACACAATAAGTTACAAAGCTCCGCATTGTTACATTGTTCGTGTTTAAGAATAAAATTTCAATTGAATTCTTTTTGTATTCCTTTTTTGGATTATTATGGGATGAAATATATAAACTTATGTAATGTTCAATGCTTTTTAATGAGGCAAAATTTTTGTATGATGAACCTTAATCTTATACCTGACATTAATGAAATTCCCTTACAATATGGGAATTAAAAAAAAACCCTTCCTACAAACATTTAAAAGACTGGTAACGAACAAGCAACTCCTCTCGTGTTGCAAGTGTTTATGGGCAACTGTAGCCGCTTTCCATCAGGTGGACTGACTGCTCGTTTGCGTCCCTAAAAAAAAGTATTTGTTTTTTTTTCAGGAAACTTAATTATTAATATTTCTGAAAAGTCTTTTTTATAAATCTACCGCCTAGTTATGAATGTAATTTAAGCTGAGAAGAACAGGCAAGAAATTTATTGTTGTGTTTTTTTTTCAAATAATAGTTAAGCTTATAACAAAAATATGAATGGATAAAATGGGTATCACAAACTTCGTATTTATAAAAAGAAAGAAAATAAAAAAAACTGCATAGCTACAATCAATTACAGTATTCTTGAACAGACCAGTCCCTACTAGAGCCTCGAGTCCCAAAAACGGGTCAACTTTTTGTCAGCTAATTGTCAAATTAGCTAACTCGTTTCTTTTTATCAGTGATCTTTTTTTTTATACAACTTAGAATGGCAAACAAGCTGACGGCCCACCTGATGGAAAGTGGTAACCGTCGTCTATAGACATGAGCAGTACCATGGACATAACAGAGTATACTGTTTCGCTCATGATACCCCCATACGTTGCCATTCCTGAGGACTCGGGTGTTATTCCTCTGTACCCAGTAAATTCACGCTAAAAATGATCTATATACTTACGCACGTGACGTATCTTGACGTATATATATTTAATTATTTAATAACTAAAATGAGTTTTATCGCATTAAAAAGGTTTAAAAATTATAAGATAAAATAAATATAGAAGTTATAAAGGAATCACTCATAACTATTTGTCACGCAAAATTGTATGAAAATGTTGACCCGTTTTTCTCGAAGTATTTGTATGGAAACACTCTATTTATAATAATATATAATCTATTTATAATAATATATATATAATCTGAGCCTAAAAATTATGAGATACTCAATAAATCTTTAATTATATTTGTTAAAACGCGATGCAATCGTTAAATATATTTCAACATATCATTGACTTTCATTATTTCAATAATGAAGCAATTCAGTTTGCAGTTCTCTTAAACGAAACTATGATTATAGATTAATGGTTGGCAATAAAGCATAACAGGCTGCTTTGTTCTTAATATTATTATAATTTATTTTTCTTTTTGTTTTAAAAAGCACTTATAATTAGCAAATGTGAATACTCCATCTATGTGTTCAGTTGATGAGTAACAAACATCTTTTTTTTTATACCACTGAGGTGGCAAACAAGCATACGGCCCACCTGATGGTAAGCGGTTACCGTAGCCTATGAATGCCTGCAATACCAGAGGTATTACGCGTGCGTTGCCGACCCTGAAGAAACCTCTTTACCCCCCTTTTGAAGAACCCCACGCTGTAGTCTCTTAGGAAAACCTCAGCAGGGAGCTCATTCCAAAACCTGAGTGTTCGTGGGAGAAAACATCTCTGAAACCGCGTTGTACGCGACCATTTAGGCTGTAAGGTATGAGGGTGAACTCTCTGTCGATGGCGAGCCGTACAATGATAGAAAGTGGCCGTAGGCGTCATATTGAATAATTCCTCTGAGCACAATTCGTTTATGGTACATCCCAATATTTTTACACACTTGTATTTATAGGTACTATATTACTGATTGTCCTTGATAGTGATACCCCCAAGGGAGAGGCGTACGTTCAACAGTGGACAGTAAAAGGCTGATATGGTGATATGACTGATTGCTATGTGGTCCCTGCATAGAATAGGTCACTCCTCCTTTTTTGTGGGTGTCGTAAGAGGCGACTAAAGATAGTTAAAAGTCAAGAGATGGGCAGCAGCGTCTCTCATAAAATTTCAAATCATTATTAAAGCTAACTACGGTTGCTAATCCGCGTACCAAGCATGGCAACTACCAAGTTGATTTCAAAGAGTGGTGATATGGTGACGATGATACTACTAGCGCTTAGCAGTAGAACGTACACGGAATATGGTGATTATAAAATATCAAATTTAATCCAATAAAAATATTCTTACTAATATTATAGATGTGAAAGTGAGTTTGTTTCTTTATTATCTCTCTCTCTCTCTTACGGCTTATCTAATCACTTAAACTTTAGTATACGCTTACTATATGGGATGACAAAAAACATAAACTACATTTTATCCTGGTTATGCGCACGAAGTAGAGGGTGAAAGCTAGTATATTTAATATAATAGAATTATAACAAAACATGCTGTATCTGCATAATATCATCATCGATCAAATTGCATACATCTGTTGCAATCAGAATGCATCTTCTGTCTGCAGTCACGTGTGTGGAGGTCACGAGATATATTTAAATAATAAATATGAAACGTCAACTTACTAATATAAAATGGTAGCTAAGAGCTGACGAAATGTGCCTTGAACGGCTGTATAGTCAAGTGACTTCTCACCTTTCTCTGTTCCTTCGAAAGTCGTTTATTATAAATCATTTATTTATCGTATAAATAATAATCACAAAATACACTTAATGTTAATCATGAAATACTACAACCTTCGTGGCGTAGTGATAGGCAGTCGCTTTGATCAAGTGTTGTTCCAGGTTCGATTCCGGTTCGAGGCTAATTTTGTGTAAGATCTTTTCTAAATTAATTCGGTTCTGGGTGTTATGGATTAAGTTCGTTGTTTCGTGTTCTTTGCCTGGTTCCTCTTAACATAGGGTTGTCGTAGATTGACTTATTATTTTTATTACTACTGTAATCTTTTGGAGGAAACAATAAAATGTATCTATTTATCTGTTATCAGATACTAATGATTGTTGATATTTGGAAGTACTTTAGTTCTTATTTTATATAATATATTAATAGCTATTTATTGCAATTTTGTTCACGAAGAACTCTGTCTCTCGTAATCCGTTGTGTCTCGTTCTTGTGGAAATTTCAAGAAACTGTTTTTAGTGTATTTTTACATCATGAAAGGAAGTTACGTTTTCATCTGTTAGTTGTTTTATTATTTTGATTCTGTATAATAAATAATTTACAATAAAATAAATAAAATTTTCTGCTGTGTCTAAAATATAAAATTTTGAACGGACGTCTATATTAAATGAACGTAAGGGAGAACAAGAAAGTCTTCTTAGAAACTCCCATATGGGAATGGGAGATAATGGGTTCGGGGCAAACAAATACGCGAGAAACAGGTAATATTTGACGTAAGCAGAACCAAAAAAATCTATTAGAAATTTTTAGATTAATGATTTGATTCGACACAAAAGCACTGTGAAAACATCCATAAAATTGGATAGTAGTATAATTAGTTCCGGGAGCAAAAGTCAAGGAGTTTCATTCAATTACATACAATAAAATATTAATACCTTTAATTAGTAAAATATTGATCAATTAGAAACATTTATAGATCATTTCTAAATAATGATCTATATCTTGAATAGTACAATCGATCACATTAATTATTGTAATAGGTGTACTTATAACATTAATTAAAGTATTTTTACTAAAAGTCCATTATGTAATAACAGACATTGTACGCCATTACTATTGTTGTTAAACACAATAGTATAGCTTCAATTTTTAAAATGAACCCTATTACAAAGATTTAGAGTATGAAATATAAAATATTCTCATGATAATTATATGTTGCTTAGAGAATATTGTTCCTCGTTTGATGCTTTCTAATTATTCGGACAGCTGATTGTGATATATTCAAAAATCTTCTGATTAATTAACGACCTCAAAAAAGGTGGAGGCCCTCAATTCGGTTGTATTTTTTGTCTGTTACCTCAGAACTTCGACATGTGCTTTCTGCTAATGTATTTTTATTCTGGCAAAATATAATTAATTGACACGAAATTGTACTTGACATATGGTTTTTTTTTAAATATGAATTGTTAATTTAATATTTAAGTATTTTAAATTTTGCATGCCTAATTGTGGCGAAATATGTGGACTTAATATTATTTTATCTATCTATATATTTACCATATTTCTTGCAAATAAATATTCAATCATTCATTCATAAATTACGTCAAATTAATACTTCATTATATCAGCCATTAACTGTCTACTACTAAACAAAGGCTTCCCCCTATTGGGGGTTTGCTAATGGTTGAATTCCTAATTCACCTGGATTAGGAATCACAGTTAGGCTTTGGTGATTTTATAAATAGAATGCTGTTGCCTATTCCTCGACCATTAAGTTCCCTTAGTCGCTTATTACGACACCCACGGGAATAGAAGAGGTGGCCTTTTATACGCTGGGACCACACGGCTAATTATTAAGTTAGTACTTTGTAAGAACAAAAATAATCTTTATTCAAGGGGTGTACTATGATTTTTAAATATTATAAATGGGAAAGTGAGTTTTTTATACATTACATTTTGGCACATTAACGATATTTTCAATCGCTACGTATTTTAACATACACGTCTTATGGAGAAGAACAAAAGCTATTTCCGCTAATTCCGGATATCCGAGATATTTTGCGGACAAAGTCTATGGCAATAACTAGTTAAGATATAAATTAGATTGATGATACTGCTACAAATAATGAGTAATATCCGGTGTGAAGGACCAAATATTAGACAGCTGTGGACTGTAATGAGGTGATAAATGATGAGAACAGGGATTTTTGGAAAGAAAATATATTGTACAGTGAACGAGTTAGGAAAGACAATGTCAAAAAAAATACGGAATCAAAATTATATTCTAAAAGAAATCTATATAAAGGAGTATGTGATAAAATGTAAGGACTTTGCATTGGCCTGTCGCCAACATGTACGATAATTTAAAATATATAAGATTAGAAAAATAATAACTTTAACCAAATTACTATGGAGTCCACAATATTTTCAATTAATAAAAAAAATATTTCTCAATATCGTGTACTTGAATGTACAAACGTAGGTGTTTTGAATGTACAAAAATACAAGTGCCTTTTTTTTTTAAGACAGTTAAAAAGAATCATGAATCATATATTACCGTGAATAAGACCATGCATTTTATAAAATAAATCAATATTATATTTCTATCTAACACAATGTGTAAACCCCATAAGTGGTGTCCTTCGCTGTGTAAATAGACTAGTACAAACATGCACATTTACCTTGCTATGTCCGCAGGCGTCGTACCGTGTAGTCGTAACTATGCAAACAATATTATAATATTTAATACCTAATAATTTATTATGCTATAAATAAGTTTGTTTCTCTAGAATTTAACGAAAACAAATTAATAATTGATCTGTCCATAATACTCGTACAAGTAAAACTGACATAAAACTGCTTGTAAACAAGTCTATTGGAATAAAGAGAATTTTAATTTGACAGTTTGCTGATGTTACCATGTACCAGAGTACTGATGATGATGAAAATGCTAATGTACCAGAGGAAGACTTTGTACAAAAGTCGTTTGCTTGGGCGCCTCTGCCCCATACGTGTTTCTACCGTGAAGCAGTTGTGTTTGCATGGCTATGTTTCGATTTGAAGAGTGGGATATGGCAGTGAATTTACAGAGTACAGAGGAATAACACCTAGTCCTCAGAAATGGCAACGCATGCTGAGTTTCATGGGCGAAACAGTATACTCTGTTATGTCCATGGTACTGCTCATGTCTATAGGCGACGGTTACCGCTTTTCATCAAGTGGGCCGTCAGCTTGTTTGCCATTCTAAGTTGTATAAAAGTTCTTCAGGTTAACAGTAAGTAGCATATATTATTCCCATTTTCGTGTATAATATAGTACATTTTATATATGTGTAAGTATATTGGTTATTTATATATCTTTATTCGTTTTTATATGTAATTTTAATATGTATGTACAAGTATATCAATAATTACTAGTACCGCATTCGAATATTCTGACACTTCCCTATGGTTGACTGGGAGAGAACGCTTTTAGCATTAAGTCTGTCATGTACACATATATAATGTACTAATGAATAAATAAATAAATAAAAATAACGAGTCTTAGGGTAATCTTTCTATGCTGTCTTTGTACACTACTCGTAAATTCTGTGGCATTGCTTGTCAAATAACGATTTAATTTACCCTCCGTGACAGCAAATTTGAAACTATCCCAAATTTTAATAACTGTGTTACCATAATTACCCGTTTACCATTTTAAATTGATTGCAATTATTGTTGTGAAACTTTCTAGAGCAACCTTCAACACTTAGTTCCGATTCTTGTAGACGTTCGTGACTCATTGTTTCATTACCGTCGAAATCTGAATGCAATTATTTTGCAACATTCTGTCTCTGCCCTTACAATGGCAAACAATTAGTCGAATTGTAACCTTAGCACATATTGTTAATTAGGTTCAAAGTTGAACACTTTCTTGTCTATACAAAAACCTGACATGGGAATTTAGGATTAATTTCTATTGGTGCTAAGTAAATAATCCATTGATACTTAATATCAGTTTATGGAAGTGAATGGTACGAGATTAAATGAAATGCTGAGTACAAGCTATATTGATAATTCGAATATAATTAAATATTTAACAAACAATAGTAACTTTAATTGACGTACAGCTTATGGTTTATTTTAATTATTGAAATATGCATTGTACGATGCAACAAAGACCAGGAAAACAATCGAAAGTTGAAATAATTCACGAATTGGATACGTTTCCGTATATTGATGTAGATTGTATATTGCTCTGTTGCTGAAATGCATCATCCGTGTTCAGAATTTTTGTTTTATGCTCGTTGTGTATAAATGGGTCGGCTGTTTGATTCACAACCAATGGATTGTCCTATTTTATAAATGTGAATTGCCATATAGTCCCGGCATAAAATGGGTTACCCCTACCTTTCCGGAGGGAAGGGCTTGTTATTAATGCGGATTACCAATTTCATTGCTAGCAATATACCCTGTCAGGTATTAATCACGATGGGCTAATTAACCTGCCTTTTCGGGGAAAAGGGATTGTTAGTAATAGGGAGATTAGTCCCCACTGTTATCAATATATCCTATCGACCTCCACACGGTTTCCCTGGAAACCGTCGTGAGTAATTTATCATTAAATTCGTTACAATGAGCTAACTGACCTACCTGTTCTCATCTCTCACTAGTGCCTGGCCAGTGTACCTATACCGTTAGCGCAGGCGGAGTTACCATTCCATTAAGAAACCCTTCCTTTTCATATAAGAGTGCGCCACCTACCTTTTATATTCTTCAATGTCCTCTACCCAAAGGTTATCTGTAAGGAATTTTTTATATTACTTCACATTAAAAGTTACTGTACGAGTATTATTTTTATAAATAGCGCAATACAGTATAAATAAATAAATACATTGTCTACAGGTCCGGTTCAAAGTTTCAACAGCTTTCAATTAGCATCTGACGTGAAGACAAAGAGTTGGTTATTACAATTTTTATCTATCGATTAATCCACATGTGTTATTAAAATGTATCAACAGATTCATTACCGACCTGTCAAATGAACAATCGAATGAATGTAGTTATAAATTGTCAATTAGGCAAATATAATACAGTACTAATAAACTCGGATATATCGTAAGACATATCTCCTAATAACGAATCTCTTTTAACATTGCACTTTCTCACCCACAACTTTCAATGAAACAAAATAAATTACATAATAAGTAGTTCAGTCGAGCGAGGTTAGCGACTCGCTCGAGCGACTTAACAATAATCCACTGTCCTAATCGATAATGTTGACGACCTACGAGCTCGCTTCCGGATCTGTAGGAATGTTGAATTCGTACAGGATTAGTGGTGGACAAAGATTACTATGAAATTCTTTGAACGATAATTTAAAACAAGTTAACTTGGCTCCACAAAACTATAGGAATGCCCTCAAAAGCTTTCTGTTTTTGCCTAATGATAAGCTGGTAAAAAATGCTAAACTGAATTAAGCTCGTTAATTGTACATATTTTATTGTACAATAAAGTATAAATAAATAAATATAAAATTATCTTGTACATAAATAAACCGAAAAATTTGGTGAGTTTCTTGTGGATTTTATTCAGCAGATAACAACATTCCGAACTCAGCAGTAGATTAATAAATTCACCATTTAGGTGATTTAAAAGAGTTTGTTAACAAGTTTATTTGAATAAAACTTACTTGTATTCTGTTAAAAAATAAAAAAAGAAGCTTAAATTCGGACAAAATTAGTTATTTTGATTTAAAAACTTCAGCTGCTGAACTAATTTTGATAAAAATTCAATGGCACCAATCTGAAATTGTATAACTAAATAGGTTTATAACTAAATGAGTTCTGAGGTGACAAACAAAAAAAGTACGACGGATTTGAGATCCCTTTCCTTTTTTTGAAATCAGATGTTTAATGAAATCGAATTATACATAAATTGAGAAAGGATACGTTTATTTTAAATTTGTATTTATTATATTTCTATGTTTATGCTTTTCAATGGGTATTCCCAATTAGCGGTAAATCCCACATACTTTTTTTATTATCCTAAATATAATCGTATTGTCTCTATAAATATTCAAACAATTCTTATGTCCTATTAAGTAATATTTTAAATGTAAAAATTTGTAAAAGTGAATATATGAATGTTTGTTTTAAATGACTGAATGTAAATGAATAAAATTTATATTTAAACTTGTTTTTAAAGCTTGGAGCTTAAAAATGTAATACAGGGACAAAACAGCATAATACATGTAGTTATAAATTATCTAAGCTGCAGTTTAAAATTTACACTAATACTTAAACTTTCTTATTTCTGCGGTTGCCAATCCGCTTGCCAAGCGTGGCAACTTTTGACAAACCTCCCAAGAGGACGGCTCATGTTTAGTAGTGAGCAGTTAAAGGCTGATACGATGACGATGATGTAGGTACTATATGGGACGGAGAAGAATATACGTTACTTTTTATCCTAGTCACTGAAGATATCCCTGTCACGTAGACGAAGTCTCAAGTAGCTAGTAGATAATTTTCAGTGGCGTAACAATAGGGTGGCAGGGCTGGCAAAATGCCATAGGCCCCCAACCCAAAAGGGCCCCGGCTCAAGAGGCCGCGAGGTCAGATTTTTTTTGCATTGTACCTGATTATTTTATTTTACGTGAAAAGTATTTTTTTTTTTTTATTAATAGGGCCCCATCAAAAGAATTTGCCACAGGCTCCAAAATGGTATAGTTACGCCACTGATAATATTATAAAAATTTTCAAACAACCTATTATAGTTAAGAGTACTCTATTATGATGTTTAATTTTACTAAACCTTTATCTTATAGAATTCTATAAGTTATCTGATGATACTGAATATCCAAGTCATCTCAGAGGCTCATTGTTATACAAATATGGAAATATTAACGAGAAAGGAACGAGTGTGAAGCAGCATTGACCTCACCCAAGGTTTTCGACTTTAGCCGTTGACATTCAAACAAAATGGTGCGAATACGGATGTGTACGTAGTTGCGAACAGTTATAGGTATAGCAAGGTATAAAACATATAGAAAAAAATATGTACAAAGACAATATACGTAGAAATATTGTTAAAATTTGCAAATTATTCCATTAATCTAACTTCATATTACCATAAATATGTTCTTTACTAAAAGTAAAGGTGATTGGATATTTGTATGCCAAATACACTCGAATGACTAAATCAACTTTAGAGTAAAATTTGGTACATGGATAGTTTAAACCTAAATTAATAAACAAAATAAAAAAACAAAGTGGAATATTCGACCAGTAAAACTAAATATATTTGGACAATATATTTGCAGGTGATTCAGGACTGTTCTTTATGGCAGTCTATGGTCCCCCACTGCTAGAGGTAGGCCGGGAGGCCTACCTCTAATGGACAGATAATGGCTGAGATGATGATGACATTTGGACAAAAAATTTTGGATCCTCCCTATACTAATAATTTTGGTGTGTTGATTCTGAATGACCGTACATAGTTCATTATGTCTTATAAAGTTTTTTTATGCATTGTATGTTTCTTTGTATTATTACTAGTTTATATTTTAGAAATAATTAAGAATTTTTAGTAGTCTATTTTGACAAATGTAATTCTAACTGGTTCTTTCCTCTTTTCAGATTCACGAGCACATGACTCCCGACGAGCTACGAAATGTTTTCCACGTGGAGCACCATAGTTTAGTGCCACAATATCACTTAGTGCATCTAACACACCACCTATCAAGGCGGCACATCTCAACTGGTCATGGTGCTAACTCTTACACCCCAAATTCTAGTAAAATCCCTCATGAAAAGACTAGAAATGATCGTCCAACGAAAACAGAAAACCCACCGTCTCTCTTAAATGACGAGATGTTTGTTAGAGCAAAACAGTATATCAAAGATGTTGATATAATTGGTGACCTTAATAATACAGTGAGTGTTGAATTCGGTGTAACAAATTCTAGTGAAATTAGTGATAGTGAATCTAGTGCTAGTAATAATGAAAGTGGTGATAAAGAGCATACAGTGATAGATCAAGAAGAAGGTGTTCATAGGATAGATTTAGAGGCATTTGGAAAGCAGTTGAGTTTAGTGTTAAAGAAACAAGAGAGTTTACTGAAGAAAGATGGACTCAAGATGTGGAAGGCCTTGACGAACGAGTCGCAACCTCACGGCGTTGACTACGAGGAGTTGAACTCTGTAAGTCAGAATTTACTAAATTAGTTTCTTACAATCTTGATATTTTGAACCTTGTACTTAATAATGACAGTCATTTAGAGCATACCACTGACCTTGACCCAATAAATTGAAAAATGAACAATGTAAATAAATGCATCCATACATCACTGTCGGTCACAGTTACTTTCAATGTTTGAATTTATTATTAGTCGTAAAACTGATTATTCGAAAGGTTCATGTATACTTAAAAAATTCTATTGCATTTTATTTATACTATTGCAAAACATGTAAAACAGATCACATCTTTTAAAGAAAGTATTACACTATTAAAATAAACGTCTGTTTTCGATTCAGAATGGATACAGAAAACTAAAAAAATTAAGTCACCTAGACTAAGATGATGAGATCATAAAGAAAGTATTAAGTAGAAAGGCTCAACAGTCCTATCGTATTTCTACTGTTTCTTTTATGTTTTCACTTTCATTTATAGTTCCTCTGATACAAAACTGGTAGAACACTCCTTTAAAGGATGCGAATAATTTCGATTTTACGCTAAATAAAAGAAATATAAATTTATACCTTTTTTATGTATATGGGAGATACTAAAGATTTTAAAAATCTTTAATATCTACCGTGTGGTCCCGGCATAGAATAGGCCACTTCTTCCTTTCCCGTAAGTGTCGTAATTGGCGACTAAGGGAGGGCGAGCAGCGTCCCTTTTAAAACATCTCCAAAGCCTAACTGTGGTTGTCAACCAGTTTGCCAAGCGTAGGAACTACTGACAAAATTCGCAAGGGGCGACTTATATTCAGCAGTGGACAGTTGAAGGCTGATATGATGATGATGATGATGATGAATGACAACAAATGCGTCCTAATTTTAGGATTATATCTACATCAGACAAATAAAATTTCTTCGATTTTCTATTCACATTCTCAGTAGAAAGATCCCAACTCCTCTGTGGGATCTCGAGACCTACATTCCCATATGATAGCATCATAATTACCGCCAACCAGTGAAAATCGAAACGTATCACGAAAACGTTAAGAAAATGCGGAGACAATGAGCAGAAGTGACAATTAAATCGAACATTATACAACTTGCGAGTGATGGTGCCAGAACAATTGAACTGTTCTGGATCTAGTAAAAACTTGTGGTGCGGGTGAAAGTGGCTGTTCCCACGGTGTGTCTTATCTAACAGTGAAGTCTGATGCGTAAATGTATACTAGATTAGACTAAATGCATGTTTATAAGCAGTATAATAATGTTAATTTATTAAACATTAGCTCCTGTGACTTCTTACGCGTGGATATTGAAAGTAGGAAATCTAATGACAAAAAACTCTTCTAGGTAATGCACCAAGATGAAATTTGTATTTGGATGAATCAGATAGCTATAACAACATACATATAAGACAATTACACAATTAAATAATAATTTGTAAGTCAATAAATTTTGCACAAATTCATAATACAAGTAAAAGAATCACACAAAAAGAAACAATACTAAAATGCTATTTCATTCATTAACAAATAAGCAGATTAAGGTTACATAAAGATATTAATGGAATGCTGATTTAGGAAGCCGTATATTTAAAGTTAGTCAAGAATAAGACGGTAATAACCCTGTTTAATTTAGTACAGTTTATGAGTGATGCGGAAACATACATACAAACAAACAAATATTCAAAAATATACTATAGGCAACTTGGGGCATTTAGTCGATTTTGTCGTTCTAGGATAATAAGTGCCACACTATTACATCAATTGCTTGATTTTCAAGATATTATTTGATATCAGTAACTAGCCAATGATCTAGGAGCACAATGCACAGATCTGATCTAATATAGAAAAGTCAATCTCTTAAATTAATCTAAAAAAAAAAATCCAGAAAGCGGGGGCTCATATAGACTACCATACCATACCATACCATAACATATCAGCCGTTAATTGTCCACTTCTAAACATAACCCTTTTGGAAGTAATCGCAGTTAAGCCTTGGTGAGCTTTTAAATGGGACGCTGCTGCCCATCCCTCGACTATTAAGCTCTCTTAGTCGCCTCTTACGATACCCGAAAGGAAAGGCTGGCTTATTCTATGCCGGGACCATACAACAACTCTGATAATGCTGTTAATTATTAAGAGGAACCCGCAAGAAACTTCAGAGTAACTCAGTTAATATATATTTTACAAAGTATTTTAGAAATCTGTTTAAAATTACTGATACAAATAGAATATTAATGTAGCGTTTATTTTATGCAAATAAAGAAAAAACAACATTCCTACCTCTGTACCATGAAGGCCGTCAAATATTTATTACGAATTTTTTTTTGTATAACTTTAAATAACTTCCATAATAATCCGTTATTATTAAGTAATTTACTTTATCTAGATTTTAAAAATTTAATCTACAGAATACAGAGAATTTGACCCATAATCATAACTTATGTAAATCATAAGGACCTGATTGCGATTTGGTAACTGGAGCATATTATATCGTGGTAAAAATATTCCCAGAAGTTTAAGCTCATTTAGATAGAGATACCTTTATCCTTATCAGTTAGATTTTAAACTTGTTTTTTTTCAAGGCATGCAGATTAAGCGATTGACATACGAAGTGATGCGTCGAGCGATAAAGTGTGCGACTCACTCGGTGGCTTACATTTTCTTTTAATATGGCTTAGAATAGCTAAAAAGCTAATCTAATGATGATAAAAATAATTGTATATACCTATAAATTATATATTAGAGGGAGACTTTGTACAAAAGTCGATTGCTTGGGTACCTCTGTCCCATTCGTGTTTCTACCGTGATGCAGTTGTGTTTGTATGGCTGTGTTTCGGTTTGAAGGGTGGGATATGGCGTGAATTTACAGGGTACAGAGGAATAACATCTGAGTCCTCAGGAATGGCAACGCATGGGGGGTATCATGGGCGAAACAGTATACTCTGTTATATCCATGGTACTGCTCATGTCCATAGGCGACGGTTACCACTTTCCATCAGGTGGGCCGTCAGATTGTTTGCCATTCTAAATTGTATAAAAAAAAAGAAATTAGAACAGTATCATGTTCATAAGTGGACAGACTGATGGCTAAGCATTGCGATTCCTGAAGATTAAATAATGTGCAAGTTATAATGATAATTATGAAAGTAATCTAATCAATTAATGTTAGAATTTAATAATATAATTATAAAGACTAATAACAATGATGAGTCAGACAATAACTGATGTATATAAACAGAAACAATAAACTGACGGTCATGCGTAAACGTTATTTATAACTAGGATATTAAAACACAAAATATATAGTAGTACTTACATAATTATACTATACTGGGTAGGGCCCAGTAATTTTATTTATATAGAGTATTTACTCGCGTTTGTACTTTTACCCGCAATTTCGTCCACGTAACCGAGAGATATTCACTGATCGGGCTAAAAAACCTACAACCTTTTCCTTTCCATATAGTACGTGTACACTAATTGTCATAGTGATTGGTTAAACCGTTAAGACTGTAAAGTTACACACAAACAAACTCACTTTCACATTGTAATATTAGTAAGGACTGTAAATGTTTTATGCCCGATCGCGCTCTGCTTCTCTGTCTTTCTACTCGTATATATTTCAGCTAAATCTTTACACATGACAGCGCAACGATTTATCGTTTCGTGTGTTAATCGCCTTAGTACAGTTCTACCACAGGTTTTACTTCTTGTTACACGTGAGAGTGTAATCAGCCACACACGGAGATATTTCTGTTAGTCATTATATCGTGGATACACGGCGACCACCGCAAATGTGCGTTTTTATTTACATAAAAAAATCTTCCTGATCCCATTCACTGTCTCATTAATTCAGGAAAAGATTTTTATAAGCGATAGAATCTGAAATGAGTGTTGGTATTATCAGATATATCAAAGTAAGGGTTTCAAAGGATCCATAAGGTAATATAGAAGATGAAATGAGTGCATAGTTCAAAAAACAAAGAAAATGTAATTGATATTTTTTTTCGAGCTATTCATAAATTCTCTATTCATAATTTCTCTATCAAAAACAAACTAAATATTTTTAAGGTTGAGTTGTGAATATAAAATTACTTTTAAAATAATTATTATATTAGCCATTATCTGTCCACCTCTGACTATAGGCCTCACCCGAACTGCTATTAGGAAATTAATTTATTACTTTTAAATTGTTGAATTACGTATTATAGGATAAACAAGCTATTTATCTCAAATATGCATTCTTGAATTATACCTAACATATTGAGTAATGTAGTGCTTAAGTATAGCGTTATATGATATGAGAATTACAATATTTTATCAACAATTTTGACACAAAACGCGTTAGCTGTACAAACTATATCAAAACATATAAATTCACAGTCAGATTTATCTTATTTCAGGCGACAATGCTTTATGCAAATGTATTTGAAAAGCTAATTTACATTGCTAACAATGTTTTGGACTCTTATTCATAATTTAAATTTAAAGTAAACATAATACATGTTCGGTAAAATTTGTATGAATGAAAAAATAGAAAAATTTAAAAAAAATATCAGAAATATTATACTTGTAGATTGGTTCCATAGTAATTTTATATCTAAATTAATTTAGCAGTTTAGTTTCTAGATTGAAAGATCAATCATTACATGTTTTCTTATATCATCAAAAGAATATATAAGAAAACATGCAATGCATTGCTAATCTTCCACCGACGAAAAATCGATGCGTTGCATGGTACAGTGCACATTTGATTTGTACATAGTTTTTTTTTTTTTAATATACTTAAAATGGCAAACAAGCTGATAGCCCACCTAATGGAAAGTAGTAGTCATCGCTTATAGACATGAACAGCACCATGAACAACATATAATGCCCTGCGATGTTCATGGTATTATGCGTTGCCATTCCTAAAGACTATTACGCTATGCTTCCGAACCTTGAAATTTCACTGCTAAATTTAGATATAGGCTTAGGTCTTCAAATCGAAATAGCTTCATAGCAACTGTGTTTGTATGACACACACAGAGAGAGGGAGAGAAACAGATGGGACAGAGGAACCCATGTAGATGACTCTTGTAGCCTTCCTCTCGTAATAAGGTAGGTGCACGTCTTATATTTGCAAACAATATCCATGATCTGCACAGACTTATAGTATGAAATATGAATGTAACAAAAAACCCGCCACAAACTAAAGTTTCACCCCAATCATCTGGACGAGTGGCGGTCTTCTACCGTGCGTTTTTCAAGGCACTTTCTTCCACGTACAACGCATTCTTTGGAATCAACTTCCAGCAGCAGTATTTACGAACCGATACGACAACATAACCTTCAAGAAAAGAGTATATACCTTTTTAAAAGGCCGGCAGCACACCTGCAATGCCGCTGGTGTTGTGGGTGATCATGGGCGGCGGTAGTCACTTACACTTACCATCAGGTGAGCCGCATGCTCGTTTGCCCCTGCGTTGTAAAAAAAAAAACCACTCTTTCTTCTCCCGCGGATGTCGTAAGAGTCACTAAGGGAACCTAATAGTCTAGGGATGGGCAGTAACATCTCTCTTAAAATATCACCAAAAGCCTAACAACGGTCGCCAAAGATGCGAAGCGTGGCAATTATTGGCAAGATTCCACTTATGGGAAAGGTATGTTCAGCAGTGGCCAGCTGATGGCTGATATGAAGATATGATGCGAATGTATTATGTGATCTTAGTAAATTTATTACTACCTTATTACCATGTAAGCACTAATATATTTGATAAACCACGTATTACGGTGAACAACGGATATAAAACCTATTTGTTATTCAAATTCACATCACTTATTCCGAGCTTAGAACACGTGACTCGAATTCTGAACCACCACGGAGGCACAGATTTGCATATTATTATGCTTATATAATATTTTATGCGAATTTTGATGCAGATTTTAAATTAGTAACTCATTTATAAACGCCAATTGTAATAACAATAGATTTTGAAGTGCTACACCTGTAGTTATATATTACATCATAGCATACAAATTAATACAATTTGAATATAAGTATTTGTTTTGTTCGTCTTTATCCTTTTTTTACTATATTTTTATTTTGTTATTTCATTATTAAACCTGTGCTAAAATTATTTACCCATCTATTTAATCAAAATGTCTAATAAAATTGTGGTCTCGATGTAATTTAAATTTGTTCTGTATGCCAAATTTGAGTATGTATTGCAAATGTTCTACCACAGTACTTAGCATAGATACTAGAAGTTTGGATACTAGATAGATGATTCCAATGCCTCAAGTTATAACATTAAATACGAATATTAATTGAGTATGCCATATTTATTTTGCTTACTATAATATAAAAATTTATTTATTGTTAATAATTTAGGCTTACAACATTACCATCGTCATCATCATATCAGCCGTTAACTGTCCACTGCTGGGGGGATTGGCCATATACCCAACCAGGTCGACCTCCTCGCGGTTCTCCCTGGAAACTATCATGGTTAATTCCTGATGAATTCATCATGATGGGCTAACTAGCCTGTTTTCATTCTCATCTATCACCCTTCACTGGTGCTCCGCCAGCGTATCCCGTTAGCGAAGGCGGGGTTACCATACTATTTTCACCCATCAAAAAAAAAAACTGTCCACTGCTGAACATAAGCCTTCCCCACAAGAAGAGTTGTGTCAGTAGTTGTGACGCTTTGCAGGCAGGTTAGCCACTGTGATTAGGCTTTTAGTATTGTTTTAAGAGGGACTCTACTGCTCATCCTATTACCATTAAGTTATCTTAGTCGCGTCATACGACACTCACGGGAAAGGAAGGGATGGTCTATTCTGTACTGGCGAAAAGTACCATTTCAAGATTAAAAAACACCAATCCGTATCGAAATTGTGCTGTAATCTAAGTAGATAGATTGTTATGGCTTCACTCAGGGTTAAATATTGACACAAATTAGATGCAGTTGCTACATCTATTTAATCAACGACTTGTATGTCTTTGATAAATATGTAGTCTTTGACTATGAGCGTACATAATTATATTACTCATATATAGTTTGTTTTGCAGTAAGTTTCCGTTTAGTAATTATTACAGTAGTCAAATTTATAGTACAAGTGATTATAATAATTTACGTTTTCAATCGACTTAAAAAAGGACGTTCTCAATTCGGTTGTAATTTTTAAGTTTGTTTCCTCATAACTCTGTCAGTTGTCAACCGATTTGGAAAATTCTTTTTTATCTGAAAATATATATTTACATATAAATAGAAATAACTAGTTTTGTTACGGTCGATATCGGTTTCTTTTTTGTAGAACACCATATTTAAGTATATATATACCCAGACATCTGTAATTTCTTACAGTGTATATTTTTTATAAAATCTGTAAAAATATTTCGACATATTATTTTATATTTATAAACGTTTTGTTGTGTGGACATTTCTGATATTTGTTTACTATACGTAGCATTAAAATGCAAATGCATCTTCCCTGATCGTTTATCACGGTGACGTCATTCGCCTACGGTGACAGTTTGCATTATAAATGCGTTATAAAATTTACTGCATCTATTATCATGCCTTTGTGTTTGCCGATCTAACGCGATTGTAGCTTGATTTATAGTTTACTTAATACTTGACTTACAATGTTATTTTATTATTATTATTAGTCGAAAATTTCCTGCATATTTTTAACTGACTTAAAAATGAGGGATTTAAATTTAACTGATTCTTTTTATGCAACGCCTTCCCAAGTTATTCTTCGTTCACCAGAGTCGAGACTGATATCGTTTTATTAGTTATAAATGTGAGTTTGTAAAGATGTTTGGATGTTTGAATGGCTGAATTAGTTTTTTTTTTTTTTTTTTTTTATATTGAATTAAGTATTTATTGATTGAAATTTGATACACAGATCATACTCTAGCTTAACATAACACTTATAGGATATTATAGTTTTTATATTTCAATTTTGACAGTAATATCTGAATCTTGTAGAAATAAAAAGAATGGAAAAGGGAATCTCGTCCTAAGATGAACAAAATGTACATTATTATTTATTAATTTTGTGATGATTCTAGCAATTTTTTTTTTCTTTACGAAATAAAAACTGTTTAATAAGAAGAAGAACCAAATCCTTACTTATATTTTGAATGTGAAAGTGTTTTTTTTTTTTTGTTTGTTACTTTATAGTGCCTTAACTTATTAGTTAAACTAATAACTATGAAATTTGGTATACACGTACTATATGGGATTGAGAAGGATGTGGGCTACTTTTTATCATGATCAGTAAATACATCCCAATCACATGGACGAAGTTGCGGGTAAAAGCTAGGTTACTTATAAATCCGCGATTCCGTGTTCCAAAATCAAATATTTTCAACAAATTGTTGTACGTCAATGTTCACATAATAAATTTATTTTTGTTGAGTAATATATATTTATTATAGCCTATTTCAATAGAACGAAAGTAGTAAAGTAAGGAATAATAAATACATATATCTTCTCATAAAAAAGTTAGTTAGGAGACTTTGTACAAAAGTCGTTTGCTTGAGTACTTCTGTCCCATTCGTGTTTCAACCGTGAACCAGTTGTGTTTGCATGGCTGTGTTTAAATTTGAAGGGTGGGAGGATAGGGCAGTGAATTTACAGGGTACAGAGGAATAGCACCTGACTCCTCAGGAATGGCAACGCATGGGTGGTATCATGGGCGAAACAGTATACTCTGTTATGTCCATGGTACTGCTCATGTCTATAGGCGACGGTTACCACTTTCCATCAGGTGGGCCGTCAGCTTGTTTGCCATTCTAAGTTGTATAAAAAAGTCTACTGATGTCCAATAATCATCATATCAGCCAGTAACTGTCCACTGCTTGAGATAAGCCTCTCCAATGGGAGGTTCTGCCAGTAGTTGCTACATTTGGCAACTGGATGGGTAGCTGTATTTTCTTTTGGAAAATGTTTCTGTAAGAACTTTAACAAAATTTGGTTACTGTTCCATTATGTTACATTGAAGTATTCTATAAATAAATATTACCTATATCCGGAGTGAAGAATTTATTTTTTATGCAATAACTACCTTAATTGTGAACCAATTAAGGGCGATTACATACTGTATATTATTAGTTATTGAAAGCTATTACACGAGTCACTGGCGCGATATAATTGTCTGTTAATTGCGCCGGCGCATACGGATGTCTAAGAAGTGCAGTTGGGCAGTAGTCTAATGAATAGTTTTATAGGCTGTGTCACGTTACATTGCAGTTATGTAACATTGATATACTGTTACTATACGTGCGAAGATGGTGCCCTCTGTATTAAAAGTGTGTGGGGTAACTCCGGTAAGCTATGTCTGCGGCTTTTGTGTATAACAAAAGCCGCAGACATAGCTTACCGGACGACGATTGTAACTTCGCAAGACAAGTAACAATAATCCTTACTAACATTATAAACTAAAGATCTGTCCCGGATTCGGACGGGTAAATAGAATTTTGGAAAATAATATATAACCCAAGTCACGCGCTGATATTGTAGCATTCTGTTTTGTATGTGAAAGAATTTTTAAAATTGGTTGCGTAGTTTTTGAGGTTATCCTTTACAAACAAACAATCAAGTCATTCCTCCTCATAACATTAATATAGATAATATTATAAATGTGAAAATGAATTGTCTATTTGGAAAATTCAGAAGTTCAGGTGTTATCAGACTGAGTCGTCACTATTATAAAATTTTTGATATAGTGGACTGGTGGAAAATGCTATTAGCATTATGTCCGCCTTTTGTATCATATTTTCTTTTGATTAATAGTTATTTAAATAAATAAATATGATATAAATTCAGAGATAAGTTCACTCCTGCTCACAACATTTATAAATGCATTATACTACATGTAATTTACAGGTGCAATAAAGAATATAATATAAATACAGAATATCTCTTCAGAATCGACCCCATACCGTCGTGTGGTCCCAGCATAGAATAGGCCATCCCTTTCTTTCCCGTGGATGTCGTGAGAGACGATTAAGAGAGGGTGAGGGATGGGCAGCAGCGTCCATTTTAAAACATCTCCAAGGCCTTACTGCGGTTACCAATCTGCCCACCAAACTTGGCAACTACTGTCAAAACTTCCCAAAGGAGAGGTTTATGTTCAGCTTTGGACAGTTAAAGGCTCCTATCATATATTGTAACTGTGAAATGAGATGGTACAAAATTTGTAAATTCATGCGTAATATGCCAGTAACAAGTTTTCATAGACTGCGGTGCCCACTTACCATCGGACCTTATAATCTATTTTTTTTTTCTACAAAAGTTATCTCGTAACTTTGTATAAGCCTTTTACTCTATCTACGTACACTCCATAACAACCCGCGTTTTACAACTTAATAAAAAAAGCACTTTACTCGTATCTACTTGTTTTACGAGCTCACATACAAAACTTAATAAAGTAAAGAATATTTTTTACTTATTTTACATTTATTGGGATCCGCGGCAAGGAACGCTGATTCATGGGTTATTTCTTTGTACCTGAAGTGCTAGTCATACTGAGAGCTAAGTTAAACGCACTTAACTGACAAGTAAATTTGGTTTCACAAATAAAACAACTACTACAATAAAATGAAATGGAAATAATACGAGAAGAACCTCTTACAATTACAGTAAGAATTATCAAAATGGGGTCAGAATTGGTGAAAACATTGGGTAACTACCTACGTACAAAAAGACCAGCAATGCCCCTAATACCATAGTGTTATAAGTGATTATAGGCAACGGTGACCACTTCTCATCAAGTTGAAAGGGGTAGGGATCATTCGTTTTTTGCCTTCTTAACAATAAATTTAATTAATTGCCAGAGGGAGACTTTGTATAAAAGTCGATTGCTTGGGTACCTCTGTCCCATTCGTGTTTCAACCGTGAAGCAGTTGTGTTTGCATGGCTGTGTTTCAGTTTGAAGGGTGGGATATGGCGTGAATTTACTGGGTACAGAGAATGCCTACCCCAGAATGCAAGCGAAGTATCGCAAAGACATCTAAAAATACATGTGCATCTATTTAAAGAGGCTATGCCTCTTCTAGAAAGTGGCCTTATATACGCCAATATTTATATATCTCTTATATCGAAGTGATCTTAACAGGTTATGAAGTCGTGATGCCAAATACTCAGTATTTATGCGCTGAGATAGAATATATCCTGCCCGTGTACCAAATTTTATTCAAACACGTTAAGTAGCTATTGTGTGAAATTGCGTGAAAGAGTAATGAACATTTATTCATTCATTCGTCGATCGTTACAAACATTCGTAGTTATTATATTAATATAATAAATGCAAATCTATTATTTATATGGTGATGTTTTAGGAGAGATGCTACTGCCCAGCTCTCGATCATTAAGTTCCCTTAGTCGCCTCTTACAATACCCACAGGTAAGGCAGCAGTGGTCAATTCAATGCACGGAACCACACGGCATAATTTTATCGCATGCTATTAATACTTTTTTAGTTATTATAACTTATACAAACATCATGAATAATGAATTTGAATAACCACAAGACTGCGTCATCCTGGCATTTTCTATACCGCAGAAAATTGTCTTCGAAAAAAAATTCTGCAAAATCTATGTCTATATATATATATATATATATATATATATATAGAGTGTTATGTTATATAGCTTATAACGTCCATTATAATTATTTTAGGAGTTAATTGTATACTATAAAATACAGGTATTCTCCATAAATTGTCGTCTACAGATACTTGCATCCATTGACACGCATCAAAGCAGACAAACATCATGTAGTAAGGGGAATTCTACAATATATACCGATATAAATTAAGATTATGTTCCATAATAAAACATAGAGATATTTAATCGTTTTTTATTTAGAAAGTATTAAAACGATTTTGATAAACTTTTCCATGAACCCGGGTATATCCTTTCAGAAGAAAAAGAATTTTTCAAATTGGTTCATAAATAATAGAGTTCTGAAGTAACGAACATAAAAAATACAACCGAATTGAGAACAAGGGGTTCTTTTTGAAGTCGATTGAAAATATAAAAACGGTATCTCTTATATGAAAGATTAAGTTAAGATTTAATTATAAAATATATACTATGTACCTATAAAAATCCATCAGGCCCTTTTCAAAAAATGAAAACCAATTTGTTTATAAAGAATATTTTGGATATTCATGTCAGTTTTAATTTTATTGTATAGTTTTGTAACAGCTAAAGCTGCCCCAAAGAAAGGAACGTACATGGACCAAATAAACATTACCCCACCTTTGACAGTCGGTTATTATTTTATATTTACTAATAGTATAAACGTTAAAGTGAGTTTATTGCTTATTCCCTTATAACGTCTTAACGGCTTAATCAATCACTATGAAATTTGGCATATACCATACGTACTATACGGGATGGAGAAAGATATAGGTTACTTTTTATCCCGCTTTGTAAATATATCCCAGTCACGCAGACGTAGTCGCGAGTAAAAGATAGTTATAAATAAACGGACAGATAAGATCGTTATGTCTGTCTGTATGCAGTCGTGAGTCGATACACATCGCATCTCCGACAATGGACTGCGGAAATATACTTCGTAGTTAATGTAAATTGCAATAAAATTTTATTTAAACATTACATACTATTGTGAAAACATTTATGAATAATGCCTTGTGGTTCCGGCTTAGAATAGGCCACCCCTTCTCTTAGGTTTTTCTTAGTTGTCGTAAGAGGCGACTAAGGAAACTTATGGTCAAAGGATGGGCATCAGCGTCCCTCTTAAAATATCACCAAAGCCTAATTACTGTTGTCTACCTGACTTAAATATTTAATTTCCAAAGATTTTTATTCTCCAAAGATAAATGGCAGTTTCAGTCGTTATAAAACTGCAAAAATAATTATCAAAAATTATCTAATAGTCGCGTAATATGCAAAGGGGTTTTTAAAAAAATCCATAACGGCGGGAAAATAAAGTTTTTAATATTGTTTTTTAAACTAAACATTACATTAGTCTGTGTAGGTGTAGATGGAAAGAAGGATAAGGATTGTTTACGTTATAACACAGTATCGCCCCTATCGGAATAAAATGACAATATGTTTCTCTATAGACGTCGCTTCTTTTTTAGTTCAGTACCTTTTTTACAAATAAAACACGAGCTACAGAAATTAAATCATAATTCGTGTAAAAACGTGCACAATTCGGTAACAAAAGTACAGCGAGTTGGTACTATCACGCGCGCTGTAAGCGGAGGTAGGTACACAGTGTATTCAACTCACGATTTCTGATTTTCACATGATAAATATATATCAAAAATTGCATGCTGTGAGATCAGTTTTTTTGTGAGACGTGTGTAGACAGTTAGATTGTTAATTAAAATAGTATCTGCCATGTGTGCAAGTTCGTATTGCGTTCCCTACAACGCAATCATTTGTTGACAAAAATTTTATCTTGTTTCATGGAAACATTATTAAATTTTACAATATAGTATATAGTAAACAGAAATTAAAAGGCTGCGTTTGGCGGTGTTATCACCAGACTTAACAAAATTCGAAGCGAATACATCCAAGGGACCTATAAACTACTCGAAACACTGCGGAAAGCTCCCTGTCTTTGCAAGAAAGGCATGGGATTCTTCAAAAAAGGTTTCTTCAGGGTCGGAAAATCGAGCATAATGCCCTTAGCATTGCAGACGTTCATAGACTACGAGAAAATGGACCTTATACTTGTTTGCCACATCAGTGGTATAAAAATGAATATAGTACTACTTGTCAGCATTTGGTGAAACTTTGTACACATATTGATATTATTTGAAACTTTTCCTCATCTATATAGTCATGGCCGTATGCCGCCTCTATGGTCATAAGCCGTAGTCTAGATGTATAGCGTAATGGACTTTACCTTACAACTTATGATCGACTACCTGAGGTTTCACTCACGTATATTTAAACAGTATATATATATAAATATCCTATGTGTAGAAAGTTAAGATATATATACCTTCAAAAATACTAACTATGTCCCCCAAATGCCGCCCCCTACCAATTTGGTTTTTGGGAACAAGAAGAATATATATCACGGACAACAGAGAGGTGTGGGCAGGGGCATTGTTGTGGTGAAGAATCCAACAAAAATTTTCCATCACGGACAACAAGAGAGGACAATGTGAAAAAACAATCAACATTGTCTTGAATACATCGACGTAGAATTTTCCATCAACTGTCTGGCCTGGAGGGACGAATTCTTGATGGACAATCCCCCGAACATCGAAAAAAACAATCAACATTGTCTTGACATTTGAGCGGGATTTTCTTGATTTTTTTGTTCGTGGTTCGGATGTCTTATCGAATTAGATCGGCAAAAATTTCACGGCCATTCTTGCCGAGTTTCGAGAGAAACTTGATTACGACGCGCTGCTCTTCAACGGAAGCGGGCTCCATGCCGACGGGGTTTCGTTAAGAGGTAACTTCACAGATGGCGTGACAAGCCAGTTCGCACCGCACGGCGGTCAGACCATGATTACCCAGACCATATTCGTTGGCACCATATGTTACAAAAATAAATAATGTAAAAACAAAAAAAAATTACAATTAACAGTTCTAATTAATATTGAACTAAAAAAGACAATTCCGCTATAACTGCTAACACAATAATTCCACAATAAACGCTGGCCCACCAGTGAGGGGTGATAGGTGAGAATAAAAAGGCATATCAGTTAGCCCATCATGATGAATATATTCATACACCAGGAATTCAGCACGACGGTTTCCAGGTGGACCACGTGGAGGTTGACCATGTAGGGCATACTGCTAGCAATGGAACTGATAGTCCGCATTACTAAAAACCCTTCCCCTCCCCATAACTTCTATTGTAATTTTTCCTTATACTTCGCTATTTATATACTACGAATATTTTTTCTTTATATTTTTTTTTATAAATATCAAACATTAATACTAATTCGATTAAAGTACAGTTTATTTTACTGTAATTTGTTTTTGTATGTTGTATGTATGAAATATAATAAATCTAACGACATGTACAATGTACATTTGTACAATGTATTATTACCATAAACAAATTTTCCACTTTTTTTCTGCTCATTCTTAATTAAATGATAAATATCAATGAATTGGCCATTGATTAAATTATGTACGCATGTCACAGTCATAGTTGATTTTAGTTTAATTAAATCTCGTTAATCAAGCACCTTGTTTAACGGAACAGGCGTTTTTCGCGCAGCCTTCACGGCTCCCTTCCGTCGATTGTCCGTATAATTTACGAACCGCAGTCCCGTACCCTGTATTTGTATAATGAAACAATGGGGTTGCCAGCTGTCAAATTAAAAAGGAAAATTATGTCCCTTAATAAATATTTAAATCAACAAAACTATAGGGTTGTCAATTGAAAAATAAATAAAATTAATGTTAGCCGTTTGGCGATGCAATAAGATATAATGTCTCAGTATTTTACCATCCCTACCATATAATAAGTAGTAACAATAGAAAAAAAGAATGGAATAGAAACAGCTAGTGTATAAAATTACAAAAAACGAAAAGTTTGCACATTGAGTTTTTTCGCAAAAATTTTCCAAGGAATCTAGAAAAGCAATAAAACAGGAATAAACATTTTAAAGTTTATGTCTGTGTTATGGCATCACACGTGAAAATGATGGAAAGGATTTGAAGGATTTATGATTATATATTTCACTTCAATTAAAAAAAAGAAAACTGGTATATAATTTATAAATATTGGTCGAGAGGATCTAAAGGCACATCTTGACCCTTCATTTGTATGTAATGTAATCGTATAAAAAAGAAAAAAACGAGCCTCAAAGAGGTTGTTAGTGTTTATGAAGAAATTCCACTAGAGTGGTGTTAGGTGTCAAATAATCATACTATGTATTTACGAATTAATATCATTTAAGGACATGTAGAATGATTCAAAAATTTTATTTTTCTTATTTAATCCAGGAGGGAGAGGAAGACTTGGGAGAACTTTATCAAGACGAAGAGAATGGTGCAGCTCTGCTTATAAGAAGACATCCTCAGCACGGGAAGTTAGTGGTGGTGAGTTGCAATTTAAAGTTCGTTCATTACTATTTTTACTATTGTAAATGTAAAAGTTTGTAAGGTTGGATGTATGGTTGCACGTTTGTTAGTCTTTCACGTAAAAACTACTCAACGAATTTGAATTAAATTTGATACACAGGTAGGTGATAGGTTCCACATTATTGGTCCTTTTCATTGGAGAGTTTATGCTTGTAATTTCCCATACGGGGTAAGTGGGATGGTGACTGGAATTTTTGAATGGATTTCTGAGAGAATTTTTAAAAGGCTTTTTAAATATATTTAGGAGAAAGGGTAGGATGTCACTATGTGAGAGGATGCGTAATACAATAATGATAATTGCGATCTCCGGGAGCGTGTACCCATATTCTTCGGAAAGATGAACCCCCTAAATGAATTTGTTACTTGCGTAGGATTTGGAATAGAAAAAGGGCATAGGCTACTTTTGTTTCGTCCACTCAATATAATTATTCTGGGCATGCGGACGAATTTGCAGATAAAAATCTTTCCAAATAAGAAAAGTATGATTACAATTCTGTAATTTATGTCAGGCTTGAAAAATTTTAAATTTTGCAGAGAAACATTTATTTATGTAATACGTAACTTTGAATTTAGCCACATAATAATATAATTTCAAATAGCATGCAATTCCGTCATTTTGTTTAAATAGTAAACACCTATTACAATGTCAAAACCATGACTAATTCGGTTTGTCCCTTAATCAATGCTAGCTGGTCACGTCTACCTATATATTTGTAGTAAGCAAATGTATTGCAAATATTGTACTATTTATTTAAAATGTACAATTTTTTTTTAATGGATGATAATGGAATGGTAACCCCACCCGCGCTATCGGTATACACCGGCGGGGCACCAGTGAAGGATGATAGGTGAGGAGATGAAGTAGGTCAGTTAGCCCATCGTGACGAATTCAACAAGAATTGTTCACGATCAAGGGGGAACCACGTGGAGGTCGACCTAATGAGGTATATTGCTAGCAATGGGGCTGTCAAACTCCATTACTAACAACCCCTTTCCCCCCAAAAAATGTACTATTAGATATACATTTTTATGAACACAAAAAATACACACGTCATAATTTTTCTGCCCTTAGGATAGATATCTTAATTATTTGGAGGTTAGCTTAATATAGTTCCTATTCCAGGAATATATTTAGGATTTTGTTTTACAAAACAAATTTCTTTAGGTTTAAAATCTATAGAAAATTATTGGACAAATCAGGATTAATGGAATAAATACAATTATAAAACTTATATGTATATATGTCTTACACATACAAGCTTCTCCTATCTATAATAAATTAATGATCGACTTTGCGTTGGTGCAGCAATTATAACAGGTAAGTTGATTATCATTATTTTGTTTAATTCCGTTACAATTAGCAAGCGCGTAATTACCGACATTTGAGGATTGACTGCTTTTGTTGTTAGTTGAAATTCTAAGTTCTAATGGTAACGGAATTAAATAAAATAATTTTAATTTACTAACCAGTGATACGGATGGAGATGGAGATTGATGGATGGTACTGGATGGAGAGATGACCTCAAATGCATTGCAGGAAGTCAGTGGATGCAGGTAGCTCAGGACCAGTTCTTGTGGCAGTCTATGGGGGAGGCTTATGGTCAGCAGTGGACGGATAATGGCCTAAATATTGATGATGAACCAGTGATATCGAATTCCACAATATAACACTTAATTCAGTATATTTTGCTGCAATTATCGTCATTGCAACAATAAAACGAAAAACTAATGGGTGTGTTCAGCTATTTTGTTGCTGACCGTACATAACTCGAATTGTCTATGACAAGTGATCACTGTCATTGAGACGTGTAAAAATTCTATACATCTATATTGGGATATCCTGTCTTAATGGTAATGACTTTTATAAATTCCAAGTAAAGCTTGGGCTTTCCCCAAGCTTGCAAAACATATAATTTTTCAATCAACTTTAAAAAAACATTCTTTTTATGTTTCTGTTAACTTCATTTTTTTATGTTTGTTACCTTATAATTTCATCAATTGTAAACTGATTTGTAAAATTATCTATTTCTCTGATAGGATATACTTTCAAATTGGTCCCATAGAAATTTAATGAAAACTGTTTCAATAGTTTGTATTATAAATGAAAATAACTGATTTTGCTATTATTGAAGTTTTTTTTTTTTGTGGATTAATATGTGCCATATTAGCGTGTATTTTAAGGAAAGATTTACGCCATCATATATACAATTAATTTTACCATTATAAACCATCACTATTGGAGTTAAAAGAATTGTCACGATGGGATATAAAATTATTTACACTTTTGTACATTCACTTATAACATAATAATTTCAGATGTGATAGTCTAATTTGTAAATTACCTGTTAATTAGAGTTGAATTCAAATTTAAATCATCTTTATTCAAGTAGACTTGTTTACAAGCACTTTTAAATCGCCAATTTTTTTTATCTACTGCAGGGCTCGGAGGGAAAAAAATATTTTATTATTTATATAAAAATAATAGAGCGCCACCTACCCTTTGTCTTTTTTCACAATGTAGAGGACATTGTGAAAAAAAATTGTCCAAAGAAGACCCAAAGGTTGTCTGAAAGAGTTTGCTTAGCGATAAAGTCGCCTCTTATATCACTTCACATTAAAATTTACTGTATTTATAATTTTTATAAATAGTGCAAAAGTGTAAAATTAATAAAAAACCTTTATACCGTATAAAATTAAAAAAAAAAAAAGAACATTACTACGGGATTGATATATACCATCTACACGCAAGTGTGGCCACGAGTAGTAGTAATATAATTAGCAATATTGTTACTAATTCCTAGTCTCTATACAGGTACGTCTTCGCAAAAACATCTAACCAGGCTAGGTAGCAAGCCGTAACCATAGACAATAGAGTGCACAAGTAGACTAAGGTCGATTGCACAACTGCTCCCAACGACAATCAACGCCCATTGTGCTACTGTCTTAAAATAAATTATCAATATTCTACTTTCAAAGCCGCAATATCTATAATTTATCATTTAAGAAACTTTTAGCGGAATTAAACAAAATAATTCTAATCAAACTGTGGTGTTGTGTGTGGACTTTCACAAGATAACACCGAGTTTAGTAAAAAAACTTTTATAAATGTTTCTTGCCTCCCCCATAGACCGCTATAAGGAACAGTCCTAAGCCATTTGCATGTACTGACTCTGTGCAATATATTTGAGATCATCACTTCAATATATATTCAATAATAATCAGCAATGATTTAATACTGTATTATAGCAACTCTCTTAATTATCTTTTAGGAGAGTAGAAATTAAATTATGCGGCGGTATTGAAAATAAGTATAATAATTACAAAATGAATTTATTTTTCATGCAAACGTGCATTGTCAGAGTCATCATAAATATGTCGTTTCATCACAATGTGGGAGATAAGAATCAAGGCGTTGTCGTGTCAAAAGGCGTACGGTTACGTTACGTTACAACATTAACATATTTATTGCTAACTGATATACCGCGACTTGTTTCGTGTGAAATATTTGATGACGTCACATGATTTAGAGCCTTGTAAATTGTACCTCAATTTTGTACCTATATTTCTGCAAATTACTAATTGATTACTAATGTTAATGGAAATGCCATAAAAACGGAATGAACAAACCCACTGACAGAGTGGATTTCTCTTATAAATTTCTTTTTTGATACTAGTTCTGTTATGAGATAGATAGAGGTAAACATTTAATAATTCTGTTAATATTATGAATGTGTAAGTTTGTAATCATACTTAAACGACTGGATTGATTCCAATAGAGTTTGGTTTACATGTAAATTATGTTTGTATATATAATATTTTGCTGCTTTTTATCTTAATCTTCATGAACCAAATCATAAGATACTACTATGTCGGTAAAATCATACAATCTTGAACCCAATTTTAGTGTACATTTTCAATATAAGATGGTATAATATCCTTAATAAATATTTTAACGAATCCCTAAAGTTTCTATTATAAACTGCAGAAAGCAAGATATATACAACTAACGACACAACGGATTTTAGCAGTATATTTTTTTTAAGAAAGTCCAATTCATATTACTTTCGAATCACGTAGCTTTTTTTTTTTTGGACAACTTAGAATGGCAAACAAGCTGACGGCCCACCTGATGGAAAGTGGTAACCGTCGCTTATAGATATGAGCGATACCATGGACATAACAGAGTATAGTGTTTCGCCCATGATACCCCCCATGCGTTGCCATTCCTGAGGACTCAGATGTTATTCCTCTGTACTCAGTAAATTCACGCCATATCCCACCCTTTAAACCGAAACACAGCCATGCAAACACAACTGCTTCTATGGATGTTAAATATTTTTCGAGTTTATCCACGAACAAAAAATTACGTCTTTCCTCTTTAGAATATGAATTTATGTTACAAAAGGCAAATACTACATTTCAACGACAATAATTTGTTATGTGATAAAGTTGTCACGACGATACAATAAGATTTTACAGTCGTGTCCAAGTTCCACTCTATTTAGTGCTCACAAGTCGGCAATTACTCTATGGTGCAACTCCGTAAGGGCTGCTGTACACGGACGACTTACGTTTGCAACTAAATTTGTAATTATGTGTTAGCATATAGTGATAAAAATACGTCACATTAAACTACAATTTTATAATGTAGGTTTCTTAGTGACATATTTTGATATAATGTAAAATGTACATATAATTAAAATATGATTATGATATCTTATGTAGTATACTTTTTTTACCTTTATTTGGCCGTGTGATCCCTTCGCATTCGAAATTCGCAGATATCGTAACATAACTGTAAAGCTCACCCAATGGGAGGAAAAAGGGTTGTTAGTAATGGGGTCTAATTTGCCCATTACTAGCAATACATTATATCAGGTCGACCTCCACACGGTTCCCCTGGAAACTATCGTGGTTTTTTTTATGGGTGAAAATGGTATGGTAACTCTGTCTGTGCTAACGGGATACGCTGGCGGAGCACCAGTAAAGGGTGATAGATAAGAATGAAAACAGATTAGTTAGCCCATCATGATAAATTCATCAGAAATTAACCATAATAGTTTCCAGGGAGAACCGCGAGGAGGTCGACCTGGTTGGGTATATTGCTAGCAATGAGATCCTCAGTCTCCATTACTAACAATCCCTTTCCCCCCAACTATCGTGGTTAATTCTAATGGAATTCGTTACGACGGACTAACAGACCTGCTTTCATCGTCACACTTTCACCCTTCACTGGTGCCCTACCAGTGTATACTGATAGCGCAGGTAGGGTTATTATTTCATTATCGCCCATTAAAAATAAAATAAAAAGCTCATCCAGTTGATGAAATAAATAAATACATATATGGAATTTGCAATTGGTACAGGTGGCTATTGGTGAGCGTTCCTTATGGCATTTTATGGGGGAGGCCTTAGGCTTTTAGCAGTGACTAGAGAATGGACGAGATAATGATGATGATGGAAATATTAAACAGTTCCAGATATTATAATGTTGCGATTAGTCACCCGTTTGTGGTATTCCTAAGCCTAATAACCACTGTCTTTTCATATTCTGTTTAACAAGTTAATCGCTTTTGTAAACTATGTAATTTTATGAAATCAAATATTTTACCAGTTTACGCAAAAATTGGACACAAACTAGGTGTAAGTAAGTGGTGTCATGCCATATAGACTAAGTTATATGTATAGAATGGGGGATCAATGCTTAAAAGGCACACACTCATCCTCTAAGCCCAAAGGTTGTTTGGAAAAGATTGCTTAGCAATAAGACCGCCTTTTGTACTACACTATACGTATTGAAAATTGTTTAACAAATCATGTTATGTTGGTGCAATAAAGTGTTAAATAAATAAATAAATAAGCCCACAATAATAGGATAAATAGAATAATTTGCAAACAAGGTACAATATAACAGTACCATCATATCAGTATCATCAGACAGAGACTCATATATTGTATGTTGCGCAGGAAGGCTCGATCGGTCACGACCTGGTGATCCGACCGGTCCCCGACTCGATGACTGCGCCCGCGCAGGACGACGAGATGTTCATGGACCCCGCCAGCTTGTCGGACATGGTGTCCATCGACACTGGACTACCTCTGTGTGAGTAACTTTATATTTATTTATATTGCTTGTGACAATAGAACTTAATGAAGAGGTAAATAAATTTCGTTGAAATTATCACAGAAATATTCTCTAAATGAAATTAATAATAAATGAAAACATTAATTATCTATTTTCAAGCGATTTCAAAATGAAGGTTTTCAAATCGATTGTAAGTTTTTATGTTTGTTTTTTCACATTTTTACTCATCGAATTCTCAAGGTAGCACCGGACGATTCTAGAATAGACACGGTCTTCCCCCGCCCCCTCCTTCCTCCACTCCCCTTAAATATGCCTATGTATATAAGACCAAATGTAATGCTCGTAGTACCTATTTTTAATGTAAACTATAACAATTATATTCCTTTCAGTGAGAAGGAAAAAAGATGACCAGGACAAATTGAGACGAGCTTTGAACGGTGCCAAACACGTTATAATAAAACGAGATCCAGCATTGGACGACCACTTAGGTGACTATGGTGAGTTAATATTAAATATTTTAATATTTAAAAATAAACAAATATTCTCAGGACTTTAATCCCTGATGGGGTAGCAAGAGGTATTTGTCGACTATTACTATATGTGGTGAACGTAACCTCGTGAACTTGAAATTTTTAGAGAAAAAATACCAATTTCTTTTTCTTAATAGGTGTAAAGAATTAGTATATCATATTTCAATAGAATCTAATCTATTCTAATTTAATTAATTAAGTTATTCTTTGTACATATTGTAGTTTTTTTTTCAAAGGTTTATAACCGTATAATTAATATTCCTTTAAAAAATTTTTTTCGCCTTTTGAAGGATTGTAGAGAAAAGAGAATACAGAAGCTATGATGTGCTTCAACCTAGAGATACACAGTTTCCGCATACCGCAGTTTACACGTGGTACTAAACAATAATGTGTGTAAATAAATATATTAACGCCATAAATATTACTTAGTTAATTGACAGGGACACCGCAGAAATACCTACACTCCTTGATTAATTGCTCAATAACATTATCTCTTTCACGTGCGCATCGGCACGTGAGTTGAACGCATCCGAATAATCGATCGTATACACAGATAATCGATATACCTAATCAATTATGGTAATCGTACCGGTTTCTTTGCGAATGTCTACTAACACGTAGCATTTATAAAACGACTCATACTACAATAGAAATAGATATCAATATGGAAAAAATATGTGGCCTTGACACTTGACATTGTTGCTTGTTGGGTAACGGCGATTTTGAAAAAGTTTATTTTTCAATAGGGGTGTGAAAGGCAAAGTTCTACCGTTAGTATAATGGATTGTGTTCTGAGGAATTGTTTGAAATTATGCCCAAATCCACCTTTTAACATTGTACCGCTCGCCATCAACAGGCAATCATCTTTACACGCATGAATATAAATGTACAGTGCGGTTTCAAGGGAATTTTCTCCTGCTAACACTCAGGCTGTGGAGGAACTCAAGGAGAACTCGAGGAGTTGCCTGCCGAGGTTTTCCTTTTAGACTATAGTATAGGGTTCTTCATGTAGTGTATGTTATGGTTTCTTCAGGGTCAGCAATGCGCGGGTCCTAGTGTTTCAGGCGTCCATAGGCTACAGTAACCATTTACCATCAGACGCAAAGATTTACAAAGCAAGGTTTTTAAACTACAAAAAACTTAAGGAAGTTGAGATACTTTTCTTTTAAAACGAGAGCGAAAGCCAATAGTTAATGTCTGGCAAATTTATATTCAAAGTACCATAACTTCATTGTTTATTAACAAATCAAAATAAAAACCAACCTCATTACTGATTTCGAGTTGACACTATCACAATAAAAACAATGGACCAAACGCTAATTATTTATTCCATCTGGGATTACAGTTGTGAAATATAACAATATTTGTTTTATAACTACTTAGTCCTATGTACTAGCTGTTGCTCGCGACTTTAATTCATAGTGTCGTGTTTCGCCTTTAAGTTGAAATTTTAAAAATCTTACCTAACCGATGCTTATTTTATAAAATAAACCTATGTTTCATACACGAGTATCAGCTTTCCAGCATTAGAACTTTTAGCAGTACATTGATAGTTAGATAAACGACCTTATAAGAATAAATAGTTATTGTATGCACTATAAAAGTATCTTAATAATTGTTTAATTGTTAATATATAATATTATAATATAAAACATATCATAAAATCCTTTTATATTATGTGACCATAAAGTCCTTCTATTTCTATAGGTGTGGAGTGAATATTTTTAACGTAAAGGTAACATTCAAACAAATCAAACTAATTGGCCAGTATCCAGGGCCGTAAAACCAATTACAAAAAAAAAAACAGATCTCCACTAATACTCTCTAAAAATTAATTATTCGCATTAATCTTCAATCAATATTATAATAGATTACTTAACATGTTTTATCGATTATTATATCTTCCGGGTATCAACTGCATAAACATAATTTTACGAACCATAATCTATTCAACTAAATATATTTGGGGTATTACGTTTTTTGTTGTAGACTTGCAAGAATTTGCCTTATTGGTATTTCCCTGTTAACTTAGACTAATTTCTATTCAATTACAAACTGTAACTTTTTTCTCGCAGCTTTGTTTCTGTAAACGATTTTTTAAAGTTTCTGAAAGTGTGTATATTTAAAAAACAATCAGTTATAGGTATATCATCATCATCATTTTAACCGGTAATTGCTGAACATAGGCCTGCTCCATAAGGAGGGTTTTGTCAGTAGTTGTTACGCTTGGCAGGCGGATTGGCAACCGCAATTAAACTTTAGTGATGTTTTAAGAGAGACGCTGTTGCCCATCCATCGCTCTCCCTTATTCGCCTCTTACAACACCCACGGGAAAGAAAGAGGTGAGCTATTCTATACCAGGACCACACGGCCAAGGTATACCATATATGAAGTTATAAATAGGTCCAAATTAGCAGTTTTAAAGTTTGTTAACTTTAAATAAATTATGATTCTATTATAACATGATAATTAGGAATAATTAAAAGACGCCTGCCTGTCTGTACATTTAACATGTTGAATTCTGCATTTCCTCAATAACTTTATGTAAGTAATAACCGTAAACAAAATTTTCCTCGTCACAAGTAATTACTATTCTGTAACATTTATTATCCATACTCAGTATCTACATAATCTATTACAAATTATTAAGATTTTCCGTTCAGCGAAACTAGTATTGAATAAGAACATTATGCAAGCGCTTTATTTCATTGGATAGTAAACTATGTATAATAATAGTTCATTAATAATACGACACAGAAAGTCATATAATCACTTTTTTTTATACAACTTAGAATGGCAAACAAGCTGACGGTCCACCTGATGGAAAGTGGTAACCGTCGCCTATAGACATGAGCAGTACCATGGACATAACAGAGTATACTGTTTCGCCCATGATACCCCCCATGCGTTGCCATTCCTGAGGACTCAGGTGTTATTCCTCTGTATCCAGTAAATTCACGCCATATCACACCCTTCAAACCGAAACACAGCCATGCAACCACAGCTGTTTCACGGTTGAAACACGAATGGGACAGAGGTACCCAAGCAATCGACTTTTGTCGATTGTTGACAAGGTCTCCCTCTGGTGGTCACTCAATTGGTGGGCCTCAATCTTCTTTTGAATATTATACACAATTAATGCACGACAAAATTGTGTTATTTGGAAACTGTAGTATTGAACAATTGCCGAATAGCTGGCGCGTATTCTTTACCATTTTTATTATAATTTAATCAGTTTACCATCTACCAATTAATAAACAGTGTGTATTTAATTTTAAATAAACTAAATTTTTACCAAACTATATTTTATATTTAATAAACTTTTACCATAGTATTCCAATGCGATACGCTAAACAGTTCTAACTAAAAAAGCTCGTAGAGACTCAAAACACGTAGTAATATGTAGATTTCATTGAATTAAAAATATGGACAAAAGTACCACCAAAATTGTGAACTGAAAGTAAATACAATGGATGGTTTTTGCGATTTATATGCTTTTTTTAATGGCTGGCTTACGGTTATGCCATATATTAGCATATTCTGACGCAAGCAAGTTTAAAAAAAAATAGATTGCAAATACGCACTTAAGTACTTACACACTAAAGCAAGTTGCAGAAATGCTTGTAAAGCCCGCCTTATTTAATCTATATTAATGATTGTAAATCGATTAATACTCGTGTAAATAAATTAATATATAATAAATTATACATTAAGTAGAATCCTAGGTAATACGGAAGTCTTAGCACGTAATTTATTGACCTAGCTACTTCATGAATTTATTAGACGTTTTTGATAATAGAATTATTAAATATTTTCAAGATGTGTTCTAAAATTGCTCATAAAATACTCGTAAAAATATATATAATATCTTATTAGAAGTAACCACTTAAGTTCGGGGGGGGGGCGGTTGTTAGTAATGCAGACTGCCAGTCCTATTGTTAGCAATATACCCTGTCAGGTTGACCTCCACGTGGTCCAAACTATCGTGCTGAATTCCAAGTATATTCACTACGATGGGCTAATTAACCTGTCTTTTCATTTTTACCTACCATCCCGCACAGGTGCTCTGCAAGTGTATACCGATAGCGCAGGCGGGATTACCATTCTATTATCATCCATTACAAAAAAGACCACTTAAGTTGAGGTCGTAAGGTCTCACTAAAACTTATTAATTACGTAATTTACATTAATAATATAGGCCAAAGACCTATTAAGTTAAATTGAGATTAATTCAAATGGTGTCACCTGGCAACCACGCGATAATCACGTTCGTGCAGACTTATGTTTATTCTCAATCTATCTTAAATCTTATTATAGTAGTTCGTAAAACTATTTTTTACAATCCTATTTATATTATAAATACCTTTTTTGTCCGCTACTTCGTACGTATTTTAGAAACAGGAAAACCAATGAAATAGTCCACTTTTATAATATAAAACACTTTGTATTTTTAAGTAAGACTTTCAGGAACACAACTGTAAAACCGACATCAAATTTATTGCAGTAATTTTTGTGATGCCGGAACAAACATATACACAAACAGACAGACAACATTTCTAAAAACTATTGTTTAGGCTTGTATCAGTTCTATGTTTGTTTATTTCAACTTGATATCTCTACGCGTTCCTAAGAAAAAGGATCTTGACTGACGGGCGGACGGACAACGAAGTGATCCTATAAAGGTTCCGTTTTTTCCTTTGGAGATACGGAACCTAAAAAAAAAATAGGCAAATTGAAATCTTCGTTCTTTATGATCTCATTTTAAAATTAGATTTGTATTATTCGAATGCTTTCTTTGTGAAATATTGTTTAGCGTCAAGTCTCTATTTGCGTCTATATATAATGAAAATAATCTATTAAATGCATATTAACTCTACGCGAAACACATGTACTACCCCTTGACAAACTGCTGCTGTATCAAATCGCATCTTAAGTTTATACCGATTGGTTTTTTTTTTCAATGGGTAATAATGGAATGGTAAACCCGCTTCCACTATTTGTCACGCTGGCGGGGCACCAGTAAGCAGGTCAGTTAGTCCATCGTGACAAATTCTATGAGGAATAATCACGATGATTTCTAGGGGACCGCGTAGAGATCGACCTGATGGTACCAATAGGTAAACGAACATAGGTATGCACTTATATTCGTTTACTTATATAAAAAAAAGCTTATTATAAAATACAATGTCTCTGTGTTTATCCATTAGAATTCAATATAACTCGAGTGCCTACATAAATACCTAACACTTATGCGGTCAACAATAATGATTGCTGATGATTTAATTCATCACTCGAGTTGTTGTCGCATAGAACTCTTTGTTCATTTTTCAATTTTACACGATTGTTTACAATCTACATCATTGTTCTATAATTAAAGTCTAGGTAATAAAAGAAAACTGCGTGTCACTGTTTATTATAATCCTTGTTTGTTAAAAGACTTATCTATCTATGCTAATATTATGAAGAGGATGCGTTTGTTTGTTTGTTTCATGAATAAAGTCAAAAACTATCAACAAAAACAACCGACCAAAAATATTTTTTTCTTCAAATAAGAAATCTTCCGCAACTCATTTATTTCGCATTAAAAATTATTGTTCAAAAATGCTTGTAATTGTGTTTACTTAAATAAAAAATACTATTATTCCTTAATCTTTTTTTTTTATTATATCTTGGAGAGGGATGATTATTCCATCATCATTTAAAATACATTGAATAAAATTTAAATATTGACTAAAGTATTCTATCAATCAAAATTATAATGAGACTCATTTTTACTTTCCCAGCATTCATGGAGCCAGATCACCTCGCCAAGCGCTTCAGAAGAAAGCGATCAACAGAAGCACACAGCAGACGGAAAAGGGACGCGCCCTACGTAATATATCCTGAAATACTAGTCATTGTCGATTACGATGGCTACAGGTATCGTAGCAATTGATTTATTATTTTTTTATACGAAGAACAATCTAGCATATGACAGTGAATATGTAACAGAGGCAGAGGCATCACTCACGCGTGTCTATGTCTTAAAATGAGTATTTTGAGGTCGTATTACTCTGTAATTACATATACTAATAATAGCCTATCTTATCCTTCAAACCGGTACATAGTATGCAAGTAAATTGGTACAATAGATAAGATGTAATCAATACTCATGAAGATGACTAAGCACAAAATCGCATTCTGATTTTATTAAGTATATTACAAGAAAGTGGTTCATGAATAAGAAATATTACTTTTAAATATCACTTTAAAAAAATTAAATTGAATCAAATAAGACATAAATCGACATAAATCATGAAAATTAGTCATTAAATTTGTCAACCTATTATATAATTACTTAATCCGCTTTCGTCTATTCTTTCGAAGTTCCTCAATGTAAATAACAAAAAATAGATCAGAAATAATTTATTTTCGAAAATGAAACTATTTTATTATAAATATTTACAATAATATAGTACTCAATTAACAATTTGGCGTGAATTTACTGGGTACAGAGGAATAACACCTGAGTCCTCAGGAATGGTAACACATGGGGGGTATCATGAGCGAAACAGTATACTCTGTTATGTCCATGGTACTGCTCATGTCTATAGGCGACGTTTACCACATTCCATCAGGTGGACCGTCAGTTTGTTTGCCATTCTAAGTTGTATAAAAAAATAAAATAAAATAAAAAAAAAAACAAATCTCCTTTAAAAATGGTGTAACTCACATACAATTAATTAAAACGCATGATTTCTTTATATATCTTCCAATCTCGAATACTCGTATTGTATACATAAGTGATTGTAATTATGTTTGTAAAAAAATATTTTATTTCTATATTTTAGGTTACATGGAGGCGACAACGTGCAGATCAAACGATACTTCGTGTCTTTCTGGAACGGCGTCGATTTGCGGTATAAATTACTGAAGGGGCCTAGAATACGGATATCCATAGCCGGTATCATTATATCTAGGGTGAGTCCATGGTTACATACATTATTGTATTTATTTTTATGAATAGGAGCCTGTAGGCCGTCTACATATACATACATACATACATATAGTCATATCCGTACGGCAAATCCGTTTGCATAACCGTTTCACTGTTTTAAATGAGTGAAAATAAAATGGTAATTCAGGCTGCGTTGTCGATATACCAACACCAGTGAGTGATGATAGGTGAGAATATATATATATATATATATATATATATATATATATATATATATATATATATATATATATATATATATATATGTGTGTGTGAGTGATGTATGTATGATATGTTATCAAACGAAAAGAATCGTATTTATTTTTAATTGGTGTAATATCTAATACTTGGGAATTAAAAACATTAAATTATTTAACATAAGTTAATCTTAACTACCTGTGCTGTACATGTAATTAATACAAATGTTTCTTATATGATAAAATAAAATGTTTGTATATTCATAAATATTTATTTAAAATGCAAAATTTTACTTACAAATTGCTCTTGAAAGTGAAAAATAGAATAACATTAGAAATATAATGTTCTAGAACTTGAGCGTTAATTTTTGTTTTTATTATAAAAAAAAAAAAACACTAATGGTTAGTAAGAATTAGTAACAATTTTGAAATTGACCATCTCATCCGTTTCTATACAAAGCTCTTCTAGCAATGTCTTCTTGGATTTTGGATATCCTTCTAATATTGCTTCGAGCATGTCATTACAGATTCTTTTGCGCTTTCTAAAAAATAATTTTCACTTTAATAGCAAGTACATATTGCTCCGCAAAAAAAGATCGGTGACTTCCAATGGGTACATAATTAGTGTGTTTGGTCAAGATTGAAGTATTAAAGATGAAGAATAATACAAGGAAATTAAAAACGTCCTTCTTTTGGAAGTAGCTTATAAAAATAAAGACTAGCAGGAAAAATATCTATCTACTCGTATATGCATTTCTGTCAATTGACGTAATTAAATATGTCACAATTTAAATACTTAAATATATTATTAAAGTTAGACTCAGTCAATGAAACATCTAGGTATATAATAATTTAAATAACTCCTCTACTGTTTAGTAGTCTATATTGGCAAAAATTAATAATTGTAAATGTAACTTTTGTTTGAAAAAAAGCAGCAGTTAATTTGCTTGCTCGTTATTCTGAGCTGAAATCGCATTTTGAATTGAAGGCAGAATAAAAATGATTGTTAAAAAATGCTTATAACTTTACTTGAATAAAAATTATTCTTATTAGACTCCTTAGCTCGATTCTTAATTTAAAAATTTGTAATTTCTAGGAAAAACCTTTTTTTTTTTTAGAAAGAAACTTTTCTGAAACCGCATCCTACGCGACTATATGAATTAATTCCCTAGCAATGTCGAGATTAGAAATATTGATATCATCTTACCTATATTCCTTGAAAAATTTATCAAAATCATTCAGAATTTTATTCTTTTCAACTGGATTTATAATCTCCGTTGAACTTCTTAAATTGTTCAATTTGATTTCATGGTTTTCTAAACGCTTTTTAATTTCTTCTATTTCATTTATAGCTGCTTCAGTAGTAGGAGCAGAGGTAAGATTTTTTAGATTTATTTCAGCTGTTTTTAATGTATTTGTACTATCGGTTATAGACTGCATCAGATTTTTAAGTTGATTGTCGTAATCTGTGAAAAATACAGGATATTGTATATAACAAAAAATATTGTTATCAATGGTGTCATTACTAAAATAAGACTAGGCTGTACGGTCAAATGACTATTACCTGACCCAATAGAGAAGGGAGGAATACAGAAAAACATAACAGAGACGTACAAAACTATGATCTTTTTTATACCACAAAGGTTGCAAACAAGCGTACAGACTGTCTGTTAGTAAATTACTGTAAACTATGGACGCCTGCAACACTAGAGATATCACGTGCACGTTTCTGACTCAGAAAAAAAACCTTAATATTCCTTTTTTAAAAAGCCCATAGTCTCTAGGAAAAACCTCGATAGGGAGTTCAATCCACAGCCCGAGAGTTTGCGGGGAAAAATCCCTTTGAAACCGCACTATACGTGACTATTAAGGTTCAAGCGTGTGAAGATGAATTCCCATGTCGTTAACGAGCGGTACGATAATTAAAGGTAGCTATAAGCATCATTCCATTTGATTCATTATTTAACCTCAAAGGTAAATTCTACATTTGAACTAAAAAATATGTTACAAACTACGTTGACTCATGACCCGATTTTAACGTTATTAGCAGTTTTAAAAATACTTTACGTTCTTCCTTAAGAGGCAAGATCAATCAATATCGATTTAGCTATATGGACATGGCAACCAAACAAATAAACTCTTGTACTCTTTTACAAACGATCGTCAAATGATCTTCGTTTTGTAGAATTGTGTTTCTAATAATATCAATATACAATGTAAACAAAGTTCTACCAAGTACAGAAAAAAATATTATCTACTTTTAAAATACTGATAGACAGTTACTTTCACATTTTTATATCAGTATTTATATACTAATGAATATAGGTAATTGGATAGTAAATTAACTATGTTATCGTAACATCCTTATTTTTACTTCCTTACTACCCAATATTATAAATATGAAAGTTTGTTACCTCCTGGCGTATTGACTCAACCAATGTATATGAAATTAAGCATAAATATTGTATGTGCAAGGATAACTTGTAGGTTAGGTTATTTTATGTTCTTTTCAGTCTAATAAAATAATACGTATAGATATATTTCATAGCACCATCAAGTCCAAACTAAGCAGAGCTTGGAATATTAATACTAAATAAATAATAGAAATGCATATATCTGAAATAACTACATACATATTATATGGCTTTGCATGTATAGACAGAAAAATAAATTAGTATTTTAAATTAATATTTTATTAACATAAGATAATAACAATATAAAACGCGTATATGTTTCGCACAGCGGCGTTATCATTTCTTTTAGCATTTTTATTCTCGTCGTAATTTATAAATGAAAGGCCCAATTCGAATAATCTTAGGAAAAATTTACATGTACATTCATAAAGATGAATAAAAATGTTTATATTTTGTAGGACACGAATTCGTAAGTATAGGATTCGAGTTACGCAAAAGTATAAATTAGTCAATAACAGATTTCGTTATACCTTCTATATCACTATCACCATCTGTATTATCAAGTTGTATAGCGGCGTACACTTTTTGTTTTCCATACAATTTACATTTTATTTTTCCCACTTCGGCCAAAGAGTCAAGTGCCTTCTGCACAGCGGTCTTTGTATACGTTCCACGGAGGTTCGTAGTCACATCGGCACACGAATACGGACGATTTGTATCTGTCAAATATTTTAAAACAGCTTCCCCAGCCATTTTATTAATTAATATAAACAAAAAAAAATATAGGAAGAAAATTGCAGGTCAACAGACAAAAACAAAAATAAAATTTTTGAATTTAGAACAACAAATGGCGCGAAATATCCCATCCAATACCAATAGCGGATTTCATTGATATCGTATATTTTTTTTTATATTGAGTTTTATCTGTGAAGTCATCAGTTTTAAAAATAATAATCTAACTACGAAAAAAAAAGATTTATACGTTTTTAAGGGACTTCAGATTTTTATTATACGGAGCCTTAGTATAATAAAAATTGATATAAATAGAAACAAATTGGCTAACAACGTTGGATTTAAATAACTTTATATTTTATTAACAAGCAATTAAATTAATTAGGTAAGTTTACGTAAATTGTGGTTTAAAATCCCATTATTAACAAATTTTATTAACAAATAAAAAAAATAGTAATTATTTTTTTACATACCTATATCTGGTTAGTATATCTATGTACCAAAATCAATCTAATTAAGAGTCTATCTAAGGAATCTATATACTCAGATACCTAAACGTAACTATATGTATATTGGTATAATACTTGTGACTGTTCGGTAAAACCAGTTCGAGATCTTTCCAAGAAACACTGAATCAATTTGTATAATTTGGTAACACCTGCAATACTAATAATATGTATCGCGGTTATTTAATTATTTTAGTATATTTAATTATTTTGCGAAAATAAACTATCAATAAAATATTGAACTGGTTTACATTTGAGACGATATAAAATACAAGGTTGAGGTCATTCTAAATACTTACGTACCGAAACAATCGAAATAAAATATTTTTGTACTCCCAACTCTAATCAAAAGAAAGCATTATATATATAGAACAGCATATGAACAAGACAGAGTATATAGACATTATGATGCCCTCGTATTTTTATAATAATATCATTTATTGTACTAAAACATACAATAATAATAACAATTAGAAACAATGTAAGCAAGGCGTACTTAAGAGATCTCTTCAAGTTTATCTAACACTTAAAGGAATAGGAAGTAGTGTTTTGCCATTCCTGAAAACTAAGAGGTTCGTACCCTGTGATTTTTCTGCTACGCAGTCACAGTTGCTAAACGACAGAAACACTAATAAAACAAAGGTATACTAAATGATAACCAGGGCTGCGCTATTGATATACGACGGAGGGGCACAAGCAGATCAGTTGATCCATTGTGACAAATTCATCAGAAACTAACTACAATTGTTTCCAGGGGTAATCACGTGGAAGTTAAAATGACAGGATATATCCAACAATCCATTCTCCCTGAAGGCAAATCTGAGATGATTTACGTTCGTAGTTTATTGTTGACATTAATTTCTGCAGGGCCGTGATGCGACACCATACCTAGAGAGAAACCGGGTAGGTCGGGACGCTATAGATTCTGCTGCTGCGCTCACTGATATGGGCAAGTATCTGTTCAGAGAGCGACGACTGCCTGTATACGATATCGCCGTTGCTATCACCAAGTAAGTTCATCGTAATTTTTAAGAAGTAAAAAAAAAGATATTTTAAGGCAAATTATTCATACATGGCTGTTTGACTAAGATGACTTTGTCAGTCTGCGCTTAAAATAAAAACATATGAGTGAAGTACAATAACATAGATAAAGAAATCTATTCTTCTACTATTAACTTAGACTATATAAGATTTTTATAGATATCTATCAAATATGGTAGAAAAATTTTTTAAACTAATTTCGATAGGTAGGTACCTATATTTTTCAAAAAACAAACTAGGTTTTATGTATTTTTAATTATTTTCATACTTTATATTTACTACGATTAAGAATTAATATATAGTTGCATAGATATTATCATCTACTTATTGATTTATTTTTAATTTATGAAAATTGTTCCATTTGCAATAAAAGTTAGCGATAGTTAAAAATACTTACTACCTACTATTTAAAAGATATGAGAAATTGCTTTATAAATATTTATATTTAAATTAATCTATGTTTTTGGCATTCTTGCTCTATGGATTAACAGGTAAGAGGGTAAGTATTGTATTTCATATTTTTACTTATCATTATTGAGCGCCATCACAAAAAAAAATATGAGATAAAAACAATTAAGTACTATATTCTGCAGTCTCTGCAAAAGAAATACCTATAAAAATAGTGTATTAGTCTAGATCAATAGAAATAATTGTGCAAACGGTCAAAGTAATAAATGAATTCATCTAGTAAAAGCATGCAAAAATGAGTTTGTTAAGCATGTTTAGAGGGTCTAGCATAAGATACTGTATTACTATAAAAATTAAAAGGTGAATGAATAACCTAAGTACGTAGGTACTGAAAATGACTGAAGTCCCGAAAACTGATTTCCTACAGGTATGACATGTGCCGACGACGGAAGGGTGGTCGCTGTACAAAAGGCACTGCTGGTAAATTACATTTTCAAAGCCATTCTAGGATGGTTGCGAGTGGTTCAGCAACATTAACAGAGGCTTCCAGTGATATTAATTTAGCTTCCTATTTAATGTACCGAGGTAAAGGATTGGGAATGGCGCTGAATATGTTCTACCAAGCATTACATTACACGTAGCACGATAAGACCTGAGGTTTTAATTTATTTATCAACAAGTCTTTTTATTGTTTCTGACAAACTCTATAGATGTATACAATGTTGTTCTTACACTTATTATTGATAAGTAATTTAAAAACCTCATGTATTGATCCCATTTTTTTAATTTGAAAATGGAATCAATCCGCTTTCTAGGTCCACGCTGATTGAATGGGAGTTTGGTGTACTTATTGAGTTTTGTTTATTTCCATAATATTTCAGACTAGACATGTGCAGGAGGCAATATGCGAACGATGCGTGCAATAGAGGGACAGCAGGTAGGCGGGTGTCAAAAACTAAATATATGGAAAGCACGCCTTTCTTTCATCAAGTCCCACACCCTGTTACACGTTGTATCATTGGGACCTTATCCAAACCTAAATCCGATCCGACGAACACGTTCGCACCTTGTGAATAATATTCTCTATCTCTCCACAACTTTTTCTGACGCATAAACTGTGGACACCTTCATGTAGATTATGTACATACCTACCTATATATTTCAACTTTTTTTTATGTACGTAGTGTAGTTTCATTAGGCGTTTTCCTTCTGTATCAGAAACATCATTATTTTTATCTTTTATTTTATTCTTTTTCTACAGACAATCAAATTATTATAGTTTTTGTTTTGTATACGTAACTATTGCATAAATAACAAACGTTGCCATTAAATTAAAGCATGCATTTTCTTTCAAATAACTTTTAAAACGTGGTTCTTATAATTATATACTTAAAACAACTTCTGAATGTTTGGTCATTTATGGGCAGTTTATATTGATGTATCTGAGTAAATATATTTCGTAACAATTGGCTTCTTCAAGTCAATTCAAAAGATCACTAGTACGTCTGCAATTACAGTTGCAAGAAAGTTGCGTAAGGTCACTAATGGGTCAGTCGGCCCTACCTTAACTTAAATGACACGAGGTTTCGTTCAATCATATGTTTATGATCGAAGATACAAGCGCGTATTAATCTTAGGCTGATACGTGTGAAATATTTTAGTGATATCTACTTATATGTATTAGTTTAGACTTTGTTTACTGGTCTATCTTGGTTCGCTTTACTGAAGTATCTAAAAGGCATTTTCTGAATTCAAAAATGCGCAGGGAATATCTACCTACTTCGATTGGTTGATGCTTATAAATACGCGGGAAATACTTTTTTTACTTGATATTTAAAAAAGGAAATATTTACAATATCTATAAAACTGGTGGGCATAGATTAAAGACAGCGCATGGTAAAATAGTAATTACTTACATACATACATACATATCTGTCACGCCTGTCTCCCATTAGGGTAGGCAGAAACAATGGAACGCCAAATGCTTCGATTCAAACAAACCTCTTTCGCTTCTTCCACATTCATCAATCTTGTCATACACGCTCGTCGGTTACGGGTACTTTTAATTTGGCCCTTCTTCAGCACGTCGCCTATTTGGTCGACATACGTCCGTCTAGGGCGGCCCCTACCGACATCTCCATTCATTCTTGCTCGATAAATCTCTTTCGTAATTCTTCTTTCATCCATCCTCTCCAAATGACCAAACCAACGCAACATTCCTTTTTCGATTTTGGTCACTACATCGACTTTCAGTCCACACTTCTCTCTAATCACACTGTTTCTTACTCTATCTTTTAAAGTAATACCACACATACTTCTCAAAGCTCTCATCTGTACAGCATTTATCTTACTTTCATGCTTCTTCTGCCATACCCACGATTCGCTTCCATACATGAGTGTTGGTGTCAGTACTCCTTGAATTATAGCAAGGCGAGCTTTGCTCGATACATTTTTACTTGACATAATCGAGAGCAATGCACCGTTAACACTGTTTCCCGCTTTTACTCTCCTCTCAATATCTCTTTCACACTTCCCATCCCTCGTAAACAAAGAACCTAAATATAGAAACTCACTCACTTGCTCCACTTTTTCATCTCCTATCATAATCTGGCATGCCGTTAAACTTTCATTCCTCTCAAAAACCATTACCTTCGTCTTCTTCGCATTTATTTTCATACCTTTTCTTGCATACGCTTCATTCATTATAGTCACCATTTGTTGTAATTCATACTCCGACGATGCAAAAAGTACTTGGTCGTCGGCGTATAAAAGAGTCTTAAACAGAGACTCATTCATCCTGAATCCACAATTAGATCCTTTCAAATCGGTCAAGCAACTGTCCATAAATAGGTTGAACAGCCAAGGAGACGCTACACAGCCCTGTCTAACACCGCGTTCAATGCCAAACCAGTCTGTATTGACTCCATTTATTCTGACACAGGCATTTGAATCCTTATATAAAGATTTGAATGCCCGTATCAAATGGCTGCTCACCCCATACATTGCCAGTGTTGACCACAGTTCATTCCTCTCCACTCTATCATAAGCCTTTTCAAGGTCAATGAAGGCGCAGAAAACCTTCTGATGTTGAGCTAAGGTTTTCTCTGTTATGCACCTTAAGGAAAAGACTTGATCCGTACATCCCATACCCTTTCGAAACCCTGCTTGCACATCCCAAATTTTACTTTCCGTCTCATTCATCACTCTTTTAATCAAAATCCTAGCATACAATTTGCCTACAACACTAAGAAGGCTTATTCCGCGGAAATTTTTGCACTCCTGCTGTGACCCGCTGCCTTTATATAGTGGCACAATAACAGCTTTGCTCCAGTCACCTGGAACACAACCGGACCGCCAACATTTATTGAACAGCAGACACAGCAGGTTTACAATGATTTCTCCACCTTCTTTAAGCATTTCGGCAGATATTCTATCAAATCCCGCTGCTTTACCAAATTTCATAATCTTCATTGCATTCATTACTTCATCCATACTTATATCACTTTCACTGTCAACTTCTTCGTCCATTATTTCATTTTCAACATTCTTTCTTTCACTTCCACGTTCAAATAAACTTTCAAAATATCTCTTCCAATGATCTAAGACTTCCTTTTGTTCCGTGATAACATTACCATCCATATCCCTTATCACGCCCATTTTCGGATCTCTCTTTTTACCTCTAGCTGTTCGAACTAAATGCCAGAAAAGCTTTTGATTAGCTCGAAAATTTCTAGAGAATTTCCTTTCATACTCATCCTTACATTCCTCTTTCTTTTTGCTTACTAATTCTTTAACTTTCTTTTTCATTACATCATACTTCTCTTTTGCAATTTTTTCAATGTCACTTACATTACCTTGCATTCTCTTATTAGCTCTGGTAGCTAACAAATCCATCCATGCCTTTTTCTTTAGAGCCACCATTTCTTTCACTTCGCCATCCCACCATACATTCATTCTCATCTTAACATCCTTCCTCTTACTTACACCACAAACTTGAGTAGCTATATCAAAGATTCCGCATTTAAATTCCTTCCAAAATTCTTCTATCTCATAGTTATCTTTCTTCAGTAGCTCTCTAAATCTTTCATTCAATCTTTCTTGATACTGATTTCGAACCTGTTCTTCTGTCAGTCTCTCTACTCTTACTCTTTCTATTTCTGACATACGAACACGTGGACGATGTCGCCATTTATTGAATAAGCCACCTATTCTCGATATCACCAAAAAGTGATCAGTTCCGACATTCGTACCACGATAGACTCTTGTATCCTTCACTTTCGCTCTCAATCGTTCATCCACAATTACAAAATCAATCATACTTCTCTCAGTTTGCCTTTGCCATGTATACATATGAATCAGTTTGTGACTAAACAAAGTATTAGTCACCACCAGATTTCTCTCCAGGCATACTTCTAATAAACTTTCACCATTTTCATTCACTCTTTTATCTCCAAACATTCCTAAATTCCTTTCATATCCATCGCGACGGATTCCCACCCAGCCATTAAAATCACCTATCAAAATAATTCTTTCATTCTCCTTACATTTAGTCATAATCTCCCTTACACTATCCCAGAAATCCTCTCTGACCTTTGGTGGCTTGGACATATCCGGGGCATAAGCGCAAAGGAGAAAAATACGGGTCAAACCAACTTTCAATCGTATCCAGAGGAGTCTAGGACTTACAAATTCAAATTCTTTAACAGATGCATTCATTCTCTCTGACAAAATAACTCCCACTCCTTGGCTGCTTCTTTCAGAGTCATTAACTCCGGACCAGTACCCAGTATATCGGTCATAAGTAGTAATAGAGCAGCCTTTCTTTTTTGTTTCACTTACTCCTAATACATCAATTCTTCTTTCACTCATCATCTCACATACTTCGTCTATTTTACTATCCATACCTCCACAAACATTCATCGTTGCAATTTGGCATTCCTTTGCCCTCTTTTTGCCATTTGGGGAAACAGGGGAGACATGACGTGACCCGTGGCATAACGCATCGCCGTCGATGAGAAATTTGTCCCCCCCAGATACGATGGGACTGCCTGAGTTGCACTCAGGGACGGATTCTCCGGCAGTGCCGGTAATTTTTAATTACTTACCTATTTTATTAATAGTCATTTTACTATCTATACCTAAGTATATCTAAATATTGCATGTCGGGTTGTTACTAATCTATAATCACATTATATGGCAATGACAACATGCTATTTTTTCTCCATTTTATATGTTACACGAAATCTTCTTATTTATTTATTTAGAACATTAAGTAGTTGGTGTTTTCTATAAATAGCATGGTAGCCTTAACTGCTTTCGCATGAATTTTGCATGTTTATGTTACTATATCTTATAGAACCAACCTATCCATCATCGTTTAATTATAATGTAAGTACCTATATATGATAGATTTATATAATTTTAAGTAAAATTATAACATACCTATTCTAAATATTAACTTCTTAGGTATAACTATATTTCTATTTCATATTGTGTTAAATATATTATATTTTATTGTAGCTCTAACACCCATCAATTTAAGTAGAATAGAACCTCTCCTTTATCCTACGATCCATAGACAAATATATTATTTTTAAATTTTTCCTTTTTAATGGCTGTTAAATTAATGATAACAATGAAACTGCAGGGTTTGCATACGTCGGGGGTGCATGTGTCGTCAACAAGAGATTGGAGAAGGTCAACTCTGTAGCTATAATTGAGGATACCGGCGGTTTCTCTGGTATCATCGTTGCTGCTCACGAAGTCGGACATTTGTAAGATTTTTATTTTATTTACAGAAAAGATACTTGCGTGATATTCATAATAGTTATTTCTGCTGTTGCTCACGTTGTTATAAAAATTACAAAGTTTATCTTTTTTATACATACATTTCTTGAAAGAGTAGGCTAAGTTCGTAGACCATAATGTTACATGTCATCATTTACGAGTACAAAGGTAAACAACCTTTAATCGACTCGACGTTAATCTTTTGAATTTTTTGTTTTGTTTTCTAATGCAGCTTAAAATGGTAAACAAGCTAACGCCCCACCTGAAGGAAAATGCTAACCGTCGCTTATACACATGAGCAGTACCATAGACATAACAGAATATACTGTTTCACGCACGATACCCCGCCAGCGTCTCAGGTGGACGGATGTGGATGGATGTCCCGAGGACTCAGATGTTATTCCTCCGTACCCTGTAAATTTACTCCCATATCCCTACAAACCGAAACACAGCAATGCAAACACAAGTGCTTCTCGGTAGAAACACGAATGGGACAGAGGTGCCCAAGCAAACGACTTTAGTACAAAGTCTCTCTGGTAATCTTAGTTGATTTCGTTAACTAAATATAATACGCCCTTATAGCCTGGAATAAACTTACAGATTAGGAGCGGTCCACGATGGAAGTCCTCCACCTTCTTATCTTGGAGGGCCAGGAGCTGAAAAGTGCAGATGGGAAGATGGCTTCATTATGTCAGATCTCAGGCATACCGAGAAAGGGTTTAGGTGGTCACCATGTAGCGTGCAGAGCTTCCATCATTTCTTAAAGTAAGTAGATCTTATTACTGTGATTCTCAGATAAAAATTTTGGTAATAGATTCTAATTGATTGCTTTCTCAAAATATTCCTCTGTATGTACTAACCTAATCATAAAAATGATGCTACTCATTGTTTATGGAAATCAATAACTATTTAACACTCATGCTCACACAAATTCATGTAAATCAACGACCGAATAATGACTGATACTTTCAGTTTTACAACATAATTCTATTTAATATTAAATGATTAAAATTTTATAAATTTTAAATAATAATATTAAAAGCAGAATTTAAAATGAATAAAATTTTAGTCAATATTTAAAATTAAATTAATTAATTTAAAAAATCAAAGAAATTTCGTCATCAATTAAAATTCAACAGAATATAACAAAACAACAAAATTAAACTGAGTTTCGTTGACATCGACGTTTATGTTTAAAATTAAGCTTCTACTTCGTCATCAACATGACATAATGACGTTGAATTTATTTTCTGTCAAATAGGACATCGTCTACATTTTCTGTCAAATAGGACATCGTCTATAAATGTATTTTTCTCATTACAGCGGCGATACGGCGACGTGTTTGTATAATTCACCACACGAGGACGACTCGTTACCGCGCGTGTTGCCCGGCCGTCTGCTTACACTAGACGCGCAGTGCCGGAAGGACAGGGGCACTAGGTGAGTATAGAGAAGTGTACATAATGATGGAAAGCAGTAACCGGTATAGACATGAACAGCACCATGGACGGCATAGAATACTCTGTGATTCCGATCGTACCCTCCACGTACTGCTTTGTATTAGGACTATGGTGTTATGTCTTCGTACCCTGGAATTTTACTGACTGCAAGCACAGCTGCTTTACGAAAGAGAGGGGGAAGCCGAGACGACTTTTATACAGAGTCTCCATATTTTTCTTTTATTTATTCTACCATATGACATTAGGCAGGCAATACAAAAAATTTCAAAGAATAAATAAATCAATTCTATAGATTTTTGTTTTTTATAGTTCGCTTTAGAAATAATATATTTATTTTTTCGTTTTTATAGAGTGCACTTGACTATAATAGAAACCGTCACGTATAAACATAAAAAACAATCGCTATCAGAGAATATAGATCTGATACTTTATTAGTTCTGAATATTCCTGTGGTATTGTGCTTTTCGTGTCAATATTACTGCCTTAGCTATCCTTCGAACTGAAAAAATTATTGAGCGTTGCGAGAATTATATCATTGTAACATTATACTACCCTGATTTATACTAACACCAAAAATAAATTAGAAAGAAGAAAGAAATATTTTTATTCGAGTAAACTTAGATTTAAGCTTTTTTCAATAATCATTTTTTTCATTACCGTCCATTCGGAACGCAACTTCAGCCAAGAAGAAAGGGCAAGAAACTCAGCTGTTGCTTTTTTCAAAAAGTTTAACTATATAAATAATGAATTTGTGTGAATACAAACTACTAAGTAATAATAAGCTACTAAGTGGTAGTGGTAGTGTATCACAATAGTAATAGTCATTTCTATTAGAAAATGCAGTCGTGAGCATATTTCACATCCTCTATTTACATCATTTGGTTTCCAGCGCTTGTTTTAAAGATGAGCGCGTGTGCGCCCAGCTGTTTTGCTTCGACGCAGCGAGCGGGTACTGCGTAGCGTACCGGCCAGCAGCGGAGGGCTCGCCTTGCGGGGACGGACAGGTACAGAATACATGTACTTCTTTTTTTTAAATTTGAAAAAAGAATTTAAGAAATGTTTTAAAACTAGCTGATTTGAAAATCCTATTTTTTAACTTTTTATAAAAATTTATAACTTATACATATGAACAGCGCCAGATATCGCTGAATATAGCATGCAGCACACTATATTGTGCAATGTCTGGTACCTTGGCACCTTTAATGAGTTTTCGAAACTGAATACTTGTTTGAAATATTTGAAATGCTAAGATACTGAACCTGTTAATGCGTTACCACATCTCGAAGATAAGGGTGAATCCAGAGACACAAGACCTTGTTTTGGTATTATTTCGATGCACTTCTTATACGTACAAAAGATCAATGAGTCTTTACAGAGCTCAAAGTACAGTGTTTTTTTAAAAGAAAACCTTCGATATTGATCGAGATACAGATTGGACACAGGATCGAGATACGGATTACAGGCTTAAGTGTTGGATTATTTTTAAGTTTTGCCATTAAAAGGATTTGCCAATTAACTTCGAGATTCGTTGTCTAGGTTGCACTAAACTCCAGATTCATAATTTAATGATTGTTTTTTAATTGATTACAGTACTGCATAAACGGAAGGTGTATAACTGAACACGAGAACATAATACCTGATTATTCACAACACACGCCCAGCTACGTCCGCCCGGAGACGAGTCCGTTCTATGGAAATATTACCAGGTGCGTATTCTCTTTATAAATTGTACAACGAGTAGTTACTATCGTGATATTAATACAAATATACAAGTACACGGTGCAACGAATATCGTATGAGGATCTAAAATATAGTGATAGTATTATATTTATAAAACTAACATTTCTCAATACAAAAGAAAAATTACGTAAATATGTGACAATGACAAGTAACGATGTCATTATTAACTTACTAAATAACTAATGATATTTATTGTGAAAGAATTACATTTTAGATGTTTGTATTGTCTTTCTCGTTGCACCCTGTAGATATATATATATATATATATATATATATATATATATATATATATATATATATATATATATATATATATATATATATATATATATATATATAAGATTGTACAGCATGCTAATTTTTATTTTCATAATATAGACATGCATTACAGTTTTGATTATAATAATTATTGTAATTTGTATATAACTAATTTATTTATATGACACAATAGAAATAAAGTATTACAGTGTTAACATAACAATATTATATTAAAAATGGAAAATATCTATCAGAGTGCTTCTGTAAGTACGTCTGCTAGATATATCAATAGCTCGTATTGTATTGTCAGCATAGAAATTTTATTATAAGTGTATATATTCCTACTACATAATCAAATATGAAAAATAAGTCGATGTTGTGTTTGTCGACGGTACACAAGCACAATACTAATAATCTCTTTACACACAGTTACGAAGCATCGACACAGCCATACCAAAAGAATTTCTACTCAAATTACAACCAAAAGCCCATATCGACCACGCAGTACTACAGCACTACAAGGAAACCGATCCAATACTACACGCCCACGACGCAATCATCGAGTTACACCTACCCACCGTCAATAAACAGATACTCAATCACCTCAACGAAGAATCCATACGACTTCAAAGACTTCACAACCAGGAACAATGACCCCACCCAGGGTTTCTACAATAAGAACAATTTCTACGCGGGGAGCACCACAAAAAGTCCATATTTCGACAAAGGCGTAAAATCCGTCTTCAAAATAGGCACCTATTACTCACAACCACAGAGTTACAATTCGATACGACCGGACGCAAATTCTCAACAAGTGCAAATAGAGCCGGCGAGATTGGTGTTCTCGTATCAGAGAAATTTGACCGCAGAGGAGGTGCCGCAGTAATATGACACTTATTGGTAAGATATTAAGGGTTAACGGAGTCATTGTGTCACTGGATGTACCTACATCATTTAGATCTTCATACATAACACTCACAAAGTACATTTGTCAGAGTAACTAATGTGTAGAGACGCGGATTTTCATATTTAATATCATCATACGTATTCCAATTTTAAAATCAAATTATATTAATAAAAATATGTGTACCAAATAATAGTTTATATTATGACGGTACTGTCATAATATAACTTAGTTACAAAAGTATCTATTAATGAAAAATTATAAAAGCCAAATATTTTTATAATAGAAAATCCGCGTTCGTACCAACATTAATAAGTAATTACCAATGTTTTATCTTCTACTTCGATCAATATAAACATTCAAGACTGTTTATAAAGAGACCATTCTACTACTCATGTGCCTGTCATACTGATACTTCAAATTAATATTCAAAATACATACCTACTTCAAATTGTACATAACTACCTATTAGTTGTCATTGTTAATGATGTGTATTAATTATTTAGTCATTAGCATTCTTCTTTACCATATTATTATATTTGGCATTTGGTGTATTTCCTGTTACAACTCAAATAAATAGTAAATTATTTTTAAGGAAATATTTCTAGAGAATTTTAAATTAAAAAAAAAACATATGTACATTAAATAATATTTTAACAGAATTTTTTAGTCTATCTCGGTAGGATAAGGTGTGCCTAATTAAAAAAAAAATCTGTCAGAATATGTAATTTTGACATCCTACGAGTATAACAGAATCTACACCATGAATTATCAACCATCATTGGGACCTATTTTAATTTGAAACACCTACTTACCGAATATATTGTCTACTCATATAATCTAATGTCAAACGAATGTTGGTTGATAGGTATATATATAAATGTGTATGTGTATTTACATTTTATTTAATATAATTTTATTATTTATTAAGTGTCATAAGTTTCCATTCTTACCTATTCCTTAGTTTAAGAGATAAGTCATTTAAACAAAAAATATATTTGTCTATGGATTTCTATTTAAATACATATATATTTACAAGTAACAAATAAGTGTTAACTAGATATACCTGTATACATACTATCTTCTTCCAACTCAATCGAACTTCTAAATAGAATCTTTGAAATTTTCTTTGTATTAAAATTTATTTAATTTGTACAAATTATGTATAATATATATCATATTTTGTGAATAAATCTATAGTTTCTGGTAAACATCATGATCACAAGTAGAGCATGCGATGTAGTATTTTATATCTACCCATTCTTTGTTAAATTTTAATAATTAATGTACCTAATGTTGTATTATGTTATAATTCTTTATAGACATCGGCAAATAACTTGAACATTAATTATTAACGTAGTTTGGGTAATAGGTTATAAATTTACCTGCAAAAGCATCGACTGCACAAGCTTTGTTTTCTATGAGTTTGTTGAAGTAATTTGCCATGCATTGTAACGTATCTAAAATATAGGTTATGCATGCATATGTAATATGTATCTATCTAATAAATGAAGTCTTGTTACTATCACTGTTATATATACAGACAGTATATACTACAAATAAGTACAGAAATATTTCATCAGCTCCCACGATTGTCATACTCGTATATATAATTTTTTGTACTTATTTATACATCTATAACGTCATCATTTATAGGAATGTGTGATAACAGTATCATAATTAGTAATTAATAATCATTTCGGCATATCGATACATACTGATGTACGATAATAAATAATATTTATTATATCTAAATTTTTTAATTATTCTATTTATTTTTACAGCAGCCGCCACTAAAAAAATAAAGCGGATCGAGCACAAGACTGCCACGCTGGAGCGACTACCACGGACCTGGGCCATAGAGGCCATTCGGACCCATAGGGACAGTCACCATTCCAGCCCTCAATTTTATTTACGTGTGAAATTAGCACACCCGTATGCACGAATATCTATACTGTAATGTAATTTAAATATCGGCCTTGTAGTACTTTAACATAAAGTAATAATTTAAAGTACTAAGTTGAAGTTTAAATTTAAATGTAATTAAAATTCAACATATTATTTTAAAGTTTAATCTTAATTTTTAAATTCAAATTTAATTTTAAAATCAAATTTTATTTTAATAGTCAAATTTAATTTTAAAATTTAATTTAATGTTTTAATTTTAATCGAAATAGGACAAAATAAGAGCAAGCAGATAAAGGATTTGCTTGTTTTTATTTTTAATACAATTCCTTATGGGTATAGATAATTATATTCGTGTAATTGTGATTACGGGACCGTGCTACGTGTGAGCAACGAGTCTGAAGACGGAACGTTTCAAGTGTCAGACGATGTTCAGTGAGTGATATTACAATGTGATTGTGTTACTATTAATGAACAATAAGTACATTAGGTTATGTCGTATGAAAGTATTGCGGGATGCCCGCGGGTGATCACAATCTTAGGTCGGTTATGGAATTAGAAATACTCCTTAGCCCATTTAATATATATGTAAAACGGTTGTAAAAATAGCATTCGTTAACGAAATCAACTGCCACGAAGTGCCTTTTTTATACAGTATATATTAAGGAGATGTATTAAGTTTTTTTTTTTTTTTTGTTTAAACGAATGTAAAGCGACTGGTTCGCGACCGTCCGAACAATTAGTAATACAATTATTTTTTTAAGTGAATTTACACTGTTTTTTTGAGAATTTTTATTTTATTTCTATCATTTACGAAATTTGATAATTAATATAAGCCTGTTTTTAATTTCTAAAAATTATTTATGTGACATACTATAGATTTGTAATTATAAAGTTACCAATAGAGTAAAAAAAAAATTAAAAGTTAATTTTGGATGTAATATTTCTTGATAGAGAAACAGTGATCTTATTAGGTAACTGTGTGACATCGCTTGCCGTTAACTATTTATTTTGTTCAAACTATTTATGTATGAATTCAATCTTAAATTTCATCACAAATTTGTATAAATTTTAAGAAAAAAATAGAAAATAACAAACATGAAATGGCAGTTTTATTTCGTTAATGTCCCTACCATATAAACACTTACTAGGTATATCGAATAAAAACCATATTTTTTTCCAATCCCAAAACCTTTTATTTATAATATTCCATTTCATAAAAATATCATGCTTTCTCAATTTCATCTAAAAGCAATTAATTTTTATTACTTAAATAATAATTAATAAATTAAACAACATTTACTTAAAGTAGAAATAAATTATGTATAGACCCAACACGTACAGAACACTACAATAAAACTTTACCAAAACTACTTTATATAAAACTACAGAAATATACAATAACATCCATCACTATACAAAAATAAAAACCTCGCTATATTGGCCACACTTTCAGAACTATCAATTTTACTGACGACAAAAGCGGTTGGATATGTCATTGCCAACATAAAAAAAAAACAGTATTTTTACTATTTGTTGTCATATTAAATGCGATTATTATAAAAATGGAAAAAAAATAATATATATATATATATATATATAATATAATAAATAAAATATATATATAATATAATAAATAAAATATATATAACAAGAAAGAAGAAGAGGCCACATCAAAGAAGACACCACGCCGGCATACACAGACCACCAGTGTATGCCGGCTCAAGAACCCAGCGACCCGGAGGTAGTTGCCTCCGGAGATGCAGCCGGGGTAAAGGGGTTTACCCCGAGACCCCTACCTCACCCGCCTACACTACTAAAGGCGGGCAAGAAGACCGAGATTGATTGATTGATTAAATGCGATAATAGCGCCAAAGCAAAGTTTTTATTTTACATCATCCTGTTCCCTCTCAGTTTCCCGAATCTACGCAGTATGCCATATTATAAGATCTGCTTTATTCGGTCTATGTGATCATTCTTTATTTTTCCTAATATTTTCCCTCATATTTGGATAATTTCTCAACATATATAATAAGCGCAGTACAATGTCTAATTCATTACAACTCTACTACTCTTGTCTCCCAAGAGTATTTTAAATTAAACATTTTTAAAAAGTACTTGCAGTTCCTCTTACCTGGTTCTTGTTTATACCATTAAGGTAGTTTTTAACTTTGATATACCTGTGGTTTTTTTTTACACTAAATAGAAATCATTATAATAGGAGGGATACGATACAACAATAGGTAAAATATTAACCAGACTTTACAGGAACCGGACTGGAGCCGACATTTTTAACTACCAATTTCGTCAACATGACGAGAGAGAGACAGAAGACGAGACCGGCCGGCATGAACTTTCTGCTGTTGTAATATCTGTAAGTAAATAAATATATTATTAAAAAAATATATATATCCTTACTAAGACAACAAATGAGAAAGTGAATTTGTTTGATACCTCTTAGCACTTTAACGACTTGACCAATCATAATGAAATTTGATATTGAGATGGATAAGGACATAGGCTACTTTTTATTCCGGTCGGTTAACATATGGCTAAGCAAGCTCCTCTCTCTCTTGCATTACAACTGATCAATTATGTATTGAGCCGGTATCCGCATTAAGACGTTTTCGCCTCTAACTTGCTGGAGTTTCGTCGGATGACCACAGACTGTTTGTATTCAGAGATATAGATGTTATTTCTATTATTTGTTATGTTCTAATTTAAATCTAATTAATATAATTCAATTCTTTTATACATGTGTTACTGTACTGATGCTTTCCTCTGTATTGGAAAACTAAAGCTCACTCAGTTGATAAAATAAATAAATGAATATTTCGGTCACGCTGACGAAATCGAGAATAAAAACTAGTATAGCTGATGCGGTATACGTTATTTTATCCCTACAATCACCTGTCGGGTTCAGTAAGTTTTATCTCTGAAGCTGGAGTAAACAATACACATTTACAGAATTTTATTTGAATCGGTTGAGTGATTTCGGAAATTAGCATGAACAAACATCGTGATACGGGATTTTTAAATAACAAGAAAGTCTAACTGGCTCATATTTATTGAATATCAATTGATTTTATAGTCACATTATTATAGTACCTATATCCCATAAGACCACCAAGTGTGGTTGTGGTGCCAAGGGACAGTGTGTAGTTAGATGGATCCTGACTAAGTTGATATGCCCCGACACCTGAAAAAAAGTCCAAATTATGCAGATCTTATTTAACAAATCTTTCAAAATTACAGTACAATCATTCCAAAAATTAAATTCAAATTCTAAAGTGCCTATGTATAGTTTCATAATAAAAAATTGGCACATTAAGTTTTCAAGCAAGATATCTTGTCATACTTGTTTGATCTGATGATGAATGATGATGACTGGTAGTAATATTGATATACATACTACTATCCTCATGAACTAATAGGTACATAATTTAAATACAAGTATAGTGTATCTGACTATACCTACTGTTTTTTTTTAAATTGGTGATAATGGAATGGTAACCCCACCCGCGCTATCGGTATACACCGGCGGGGTACCAGTGAAGGATGATAGGTGAGGATGAAGTAGGTCAGTTAGCCCATCGTGACGAATTCAACAAAAATTGTTCACGATGGTTTTCACGTGGAGGTCGACCTAATAGGGCATACTGCTAGCAATGGGGCTGTCAAACACTATTGCTAACAATCCCTTTCCCCCCTATACCTACTGTTATATATAAGATGTTAAAAAAAACTATACCTTTAAGAAATACATGTGATAAAAAACAAGCTATTTCAGCATAGCATAATTATTTTGGGATTGCTAGAAATAATATCAAAAATGAGTCAGAACTGGCGAAGATATCGCGTCACACCATTATCATCTTATCCGTATCTCAAATATGATTACATTCGTATTATTTCATAATGATTAAATTAATAAGAGAGAATCCTGTTTGATCGAAGGATATGGCATTCTATTGTTTCTCTCTACACTAGTGAGACTACATGACAGATATATATAAATACATACATATATGTATGTATGTAAATTAATAATCTTACTAATATAATAAAATTAATTCTGGACGATGTCTGTACAAGAGGGATATTTAAAAAAAAATGGGCATACGTGAAAGGGGCGTCTTAATAAAAGCAACTGAAGTTAAAACAATTATCTTTAGAAATTTTTCTGGCTGTCTATCTGTAATTTTGTTCTGGCATCACGTAAAATCTACTGCACTAATTGAATGCGGTAATTTTACAGTTGTTTTTCTGAAGGTCTAATTTTATAAAACAGTGTTTTTTTATACGCCATCTAGAAGTGAACAATTACTTGGTTATAGTACTTTTGAAATCTACGCATACGAAGTAGTAGGCAAAAATACTAGTATAATAATATAATTAATAATAAATATAATATTTTTTCTCCGGTTTCTCTCCTGTGGGCACTGAATTCCCAGTCGACTGTGTTTCTACCGGGGGTTAATCTGCCATCTCTTAAAAAGGAAAGATCGGAATTATGTTTAAAAATATATAATCTGATTCCATTTATATTAATTTATTATTAAAGATAGTGCCAAATACCAGTAGAAAAAAAAGCAGGCGTATTGAGAATCTCTTCCTTTTTGAGGCCCTTATAATGAATTAAATTGCCACTTGTATAAAGGTTGATTAACAGTATAATGCTGACTAGGGTACATTCTCAATCTGGTATATAAGTCTAGCTCAAGAGGGAATATAATAAAGTAAAATAAATTTATATTACCTAATATCGATCCGAAAATAATTCCAGCTCCCAGAGAAGGTATGGATCCTGAAACATTAAATAGGAATGTATTAATTTTATTTGTTTTATTTATGCTCATATAGTATTTGAAGTAATGAACATTATGCAAAAAAAATCACAGATAAACCCTACTATATTATAAAAAAATAAACACAAATAAAAAGTTATATACAAGTATATTATATGATAAGCAAGCTGAAGTGGCAATGGGCTGGTCACATAGCTCGAAGAACTGAGAACCAATGCGAAAGGTTCTCGAGTGGCGATCGCGTACAGATAAACGCAATGTAGAGCAAACCCTGCTAAATGGAGTGACGACCTCAAATGCATTGCAGGGAGTCAGTGGATGCAGGTGGTTCACATCTTCACGTCAATGGGGGGTCGTCCTACACAGCATTTGCCCGTACGGGGTCGCCACTCAAGAACCTTTCCTCTTCACTGGTTGTCGGTTCTTCAAACTATGTGACCAGCCTATTGCCTTCAGCATGCTTATCATTCGGGCTATGTCAGTTACTTTAGTAATTATGATTTAAATCCTGGCTGGTGGTAATTATAGTTACAATACTCATGCAAATATAAAATTATTTTGTAGATAATAATTTAAAAAGAGAAACTATTACTTGTGGGTTCTTTTCAACAGATAACCTCATCCCGAACCCAGCACAATAATAAAAAGTACAATCATAAAAAATTTACAAGAGCTTGTAAACAAATATATTTGAATAAAGATTATTTCTATTCTATTAAATATCAAATATTAATATCATAATTAACTGATTCTTTAACTCATATGCACTACCTATCTTACAATTTACCCAATGGTTGTACCCAATAGAGAACATCTATCAGCATTAAGTTCGTCAAATGCACACATATATTGTGTTTTAAAGTTTTAATAAATAAATAAACATCGGAAAATTTTCTTGTAACTATTTTTTATGTTTAAATCAGTGCTTCCTAATTTTTCAGATCACACCACACTTTACTAGAATGTTAGCACACTCTATTAGATATTGCTATATATTAAAGGTCAATATCTATATATTGGCTCAGTAATGGATATATTAAATATCAGTTGTCTAGAGTATAACAGGAAGACAGGTTGTGGCTGAACTATGCTAAATAAAATCACTGTATACTTGTTAAATGGTCAAAGGATGGGCAGCAGCATCTCTCTTAAAACATCACTAAAGTCTAACTGTAGTTGTCTATCTACTTGCCAAACATGGCAACTACTGGAAAAACCACCCAAGGGGGAGGCTTATGTTCAGCAGTGGACAGTTAAGGTTGATATGATGATGATATATTTCTTTTTAATTTAATGGTTAACAATACCTTGCAATTACTCTAACCAAGCTGCCAATATAGGGGGCACAGCTTATATTCAAAATTTATGAAGAATATATTTCATATACTAATTTCATATAGTTTGAATTTACTAAGATCTTCCAAACCATTCCATTTTTTCTTTCCCACAAATTTAATGTTAAAATTACAAAATACATATGACGAACAAAATATTAAACTCCATTTACTGGGCTGATTTCAGTATGAACAAAAACATGAACTTGAGTCCAAAAACTCGAAGATTCATTTCATAATAGACTAACCATTTAGATATGATGAGATTAATATGTCAAAGGGCAAAAATCAGAAATTAAACAAAGATTAACAAAAATTATTCAGAGATTTCCCATTCAGGATAAGTGACAAATAAATCACACAATCTTTATGTGATTTATTATAAACACATTAATCTCTACAACTACCAGTTGGATTTGAAACATTATTCTTGCAATTGATATATTAGTTCTATATTACCTTTTTACATAAGAAAGTCGATCAAATTAATTATATTAATATATGCACATATTAGATTGAAATTATCTCGTAGAGGAAACATGAATATTAAAAAAATAATGATTACAAAAATAGACTATCTAAGATTATCTTATCTCAAAACTAACTCGAAAGAAAGTGTGCCAATTCAGAAAAGTTTCAAACCATACATTGCAAGGTTGGCCTTACATTGGTAATCATGCTTATAAATTTGAAAGACTTAGTCTTCAGGAATGGCAATGTATGAGCGGTACCTCTATCAAAATGTATTTATTTTATAATATACATGATAATGTTCTTATCTATTGTTGACGGTTGCTTTTCATCGTGTGACCGTTTGTTTGCTATTATATATTAAAAAAAATATATATATAAATTAGGTATTTAGGAATTCGAACAATTTTTAAGTATACTGACCTGCTTTCGCATAACCCATAATGCCACCAGCGGCAACTGTAGCGGCGTACGCGAATCCTAGAATGTCAACACCCATAATGAGATAGTGTTACACTAACGAGATTCAAGAATGGAATTATCAATTTCAATATTATTGAATAAGAAATAGAAAAAGCAGAAAGTTTATAATATAAATATTTTTATATGTAAGACAAAACAATGAAACTACTGAAAATGACTTTACTGAATGAACTAATATAAACTTATTATTGAAATGATAGATTGACTGACAGCGTGATCAATTGACAGAAAATAAAAACATTAGACTGACTGTTTTGCTACTTTTATGGCGTAGAAAAAGAATACCTACTACCTTTAAACTATGATCATACAAATAGGATTTATAATGTATAGGGAGGTCAAGGATATGGCCTGGAATAGAGTTGGCTGGATGAAGATGCATGAATTAGTTGCACCGACAAGAGGAAACTCTTAAATGAAAAGAGAGAGAGCGATAATGTAAAAATTACATATGTATAGTAACCCTGTTTTTCTCATAAATTTAACCTAGACCTAAACGCAGTCTAAGTAATATTTGATTCTAATAACGTTGAATATGTACGTTCGGTCACTATATGTTAATTAAGAATAGCATTTTGTGGAGGGAAAGGGATTGTTAGTAATGGAGATTGAGACCTACTCGCGGTTCCCCCTGGAAACTATCATGGTTAATTCCTGATGAATTCATCATGATGGGCTAACTGGTCTGTTTTCATTCTCATCTATCACCCTTCACTGGTGCTCCGCCAGCTTATCCCGTTAGCGCAGGCGGGGTTACCATACCATTTCACACATAAAAAAATATAGCATTTTGTTTTTTTACGTAACTGTCTCATAATAAAAAATATTATGTACATATATATTAACTATGTTTTATTGTTTTTCTTCCAAACTGACCACCATTGACTATGTAAAAAAAAGAATACTACAAACTATTCTTTATCTATAATACAAAAGTTTTATGTCAGACTTGGAAGTTAATGTCAGTTATCAGTCTGACAGCTATTACTGTCAATGTCAATTATCAGCCTGGTTTACGACCTGGCTTAAATTGATAATTTTATTATTATGAAATAAAATAAATAAAATTTCTTGTTTTGCCTTATCATTTTATACAAACTTGCACTTAAATTGTCAAATAATCATGACCATGTTGGTCGTGTGATTTCACCATAGTGATGTTGATCATATGATATTTCATATTTTGCTTCGATTTTCCTGAACTGTACAAGGCTATTCACATTTAGTAATTCGTCGTCGCTTGTTTAGGTTGCGTGTGTATAATATCTTTGTCAGTTATTTTTTTATACACCGCTAACCTTGTAACAAGTACCTATTATTTACTTATAGAATCAACAATTTAAATAAAAAATCCGAATCTTATTGGCCACGATGCTAAAGAGTGCTTCTAAAGTGACAATAAATACTGGAAACGTGCTTAATTTGATTGATATCAAGAAAAAAGCTGGACAAAATGTCACAGAAGAGGTTAGTTTTAACAGTTTTTATTTATTGAAATCATTATGACACAAATACAGAGATATAAAGACAAAATAGAGATTTTGACTAATATATTACCTATTTTATGTGAATAAAACCTAGTATGTATTTTTTATTTGATATTTATATATAAATATTATATGTATGCATATCTGTGTATTAGATAAATAGGTAACTGTGTGTTTTCTTTATTACTGAGGGGCCTTATTATTAAAATAAAATATTTACAGAAAAATTGTAAAATACTACACTACTTAGTAATATATATAATAAATAATTAAACACACATAACATCAAGTGGACCATCAGCTTGTTTGCCATTCTAAGTTGCATAAAAAAAAATTTTAAATCTTTATCTATGAGTAACATCAAACCCCTTTCTTTACCATAGGTGTTGTAAGAGGTTGACTGTGGGAGGGCAAGGGATGGGCAGCAGCATCCCTTTAATAACAATTCTAAAAGGCTGACTGTAGTTGCTAACCTGCTGGCCAAACGTGGCAACTAGTGGCAAAACTCTCCTTATAGGGAAGGCTTAGTTTCAGCAGTGGACAGTTAACTGCTTAAATAAAAAAAAGTCAGAATTAAATATTTTAATTACTTATTAAGAATTAGGATTTAATGTTAATAAAAATGGTTCCATGTATCTTTTTCAATTATAAATTCTTTCTATCAGGTGACCTGTTAGCTTGTTTGCCATTCTAAGTTGTATAAAAAAATCATTTGCCCCCCGTGTTGTAAAAAAAAAAGAATTACTGCCTATATTTGGCCTGTATTGAAACTATAAATTTATATTATAAATTTTAGAAACAGTTATGAATATATCCCTAAAAACATTGAATAAAGGGAGAGAGAAAATATGTTTTTTATTTTATTTGTTACACTACCAACCACAAAAATACTAAGCTTATAAAAAATTCATGGTTATTTTTACATCATTACTAATTCACTGCTACTTTGACTCACGTAAAGCTTTTGTACCAAAAATGCAAAGTCACTACCTGTAGCCAGTTGTTAGTCTTAAAATATTGATTTAATTGTCAAGGTCAAGTCAAGTGAGACATGTTCTACTGGTTGTAATAAGTTAAATGTTAATTACAAATATTGTAATAAAATTTACACCTATATAGTTGTATTTGACAGGTGTGACAGATATATATGTGTGTATAATTAATTTTTAAAATTAATCTTTTGTTAACTATTTTTCTATATTTAAATAAAAATTAAAAAAAAAATATTTCCCAATAGGCAACTATTGGGAAATAAACTTTTTAATAATTTTTAAAAGTATGCCTGAAAATGAAGTTTTGAAATCTGTCACATCTATAATCTTTCAAATAAATAAATAAATAACTACTACATGTATATAAGTACTAATAAAATAAAATTTTAACAAAACAATGTATGTATATTGGAGATATTTAAGAACTATTGATATAAGAGATCTGAATAACAACAGTAGAAGCTGAAACAATAATTTTTTTTAAAATTTCCTGTCATCTGTCTGTCTCTGTATGTTTATTCTGGTATCATGCAAAAACTACTGCATCAAACTGTTATATTTCTCAACTAAAACTGGTATATATTTTATCTTGATACACCATCTAGAAGTAGTCCATTTCATTAGTTTTCCCACACATATGATGTAACCGGCAAAAAGATAGTAAACAATAAAGGCAGTGAAACAAAGTACAATTATTTTCAATAATATATGAGCAATTTAGGTTTACTATTTGGATTGAAGAGATAGGAATGAAATTATAATATATAGTACAGAGACATAACAACATAGTCATCAGGAATGGTGATACATCATGGGAATTAAGCACATCACATTGCATTTTGTGAGGTTCATGGTGCTCTTTATGTTTATTGGGGATAATTACCACTTTTCATCAGGTGGGACAACAGTTTCTTTGTCATATCAAGAAGTATGTATGATAAACATGGTATTACATTTCATATCTGTTTTATTCCTTGATTAACAATAAGATAACATGCCACTATAAAATAGATGTTTATGTAAATACATTATTGTCATTAAAATGATTTAAGACGTTCTTTATTGGTGTCAATCAGGTAGATTATACCTACTAAAATGCTTACATTCATACATTTCACACTTACAGGGTAAAACGTCATATATAATTTAAAATGTATAAAGAAGAAAATATAACGCTGTGACAGATGGACGGACGAACAAAGTCGCGTCATAAGGGTTCCTTTGTACCTTTTTGGTATGAAACCCTAAAATGAGATATCAAATCCATGAGAGTTATAATTCTTAAATAAATAAAAAAAAAATATATTTATCTCATTTCAACCACATTAATTATCTATGCCTATCGCGTAGAAAATCTTCACAGTCGTTATTGGTAATCGTATCCAATGTTTTTATCGAAATATAGATCGTTACGATTGATCGAACTAATAAATCTATCTGTGCATACGGTCTTTGAATCTTCGATCGTCTCAAGTACCTGTCCGTTATATACAAAACTACTCTGTGAATCTTTATATTGGCAGTTATGCTGAGTATGATGTCATCTAAAATATATTATGGCGCAGTAACCCGCCGGTAATGCTAAACGGATCCCCAAATAACTATTATCTCTGTCAATTAAAATAAATTAATGATTAGAAAATAACAATCAAGAGTCATTGTCATTGAGCTCCGCGTGGACATGCTTTTAGATATATTTTGTGTATATACAGACTATAAAATACCAGTTATACCTACTACTATTACTAAACTTCAATGTTTTAGCGAAAATTGTTATTTAATAATTTATGTATGGGAACAGTAAGGTGAAACCTTTTCGTTAAAGAAAGAATCATTAAAATTTAATACCTTACATAAACAAAATATGAATACCTCTTTTTTATTGGGATTTGAGTAAAATTTATTGTTAATGTAAAACATGCTTTACTTAACTATGATATATCTTGTAGTTGTGAAACTTAAAGAAGGCAATTCGGATGTTAGTTACTTAAAATAGTTTTTAATAAAATTTGATACATGATTAGATAATTAATTATCTATAAACACATGGATCTTTTATTCTAATACTCGTGGACAAAACCGCAAGATTCAGGTACTAAAATAAATTGATTGGATAAAATACTTCATCGGCGCTCAGTTTACATGTATCATAAAACTCGTGCTATATTACAATAGCAGTTACTTCGTGGAGTTTCGAAGCATTATGTTGACATAACAATACAACGTTCACAGTCATTATATGATGGAAATAATGACGGCCAAGCATAAAGTGTAAAGTAAATCATATTTAAATATGATTTATATCTTTCTATCTTTTTCCTCTTGCTATTTTTATACTTTAGAAGATTAAACCAAGAGATAATAAATTCATTCTTATATTTATGATATTAATATGGATCTTAAAGGAAAAAAAAAAACTTGAGTGAACAATCTTACATACTCATTTGTTGCAGTCTCCGGCCGTCCATCTATCTACCTTCCCCATGCTCCTCAAATATCGCGCCTAAATTTTACTATTTAACACACTATGCTTCTTTTATAGGCATCCCATAGCCCGTATCCAATAGCGAGCAAGGATGCCTTAAATACTGTACCGAGAATTATAAAAAAATATTTTTCGAATCATCAAAGGGAAATTACAAAAGTTGTTTGCCGTAGTGGGGTATACTTACCTCATCATATCAGATTTTAATTGACCACTGCTGAACATAAGCCTCCCCCTTGGGGGGTTTTGCCAGTAGTTGCCACGCTTAGACGGTTTGGCAACTACAATTAGGCTTTGGAGATGTTTTAAGAAAGACGCTGCTGTCCATCCCTTGCCCGCCCTTAGTCGCCTCTTACGACACCCACGGGAACAAAGGGGTGGCCTATTCTATGCGGAGACCACACGGCTCTTACCTCTATCCTACATGTATTTCTGCCGCCGGATTCCATTTGAAAGTTGAAATATAGCTGTAATGGGTGACCAGGTACGGATGGAAAATAACGTCTTAATCCTCAAACATAACAAACACCATGCACGTTACAGCTTATTTAGTGATGTTACTGTCTATAGATGATGGTTATCACGTACCATCTGGTGAGCCATAACTTTTTGTTATTCCAATTTTCATAAAAAAAGATATTTTGATTTTTTGTTTTACAGTTATCAGAGAGTATTAAACTCACGCTATCTGAATGGAGCTCTCAGAACGGTTTGCCAGTCCAGAACGGATTCGCTTCTCCCGCCGAGCAAGTTCAGGGATCCAGAGAGCAGTCTAACTACATGGTAGTGTCCACATCGACGCCCAGGGAAGCTGTCATAAACATAACCAGACCTCACGATGATGTTCAAAACAAAATGGCCGAAGAGGAACGGAAGAATTTGAAGATTGGCGTTAAAATATTCATTAACGAAGACAGCACGAGTTCTTTAACTGAGTGTTTGGAAAATGGTGAGTAGTATATTTCATAATTTTTTCAAAAAATTTTTTTGTGTATATAAATTGATTTTGAAAAGGAGTAACTGTAGAAATTTTTGTAATAAAGAAAATTTCAAACGCAATAGCAGAATTACAAAGAGAAAAATCATCATCATTAAAAGAGTTTCTTTTACAAATCTATTTTAATAAAGATAATTTCTTTTCTTTAAAGAAAAACAATTTCTATTTCAACTACATTTTTATGGGGTCAATACGAGAATCCTGTGTAAAAAAAATCATGGTAAACGGTTCACTATTACGAAGGTATTGCGCAACATAAAAAATTGTGTGTGGAATTGAGATTCTCCTTTTTTAAAGTTGGTTAAAATAAAATCTTTAGGCATGGTTGAGAAAATCCATGGGAACTGAGAACGTACTTCATTAAAAGCAAATTCTGTTAAAAGCGAAATATTAATGTAAACACGTGAAACCGTATTCAAAGATTTTTGTTAAGGTGATGACCTTAACCTGGAATTAAATCTGCACATAGGCGAAATATAATACCTATAGTCGATCACATGGTATATTAACGAATCGAATATTCTTGACTTGTGATTGCAAAGTTAATATTTTTTATGCATAAAGATATATACATTAACATAAACTTAAAAAGATATAGTTTATAAATAAACATTGATAGTCATTGAGTAAGTAATTAGTTGAATGGAGATACTATAGTAGAGTGATTTGTTGAATGGACAGTCAAGGACGTAAAACATAGATATAGAATCAAATAGATGCCGCATATGCACATAATTTGTATATTTTTTACTCTAACTTTAGTGCAATAAAGTCTATTTAACATTGGTAATTCTTTTGCTACTTCTTCGCGTGGATTTTATAGGTGGGAAAATACATATAATGACTACTTCTAGATAGTGTTTTAAGGTGAAACATACACCAGATTTTAAGTTAGATCTTTAGAAATATAACTGTAAAAATCTCATCCATATTTTTACAGTAATTGTTGCGTGATACCGGAATAGATATACAAGCAGATAGACAGATACTTTTTTTAATTATTACATAACATCTATTTGTTTTATTAAGACTCCTAAAAATAATTATTTTTAGATATCTCTCATGTACAGATATCGATTTCCCAAGGAGTGTTGACATCAGATAGGCGACCGGTCGAAAAACTAAAAACCAAATTCTTGGATAACATGGATAAAAACATGCTACGTCGATCATACATACGATCAAAACATGATACGGATAAGGGCAGGACGATGATGATAATGATGTAAAATCTAGTTACAATTTTATTGTACTAGTAAGATGATGCAATGATCATAATAGTATGATCACCGTTATCACATTTGATATATTAATCGATAATCAATATCAATGATATCTCTATCACCTTTTTGCACAGTAAATCCGATTAAGTGATTACTTATTATTGTTTTCTCCAAAAGATTACAGTATAGCACTTACTTGCAAAAAAGTACATAATACTCAGAAAAAAACGCACTGACATCAATAATGACGAAGCACACATATGTGAAGTGTAATCACGCATCAATAAATGACAATATCAGTAAATATCAATTAATAACATTTAAAATGTATAACATTTTAAATCAAGGATTTTATCTTACTAACATAATAAAATTGCAACTAAAGTTGTCTCTACATGGGAGATATTTAAGCGAAATAGATATTAGGTGTCTTAATGAAGCAATAGAAGCCTAATAAATAAGCAATAGGAACTTAAACTGAAACTAGAGAGTAAACTCTTGCGACTGCAAAAATTATTGTAAAAATCGGTTCATAATTACCGTCATAATCACAAAAAAGCAAAAGAATTTAAAACCTTTTGAAAGTCGAAATGTGAAGTAAAAAGTTTGATTATAGTAAAAATAAATTACATAATTTTATTTAACTATATACAATATTTTATCTGATAACATACAGGCTGCCACCGAGTTGTTGTGTGCGTATGTGTACGTAAATTAGTATTATTTACACATAAATAAACGAGTACCTTATTATTTTATTGTATTTCATACACTCAAGAGCGTTCATAGCTTTTCTAACCGCGATGTGGCAACGTCGCAGTTATCTGTCAATTTTTAAAAACAATTTAACATTCTTCACTGTTTCTGACTGATTATTTAAGTGCTATAAAAGTGCTCTATTAACGAACTAAACGTTAATGTTGCATATAAATCTATTATAAAAATCTTTGCATCTAATTCATATTTCGCTTTGAAATTTTTCAAATACATCATTGCCATGAAAATTTAAATTTTCTTTAACGACAATAAAAATATTATTGCACGAATAACATTTTAGTTCGCAGATAGAACAGTTTTTTAATAATTAATCAGAAACATCACCGTGTGTGACCCGGCATAGAATGGGCCGCCCCTACCTTTCCCGTGGGTGTCGTAAGAGGCGACTAAGGGAGGCCGAGGGATGGACAGCAGCGTCCCACTTAAAACATCTCTAAAAACTTAACTGCGGTTGCCAACTCGCCTGCCAAGCATGGCAACTACTAGCAAAACTTATGTCTAGCACTGGACAGTTAACGGCTGAAATAATAATAATAAAAAAAAATCAGAAACATAGATAATTCATCAATTGTTTTTGATAATTGACAGACATTAGCGACGTTGTCACACTTTGTTGTGAACGCTACTACTTAAGAGTAGGAAAATGGTTTTATATCAATATTACTAATTTCGAATTCGTTATTGATAAGAATGTTTTATCATATTATGATATAATATTTATCATAAATACTCCTTATATCCAATGCCGAAGATAATTGATTTCTATGATGTTATTGCTATCATAATTTTATCATTCGCTGAGAATAAGTTATTCCGCGATAGATAAGTCGGTTTTTAAGTCACAAAAGAAAAAAGTACACTTTTTTTTGTGTATACTTTTTTGTACTTATGTTACACGATTACGATGCTATGCAATTATAACGGCAACGCCGGCAGAGTTATTCCATTTTCATCCCATAAGATAGAAAAATCTCTCAATTTAATTATATTTGCCTTTTAAATTCTTGAATGAACCATTCGATAAATAAAAAGTGGCCTCAAAAATAAACCTAATGTTAAAGTTTATCTATTGACAAATTAAATATGTGGGTTTTCCCCATTACATTACCATTTTATTATATAAGACATAATTTCTAAGAAATATATTTTTATTATTTATTTGCGATAGATATTCTGTGCACAATATACCTACCGCAATGGTCAAATAAACTTCGTAGAAGTAAAAAAAAAAACCTATTAGAAATTTTCATTTTATAATGACCAGTGATATTTTGTAAGAAAGATTATTATACCAAAAAAAAAAAAATACAATCAATTCATATTAGTATAATTAGCAAATAATTTAATCCTATTAATATTATAAATGCGAAAGTTTATAAAGACGAAGAAGATACATGAATGTATGGATAAATGTTTGTTACTCTTTAACGCAAAAACTCCTGGACGGATTTTGATGAAACTTTATAGTGTTATAGTTTATACATTAGAATAGCACGTAAGACATATTTTGTAACTAGTTTTTGCCTTCGACTTAACTAAACGATGTCATGACGACGACGTGAGAAATATGTACTTTTGTCTATTTATCTGTCCTTATATTTGTTCCAGCATTACACAAAAACTACTGCACCAAATTGGATGCAGTTTTCATAATTATGTACTGACTTAAAATCTATTAATGTGTTTTATCTTGATACGTCACCTTTTAGATGTAGTCTTTTTATTGACTTTCCTATTCTGAAATCCTCGCGTGCAAAGTAGTGGACAATAAAATAATTAGAAATAAGTATTGAATTTAGATATTACGTAATAAAAAACACAATATAATATCGATTTAGTTACTCGTGATGCGCGACACCAAGAAATTAATAAAAGATAAAAAAGAGAACAGGTCTTTATTCTATTCTGATATGGCCGATAAGAAAGGCAAAGAAAATATTTGATGAATTCGTTCAAATATATATATAGATACTACAGTATGTATATCTGTACCAAGTTCCAATAAAGTATGATGATGCTGATTACATAAAATCACTGTAGAATCTATTGTTATTTGTGATGCGAACTTGGGAATGTTATTATCAGTACGTAGATAAATGATAAGTTTTCTGAGGTTTTAATATCAGTTACAACAGTTGTAGTGACATGTTTATTCAAGCAAAAATCATCTTAATAAAATTGTAACTAAGTGATGTCTTTACTTGGGAGATACTTAAGAAAAAATAATATAAGAGGCCTTAATAAACCAATGTATGCCAAAACAATGCTTTTACAAATTTTGCCTGTCTGCATGTTTATTCCGGTATCACTCAAAAACTACTAAACAAAATAAAGTTCGGTTCTTACTGTTGTATTTCTGAATGTGTAATATAAAATATGATGTATGTTTTTTTATTAAATGGTTTACCTACTTTTGAAACCATGTGTATGAAATAGCAGGTAATAAGCATGTATATTGATAGATAAATAAACACTTTCTTTGATTAATTTATGGCACACGTAAATTAACAACTGAATTCATAGAATCAAATGAATTGCATTTTTTTTAAACATAAAACAAAAGATAAAATACAAAAAATATGTTTTCGTCATGTGTGTCGCAGTGACTCAAATATTTTATACATATGTAGATTTACTGGAAAAACGGTGTAAAGGTACAAGGTATCACCAGTCTTCTCTTTTTTATGATATTTAGAATGACAAACATGCTGACGGTCCACGTGATGGAAAGCGGTAGCCATGACCTGTCAATATAAACAGCTATATTGATAGAATATACTATAAGGTCATGGTACCTTCACGCTTTGCTATACTTACGGATCAAGATATTATACGCGTTGCTATACATACCCGCAGGATGTCTCCTTATCCTGTAATTTCCCCTTCAACACTTCTTAAAACGTCACCAAAACCTAACTACTGTTGCCAAACGAGGCAACCACTGTCAAAATATTCAGCAGTGGACAGTTATCGGACGACATGGATATGGGTCCCACCCTTATAATCGAAACACAACCATGCAAGCATCGCAGCTTTATGACAGTAGAACTGATAGGACAAAAGTGCCTTTGCCGACAAATTTTGTTTAATGTTTCTCTCTGGTTTTCTAACCTTAAGATGACGTAACTGCATAAATATTAGAATAACAAACACAACTCATCAAACACAAGGAAAACTCCAGTTAAAGTGCAGCAGCGAATACCATAGATGTCTCTTTCTTTCCCGAGCTCGTGAACTTTACAACTCAAATGACTAGGCAATTTGAATTATAATTAGTCATAATATGAATATATTACCAATAAATGTTGATAAACTGATATGAAATGTATATTGATCGTTGTTACTGAAAACTGATAATGCTATTGATACTATAAATACCTACCAACATTAAGGTAGGAAACAAATTTATCGCAAAACTACGATGATGCGTCATTACTATTACACAACTTATGAAAGCTTGTGGAAACAACGACTAGTAGTTCGACCAATCGACTTCAAAAAAAGAAGGCTCTCAATCTAGTTATATTTTTTTGTGTGTCAACTTTGACTGTTTATTACAGATTGAATTTTTTTTATACAACTTAGAATGGCAAACAAGCTGATGGCCCACTTGATGGAAAGTGGTAACCGTTGCCTATAGACATGAACAGTACCATGGACATAACAGAGTATACTGTTTCGTCCATGATACCCCCATGCGTTGTCATTCCTGAGGACTCAGGTGTAATTCCTCTGTACCCTGTAAATTCACGCCATATCCTACCCTTCAAACCGAAACACAGCGATGCAAACACAACTGCTTCACGGTAGAAATACGAATGGGACAGAGGTACCCAAGCAATCGACTTTTGTACAAAGTCTTCCTCTGGTAATATAATAGATATTATAAATAAATTACTTATAATATTCTAACATTGTTTGTTACCTCATAACTCAGACAGACCGATTTGCATTTTTTTATCTGAAACGATATACTTACTGATTGGTCTCATACAAAATTTATCGAAATCGGTTCAGTAATTTAGATTTTATCTCAAAATAACTGGTTTCGTTACAATTGAAGTAGATTTTTTGTGGGGCACAATCTTTAATTATTTTATAATTTATTAATTTATCTTTCTACCCGTGTGGAGTTGGGACGGGTCGCTAGTAATAGATACAGTTTGTATTGTCACCTCCGTCTCAGATAACAAACTAAAGTTACCAGAAGTAAAGCAACCTTTAATCTTGGAAGACCGAAAATAAAGGACGTCAGATCGAATGTATAACACGGGGAATCCCTTACCTACGTTCGAGATTAGAATTACTGATTTCCGTTTCTAAATTTGAATTTCATTTTCGTTTATCGTGATGCTATAATCGATGGGGAATATACAAATTCCATAGATAAAAGCAACACAAAAAATTGCCAGTCAAGTGAGTACGAGTCAGATTCTACGTACTGAATTTGCAAACTGTATTAAAAAAAATGCACAAAGTTAATGAGAAATGTTTATCGTAGAATTGATAGTTAATTGGTTAGAAACCACAAAATAAAACCGAGATTCCGATGGAACATCGTATATATATATAGTATAGGTTCGCTATATGTATTTTTTTATACATACTGACACGAGTATTATAAATGTTAAAGTGAATTTATTTGTTTGTTGCTTTATAGCGCCTTAACTGCTTAACTAGGGGGGAAAGGGATTGTTAGTAATGGAGACTGAGAATCCCATTGCTAGCAATATATCCAACCAGGTCGACCTCCTCGCGGTTCTCACTGGAAACTATCATGTTTAACTCATGATGAATTAACTGGCCTGTTTTCATTCTCATCTATCACCCTTCACTGGTGATCCGCCAGCGTAACCCGTTAGCGCAGGCGGGGTTACCATACCATTTTCACCCATCAAAAAAAAAAAAACGGCTTAACTAATCACCATTCCATATAGTACGTGAACACAAAATTCCATAGAATTTTGTGTTCACGTACTATATGGAATGGAGAAGATAATAGGCTTTTGTATCTCTTTTATATTGTTCAGCTATTTGTTGTCTTTAAAACTTACAAGAGTCCATGAAGAGACTTTCTCTTCATAGACTCTTTTACATGTATTGGAGATTGAAAGAAATAATAGCCTGTGAAATCTTTGCTATAAAAGGTTTTATAAAACTTTTAGAGGTTTATTAAAGCTCCCATAAACGCGTGTATTTTATGTCCGTAGGGGGCGATTAATTAATTCCATCAGGTACAACATTGGAAAACTTTAAACTCCCATACTAATTAACACGGTGCGGTTAGCTGTCGTTTTTAAATTTTTGATTCACGATTTCACTATAGCTTCGATAAGTTCTTAATTTTACTTTACGTCAACTAGGGGTGTGTGATATATAGCAATATCTATATTGCATGACTGTGTTTCGGTTTGAAGGGTGGGATATGGCGTGAATTTACTGGGTACAGAGGAATAACATCTGAGTCCTCAGGAATGGCAACGCATGGGGGGTTACATGGGTGAAACAGTATACTCTGTTATGTCCATGGTACTGCTCATGTCTATAGGCGATAGTTACCACTTTCCATCAGGTGGGCCGTCAGCTTGTTTGCCATTCTAAGTTGTATGAAACAAAAAACAAACATATATTGGATTTGTATTATCTAGGCATTTGTTCAATAATCCATATATTGAATATTGATTCAATATTTTGAAACTGTTATTAAAAAACACTTACTGAACAAAGCCTATTACACACTAAATGATTACTCGAATGACAAATGTGTATGGTGTTAATCAATCATGCATGGGCTTTTAACGACCATGTCCTTTCAGATATAGTACATTTAAATAAATATACATAATGTTAACAAAGATATAAAGGAGTAACTGATGAGTTTCTTGCGAACTCCTCTCGACAGATAACTTTCCAAACCATGAATTTATAAAAAAATACGATTTAGAAGTGCTTGTAAACAAATCTATTTGAATTTAATTATTCAATATTTTATATTAAAATAAAGAACCCGATTGAAACAAATATAAAGAAGCTATGATAAATAAGCAACACTGTCATCTTCCTATTACGATATGCAAAACAGAACATCACTTTTGTCGCTGGCCTCGATCTTGCCATTATTATGTACATATCGTGTCCAAAAAAAGATGTCTTAAAAATGTAAAATAAATTGTTCACAACAAAGGCCTATTTCAATCCATCCACAAACCTGTTAATGTATATAAATATTAATAATATTAATAGATAACAGTGATACTGAAATAAATGATGACTTTTTTTCCAAAGCCCAAAGAAACCCAATATATAGATATTGGAGCGATATTGATATTACCCCATGCTATTTTTTTATGCAACTTAGAATGGCAAACAAACTGACGGCCCACCTGATGGAAAGTGGTAACCGTCGCCTATAGACATGAGCAGTACCTTTGACATAACAGAGTATACTGTTTCGTCCATGATACCCCCCATGCGTTGCTATCCCTAAGGACTCAGGTGTTATTCCTCTGTACTCTGTAAATTCACTGCCATATCCCTTATCCATGCCTTATCCCATAACCCTTCACACCGAAACACAGCCATGCAAACACAATTGTTTCACGGTAGAAACACGAATGGAACAGAGGTGCTCAAGCAAAACGACTTTTGTACAAAGTCTCCCTGTGAGAAATTATATATATTTAAGTTTTCTATTTCATTTATTATATTTACGATTTATATTTTATATTTTTATACTACTTGTCATTTTCAAATCATGCTTTTTTCAATTTCCAGTGTTCACGGCACTCCATACTGAGTATATAGATAACGTGATCCTGGCTTACAACCCTGACATATTGCATATCAACGAAGCAACAGACGAGACCAATTTAAAGAGTACGCACGCGACCAAGGCGTCACCGATATCGCAAGGTAGCAATATAGGTATGTATCTACACATTCATCATCATCATTTCAGCTGTTAACAAAGGATTCCAACATTTAACCCTTAAATAACTGAAGTTTCAAATTTGATACCGGGGTTTGCATTGTTTCATTGTTAAATAAATTTAAATATTTTGATTACCGTAATGCCTAAAGTATCAAAAATAATACCAATTTTTTTTTCAAAATAAATATATAAAAATATCGTTTTGATTTTTTGTTCTATGAGTAAATACTATAAAGGGTACACTTATATATTTTTTTATTTGATTTAAAAAATCAGGCTTTTAAGGGTTAAGCTATGCAGCCATAATCTTCCTCATTATCCCAGCCATCCATCCACTGCTGAACATAGGCCTCCCCTATAGACTGCCATATAGAACGTTCCTGAGTCATCTGCATCCACTGACTTCCTGTAATGCATGAGGTCGACACTCCATGTAGTGGGGGGTCGCTCTACACTGAGTTTGTCCGTACGAGGTCGGTTCTTGGAGCTATGTGACCAGTCTAATGCCACTTTGGTTTGCTTATCAATGTATCAGCTTTTAACTGTCCACTGTTGCACATAAGCCTCTCTCATAGATTACCATAATGAACGGTCCTAACTCACCTGCATCCGCTGCCTCCCTACAATACATTAAGGGTCGTCGCACCAATTGGTGTGGGACTGTCTACATTACGTTTGCCTGTACGCGTATACACACTGTATCTACACATTATACTCTTAAAAAATCTACACATATTCTTAATAATGGGGACTAGTGTCCCTTTTAGCATCCCCACTCTGTGTGATGCTAGTAAAGATAGAATTAAATCAATTAAAATTTTAAATGTTAAAATATGTTACAGCACGCATGCCCAGTACAGAACTAGAGGCCGATAGTGAGGCGGACGCGCGAAAGTGTGAGGCAATATTGCCCGGCATTAAAGTACTATGGGCTGTTCTAGAGGATTACGTCAAACAAGGTGAGCGAAATGAATTTTCAATCTGCTTCAAAAAATGAGAAGTTGGTGTTTTTTTTTTTTTTGAGAAAAAAATCTTAAATTATTACATATTACTAAGGATTGTATGTTTCTTTTTTTATTATTTTTAGAATAAAATTGCCACTTTCATTTTTAATAACAACCAACTAATCAATCACCAATCAACCGCCAACCACCAATCAACCGCCAACCACCAATCAACCGCCAACCACCAATCAACCGCCAACCACCAATCGACCGCCAACCACCAACCAACCGCCAACCACCAACCAACCGCCAACCACCAACCAACCGCCAACCATCAATGAACCGCCAACCACCAACCAACCGCCAACCATCAACAAACCAACCAACGCTTTTCAACGGTCCTCAACTAGCAATACTGATGATGATCACGATGATGATGCAGGACGCGTGCATCAGCTGGGAGTGGCAGACGTGGGCGGCGGCTGCTTGCGACGGTTGCACGCGTGGGCGCACGTCCGACCCGCCATCGCTCAAATCAACCTCGCGTCCTGCTGCGTCGTACCGCCTGCATTGCACGAGTTCTGTCGCGCCAACGATGTGCAGTTGCTCACGCATGGTGACCCGCCAGGTGCGTATTTTACCTTCCGATGCGTACTCTTATGTTGTAGTGTGTACTTTTCCTTGTGGTGGGTATCTTACCTCTCTTACCTTTTGATACATATTCTTACTTTATGTTCCGTACTCTTGTACATGTATGTACCTTACAATTCCTTCCTTACTCCTTAATCCCCATGAGTGGTAGCTCATGAGGGATAGGTACTATAGTCATTGAAGGGTATTCTGTAATATCCGTACGTATTCTTACCATATAGTGCAATATTCTCTTAGTCATCAGGAATGACAACTCATGGGGATTATCATGGGTCTAACACTCTATGAGCGACAGATATCGTTTTCCATGAGATTTACTATATATGTCTTGTACTTTTCAAGATATTTTATCAAAGAATAACAAAAACTAAATTTTAAATATAGAGAAGGTAATATAGTTAAACACTTCCGGCCATAGGTGTATTTAGAGGGAAAGGAGTGGTCGGTGTCCACCCCATAATTGTCTGGCGCCTACTGGATCAGGATTATGAGTGGAGCTGTCAGCTATGGGAAATGATGAGCCCAAGAGTAAGAGGCATAATACCTTAGTCTTCAGAAATGGCAACTCTACTCTGTTAAGTCCATGGTCCATTCTATAGGCAACAGTTACTATTTTTCATCAAATAGGCAGTCAACTTGTTTGCCATTCTTAGACGCATAAAAATATCTATGTGTCGTTTTTAAAGACCCGTTCCCCTGGAAAAACTTTCATTTTTGTCGATCATTAAACATAAGGTTCAATCTTTTTTCATTTCAGATCTCCTGTCCTTAGCGGCTGTGAAGACGCTATCTGACGCAGGAGTAGGTTGTAATAACCTGGACTGGTGTGCAAGATACCAGGTTCATATAAAATGCAGAGGCGTGCTAGCACTCAAGGGGTACGTTTGTAAGGCGACGCTAGGGAACAAGGACGATGCCATAGAATAGAGAAAGATAGGTTGTTCGATCTTAAGTTAAAGATAAAAAATTCTGCTGTTAAAATATAAAAAAAAAAAAAAACTTTATTTTTACGTACAGTGTACGGGTGAGTTGTTTGAAAAATTGTTAAAGATTAATCTTCTTTTTTTTTTTTATCGAAGATCTTTTTTTTATTGAAAGGTTGTATTACTTGCTTCTATATTTTAAATTCTTTATATTTTTTAATTATCAAGAATAGATGTGTTGGGACAGAAATGAAAGTGACGTGGCAACTTAAAATACTTTCTGCATCATCAAAATCTATAAAAACCGCTGCCTCATATCATTTTTGCTATTTTATTTACTAAATTTAAAGAAACATTTAGTTCGTAATATTTGATTTCGATCGTGTTAAACAAAAAAAGTAAAAAAAGATTATCTACGATTTTTTTAATTAAAAAATGGATTTTTCATTAAATTAAATAATTTAATTTATTCTATTTATCTGATTTACAAGAATCGGCCTTGTTTTTATTTATTGTAACTATGTGTGACTGAATTATGTTTGGCTTGACAATGCAATTTTGTATGCATCTGAAATCTGTATTTAAAAATATTTATTGAAAAGGCCGCGTCGAAGACTTTTTTGTTAAAAAAAAAGTCTTTGGTTTCATCCAATCATTGTGTATTAAATATACGAATAATTGCATTCCGAATTGAGCGATACAATAGTTTTATTGAACTATGTGTTATATTGCGGAAATTCATATCACTGGTTTATTTTATTAGAATTATTTTGTTTAATTCCGCTACCCTTAGTACGTGTGTGATTAATAACACTTTACTTGATGGCCAGTTTTCGAGTGTTGACAGTTGTTAGTGGAATTAAACAAAATAATTCTAATCATTTGATTATTTATTGGTTATTTAACCAGCGATACAATCGTAAGAAAATAATAATTGAAAAGGTTTAAAATTGAGTATATATGTATAAATAAAATGGTTTCTATTCTCTTAAATACGCAAACATTGTCTAAAAATGTATATTAGTTAATTGTTTTGTTAGATTTTGGCACTGCATGTACGTCATAAGTTAAATTGCCTGCAGTATAAGAATGGTGAGGTGGGGATGGGGGAGTAGATTGGTGGGGGGGGGGGGGAGCGACGCAGGGTGTTATTTATTTAATCTGTGTTTTGTTTGCACCTATTTAAATATAGAACATAGTAACGTATTTGTTCGTACGCTGAAATACGTAACTGGTGGGTTTTTATTACGACTTTGTTTAAAGACTAGCTTTTTAATAAAACATACCACTTTTAGAGCATTTGCTCGGTCGTCAGCCGGGTAGCTCGGAACGGCAAAATTAGTTGACATGGTCGTCATAATAAACGGCGACAAATGTTTTTGCCCGCGGCGGCAAAGTTGCCAGATCCGACACCGCTTCTAGTTTTTGTACCTGCTAAGTATTGTGAATATTTTCGGAGAATAAAAAAGAGTAGTCTATCTATTTCGAGCCTTTTACAAGACGTTTTACTCATAACGTAAGCGGTGTACAGGGGGTCTACCATGAAATGAAATTCCGATTTTTCTTACTCATTTTCTACCGAAATCGTTTCAGTAAATGGAGCTTAATTATTCAACGGAGCTTAATGGTTCATCATAAATCCTACAATAACAGTCTAAAGGAAAGATATTTTAATATTTTTAAATATTGTGTATTATGAATTTAAACTTGAAATTTTTGTTTCGTTCGACCCCTAAATTTCGAAAAACATTTCATGATAGGCCCAAAGACAAATAGAGGCTGAATCTACGTACTGAAATAATCATGTTTTTAAAATTTTGTACATTTTTGAACGACATATATAAATAATCCTGGTAAGAGCCCGTCAGTTCATTTAAAATGTTCAGTCACGGTAAGTTAACTGAATGGTTGTTAGTTATTACTTAATATTGTAGTAGATTAACCAGTAGCATTTAACCCCAATTTACCTCTTAGCGGTATATGATTTGTGATATAAATATTTGGCAACGGTTAGAATTTTCGTATAAAATATGAATATATCCTTGCTAAATATATTTTTCCAAGTACTTATTAGTACTTAATATAAGTGCACAATGTTTAGATAAAAAGCCTATTTAATATAAAATGTATGTAACAAGCTTGATGTACTATTTAATTTTAGTTGTACGTTTGGCTATTGAAATGTTCAAAGGAAAATAGACCTTATGGTCTAAGTGAATTTCAATCAAAGTGAACCTATTGAAATTATGTAACCGCCAAACGCGATAAGGTCTCTTTTCGTTTGTTACTAAAAATACTAACACAAATTAATTATAATTGACACCTAATTAAATAAAAATGAATTTAGCGTGTAAAATGGTTTTATGCTGTAACAATTAACAAGATTTATATTACTTGTCAAAATTTGAACGACACAACATGTCACGATATGAAGGAAGTAAAATCTATGAAAATGTATGGAGACGTTTTCCTAAATATGTGTATTATTATGAACTTAAAGGTTTATGTAATAAGGTTCTTATTATAAGTCAACAAAATTTGTAATTTCATATTGAGAATATATTTGCGAATTTTAAAAGAAAAATACACCCGTAATTAAGATAAATTTATTAAAATTTTGTCTAATAATTCCTTCTATTCGTATTATTTAAGTCCATATAATTCTTGAATCGCATGTTGAGATTTGAACATTCGAAATATTTTGCCCACCTCTTTTGGAGGTGAAGTAAAAAATGGACTAAATTATTACGGATAAAATATTAATTCAAAAATGTATTTAAGATTTGACAAGTAATACAAATTTTGCCCGTATAAACCACAAAAATTTATCTACTAATGGGAGTTTTGGTTTATATTAGGACACAAATTGTTTTGTAGAATTCTTATTAATTTTAATACATATAACGAAAATAAATATATCGCGTGTGAAATTAGTATTAAGTTTAAGTAATAATTTGACTTCACTATTAGAGATTGATAATATTTTTGTTGAACTAGGATTGTCTATGGTCCAACTTTGTGCTGGAGATGCCCATAATGTTTTTGCCATAAACAGAATTGCGTGTAAATGCTTCTAATACTACCTCGTGTGAGAGTGTCGCCCTCTAGTGTTAATTGTTTCTAGGTCACCTAATGTGACTTATGTGGCTTACCAGACGATGGCTTTACGTGCCTTACAAAGCACGAATAAAGTTACAATAATTTTTAAATGATAGTTATATGAATTTTGAAAAAATTTAAATATGTGATTTAATAGATGCTAAAATATATATTTAAAAATGTGTATGGTTAGCATAGTTCACTTTATTCGGTATCTTCAGTCGATTTGCGAGTCAATGAGTGAAATGAAATTTATTTAATAGTTTATTATACATGAGGTTTGTTTGAATCGAAGCATTTGGCGTTCCATTGTTTCTGCCTACCCTAATAGGAGACAGGCGTGACAGATATGTATGTATGTTTATTATACAAAATTATAATAATTAAAAAGGGATACTCCATCAACTTTGTAGGCGGCACTCTTCAGTGAATATGTGGGAGTGCTTATCTGATACATTGCATATGTATTAGTACCTTCGTACATGATCTGTCGTATGTATGGATGTAATTGTACAGAACTCGATATTTATCCTAGAATACATTCAATAGAAGATATGAACGGATGAAGATGATATGTCAAATATATGATAGAAAGATATATGTAAAAGGGTAAGGTGTTAAAAAGTGCTATGTACGTACTAACATAACTTACGCTCGATTCTCATATATATCCTATAGTATCTATTTAGTATATTTATACCCTCTTATTCATAAAATGTCTGATGTCTTATAAAGCTATATTAGTTATTGAGCAGTTTTGTCTCTTTTTTTTTGTGCTAAATTCTCAGTTTGAATAAAGTGATAAAACAGTGTAATAGTTAGGAGGGTAGGTTTGTAGGAGCTTTTAATTTTTATGAATCTTTATTTTTGGATAGTTTTTAATATGCAGATAAAACCCCCATCCATGCATATAATAGCGAAAGTCCAAAAATGCCTTCATCCATTCATGACTTCAATACTGCATTCTATAACAATATGAATACACGGCAACATGCGAAGAGGTACTTAAGACATGGGTTATGAAGTATGACGAATAAAAACTTACAGGTCGGAAATGTCGAAGACTAATGCGTTTTCTGACACATAATTTTGTCATGTCGTCCGTATCAGTTATACATAGTTGTATACTACAAAATACTAGTGATAATTACAGTATATTTGGATAAATGTTATGTGATAAGTAGCTTATTCTACAATAGCATTGCCTTTATAGTGTTATATTGATTGTAAACTGAAACCGATAATGTAATTATTATTATAATTAATTACTTAAAAATATTGTTATTTCTACCTATATTATTTGTGAATATGGCAACACTCCAGTCACGCATTTCCGTCTGACTCATAGAGTCTAGCTTTCATGAAATATTATTTAATTTAAATTGCATTATATAAAATAATCTGCAATCCAAAGTTTAAGGTCGCTAAGCATAATTAGACAAACAATACTAGGTGGCGCTGGAATCGAAACTTAAGGTTTGTGGCGATTAAAAGTAATATGAAGTAAAATTTCTAAATTAGCGAATGGTTTTTATTATAATGTATGAAAGTGTCTTTTCTAGAATGAATTAGAAACCACAGAATCGCTATGTTTCTTGCTAGGATGTGTCCTTTTTACAATGTGGTACAATACAAGAGAATAATGACAAAAATCGTTATAAAATATTAATATATCGTTAAAAAATAAATAAATCCATTTGCCAATTTAGAAACGCTGCCTCAAATTGTATTAAAAAATAATCAACGAAAACCATAAGTCTTGATTCTAGCGCCATCTAGTATTTCGTGTTCAATTTTGTTTAGTGATCAACTACCTTAAATCGATAAAATAGCAATAGATATAATAGTGGTAAAGAAATATTTTTTTTTTGTATTTAATTGTAAAAAAAAAGTATTTTGAGTGCGTGACCGGAAGAGTGAGCTGTATAATTTTGTTGTAATTTATTATGTCGGAAGAAAAATCTCAAATTTAGAATTTATCAATTTTGTTTTTTAATATAATATTGTTTTCAATATAAGTACACTTATATTGAAAACAATATTTAAAAATATATATATTTATTTATATATTGATTATTTGTAATCAATCGACAATTTGTTTTTAAATAAAAGAAATTAAACTAAAAATTTATTATACCAGTTTGCTTTGTCTTTGCCAGTGACACACAACGGCAAACTTGAAGTAAACCGTAATTGAAACCGATTTTATTGTGTACTGAATGAATTTAAATATATAAATTATACTATTTCTATTGTTTTTCATTTTATATCTACTAGCTATTATCCGCGTAACCGTGATATATTTACTAACCGGGAGAAAAAGTAGACTGACAAATTTCATGGTGATTGGTTAAGCCGTCAAAGGACTATAAGGTTCTTAGGGGATGATAATTGAATGGTAACCCCACCTGTGCTATCGATATACGCTGACGGGCCACCAGTGAATGGTGGTAGATGAGGATGAAACCAGGGGGCCTACCATAAAATGAAATTCCGAAGTTTCAGACTCAATTTCGTGTTTTCGTTCATACCTAAATAGGCCCAGTAAATGGAGCTTAACATTTCGTTCGTCATAAATCCTACCATAAAAGTCCAAAGGAATAATATTTTAATATGTTTAATGTTTTTAAACGGTAAGTATTATGTAGTTTTTGTAAGTTGCCAGATCCGACACCGCTTCTACTTCTCGTGCCTGCTAAGTATTGTGAATATTTTTGGAGAATAAAAAGGAGTAGTCTATCTATTTATTTTGAGCCTTTTACAAGACGTTTTACTCATAACGTGAGCGGTGTACAGGGGGTCTACCATGAAATGAAATTCCGAATTTTCTGACTCAATTTCTACCGAAATCGTTTCAGTAAATGGAGCTTAATTATTAAATGGAGCTTAGGTTCATCATAAATCCTATCATAACAGTCTAAAGGAAAAAAGAAAACCGACTTGAATTGTGGTCTACCAGCTATTTTAATTTAAAAACTAAACAACTGAGCCGATTTTGATAATATTTCTATGCGACCAATCTGCAATTATTAATTATATCCTTTCATTTAAAAAAGAATTTTTCAAATCGGTTCAGAATTTAACTGAGTTATGAGGTAATAAAGATTAAATATAAACCGAATTGTTTACCTCCTTCTTTTTTAAGTCGATTGAAAATAGTACAACAAATATATAGACAATTTTAAACAGTGTGCCGGTTAGCATAGTGCTTTACCTTCCCACAGTTATGGGTTCAATTCTCATATAACTAAATTACTAAATAAAACATCTTCATGCGTAAGACCATGTATCGTCTTACCGTTCTGATATAAGAGAGAGACTTTGTACAAAAGTCAATTGCTTGGGTACCTCTGTCCCATTCGTGTTTCTACCGTGAAGCAGTTGTGTTTGAATGGCTGTGTTTCGGTTTGAAGGGTGGGCTATGGCGTGAATTTACTGGATACAGAGGAATAACACCTAAATCCTCAGGAATGGCAACGCATGGGGGGTATCATGGGCGAAACAGTATACTCTGTTATGTCCATGGTACTGCTCATGTCTATAAGCGACGGTAACAACTTTCCATCAGGTGGACCGTCAGCTTGTTTGTCATTCTAAGTTGTATAAAAATAAAAAAAACTAAAATAGCTTCCCATTCGCTTGCGCAGAAGTGTTAGTGTTCTTTGTAATTTTTTCCTATGTTATATGACCCACAATCTCTTCAGTATAAATTGGTTTGGTGATGCTATATGTGACGAAAAAGGATATAAGTAGACTTCTTTTCATCCCGGTCAATAAACATATTCCGGTCATGCGTCCGTGTGACAGCTAGTGTAAAATATACACGAAATACATTTATATTAAGATATATTTTTTTAGTTTATTTAACCTTCGTGGTGACCTACGGTTTGATATCCAGAATTTAGGTACAACAAAGAGTGTGCTGAATATTATTATTTAGTATTATTATAGTAGAACAAAAATTAATTATATCAATGTTGTGGTAATCTCAAAATAGATGTGACCGATGTGAATGTGATGTGACATCTAGAATTTTTTTAATGTGTGAAAATAGAGTGGTGGTGAATGACTTATGAGAAGAAATCCTGAACAGTTGGTCCCTATTGACGTATTCACTGGTATTCGATTATTGAATTTACTGGGTACAGAGAAATAACACCTGAGGTACAGAGAAATAACGTGCAACGCATGGGGGGTATCATGGGCGAAATAATATGTGTGTGTTCTGTTATGTCCATGGTACTGCTCATGTCTATAGGCGACGGTTACCACTTTCCATCAGGTGGGCCGTCAGCTTGTTTGTCATTCTAAGTTGTATATAAAAAAAAATTATAGTTTCCACAGAAAACATATGGAGGTCGATTTGCCAGTGTATATTGGTAGTAGGTCCTTTTTTTTCAATGCAACAGTATAAAATGGTTAACCCGCCTGCGCTAACGCTATATGCTCGCGGGACACCAATGAGGAATTATAGGTGAAGATGAAGGCAGGTCATTTGGTCCATCGTGAAGGATTTCTCAATTTATCACGATTAATTAATCACGATGGTTTCCAGGGGGAACCGCGTGGAGCTCGATCTGATCTGAATTTGATCTGCTAGCAATGGGGCTGTTATTACCCATTACTAACAATCCCTCTCCCCTGCATTAGAGGTGCTAGACCCATTAGTAATTAGTAATAACCCCTCTCCTTCCATCCCGCAATGGTAGGTAGGCCGATATCTATTTTATGGATTACGAATACACAAAGAATAATAACTCCTAACTAACTTAATAAATCCATTCATAGCATGGTGTGTACCCAGCAGTGGGTACAGTCCAGTCCCAGCTCCTTCCATCATCCTCGGTTAAACAAAGGTAAATATACTATTCTTGCTTATTATTTTATCATCATCACCATTTAATATTTGATTGTACACACTAATTATACATAAAAATATAACATAAGTAATAAAATGTACGAAGGCGAGCTTAACTCTAAAAGAGTTCTCTTCCAGCAAACCCAAAGTAGAAAGGAGCATCAATGTCAACGACTAGAGCGGTATACAATATTGTAAAAATTTTCAAACAAAGGAACTAGAAAATCTTAAATTTATACATAATTAATTACATTATATTTAATCGTATAAATACACATATACATATACTTACACATACAAACACACACATATACATATAATATATCTACACATATAGATAGATAAATATATGTTCATAAAGATAGAAGATGCTTATTAAGTCTACTCTTAAAAAAATTTAGGGATTGACTCTCACAGATAGATATAGGAAAAAAAATTCACAATTTAGTAGCATAGACGGTAAAAGATCCACTATAGCGCGTAGACGAGTGTGAAGGGATTTTGAGGATAAGTGACTTCGTCGAACAGGAGGCCACGTCATGGAGTCATCATATTAATCGTTAACAATCCACTGCTGAATATAGTCCTCTCTCTATTGAGGGGGGGGGGGGGGGAAGGAACTTTTATGACAAAAGTAAATTTTTTCTCGTCCCAAATCAGTAGGTGTATAGGCCATGTGTGTTATGTGGTAAGTCTTCCTTTTTTGAAGTCGATTGAAAAGAACAGTTGTAACAAATTTCTTACAACATTGTTTTTCCAGATGCGATGAAACTAATAAACTAATAAAAATAATATTTATTATGTTTTATGAATGTCTTAAAAGTTGAAGAACGCGCTTTACTTATGCAAGCTGAATTTATTTTATTATATAATTTTATTTGATATAGTTTGACCTTATATTGAAACATACCTAAGGTCAAACGTTTATAAAAATGACCGTGCCCCTTCGCCCTTATCTGTAACGTTTGAGATATCTACAGATAACTTAAAACATATACATGTACCCATGTTAAATATTTTAAAGGAAATTAAAATTCATTATACAATTAAAATAAATATACACTGGTGTGGTCTAGTGGTAATAACACACCTCATGTGGTGGTCACAGGTTCGATCTTCTCGCAGAATACAAACGTTTGTAATGTGTACATGAGTAACATACTTATCAAATCGGCCATTAACTGTCCACTGCTGAATATGGGCCTCCCCCTATTGGGGAGTTTTGCCATCAGTTGGCACGCTTGTCAGGCGGGTTGATAACCGCAGTTACGCTTTGGTGATGTATTAAGAGAGATGCTGCTGCCCATCTTTCGACCATTAAGTTTCCTTAGTCACATCTTAGGTCACCCACGTGAAAAGGAAGAACCCATTTTATGGCGAGGCCAGACGGCACTTTAATAAGTTTTCTTTTTCTTTTTTTTTTATAACACAGGGGGCTAACGAGCATGCGGCTCACTTGATGGTGACTACAGATGGTTATGATTACCAGCAACACCAGAGTCATTGCAAATGTGCTGCCGGCCTTTTAAAACGAAATATGCTCTTTTCTTGAAGTTTTTTTTAATGGATGAGAATGAAATGGTAACTCCGCCTGCGCTATGGAGATACGCTGACGTGGCACCAGTGAGGGATAATAAGTGAAGTTAAAGCAGCTTAGTTGGCCCATCGTGATGATATCATTAAAAATTAACCACGATGATCCAAGGGAAACCGCGTGGCGGTCGACCTGTTAGGGTATATTGCTAGTAATGGGTCTGTTGGATCTCATTACAAACAATCCTTATCACCCCTTTCTTGAAGGTAATGATTTTGTATCGATTTGGAAATACTGCTGCTGGAAGTTGATTTCAAAGAGTGGTTTTGCGTGGAATACTGTTTAGTATTGGCTTGGGTGTTTTCTATGTATATATTTACAACAAAAGCAAGTGTTCTATCTGTTCCTAAATACCCATAGTACAAACTCTGCTTACTTTAAACCTAGATAGTGCTGTGTAATGTGTGTATACGTATATAGGAATGTTTTGTGTCTTAAACGTGTGAAGTCTCGATTAGTGCTAAAATGGCTCAATTTGTGCTGCGGTTCTTCGCAACTATTTTGCCAAAAACTCGAATCATATCGTTTCGCAACCACCGTATTCGCCTAATTTGATTCCGTGAGACTTTTGGCTATTCAGAAAACTCAAAAGGCTAATGCGGGGATGCCGTTTTGACATGATTGAGGAGATAAAAACTGAATCGAAGAAGGTCTGGAAGGCTGTACTAGAAAAAGACTATTCCGAATATTTCGACGACTGGAAAAACGTTGGCAAAAGTGCATTTTATCGGACGGGGATTACTTTGAAAGGGACGAAATTAATTTGGAAGAATAAATAAAGAATTAACATTTTATAAACAAATCCATCTTTCTTTTTGATCATAATAGTATATGTATGCAGTGATTCTATAGTTCTTCAATTTCAAAACAGAAACTATTTAAAATAATTACTCTTTTTTATCTAATAAACGATAAAGGAACGCGGTGAACACGAGTGTTACAAATTGCAAAAAAATTATCTTACTAATATAATAACATTATAACTGGGCAGTATATAGACATGCCTCTACATGGGAATATATAGATATTCCCATATACAGATATCCCTCATTTCAACGTTTAAGAAGAAATAACTTCTACCTGTAGATATTGCCTTTTTATGCAATTTAGAAGGGCAAACAAGCTGACGGCCCATCTGATGGCAAGTAGTAACCATCACCTATAGACATGAGCAGCACCATAGACACAACAAAGTATATCTACTGTTTCGCCCATGATACCCTGCATGCGTTGCCATTACTGAAAAGTTAGGTGTTATTCCTCTGTACCCTATAAATTCTCGCCCTTCAAATCGAAACACAGCCGTGCAAATACAACTGCTTCACGGTAGAAAAACGAATGGAATAGAAGTGTCCAAGCAAACGACTTTTGTACAAAGTTTCTCTCTGGTATATGTTTTACTTTGATATGCTATCTAGAAATGATCAATTTAATTAATTTTCCTACTTCTGAAATCCACGCGTACAAAATAACTGGTAAAGATAAAAAAAAAACTACCCGAAATAATGGCACGATTGACGTGCCAGGCCGGCATTCGGCCGATTTTTTTAAATATTATGTGTCGTTTATTATCGACTATTAAGATACCGGGCAGGGGTGGTCCTGCCCGGTATCTTAATAGTCGATTTATATTCAAACACGCCAAACTGACGAAATGAGGCGAATAAGTCTTTATAATTGTGAATTAAAACAAGGGGTTAACAGGAAACCGGATATTGCCTTCCGTGGCGACCCTCCGCTACTGGCAATGTTTTTTCAATTATGCTGGCTATCGTGTACGGTTCATATTTGATGGAAAATGTCTAACCAACTAATTATTTTTAATAGAAAAAAGAAGAAAAGGAAGAAAGAAAATCCAAAAAAAGTGATTCTTATTTCGTCTGTATTTTCATGGTTATATTATGTGATTATATCTAGAGTCTTAAAAAATCGATCTGATTGTGATTATTACTTTTGCAATTAATAGGGTTTACTTCCACTCTTATTACATATTAATTTTGTGACTATTAAAGCTGTCACTTTTCTTTGCGATGCAAAAAACTGCTAGTTTTTTTTTTATACAACTTAGAATGACGAACAAGCTGACGGCCCACCTGATGGAAAGTGGTAACCGTCGCCTATAGACATGAGCAGTACCATGGACATAACAGAGTATACTGTTTCGCCCATGATAACCCCCATGCGTTACCATTCCTGGGGACTCAGTTGTGAAGCAAAATCTACTAGTATAAAATTCTGTGTTCTAAGTTCAAATAAATATTTTCAATCTAAAGAGTTGCATCAATAAACGCACGTATCGTAATACATGCGTTCATTTATACGTTTTATCATAAATTAGGTCATTAATAATCATTTATTTATTTGCCCATTATTTGTTTTTACGGAAAAAACTATAATTGTTGCCTGTAATAAAATGTTACGGGGGTTTCATTTCATCAGTCAAACAGATTCTCAATTAAACTTTTATAGTTGTTATTATTAGATTTATTATAAGGATTATTTAGATATTTAGCAAAAGTCGATGTTTTATGACTGCTAAGGTCATAAAACACAGTTTGAATTTAATTGGTCGACACTGAAAAGTTTCTGTTTAAATTTTCGAATAATTGTTATTAATCGAAAACACTGTTAAACAATGTACTTGTATTAGGCTTGCCATCTAACTGTGAATCACCTTAAACTATATTTGTCCAGATGTGATATTTACCAGAGGGAGATTTTGTACAAAAGTGATTTGCTTAGACACCTCTGTCCCATTCGTGTTTCTACCGTGAAGCAGTTGTGTTTGCATTGCTGTGTTTCGGTTTGAAGGGATATGGCAGCGAATTTACAGGATACAGAGGAATAACACCTGATTCTACAGTAATGTCCATCTCTCTCTCTCTGTTATGTCCATAGTACTGCTCATGTCTATAGGCGACGGTTACCACTTACCATCATGTAGGCCGTTAGCTTGTTTGCCATTCTAAGTTTTTTTTTTTATACAACTTAGAATGGCAAACAAGCTGACGGCCCACCCGATGGAAAGTGGTAACCGTCGCCTATAGACATGAGCAGTACCATGAACATAACAGAGCACACCGTTTCGCTCATGATACCCCCCCTGCGTTGCCATTCCTGAGGACTCAGATGTTATTCCTCTGTACCCTGTAAATTCACGCCATATCGCCATAAGAAAGTGAATTTCGGTTCAAAAAATGGTCATTAGTACGATAGACGTGAATGACGAACATTACTAATTGAGCTTGATGATAATAATAATAAAGTTCGTTTTCTGACAAAATGATCTCGTTTTTTTTTCAAAACTTCTTACAGTTTATTTACTTTCAGCTTTATTCAGCGTTCATCCACATCACTGTATTGTAGGTATTTCATGAAAAGATAAAAAGCACAAACTGATTGAAAACTTTAATTTATAAATTTCTTTTATCGTTAAAATTATATTTGCTTCTTTATTTTTTACTAGCTCTATACCGTGGCTTTCTATATGAATTATATCTTCAAATTTTTACCTATTCTAATCCTCCCAATTAAGAATGATTGAATAATAAACATTTTAACAAACTTTCACATTTATAATATTAGTAGATTGATTGTATACAACAACATCTTGTTTGACAGTCCTATTGGAACATAGTTATTACAGTGCTGCCTTGGAAACCATCAAAATCTCGCAAGTGGTTGGGTAATCGAATTACCAAACATGTGTTGCGCAAGCGCAAACAATATGGAAAGCCGCGGGAAATTGTGCGGGGACAATTTCGGCGAGATCTGAGCGCGCATGCATCACCTAACATATGTAGCGTATGCAGATAAAGCATGCCAAAAGATAAATTTGACTCATAGATGTGACAAAGTCACAAACATAAATTGATAGAGTTTTAATTAAAGTATAGAAACTTTCTTACTGTTAAAATTATCTTTTTGGCAGTTTCAGACCAAACAGATAAAATTTACTAAAAACAATATTATTACTTCACTTATTAAACCAATACATATATGTATAACCCAAAAATCTCTTTCTTTTGTAAAAATCTAGTACTACTAATTAATATAGGGTTAATCATAATGGATAAGTATATATGTTATATCAAGCTGAAATCTAGTAATAGTGTTCACAAAACCGAATAACTGACTGAGTAATTGTAGTTTGTTTTTAAATTTTCTTATTGCGAGAAAAAAATCTAGCCCTTTATGGAGGACTACTCAAATCTATGGGATCAAAAGACCTGAATACTAGCTTAATCCTGTTCAAAGACGGACTATAAGAATTGTCTACAATCTCAAGCTTCTAAGTCTAACGCGAGACATTGCCTTCCTTTGTGTATTCTAGCCCTTATGTACCGAATTATGTTCTGAGGACTTGTTTGTTGTTTGAAATTATTCTCACTGCTACCTTTTATTATCCTCACACGCTAGAAGCTAAATATTTTCTTCAAAAAGGGCGTGTGTATTAAGGTTTCTTTAAGGGCGGCAACGCGCACGTGACACATCTGGCGTTGTATACACACATAGGCTCCAGTGATCGTTTACCATCACACAGGCTGTATGCTTGTTAGCCACCTTCGTGTTGTAAATTCGCGATTTCGCGTTCTAAATTTATATATTTTTAAGTTAATGTGTCTATAGAACATTCATAACATCGACGGTCATCGATGCGTGGAGACTCAACAAGAACTTTGGCCCGATTGAAGACGCTGTTCTTTGCATAGTAAAATGTAGTTATATAAACAGTAATTAAAATCCTAGACCAAGAGGTGGCAGTGGCCTGCTATCTGTACATCTCACATTAGCTCAAGTTCAGTGCGTGCAGTCCGCAACCGTGAAATTGTCGTACTCTTACTTTCTCGATGTCGTGATACCAGTATGTTACGACGCGTCCTTCCTTTCGCTTTAATTGCGATGAAACCACTGTTGTTGAAGTTCTGCGACCTCGAATATATGGTGAAGATCTGAGCTTGTAGTTAGATATCATAACGTACATTCTAACTAGCTACTTGCTTTGCCCGCTACTTTCTTAGGCGTATATTTCAAATGTAGAAAAACTAATGAAATAGAACATTTCTAAATGGTATATCAAGACAGAATTTACCTTAGATTTTAATATAGACCTCCAGATATATAATTTGATGCAGCACTTTTTGCGTGATGCAGGAACAAGCAGAAAACAAATTCTAATAAATTTTGTTTTGGCTTCTATTGGTCTTATTAAGATCTCTTATATAATTTTTTCTAAATATCTCCCACGCACAGATATCGTATAGTTACAATTTCATCTGTTTATGTACTTTGTTACAAATATTTGTACACACAGAGAATACATAAAAACTATGACAGAAGTAAACAAATGTACAAAAGGCGACTTTAAATCTAAAGGAGCTCTCTTCCAGCAAACCTAAAGTGAGAAGGAACATCAATGCCAGCAAGTAGAGTACAGTGTTGTGACAATTTTCAAACAACAAGAAGAAATTTTATCATACAAGTTGATCAATATACAAAAATTGTCTGCTTGGATATCTGGTCCATTGTGATTTTGCCATGTATCAGCTTTGCTTACATGAATGCTTCATTTTTAAGGGTGGATAGATATAGTGATATGGTAAAATAACGGCAGATATTACAGGGCAAGGCAGCATAACACGAATAATCTTTAGGAATAGTAACATATGAGAGATAACATGGGCATTACAGTGTCCTCGTGTGCATAGTGTTGGTCATGTATAAAGACAACAAGTGCCACCGATTAGGATTATCTCTTTAGTACAATATTATGATTAATCCATGGTAAATTTGTCGTGACAAGCCAACTGACCTAACTTCGTTATTTATTTCAAAAACAAAATTCAAGTTTTTAAATTTTGTCACTCAAATTTCAAAAACAAAATTCAAGTTTTTTAATTTTGTCACTCAAATTTCAAAAACAGATTTCAAGTTTTTGAAAAAAACAACAGTTGAGTTCTTAGCTGATACTGCATTCCGAATGGGCGTTAAAATCATAAGAATTACAATTCAGAATTGCTTTAAGTTTACCCTAATAAACATTATTTCCTACCTTCTTTCAATCTCTGATATCTGCCAAAGTATACCCTTTTCACGGCCTATAGATATGAACAGGCCCTTGGATAAACTATTACCCCATATCCTATGCATTGGTATTTCTGAGAACTACGATGTTATGCCTTCGTATCTTGTAATATTATTACCATCTCGCCCATATGCCGTGTGCTCCTGTCATAGAATGAGCCATACCTTCTTTTCTTCTTCGGGGTCGTAAAAGGCGACTAAAGGAACTTAATGGTTGAGGGATGGGTAGCAACGTCATTCTTAAAACATCACTAAAGTATAACTGCGGTTGCCAAGGGAGGAAAGGGATTGTTAGTAATGGAGACTGAGAATCCCATTAGCAATATACCCAACCAGGTCAACCTCCTCGCGGTTCTCCCTGGAAACTATCATGGTTAATTCCTGATGAATTCATCATGATGGGCTAACTGGCCTGTTTTCATTCTCATCTATCACCCTTCACTGGTGCTCCGCCAGCGTATCCCGTTAGCGCAGACGAGGTTACCATACCATTTTCACCCATAAAAAAAATTGCGGTAGCCAACCCGTCTGCCAAGTGCGTCAACTACTGGCGAAACCCCCCTTTGTGGGGAAGACCTGTGTTCAGCAATGTACAGTTAACGGGTGATACGATGATGATGACCATGATGATCCTAGCTATCAAACCGGAGGATGACTACGTGCCCTCCGAAGTACGCAACATTTTTTAGGGATTCGCCTGCATTTTTTTTTCTACGAAAATGTTACTAGAGTTTCACCATTTTGGAACGATTTTCTGGACACAGGTACAATCTATAGAATTTTGATTTTGTTTTAATTTTGTGATGATTAAAACTGCCCCATTCGTCATTGGTGAATACGATTACCGATATTTTTTTTTTGTATCTCTTGGAATAACATCGACAGGGACATCGTTCAATAACTTGTGTGTCTGCGAAAGGAAATATTTTTGAAGCCGATTTGAACGCAACCATCTAGGCTTTAAGCAGATGAATAAAATTCCAATTTAAAAAAAAGACAGAAAAGAGCAGATTTCAGCTTTTTCTGTGTTTTACTCTATGATAATCACTTCAGAAGGTTGCAACTGTTCCGCTAATTCTTTTTTATTGAGTTTGTAATTGTCAAGATAAGTTTTATATGAAAGAAAATGTTTCAAAAGTTGTACGGAAAAATGAAAAGTATGGATTTAAATTCTCCACATTATAAAAAGTGAGCGAGTGGGTGAGCCAGAGGTCAATAGAAAGATCTTCGAAAATATTGACAGAAATGAATTGCCTCATGTTCTTCGTTTTCGTGCGAAGCTGTGGCGGGTAGCTAGTTTATAATAAATTTGTTAAAAAAATACTAAAAATATTATTTATCTACTCGGCGCAAATTTAGTCTAACTCTACCTTTACTAGTACCAGTATTCGAGCGAGTGGTGGCGAGTGTGAAATGAGTAGCGGTGCACGCCCCAGATAACATGTTGATAGCGCTACCGCGCCGCGGCGCTGACGTCGCACCGCCATGCTACGCCCGCGCATCCACCCTAGCGTTCACAAATTGCACACCCACACGACAAAACCGTTTCAAAAATTTTGTTGTCCCATCCATACTGATATTATAAATGTGAGCGAGTTTGTTACATCTTGACGTTTTAATAGCTCTACAAGTTGTCACCAAATTTGGAGTACTGGTATGAGTTTTCCGTATAATCCATCAAGAGAAATAAAAAAAAAATACATTTTGCAATGAGGTAAATAATAGTGAATTTGTGTGATACAATAAAAATATTACAAGTAATAAAAAGTAGTAATTCTGTACTTATATCGAAAATATTTTTTTTGCATGTATGCCAATCAATCGATCACACTTAAAATATCTCGAATAAAAGTTAGTATAGTACTTACCAAAGTATTTAACAAGAAATTATTATGAGATTAGATTTTCTACTGTTGTATCGTTTTGAAATAAAATTGTTTAGAATTAGCTCAGTTATAACGTGACATAAACATAAATGCAAAAGAATTTAATTACATTTGTCACACATCATCATCATCATCATATTAGGCGTTAACCATCTACTGGTGAACTATTCAGTTCCTGTTAAATACGGTTCTTGCCTTATGGAGAGTAAGGAGGATTTTACCACTAGTTGCTAAGCTTGACAGGCGGGTTGGCAACCGCATTTAAGATTTTGGTGATGTTTTAAAGGAGACGCTGTTATCCATCTCTCGACCATTAAGAGATGCTGATTACTGGCTGACAATAATGAATATGCCTTGCGTCTGTACACTATGCACAAATGCACACAGTCATGTTTCGGCGGGCGGGAAAGTGGAAAATCACCAGTAATCGCCTTAGACGACAACTACGTAAATGTTTAGATCATATTGACAGTATGAACTTTCCCTATTTTTTTTTTGTTTTTACAATTTTGAATGACGAATAAATTGACGGCTTACCTGATGGAAAGTGGTTACCGTCGCCTGTAGACATTAGCAGGACCATGGACGTCACAGTATACATTGTAATAGTTGCAAAAAAGGGTACCTTTATACATTTCTATTTATCTTATTTTTTACTTTTAATTTTTTTAGGTATCATAGTAAATAGTATAAAAAAACCTTAATTCTTTCTACTAAACTTTAAAATTTGTGAGAATGGATGGATGTTTATTACTCCTTCACGTAAAATGAATACAATTTGGTACGCGAATAGGTTAAACCTAAGCTTATAGATATGGTCTGCAAAGTTGCGGGATACAGTTAGCAATATTTAAAAATCTCGCGTCACGATATTTGTTTACGTTAATCCCCGAAATCGTTAGACCAATTTAATGAAATTTTCTAAATGTATAATTTCAAGTTCGAACTCGATCGATATGGTCTGCTATGTGATGGTAGGTAAGAGTTAAAATAATATTTGCTGAGTCAGCTTGTAAAGTTATAAATTTTTGATTTGTTTTTTTATAACACACGGGGACAAATGAGCATGCGGCACACCTAAAGGTAAGTGACTACCGCCGCCCATGATCATCCACAACACCAAAGACATTGCAGGTGTGCTGCCGGCGTTTTAAAAAGGAATATACTCATTTCTTGAAGGTTATGTTGTCGTTTCGGATTGGAAATACTGCTGCTGGAAGTTGATTCCAAAGAAAGGTTGTGCATGAAAGAAAGTGCCTTAAAAAACGCACATTGGAAGACTGCCACTCGTCCAGATATTTGGGATCAAATTTTAGTTTATGGCGGGTTGTATGGTGGTGAAAATCAGCAGCAGGTATCAATCTGAACAATTCCTCAGAACACTCCCCATGATAAATTCGGTAAAAGATACACAGAGATGCAACATCTCTACGCAGTTTCAGTGGGTCGAGTTAGACAGTAAGGCGCTGATCATCAATAATTCGAGCCGACTTTATATGCGATCTAACCGATTGTGATTGAATAGTTATTATTACAGTAACCGTTTACACTCTAATGGCCTATTTGCTTGTTTGCTAGCTTCGTGGTATAAAAAAAAAACATAAAAAGAATTGAATTATTGAAGAGGGAGACTTTGTACAAAAGTCGATTGCTTGGGTACCTCTGTTCCATTCGTGTTTCTACCGTGAAGCACTTGTATTTACATTGCTGTGTTTCGGTTTGAAGGGTGGGATATGGTGTGAATTTACAGGGTACAGAGGAATAACACCTGAGTCTTCAGGAATGGCAATGCATGAGGGGTATCATGGGCGAAACAGTATGTGTGTGTACTGTTATGTCCATGGTACTGCTCATGTCTATAGGCAACGGTTATCACTTTCCATCAGGTGGGCCGTCAGCTTGTTTGCCATTCTAAGTCGTATAAAAAAAAATTCTTCATTGAAATTTTTCATCACTAAAGTTGTGAAATGAGAAATGTTAAAGAATATTTTGCTGCTTTTTGTATACAAATTATTTTTTTTAATTAATTGCCACTCTTCTTTTTTAAATACAGTAAATCTCTGTAACTTAATGTTGGTATAGGTAGATACCTTTAATCTTTACGATGTCTTATTAGAAATTCAAATATTGCTACTTTACATTATGTAGTAGACATAGATTAGTATTTACTAATTTATATCTACGTATCTTTAAAATATTTCCTAACAGACAAATATATAATGATTTTCTTTTTTTTTTTACTAGTCGTATATTTTAATTAATTAATTTAATTCAGAAGGTAAGTTTTATTTATTTAACACGACTACGTGAGCTTTACAGTTTTCCAATGTGCTTGTCTAGGATAATACAGTTGCGAGAACATATTAACATATTATAATAATAAAAAAAGTCCTCTAAATATAATAAATGCGAAAGTTTGTAACGATGGATGAATGGAACAATGTTACTCTTTCACGTAAAAACTACTAAACAGATTAGAATGAAATTTGATACACGAGAAGGTTATGTTTTAACTTAGCACATAGAATACTTTATGTAGTGATCACAGGACCGGAGCCGCGGGATATAGTTTTATATATATATATATATATATATATATATATATATATATATATATATATATATATATATATATATATATAAGTTTAAATTAAACTGTAAGAAAAATAATTAATATATAACTATTTATTATTCACATATATTTAATTTTTAATTATAAAATCTAAATTAATAATTCCTATTCTAATATCTACTTTTCTAGATACGTTTGTGTTGCTAAAAGAACTCTATGAAAAAATTACCTAATGTTTCTAAAACAAGAAGTTTTTCTTCTGTCTATTATTAATGATGATATTATTGTTAATGAATGAAAATGTCCAGTTAAAGATCCCTACATTCTACACGACTTAATAGAGACAAGGGTTCAAGTTATATCTCATGATTTGCTTGACTGTTTATATTAAAAATTACATATATTTCAATTAGGCTAATACTTCCAACTAAATGAAAATCTTTGAAAGCAATGAAGTCACCAAAGGGAGACTTTGTGCAAAAATAATTTTAAAAATTTCTGCCAAAACAAATTCTATGTACCTAGGTAGGTACAGACTTTTAGACATTTATAATTCCATTATGATATAGGTACTAACTAATCTGACAAATGTTATTTTGCAACTAGAGCCACCTACCGGGTCCATTTTTTTTGTCAGATACTCATATACTTTCTCCTTCCCGCGATACAGGTTCGTCTAGTGCGGGGTCGAATGTACTCGCTGTTGTAAATTTCTTGTATTTAATAAATAATACTTAAATAAAATAAATTTCACAAGTTGGTGTAAACAATATACATATATTTATAAAATGTACATGAAAATACGTTAAGCGGTTTTGGAGATTAGCTTTAAAAAGAATATAGTAACACGGGATTTTTATAATTAAATTTTATACAAAATCATTTTCCCCTAAATACTTTCATTGAACTGTTACGAATATTTAAAAATAAAATACCAAATTATTAAACACATTATCAAGTTATGTTATAAATATAACCGAAGTAAACCTAACAAACGTCATCTCATTTTTATTTTTATGCCTATTTAAAATAAATAAATAAATGTTAATAAGGAACCTAATAAGCAGTTAATAATTATATTCAACTATATTAATATTTTAAAGACGATGTGATAATAAAAATAAAGGAAAACGGTGACTAGTAGATGATGGCCATTAAAAGATTATGTACGCTCAATAAATAATATAAAAACGGACGCTATGTAAAACTGCGTAACTGACAATTTCCTCCTACCTACGAAAATTAGCCGATCAGCTTTGGGAAGATCCCAATAAAGCCACGTCTACGTTTCGGTCCATAATGTAAACATAATGTTGTCCTATTCCAATGCGTTGCCGGCCACAGCGTAGGAGTGGGACGAAGCGAGAAGATGCAGTCTCTCAGCTAATGAAACGTGTCCACTGTCCAGCTGCGCTTGCGCATCCCACGTAAAAATCACCTTGTGTACCGTAAATACCATATTCATGGTCTTCCAAAGTATACTAAAATATTATGCTCGTGAACATATCGTTTCTCTCGTATCGAGTTGCTAATGTATTTTTTTGGCAATTTACATATTTCCAATTATCTGTTTACCAGATACTGAAAATCAGAGATAAATATAATCAAATTTAGAATTTGTGCAATAACAAATAAAGTTCAAATTTAAATAACAGACTACTTATTCGCTTAACACCTTTAGATTCGAAAAACTTAAACTAAGTTATATGTGAAATCACCTGTAACGTCGGAGACGTCCTTTTCTAACATCAATATCAACGTTCAGTGTGTGAGGGAGGTGAATATATTTTTACTTAGATCTCTGTAAGCTATTGGTGCATACATTGGTTGACTTAACAGGTTTTTGTCAGAAGTTAAAAACATTTGGCTAGTGATTTATTTATTACATTAAATTGTATTTAATTATGTTATTTTTTTATTCAGAGCAGCTGAATCGTTTCTATTATACATTCATTATTGCTTAGCCTCGCTCGTACTTTATTCGAATTAGTTACTTAATTGGTAGTTCATATATTAAATATACTTATACGTTATTGATCAAAATACTTCCTTAAGGCGATTAGAAAATTACTAAATTATAAAAGTATGTTACCTATCTTATGTTTAGGGTAACTGAATTTATTTTTAACTTTAGTTTCTTTTTGTTTACTATTTTGTGGCTAAGTAAGATTCTTATCGTCACAATTAGCTTTTTAAATGTAAACTATGATAAAAATTAACTACTCAACTGATTTTAAAAATTATTTCATCTATAGATAGCTACATTATCAGCGAGTAACATGGACTATATATTATTTTCGAAAATTCTAACTCTTCGAGCGAAGGTGAACCGGATCACTAGTTTTTAATAAAACTTATGCAAACAACTCGCTTGTTTCACGAATTAAATACTAAAAATTTATGTCTGATGGTCCCTAAACGGTTTCAGAGCCCTGCGTTCAGCGCAGTCTCGAGTTGAGCTGCGCGTACGCCGCCAGTCGTCGTGTTAACCCGCGCGCGTTCACTGACTGCGTCGCTGCTATACACTACGAACTTTAACGAATGTCCAATCACGCCGAAGATTTTTGCATATTATTCATAAAAGAAATAATTAATTGAACTATTCATTTCTGTGCAGTGCAGTGCGATTAAAACTCGTGTTTGATATTGTGCTTATAAATAGTTTATGTGACAAGTTACCTAAGGTTAAAGTTGAGAGTACTCACTCACCTACGGATGTACTTGGAAAAATAAATTGTGTTTAATTATACGTTTAAGTGATTAAATAGTGTGTACAAACGATATATTGACATAAGTTTAATCTAAACCAACTCTATATACAGAGGTGAGCCTTTATTTCAATTATCAGTAAATTAAATAGATAATAATAAACTTGAGATAAACTTGGGCATTTATATTTAAAAACTTGAGTGCGTACTTCCCATTTTATTCAATAAGCATAATATAATTAGTATGTAATTTATTAATTATATAGATATTATATGTTAAAAATATAAATAGTATTTTTTAAAATAATTGCTTAGCTCAATGAAGGGTATCTTTAAGTAGATTTAATTAAATTAGGAGTATTCTATTATAAACATTAAATTAAACCAATATAACTCATTGGCAAAAATATTTAATATATCTACAACACATATTATTTTTTATTCAAGACTTCAAGAATTTTTATTATTAAATTAATTGTACTAAAATAAATGTAAAATACTAAAAGAAAAATATAAAAGAAAAATGCAAAAAACGACAATTGCATGTTGTAAAAGATTTTATTCAATGACCTATTCACCCTTATTACAATAATACAACGGAAGCTTCGATGCCGTGGTTCAATAAACTTAGAGAGAATTACATTTCGAATTCACTTCAAACTAAGTAGGCATACCGATTTGAATAAAAAATTCATTTTTAAATATATTATTAATATTTTTAAGACGAATAACTGCATATCTAACTATGTTTTGATTATGTTAACAAATATATATTTACTTAATTGTTTACTACTTACTTACTTCACATAAAAATAATAATAATTTTATTTATATGAATAACAAATTCAGGTGTTTTCTTAAATTAAAAATATTAACATATTATTTGTTTATACAAATTAATGCAGTTTCCACGTTATGATTTTGGATAAGACAGCTAGTTATTTTTTTAATGGATGATAATGAAATGGTAACCCCGCCTGCGTTATCAGTATACACTGGCTGGGCACCAGTGAGGGAGAATTGATGAGGATGGAAAGGCAGGTCAGTTAGTCCATCGTGACGAATTTAGCGATAAATTTGTAGGGGAAACCGCGTAGAGGTCGACCTGGTAGTGTATATTGATAGCAATGAGGACTAACCTTCCCATTACTACTAAACCCTTCCCCCCTCAGTTACCACGTTATGCTTTTGGATAAGACAGCTAGGTAAGTTGCGTAGCAAGGTTGCATACCTACATGTAAAATGGAAGTTTGGTAGGTACACACATAAGTACTTCTTTTTCTCAATTGGACCAATAAGGGAAGTATTTTTCGAGTGATATAAATATATATTTATATATCCGAATCTGTCTAAACAACTTCAATAGTTTTAATAAATAGAGTATTTTTATATTCGTGTTTATTGTGAAAATGACCTTACAATAGCGGAAAGGAAATAACTATGGTGACCGTAAACACACAAAAATTTTATTTACATTTAGTTTATGTGACTTCATAATGTGTCCTTCGTTTTAGTTAATTAGGTACATAGTAGTTCAAATATTCAAAATTTATTTTGTTCCTGATTTGACTACATCATATGAGTTGAAATAACAATTTGTATGATTTATTTGCATTCAAATCGGTTTTAACTACATCATTTGATAATCATATACCTACCCATTTTTTTTTAATGGATGATAATGGAATGGTAACCCCACCCGCGCTATCGGTATACACAGGCGGGGCACCAGTGAAGGATGATAGGTGAGGATGAAGTAAGTCAGTTAGCCCATCGTGACGAATTCAACAAGAATTGTTCACGATGGTTTCCAGGGGGAACCACATGGAGGTCGACCTAATAAGGCATATTGCTAGTAATGGGGCTGTCAAACTCCATTGCTAACAATCCCTTTCCCCCTCATATACCTATTTGATCATCATACAAAAAATGACTATTTAAAAATGCTTAAATCCAAGTTTGCCTGAATAAAAATATTTCTTTTTTTCTTTCATGCTAAAGCAAATTAACCTGCTTGCCAAGTGTGGCAACTACTGGCAAAACTCTCCTTATGGGGAAGGCTTATGTTCAACAGTGGACAGTAACAGCGATATGATACTAAGGGGTTCTAGGGGGATAAAGGGTTCTTTGAACTGTGAACAGCTTAATTCAAACATTCAACTATTTGGACATCTATTAATGATTTGCTTCTTCGCTTACGTATATGAATATATTTACGTAGACAGTAGGTACTTACTATCTACGTAAATATACCTATCTAATTATAATTTATAATAAAAAGGCAAACTTAAGGGATTTTCCTAAAATAAGCAATATATATTTCGATCTAGGTATATACCATAGCCGTGTGGCCCCAGCCTTGAATGAGCCACCCGTTCCTTGCCCTTGGATGTCGTAGGAGGCGACTAAGAGGGTTTAATGGTTAAAAGATAGGCAGCAGCGCCCCTTTTAAAACTTACTAACACGCCTGCCAAGCATGACAACTACTGGCAAAATCCTACTTATGGAGAGGACAATTAAAGGCTGATATAATGATGATGGTATACCAACATACTGATCTAATATACTAATAGCGAACTGACTTCTACAATACCAAAGGAATGTAAACCTTTTCACGCTTTTTTAAAGAAACTTATACTGTAGTCTATTAGCGAAAAATTTAGAATTTTAATTTATTTATTAAACTTTAATACACTTAGTGTAAATGACCGACTTGACACCATACATATTTATATTGGCGTTATCTACCAATCGATCGTAGATAGGAATAACAGAAAATATAATTGACGGTGCAACGTAATGAATAATATTAAATTAAAACAGTAATTTAGAAATAGCATACATATAATATGTACCTACATTATACATATATATAATAAATAATGTCGGACGAAAAACTACTCAAATACTAGCGTCCGACAAAGCAAAAAAGTACAAAAACGTAGAAATAAATATGTATATTCCATTGTCATAGCTATTAAAAAAAATGGTGGTATATTTTTGACTTCATGAAGATCTATTGAATAACGCGATGCGATTAAAAAATATCATTCAAAATATTTTATGTATGGTATTCCAGCAAAAAACTAACTAAGTAATAAAGTAAGCAATTATTTTTACAGTTTTTTTTTTATACACATACTGTCACATCTTTCTGTAAAGTACAACATTAAGCTTTACTTTGTGCTAGATAAAGTTATAAGTTATAGATAAGTATGGACACCAGTTGTAACAGACAAAATTAGGTATTAAGGGCGTCACAGTGTAATATCCATGGTGTTGTTCATATTGCTACTTCTACATAAAGTGTGCCGTCAGTTTGTTATTTTTAGTTGTATAACATTATACAACTCCTTTACTTTTTAGCCATTTAATAACTTGAATTTAGCAGGTGATTTACAAGAAAAATAGTCATATCCAAGTGCACCTGTAAATTTGCACTTTTTGGCGTGAATTTACAGGGTACAGAGGAATAACACCTGAGTCCTCAGGAATGGCAACGCATGGGAGGTATCATGGGCGAAACGGTATACTCTGTTATGTTCATGGTACAGCTCATGTCTATAGGCGACGGTTACCACTTTCCATCAGGTGGGCCGTTAGCTTGTTTGCCATTCTAAGTTGTATAAAAAAAAACCTATAAATTATACGATAGCAGAAATAGTGGCAAGAAATAGTAATCACGTTCGTGTATATACCTATAGCCGGAATATGTTCTTATGATACAACCTTTTTTTTATTTGAGGTAAAATGTATCATGCAGACCCACAAAGCTTAGGGTCCATGTAGGTTCTACTGGACATTTACCAACTAAACAATCTGATGATATACCTTCCTATTCAAAGGAACAGTGCTATAAGATACCTTCTGAAATAGTCCACGACCCTGACACGAGCCCCAATGAAGGGTAGCTCTACATCTAAGTGTGCAGGGTATATGCTGTACATCTTCCACACGATCTTCTGCTCGCCTGGTGAGCTTTGAATGGCTTTAACCATCCGTTGTTCTAAAGATCCAAGATTCTTATAATACAACTTTAGATTATATAGACAGAGCATCAAGCCTCAAAAAACGGGTAAATTTTTGTCAGCTAATTGTCAAATTAGCAGACTCGTTTTTTTATGTGTTCTATATAGGTATAAACTAACGCATAAAATGTATCTTGACGTATTATTTAATAAATAAAATATGTGTTTACTCATTAAAAAGACGCAGAAATAGTAAAAAAAAAAAATAGATATAGAAGTTATAAAGGAATCACTCCTAAATATTTATCGCGCAAAATTGTATGAAAAAGTTGACCCGTTTTTCTCGAATCTTTTCTATGGAGACACTGTATCTATATAATCTAAGGATACAACCAAGAGATACTTAATAGTTAGTTAGCAACATGTATTATATTTTTATATGTAAATATTTAAACAAATTTATTTATCATTGATTGTATGTTTGGGTGTTTTGCATAATTTATGTTTTAGTTTACCATAGTTGGACTATTGTGCCTACCCAATTAAAATTAAAATATATTAAAATATGTGTACGTATGTTGGATTTTAATGTACGGCGAATATGTGGACATATTGAGAGTTACGTTCACAACAATGGCGATTGATATTATTACCCCATTAGAGATTATAGTCGTGAGCATATATTTATCTATGTATATGTATATTCATATTTATAGAGCTTCCTATACCTTGTTATTTTCATTCATTTTGAGCAACATTAAAAGCAATGAAAACTTCAGCGGTAAACTAAATAAATAATTATAAAACTATTATAAAAGTAATAAATAATTTTATATGAAAGAAACAAAGACAGGTTAGTAACTTTAGAACGGCTGCACAAATTTTGATGATCTATCATTTATTGGCATCGTTTTCGCCACAGAATAGTTAAGAGTCACGTAAAAAAAATACAAAAAATTCGCCGGGTCCGCTACTAATAAATAAAATTTATATAATTAATTGTCCTTAATGTGGGGCTTTTTCGGCTTAAGAATTATATTTTAATTTGTAACTTAGATATATTACATTGTATAATCTATTTTCAAAAGACATGGATAAGTTTAATTTATTTATACCATAGACATAAATAGAGACATACGACGCAAGTGCCTTAATTTACATCAAAACTAAGCGCGTCACTACTAAACTACTTGTTTTGATGTACAAAAAACTATTGATAGTAAATCGGCATCCGCATTTTGCCTTTTCTAAATTACCAGCTATTAGTCTCTTTTTTGTTAATCAATTTTATATAGGACCTCTAAAATTGAAAATCAGTGAAACCAGATTGGGCTCTATCTTTAGTAACGTTATAAATACCATTTTGCCACCTAAGAGGCAGCAAACTCGTATTTAATGCCTAAACAGCTTTACTTATAATCATGAAATCTGGTATAAATATATTTGGTATTAGGGATGGAAACTACTTTTTATTTTGGTCAATTCATTCACATGAGTTAAGTCAGGGATAAAAACTGTTGAACGAAGACCAGAATCAAATATTTGCACTCAAATAGATACATGCACTAGCGACATCTGTTTAAATTAATATCTGCTGTCAATTCAGTTGTGAGTAAAACGTAATTATGTTTATATTTCTTAATTATATAATATATATCTATCGTTAGTATTAACATCATATTTGTAAAAATGTGTTCCAAAGTGTTTTAAGATTTGGATGTGAAAACATCAATCAATCAGCCAGACAAACACTTCTATATTTTTTTTCTAATAATAACAAATATATATTCAATTTGTTTGCCTTTTTTCTTTAAATTATAAAATAATAATAAAAATTAGGTCTTTATTAGTATAAAAGAGCTTTATCATCTAACTCAATGAAACGCAAAATCGACTTGTTGTTGACCTCATGTTAAAATAAACATATTATTTTGTCCTACACTGAAACTTGTAAATACATTTAATCGGGGGGGGGGGAAGGGATTGTTAGTAATGGAGACTGAGAATCCCATTGCTAGCAATATACCCAACCAGGTCGACCTCCTCGCGGTTCTCCCTGGAAACTATCATGGTTAATTCCTGATGAATTCATCATGATGGGCTAACTGGCCTGTTTTCGTTCTCATCTATCACCCTTCATTGGTGCTCCGCCGGCGTATCCCGTTAGCGTGGACTACCATACCATTTTCACCCATCCAAAAAAAATACATTTAATCGAGACAAGTTAGAGGAGCAATCTGAACAATAGCATGGGGGAGAATAGGGATTGTTATTAACGGGGTGCAACAGTCCCATTGCTAGCCATAAAGCTTATTAGGTTGGCCAGCATGCGGTTTCCTCTGGAAACCATTGTGGTTAATTATTATTGAATTACTCGTGATGAACTAACTGACCTGCTTCATCCTCATTTATTATTCCTTACTGGTACCCTACCAGTGTAGGTGGGGTCGCTATTTCATTTTCACACTTAAAAAAAAACATAGGTACTCAGGAGCGTGAACCTAGAATCTAGCAAATTGGTAATAAAACACATTTTCTTATTTAAAATACATGGTTCCATACATCCTTCTCATGTAGAGTTGTAAAAATGTTTTAAAGCTCTAAATATATAAATTCACTACTTCCATTATTATAAAACTATATATTTCTGAATTCAAATTAATCTAAATTTTAAAATTGTACGAAAGAAATTCCGAATAAATTTTGGTTTCTGAAACCGAAATTCGGTTTCGGTTTCAGCAATAATACTACTTGAATCTTTTATCTATCTACACTATGATATATGTACATCGACTGCTGTAAAATGGATAGCAATAAATGTATTTTTATTTCCTTACTTCCTAAAGCTTGTCTGGCATAGAATGCCAATAAGCATTCGGACTGCCTATCACGTTTTATTGTTCAATTAAGTTTAAAATTTGAATAGATCCAATAATTCCGGGAATTAGATCTACATAACTTAAAAAAAAAAAAACTAGTGTTCGACAATATTGTTACTAACTAAAACTTTTAAGAATGTCGCGGTTCTTTAAGCTTTTTTATGGTAGATACTTACAGCAAGTTATTGAGCACTACACTCAAGACAATGACAGAAAGATTTTTACTACTATTCATCATCATCATCATCATCATCATATCAGCCATTAACTGTCTACTGTTGAACTTAGGCCTCCCCGTTGGGGGGTTTTGCCAATCGTTGCCATGCTTGGCAGACGCTAGCAACCGTGGTTAGACTTTAAAGTTTTAAGAGAAACGCTGCTGTTCATCCAACAACCAGTAAATTTCCTTAGTCACCTGTGATGACATCCACGGAAAAGGAAGGGGTAGTCCGTTCTATGACGGGACCATACGGCTGCTGTATAAATAAAAAAAAAAACCCTCAGTTATGTGTGCTCTGCTACTAACTCGAGTCCAAATAATCTGAAAATGTGAATCAGATATATGTAATTAAATGGAATTATGAAGCAGGAAATTTCCAGTAGCATGATGACAGCAAATTATAACAACATATATTATACATATATAGACATATATTATAACAACTTGTAAAAAACAAACAATAAATTGTTTGTTTTTTATAAGTTAATATGTATTATTAATATATAATATCTATTTCAATTTAAATGCGTTAGAAGGCGTTAGTGTGTATCTATCTTTATGGTTAGGGTTGCCACCTTTATTATATATTATATAGTTAGTATAATCAAAATGATGTTGATCTCATTATATTAGTTAAATAAAAATAGAAGTTGGTGATAAAATCCATTTCGATTACATTATAAATTTGCAACCATAAAAGATCCAAAATTGACATACAATATGAAGATCACTATTTACATTTTACAATTATTTATATTCCTCCATTTTTTATTTAAACGGTGACAACTCTAACTATAATGTTGGTATTTTGCAAGGATCAAACCTTTAACCTTTGGAAGGTAAGGCATACTGGGTATCTGGTAACTTTGCATTGGTATCATTATCAAAATTGTCAGATAACAAATAAATACCTACATTAAATTATTTTTTTGTATTAATTTATCATACATAGGTCATCTGTTTTTTTTTTTATACAACTAAGAATGGCAAATAAGCTGACGGCCCACCTGATGCAAAATGGTCGCTTATAGACATGAACAGTACCATGGACATAACAGAGTATACTATTTCGCCCATGATATCCCCCATGCGTTGCCATTCCTGAGGACTTACGTGTTATTCATCTGTACCCTATAAATTCACGCCATATCCTACCCTTCAAACCGAAACACAGCCGTGCAAACACAACTGCTTTACGGTTAAAACACGAATGGGACAGAGGTAACCAAGCAAACGACTTTTGTACAAAGTCTGGTAAATCTGTGATAGATTTATACAAGAAAACACATTTTGACACGTTAGTCCGTCGTAGTCCGTCACGTTAGAATGGGTCGTCAGCTTGTGTGCCATTCTAAGTTGTACAAAAAAAAAAGATATTCCTAAAAGGGTAGTCAGAGGCATTTGTCGATTATTGCCGTGGTAGTGAACGTAATACTCAACATGTCCACATTTCACCGAGCATATCATGCGAGTGTACCGCCATCACTCTGATTAATTTGATTTATAATTAGGTAATGGCTGTTAATATTAATGAACTTTATGATAATCATAACAGCCCCACGCCAGGTATCCCACGGTACGGATGTTTTTATATCAACTGTATGTTAAACCAAAACATGAGATGTTTTAGTTCGAGAACCGATATGTACTTAGGTTAGTCAGTTGTTGTTAGGGCTGTCACAAATTTCAATTGACATACTGCGCCATGATTGGTTAAGGAGACGTAGACCAAAAATTTAGACACCTAAACTACGTATCAGTATTTCTGAAAGACGTCAAAAAAGCAGAGAATTTTTTCGTCACATTACCATTAATTCTATCTTTTAGACATACACACACAGACACAAGCTAACTCGTTAATACTTTATAAAATTTATAAATTTTATAATATTGTATATTCTGTTATGTCCATGTAACTGCTAAACTATTCATGTTTAGCACTTACCATCAGGCAGGCCGTCAGCTTGTTTGCCATTCTAAGTTCCATAAAAAAATTGGTTATATAAATTAAAGTTAGTCTGCATTGACACACCCTGTAGTGTTAGATTGTTATCGGCATTGGTCGAATGCTGTGACAGCATGGTTATCGATAAATATCGGTTACCAGATTTAATCGATACAACTCGATGATGGCAGAAAGTGGGTTGACAGCATCAAAAATGACAGCTGACCAATTGTGATTTCTGACTGATGTAACGATACCTTTAAATTTGTTACGTAATTCTTTAGAAATAAAGATGAAAATGGGAATTATCTATTTCGTTTTATAAAATTATAATAAAAACTTCTAAAAAATTAAAATAAAAACTACAAAAATAATTAATATAATACTATTTAAGAGTAGAATGACTGGCAAAAATATGCACCTATATTGTTTGAAGAAATGGTCGCCCTAGAAACAATCGTGGTTTTATTTTTGCTAAAGTTACCACGATGGGCAAATTGATCTAACCATATCCTCATCGTTTTATCCTCCATTAGTCCATTACTCCATTAGACGGTAGTCCACTATTGTACACAGTAGTATAGGTGGGTGATCCATTTTACCTTCAGTTAGTTAAATTTGCTTTTGACTGTATATCACAAAAAATAAGCAATTTTGAACGGTGTGGACTGCCGTTCGGTGAGCGTGGACTGTAGGGGCGTTGGTTCAGGCTGGAGTGAAACACAGGGATTACTATTCTGAAGCCTCCGGTACCGTCTGAAGAGAGTATTTTTTCTTCTTGTCCTATTTCTTCTCGAGTGTAGTGCGTCGCTGCCCGGAAGCGAATGCCGCTCGACGGGAGGCGGCCTATCTTTATACCCGCCCGCTCGCACGATAACGTTTCCAACTCGCGATAGCGATCTGTGCGAGCGGGACGGGGCGAAAATGAACGAGACGCGTGTCTCTTCAGATCGGTACTCTATAGCGTCTATTTATTTATTTTATTTCAATTTACAATTTCTTAATTCTATTTATTATTACAATTTCTATTCGTAGGTAATAACGACAACACGCAAAGGAATACTTTATTTAACTTACACTATCTTAAATCTATGTAAATCTATATAAAATAACAGAATACAGAAACGATTAACTAGGGACTTAACAACTATAAATTACGATATATACAAATAATGTCGCGAACATAATCTCCCGCCGCAGCTCTCGTAGCTGGAGTTAACTCGTGTTCGCGTCGCTCGATGTCGATGTAATGATCAGCTTCTTATAATGCCCTTGTTCGTCCGCACGTCGACTGCTATCTCGCCGTCTGGTCCAGGGTAGGTCGCCACCACCACGCCTCGCGGCCACGTGTTGCGAGGCAAGGTCCCATCAGCTATCAGGACCAGGTCGTCCAATGGCTCCGTGTGTAGCTCGGGGCTCCCGCCGGTGTTGCAACTCGGGTAGGTACTCCTTCACCCACCGGTTCCAGAAGCAATCAGCTAGCCTCTGGCTGGCACGCCACTCCTTGTGTCCCGCCGCGTCGCTCTCGGTGAAGCTGCCTGGCAGTGGGACGCGCGATGGACCGCCCAATATGAAGTGATTGGGGGTTAGGGCGCTGTCGTCGTCTGCCGATGTTGACACGTGGGTTAGCGGTCGACTATTGAGGGTGTGCTCGACCTCGACCAACCTCTTCCTTGGGGGCCCGCTCGTTCAACGTAGCGGCTAGTGCGGTCTTCACGCTACGCACCAGCCGTTCCCACGCACCTCCCATGAAGGGTGCGCTCGGGGGAATGTAGCGCCACCGGATGAAATGGACTGATGACTCTTCTTGGATGGCTTCCTCGGCTGCTTTCTTCAGTTCGACGTCAGAACCTTTGAGGTTGGTGCCTTGGTCGGACCATAGCTCAGTGGGACACCCTCTGCGGCTTATGAAGCGCCGCAGGGCCATTATGGCGGAGTCCGTGCTGAGGCTGCCGGCGATTTCTAGTTGGACTGCGCGCGTCGTTAGGCAGGTGAAGAGCACTCCGTATCGTTTCTGGTGAGTGCGGCCCACTGTCACGGTCATAGGCCCGAAGTAGTCTAGGCCGGTGAACGTGAACGGTCGTTGATGATGCGCCAGCCTGCTATGTGGATGGTTGCCCGTTGATGGCTGCGCCGGTCTTGCTCTTCGTAGGCGGCACAGCTGACACCTCTTCAACTGCGGAAGTGTTGTCGCACCTCGTTCGTGGTGATCTCGAAGCCGCCGTGGTGAAGTTTCCGATGCACCCATGCGATGTATAGGCGCACCCAGGCGTGGTTTCCGTCGACGATGGGGGCTCTCGTTGCTCGGCTGACAGATCGGCGGCGGCTGCTATTCTCGATCGAAGTCGCAGAATGTCGTCGTTGTCTATGACGACTGACAGCTGTATGAGTCGACTGGATGACGGCAGCTGTTTCCCATGTTTCAATACTGCGATTTCGTTTCTTGTTGTATCGCGCGAATCCATAGCCGTCGCGCGCGAAGGTAGTGTGTGTCTATGGGGATGAAACACACAGATGAACTATTGCTGTTCTTGATTTTCATCTTCGTCTTCTCTCTATCGACTTTCTTCGTGCGGGTCCAAGTGGGGTCGGCGCTCTCTTTCTTCTTGTTTCTCTTTCGGATGGCGGTGCAGCGTTGACTGGTCGGTCGCAGGAGGTCGATGAACTGCAACACCCGTGCTGAACTGCGAACAAGTTTCAACCAATTAGAAAAACGTGACGGATCGGGTAATGCTATAGACAACTGCGTCGCGTTCTGTAGCTTGTGTACGCGTTCTTCTCCCGTTTCCGCTTGACTATCGTCGCTCGAACTATCTTCACGCGGCCACTGTTCTTCATTTTTGTCGAAATTCCTTTCGACCGGTCGGAGACGTCGCATCGTCGAGTCGTAGTTGTCCGGCGGCACAGGGTCGTCCTTCTTCCACAGTAACCCCGTCTCGTATCCTCCCGCCGGTAACGGACGAGTTTTTTCTTCTAAAATGCGTAGGGCGCGACGTTCCTCTTCATTGTAAGACCTCTTCGGTGCGATCCCCAGCGATTCGAGCGCGAAATGTTGCTTCATCATTTCTTCTATCGATTGTTCCTCTTCGTGTGTCGTCACTATGTGGCTGAAACCGTGCAGTACCCATCCCAGATCGGTGAGTGATGCGACCGGCTGCGTGTCGGATCCTCTTCTAACTTCGTGGGCCAGCAGTAGGTGCCAGTTGTCTTGCCCCAACAGTACCGTCGGTTTGCCCTCTTCATAGACCAACTCCCTCTCTATGTCTCGTAGATGTGGACAGCCCTTGATGACGCTGCGCACCGACTGCGGTGATAACTGCAGTCTGTCCATCGTCCGTGCCCCCACTGTGTATTCTTGTGAATTCCGCCCGCGGATCTTGAAGTGAACACGCGTCGATTGAGCTGCGTTGATCCGTGCCCCGGCCACACCTTCCATGTAGACACACCGATTCGCTCCGCCACCGTCGTCTCGATGATGGTGCAAGTCGACCCGTCGTCCAGTAGCGCGTAGGTGTCGCACGTTCCCGTGGGACCGGTGACTCGTATCGGCAGGATCTTCAGGAACGCGATCTTGTCGTTTTCCCTTGCCGATGCGGCGACTGCGGCGGACTTGTCCTCGACGACGTGTGTTGTTACTTCATTCTCCGGCTGTTGTCGCGTGGTGTGCAGCAGAGGGTGATGAGTCTGCGTGCACTCATCTACTCCACATCTCTTGCTCTTGCAGGCGTGGCGAAATCTTCTCACTTTGAGGCAACGGAAACACAGCCTATGAGTCTTCGCTAACTCCCATCTCGCCGATGTGTCCGCTTCCTTCATCGTCTTGCAGTCCGATGGAGCGTGTCCCTCTCGTCGACACATCGGGCACGGTGGTGTAGCGGGTTTCTCCTGCGTCGTGTAAGCGGACTCCCGCCGGTCTTCGGACGGTATCTCCTCGGCGGGGGCGAAGTTTCCACATCGTGCGGCGGTCCTTTGCAGGAACTGAGAGAGTGTTATGAGGTCCGGTTGTCCCTCCGGTTGGTCGTTGGCGAAATCGTAGTACTTGAAGCGTAGTACCGACGGCATCTTCTCTGTGACGTTTCTCACTATTTCTTCGTTGTATAGGTAGTGACTCTTGTTCAGCGCTCGTATCGTGGCGACGACGTTCTGCACCTTGCTTGCGAAGAGGCAGACGTCTCTTGCGTTGTCCGAGAGTCGTGGTAGCGCGCGGAGTTTGTTCAGTTCGGCTGTGACGAGTGCTCCAGGGCGGCCGAACCTCGCGGCTAACATCTTCAACTTCTTCTGCGGTCGTAGACCCGACGAATAGGGAGCGTGCCGCGTCCTTTGCCGCCCCCTTCAAACTTCTGCGCAGTCTTGCTAGGTTCTCTTGTTCTGTGAGTTGACTTGCGCTCTCTTCATAGGCCATCTTCCATGGTAACCACTCGCTCGACGATCCATTGAAGACTGGCAACTCGGTGACTCTTGACGCTGTGGAGGGCAGTATGTTGCGAGCGGCCATCTGCATGGCGATCGCAAACTCATTACAATCGATGCCCACCTTCAGCACTGGTTCTTCTTTCTTCATCGACTGCATCGCTGCTGCTATCGTAGGAATGGCGGCATGTGGGTCAACGTGGCGTGCGTGGTCCCGGTGAAGTGCGTCGCTGCTCGGCTGTGGCGGCGGCGCTCTCGAATCCTCTTCAACGGGTCTCGATGGGACGAACCCCTGACGCTTGCCGGTGACTTCTTCTATCTCTGGTACATGCGGCTCCATCGTGAGTGCTAGCGTGCTTCGATGAACCCAATCCGACGTTCGTTCTCTTCTGACGGTAGCGTCGTCGTCTTCTACTTCCTCGTCGTCCTCTGATTCGGCTTCCAGGGCGGCGACACGTGCAGCAGCCAATTCCACCTCCTTTCGAAGTAGCTCCTCCCGTGCCTTGGCCAGAGCCTTCTTCTTCTGCGAGGCCGTGGTGCGAACCGTGCGTGCCGTGCCGTGCTTCGGTTCCTTCTTCCTTGCTGTCTCCTCTGTCGTTCCTGTGGCTTCGGTAGTCTCCGTGGCTCCTGTGGTCGGCGTATCGCCGGACGTGTTCGTAGTCGATGTGGTGGCGGCGGTAGACGACGTGGCAGCGACAGAAGGCATTCTGACAGCCGCAGACGACGTGGTGGCAGCAACGGACGGCGTGGCAGCGACGGACAGCGTTCCGGCGGCCGTAGTCGACGTGGTGGCGGCGGACGTTGTGGCTTCGGTGACGGCGATTTTTTGTTGCGACGACTTCATGTTTCTCGTAGTCGGCATTTCAGCGATCCGGCTTCAGAATGGTCTTCCTCCAGCGATCCGGCTTCTCGATGTACCAACGGTGTTCCTCCAGCAATCCGGCTTCTCGAAGGACCACGATGAACGGTGTGGACTGCCGTTCGGTGAGCGTGGACTGTAGGGGCGTTGGTTCAGGCTGGAGTGAAACACAGGGATTACTATTCTGAAGCCTCCGGTACCGTCTTATTTTTTCTTCTTGTCCTATTTCTTCTCGAGTGTAGTGCGTCGCTGCCCGGAAGCGAATGCCGCTCGACGGGAGGCGGCCTATCTTTATACCCGCCCGCTCGCACGATAACGTTTCCAACTCGCGATAGCGATCTGTGCGAGCGGGACGGGGCGAAAATGAACGAGACGCGTGTCTCTTCAGATCGGTACTCTATAGCGTCTATTTATTTATTTTATTTCAATTTACAATTTCTTAATTCTATTTATTATTACAATTTCTATTCGTAGGTAATAACGACAACACGCAAAGGAATACTTTATTTAACTTACACTATCTTAAATCTATGTAAATCTATATAAAATAACAGAATACAGAAACGATTAACTAGGGACTTAACAACTATAAATTACGATATATACAAATAATGTCGCGAACAAATTTTATGTTCAAACGTGACAAACATTATCATAGCACCAACGCAGGAGTATCATTCGCAAAATTAATCATCAAATTGGTGCAAAATGGCTGAAGGGGCAAATTTATGCGCTTCTTGACATTACAAATCCTGACCTCAAGTTTAGAGAAATTTGATTAGTGAAAAATTCTTTCTTATGCTAATATACAAATAAGTGCCACTTAATTTTTTTTATACAACTTAGAATGGTAAACAAGCTGACGGCCCGCCTGATGGAAAGTGGTAACTGTCGCCTATCGACATGAGCAGTACCATGGACATAACAGAGTATACTGTTTCGTCCACGATACACTCCATGCGTTGCCATTACTGACAGGTCAGGTGTTATTCCTCTGTATCCTGTAAATTCGCTGCCATATCGCACCCTTCAAACCGAAACACAGCCATGCAAACACGACTACTTTACGGTTGAAACACGAATGGGACAGAGGTATCCAAGCAATCGACTTTTGTACAGTCTCCCTCTGGTCAAATGTCAAAAGATACTTTTAATAATGTATATTAAAATATTGTTAGAGTAGACATTATTTATAATAAAACTGTGTAGGTCCCGGTATAAAATAGGCCATCCCTTCCTTACCGTGGGTGTCGTAAGATGCTAATATAGAATAAGAGAACTTATAGTCGAGGAATGGGCAGCAACGACCCTCTTAAACATCACCGAAAGCCAAACTGCGGTTGCCAACCCTCTTGCTAAGCGTGGAAACTACTAGCAAAACCCCTCCTATGGGAGAGGGTATGTTCAGCAGAGAACATTAACGGCTAATACAATACAAAGACATTATTTAGTGAAAATAATAGTTTTTTTTTTTATTTAATTATACGGAACCATAAAACCATATTCAAGTTTAAGTAGCCATACAGACTCGCGAGCACGTGAATCGATGCCGTCACAACTGTCATAAAATAAATTTTATTACCAGGCTTAATGAATTATTAGGCGGTTTTCCTCTTGTCCTTATAACATCACAGAATATACATTTATGAAATAATACTGAAATGCCTTTTTTGTTATGACAACTTATACGTAGCAACCTGTCTTATACTTTTTTATTTGTTAAGGTTCTAGCTTCTTGTACTATACTCCTTATTACAGTTTCATTGATTTGGGTTGTTGGTCATAAAACAGACTTAGACAAGAAATACTAGATGTCGCTGAAATCAAGACTTGTGGTTTTAGTTGACTATTTTGGAATAAAAGATAATTTGAAGTAAAATTTCTAAATTGGCGAGTAGTATTTATTATTATGTATAAATATGCCATGTGGTCCCGGCATAGAATAGGGCACCTCGTTCTTTCCCGTGGGTGTCGTAATCCCTTACGGGTGAGCGATAGGCAGCAGTGTTCCTCCTAAAACGTCTCCAAAGCCTAATTGCGATTGTCAATCCGCCGGTCAAGCGTGACAACTATTAGCAAAACCCCTCAAAGAGGAGGCTTGTGTTTAGCAGTGAACAGTTAAAGGCTGATATGATGATAACCTTGAATAATTGATATAATACGCGATTAATGAGTTTCTTGTCCAATTTTGTTTAATGATAAACCTTATTAATACATTATTGCTTAATAAAAATTGAATGAAACTCAAAAACTTGCCAGTTTTTTGCTACATAATATTCAACTATAAGGAAAATAAAAATAGTTCTTTTTTTAAAGAATTAGTGGCACTTCATGTACCGTAGATCAGGCGCGGCGACGCGTCACCCTGCCGCCAACATTGACAGCTGTCAATCAGATTCAATATGGCCGCCGAGCCGGTTCGATCGAACAAACATGCTTCGCTATCTGCGTCAAATCTGATGCAGTTGAGTTCAGTACCCGTTGTTAGATTAGAATGAAGATGTTTTTTGTATGAGTATTATAAACATTACTTATTGTTTATCTTAATAAATCTTTTGTTGTATCATAAACCGTCACTTGTATTTTTATTCATTGACAAAATGAATTAATCTAAATAGACAGAAATAGACAACTAAAAACTATTCATAAAGCATTATTTTTTTTTACATTTGCTATTAATGAATACCAAATGTTACGAAAGTATCACTAATACTTCTGCATCAATTTTGTAAGGATTCTTTATCTTAACACTGGTAGATGGTATTATTTATATAATTTGGACTTATATAATGCATACGTAAAGCACTAATGATATCCTATTTTATCTTCATAATAATTCCTTGTAAGGTAAAAATCCATCAATCTACAACTGGATTAAACCAGTTATATTTCAAAGGATACTTTTAAAGTAAAAAGTCTATCTGGAGATGGGGACTGTTTTCGTAATGCGATTTAACGCCCCATTATTTTCAATATAGTATATATAGTAATATTAAAATAAGATTAAAAAAACTATATCTGTATTTCCAAACAAATGCGACATTGAAACCTTCAAGAATAAAGCATATTCTTTCCTAAAAACCGGCAACACACCTGCAATATTTCTGATGTTGCGGGTGCCTATGAGAGGCGATAACCACTTACAATCAGGTGAACTTAATGTTCCTTTGCCCCCTATGTTCTAAAAATATCATATTGACATCTGAGAGGTTTCACTCTGGAAACTAACGTGATTAATACCTGGTAAATTCGTCACGATGGGCTAATTGACTGACCTATTACTATTATTTTTATCATTACTATTTAGATAGGCAGTTTTTAAAATAATTATTGTAATAAGATTAAATTAAATTCCTTTTTTCAGTTTCGCTCCAAACAAGACTACCCGTGATGTGACGTGCATAATGCGGTACTGCGTCACTGTGACGCAACACGGACGGACCTTTGTAAACTAGTGCTGTGCGAGTTACAATCGATTAATCATACAACTGATAAATCAATCGATTGTCTTGTATACGTCACACGCACGAATGAACACCCTAATGCTGACGACTAACGGAGCAATAGAAGACCAGACCTGTGTTGATAGCAATATGTCGTTTTCCTCATACAAGTAAGTCTAAACTTTTTTCTATAAATTATTTAATTAAAATCTGTCTTTTGTTTTGTCTTAATAAACAGGAGACTTAAAGTCATGGAAAGATAATGATGACTTGCAATGTTAAGTATAATATTTATCATGTCTGAACTTAACACTATATTTGTTAAGAAATATATAACTGAAAATGATAAACTTTGCCATGTAGTGCCGCCATAAAATGGGCCACCCCTTCCTTTCCCGTGGGTGTCGTAAGAAACGACTAAGGGAACTTAAAAGTCGAGAGTTGAGCAGTAGCGTTTCTCTCAAAACATAACCAAAGCCTAACTGTGGTTACCAACCCGCTTATCAATCGTGACAGCTACTGGCAAAACCCTCCTTTTGGAGGAGGCCTGTGTTCAGCAATGGACAGTGGATGGCTGATGTGAATAACTGAATGTTGTGATTTTACTGTCCAGCTCTCAAACTGTAACACAGTCCTGCAAACACATCTACATAGTGGTAAAAACATAAGTAGATCATAGGTACCGGTACAGACAATTTCTATATAAAATCTTCCTTTGGTGAAATCATCTTAATTCAGTAAACTAGCGTGTTTTGGTAAATATTAATAATTCGGGACTATAGTTGCATACAGTATATATAATTTGCCATAATATATGATAAATTATTATTTAAATTTGTGGAAATAGTATTGGTTTGTCCATTATTTAAAAAGTATTGTGATTTTATAAGTGATTTTCTCTAATATATTTTTTTTATTTATGTCTTAACAAAGCCGGGTCTTCATAACTTCTTTAAGATTCTGTAGAATAACTATAAACTTTTGAGTTCATAATTTTTGTGTTTATTGCATAGGGATGACTTGTTTTATTAAAAATTAATCCCAACACTATTTTTTTATAGAAATTGAGATGGCAAACAAGCTATTATGCTAAAATGAGTATATGAGTGTGTATTTGAATTGAATTTGACTTATCCAGTGTACATTTTATCAGAACTTAACTAAAAAACCTGGACCTTTTCATTGTAAGAAGTCTTTTAGAATGAATTATTCATTAAATTTATTAAAGATGTCGTAAAAGTTGGTTATGAATTTATCGATTTACTTTTATGTATAAGTGAAGTTCTTAGCTTCCATAATTTTATCATACAAACATCGTCTAGTTACAATTTTATTATACAGGCTGAAATCAAGCTGAACCAGAAAATCGTAAATGGCAAAAAAATATATACTTACTTCTATAGTAACTTAGAAGCAAGCTGAAGTAGCAGTGAGCTGATCACATAGTTTTGAACAGACAATCGATGGAGAAGAAAGGTTCTTGAGTGGCAATCCAGTGGTAAGGGCAAATGCAATGTAGGACGACCCCCCCCACTATATATGGTGACGACCTCAAATACCGTTAGGAAAATAGAATATGTCCTACCCATATCCTACCCATCTTTAATTCAAATCCTTTCAGTATTTTTTGGGTGAAAGTGTAAGAAAATAGGATATTTTTAGGAAGTCTTAAAAAGGCTTATATATACTTAATTAATTGATTTTGACGAAATTTTGCATGTTTTTTTTTTCATAATTATTAATTATCTGGACTGTAAGTAATTAAATTTTCGTTAATTATATGTGGTAGGTTCTAATTAGCTTATCGTTGTCATGTATAGTTAATTATTAAGTTATTACAGGTGTAAACTTTCCTAAAATAATAAATAAATAATACAGTAGAACCTCAATTCTCCGAACATCGATTATCCGAATATCCGAACATATTCTTCACGTCTCTAATTACCGATTTAGTAATAGTATTATATATTAATTGGGTGAATAGGTATTATGTAATCTATTATCTTTATAGCTCGTAATTTTTATATCATATTGTCAAAATGACGTATGTGAAACCCTTTACATAATAAAAAAAATTGAAATTTAATTATTGTTGGATTTGACATTGAAATCGATTATCCGGACTTTCGATTATATAGAATACTCCTGGTTTTATTTGATTCGAATAATCGAAATTCTACTGTATATATAATACTTATATAATTTGAAATATTGTAATTATTATTTTAATACACAGATTTGAACATAAACGTTAGTGTTTAATCATACGACCGCAAACGCCGTCATTGCCATCACGTCTTTATGTGTTATTGTTAATTGTATGACGTATTATACTACTTACATAATACATACACTATTTTCAACTTATACACGTTATAATGTTATTAATAAAATATTATAATATTACATATGAATCTAGTCGTCACCAAATCTGTATGTCAATTTTCGATTAAATGGAATCCGGTGACGGAAAATAACAAACCAAATTGAGCCCAATGGCGGTGGCAGGATCACTTCCCGCCATTTTGGACTTAAACATGCTCGATGAAATATAGGTATGTCGAAGTGAAAAATTACGTTCATCACAATAATAAGTATTTACATAATTATATATTGGCTTCTTTATAAGATCTAAATTAATTTTATTATGATATTTAAATAATACTGATTTTAGACAAATAAAAAAAAACTTAATTAGATAGCGGGACCTTAAAACATTAATAAAGGTAAAAACTTTCGTTGAGGTCACTGTTAACTGATAGTGTACCTAGGAGGATTATATGGTAATTTAAATTTATTAAATATATTTATAAAATTTATGACTCTTTTATTAAATCACTTGTAATATGTATCATCATTTTAGCCATTATCCGTCCACTGCTGGAGATAAGCCTTGTAATACGTATACTAATCCGAAATAGGGTTTCATGCAATTAAAAAAAATTTTTATGATAATGAGGATGTGATAAGTATCTATGTATTGATCGGGCACTATTGAGAACTGATCAAGAGTATGAAAGCAGGTGAGTTGCTGGAAATCTGGAAACCATCGTGATTAATTCTTTTGAAATTTGTCACGATGAGCTAATTGACCTATTTTCATTCTCACTCATTATCTCTTATTAGTGCCCAAAAAGGTCTAAATTAATACATGTCATAATCCCTTGCATCTTTCCAAGGAGTATTATGGAATCTTTTGAATTTAGATACAAACCACGTAATTACAACACTAATTAATAATGAGCATAAAAAAACATACATTTTAAAAAACGCGTAATGAAAGAGAGAGAAGAATGAATAAACGCAGTGTGCGAGCGAGACATTAAATATCTATAAACATAAGGTGTAAAAGAAACATATGAATGAAAAGATTGTGAACAGATCATTGTCTTTTAAACATACAGAACTTAAAATTATACAAATCAAATTAATTTATACATCAGCTAATTAATTGTCCCTTATACAATTTTTGCGTTTAAGTGCTTATGTCTTCATCTTGTACCAACTATTAAAAATGGAATACGTAACGAGACATTTAAAATTAATGAAATTATCTCCGTCTGACAGTGAACTACGTAAAAAGCCGTCATAACCATATGTCATGGCGTACTATGGTGAACGATGAAGCCATTTATCCAAAAAGTACACGAAAGTATCTTTGCCCAATCGCAAACAGAATTCAGATGACAAGATTATTTATACTTGGAAATCGGCACAACTTATCGGAACATCATTAACAACGTTACTTGAATTATTTACATATATATTTTTTTTATTAATAAGTCTGTAAATTTTATATCAAAATCATCAAAACAATTTCAATGATTCAAATTATAATCCGAGTATAAACTTGCTTATTATTTTAATGTTGGTAATGGAAGACTGGTGGTGGACTGAAATGAAATAAGTGTGGTCGCTTAAGATTTTATTGAACGTAAAAGTTAGCTATACATTAAGAGATTTAGCGAACAAATGACTAAATATTATAAGACTATTATTGAACTTTTGAAAGTAATTATGGAAATTGGATAGGGCATATATTAATTTCATAATCTATAAAGTAAATACAGCAATTACCAATCGCAAAAAACCGTTGACCAATGAATTCGTCAGGCGGTTACAGTCCTCAATCGGGCACCTTTCATTTAAAAAAAGAACCATACGCCATTTCATGTCAATTTTTGAATTATTCATCGTGCGAATGCGCGAGCGCATCGATTGATGCAAACAAAAAGCGCTCGCTCGCTAATCTTCGCCCTCCTTCGACTTGCTTCGGTTTCCCTCGTGTCCCAATGCTGCCAACCGACGCATTTATTATTCAACTAGTTTTTGCAGTCACGCTGCGCAAAGACACAACAGGGAATGCATTTATGTGATAAATGATTTATTTTTTTCCACGTATCCAAAAATCTTTTTCATTTAATATCGGTGTTAGTATTATATGTTTTTGTTATAATGTAAACCTATTCATGGCAATTCAATCAAAACCGAAATCTTAATGCTGTGTCATAATAATCCATACATTCACAACAACGTTCCGAGAAGCTGATCGGAGACGTAGTATTGTACTTTTTATAACGATATGACAAGATTAACTACTGAGACTGACTTCGTTTTTTGTGTCGTCACTTTATTAATAGGCAGTAGAAGATCTGGTGACCATCAAGCTCGTGCCTCAATATTCAATTGCGCCTAATGTTTTACTTTAAAATTTCCGTTGCCAATTTTTACACAATCTAGTCATAATTTATCAATTATTAATTCGATACTAAAATCGTTGTCTTGCCGTCAGGCCAATTACAAGTTACATTGCGATGCTTTAAATGCAGAAAAAATATAGTATTCGAATATCGGAGCGTTCATCCCCCGCGCCCGCACGTCCGCCGCACCTCGACGCCGCGTCTCGACTGTACGTGATTGGTTTATTAATTAGGCGAATCATCGTCGGGTTCCATTTTTAAAAATAGGCGGGATTCTTGCTGTGCGACTTTTCTTTTTAATTTTGGCCAGTGCTGAATGCAATTAGACTTGCCAATATGAGTTTTTTGTAATAATCTCACGGCGGCGATAAAAGTACATTTAAGATAATTAATAAGGCCGCTTCACAAGTTTGTCATTACCAAAGGTTAATTAACCATATACTTGCTTAATTACTTTCTTAGAACAATCAATAAGTGAGCAAAAGCTGTATACATTATAACACAACAAAACACTGACAATTCCTGAATTTTTTTCAAGACACCTAAATTAAAATTAATTAAATCTTGTATGCAATTTTTTTATTGACGTTTACTAATGACAAGTAATAACTATTGTCTATAGATATAAACATAGCTTATAGAACTCACACTGATGTGATGGGCATCGATTTTTCTACATAATTTGTACTATATATATGTACAAATTTTCTCGCTTATAAAATCTAAATTCCACCAAGTATCAACAATTTCCAGTATCAACATTTATATAGATACTAGCTTTTACACACGACTTTATCCACATGACCAGGATATGTTCACTGACCGGAATAAAATGTAGCCTATGCCCTTCTTCATCGCATATAGTACGTGTATACCAAATTTCATAGTGAATGGTCGAGTCGTTAAAAAGCTAAGAGGTAACAAGCAAACTCACATTCAAATTGAGGATTCTTTTGGTGGTAGAACTGTTGCTGCATGTTATTTGCTGAGTGATATAATTTGAAATGTGTAATTTGAGGTATAATACCTTAGTCCTCAGCAATGGCAACGCATAAAAGGTATCATAGGCGATACAGTATACTCTGTTAGGCCCATGATAGTGTTCATGTTTATAAGCGATGGTTATCTCTTTCCATTAGGTGGGCCATCAGCTTGTTTGCCATTTTAAGTTGCGAAAAAATTTAGCACACAAAATATAGTCCATTGCTGATTCAGCAAGATAACCGAGGATCGATGGGGAAGAAAGATTTTCAAGTGACGATTTTATACTAGAGTTCCCTTTAGAATAGAATAGAATAGAATAAATTTATTGTGAGCTGTATGTTACAATTTTTTGTAAGATGTTATTAACGTCTCAAAGGAAAACAGCCTACCCATACATCGGGCATACAATACGATTAATTACAAAACATTAATTATTTTACAGTCATACATTAAAATTGTCAATAAAATTGAAAATAAAATAAAACATGTCAATCAACAGTCACAAACTAACTCATGGTCACCATTAGAACATATTAATTATCATCCTATATATTAATTAAATTATTTATAATCTCAATGTAAAAAAAAAAAAAAATGTCATACAGCAAAGAATTCATTCATATTATAGAAAGCATTTGCAAGTAGCCATTTTTTTAATAATAAGTATTAAATCATTCAATCAATCATCAAGTAATAATTAAATTAGATAAAGCAAGGATCCTGAATATGTTATAGGACATCAATAGAAACAAGTGGCTTTGTATTGTTTATTCCTTACCTTATAAAAGCCAGTGTGGAGGGCTGGGAGACTATGTTTAGTAATAGACAAATAGATGAGGGATTTAATACCTCAACATATGCAGTCAAATATTAAATACTATTATAAAATATTCACCTGCTTAATGTCTAGAATATAATACGTGTTAAACCTACGCAAGACATCATAATTTGTCTTATTCCTAGACAGAATTTTGCTATATCAAAACGCAGCTCTAGTTTATATTAGTAAACAAACACAAGTTTGTATCGTAAACAACTCAAAGGAAATAAGATAAACAATTAAAAAAAATCTCAAATATACTCAAGAATTTATTTAGTGATATATATAAGTATTATCTTACTATTAATATCGTTTAATACGCACCCATTACTTTTCATAATTAAACAAATCAATAAAAAAATATAATATTTCATGCTTATTAAGGCATAGATTAAGCATAGTACCTGCAGTCCCATTAAAAGTCATAGACAATATTTCGATATTATTAAAATGAAACAACAAGGCGAAGGAAACAAACGATTAAAAATTTAGATTCGTAACGAATGCGACCGGGTAAGGTCAACAGAAAAATAGCGCAAAAAGTCCGAGGTCCGTTCCCAAGTTATGTCTTGTGGATACCGTTAGAGGCTCTCGAACATGAGACGGGGTAAAAAACAACCGAAAACTATTCCAATTGCCAGTATCAGGAATCCGATTTGTGTCCTATAACATTTTTGAGAGGTTATTTTGAACGAGAGTTTGTAATTTTCACGAGATACGAATTGAGATAAAGTTGAATTTATGATATATTATGGCAGTATAATTGCTGTATTTTTCGAGTATCATTAATTAGTCTTTTAATAAGATGTATCTTAATATATGTATATTTATTCTTCTTTTGGATTCGGCGTTTTTGGGTTGCCATTAACCATGTATGTATTTTTATTATGACAATATATTTATGTAATGACTCGAAAACTTGAGTAATTATGTCTTTTTATATGTAGCGAAATTCCTTTTAAACAAAATTGTATCTACTAAATAAATATGTTCAATACTACAATTCCTTACAGGGTAGTCAGAGGCGTCTGTCGACTATTAAATATTAATTTCCTTTCAAACATTGAGGAAACAGTTAATTGCAATATTCATATGCTACTTTGCATACGAAGAAAAGTTCTCGTATACGTATAAAAGAATATAAACATCGAATGTGTACTCGTAAAAACACTTAAAACACATTTAAACGCATAAAAATACTGAGTTTACTCGCAAATGATAGCCCGCGAGTAGTCACATATCTGCAGCAAGCAGAAAACATTTCATCCAGTCGCCAAGAGCAGACAAGTCGGCTGGCCGCTACTATGTAAGACGGGGACATAAATTCTTCAAAGGGTTAAACAAAAATAAAAAATCTGAAACCCCTTTAAGAGAGCTACCGAACTATAATTTATGGGAGTGGGCGCAGCGCGACGGCCATCGCTCGAAATAAAATTAAAAAAAATAAAAATTAAAAAAAATAAAATAACAGCCGAACGTTTCCGAACGGAGACGCAAAACGGTGAAATTGGAAATAATTTCGCGATAGCATCTCGCTCGCCGGTACCTTTCAATTTCTTTACGTTTGCAAATCTGTTGTTTTGTTTTGTCGCAAAATGGAGTTATGGCCGGCTGGCGGTGGTCAGAGCACGATCCTGTATTAAACTAAATTGTATTAGTAAATGTGCCTTTTTATTGTTCTCGCGAGAGCTGGCGGTCCACTACTATCATCGTTCGCTTGTTACTTTTACTGACAATAAACGATTTGTTTTATTTTAGTCAATTTACAAGTGCAATACCTAGTTACTTTTATAATTTAGATAATGTAGTAACCTGAAATTGGACGTGTTAATACAAAACAACATATGATTAAAGGAACAAGTATAGACGAAAATATTCTAGCAACTTAAGGACTTTCAATGAAATAGCTTAGGCAGTTGCTAGTTTGCAATTATATCTCAAAACGTTTTGTTCCGAAATTTATAGGGGTTTGATATGAGAAATGCTGTGTTGATTCATATATGTATGTATGTAGAAAGAAGAAATGCAATGTATGCAAATGTACTAAAAATGCAATGTAATGGAATGGGTGGGATTAGGTACCAACTTGCATGTATGTAAAAACAGACAATTTAGGCACTCGCTTATCTTTACTCCAGAAGAGACTTGACATCAATAAATATTAAAATATTGGAATAACTCAAAGATGTTACGTAAAATCGTCAGTACATCGAAAGGTATGTTTACCAAATTCGTAGACATCAAATAGTAAATTTTAATTATACACCTAATTTTAACTAATTTCAAAGTGGTCTATGCTTAATATGGTTGTCTTGTCTATGGTTGTCTAAATACCCGCTAATAATTCGTCATTGCCTATTCTTTACGTTAGTAATGTCGCAATAGAATGATAATTATGTGCGATCGTGATTTCAAAATTACCGTTATTCGAATGGTCTGGTGACACCTTTGTTACACTAAAGATATGAGAATTATTAACTATACTAATATTATAAAGAGAAAAGATTTGATTGTCCGTTTGTTTGTAATAGATAAATTCAAAAACAATTGAATCGATTTTAAAAATTCTTTCAGCTATATAAAGCTATATAATTAGCAAGTAATATAGGTTATATATTATTTTCAAAAATTCTATGTACTCCTCGTGCGGAACCGGGCCAAATCGCTAGTTAATTTATGTAAAGCTTATTTTCATCATATTTGTCTACAGAATAATTAAAAAAGAATATATCACCAAATGACCAATAAATATATTGTATTCTGCTTTAGTTATATTATGCATTTCCACATTTCGTCATCATGATCATCATCATCTCAGCCATTATCTGTCCACTACCGAACATAGGGCAACCCCATAGCCGGCCATGTTACATGTTATATCCAAATAATTTTTATTTTTTGTAAACCAGTGTAATAAATAATCTTGTACGAATTAAAACGAATTATATCCTTTTGAAAATTGTAGTAAAATTATGTTGTAATGGTCTATCGCAATTCATTTCAGTATATTTTCAAATAATGATTGATTTTTATTCTTCTTTTCATTTAAGAGTTTCCTCTTGTCGGTGCAACTAATTCATGCATCTTCCTTCAGCCAGCTCTATCCCAGGCCATATCCTTTATCTCCCTATACTACATGACGCCTATTGTTTCCTTTATCTGTCCCATGATTTTTATTACATGATATTTATGACATTAAACTTTCATTTGAATCAAACTTTTGTTTCTGTAATCATTCAATTCTCCTTTCAAATCTGAACCACATTCCAGGATGCAAGTTGGGTACTGTCAAATAAATCATTTAGTTTTCAACGTGTGCTCCTAATAATGAGATAAGAAAGTCTAGCCAAAATACAGTTAGTCGGACACACGAGTCAGTGATAGGAATATCACATACATTAGTTATTGACAGCGCAGAGCGAGCCGGCGCGCGCGCAACATCAACCTAATCATAAGTAGACATGCGCAAATTAGAAAGTTCGGCACCGGGTGAGCCCAGGAATATTGCTTTGATATACAAACACACGAAAAAAGTGGATATGGTATAAAATTGCATTGTAGAAATGCTTCTGTTGTGTAGTAGCACAGTGTAACAATAACCAGTGATCCAATGACTCGAAAAATTCCACGATAATTGGGGACGCATTGCTCTGCGTCCTTTGGTCGACTGGTAGACGATGGTAGTAGTTTGAAATCTGAGTTAGTTGCTTGAATAAATTAAAAAAATACAAATAGACTAAGATTATGTAATATGGATAAGAGTTCGTTATCTAAATGGCCGAGAAAATTATTAATAATAAGGAAACTTATAACCCACCTTTTAATAAGCAGTAAAAAATGTTAATAGCGTCACTTAAGAACTTTAATGACACCATTGTCGATATACATTTGAAGCTCTTCATTGCCATTTCTGAGCATAAAAGTACGCCATGCTTTAGTATATATAATATTTATATTGACTATTTACAGTGCTAAACAAAGAAGCACGTATTTGTATGATTTAAACGAGAAAAGAATAGTAAGTACGAGATGTGAGATACTACTTAATATACCGACGAATTTTTTTAGTCTGTTGATAAATACTAATTAATAAATGAAAAAAATACTACCTATCTCTCTCTCTCATCAGTGCTAGATTGTAACCTGGTATATTTATTAGCCTATTATTGATAAATTCATTTACTGCCTCATTTCTAACCATTATCTTCTTGTCGCTCTCATAAGATCTAGATTATATAATAACTTATTATTATCATGTTGTTTACTACAGTTTTGTATGGTTGTCATTTCAAGTTTTGCTTTTTGTATGTTATGTTTTATTTCTCTAGTTAACCAACTTAAAAACAGAGATGGTTCCACGTTCGACTGTAATTTTTTTTATGCCTTCATCGATAGCATGCATATTCTTGTATATTCTCAGTATAAAATTAAATGCAAAGTAATTTGACATAACTACATATTAACATAACATTAGGTAAATATTTACTGCCTACGACAAAAACTACTGTAAGGTTATGTTTGCCGCTAAAAAAAGGACAATTCAATCGTGCAAAACCAGTTATTTTTATTTGAAAATTAAATTATTGAACCGATTTTATACAATTTCTACGGAACTAATTTGAAAGTATATTTGGAATTATTTTATATCTTTCAGATATAAAAAAAATCCAAATCTGTTTATAAATGCTGGAATAATGAGGTAACAAACATTGCTTTGTTACTAATTTCATTTAAGGAATGTTTCTATAAGAAATTGTTGTATTGAAAATGACATTTATGAGCAAAGCTTGCTCAAAATGAAACTAATCAAATTCTACTATAAAAAAGGCATATCCATAACGCACTGATCCGTGGCCCACCAATCCTGTGTCACAGTCTATCACGATGCATCAATAACGATTACTCAAAATAACCAGCTCCGCTCGTTGCTTACCGGTTTCTCGATCAAATGTATGAATGAACCGCTTTTTTTTGCTTCGACTCAATCGTCTGCTTAACGTTTGGGTGTGCTTGATTAATATTATGATGTGTTGCTATTTGCAATGTAAGTGACTAATTTGGACGTGTAAATTGGAGTTACGGCTTTGTACATTGATAATTATTTAAATAAGCGTATGGTGGTAGGCAGTTAATTTTATAATAACAGTACGCCAATTAATTGTATTGATGCCTTATAATATGGTCACTAATAATATAACCCAATAAGTTTAGCCTGTATCGTGCCCTAAACCAGACTGGAATTATGGTGACATATTAATATTGGTTACTTTATGTTGATGATACATATTTGGCTTTGTTTGTTCCGATGGAACACCTTATTATCTATAGACTACTTATAACAACGAATTGACGAGGAATACTAATTGTTAAAACTGACCAGAACGCATTATACATGCTGTCCGTAGCTGTTTTTATATTTTTTAACAAGACCGCTTATTTATGTCTATAATTATTTCTATTTTTTTTTCTTTTATTAATATTTAAATAGTTTCTTCTTATTGGGGCAACTAATTCATGCATTCACTTCCAGCCAGCTCTATTCCAGGCCACACTGTGACGTCCCTATACGATATGACATCTAGTGTTTCTTTTATCTATCCCATGTAGATATAACACGATCTTCCTTTTCCTTTCTTGCCTTCTATTTTTCCTACTGGTATGCTGTTTAAAAAATCGTCATGTCATTTTGCCTCCTTTATTTTTTATTGTTTTTATTAATGTTCTTTTCTCATTCACTCTTTTCAAGACTTCGTTCGTTAATTTTTTTGTCAAACCTATCCTTTTCATTCTCCTCCATATCCACATTTCAAATGCCTCAAACATTTTTTTGTTTTCTTTTGCATCATTGTCCATGTTTTACGCCCATATAAAGTTTTGCACCAAATGTAAGTTTTTGACCCTTGACCATTAGTCGCTTTTTACGACACTCACGGGAAAGGAAGGGGTAGTCCTATTCTATGCCGGGACCACACGGTATTCATTCCAATACATTCGAAAAATAAGCTTATTTCTTATATGTTCTAAAACATCTATACCTAAGCAGTTTGCAATATCTAATTCATAATGATAATCTCCAAGGTGAGAAGGCCGATGCAGCTCTTTGCTCTCTGATAAAGGTCTGATAACAAAGTATTTATGTCTGTATGAAGGTATATTCATATTTGCACGTAACGCTAAATGCATAGTACACTCATATATAGCAAACTAAGGTAGCGAAGTACTGATTAAACAATGATCTAGAATAAGAAATAAAATATTTTGATTGAAGTTACACGTATATATTATAATTTTTTTACTAAATACAATAAAGAGGGAGATTAAAATGAAAATAGTAAACGTAACATCAACAGTGCGTAAAAATTAAAATATTGTGCCAGACTCAACGTGCATCCTATAGTCGAACAAATGACTACAAAATTTAAAAAAGGAACGATATAATACTCACAAAAGAAAAAAGTAAAAATATAATAAAAATCTAGTTAAGTAGATAGGATGTAGCTTCATTTAGCTAAAGTGCAATAAGTTTGGCATCTACAAAATCATATATGTATAAAATATGCAAGAGTAAATTATTTTTCGTTTTAAAAACTCATGGAATGATCTTGAAATTTCATACAAGCACATGATATGTATCCGTTATGGAGACAGGTTATTTTTGCTCCGGTCAGTCAACGGTCCCGGTTACATGAATCAAAGGGTTCACACGTTTTTAAATAGATTTCTTAAATCAAGAGTTTTCATCAACAAGTACGCTAAGTATCTGTACTAGCTGACTTTGTGATTATTTAGCGGTATGATAGCAACAGTGAGAAGTTCTCCGAAAGTGTTTGTTGTGGCAGCGGCTCCCCGTAGTGCTTGTTGTGTTCCCGTGTTGACGGTCGCAACCATCACAATGCGTGTTTCTGTGCAGTCGTTGTGTAAACTAACAAGAACATCGATTCTCTCGGTATGTTCAGATGTTTTAGTTTATTCATATTATGTCATATCGAATTTATCCTATAACTTGTTGTATTTTGCGCAATCATCTACTTTGTTCTCAAGCGACTTTCGAAAAAAGAAATTCAATTCGGTTGTATATTTTTTGTTTATTATTATTTATTATTATAATACATTCATGTACATAACAAAGAGTTGTTATAACTAGAGTTAGAGTACTCCTCCTCCCCCTCCTCACAACTCCATCAGTTTAGACTGATTTAGATTTTTTTTTATCTGAAAGGATATGCTTACAAGTTAGTTTCATAAAATAAAAAACAATTTTTGCTTAGTAGTTTAGATGAAAAATCTGGTGTTATCACAATTGGAGTCAGTTTTTTTCTTTTAATTATTAAAGGATAATCTTTAAATTATAACCTCACTTGATTTATATTGTAGAGAAGACTGTAGAGATAAGGTGTGCGTAGATGAGCGTAGAGTACCAGGAATTAAAAACGATGGTTTCCAAGTGGTAAGCGTAGATTTTGCTAGATATGAAGTTAATCTTGAACTAACATCGATGTTGCTAGTGATGAGTGACTAAGTAAATTGGGTTTAATTAAATACTATTCCATTACTAATCGGTAATATAATACAAAATTGTCAGAAATCCCAAGCTTTTCGTGCTAAATGTCGTCGAGACTTTTGTATATAATGTTTTATATTAATGTTTGTGTATAATCTGTTTTAATCATAGGCTAACCCCCTTATTCATAAAACCTAAAACATTTGGCTTTGACTATTGCATTGTATTGTCACTTTCCATCTTTCTTTCAAATTAGGAATTTATTTTAAAATAGAGAAAACAGTTCAATAGCTAACTTTATGAGCGGTGTGACGTCTTTTATGAAAAAGGAAGTACTTATTACATAATTACGTTATATTATAACTACTACTTACATAATATGTTTTAATAAAGCTCAATAAAAATGAAACCAAGTTTTATGGAATTTATCACAATAAGAGTCTTTAAATGAAATTAATAACAAGTCGAAATATTAATTAATTTATCGATTTTTTATTTGTAGGCTGTATTACTATTGGATATCGACAAACTATCTTTGGATCGGATCCATTCTTCGATTGTCTAAATGTTCATTAAGTTTTGTTTTTCATTATATGAGCCCAAGAGACCTACATTGCTATAATAATATTAACACTACAGCAATCTTGACGAGGCTAACATAAACATGCACTTATGTAAATACATCTGCCCGTGTATAGAGTGCAATGTGCAGCGATAAGGTATCAGATAAGAGATCTTGTGTTATCGTGGATGCAGTGGTGCGTCACTTGATCATGCGTTCAGATCTAGATATTGCGAAAAAGTTGCATTAGAACGAAATAATTTAAAGACAATGTCACAAAGTACAAGTATTTTGAATAATATTAAAATTATAATATGAAAGTTTGTAATGATAGAAAAAGGTATAGATAGATGTCTGTTACTCTTTCACGTAATAACTATACAACGAATTTAAATTAAATTTGGTACACAAATACATTATATCCTAACATAGCGGATAGGATAGTTTACAGATTAATTAATGCAGACGAAGTCGCAGAATATAGTTAGTATCGATGTAATGAAACTCCATCAAAAAGTCATAATACAAACAATGAATTTTAGAACAATTTAATGTTTTAAAAATTGGGTCCATGGAGAAGAAAGAAGGTTTTTATTTTGTAATTTAGTACCACAGGTCTACTTTGTATTATTCATCGTCTTAAACAAATAAATAAATGTTTGTCTTATGAACAACTAGCTATCTGCTCCGACTTCTTATGATTTTTTTCTAATAAAATATAGCTAATGTTATCCGCTGAAAACGAAACTTTCTATAAGTAACAAATTTTTTTAAATCTATTTTACGTCTATTAATTGCAAACAAAAAACTTTTCTCACTATAATATTAATTTAATTTTTTTAGAGAATTAGCCTTCATTTTTTAAAGGTTCATTAATTAATATACTTACTTTAAAGTAAATAAAAATGTAAGTGTAACTAAATAGTATATTATATATTTTCATTTACTTTAGCGTAATATGTATTTAAAGTCAATGTAATATCTCTGTCTGCAAATGGATGTTTATAACTATCTATGTACCTACTGTAATTTTTGTTCAAGGCATTTTGTAGTTCTTGTTTAGGATTATCTATTTTCCATAATTCCTTAGACTATAAAACTTTTATATAACCTTCTCATACATTACTCATTAGTTCCCGGTACTGTTTATATTATTTCAATGAAACTTTTCAATGAAAACTCCTGATACAAGATACATGAGTCACAGTTTCCAAATCGATTTCCCCATTCTCGATCACGTCTTCCGAATATCGTTCGACATCAAATCAATTCAAATCGATAAAAGAATCGAATGCTTCGTCGAGCAATTTTCTGACATCTCGTCTGCTCCTCCGAACGCTGACAGATCGTTTTGTCAACAATACCTATTGTCTTGTGATGTTTGAAAATACGAACATCACCTTTCAAAATTTTTGAGACGTTAAAATGCTCAGTTGGTACTTTATAAAATTAGTAATGACGTGTTAAGATTTATTAAATATTTTATTTTAATAATATTAGATATATTAAGCCTAACTCCAATCACCAATCCGACTGCAAAGTGTAGCAACTACTGGCAAAACTCCCCTTATAGGGAAGGCTTATGTCTAGCAGTAGACAGTTAATGGCTAAGATGATGATTAGAAATATGTGTGATCATCCCAAGTTTCACCCGCCATGTGGTCCTGACAAATAATGAGCTACCTCTTCCTTTTCGATAGGTGTTGTAATAAGCGATTAAGGGAATTTAAAAGTTACGGGATGGGATGCAGCGTCCCTCTTAAAACATCACCAAAACCTAATTGCAGTTGCCAACCCGCTTGCTATGCTTGGCGACTACTAGTAAAACCCACCTAGGAGGAGACCTATGTTCAGCAGTAGACGGCTGTTATGATGGTAACTAAAAATATGAAAGTTTTTTTGTTAATCTCTTAACAGTTCATCGGCTTAACGAAGTACATTATATGGCATAGAGAAGAAAATATCTCAAATACGAAGTCGTATACAAGGTAGTACTTAAATAAATAAAAGAAGCTTTCTAGAACGCTCTAGAAAGCAGAAATGAACAGATTAAAGACATTTAGACTATTATGTAATAATAATTTTTAATGTAAAATGTGAAAAATAATCATAGGTATATTTTTAGGGAGTATTCCACAAGTGTATCTGAATATGTAACTGAATAATAGAATTCCATAGAAATATGGATCTCAAAGCAATAAAAATGTTACCATTTTAATAGATACAATACAATACAAAAATATGCACACAGAAAATACAAAAAAAAAAAATAAGAACCAATTTTTTTCTTGAAATCGTTCAGAAACAAGAATTGTCGTAATGTAGAAATCTAAGTATTTGCAAAAATAACTGTAGGGAGGTGTTATTGACACTGAGCTATTTTTATCGCAATACTTTTAAATCGAGTATTAATTTTACAAATATTCAACATGTTTTTTTAAATTGTTTGAACGTAGGTACAACCTCATTTCGGTAGCATACATAATATTTGCATTAACTTACCTACCACAAAAATTGAAAACACGTAAAAACCAAACGTGTTACCTGTTCAGACATTTTGTTAACTTTAATATACATACATACATATATTTTTCTTTATTTTTTTTTTTTTGTTTTTAAGTGACTTCAAACAGAAGGCTTTCGCCTCTATTTTTTGTGCATGTATGATTTGTAACACCTTCGCTAACTACCTTTAAATTAAATTCAGAAGTTTCGGACTCAGTTTCGTATTTTTGTTCATTCTGACCCAATAAATGGAGCTTATTGTTTCATTCGTCGTAAATGTAAAAATTATGACAAATAATTGCAAAAGACCAATATTTATAATTTTTATGGTATGCATTTGATAATTATTTCTGCAATCGATAGAGTTTATCCACGTGTTAGTTCTATATTAATTTTGTTATAATTGAAATTGAATACTTATACTTACTTAAATATATATAAATTATGATCTACTAGTTCTTATGTTCGATTTTGTCCATATGACAAAGATATTTATTTATTTGAACTATAATTCACAGTGAAACTATGTACATATGGCGGACTTAACACCGGATGGTGTTCTCTACCAGTAAACCATTGGGCAAACCGAGAAATAAGTAGGAGGTGCATTATTGAATTGAAGAAATATAAAAAGCAATAATATAATAATGTATTAATATTTAGAGATCAGAACATTCTACATCACTTGACCTATTTAAGTTTATTTTATAGGAGGGGCAAGCTAGTTCCTAAATATATATTTTATATATATTTAGGAACTAGTTTGCTTTTATATATAACTAGCTTATATTTTCTCTCTGACATTATGTTACGAAGCTTTGTTCAGATCTTAGGGTGAGCACGGTCCATCTAAATACGCCTATGCCTAAATCGTTCTCTATCTCAAATAATATACACCGCACTTCATCAGGATTGGTTGACCAGACGGCTTAAAAAAGGCTTTATATATGATTCATAATAGGATTTATTTTGTATAACCAGCCGATAGAAAATTTATTTAGTACTACGTTATCAACGAGAGGGACTTACTACACTGTGTAAGTTATACGAAGCAAATCGTATAATGATTTCTGTAAGACGGACTTTTTAATATCCCAAATAAAACTCTAATAAATAACAATATGTAGAAAGCCATAATCACTTTCACAATAATTATAATATTAATAAGAACAACAACTTATACTATTAGAATAAATACAACACTAACAAACAATACTTTTCCCATTGCATTTACAATTAAAAAGGTGAACTGCGTGACGGTGTACATCAAGGATGCATTTTGGGCCCATTATTATTCAACGTGCGGATATATTTACTACCAATATATGAATCCAAAGGCTGTCTAATATTAGAAATTGTCTTATTATATGTATTACACTTGTCCTTATATTTAGATTCCTAAGCATTACGAATGGCAGACAATAGTGAAAACATTAAATATTTTCTCTCATTATTACAGTTTTGTTTAGAGCATTCGATATGCGGAATTTACTAAAGAATTGTATTGAGTTTTTATTTATATTTACACAATAATGAACGTAAAACAATAGAATAGTATACACGTCGATATCTTAGGTAATATTGAAATATGTTGATGACGAAATTATGACATTTTGTTGAAAAAAAAACTTGGATTTTTAGGTGAAGAAATGTTTTAACTGGAATGTATTGATTACTTTTAGGTATTCATACACACCTATTGTATGGAACTTGTTAAGGAAAGGTATTGAGTATGAATGTGGATGGCTATAAAGGCAGAGTAAGACCTAAAAAGACATGGATGGACTATGATATGACCAGAATTGGAGTGAATGTAGAAATGATTGCGAATAGAGATGAATGAAAGAATAAATATTACGCCGACCCTAAATAAAAAATTAGAATAAGGATAAGAAGACGTTGATGGATAAAACAGATGCACAGACTTGATAAATAATAGCATTCTTTGACCTCGCAAAAAGTTTTGCAGTCTACCACCATTTACTGGATTTAACTTTTTTTATCAGGATATAAACTATTCTACCTCTTGAGTAGGAACAAAAATACAGATTTATTTGTCTTATTAAAATCAATTGAAGGGTTTCCGACATTATCTTGAACAATTATTGTGACACGGGATTTTTATCTATTCAAAACAGGGATAAACATATATTACCAATAAAATTAATACATATATACCGATTTAATGTTAAATATGAAACTTTATAAAGATGTTTGGATGTTTGTTATTGAATGTACATAAATATTCTTTCACATAGGAATTATTTCCGTGTAGATTAAATAACAACATAATAACAATCGCAAACAGAATTTAAAATGACAATATTCTTTTTTATTAAAGAAAAAAATACAAAAATATGAGCAAGTAAGATTTTTTTTTTTAAATAAAAATAAACAAACCCTTTATCTATAGTTTATGGCTGATGGTTTCTGACCAAAGTCTAATAAATAAAAAAATATATATATCTTTTATATTCATCGTTTTGTTCGTGTCTAAAATAACTTTTTAATTTCAACATCTTTGCGTATCATTTATTAGGAATGGTGTGAACAGTTGTCTACCAAAGACAAATGTAAAGTGTAATTAATTACTTATAACTAATGTTTGCTAAAACTTGTGCAATAGTTATAAACAACGTTTGATTAGCATTCCCGTTTACAATTTTACAACGACGCATCACATAATTTACTAACATTACGTGTTTCTACTTGAGAATTGTTATTTTATGTCTGAAAGATCGTAGGTAGCTGGCAATTAATAGTATTATAAATTAGTACTGCATTACTTAAACTACACAATAAAGACACAGCTAAGAAACACATTGCGTCATTTATAAGTCCAGTCGGAGCAATGCGTCCCGAATAGTCGTATAATTGTTTGGAACATTCAAAAGACTGGGCTGACATTAATATCTTCGCAACCCTTTGGATAAATATTAAATTAATATATCAATAGATAAGTTTTCGTTAACAACTGCACGAGAAAGAACTTGATGCTAAGGTTAAACTTATGATTTTAAGTCAGTTGGTTCATTTAAAGATCATGTGAATCCCAAAGATTTCTCTCCAGTAGGGAATGAGAGGGAATTGTTAGTTAATTAGCAATATAACTTAACGAATTTTCAAACTGATATGGCAGTCTGCCATAGAACTGAAATCTGTTAAAGTAGACGTGTTCTGTAGTGGTAAATAAGCTTAGTGTGAGATGATCTGCGGCTACGTGGAGCGACAACACGTAAGATTGCTTATAACTAGAAACGAAAAGCCGAAGATCATGCTCAATGACGTGACTTGAGAGAGGCTTATGTCCAGTAGTGGACTATTATTGTGTGTGTGGCTATTTGTAATGATGACAATTAGATATAAATAGACGATGAACACTGTTAATGATCCAAATTAATTCAAAAGAAAGAAACAATCTCGGTTATTAATCACGGTGGTTTCCAGGAGAAACCGGAGAAACCGCGTGGAGGTGGATCTGACAGGCTATATTGCTAGCAATGGAGATTAAAGTCCCCGTTACTAACGATATTTCTTCCTTCCCCCCCTCCCCTTAACCCCTTCCGTAATGGGCGATGTTTGGCTACTGCAAACTAATTGCGACTTACGTGTCTAATCAGATGGCCAGTTTATACAATATTGCAGTTCTCAAAAATTGGCTAGTAAAATAATTCATTAGTCTTAACTTTCCTTTTTATACCACACTTTATAAATAATAAATAATATAATCTAAACGTTTGTAAAGATGTTTGGATTTTGCTTTCAATCACGCTTAAACAGCTGAACGTATTTGAATGAAATTTGTTATGCCGGTAGGTACATGCTTAAAATATAACACAACATACCTTACTTAAAATGTAACATAGGATACTTATATACTGATTTACATAAACAGACAACAATAACAGCTAATAGTTGACCCATGAATTAAGTAAAAATTATCATCCAGTAAGGTTTACACAGTGCAATGGTGTGTTTCTAGAATAACATCTAGCACCGTAGCACGCTACGGTGGTTGTCTACAAAGACAGTTATCGTGAACCTATGGCACATTCAACAAGTAGATAGTTGACATGTCAGAGATGAAAGAATCAAGTGAAATCACAAGAACAATGGCATACGGTTCCCACACGGCGCGAACGCCGCCGTTCTGAGAAATCGCGGTGTCGCGTGGTTCCCGGCGCCGTCGTACTTTCCTATAATTTTGGAATTACTCATTTGTTTCGCGTTACATGCTCGCAACAATCGTGTATGTACTCGTGTCTTCCTGGACGGAAAGAAATTTGAATATTTTTATTTGGAACTGGTTGTATTTTGTGAATACTGCCAGTTCACACGTCACAGGGAGTCTTTGTACAAAATGTGTCTGCTTAGATGCCTCTGTCTGACTCATTTTTCTTCCATGAAGCCTGTAGTTTTTTTTAATGAATGATAATGAAATGGTGTGAATGAAATCTTTGACAATAATTAATCACGATGGTTTCCAAAAGGAACCACGTGGAGGTTGACCTAACATATAAATTAATAATAATGCTAATAATATTGCTAGCAGTGGGAGTGACGTTCCCATTACTAACAATTCTTCTCCATCCAGCCGCTGTAGTTGCATGGCTATGTTTTAGTTTGTTCGTGAGATATAGCAGTAAAATTAAAAGGTATAGAGATGAATCCTACATCTTAATGCGGGGGCAAAAGAAATCAGTACTAATGGATCTATCAGCTCCTTTGCTGGCAATGTACTTTGTGAGGTCGACCTCCACACGAGTAAAGTAATCGGAAAACATCGTATTTAATTTTTGTTGAATTTGTCACGATGGGTTAACTGCTCTGCTTTTATCTTCGTCCATTATCTCTCACAACCTCGCAAAAAAAATTTATTGCACCAAAACATACAGTAACAACAATAAGTTAATAACAATGTTAGCAAAGGTGAACTTATCTCTAAAAGAGATCTCTTCCAGTCAACCTAACATAGTGGCATAGGAAGTAGTGAGTATATAGTAGTCATATACTGTTAGTACAAATCATTTTTCATCCATAAAAAAAAATGTAGTCTTCAGGAATTATTCCTCAAAAAGAAACTCATGAAAAATATCACAGTTTCTTCTGTGATGTCCATGATACTGTCCATAAACATAGATGACGGTTACCACTCATCATTAGGTGGGTCGTTAGCTTGTTTGCCATTCTAAGTATAATAAAAAATACTTTGTGTAATGATGCAAATTAAGCTTTAAATGTGACAGAGATGCTCTGGTACATTTACTAATAGATAGAGCATGTTAAATATATATACAAAATTTATGGCCATCAAAATCAGAGATCTCGTACGTACCTATTAAATATTGTTACGTTATTATTACTCAATATATTTTGATTTCAGAGACCTTATACCTATTCGCTCATATATTATAACCTTTTTAATAGGTAAAAAGGTAATTAAGGCTTAAATTCTCATAAACAAAAGTTACTAACAAACCGAATCATTTGATTTATTCGTCATAATTATTAATTTGTTTACATTTTCATTCGATTAAAACAGACTATAACATATTAGTGCAAAATATTATTAACCGTTTAAATAAAACGTTTGTAACACCTCATTATCCTCGCTGGCCTTATAATTTTACCATAACAAACACTTGATTAAGCCCTTGATCAAATCCTAGCCACTCATGGCAACAGTCTAGTCCAAGCTGGTCCTATTTCATTGGTCGATTAATTAACTATACGCGATAACAGTCGACGTCTTCAGTGTCGTCTTACCACGTTTCCTGCTATCGTTCACGCTAACTCGATGCTGTGAACTGCGGAAACTGACACCAAGTCACTGGATTTTACAAATTCTTATACCCGAGTGTTACTGCGAAATGACAACACTAGTGGCATACCTACAATAGCAGGAATTTGCAACATTTTTTTCCAATATTTTTGTTAAATGCTTCGTTTTAGACATTGGTAGGTAATTATAGTATTTTTTTTTAAACTTTGGAAGTAGGTATTAACAAAAAGTCGCACCGATAAGTAATGCTGTTTTGTTTTGTAAAAAGAAGTACTAACTAAATAGGATTCTAAATGGCGTATTAAAATAAAACGTATCCCAGATTTTAAGTTAGAATTTCAGAAACACAACTATGAAATCCGTATCCTTACGATAAAAAATAATTAGCCAAATAGTGCAACCGTTCTGAAGTGATACACTTCCATACATTCGGTAATTGATTTTTTTTATAAAGTTATTACATGTCGAATGCTTTTCCAAGTTTGTAATTTTTTTTTTCTAGTTAGTTATCTATCAACCTTTAGAACTAACTGTTTACTTTACTAGATGGCGCTATGCATAATATGTCTAATAACTATGTCTAATAGTATTCATTTGTTTTTTCTTTGTTAACAGTATGATGGACTCCGGGGGAGCTGGAATAGCTGAATCTCCACCCACATACCATCGCACTTACGAACAATACGTCCAAGGCGGAGTAGAGAATAGTACAGATTCAGGGCAAGACCAAACCACACCTGAGTTAGTAGTGTGGTCGACTTTACCATATGGTTTGGACTATAGAGCTCAGTACGATTATAGAAATCCCTACGAGGCATCAAGGGATTATTCTACACAACAGTACGCTCGTGCGCCTTTTACCACGAAAATGGGACAAGCTAAGGCGTTGAAGGAAGCAAGGATCAGGAGGCCGATGAACGCTTTCATGGTTTGGGCGAAAGTGGAGAGGAAGAAGTTAGCAGACGAGAATCCGGATCTTCATAATGCCGATTTAAGTAAAATGCTAGGTAAGTTTTTATCTACTGTTTATTTTTTATCCATTTACTATTTTATTTATGTAGCGTCAGATAAAGTATAAAGACTTATTATGGTATTTATTGCATTGAAATTAGCTTCTTTATATAATGTAATTTGCAATGCAGTTAGGTAAACATTTTTTTTATTACCTACTTATTTTCCTATTTGATTTGAAAAAAACAAAATGTCACAAAGGTTATTTGTTCCTACGCATACTACATAATCAAATAAACTGTCTGCTCTTCAGTACAGAATATTCAATGTTGGAAAAAACCAAACAACAAATATAGTTTCTTTTGACGTTCATTTATTTAATTCGATACATAGTACATACCTAAACCTAATACAGAACATTTAAATATTCGTTTCCTAACTCGATTATAAATCGAATATGAACGAACGATTTTTTAAGCAAATGGACATGTCTACTAACTTACTACATTTCCATAAATATCTTTTTTGTTTAAAACAAAAAAGGACTAAGAGAATCCTTTCGTTTTAAAAAAACAAAGCCAAATGATTCGGCAGTAAAACTACATAATCTTCACTCTGTCTATTTGAATTTCAAATGTTCAAACAGATAGGTCGAAAGTCGAGATCAACTTAGTTAACTATGCATAGGTAATCTTCAAATTTGCATATTTATATTTCAAGTTCCTTGACAGTGTTACAAAAAAAAAACAACATTCGAAACTCAATTAAAATATAGACAAATCGTGTGTAAAAAATTGGCACGTGTGTGGTGTCCCAAGACACCGGAGAGTTTTTGTGAATGGATGAAGGTGGAATAGTGCGTCCGTCTATGTTAATGATATCAAATAGCGGGGTACAAATGAATGACGACAAAATAGGGTCTCCACTTGGGGACGACTAAACTTAGTTCAATTTAATCTGTAAAATAAAACCATTTAGTGTAGCTCTATTCGAGAACACATCCATTACTATTTCCAAACGTATTGGAATTCTCGATGTTGACATCTCCAGCACTGTAGAGTTGCGGGGTTATCTAGAAGATGGGGTCAAGCTGGCGTCCAAAAAGCTCGAAGTGTTCAATAGAGCAATACGGTACTTCATTCCGAAACAGGGAGTATTATTATACAAGTCCGGGCTCTCATAGAGTATGTGTCGTAGCACGTAGATACCAGCTTGGTCCTCTTCTCCTTGGTCTCTTTCTCTGGACTCGGTTCAAAGACAGACTATAAGAATTATTGACGATCCCAAGCTCACAGGCGGTATCGAGCCCTTAAATCTAAGGCGAGATTTTGCTTCCTTTTGTATGTTCTACTGCTTATACAACAGATTCTGTTTTGAGGAATTATTCGAAATGATGCCCACGGCTACCTTTTATCATCGCATCGCTTATAAGTTCATACTTAAACGCTAGAACCAAAATGATCCCGTACAGTGCAGTCTCAGAGGATTTTTTCCCCGCAAACTCTTAGGCTATTGAATGAGCTCGCTGCTGAGATTTTTTTAAAGACTACACTACGGATTTTTTCACAAAGAGTGCATTAAGGTTTCTTTAGAGTGGGACACATATACATGATATCCCTGGTCCATAGGCTACAGTAACTATTTACGATCAGACGGGCTGCATGCTTGTTTGCCACTTTTCGTGATGAATTATACAAAAATTAACAAAACGGTTTCAAGGAGAACTGCGCGAAAATTGATCTAACGTGGAACAGTGTTAGGAAATAGGACTAGTGTTTCCATAAATAACAATTCCCCTCTTCCCTTCTTTCGTCTCCCACTGGTAATGTTAGGGGGCGTCCAGTAGAGACGTGATTTTTTTTTATTCCTAACCCTACCTCTTCCTTTGATGAGACGCATGCAATGCATACGTATTCACAAAAATAGCATTTACCCCTGAGATTTTATGTGTTAAAGTCTTTTACTTAATTTGCTTATTACAATGAAATAAGAGGAGAATTATATTCACAATTGTATATAATAATATAGTAAATTCCATACCGTGTGGCCCAGGCATAGAATAGGCTACTCTTTCTTGTACCATGGATGTCATAAAAACAACTAAGGGAGCCTAATGGTTGAGGGTTGGGCAGCATCGTCCCTCTTAAACATCATCGAAGCCTAACTACGATTCCCAACCCGTCTGCTAAGCGTGGCAACTAATGGCAAAACCCCCCAGGGGGAAGTCTATGTTCAGCAATGGACAGTTATCCTATGATTTCTCACTGGCGTCCCGCCAGGTTATACCGACAGCGCATGCGGTGTTACCATTCCATTATCATTCATTAAGAAAAAAAACTACTTGATATATCTTAATAGATGGTTTGCCGTTAAAATAATCTTAACTGTGGGATTCGTCTTAATTGTATAAATGTCGCTAAAACTTATATGTGAGAGTGTACTATGTTTATATGTATGTATACTTAGCTTACATGACGGCATTAACTGGAAGAGCTTCGTTTATGTAACTTTCACATTTATAAATTCATATATTTATCTTCACGCTAAGTCTTTTCGAGGATAGGCAGAAAAAATATTTAAAAAAATATGTAATATAGTAATTCTTTCTTTTTTAATATAATTTTATTTAATATTATTATATTGTAGGTATATCTTGTTTTTTTTTTTTAAGGAAAACAAAAGTTATTATTTAGTTAAGTTTACAGGTACTGATTAGTTTCGAAACTTCTTATTTATCAATCTATTAAACATTTATTGGGTTTTAGAATCATTACCTCTTATAAATTAAATACAAGAAAAAATAAAGTGCATAAAAGTAAACAAAAATTTGTTTATATCTAAATGACATTAATAACAAACAGAAGCATACAGCTAGTTAATCGATTTTTAATTTACATTACTGTTGAACGTCACACTGTCTGATCAAGCCATTTACTCATTTGTTTACGTTTGCTTTAAATTCGTTAAAATGACGTTAAAATCGTTTTTATACGAGTACCAACCCAATTTATTAGGGGAAAAGGGATTGTTAGCAATGGAGTTTGACAGCCTCATTGCTAGCAATATGCCCTATCAGATCAACCTCCGCGTGGTTCCCCCTTGAAACCATCGTGAACAATTCTCGTTGAATTGATCACGATGGGCTAACTGACCTGTTTCATCCTCATCTATCATCTTTCACTGGTGCCCTATCAGCGTAAACCGATAGCGCGGGTTGGGTCACTATTTCATTATCACCTATAAAAAAAAAATCCCAACTTATTAGATCACCAACTTATTAGGTCTGATTTCTAATCTCGTGGACGCCTAAAATTTATATCTAAATATATTTCAAACTTTCTGATGATGACAAACACTGCAATAAACTCACCCCCTAGATTAGAGAGAGTAGATTCTAATATTCTCAGCGAAATATGAGTATGAGTGTTCACCATAACGTCTACAGTTGATAAATGCCTCTCACTACCCCGTTAGGGATTATAGTCGTGAGCATATTTATTTCATTTTTTTATTTTTTGTCCCATTTATACTTCGATCAGTATTGCATTCTTGGTGCGTAAAAGGCACGATCAACATTGCCTATCGACTGCTAACAACTTAATTAAATATAGAGTATGGTCAGAAAATAAACATAGCTTAAGAGTCCTTTCAAAAAATTATACTATTTCATACGCATTGACAATTTCTCGCTAAACGTACATAACTATTATGTACACTTTTTGTTTAATTATATAAAGAAATTATTAATAGTTATTTATAAAAAAATTGTACTGTTAAAATTGTATTTTCTGTAACTATTTATCTGCAACCATTTTCTATTGTTCACCACTTAATTACATTTCTGTTTTTCTAAAGATTAACTGGGAGAAAATGCTATATAGCATTAAGTTTACTTTTGTACCAAACATTTTTTGTAAAGTAGTCTGATAAATATTTAATTAAAAAATAAATATCCCAAGGAGGGTTAACGCCAAGCAGACGACCGTTTGTAAAAGCTAAAATCTTGGATAATATGGAAAAAAACAAACAAACATACTGTACACATATTAAGACATTAAAAAATAACAAATAAACAAACAAGTTATAAAGTAAGTAATATAATTATTAAGAAAGTTACAATTTACAATAATTAACTTGCTGACGTTACTTTGTAAGTTGTCTTGCATCATTTGAACGCGTTATTTCGAAGCAAAAACGCAAGAAAAATGCAGTTAACCAGAGTTTACTGGCGATTTCGTGTGACTGCTACGTTGCCAGATATCATGGCGTAATTATATAATTATGCTAATTTCAGTTGAGAATCCATTGCATCCAAATTTGTCCAGTTGCTTAATCTTAAATGTATTCAACGTATAGGCAACAGTTACCACTTTCCATCAGGTGGGCCGTAAGCTTGTTTGCCATTCTAAGTTGCATTAAGAAAAAAATGTTGTTAAAATACTTCTAAAAAGTTTTTAAATTTGTTTTAGATTTGTTACACGATTATGTCACCAACTCTGGCTGAATCCTTTTTGACAATTCTTTTGGCAATTAATAGATTTCACGTCCATGTTCTATTGAACCTAAAGGAACGCGGAACTTCACGTTTAGATATAATGATACAAATATTTAGACTGTTTTCGCACTAAGACTCATTTGACTGACGTTTGTAATTATGACGACCTTTTACTAACTTTCTAGTGAATAAGTCGTGGTGTCGAGAAGGCGAACTCGGCGCTGCGCGCGACGCTGTAATAGTAATATTAGTTGGTACAGTCTTAAGCAAATTACTTGCTATGAATTATATTATAATCAGATTCAATGGGCCTTAATAAAAATGTAAACAACTAATAATTGACCCTATAATAATACAACATGGTGATGAACAATAGAAAATCGATTAATGAATGAATGATTCGATTTACTAATTACAATTCGAGAGTGTTGGAATTATCGTTTGATAAAACTTAGTTATTTTTAAACGAATGAAATGAAATTTCCTGTTAGAAATATTGTAGATAACATGTTGCATTTGTCAAGTTTACAAGAAAACTAGACGTTACAATATTTTTGATGAAAACAAAAACAAATACAAACTAGATATTACAATATTTTTGATGAAAAGTTTTTAAACTTTTTGATTAAGCTTAATAATAAATTTGTAATGAAGCCTGTTTTATAGGTTTTAAAGGGGGATGTAATAAGAGGACACTTTGATATTAGCAAATATACTGTTGAAATAATGTAATTCTGACATGTTAATTAGAATAATTAAATATCACTTCCTCAATTCGAATAATTTAAGATTATATTCCAAAAAAAAAAAACTTCAATCGTAGCTAAATGAAATATGTTTATTTAAATATTTTTTTTTTTAATTTAATGTTATTGTGATCTAAAAACTAATTTACTAAAACAATTTTGGTAAAATTTCTATGGGACCAATCTGAAAATATATCTTTTTAGATAAAAATAGAACTTTTTGAATCGGTCCAACCGTCTTCGTGTGATCCGGAAACATACGTAAAAAGGTTAAAAATTACTAACGACTAATTGAGAACCACCTCCTTTTATGAAGTCGGTTAAATATGGGTCATACTTTAACGGGACTGCAGACCTTTTGTACGCAACTGTATCAGACATAGAGTTTAGATATGGCAAGTCATTACTGCACGGCGTGGGTGGCTGATCCTATCAGACTTAATGAAATAAAACCAGAATAAAAAATAAAAGTAGTAATGCCAAGTACCCGTAAATAGTGAGCATAGACTTATTTCTGTTTCTCTTTTTAATTCCGAAGGAAACGGAATACAGTGAATTCCATTTGAGGTTATACTTCGAATATCCTTTTGTAATTATTCATATGAGTACGTTAGTATTAAATGAATGATTAATTTTATCGGTTTAAAACTGGAATTACCAACTTGGGACATGTACGTAAATAAATATACTAATAATATAAATAAACATACGTCGTTACAAATAAAATATTCATTCGGTATGCGTAATTTTAGATTAAATTTGTTATTGTTTATTTCTATACTGAAAGAGTTTATTTTATTTTATATATGTATATAGGTTATTCTTTATAAGTAAAAGACTTAAATAATAATAGACCAGAGGGAGACTTTGTACAAAATTCGTGTTTCTACCGTGAAGCACATGTGTTTACATGGCTGTGTTTTGGTTTGAAGGATGGGATATGGCAGTGAATTTACAGGGTACATAGGAATAACACCTGAGTCCTCAGGAATGGCAACGCATGGGGGGTATCATGGCCGAAACAGTATACTCTGTTATGTCCATGATACTGTTCATGTCTATAGGCAAAGGTTACCACTTTCCATCAGGCCGTCAGATTGTTTGCCATTCTAAGTTGCATAAAAAATAATAAACACATGCAATTATAATACGTATATTTTAATAACCATTTATTAATCTTATTATTTATTCAGATTTGATATTATATATTTATTTTACAAATATCTCTCATTTTTCAATAAACATATACTCCCTTTATTCATAAAAAGCCAAACCTCTTATAAACCTATTTTAGCTATTGAACTGTTTCTCTTAAGCATCTTCACAATCACGACAATTTATATGCATCTTATTTTATCATATCTCGACCTGTGTATTTTTCTAGAATACTCCTTGTAAACGATTGTAATGAGTTCGAATTTGCCTTTAACAATTAACATTTTGCTTTTACAATTAATAGCTTAAACATGTATAAATGTTAACAGTTATAGAGAATCAAGTCCACGTATTTTATTCACTATAATTACATTAACCAATCTCAATCCATTGATACGAATACAGCGACGAGTCATTGTTAAATATTTTACACCAGTAATATATCAGTAGTATTAATAGGTATTAATTATTATCCTTCTTTAGCAGGAAATCAAGGTTGACGTCCATTCAATATTAACATTTCAAACAAAACATTATTTACGCAAGTCCGCAAAAAATACCTAATCTCGGGGACTTGCCCATTTGATAATATTACATAGTACGTCATTATATAAATAAGTAGCACCATATACCAGACGAAGACTGTAAAAAGCCGTCTGTATCTACCTCTGTCACACGTGTGTGAAGGAATTGTGCATGAATTTTTTTTTATACAACTTAGAATGGCAAACAAGCTGACGGTCCACCTGATGGAAAGTGGTAACCGTCGCCTATAGACATGAGCAGTACCATGGATATAACAGAGTATACTGTTTCGCCCATGATACCCCCCATACGTTGCCATTCCTGAGGACCCAAGTGTTATTCCTTTGTACCCAGTAAATTAACGCCATATCCCACCCTTCAAACCGAAACACAGCCATGCAAACACAACTAATTCACGGTTGAAACACGAATGGTACAGAGGTACCCAAGCAATCGACTTTTGTATAAAGTCTCCCTCTAGTAATGACTGTTTCGGAAAAAAGAATGGGATCATCATCATATCGGTCATTTACTGTTCACTGCTAAACATAGACTTGCCCCATAATGAGGGTTTGCCAGCAGTTGGCAGAAAGATTGGCAACCCCAGTTAGAGACACCGTTGCGCATCCCTCGACCATTAAGTTTTCTTAGTCGCTTCTTACGACACCCACAAGAAATGAAGAGTTGATATATTCTCCTACCTACTACTACCTCTGCTTTGCTCTCTATTTTTGTTTCTAATCTAATTTCTATTTGATTATTAGTAGAAACATGTTCCCATTTCGTTTATATTTTTTGTGAATACATTACACCGTAACATCGTCAATACTAAACCGATTTTGAAAATTATGTCTGCAATTAATGAGATTTACTTTAACATATGTCCTATATTAATTATATTCAAATCAAAATACTATCAATCTAATGTATTTATGAAACATCTCATCGTTTGTTGTTTTGTTTTGTCTCGATTAAGTCATTGTTTAATTAAGTAGTAAATGGCACTTGGATTAACTTTTGGAAAATCTTTTACCCGCAGTATTGTACACCAGATTTGGGTAACGAATTTTATATGGTACCTATATCAAGATAAAACATACACTAGATTTTAAATAAGAGTTTCAGGAATACATCTGTGAAAACTGCTTTCAATTTAGTGCAGCAGTTTTTGAGTTATACCGGAACAAAGATACAGGTAGACAATAATTTTGAAAAATATTGTTTTTGCTTCTATTGCTCTAACTGAGACGCTTCAAATTAATTATAGAAATATTTTCTGTGTACAGAACATTGTATAATTATAATTAAATAATATTAAAACGATTACCAAGAAATGAGATAAGATACTGAATATCGAAGTCCTTGCAGCCATCACCCCACGTTTATACAATAACACGCGTACTGACCTTGGGCTATCCTTCCTATATTAATTGGCTAAATTGCACACCATACAAGGCAGAGCCGTAGAGCATTAATGACATCCTCGTTACATTACGCTGCGCCATACATACTTAGTGTTCTTAATTTCATGCCACCACCTTTTGTGGTCACTTGACTCATGCTACTTTGGACGGGTAAATTCGAATTTATTGGTGTGAGCGAATGGTTTCGATTTGAATAATTGTGTTTGTTTTAATTTATTATAATACAAATAGCATGCCCTTAAAATTAATATAGACTTGTTTGTTTCACAAATATTTGTTCCCTTTTCAGTTTGTTAATACGTAGTGACGGAAAAAGTTGTAAATTTTTACTGTATTACCTTTTATTAGTACAGTTTCATTCGCAGAGTTACGAAAAGATTTTTTACTCCAATACTTAAATTTTTATTATGTTACACGACGCCCTAGCTTATTTTAGATCGATTTCAATTATTACTCAATTATTTACTGTCTTATTAATACTTAGCTATCTAGAAATAGCATTCCTCCTTTCTAAATTCTAAATAAAACCACGAAACATTTCTCTAATTAGTCTAAAAAGTTGCATGTCATAGTTAACTCAGTATTTTTCATTTATTCTTATATTGATTAATTCATGAAAGAATTACAATAATTAATTTGCATCAACCTAACTCTCATGACGTCATTGCATGTCTATAAAACGCGGACAGATGACGTGCAAAAAAGTTTAGCAAGAATGTTGTAACGGAAGAAATCAGCACCATATAATTACTTGACATCGAAGGCTATGCTTCAATCGGTGTGTATTCATTAATACAATGTTGTATGAAGAAGGTGACCAACCTCATCATATTTATTGGATACTAGTTTTTATTCGCGGATTCGTCCGCGTGATCAGGATACGTTGATTGACCTGGCTAGTGTCGCTCTTTATTCCAAATACTATGTTGGTACATAAATATTATGAAGTAATTCTAATCAACTAACCAGTGATATCGACTTTTTATTGTTCTAAGTTTCATAATTTAAATTTGACTAGTTAGTTCAAAAAATTACCACGTGTAAACACACAAACTCTTGCGCATTATTAGTATAGACTCACGCGGAAAAAGCGCGAAAAATAATTATAAAATATATCAAAATCAACAATAAATTTCGTATATTAAATAAAAATTGGTACAATTACTGGAAAAATCCCCCAGCGATAAATACCAGAAGGAAATTGCCCCCAATCCCCGTTTTTACATCTGTAAAGCTACTTAGGTTGGGACCATTCCTTATGGCAGTCTATGGGGAGGCCTATGTTCAACAGTGGACGGATAACAGCTGATATGAAGATGATGATGATGAAATAAAAAATGCAGCGACTCGTTGTAAAGGATTTCTAAAAATGGTCTTATAATTGAATCAATACCAGTCCATATTGGAATAGAAATATAATTAATTTATTATCTGTTAGCAATGCGAGTAACCACATTCCATATAATTAACCGACTTCTTCATTTAAATATAGTTCTGTAGAGATAATGATTCAATTACAGAATCTGTACTTTTAAAATAATCTCTTAAAAAAAGAAACATTTTTGTAAGATTTTGCATTTTCCATTTGTTAAATTAAAAATGGAAACATCTTTATATAATTAGACATTTTCAACAAACTTTAAAAAAAGGAGGAGGTATGCAGGCGGTAAATTTTTTTTATCTGAAAAGATATACTTTCAGAACAGTGCCATAGAAATTTTATAGAAATCGGTGCAATAGTTTAGTCCATAAATCAAAGTAACTGGTTTTGCACGATTGAATTTGGTTTTTTCTTTCGTGTAACAAAATCTTAATTATTATATTTGTACACAAAAAAAGAAGAATAAAAATACCAGTCAGAACATAAACAAAGATAGAATAATATAGAATTCAAATTAGACCTTAAAAGAATAGTGTATGAACGAAAATTGCTGGCGAATCCTGTAAAATGATAATGCTCTTAAAATTTTTGTAACATGTTAACCTACATGTACTTAACTAATATAAATAGAATGGGGGGAAAGGATTATTAGTACTGGAGACCTAACAACCCTATTGCTAGTAATATACCCTATTAGGTCGACCTCCACGTGGTCCCCCTTGAAAACCATAATGGTTAATTCTAAATGAATTCGTTACGATGCGCTAACTAATCTTCTTCCTCACCCATCATCCATCACTGGTGCCCCGCCAGTGTATCGGTACATTCGTGTTTCAACCGTGAAGCAGTTGTGTTTGCATGGCTGTGTTGCGGTTTGAAGGGTGGAATATAGCGTGAATTTACTGAGTACAGAGGAATAACACCTGAGTCCTCAGGAATGGCAACTCATGGGGGGTATCATGGGTGAAACAGTATACTCTGTTATGTCCATGGTACTGCTCATGTCTATAGGCGACGGTTACCATTTTCCATCAGGTTAGCCGTCAGCTTGTTTGCCATTCTAAGTTGTATAAAAAAAAAACACATTTCATTATCACCCATTAAAAAAATATGGGAAAAAGAAGGAAAGAACAAAGATTCGCCAGCCTGATACAAATGCACCTTAATAGAATACCAAGCAATACAGATGTGTCACCCTTTCTGAAGTGACGATGGGAATTAATACGAGTATGACCTTATGAATATGACTTTTTCTAATACTTATTAAAAAATAATTAAGTGATGAATGTGTCTATAAGCTTATAAGCTTACTAAAGCATTACTACGTGACCACACGTCCTTAAAATGTGACATTTACATATTTACTACCATTCTAATAATTCTCATTAAGATAAGCCTCCGGTTGTATGAACATATGTTTTTCTGTGTATGGCCAGTACCATATTAGCAATTATGAACTTTTCTTGATTAAACTTGCAAAGTTGTATGTAAGGTACGTATGTATACGAGTATAGATATATAAATAATTGTAATTCCTGATATTTTTACTTCAGAATATTCTACTCATTATATGTATATATATATATATATATATATATATATATATATGTATATATATATAGATAGTTATAATAGAAAAAAATTATTATTGAATTAAAATTATACTGTACATCATTATTATATCAGCCTTTAAGTGTCCACTGCTGAACATAAGTCTCCCCTTTGGGGGGTTTGCCAGTAGTTACCACGTTTGGCAAGTTTTGGCACACGTGGCAATTATTGGCAACCGCAATTAGGCTTTGGAAATATTTTAAGAGGGACGCTGCTGCTCAACCCTCACCTTTCCTTAGTCGCCGCTTACAACTCTTACGACGACCATAAGAAAGAAAGGGATGGACTATTCTATGCCGGGACCACACAGCAACATGCTATGATACTTTATATAATACTACAACCTTAGATAAAGTCTTAAAAGTGGCGAAACCAGTTAGGATTTAAATTATAGCAATTTATGGAAAAATGTAATACTACATAATACATACATATTTAAAATATTTATTTATTTATTATATTTACCAACTAAGGTGACTTGCCAGTTTCCTAATTCGCTCCCTTAGCAAACACATTTAATACTTGTAAATAAATATTTTCAATATAAAATAATTAAAGAAGACAACATGATTATTTCATCTATACATCTTCTACTGTTAAAATTAGGCTTCCTATTGGAGAGCCATTAAAAATGTGTTGTTCCAATTTTAATTTTTTTTGGTTTTAAGGCTTAGCACGGGATTTAATTTCTAATTTTATTTCTATTGTATTCATGTATTGAGCTATCTATTTAACCTTTTTGCCAATGAAAAGATAAATAATTGACCAGTTTCTCGTAGCTCCTTTCAACAAATAACTTTCGGATACTATAGTAGAATAAAAAATATAATATAATATAATAACGATTTAAAAAAGCTGGTAATCCGAAAGCTGATAGCTACTTTGCACAAAAGATAAGTTTAGCAATACAAAGAGGTAAGCTGTCAGTATCTTGGGTGCGCTACCTCGGTGTGGTGCGTTGAAAGAGTATTTATAATTAGTAATAATATTTAAGAAATTATATATAAAAATTTAATTTATTGATGTACGATCTACTTACACCCTTTTAGACGCATGGGAAACCGTTTGTCAAAAAAAATAAAAAATAAATATTTTTAAAAGACCTTTTTTTTTTAAATATTGATTTAATGTTGATTTTAATTTTAAAAGAGAAACGACAATACTAACATATCCTTATACCTTACTTCATTACCATACTTGATTATTTTTATAATACCTAAAACCAAACATCAAGTCCAAATACGAAATTGTTTCGGTGTAACTAGTAACACAGTTACAGCCCGTGTCACCAAACGGCTATTTTTTTTACTTTAAAAATACACAGTCGCCCTAAATGGTCACGGGTCACTTTTTACATCGTACCATTATGGCACTACAGTTGTCATGGTACATTTAATCAGATATGCGTATTTTGTATACGCTTCAGAAGTTGTTCCTAAATACATTCTCGTGTTCGAATAAGCTAAAACACTTTTACAAGCAATTGATAATCCTAATTCCATATGAATCTTGTATGGCATACAAATTACAAATTTTATATTTAGTTGGCCAAATACAACGTATTTACATTCTAATATATTTATAGTATTTATATGTAGCATCGATTTAATAAGTTATCTAAAGATGTCCCGTTTATAGACTAGACACGTGTCGCAAAACGTGCGTGGACGAAATGGTGGTCGGAGATTAAGGGCTAATATGGAAGGTTGTAGAACTACTAGTAGTAACGATGGTAGTCAATCTTCGAGTGTTGGTAGTTTGACATATACAAATATACATATAAAATAATTCTAATGAAATAACCAGTGATATGGGCTTCCGCAAGGGAACACCTAGTTCAGTAAAAAAATTATAGTCTGTTTCACTAGAACTGAATGAAAATACAAACAAACGAATATTTTACCTAACCTTCATCATCCTTGTAATATACTTGCAATGTAAATTACATAAAAAATATAATTCGATATTTTGCTAAGTTAATACTGTGTTTTTGGTGCATGAGAATGAACAAATTTTCACGTGTAACACCCCTGATGCTTATATATACACTTATTAAAACACGGGTTATAAGCTTGTTTATCATTATAGTAATATAAAAAACATCTAGAAGGAACCACTTGTCCACTCTTCACATAATTTTCATTACTAATTAAATTAATTCATTAAATGTCCTTAGAATATTCATTAATTAATTGTATTTTAATTTTACTTGAATTGGGTTAACCAAAAATAGTCTGCAATTGCGAAAGAACGTGCAATTAAAAATTTAAATATATTAAAGATCCGGAATCAAACTTAGGTAACTTGACTTTTACAGCTGTCAAGAGCAAGATTCTGCCAAGGTCTCACACAAATAGTTCTAGCAAGCCTGCATGTTTAAGGCGCATTCCTTCTTTGACATGGTGCTATGGCAAATTATAGGAACCTAGACGGACACAAAAAACGCTTCTCGGAAACCAAACAAACATACCGACATACGCATTATTATTCAGCGTGCGTTAACTATAATAATATAATTAATTCCGTTTGTTACATCTGATAATGCTCGCGCAAACCTTACTTTGCGGTCACTGGCATTCTTATTGCAATACTAATAAGGTTCCAAATTCAATACGCGAAGTTGATATAATTATGTATATGTCTATAAATGAAAAACTATAAAATACGTATCATCCTGGGAGGTGGTCCCTTAGGAAAATTTTTATCTGCATTAGAATGGTTTGTTACATGTAGTATGTATATACCTACCATCCTCTTGTTTCTATGATTCCATCATGAAGGCCAACTAAATTGTTACACGTAATAACATTGTGATGTGCAGTCACGTCGATTAATATGTAAACAATTTAATAATAATAATGCATTAATATAATAAATATGGTGCGGAAAGATTGCTTAGCGATAAGGCGACTTTTGTGTCATTTCTCATTAAAATTAACTGTATTTACTATTTTATAAATGGTGCAACAAAAAGTAAAATAAATAAATATAATTTGTTTCAAAATAAATTAATGAAAAAGTAACTAACTCTTGTTAAAATTATCTTAAAAACTCTCTAAACCTGACTGTTCTGTCAATATTTTTAAATATCTCTCTAATGTCTTCTGTCTCACGTACTTTCTTTATTTAAAGATTATTTAACCCAAAATTTTCAGTTTTCCGTATAATATTTTTAAAAGTTTTTCATACTTATTTTGTCCTGACAATTACAAACACAACAAAAAAATAGTTAAATAGGTACAACCGTTCTAAAGTTATGCTTACATATATTCGGCAACAGATTTTTATTTATGAAATATGTGACGGTTAGTTTGTACATTTGTAATAACTTAATGTCTTAACGGCTAAACCATTTCTTATGAAATTTTGTATATATGTATTGGAGAAGGACATAGGCTACTTTGTATTCTGTTCTACACTGACACATCACGTGGATGAAGTCGCAGTTAAAAGTTAGTAGTAGGACAACATATTGTTTATTATTAATGTGTTATTATGGTAGCATGTGATTCTATAACCGTGTAGTGCTGACATAAAATGGGCCACTTTTTCCTTTCTCGTGGGGCTCGTAAGAGGCTAATAAAGGAATTGAAATGACCTAGACATAGGCAACAATACCCCTCTTAAAAGCCATTAACTGTCCACTGCTGAACATAGACCTCCCCCTTAAGGGGTTTTGCCAGTAGTTACCACGCTTGGCAAGCGGATTGGCAACCGCAGTTAGCCTTTGGAGATGTTTAAAGAGGGACTCTATTATCCATCCTTCGATCACTACATTTCCTCAATCACAGTTGAAAGGTTTACCGACATTCAGGAGTCGCATTTGTTGATAATTATTCTTTGCTTGATCTAATTGCTATTGTCACTTGACTCTCTTTACTTACCCCGCAAAAGTCGTTAAAATAGAACACCATAACAGAATGAAATCTCAAAACACTAGATGGAGCTACTGGCTAGCGTGGACTGATAACCTATTCATCTTCGCCTGCAGTGGGATATTCCTTAAAGGGACTATGACGATGAGAGTTATTATAATCTGTATACAAAACTAGTATGACTAGATTATAATTTATGTAACTGCCTAATAATCTAGTGCTTGAAGCACACACTTAGGCCACCCACTATTGTATAAACGACTTGTTAATTATACAAATTGATTAATAATATTGGCTGAAACAATTATGTCGTTACTGTGAAATAAATGTAATTTATTATGCGATAGAGCTTATTTTTCTTGAATATTTACAAATCCTATCCATTTATTTATAAAAATAAAAAATCTACAAATTTAACTATACGATTTTTTTTTTTATAAAATTGAAAAATTTGTTCAAAAGATCATGCACTTCAATAGCTAAAATACGAGTGGGTTTATTACTAGCATAACTAGTTATGCTTTAAAACTTCGTCTGCGTGATATTTGAAATTAACGCCATTTGTAAAATAATGTATTTAATACTAACGCCATCTAGGGGGTATTTTCGTAAAATTATCTCGTACTTAATCCACGTTCGTTACTTGTTTAATGCATACGGATCGTTTCTGGTGACTCTAACTCCTTTCTCAGAACACTATCTAAGTATAACTTATAAGTTAGTTTAACTCTCCCATTTACCTATATTCTTCTGTTGTACTGTGTTATATCATGGGCGCCACAGTATACTCTGTTATGTCCATGGCGCTGTTCATATCTATAGGCAATGGTTACCAATTTATATCAAGTAAGCCGTCAGCTTATTTATCAATCTAAGTTACATTAAATAAAAATGTTATATTTTACTAGGCATGAGTATATGAGTACCGCTCCCACCCATTACATTGGCAGACGCATTGGCTTTTAGGCTTTTGATGATGTATTAACAGGAACGCTGCTGCCTATCCTTTATCAATTAAGTTCAAAATTCAAAAATTCAAAATTCAAAAATCATTTATTCATGTAGGACATTTTAGCCGCTTATGAACGTCTTAGTCACCTCTTACCGCATCTACGAGAAAGCATGGGTGGCCCATTCTTTGCAACACACGGAAATTTATTTTAGTTTAATTCTCTTTATTCCATACCCAAAACTTCTATATTTTAACGTTGAGTTGGAATGTTATTTTACGCAAGCAAAACCATGGGATACAGTTAGTAAATAATAAAAAGAGTCTAATAGGATCACATGCCTTATCGTTTTAACCTAATGCAAATACATTAAACTCGAAATTTAAAACCCCGAAGGCCTGCGCACGCGCCGCTATGAGTCACACACGCAATAGGGTCACGACACTGTACCGTACAATAGCTATGTGGTTTGTAAAACTATACACAAATGCCGCTTACCAAGTTTTGATTGCGTTTCGTTTATTCGGCGAGTGCATTCGATTTTTTTGATCGTTGTAAAAATTTTCTTTTTCTATTACAAATATTATGTCTTAAGATTTTGTTACGAAAACTATATATATTAACAAATCACTTCTAAGAAATATACATTTTAAACTTCTTTTTTTTAATCAGATAATAATATAGTTTTTATTTTTTTTAATTAAAAAAGGTATTGTTAAATAATAATTATTCGGTTTGATATGTGCTGCTGAATTTCACCATCGTACATTCCGCCACAAACTAATGTCCCATCTCAATCATCTGGATGAATAGCGATTTATCCCGTGCAATTTTCATGGCTATTTCTTCCATATATAACCACACTTTAGAATCAGTTGTCAGCAGCAGTACTTCTAAACCGATACAACATCATAACCTACAAGAAGCAAAATTGATAAAGCATATAGGAGTATCTTTTTAAAAGGCGAACAGCAGAGTTGCTATATTCCACAGTTTCCATTTTTAGGAGGCCATCAGTTTATTTGCTATTCCTTGTTTTTTTTTTTATTTCATTATAATTATATCAGCCATTAACTGTCTACTGCTGATCATAAACCTTCTCTATATAGGCAGATTATTCTTTCTTAAATAAAAAGAAATTACAGAATTAACTCGTTGCAATTGATACAAAAAAGTCTTTATAATTTTTTTTTGTTTACTGGTAAAGTAAATACATATATATGCATACATATGCATAGACGTACGTTAAATTGTTTCTCAGTTATAATACAAAATAATTGCTAGTAGCGAAAATTGTTATCCTCAGCTGTCAAATTGTGATAAATGGATTTGACAGCCAGTATCAAGACATCATGAACGGAGTATGTCGCCTACACGGCGCGCTTCTACGTAGGTTCAGGCATCGAATACATTACATTAATATAAGTAGGCGAGTACTCGATAGATAATAATAATATGACTGGCGACGACAAATTGTTATTGCGAATTAATCGATTCCTCAACAATCCAACGGCGATAAATCGATTTGTGGAGTTGACAGTGGAAATTAGTTTTCTCTGATTTATGTAAGTCAATTATATATGTTTTAATACCTACAAATTATTATTATTAAGAGGGAGACTTTGTACAAAAGTTAGATCTGTCCCATTCGTCAGTTGTATTTGCAGGTTTATAGTGAATTATACAGAGGAATAACACTGAATCCTCAGGAATGGCAACGCTATATGGGCGAAACAGTATACTCTGTTATGTTTGTTTATTTACCACTTTACATCAGGTGGACCGTCAGCTTGTTTGCCATTCTAAGTAGTATAAAAAAAAGGTAAATATTATAGGAACTATTTACAGCTATATGTAACTTTGTTTACATGACAGATATACAAGGGATGAAAAATAACCTATATATGTCTTTTTTTCACTCGAAATATATTGGATATGGTAAGTTTATTAAGGAGACCATAAATAGTAAGAATATTTTATGCCTCATTATCAAATTAAACAATAGTTTCTATTATTCAATTAAACTTGTTATTAAATTAGATGTTACAGACATCTATTTACCGATAGTGCCGTTTTTGTTTATAGACAATTATCAATTTTCATCAGGCTGGTCGTCAGCTAAATGTAATTTGTGAAGTTGTTCTAATGAACGTTGTAGGATCATGCTTAAACGGTAAAACGTTTTAGTTAAAATTACATTGCCATAGATAGAGCATGTTTCGTATCAGCATAGAGAATATTTTTAGTTCGGCAGTGCATTGTGTTGAGATGCAGTCGACGCCCATGCAAAAAAAAATTATTAAATACATAAAGTAAATAAGTTTAAGTACACAAAGCATTTTGAAGGACCAGAGATATTGGGTAAATATAGTAATTTATCTAAAGATTTCACCGAAATTTTTAATGAGATTTTTGACTCCTCCTAAATAAAAAAAAAAAATTAAACAAATGAAACGTAATTTTATTATTAATATATAAATATAAATATTACTAACTGATTAAATCTATATATCTTTTCCTAAGCAGCAGCGTCCCTCTTAAAATATCACCAAAACCTAACCGCGATTGCCAATCCGCTTGCCAAGCCTGGCAACTACAGGCACAACTCCTCTTATGGAGAAAAACCTATGTTCAGCAGTAGACAGTTAAAAGCGAATATAATAATAATTCAATCATTTATTTTAATATATTACATTTAACTATCAAAACATCTCGGTCGCTCTATTATAATATTCGGAGCGGGTTCAACCAGATTAATTTGATAGTACCAAATACGGATACAGTACGCGACTAACAGGCCATTAGTACAAAACACATGCAACTTCACTAGTTGTCACTTATATTTTGATGTTCATGTCGTAACGTTTTCTTAGATCATATACTTTTAGATGGAGCGTCAAAAAAGTCCAAAATACGATCTGCCTATTTTGAACTGATGCATCGTTTTTTCCATACTGAATCAAATCTTCAAAATATTCAATATGTCGATAATGTAATAAATTTAAAAAAATGGTGGTTTATGTGATAAAAGCCACTAATTGCAATATTTAAAAAAATGTGATTTTAAAAACAATCCAAAGACGTATTAACTACATATTATATGGATTTAAATAAATATGTGAACATTTTTAGTTGTAAATTAATTTCAATTGAATCTGACTCCTAGCTGGAATCAATTTAAATTTGGAATTCCTACATAAAAGTAATGTATAGTTCACGGTCATGTCCGTTTAAAAAATAAAGGAAAAATACATTACATACCTATAGTATTTTTGAAATGATTGAAATGCCTTTATTATGTAACATGAAGGTTAATAATTTTATAGTAATCGGAGGTGTCTATTTACGTCGTCTATCGCTATGTATGTCTGGTTATATATATTCATCACTTGCCATATTTCGTATTTCTTTTATTTTTGTTTTTATTTAAAATCAAACCACTTAAATTATAAAAATTTAAAACTTACAATTAAGGCATCTTTATTTCATCTAACAACAAATTGAATCCGATTAATACAAAAAAAAATCTAGCCACGTCACGGCCAATCGATTCAAATCGATTCTTCCTATAATGCAGATATAAAAAAAAAACTATTATTTCCATTTGAGGGACCGATACTGCGTAGGCGTTGACAAACGATTGAATTTATATTATAACAGTGCCTGACAAATAAAACTAGTAACTATAGGTTACAAGGAGATAAGCTAATGGTCCTGACCTACTCGGTAGTGACTTTACATTCTTGCTTCTTGAATGTAGTCATATAGTATATTAAGACGGACAGACAGAGAATTTATAACCCCTGTGGGGTTACTCTTGATATAAATTCCAATAGATCGATATTGGAATTGAGACGTTTTAACAACATAATAACTCCATATTGTTTTGATAGATGCATATTAGTGTAACTTGCCAATACAAATAATTGGGGGAAAGGGATTGTTAGTAATAGGGTTAAATAGCCCCATTACTCAGACTACCAGTCAAATTGCTAGCAATATACTCTGTCAGGTCGACCTCTACGTGGTTCCCCCTGGAAACCATCGTGGCTAATTCTATTTGAATTCGTCAGGATGGGCTAACTGACCTGTTTTCATCCTCATCAGTCATCTACCACTGGTGCTCCGTCAGTGTATACCGATAACGCAGACGGGGTAACCATACCATTATCACCCATTAAAAAAAATACAAATAATTGTAAACCGTTCCCAATTCTAACCTAATTTCTAATTGTTATTTCATGAGTGCAATACAAAATTGTCATTGGCAATAGATTGGATTGATATTGGTATTAAATTCAAGAGGTCTGCTGTTAACAGTAATTTCTTTTTATTTATGATAATGGAATGGTAACCCCGCCAGCGCTAACGGTATACGCTGGCGGGGCACCAGTGAGGGGTGACAGGTGAGGACGAAAAGGCAGGTCAGTTAGCCCATCGCAATGAATACACTTGGAATTCAGAACGGTGGTTTCCAAGGGGACCACGGAGAGGTCGACCTGTTAGGGTATATTGTTAGCAATAAGACTGACAATCTGCATTACTAACAATCCCTTCCTCCCTGTTTACAGACATTAGACATTGGGTTACAGTAGAGATGGATAATTTTCGATATCTATTTATTGAGTTCTTCAAGACATTGGTGACCATCCACTGCAATAATTAAAAAAGTAGGCTTACTATTCAATTCCCATCCATTGGATAACTCAATCTCGTGTTTTTGCCGTAAAACATTGTTATGTTTTGGTTTAAAGAATCGAAGGCCAGAGAAATTAAAGGGTACAGATATCAACGGTTCTGTTCATGTCTATATAGCGACATTGTTACAACTTACCATGGAGTGGACCGCTTGTTTGCTATTGCATCTACCATAAAATATCTATGATTCCCTAGATAAACTACTAAGTGGTAACCATTTTGGTGTAGTTAAAGTCCATTTGTTGCCGTATGGTCCCAGCATAAGATAGGCTATCCTTTTCTTTGCCATAGGTGTCGTAAGAGGCAGCGAAGGGAACTTACGGAAAAAAAAAACAAAATTGCAGTTTCCAACCCACCTGTAAAGCGTGGCAACTACTGACAACCCCCCCCCCCCTTCAGTGTAAACTGCCGTAAGGAATGGCCCCGTTTCTTATGACAGTGTATGGGGGAGGCCTGTTCAGAAATGGACAGATAACAGCTGATAGGATGATAATGACGATGAATTTTCATTTTGGTTTTCCATTTTTAAATATTTTAATTTTATAAATAATTTGCCTTTTTTTTTTTCATTTATTGTGACTTTGGCGAAAGCCATCAGCCGAAAAGTAACAAATACAAGGTAACAGAACATGAAATTACAAGACAAATTACAAAAATTACAATGGTTATAAATAAAAAAAAATTATAATATACTAAGAAAGTAAGTTTAGTAGAAAGGTATAAGTTCCAATTACATATTTAAATTTCACCGATTGTTGAAGTAATATAATTAAAAATTTCTTGGTACAAAATGGTATGTTTTAGAAGTAGCACTCTGCACTGAAGTAGGAATATTTTGACATTTTAATAAATCTTGACATTGACATTGAAAAGTAACCGTTGAAGTGAGAATTTACGACAAGCGAAAAAAATATGATCCAAATCAGAAAAAATGTTTTGGCAATATTTACAGATAGAATTATTAGCCATAGCCTTCTCGAACTAGCACAGTACGTATACGAAATATCATAGTCAAGCCATTCCGGTGTAAAGAAGTAACAAACAAACTCACTTTCACATTTATAATATTAGTACGAATTGTTCCTTAAAAAACATGTTATATTGTACCTGTCAGTTGTATGCCAAATAACTATTATTTTCTTCTATTTTTCAAGCTTTATCTGATTCAACTGATGACCAGAATCCTTTATATAGAGGTGATTGTGACGTAACAAACAGACAGACAGAGTAACAGTAGTATTATAATAAGGATTACAATAGTGATAGGTATTGTCATACATCAGTTTACAGTTATTCCACATACAATTGTATGTAACGATCAGTATACAATTTTAATGCAATAAATTATCTAATCGGCGCAATAAACTACTGTTGACAATGACGTTATCTAATATTAATATATTACTCGTCTCTATCTATGTACCTATTATAATAAAATTGTAAAGGTAAAAAAATCTGAACTTTTTTTTATTGATAGCAAAGATTGTTGTATTAGGGTTGGGCAATATATAGTTACAATATTTATATATTGGTCCAATAACAGGTGGTCTACCATGAAATGAAATTACGAATTTTCGGGCTCAATTTCGCATTTTTGTTCGTACCAAACTCGACCCAATAAATGTAGCCTAACATTTCATTTGTCATAAATCCTACCATAAGAGTAAAAAGGAACGATACTTTAGCACTTTTAATATTTTTAAACTGTATGTATCAAGTAATTTTAACATCAAATTTTTGTTTCGTTCGGATCCGAAATTTCGGAAAACATTTAATGGTAGGCCCTCAGATATATTAAACGTCGAGTACGCAATATGTACTCGTAACATTGAAATGAAGAACCTCAACAGATAACAACTGTTCGAAATCTGCATTCATAATAAATGAGGATTTAAAAGTGCTTGTAAACAAGTCTTTTGTTTATTATACAACTTAGAATGGCAAACAAGCTGACGGCCAACCTGATTCCTAATGACTCAGGTGTTATTCCTCTGTACCCAGTAAATTCACGCCATATCCCACCCTTCAAAGCGAAACACAGCCATGCAAACACAACTGCTTCACGATTGAAACACGAATGGGACAGAGGTACCCAAGCAATCAACTTTTGTACAAAGTCTCCCTCTGGTCTGTTTGAATAAAGCTGATTTGAATTTATTTTTTAATTATGATCAAATAAATTGAGTGCTATCTGAAGGGCGTCAAGAGAAGGTGGATAAAGACGGGATGTATGTAAAGGCGGCCTTTGGTTAGGAGTCGTTTACTTGGGTACCTCTGTCCCATTCGTGTTTCAACCGCAAAACAATTGTTTGCATGGCTGTGTTTCGGTTTGAAGGGTGGGATATGGCGTGAATTTACAGGGTACAGAGGAATAACACCTGAGTCATTACGAATGGCAACGCATGGAGGGTAACATGAGCGAAACAGTATACTCTATTATGCCCATGGTATTGCTCATGTCTATAGGCGACGATTACCACTTTCCATCAGGTGGGCCGTCAGCTTGTTTGCCATTCTAAGATGCATAAAAAAAACATCCGTTGAAATCGCCTTGAATATGGTGCAGTTGTTTTTTTTTTATATTACAAAGATTGCAAACAAGCACACAACCCGTCTGATGGTAAACACTAGAGTACCGTGCGCGTTGCCGCCCCTAAAGACACCTTAATATACCAACTTTTTTTGATGAGCCCTATACATACATTGTATAAAAAAAAAAACTGTAGTCTTTAGACAAAAACTCAGCAGGGTGCTCATTCACAGCCTGAGCGTTTTTACATGACGCCAAAACAAACAGACAGACAGACATTTTTATGCTGCTATTACTCTTGTTATGATCTCTTATATAAATTTTTCTAAAAAATCTCCTATACCCATATATAGACATTGTTTTGTTACTAATTCATTATACGTAAAAATGTAAATTGGACTCTCTTTTCCGCGTTTAGATTTTCATTTGGGCCGTTGTGCCTATTTCTTTATACGTGTATAGACTCATTTAAAATTACTATAGTTTATAAACAAGAGATAATTCCAAACAGAAAAAATCGAAATAAAAAAATATATTTATGTTGAATAAATTATTTAAATACATCTGAATTGAGTGTGTCGTTAACATACAAGTAATAGAACAGTAACTAGCTGTTAATTAAAAACAGTATATAATAAAAAACATTTTACTTACAAATCGAAAACAAAGTTAATGCCCTAGCTCACGTACCTAATGACTCAATAGACATAAAATAACTAATAACGAGACATGAGCAAACAATCGAGAACTTATCGATTCATCGATTGTCCATAGTCGCGTGCCAAACCGATTCTATTCGCGATGGCATACGATTAATTTATATATTGAAATCAATACTAATATCTGCCAACACAATGGCCCCAAATGAAAATGCGTACACGCTTATGGCATGACGGAATGTAAAACGAAGCGGTGTCATTTATTCAATACGCCATTTTGCATTTGATTTTGAGTTTATTAGATGCAATCGGAATGCGTGCAGCCATATTTGTTTGTGTTCGGCCATATTCGTTTGTGTTCGGTCTCTGTCGGCGCTGTTTTGGCGACAATTGACGTATGTTATGGTAATGTCAAATATTTCATGGAACATTATAACGTTAATTGAATTCGCAGGGAAATGTAAGACAGTCGAATGTTCCGCCATATTTGGTGTGTGTTTTTGTGATTGTTTTTTTTTGAGTCACAGGTCAAAGTCCGCTGTTAATAATTCTAATAACGATGTTATGATAAATCAGTTCTGGATAAAAAAAAACGAGTATATACTGTGTATATACTTACCATATCATAGATTTACTAGTACATTTAAAAAAGAATGCCACTCGTTGCTTATACTGTGGTAAAAATTATTATCTGTAGTAGTAGGTACTAGGCATTTCTTAATTTACTCGATGTTGTTAAGTTAAATATTTTATTCATTATTTCAAAGTACTTGCATATAGAAATTCTAGACTTATTCGGAAATCCTTTTGACCAAAATATCTAAAAATAATTGAATTAACTCATAAATTTTATTTTAATAACCCACATTCTTACGAACATTTAAGCTACATATAAGAGTTAACTTTTAGCGGCTACACTTTGGTCCCATAACATGATTTAAATTGCATTTATTTTTGCGTGGGGCAAATATTCACCTCACGTAGCCTCTAGGATTATTCGTAATAAATATAACCTTCTCCTTTTTTTAAATCGGTTAAAAATACAATTCTTACGTCCTAAAATCATTAGCGTGCGTAAACGTTGCTTCCAGATAAATGTATGTGTGAAGACGTTGTAATAGTGTAATTATTACAGTGTATACAAGTATGGATTTTCTACGAGAACATAGCACGCCCCTCCAAACTTCAAAGTATTAAAAACATATTAGTAAAAATATTTACAAGGTTTCGATTAAGAAATACGTATAAATACTCTTATGGCCGGACACCTACTGAAGATGTTTCCTCGCAAACACAAACAGAGCATTATATCTTTACCAGAGGGAGACTTTGCACAAAAGTCGATTGTATGGGTACCTCTGTCCCATTCGTGTTTCAACCGTGAAGCAGTTGTGTTTGCATAGCTGTGTTTCGGTTTGAAGGGTGGGATATGACGTAAATTTACTGGGTACAGAGGAATAATATCTGAGTCCTCAGGAATGACGACGCATGGGGGGTATCATGGGCGAAACAGTATACTCTGTTATGTCCATGGTACTGCTAATGTCTATAGGCGACGGTTACCACTTTCCATCAGGTGGGCCATCAGCTTGTTTGCCATTCTAAGTTATATAAAAAAAAAACTTGGATACACACATTGAAGTAAGAAGTTGTTACGTAGACAATCTATACATATCTTACCACAAGTAATACCTATACACACTCTTGACTTACAAGAATTGTACATATTTGACATATTAGCGAACGCTGTCTAGTTCCAAACTTAGCAATACTGTTTGCTCCTCTGATAATGGCAACTGTCTACTGATATACTTATTTTTTATTTATTTAATTTTGTTATTCATCATCTCAGCCATAATCTGTCTACTGCTGAACACAGGCCTCCCCCATAGACTGCCATAAGGAACGATCCTAAACCACCTGCATCTACTAACTCCCTGCTATATATTTGTGGAGCTCACCGCTTTATAGTCTCCCAATGCGCTGACATATGTATTAGGAAAACATCATTTTAAACACATATGAATATTATGCATAGAAAACACGCAGATTAATAGGTACTAACTTTACTCATTATAATACAAATGTCTTAATCGAATCCGCAACCATCGAAAGATACGGTGTGTTTTTTTTTAATGGGTGATAATGATATTGTAACCCTGTCTGCGCTATCGGTATATACTGGCGGGGAACCAGTGACAGATGACTGATAAGGATTAAAGCAGGTCAATTAGCCCATCGTGATGAATTCAACAAGAATTGTTCACGATGGTTTCTAGGGGGAACCACGTGGAAATCGACCTGATATGTTGCTAGCAATGGGGCTGTCAAACTCTATTACTAACAATCCCTTTCCCCCCAGACACGGTGTGTTAAATCACTAGATCACCGAGATCGTGAATGTAATGATATCTATTAAATGACCAATCATTATCATCAATCGCACCTGTGCTGTACAGCATAGTTTACATTAGCATATTATAAAACAAGTGTAGCCTGCGCTTGCGCACATGACTCACGTCCGTCTGTTCGTACGTCACCGATCTTCCTTCTGTTTTATAGTTCCTACTAACTGCTTATGCGCTGCGTTTTGCGGTTGAATGTTTTCCTTCTTTTTTTTTGTCATCGATTATGATTTAAATTTGAAATGAAATGGCGTCATTATATGCAGTGACTTTCTAATACAGTACTTCCCGAAGACGAAGGGGTTACTTTTTTGCATCAGAGATCGCATTGAGAATTTTTTCCTTCAGATTTTTGTACAAAGTTTGCCTCTAAAACTGTTTGCAAGGAAAGGTAAAGCGAGAAAGCCACGATTGAATTCGATATTTTTTGGAACGAAATCTATCCACTTATTTTCAAAATGAAACAATATTTTTAATATAAGGAAGTTATAATACCCATAGAAAAGCAATTTACTTAATAACCTTCAGTTTAAAAGTAAATGAAAGGTTTATTTTCCTTAAGTATCGTTATGGTGTAGCTGAAGCACCATTGTGAGTTAATAATTGGGTAATTAATTAATTGCTGCCTGCAAAGTGCAAGTCTACAACGATATCCACTTAGCTCTATCTTGTTTATAATTGTAAATAATCTAAGTAGATCTAATAAAGTCCATTATAAATATTGACTTAATTTCTTGAGACTGACTTATTACGCTCATATACTCGTAGTGGAAACTGAGGGAAAGATTAGAATAGAAACTAACTACTAAGCATTCAAAGAGACAAAAATATTTTCTTCTTGTATGAGAGTGTAAGTATTTCAAAATAATATACAAGGATTGACCAATAACTGGAAAAATTGGAAGTAATTAAAGGTGTTCAACAGTAAGCTACCACGGGATGTGAATAAAGTTACCATTTTAGGCAATTACTCCTCTCCATCCAAAGGTTGCTGGAAGAGATCACGGAACCACTCTACGTGGTTCCCCCTCGTCGTGGTCGACCTGATAGGGCATATTGCTAGCAATGGACTTTATAGAAAACACTGGCATAGGAGTAATTAGGTAATCAGGTGGGCCGATAGCATATTTGCCATTCTAAGTTGCATAAAAAAAATTAAAGCGTTCATTCGATATGATGACCGCTTACCATCAGGCCAAACGTATACTTCGGGGGGAAAGAGATTGTTAGCAATGCGGACTATTAGCCCCATTGCTAGCAACATGACTTCCACGTGGTCTCCCCTGGAAATCATTGTGCTGTCAAACTCCATTGCTAACAACCCATTGCTAACAACCCCTTTTCCTCCTTCTGATGTATTCATTACGATGGGCTAATTGACTTGCCTTTTCATTCTAACCTATCACCCCTCACTGGTGCCCAGCCTGCGTATACCGTTAACGCAGAGTAACCATTTCATTATCATCAATTAAAAAAAAAACGTATACTTCATTACATTTCTTATTACTTATTACTAATATTCAAACGAAACATCGGTAATAAAAACTAGAATAGGTACATGTAAAGACAGAAATTTAAACATGTAATTTACAAAATTTTATTAACTCACGTTAACAACTATTTTATTATTACCTACAAATCCCCCCAGCCGTATCACAAACACCATTGGCGCGACTTTATTACAAAACCACTCTAACAACTAAATAAACACTAAATTGCTCCAGTGGCGGTAAGTCACAAATGTGCTCGAGAGACCAGACATGATATCCATATTCATATCGAGCGGACACCGGTCGCCGCCTCTCGGCTCTTTGTAGACAGCGTCCGCCGCGCGACCAATCGCGACCATTCCCACTGACCAATCCACGCACGAGAATTAACTTTGTTAATAGGGTTGCGTAAATCGTTCGGGATGAAAATGATCGGGCGGCGCAGTTAACGGATTGGATTAAATGTCTTAATGTCACCCCTGATTAGGGTGTTCGGTGATGCAACGCTTAGTTGAACTGTATGAATTATTTAAATAATCAAATGTTGTCTGAAAGAGATTGCTTAGCGATAAGGCCGCATTTTGTATCACGTCTCATTGAAAATTAATTGAATTTATTAATTTATAAATTGCGCAATTAAGTGTAAAATAAATAAATAAATAAATATCTAATAAAAGTAAGAAAATTATTTTATTTGTGTAAACTTAATTACAAGCATTTTTATATAGCAATTTTTTTATGAATCTACCGCCCATTTGGAATGTAATTTCAGTGGAGACGAACGAGCAAGACTTAACTATTGACTTTTTTAACAAAAGTTGATTTTACAATTATAAATGTCATGTCAATACATATCTACTGCCACAAGATTTATTTAAATTATTAGACATATCAAATCCATTATTGTAAATATTATACTAAATATGTCAAACAAAATATATTCAGATTTATGTCAGACTTCATTCGTAAATGCCATGAATGACCACTTGGAACACTTAGGCACGTTTGTCTTGTAAAAGATACCTAATAATTTTTGGTATTTTTTCTCATAAACGATTAGATATACACACTATCATAAATATCGGCAATGAAAAAGTTTATAAATATAAAATACATCTCCTACATCCCGAATACATCCCGAATGCATCCTATCATTGTATTGATAATTAACTTTAACTTTAACTTTAATTTTTCAGATAGTAAACACATCTCATGTTACTTGCTAACACTATAGCTTTCTATAGGTGATAAAAAAAAAAAAGAAATTGAGTATATCCATCAAAAAAAAAAAAGAAAAGACAATTCTTTCCTCTTTATAATATTAGTTTAGATGTGAAATGAACAACACGTGTGACCATGGAATACGAAATAAATTTATAAAGATAGTTATATAACCACTATAGACCGAGCAATGCATTTTAAAGTAATTAAGAATACTAAATTTAAGGAAACAATTTTCTTAAATCCTTATTTCACATTGCAAATAGCTAAAACTGTAATATTTCACCACACACCTGATAATAATAAGCCGGGACGAGTCGCTAGTAGAAAATAAAGTCAATTACTAGTAGAAAATTTTATTTCTTTTTAATAATTAAATTTAATAGATATTTTTATACCACTGAGGTTGTACACAACAGTCCACCTGATTACCGTAGCCTTTGAATACCTGCAATACCAGGGGCATTACGCCTGCGTTGCCGACTCTGTAGAAACCTTATAACCCATTTTTTGATAAACCCTATGCTGTATTCTGTAGATTATTCGAATGTGTTCATATTACGACTACCTCTACTACTCTGTAAAGTGATACATTAGACATTATGTGAAGTAAATGTACAAATATTAAAGATAAATATAAACTAATTTATTCTATTTCAATAAATGTTTTTGAAAATCTATTTTTATTCTCATTAAAATTTATAATTGAAACGAAAATAAATATTTTTGTATATTGTTAAATTTAAATACGGTTGGAATTGTAATTGATTATTAAGACAATAATTTACAACATCTAGTACCTACAGATAAAAATAAAATTAAATATTTATGTATTCATATATATTTAGAATCAATTTATCCATAAATTAAAAATAGACACTTAGTGATTTGTGACGACGAAAGCATAGTTAGTCTGTAAGTTATTCTGAAAATAGATTATTTACAACATATGTGTTATGTCTTAAAAATAAGTCGATATACCTATGTAGGTACGAATTATGGTTGCTTATTGGAAATTTCAAAATTAGATTGTTTTCAACACAGACAAATGTTTATGTTCTCAACTCAAATATGTATAAAATACTCAGTAAGTTACTTAATTTTTTTAGCAATTAAATACATTTAACCAACTTAGAATGACAAATGACCATTGGTGTATTTAACATTATTATCAGGAGGGGAGGGAAGAACTAGCCCCTTAAAAATTGCATTACTGAATTTTGTAAAGAATTTTTAAGCAACTCGGGATGACAAATGATCACTGGCATAATTAACATTATTTTCCGTGGGGAAGGGGAGGGGGGGGAGGATTGGCAAAATTATTACTGAATTTTTATTTTTTTTCCGATGACAAATGATCATTGGCGTAATTAACATTATTTTCCGTGCGGCGGGGGGCGGGGGGGGGGGAGAATTGGACCCTTAAAAATTGCATTCTGCATGAGACCAGACAATTCTTAGGTCGACACGACCCATCTGACCCCTAAATAGATACCATAGAAGTGATAAGATAGTGGCAAGAATATGAACAACGCTATGGACGTCACGACACGTGACTTTGTTTGACTTTGTCAACTTTGTGTTGACTATTTGTATGAGAGAATATAAGTGCGGAAGTGTTATAAACGCTTGTAACTCCAGAAACATCATTCGTACTTATCATGTGACATGAAGATTTTGGGTCACAGTACTCGGTAATTTCAATGTCATTGATGTACCACGGTTCAAATCGGAACACAGCAGTTTGATGAAAAAATTATTACACGTGGATATTTCAAAGGTTACATGTATTGTTATGTATGTATTTTATCTGTTATAGTGGATCTTATAACAAGTAACTCTCTGATATACCTTGTGGTCCCGGCATAAAATAAGCCGCCCCTTCCTTCCCCGTGGGTGTTGTAAGAGTCGATTAAGGGAGGGCGAGAGATGGGCAGCAGTGTCCCTCTTAAAAGATCTCTAAAGCTTAATTTCAGTTGCCAATTCACTCGCCAAGCGTGGTAACTACTGGCAAAACCGCCCAAGGGGGAGCCTTATGTTCAATAGGGGGCGGTTAATGACTGATATGATAATGATGATGAAGTCTCTGATAGAGAAATGGCGCCTTAACTACTAGTTGTATCAGTCGTTAACTGTCCACTGCTGAACATAGCCTCCCCAATAAAGGAAGTTTTGCCACGCTTGGCAGGCAGGTTGGCCACTGCAGTTTGGCTTTTAATGATTTACTACTAGTAATATACCTAAATTTGACGGTGTTTTTAACTTCGCGCTTTAACAGTTCTATTAATCGTCATAAACTTTGGTATACACGTAACGATGGAGAATGCTATACGCTGCTTTATATCCCATGCATATAGAGGGATACGCGGGTAAAGACTAGTATCTTTTATAAAATTAAATAATCCATATATTATATAATCGTTATGTATAATTACATGTATATAGTATATTGTGCAAGGAACGATATTAAGACTTTAGTTCTCGTAGCTTGAGAATAGTAATGCATGAGAGGTACCAACTATAGTTTTTTTAATAGATGATAATGGAATGGTTACCCCGCTTGCGCTATCGGTACACGCTGGCGTACTACTGGGTACCAGTTAGACATAATAGATGATGATGAAGCAGATCAGTGGCCCATCGTGACGAATTCAACAATAAATCAATCACGATAATTTCGTAAAACCGCGTACAGATCGAACTGATAGGGTATATTGCTAGATATGGGATTGCTAATGTCCGTTACTAACAATCCCTTCTCCCCTAAAAGTACTATGGTTACCACAGAATATGCTGTGTATTCTATGGTCTCTGGTGCTAGACATGTCTATAGGAATGGAAACTAAATAACTATATGAATTCATACAGTTGACATGCACGAGAAACTTCCGTTTTAAAAAAAAAACAATTAAATTTAGCGTTGGGAATTTTAATCAAGTATCAAAGTGTCATTCAAACGGGGTACTTGGTTTTTCATAAATTTTCTATTTAAAAGCATATTATGCAAATAATAACCGATTACCATATTACACTCATGATTAAACTTAACTCGTTTTACGTTATATGACAGCCCACTTTGAATTGCTAATGTGACAGGATTTCGAATATTTCCGAACGCTACTTGCGTGGGCGTGTCGGACTTTGCATGTGTGTGTGTGTTTTCTGTTTTTATTTTCGTCGAAAAATTTTGAAAAAAGAACTATTTCAACTAAGGGTATAATCAATAATAATATACATAAATATAAAATTACAATCCTACACAATACAATTTAGATTTTATACTAGTAGAATGTAATTTGTAGAAATAGGAAAATCAATATTTTATATTTAGCTTACAAAATAGAAAATAAAATTAATAGTTACTACATTACATATACTCATAAAAGAATCTATGTGGATGAAATTTAATTTCTATTTAGCAATTTATTTTCATTATGCAGTTTTAAAAGAAAAAAAAAACGAAATTCAAATGAATGTTAAAATATAAAAAAAAATCTATAATTTTATTTTTATATTTTCAAGAACCTCCTGTAGGATAAGTATTTTTTTATATGATAACGGGGCAAAGATACATTTACAATATACTATAATATTGAGAAACTTATTTATTTCAAATAAAAACAATAACTTTTTAATATCATAAAGAGATGGTTACATTGCGTGCATACAGCCCTGTGATTTTTTTATCCGCCGCCATTTTGGGCGAAGACAAGCTTTCGTAATGCCAATGACACCGCAGTTTAACGCGCCCATTCACGTGCATATCATTAACTGACACATACATACGGAAAATATGTTTTAACGTATATGTAACTAAACGTACCGATGGTTTAATATTTTGACGACGTCCAAACATACATTTTGATTATTTAAATATTGGTTCCGTACACCCTTATTAAATTTACACATTAAAATAAATATCTTTTTTCCTTTATTACAACATGTTTTATTTTCTTCTGATTGCTTTGCACTATTTTAAAATATTAACTACTTCAAGCTGAAACATTTTCTCGTAGTTCATTAAAATTACGAAGCCCCAATTCCAATGTAATGACAGTGTCGAACCAAGACAAGTCCCGTTCACTGTCTGTACCAGTTGAACCCTAATTGATACCGTTACATTTCGCGAGTGGGAGGCGTTTCGTGAATGAATCTTTCAATATAACTCATATTTCGAGTTCGGAGAACATGTTCCGCTATATAAGTACATCACTATTTTTATTCGTCGGTAACTAAATTTATATTCCTTATTGTAAAGTGACAAAGTTCATATTTGTGTAACACATTTCTTTTATAGTGAAGTAATAATTTTGTTACAAGGTGTGAAAGCACAACAGTTGATGTATAGTTGAAGAATGAAGACGAGTCTTGTCTTAGCATGTCAGGCTGTCAGAGGTTAGATGTGTCATGTTTGACATATCTTTGCGATACGACCGTCACAACCTTTGGACATAAATACCTACTTCGTACGATGGATTTTAATTGCGTATTTCGGCGTTCGAAATTTAATATTAACTCTAACTGAATATGAATCTATCTATCTATATATTGATCCCACATCAATCCATTGCTTGCCATAGGCATCCCTTTGCGTCACTTGTAACGGTCCTGTACTGACTTCATCCACTGCTCCCCCGCAATCCGCACTATATCTTTTAGTTCGAGTTACAATATAAATACTCTACAATATTTTAATTTATATTGAACAAATGGAAAATATCTGAATGGCGTTGTGTTCAGTGTGCCTCTTACGTTTTTTTTTTCTTTTAAATTATAAATAAATGTCCAAATCAAAAGGACGATGTTACAGGCACAGCACTAGTTACTAATACATAACCTAGTATTCTAATATTATCATTAATATTTTTTATTACTTTAAGTTAATCATAGAAGCTAAGTTTAGTTACTAATTAGTATTATTACATATATTACATTAAACCTATACAATTAAATCAATTTACTAAGTGTAGGTACATTTAATAAAATCCAATGTTCTAAAAAAACAATAAAAATTAAACTCATTTTAATTAAATGTGAACTTTAAGAATAATATTTCGTTTATTGATAACTATGGCTCAGTGACATTTAAAAATACCGTTGAATCTCTCTTGATATGAGTAGGTAGATACATATGACTAATGTCTAATATGATATATAATATATATAACGACTTAGAGAGATACTAGTACAAATAAATATTTTTCATATTGTACTTTAAACAATATTTCTATATTATTTTGATCACGATAGTAACGGTTTCTTTTTTTATTTAAATTATACAATTTAAAATACATTTATTTAAATCATATATTTTTATTTATTGTTTTTATTTTTCAGGTAAGCTTACATCGTGTCAGAAATATAATTTTACAGTTCGAGTAAGTTAATAAAATTTAATTCAATTATATTTTAAATTTTCCAGTATTTATATAAATTATATAAATTTAATTTTCTTGTTTAATAAATATGTAAAATTTTATTTTCGAAATACGTATATATAGACAGATACAGGTAAATAATAACATAATCTAAAGGAATTCGGAAGATCGTAATTCGGTTAAAATTATATTTTTTTTTTTACAAAAACAAAACGAAGGATAAAAACCGTCCATAATTAAAGTAATATTAAAGTATAATTTACATAAATATCGTTTAATTTATTATATTTGTTCATGATCAACGGTATAAATGATTATAATCTTGATTTTCCTTGATCATCGTCATAAAGGTCATCATTATACCGATAGTTTGCGTAAACACGCAAGTTGTGTGTTTACAATGAATATTAAAAAAAATAATGAACCATTTACACGGTATTAACACTCATCATCGTCATCATTTCAGCTATTCAACCTGTGTTCACTGTTGAACGTAGGTCTTCTCAGTAGACTGTCATAAGGAACGGTCCTGAATTACCTGCATATAGAGACTCCTTGCAACACATTTGAGGTCATTGCTCTGCATTTGCTTGTATAGAATCGATACTAGAAAACCTTTCTGTTTACAATCAATCGCGTAACATATATTTTTATTATAAGAAGGAAATATTTAATAGCTAAATAAAACATTTGAGCATCGTAATTATTTAATCGTCGAACTGTGTTGTAAATAATGTATAAGTCGTATACCCACTTCTATAAATAAATATGAATCACTAAATGTGTTTGTTGAACGTAAAATTAAAAGATGGCTGTACTAATTTTGCAATTCCTTTTTTTTATTTTCTTTGAATTCGGAGGAACGTTTTTACAAAGAGAAAATTTGCAAAAATTGCCATGTAAAACATAAAAACCTCATTTTTAATTTTTCCATTTAACTCAGGGCCTACCATGAATAAAATAATATTCCGAAATTTCGGACCCAAACAAAACACAAATTTGATGTTAAAATTACATAATACATACCGTCTTAAAATATTAAAAATTTTAAAATATCGTTCCTTTGAACTGTTATGGTAGGATTTATGACGAATGAAATATTAAGCTCCATTTAATGGGCTGATTTCTGTACGAACAAAAACACGAAATAGAGCCCAAAATTTTGAAATTTTATTTCATGGTAGACCTACTGTCTGCTAACTGTTTCTAGCTACCAATAAATAGATTTTAACGGAACGACATCTGTTGGATCAGCTAGTTCCTTCTATCATACATTTTCGTCTCCATAAGTTGTCGATTGCTGAAGCTATGTGGCCAACCCATTGCCACTTAAGCTGGCAGACTTTTCAGACTATGAACTTATAGGTATAAACATATACTTATATAACACAGAGAATAGTGGAAACAAGATTGTAATGTATTCAGATCGTAATAACAAGTATGCCTCATCAAGGAGAAACCGTTTAAAACGATTCTCTGTCAAGGAATATTTATTAAACTAGTAATTACTCGAAGCAGTTTACTTCTACTTAATCAGTTTATTACATTGTTTTATGTAAGTAGGTACTTTATAATACTCATGTCACTTTATTACGTTTGGAAATAGGCAAGAAATGGCAGTCTTCCACAGTGCGTTTTTCAAGGCACTTGCTTCCAAGCACAACCACGCTTTAGAATCAACTTCCAGCAGCAGTATATCCGAACCGATACGGCATCGTAACCTTCAACAAAAGATCGTATTTTTCCCGGCAGCACACCTATAATTGTCCTCCAATATTGCAGATACTCATGAGCGACAGTAATCACTTGCCGTCAGGTAAACGACATGCACGTTTGTCCTCTGTATTATAAAAAAAAAAACATAATATATACTTTGTGATTATAACTACCAAAACGTTTATTATATTTTTTTTAGACGAGCAGTACCATGGATATAACAGAGTATACTGTTTCGCCCATGATACCCCCATGCGTTACCATTCCTGAGGACTCAGGTGTTATTCCTCTGTATCCTGTAAATTCACGCCATATCCCACCCTTCAAACCGAAACACAGCCATGCAGACACAACTGCTTTACGGTTGAAACACGAATGGGAAAGCGGTACCCAAGCAGTCAACTTTAGATATATCTAGATAATATCTGGATAGGGAAAACCTTAAAACAATGATAGGGACAATAATGGACTGTTTCCCATTAAACAAACATTTACCATATACACAATTGGAGCTACAAACAGCTCTTTATGTCGAGGCTGTTTTGATGCCGAAGAAACGGCTGCACACATAATCCTAGAATGTGAAACTGTGGCCCCTCAACGTTTGAAAATCCTCGGAACGGTGAGGTCGCTCCGTGAAGCCTGTGAAGATTCGAGGAAGCTTCTGTGCTTCTGGGCAGAGCTGTGCTGGCTGTACTAGCCACGGCTCATACGCACAGCAGTCCAATTTATATTACATTACATACTTTATGTATGTACTTAGTAGAGTTGAAGGAAAAAGTGTTTCTAGTATTATAAATACCTACTCATCTTTACAAGCCAGTCGTTGTTAACACAGTCCATAAAAGGTGCTGTCAGTTTAGAAGCACAAAGCGCGCAGTGGACGCACGTCATGTCCGTGTCAGGTCGACTCCTTATACTTCGCTTAATATGTCGTGACGTGAATGGTCGGCCGTATTTGAATTATAGATAATATTACCTTTATAAAACTCTTTTTGTTATATATCTCTATAAGTTAAAACACATTGGACTACTATCAAAAGATGTTTAATTAAAGAACTATATTTTATAACCTAACTGGTTTCACCGGGGGGAAAGGGATTGTTAGTAATGGAGACTGAGAATCCCATTGCTGGCAATATACCAGGTCGACCTCCTCGCGGTTCTCCCTGGAAACTATCATGGTTAATTCCTGATGAATTCATCATGATGGGTTAACTGACCTGTTTTCATTCTCATCTATCACCCTTCACTGGTGCCCCGCCAGCGTATCCCGTTAGCGCAGGCGGAGTTACCATACCATTTTCATCTATCAAAAAAAAAACTGATTTCACCGTATTGGGCCATTATCATATTAATTTCATCTTACTCCAGTGAAATTTATATCAAACAAATAATAATAAAATAGTTTAAAATAAAATTTATAATATCCCCTTGTTATGATATTCTGATGATGAATTCGTAAAGTAGCTACAGGAACTCGTAAACTACGCATGATAAATCCGTCTCATATAAGATTGTTTGATTTGTCTTGACAAAAACTGTAACCAGATTGCAGAACCAAGTTTGTTTTAGAAATAATTTTAAAAAGACATAAAGACAAATCTCTTAAACTTAATTTTGTTTAACATTTGTATTTTACATAATATTCTGTCTTTGATGGTATTCTTTTTAGATCTCTCTATCAACAAGAAACTACCTATCTGTCTGATATTTTATTAATTTATTAATTGAGAAAGTTTGTAACGATGTATGTATCGATGGATGGATAGATGTCTGTTACTCTTTTAAACAAAAACCATTAAACAAATTTGAACAAAACATTGTACACGGGTAAGACATATCTTAGCACATAAGATATTTTATGTACTGACTTACGTGAGTGAAGTCGCAGCATACAGCTAGTATTATATAAGACAGTTCTAATAACTGATTCTATTAGGTATAATTTTCATCCGCCTAAATTCGAACGCTCGTTCTAAGATGATCAAAAGTAGGTTACAATAGGTAATACTTTAGTCGTTTAATGCAATCAGATTGTTATATTGTTGTGATATTGTGTAAAAATAATTATAATCATATAAAGTAAAAAAAATATTTATTTGCCATTGCAAGTTGCATTGTGCTTAAATATATTTTTAAAATGACATCAGTTTAAGAATGATGTACCTACATTATTAGCAAGCACTTAGGACCTTCTATTATACAAATTTGTGTACGTACACTGATGAGTACTGCATACGAATGCATATAATCAAGTGACGGCTTTAGGGCGAATCAAAGGGCCCAGTGAAACATAAAAGCATAGAGTTTTTAATAGGTGAAAATAAAATGATGACCAAGTCTGCACTATGGGTATACACTGAGAGATGACAGATAAGGATAAAGTTGGCCAGCTGCCCCTGAGTGAAGAATTTAACAATAATAAATCACAGTGGTTTCAAGGGAAAATCTCGTGGAATCCCCAAACCTAGCAATTCCTTTACCCTTACAAGCAAGACATTGTGTTTTTTAATCTTACTTGAAACAGTTTCTATTTATAAATGAATGTGGAAAGGCGTATTATATGTAATGCAGTACATTATAGTGCATTTTATATAGATAAATATTGATCACTTTTCAGTAATATTCATAAAAATTAAATTAGTATATCCATCAATTTAGAAATTTAAAAATAAAATTTGAAAATTAGATCAATTTGATTTTGTTTTAATTATTCATAATAGTTGTTTTTTTTTTTTTTTTTTAGAGAAAGATAAGTTTTATGAGACAGGATTTTTTCATAAAAAAAAGTTACATGTGAATATTGGTATTTATATGAGTTGTTATTTTATAGACACTTGGACTATAAAATAGCAATTATTTCTACTATTTTTAATTATTTTTGTATTCTTATTTCAATTTTGAAAGTTTGCTTTTGAAATGTTTGCATTCCATTGTTTTATATAATATTGTATTTATACATTGCTCAAGACGATAAATTTAGAGTCCCCGTCAGTACGCGAGTCCATCACTGTAAATATTATTCGATGCAAACCTTATAGAGACAAACGATATGAGCGGCTCAGTTTTTAATTTATTAAAATACTTTTTGATGTATTCTTTACAACCATAAAATTATACTGCATAGGGTATAAAATGTCATTGTTGGGACGTATTGGTGAATTATTTATATATTGATTCAGCTATTTAAAAGGATGCGTGTGAGGTCAAAAGAAGCCTGAAGGTTATTTTTAATTTTCTGGTCTGACATTATAGATACTTGAATATGTAAACTATATTGCCACTATATTCGAAATTTTAATTTCATAACGAAAACAAGAATTAAATGTAAATATATGGGAAATGATCCCTGTATTTGATTTATAAATGTCTTATTCTAAGTGTTTCTTTTATAATCATTCAGAAATATATAAAAAGAAAGTCTTTAGTTCCCATGATACAGGTCTGACCTAGTTTAGGAATTGCTGATATTGCAGACTTTCAGCTCAACCGATTTTATTAATGTCTTTTATATTGCGTATTTTTGCTCCAAACGGGAGACCAGTTTTACAGCGATAAAGAACTTGTTTTCCTCCGCTTTGATTGTGGTGATCGAAATTTTGCTATTTTGGCATTTGTTATATATAACTATAGATATCATAAATTTAATAATCTGTAGAATAAATTTAAATTCGAATAAAAAATAAAAACAATTTACGCTTGTAAATTACGCGTTTGAAAATACCAGAAACAGCGACACGTCTAATACTAGAATGTTGAATTTTACTGAATTTTTAATTAAGTATATTTCCATTAACTTATTTCAGTGCATCCGACTCCAAGCAATAAACAAGTATTGTTATTACAATATTGTGAAGTCGAATTGTCTGTAAAAATGTGTAAAAATAAATAAATAAGTACAATACTTGTCAATCAGTACGTGCTTATGTTTTCACAGGCAACTGCGAAGATTCGAATGACAAAAAAAAAGAAAACAAACACAAATAATTGTATACAATAAAAGTCGTCTATATAGTTTTCTATTTAGTAGGTCTCTAGGTATATTAAAAAGTCATAATAAGTCGTTACAATAGACTAAAAGAATATATCCTTACTAATGTTATAAATGTGAAAGTGAGTTTGTTTGTTACCTTATAGCACCTTAACGGCTGAACCAATCACTATGAAATTTGGTATACACGTACTCTATGGGATGTCGAATATAAAAGAAATATAGTGTCTACGTATAATAATAAACATCTTAATATCATTACATACTTTAATGTTTGTAAAAGTAACGGATATCATCATCACCAGCATATCAGCCCTTCAGTGTCTACTGCTGAACGTATACCTCCTCCATAAGGGTATATCCACCGCACAATAAAATTTCTGTTTTGCCAAAGGTTGACTGGGGGAGAATGCTATATAGTATTAAGTCCGCCTTTTGTACCAGACAGAGTGTACACAGAGTAATGTGGGTCAATAAAGAATAAATTAAAAAAAAAATACAGGAAGTTTTACTAATGGAATGTCATATATGTATATATTTTTTTATTAATCTATTAAGTTCAAATTTACAATAATTAACATTAACTCAACAAATCACTGGTTACGAATGGTTAGAGCTAAAATGAAATATTTTCAACTATAACTATTTGATTTATGACTGATTAAGTCCGAGGAAAAGCGATTAACATCGCTTTAATACGTTTATCATGTGAAACTGTTAAATTTATGCAATTAGCACATTATTTGCTTAGCTATTCATACGTAGTATAGTCACTAACTGTTGAACATTGTATTTTACCAAAGAGAGACTTTGTTCAAAGTATTTATTTAAATTTTAATGAGCACTAAAATATTCACCAATATATCTGTGCCTCTAGTGAGAAAGGGTATAACTCAAGTTATAGCCTTTTTCTTTTTTAGGCTACTTTAAATAAGCAAATTTTTCTCTTTCGAATGGTATAAGAATCGTAACGATATCTTTAAAAACAATAGAGATAGTAAACATGTAAAAGGCTACAATAAACAAAATATTTGTGGTAAAAAAGTCATAATTAGAAATAAAACTACAATATTTTACAAAAATTATTTTTGTAAAATGAATCAGTTCGATTTGAACCCTTTTACACCATTTAATAGCGATTATTTTTTATAGCGTAAAATACACAACATTGTTTTTCTTCAATACTTCAATAAAATAGTTTTAATTCAACTTAAAACTATTTTCACATCATAATTTTATTATTTTTGTTAAATGTGATTAGGTATAATAGAATTATTTTTAAAACTATAGGTTATACACAAAAACCGACAATTTCATAAGAAACAGGAGAAAAAATTGCTATAAATGCAATCATTGACTTGTTCAATTAGCAAATAATAAAAGCAGCAGAATTTTTTTTCTTTATTTAAAATAGTTTTTTGGCTCTCCTGAAAAGTGACCATTTTGAATTGAACCCTTTCTCACTAGAGGCACAGATATATACATATATACTTACTCATATAATCCGTCATGTCGTCCCGGTATAAAACGGACCACCCTTTTCTTTCCCGTAGTTGTCGTAAGCGGCGACTATGGAAACTTAATATAATATTAGAGGATTGGGCAACAGCGTATCTCTTTAAATATCATCCAAAACCTATTTGGGATTCTCAATCCGCCTACCAAATATTTACTACTGGCAAACCCCTCCAATAGGCAAATGCCGAGGGTAAGGGATGCGGGCTATCAGTCCCATAGCTAGGAATATATCCTATCAGGTCGACTTCCACATATCTCCCCCCCCCCTGGAAATCGTCGTTCTGAATTCTAGGTGTATTCATCACGATGAGTTAACTGACCTGTTTCATCCTTATTTATCACCCTCACTGGTGCCCCGCCAGCGTATACCGTTAGCACAGACGAGGTTACCATTCCATTATCATTCATTGAAGTCCCATTGCTAGTAATATAAATCTCTTGGAAACCAATCTCTAAATATATTCTTTCCAATAAAAGAAAAAAAGATTTTTGCAAATATGTTTACAACTAACGAAGTTATAAGCCAACAATACAACAACATAGTGTTGGTACAAAAAATTATATAAAGATTAAAAATGAATTCTTTTTTTTTTATACAACTTAGAATGGCAAACAAGCTGACGGCCCACCTGATAGAAAATGGTAACCGTCGCCTATAGACATGAGCAGTACCATGGACATAACAGAGTATACTGTTTCGCCCATGATACCCCCCATGCGTTGCCATTACTGAGGACTCAGGAATTATTCCTCTGTACCCAGTAAATTCACGCCATATCCTACCCTTCAAACCGAAAAACAGCCATGCAAACACAACTGCTTCACGGTAGAAACACGAATGGGACAGAGGTACCCAAGCAATCGACTTTTGTACAAAGTCTCCCTCTGGTATTACAATTCTGTATGTATGCTAGACTGTTTTAATATTACTAAATTAAGAAAAATACCGCTATCAAATTTACCCAATTTAGTAGTAAAACGGTAGCAAAAACCAATGGATTGAATACATTTTGATTTTCTTTTCAATTTGGATAAGTATTGAAATAAAACGACGTCTCACTTTCTAAATACATCTCTACTAAATTACATCGTGTTAACGACACCAAAACACACATAAATCATGTTATCCAACGTGCCTATATAGCGTTGACTACTGATAAATCGATTGGTTCCATTCGATATGCGATTATTATATCGATTATTATCGTTACACTATAAAGTTGGTAATCGGCTCGCGTTTCGTTCATTCAGCCAAGATCAGTCTAAACATGGGTCTTGTTACATTCGTTCATGTACTCGTATGTTGTACTTTACTTGTTTATACAAGTAAAGTACAACATACTGAAATGTTTATACATTTCAGTTATATAAAACGTGTACGGGCGCTTATGAAAATTGAACGGTTGGCAAGCGTGCTTTATAAATTAATTTATATTATTTCTTTAGGTGTACTTATTATTATTAAAGTGAGTACTTCAGAGTACAACCATGTTTATTAATATAAATTTACCTTTTGATCAATCTATTTGATTATAATTAATTTTGCGTGAATTTACTGGGTACAGAGGAATAACACCTGAGTCCTCAGGAATGGCAACGCATGGGGGGTATCATGGGCGAAATAGTATACTCTGTTATGTCTATGGTACTGCTCATGTCTATAGGCGACGGTTACCACTTTCCATCAGGTGGGCCGTCAGCTTGTTTGCCATTCTAAGCTGTATAAAAAAAAATTATGATTCCATTAGATCTTTTAATAAAAGTTTTAAATCATTTTACCTCCATTATGTGGCATGAGTAAGATTATCACATCATTGTGTTCACATTAATTGAATTTTCATACATTTAATATTTATGTATGTATTATTTTTAGGTTCATTTACGTATATATTATTGTTTAAGTATGTATATTTATATTTTGTATATATGTTGTAGCATTCAAATATATTTAAGTACACTATTGCAGTATTGATGCCCACTAAAGGCTTCCTATGCTATAGAAGAGATTCTCTAATTTTTTTGGCCACACATACACGTCCTGATATTGCTTTTGCAACCAGTTATCTGGGTCAATTCAATTCGAATTTTAATAAAAATCATTGGTTGGCCGCAAAACGCGTACTTCAATATTTAAAAGGTACTATAGATTATTCAATCACGTATAGACGTACTAGAAAACCGCTGTATGGTTTTACAGATGCGGATTGGGCGAACTGCGTTGAAACACGCCGTTCCTATACAGGCTTTTATATGAAGTTGGCAGGTGGACCAATTGCTTGGGAAAGTAGAAAGCAGCCCACAGTAGCTTTATCGTCTGCTGAAGCAGAGTATATGGCGCTAACAGCAGCTGCTAAAGAGGCTTGTTATCTTCACAGGTTTATTTCGGAAATAACGGGCAAGCTTGATAGGGTTACTATATATAGTGACAGTCAGTCTGCTATAAAATTAGCTCAAAATCCAGTCCATCACAATTCGTACCATGCAATATTGATTTACCTATAATACAAAGATCATTAGAATTATAAAAATTACATCCATTTTTATCAAAAATTACAGTATAACCTTTATCAACTACACTTTGAACAGAAATTAAATTCGCCTTTAGTTCGGGAACATAAGCAACATTAGAGATTTTGTCAATTACCTTGCTTTCAGTACTAATTGAGACAGTACCAATTCCAGTACAGCTGATATCTGCACCGTTAGCAATTGTAACCTTACCATAACTTTGCTTAAAGGAGCACATCCAATCTAATCTTGAAGACATATGTTTGGTTGCACCAGAATCTATCACCCACTTGTTCATTTGTAAGCCATCAGTTTCTCCAAGAGCTTGAGCATTCAATGCAGAGGAACCATGTGACGACCTGCCTATATGATTCTTCTTAAGTGGACAATCTGGACGCTTATGCCCTGGTTCTTTGCAGTCATAACATATAATAGGTTTTTTCTTTTTATATTTTCTTGGACCTACATTCGTCTTTAAAGCTGATACAGGTTCCAGATGCCGAGATGACTCATTTAGAAGTTTAGTTTTGACTAAGTCTGAAGAAATATCGAAGTTGCTATTTTCTAGTCCCATAATAAGAGGTTCATACTTTGATGTAAGCCCGCCTAACAAAATCGCCGCAACAGAAGGATCTTCAATTATTTTTCCTATATCTGCGAGATCTTGTACGGTACTCATAATTGCATTTATATACTCTTCTATACTATTGAACTCTTCTAAACTAATTCTATATAATTTTCTTTCTAATGCTAATCTGCGACTCATACTACGGTTTTCATATGCCTTTTTCAACTCATCCAATGCATCTTTAGCAGTTTTGCAGTCACGTACGTGAGTTATAGCAGGGCCGTCTAAAGTCAAACATATTTTCGACAATGCTTTACGATCATTACGGATTTTTATAGCTGCGGGAGTAACATCACCTTCAGTATATCCAACAATGGTTTCCCAAAGATCTTCATGCATTAAGTAATTACGCATTTTAAATTTCCACATTGAGTAGCCCTCTTTGTTACGTAGACATATTAAGTTACTTACGCTGGAGCTTGGACAAGAAATACCTCGTGATATACTGTCGCCTGCACTCATAGTATTCGTTTTGAATATGCACTAAAATCCCATATAATTAATGATTCGTAAGAAAATCTTCGTGCTGATAACGTGTTGAAATAATTATTAGAAAAGAAAGATTTATTCAGAGAGAATTGTGTATTTTATATTAGAATAACGAATGACAGAACAAAAAGTAATATAGAACAATAATTTTAAAAATTATGTCAAAGTCTATATATAAAATTATTTCCAGCCATTATTATTAACACACCCCCCTTTGTTGAAATAATTATTAGAAAAGAAAGATTTATTCAGAGAGAATTGTGTATTTTATATTAGAATAACGAATGACAGAACAAAAAGTAATATAGAACAATAATTTTAAAAATTATGTCAAAGTCTATATATAAAATTATTTCCAGCCATTATTATTAACACACCCCCCTTAATCTACAATGTAACATAGCATGTGAATGATAAAAGTACATTGGAGATTAAAAAACTAAGAGTTATACAATACCTATGTTTGTTATACATCTTTTAAACTTTATATTACATAAAGGTTTGATAAGCATATCTGCCCACATTTGTTCTGTTGGGATAAATTGTACATCTATCTTCTTTTCAACTATCTTTTCTCGAATAAAATGAAACCGTGTGTCAATATGCTTGGTTCGATTGTGATGGACTGGATTTTGAGCTAATTTTATAGCAGACTGACTGTCACTATATATAGTAACCCTATCAAGCTTGCCCGTTATTACAAAATCGCCGCAACAGAAGGATCTTCAATTATTTTTCCTATATCTGCGAGATCTTGTACGGTACTCATAATTGCATTTATATACTCTTCTATACTATTGAACTCTTCTAAACTAATTCTATATAATTTTCTTTCTAATGCTAATCTGCGACTCATACTACGGTTTTCATATGCCTTTTTCAACTCATCCCATGCATCTTTAGCAGTTTTGCAGTCACGTACGTGAGTTATAGCAGGGCCGTCTAAAGTCAAACATATTTTCGACAATGCTTTACGATCATTACGGATTTTTATAGCTGCGGGAGTAACATCACCTTCAGTATATCCAACAATGGTTTCCCAAAGATCTTCATGCATTAAGTAATTACGCATTTTAAATTTCCACATTGAGTAGCCCTCTTTGTTACGTAGACATATTAAGTTACTTACGCTGGAGCTTGGACAAGAAATACCTCGTGATATACTGTCGCCTGCACTCATAGTATTCGTTTTGAATATGCACTAAAATCCCATATAATTAATGATTCGTAAGAAAATCTTCGTGCTGATAACGTGTTTGGTTGCACCAGAATCTATCACCCACTTGTTCATTTGTAAGCCATCAGTTTCTCCAAGAGCTTGAGCATTCAATGCAGAGGAACCATGTGACGACCTGCCTATATGATTCTTCTTAAGTGGACAATCTGGACGCTTATGCCCTGGTTCTTTGCAGTCATAACATATAATAGGTTTTTTCTTTTTATATTTTCTTGGACCTACATTCGTCTTTAAAGCTGATACAGGTTCCAGATGCCGAGATGACTCATTTAGAAGTTTAGTTTTGACTAAGTCTGAAGAAATATCGAAGTTGCTATTTTCTAGTCCCATAATAAGAGGTTCATACTTTGATGTAAGCCCGCCTAACAAAATCGCCGCAACAGAAGGATCTTCAATATGTCTTTTAGAGATAAGTTCACCCTTGCTCACATTTATTTCTAATATTTGTGACGATTACTGTATTTTGGGTGCAATAAAGAATATACTAGATTGTACATCTATATACAAATAAATCAATAATGATCAAACATCGATATCCCTTCTAATACTTACTAAAACTATGTGTAAACTGATTGGATGAATAATATTATGAGGACATGAATAAATATTTCTACTTCAGAAATACCTGGCGTGTTTTTGTTATAATTGGCAAAGAGAACACACTTCGTAAGAAATATTTAGTCTCAAAATCATGAACGGGAGAAGCAATAAAAGGTAAAAAGGGCAATATGGTCCGAGGCACCACAAATGACCGACCGACTGTGTTAAATTAACGTGCAATATTTTGCTCAAAAACGGCAACTCGGAGTCATGTTTCGCGCTCTTTATTACGGATACATACTGCACTTCAGTTCAACGAACAAGCTCGCAGCATTTAAGGTGGAATTAAATATTACTGTTTTTATAGTAAAAGAGTATGTATCAGTAATTATAACCATGTAATAAATCTTTACAAGTTGAAAAAAAGAAATTGATTTTTTTTTTATATAATATGATGTGACTACTCGTACACTGTTTTGAACAAACGGAGGGACAATATGGTAAAATAGAATGCTTTATTGTCAACGGTTGGATATGTAATGGCTGGTTCAGTAAGTGCTTTTTCACGCTATGTTGAATGGAACCGAAGTAATATGATAGTAAAAATAGGTATTATAATTATAGTTTTTTATGAGCATTTTTTTTATTTAGAGATTTTGTATTGCAAACAATCCTTTTAAACCAAGTAGTATCAATCTACTAAATCATTTAAAAGAATAACTTAAATTTTTATATGAACTACTAAGTAAAATATATATCTTATATCTACTGAAAATATGTTCTTTTTATCTTAGTTTGTTGTCTATTATAAATAGCAGGCTTATGTATTAATAATAATAATATTCATACAATCACTTTGAGAAGAGAAATAGCAATCTTACAGCGATTGATCTTTTGTCAATAACCTATTGATGACACGGAATTCATATACAGATACAATATATATATATATATATATATATATATATATATATATATATATATATATATATATTCCATGACCAAAACATTAAAATTCAATATCTGCCAGGAACTATTAGCGAATTCAGTTCCATCTTTCCGGACGGAGATACAAACACACCGCTCTTATTTAATAGATTTATGATGTTCAGTCTTCATCGTTATAGTCACTACATTTGAATTCTTGACACATACATTCGTTTTATTCGTGCCGTTTCCTTTTCAATATTCAAATAACAGAACCAAGTACACGACGGACAAAAATTCTATACCGATGTACCTGATTCATTGCTTCGTTCCTGACCGGCTGAATATAGTGTTTACCATGAGCTAACTGGGTTTATGCTTGCCACTGACAACGTAAAACATCTATATATGAATACAGATGATATGGAATTTCATTCGTATACTTTTGTTTTACATTTAAATTTACAAGTACGTTTATACAGGAAAGTCCTGTTGAAAGGTCGTAGTAATATAAATATATAACAAATATCTGATAGAATTAGGATAAAAAATATTATAATTATAATTATTAAATATTATATATATTAAAAAATATTAGAATCAATCTAAGGTATGTATTTAAATGTATTGTTTAAGCGTAATTGGTTAAAACACCCAAATATCTTACAAACTTTAATAATAATTCATAATATTGAAAATCTAAAACTGACAGATTGTAATAGTGTCACGTCTCAGTGGTACTTACTTCTAGTGATTTGAGTATCAGGGTTATGATTCGTACAGAAGCAGTTGTTAACCTCCCAAATCTTTAACTGGATTAACCATTTTACTGGAAATTGTATAGTGTAATATTTAAACGAACAGTATCAAGTGACAGCATTCGTGGGTACGTTGGTCTTTTAAGAATCTACGAATCGTATATTAATAAAAAAAAATAATTAACCAGTTCTACAATATAAATGTCCGTGTGTCCCAATTATTATGTATTGCAATACGGTGAACGGTCACCTTTCCCTCGAACGCGATTAGGTACGCACCGCGAAGCGGGGCCTTTCCGAAGAAATTACTTCAAACCTCACACAGGTTTGTTTCATATTGGCACATGTATGTACTTTGAGTGCATTGGTTTGAACACAACATAGCAGCCTTTACCGAAAATTACCGCAACGTTTTGTAACGTTTTCGAATCTAGAATAAAGAACCTCGAGCAGGAAACTGACTGATAGGAAAATTAGGAACATTTTCTTTTTTTAAAAAGTACAATTCTTTTTTTAAATAAAAAGAGTTTTTTTTTTTATGCGAGAAAATGGCATGGTTACGCCGCCTTAGCTATCGGTATACACTAGCGGGGTACCAGTGAGCGGTGATAGGTGAGGATAAAAAGGCAGGTCAGTTAGCCCATTGTGATGAATTTAATGATAAATTGGTCACGATATTTTCCAGGGGGAACCGCGTGGAGGTCGACCTTATAGGGTATATTGATAGCAATGGGGACTAAACTCCTCATTACTAACCATCCCTTCCCCCCAAAAACAAAGAGAGTTACACAAATTTATAAAATAGGATTCTATGCCCATCGCTAGCTAAATTGATCAATTCCAACGACACTTCCCTGGTCTGGTGGTAAAGCGATTTTTATGTTCCAGTTCTTACCCGTGACTTCGTCCATGTCACTGAGATTAGTTTAATGACCAGGATAAATAGTATATATCTTTCTTCATCCCAAATAGTATGTGTATACCGAATTTTATTATTAACCGAGTCGTTAAGACGCCAAGAAGTAACAAACAAACGGATTCACTTCCACATTTATACTCGTACTACAAGTTTTTACACGCGACTTCTCCCGCGGGACGCGTGACTAGCCGGGATAAGAAATAATAAATAAAAATATAAAATTTCATCAGGATTGGTTAAAGCATTAAGAGATAAGAAACAAACAAACTCACTTTCACCTTTGTAATATTAGTAAGGACTAGCTTTTACTCGCATTTAACATACTTAAGAGGTATGAATTCCAAATTTCATGATAATTGGTTCAGCTGTTAAGCCGCCAAGAGTTTGCTACTATACTGATTCCAAATTACATTTAATTTGCAAAATATAGGTAATTAGCTAGTATTGGTAAATATGACGTATGTTTTGCTACAGTTGTTATATCAACTTTTAACTATTTACTACTGAAGATAGCCTCCCCCATAAGGGGGGTTTCGCCGGTAGTTGCCACGCTTGGCAGACCGGTTGGCAACCGTAATTTGGCTTTTGGTGATATTTTAAATGGGACACTGCTGCCCATCCATACATACATACATAAATATCTGTCACGCCTGTCTCAAATACTTCGATACAAACAAACCTCTTTTGCTTCTTCCACATTTATCAATCTTTTCATACACGCTTGCTGGTTACGGGTACTTTTAATGATATTTTGCTGCCCATCCCTCCACCATAAGTTCCCTCAGTCGTCTCTTACGACACCCACGGGAATAGAAGGGGTAGCTTATTCTATGCCGGAACCTACACGTCTTTGCCACAGTATTATGTTTATTTAAATAATAAAATTCACCAGAGAAAATTCAAATTTTGCATATCCGTACAAAACTATCACACGTCAATCACAAACTCGCTACAAAGTACCAATGGAAATCGAACGGAATGGTTTCCCATTCCGAATTGCAATGTTAGCACGGTTTGCACATGAAACTCCCAATAAATCATACGAGCTCGTCCCAGGCAACATTGTTGTGATCGTAAACTGCAGTTTACCGCATAAAATTATTCAAAAGATAATTCGATCGGTTCCCAGAACGGTTTTTGGGAGTTTTAAAAACGTCCACCGAATTTTGCACTATATGTGATTGCTGTATTTATTAGCGATTTGAAAGTCAAAGTGAGAACGCGTAAAACGGAATGGTTTACCATAAACAATGTTACTGTAGAAGTGTAAGGAATTATGATTTAAGATTGTTAATTTAAATTATGGAACATATTTTGATATATACGACTATTATGAAGAGAAAAGATTTCATTTTTCAACCGACTTTAAAAACAAAGAGATTCTCAATTCGGTCGTATATTTTTTTTATGTTTATTACCTCGTAATTCCATCAGTTGTAAACCGATTTGGAAAATTCCTTGTTTCATCTAAAAAGATATACTTACAGATTGTTTTTGTACAAATTTTATCAAAATCGGTTCAGTAGTTTAGTCTTTAAATCAGTAGTTTAGTTTTGCTGTAATTGAAGTTTTTTTTTTTGAGAAACACAATCTTAATTATTGTATGTTTGTTAGTTTATATAATATAAACTCAAAAACTACTCAACCGATTTTAAAAGTTTTTTCATTTATATAGAAAGATCCATTATCATAGTAACATAGTCTATACAAAATTAAAAAAGAAATCGGGATCATAATGTATCAAAATGTAATAAATAAATAATTCTAGTAGTGTTTCTGATCCACTTCCATCCACCGATACCTTGCGACACAACATTTATATAATATTTAATTCCTGCTATTATTATAAAAGTTATCAAATCTCTACAAAAAGAACTCCTTTTTTCAAATAATTCCACAACTACAAGTCTAATCCTAAGACAGATTTTTAAGTAACTTCCAAAAATGGAGCTTTTCAATTCGTCTGATATTTTATTTTTTTGCCATTATATATTACATGACTACGTCACTAATTGAAGAATAAAGAAGAAATTTTTCACAATCGTTTCTAATATTATAAATGAGTGTTCATTTATTCATAGCCTTATAGCATCTTAAAGGCTTAATCAATCAATATTTAATTGTATTTACACGTACCACATATAGGATCAGCAAGACTACTTTTTAACGTGATCAGTAAACATATCCCAGTAATGCGAACGAAGTCGCGGGTAAAAGCTAGTTTTTCATATACGCGACTCTGCATTATAAATTCAAATATTTTCAATGTCGACGAAACATGTCGATATTCAGTATGTGTTTGTCTGTATTCACAATTGAGCAGCTTTTTTTGCGGTACATATTTATATTTATTTATGTATTTATTAAACATTAATACACACACACCAAGAAAGTGTAAATACCAGAGGGAGACTTTGTACAAAAGTCGATTACTTGGGTACCTCTGTCCTATTCGTGTTTCAACCGTGAAGCAGTTTTGTTTGCATGGCTGTGTTTCGGTTTGAAGAGTGGGATATGGCGTGAATTTACTGGGTACAGAGGAATAACACCTGAGTCCTCAGGAATGGCAACGCATGGGGGATATCATGGGCGAAACAGTATACTCTGTTATGTCCATGGTACTGCTCATGTCTATAGGCGACGGTTACCACTTTCCATCAGATGGGCCGTCAGCTTGTTTGTCATTCTAAGTTGTATAAAAAAAAAAATTAACACCATAGATAACGTCATACGTTATCTATTAGTCTACAGTAGACAAGAATAATTGAAAATATTATTAACATATATATAATACTCATATTACCTACTTAAATAACAAAAATATATATATAGAAATATTCTTGTTAAATATCCACTGGAAACGAGAGATCGGATTCGCGCTACGGACGTAGTCGTGGAATTTGCTTCTACAGGGTGTAAAGATCAAATTGTTATGGTTTCAGTCCGTTTATGGTGGCAAAACAATTATATTTCTCTCTAATTTATGGGTCATTCGAGTCACATTATTACCACAGACGTATTCGAACAGAAGGTCAACGAAGGCACTTAGACATAACATACGTGTACCGTTAGACGTGGTATCGTCAACTGTACAATTTAGTATTTTGACCTGCCGTGTTCGGAATTGATTGGTAATCAACTTGTGGCAACGGATTGAGGGATATTGAACTTAATTAGAAACAGCTCGTGTGTTAGGATTTTCGAAATTCAAACTCAGCTAGCTTATGTTCTATGGAACAACTAATCAGTTATTTAAGAGCGTTAATATTATACTTCTTAAATTACCGAAGTGTGGCAATACAGTAATTGTTCATAAATTTTAATGAATAATTTAACAATTTTCAATGTTATTACTATAATAATATTCTTAATGTGCTATCAATAAAAATTTGGATTTTTACCATAAAAAAGTTTTGAAAAATTACAAAGAAAAATAGTTTTTAGTGGTAAAATTATATTATGTGTTTGTTGGTGAAATTATATGCAAACGTGCAACTTAATTATGCACATTCAATTGACACATAACAATTGAAATCAAAATATTTTCAGAGTAGGCAACGTAAACGCGTATTATAATTCAAAACATTTTTAGAATTTTATTTATTAGAAATCTTCTAAAAGGTATAAATATATTATAATTATGTATGTATATATATTTAATATTTTATACTGAACATTATTAACACGGCTAGAGCGTGTTCCTTTTGTGTCGAAATCATTGTCACAAAGTTGCATCTCGAGCCGCCATGTCCCAGACATTGCAACCGAAATGACAATTGAAACATCAAGGACGGTCCTAGATGCGAGATAACAATTGGTAAACAAAGCGCGCACGTGGCCACTGACATAATTGTGGGCACCGGCGAAAACAAACAATACGCCATTGTCTCCGCACTCGAGCGCCGACTACTTTCGTAGAAATGCCGATAATTGAATGATCGATGTTCGCTGGACATTTTCAGTAGTGGCTGATTTCAAACACTAGTTTAAGAATTCGTTACACTTTCATTGTATAATCCGACGTATGTCGGTTTATTAATTTACTAAATTAGTGATGCACCATCAGTGTCAGTAAAATGTTCTACAATATCTTATTTATAAGATATACTTTAGAAATTATCTTTATTATATTTACTTATCTTTTACATTATTGTCACATGTATTTGTTAGTGTACACTCCTTAAGAGTGAAAATTATAGTATGATTATTGCTGCACGTAAGTTACCTGCAGTGGAGCTACTGTAATTTTCAAATAAAGTATTTATGTAATGTTTAGGGTTAATGATCAAATGACAAAACTTTAACACCCATCTACATGAGTGTTGTGTTTATATTACCTCTAGTGGCGTTTTCGTCGTCGTTCGTTAATATTTTTAAAACATTTTCAATAATAGAACTTGATTCTAGTCTAGTATATTGTAATTGCTAGGATCATTTAATAAAACTATCGTAATGTCTTCCAAAAAAAAAAAAACAAAACAGCAAATTCAGTTATGGCACATTTTGCGTAATACAAAATACACCATAATTATATACCGATGTAATTCGCAGAAGCCACAAACAAAGGTGTGAATGAAAAATACAAAAAAATAAGTACTAAGCATTATCAAATACAAGATCACGATAAAAATATATCTAACGGCAATTAGGTACTCGGACAAAAACGAGAGATGGCACGGGAGCCGACCGCCGTTACCACCATTCAAAGCCCACCCGGTCCCACGTTCAGCTGAGCACATTTGGGCCTCCACTGACCTATATTCCGACCTATGACGTAGTCCGACAACAATAGGGCATTGTTCTTTTATATTTGCGCGAACATCAGGAGTTCCTCAAGGTAGTCGGTTCATTCACATCTAGCCTCTTTCATTTAAATAGGTTCATTTGTTTTTCGTCATTGTTCTGATCAGCTGTTTTCACGAGATTCCTATCTCGCGTACCATTGATCGGTGAAAGAGAAGGTGTAGCATTGTTGTCTTGTAGTATTATTGTTGCCTTAACGTGACGACTATTAAATCGTATTGTTTCTAGTTTCTGACGTAACATGATGTGTCTCGTTCATTTGTTAGACTTCTATCATGGTTATTGTTTTTATTAGATTTTATGTTTTAAGCGAATTTGGAAGGACGGAGGTTCTAAGTTCGATTGTATTTTTTTTTTTTAATATTATGAGATGTCTTTACCAATTCTTTTCACATTCAGCCAAAAGCCATTTTGCCATAATTGAAGTCAATTTTTTGTGTAACAAAATGTTGTTACGATAATAATGTACTAATTTAACAACTAATATTAAAGTAATTTATCGGAATAATGTGTTAATTTTCGCTATGTAGTGGGTATGCAAAAATAGGATAACTTTATTATGAAAGCTTTTTAAATAAAGAATACATAATTTATTTTTAAATTTATTTTATGAGCTGTCACCACGTCCATACAGCCAGTATTGGAGTTACAAGGAGGTCGAATAATCCATCCTAGACAGAACGGTAGTGTACAAAAAGTCGAGTAAATGATAAATAGTCGTAGTTAATCCGCTCTTATCGACTCGTGGCCGCGTCCCGTGCGGTCCAAAAATGAAAGATGGACCGAGTCGTATAGATAACACTTCTTGGTAATGGCTTTCTATATTACGGAGAGGTTCTTGATATTAGCTTTGTTTGTAGACTCTTGATTTCCCAAGGGAATGGTGGCACGCTGGAATCGGAGTTTGACGTTTGAGAGATAGCAAGTTATGGTAACTACCATGGACAGGTATCTACTTATAGGTGTAGTAAGTCACATATATGTATGTAATTTTTTTTTATACAACTTAGAATGACAAACATTTTCTTTTTTGTTTTATCAGTTACATCCACAGATGAATATTTTACTCTACATATATTTTATATTTACCTATCTATATGTCTCATAGTGCTCTTTTTTAATATAGCAAACAATTTGTTTTATTGTTTATCTCTAATTTTAGTAATTTTATAAGCTTACGAATTTTCTCCTTTTTACTCTTTACTGCTAAGAGTTGGACAAAATTATATCCTGCTAATACAATGACATCTCTACAGACTCGAGTTCTTCTATTGCTCTATGACAAATGTAGTGATGTGAAGTTAGCGCGCCCGCGCGATCTCTGATACCAACTAATTGTCCCGGTATGTGTACTTTCCATTAGTGATGCGCTTTCTTGTATCGATTCTAAACCTTATTGCACGTGTAATAAGTAATTTATAGGTATATATACAAAGCAATTAACCTTAAACACAAAATTTTATATTTATGAGCGTAACCAATATAATAAATTAAAACTTAGTGAATTCTGAAAAGTCATTTTTAATGATTATCATCGACATTTAAAACTAACAAGGGAAACTGATTATCAAATTAATATGTAGGTACATAATTATTTATTTTCATTACTATTTTCTAAAATTTATTGCACAATATTTCAACAATATTAGATACCATAAGATAACATAGAGTTCTTTATTTCATTGAATATGTGACACTTAGCATTCCACTTACTTCATTGGTTTATCAACAATCCATACCGTCATACTTCGTTACAGACGGCATCGAATGCAAACACTGTGAAATACTGAAAGCGAACCATAAACTATGTAATACATCTGACAACAGCTCACGACACGCGCCAATTCGCAGTGGATTGTTCTCGCATATCGATATGTTTATGGAATTATCGATACATCACTACAAGTTATTTGTCGACGGTATCGTTAGGCCTCCCGCGCACTTATCCATCACCCGACGAATATCACAAGTCGGTTTTATAAGATAAACGCCCTGCCTTATTAACTGTTGCATTCGATCATTTGTAATAGACCTGTATGGAATTTCATTTGGTATTTACGTTTGTAAATGGCCGATGTAGGTTAGATAAAATCTAACCAAGTGTTAGGGTTCCTCTCTTTCTTTATTTGCCTGTGTCATTTATAACTGCTTACTGAGGTTATTCTTAATGGTATATAAAGAAATTCTAGAGGTTGAATTTGTTTCTTTATGTAGTTTAATGGTAGATGGGCAGCAGCGTCCCTTTTAAAACATCACTAAAAGCCTAACTAGGGTTGCCAATCCACCTGCCAGGAATACCAACTACTAGCAAAACCCTTATGTAGGTTTATGTTCATTAATGAACACTTTATTGGCTGATATAATGATGATAATGTACCAATATACAGGTGAGATGGGAACTATTAGCGTCATAGGTATTAAGGAAGTAATATGTCGGTGTAATGGAATATTTTACTCAAATAAATACGTGTCAAATAATGATAAAAAAAATCGTAGAGCCTGCGATACTAACACTGCATATACAATAAATTAAATAGGTGTGGGGTTTTTAATATTTTTTCAAAAACTGTTCAGTTTAACTAGTACAACAGGTTTTTTTTTTTATACAACTTAGAATGGCAAACAAGCTGACGGTCCACCTGATGTAAAGTGGTAACCGTCGCCTATAGACATTAGCAGTACCATGGACATAACAGAGTATACTGTTTCGCCCATAATACTTCCCATGCGTTGCCATTCCTGAGTACTCAAGTGTTATTCCTCTGTACCCAGTAAATTCACGCCATATCCCACCCTTCAAACCGAAACACAGCCATACAAACACAACTGCTTCGCGGTTGAAACACGAATGGGACAGAGGTACTCAAGCAATCGACTTTTGTACGAATTTTAAACTTTCGCGTTGTTTACACATGTTTTAAAAACACTATCGGAATTTAACGCGATGAAAAATTTTTACAGATAAATAATACCTACATAGCAGTTAATTTGAAATATAATAGAACAAAATTGTTGATACTCCCTAAAAGGATGCTGATGATTTTTTTTCTCACCCAGTTCACTTCTTTATCCTTTAAACTCGAATTAATTTTTAGGTACGAGTATTAACAATGCTACGTCACTATAATTCCCTTTTTCCTTTGGTTAAAACCACTATCACGTAATGGTAACCACAAATCGTATAACTACGTAACTTATGAAACCCCAAGAAAGATCCAATTGTAACGAACTAAAAAATGTATTTGAACAATTTTTTGTAACATCAACAACCACTGTCTTGTGACTGACGTAACCAATAGATGCCTTCGTAATTGAATAATAATTATCCTCTTATTTTAACTATCCTCTTCTCCGTTGTCCACTAGTGGGACTATTACAGCTATATTTTACTCTCAATTCGGTTATATATTTTTTATATTCGTTACCTCATAACTCCATCAGTTATGAACCGACTTGGAAAATTCTTCTTTACCTGAAGAATATATTTACAGATTAATCTGAAAGAAATTTTATAAAAATCGATTCAGTGGTTTAGTTTTGAAAGTAAAATAACTGGTTCTGCTACAACTGAAGTCGGTTTTTTTTATTAAGTTTACCACTGTAATCTGTTATATGGAACAATTGAGAGTATCTATCTACATATAGTCTAGTTCAATGGAATACAATAAAAATGTAAACAAACTATAATTCAGAGGATGCCCAATTTTTTTTTATACAACTTAGAATGGCAAACAAGCTGACGGCCCACCTGATGGAAAGTGGTAACCGTCGCCTATAGACATGAGCAGTACCATGGACATAACAGATATACTGTTTCGCTCATGTTAACCTCCATGTGTTGCTATTCCTGAGGACTCAGGTGTTATTCCTCTGTACCCAGTAAATTAACGCCATATCCCACCCTTCAAACGACAAGCAATCGACTTTTGTACAAAGTCTCCCTCTGGTAAAATCAATAAAGAATCCAATAAAGAAATCACAGTATAAATTGCAACATTTATAAAGACGTCACTCAGTCTTGTTTTCATCAAACGACTTCAAATGTTATTATATATTTGAAGTCGATTGATGAAACTTAAAAACATTTTTTTTTAATAAAAAAAAAACCTTAGCTGTTTATGAATTATACAAAAATAAATATATTTTTAAGTTTTTTTTTTCACAGAATACGATTTTGAATGATAAAATAACGACCTATCTTATAAAAGGTAGTGATCGTCGCCTACAGAAATTAACGTCACACTGGCTTTTGTTTCTCCTTTGTTAGAGTCACGTGAATTTTTGCATAGTAACAATTCAATTACTAATTACTGTGGTTTTATTTCAACGTCATATGACTGAGATAAAATGTTCACGCAATATGAATACGTCACTCTAGTTTTACATCGTTGACATGAATCCTATTTATCGATGAATTCCTTAAGGAAACCCTACCGCGGGTGTGACTATGAAAACCGCAATCATTCGATAGGTATTGACAACGTCATATTACGTGACAATATGATACAATGAATTGATAACCTCGAATTCTCTGACTCATTTTGGATTTCATATTGGGACTGATAGTTGGAGTCGCACAAGGGGGTTTTTTTTGATGGGTGAAAATGGTATGGTAACCCCGCCTGCGCTAACGGGATACGCTGGCGGAGCACCATTGAAGGGTGATAGATGAGAATGAAAACAGGCCAGTTAGCACATTATGATGAATTCATCAGGAATTAACCATGATAGTTTCCAGGAGATGAACCGCGAGGAGATCGACCTGGTTGGGTATATTGCTAGCAATAGGATTCTCAGTCTCCATTACTAACAATCCCCTTCCCCCCGCACAAGGGGTTGCATTTGACGTTTCTGACAAAAAATTGTCGGCATATTCTGACGGAAAGTGATAATCGTAGAAAGATTTTAACCAACATGGATATTACGAAAAATATTATAATGCACGAGGTATTTCTCATGCGTTGTCATTCCTAAAACCAGAGAAAGATTTTTCTTTAATGGGTGATAACGGAATGGTAACCCGGTCTGCGCTATCGGTATACGCTGGCAGGATACCAGTGAAAGATGATGAGTGAAGATAAAGATAGGTTAGTTGACCCATCGTGAAGAATTCGACAAGAATTAACCAGGATAGTTTTCAGAGAGAACCGCGTGTAGGTCGACCTAATGTGGTATACTAGTAGCAATGTAGCATGTACTTTTGTTTCAGTTTTCAAACCACTAGTTATGTAGCTGTATAAACCTCAATACTATAATTATGCCCCCCCCCCTCCTTCTATATTAGCTTACTATTTCCACGCTGCACGCTAGCTTGATATACTGCTTTATTTTAAATTTAAAACATCACGTTATTCATACCCTGTCTTTCATATTTCGTATCTATACTTATAATACCAGAGGGAGACTTTGTACAAAAGTCGATTGCTTGTCCCATTCGTGTTTCAACCGCGAAGCAGCTGTGTTTGCATGGCTGTTTTTCGGTTTGAAGGGTGGGATAAAGCGTGAATTTACTTGGTACAGAGGAATAACACCTGAGTCCTCAGGAATGGCAACACATGGGGGATATCATGGGCGAAACAGTATACTCTGTTATGTCCGTGATACTGCTCATGTCTATAGGCGACGATTACCATTTTCTATCAGGTGGGCCGTCAGCTTGTTTGCTATTCTAAGTTGTACAAAAAAAAAATCTGTACAGAGGTAAATTCTGTACATGAAATATATTTCCAAAATAACTATCAGGGGGTGATTAGTGATCGATACTGATACCAAAAATGCAATCAGTAAAATTTTTGTCTGCCTGTCTGTATGTTCGTTATAGAAACAAAAACTACTCGACGGATTTTAACGAAACTTGGTACAATTATTCTTCATACTCCTGGGCAGGTTATATATAGTATACTTTTCATCAAGCGATCATTAGGAGTAGAGCAGTGTCTGTTACATCAAAACCACTGAACCGTGAGGAAGGACATAGGTTACTTATTTTACGAAAAACGACGGAAACGCGGACGAAGTCGCGGGGAGCAGCTAGTTTTAAAATAAGAATAATGGAATTACTAATCAATATTAATTTAATCACAATCAAACTCGCTTTTTACTGAGTAAAGTGTACTAATATATTTGTGATATTGTCACGTCCACTTGCTACACTTTCATATTACTGGAACAATTTATTATTCTAAAACTGCTATACAGTATAACAACTATAAGGTTAGTTACACACAGTCATCCACAAACGAGTTTAAGACGTTCGAAAAAAGACCCATGTAACCTTTGAAAGCTGTGGCCCACCTGATGATGACTTTACGTTTCTGGCGACCCCCTTGACGCATATTATAGGGTCCATATTAATATCTTTTGTTAGGATGACGTATCGGTTTTGTGAATTAACCTTTTTATACGCTCACTTTTTTTTTAATTGGTTCGAATGTTAATGACAAGACAAAAAAACGACGCAGGTCACCCATCTATACAGCTATGATAAATGTTACAAAGAAGTATTTGTTTGTTTGCATGTAAATTTATTTTGAAAACTACTGAACCAGTTGTAAAAATAATAAAAACAATTCTTAACCTTAATTGTGGGGGTGTGTTTTTCTTTTTTTTTTTTTTTTGATAGGTGAAAATGGTATGGTAATTCCGCCTGCGCACCAGTGAAGGGTGATAGATGAGAATGAAAACAGGCCAGTTAGCCCATCATGATGAATTTATCAGGAATTAACCATGATAATTTCCAGGGGGAACCGCTAGGAGGTCGACCTGGTTGGGTATATTCTCAGTCTCCATTACTAACAATCCCTTTCCCCCTTGTGGGGGTGGGTAATATTTTATATATAGCAATCTCTATATATTTCAGTTACCATACTATGCACTGGTCTAGTAACAAATATGTTAAGTCTGTTCCAAAAAATAATATTGGATAACATACTTTTAACATATTCGAAAATAGACATCCTACCGATATGGGCAATATCAAAATTAATGTAGCCTTTTTTCCGCCTTATATGTCTAGAGAAATCCAATATATAGATATCGGATCGGAATCAGTATTACCCATGTTTACTTATTTGATTTTTGACTCCCGTGTTGGTTCCATTTTATGTGTAGACATGAGACTTCATTACTTTGTGTAATGAAGTCCCGGATTCGATTCTCGATCGGGTCAATTTTGGTAACAACTGTTCTAAATTGGCTCGGATCTGGATACTCTAAGTTATGGTTTCAGATTTTCGTTATCTGAGTCACGAAATACAGGGTACTTTAACTTGAGAACCAGACAATTATTATAAAGTTTGAAAAAGCAAACAAATTTAGGACTCATCTAGTAGAACATAAATGGATATATTTTTGTTTTAGATTACATTAGAAATGTTTCAATTAAAACTCTATTAATACTGTATGCCTCAAGAAGACAGTTCATGGCTGAATTAAAATATATTAAATAAAATCACTGTATACTTACTTAATTGTGATTATTTCTTGTAATTATTTATATTTATAATAAGTTTACTATTATAATCTTTTGGAGGAAACCATAAAGAGTATCTATCTATCTAATGGGAGTATAGATATGTGCAGCAGCCTCCCTCTTAAAAAATCACTAAAGTCTAACTGTGGTTACCAACCCGACTGCCAAGCGTAGCAATTACTGGCAAAACTCCCTTTATCGGGAAGACCAATGCTCAACAGGGAATTGTTCAACAGTTGACATAATACTTACTCAAAATCTAATGAATAAAAAATAATTATGAATTTTGAACTCTAAAACTGAATAATTCTATTCATATTTTTGATGGTAAATAAACGTACGAATATTTCGAACGAACGTGTTGCAAATTGAACAAGTTCGATGCACACTCTGGTTTCATTACTGGTTTCTTGTATTTCACTCGTATGTACGCGTCGACGTAATAGGTACAGTCGTGAAATAATGTGTCAAGTACTTAGTAATCATATTATTTATATTTGTTTAACTGTTACTTCTTGGCACCTTAAAGGTTCATCTAATTATCCAGAAATTTAATTTACACATTACATTTAATATTCGTGATGGAAAGAAAGTATAATACTTTTTATTACTGTAAATCCTATTAATATAATAAATACGAAAATTTGGAACGATGAATGGACGGATAGATGGATGTTACTTTTTCACACATAAACTGCTAAACAGATTTGAATAAAATTTGATGCATGGACAGGTTATATCCTAATTTAGCACATAGGATACTAATTATGTACTAATTTATTCGTAAAGCTCCGAAATACAGCTGATATATTTATTGTGTCCCAGTCAATCAACTACCAATCAAATTAATCCGAGAAGTAGTGATTGATTCGAGCCCTAGCATTCTAGAGTATATACTCAGCGAAATGTGAACAAGACCTTCACCACAACGGCAACAGTTGATAAATGTTTTTCACCTTCCATTAATTCTAATTTTTATAATTATTGTATGTTTTAGGACGATAAAGAATATAGATGATTGACTCCTACCAGAGATTATAGTTGTAAGCATTTATTTTCATTTTTTTAATATTTTCATAGACTTCCAAATTATTTAATCCGTAAGTATTTAAAGCAAACTAAATGCAAACTTAAATACGTAATGATTAAGATCTCTGTCACCATGTGTAATAAATTATTAAAACAAAATAAAAAAAAGACAAAATGTTTATGTTGCTACGTGTACTTCTTAAAAGGCTGCTAGAAGGCTGCAATATTGGAAAAATCGTTAAGGCGCGCGTAACCGCAAGCGAGCGCACCGCTGGTAGCGGCAGCAAAAAAGCTGTTTCAAATGTGATTTATGGAACAGGCTGTGAATATGGTAGTGCATATTCGATTGCTTCACCCATTTTGGTATTGAATTACAAAACACCCAATAATTTTACTTCAATGCATGTAAATTAAATTGATTTTCATATTAATCGAAATTTAGGTGACAATGGAATCTAGTTTTAAAATGAAATTTTCGCTAATTTCACTGAATTTAATATTTAACAAAAATCATTACTTTTCTACGTAATTTAAAATTATTTTTATTAAATCTTATACATTATTATACGTTCTAATTACACAGACACACATGTAAAAGTCTCTTTATTTTTTCTACTCTTTGTTATATATTAAATATACTGACTTACTACTTAAGTTAATTCTCACTATAGTCTTTTCAGTGCAAATTTAAGTATAATTATCAGCAATTACTAAAAATTCACTGCCATTCTCTTGAGGTTTATTAGAAAAACCGTTACTTTTTAAGTACAAAAAAAATATTAATTTCAAGAAATTCTTTTAATAGAAATATGCACGTTGATCTAATAACTTAAATTCACAATTCCTCATTGACTCAGAGAGAAATGAAAATTATATGTCTATCATGTGGACGACCTCACAGTTACAAGTAGCTGCTGTATAAATAAAAAGCAAGGCATGAGCCATACATCATCTTTACTAATGTTTATGAATGTAAAAAGGCAAACGACGACCTCCACTATAATGAATGACGACTTCAAATGCATTGCAGTGGATGCAGGTAGTTCAGGACCATTCCTCATAGCAGTCTATGAGGGAGGTCTATGTTTAGCAGTGGACAGATAACGGCGGATATGATGATGAGGATGATGATGATGAAATATATATAATCACTACATAGTATAAAACAAAGTCGCTGTCGCTGTCTGTTCGTCCCTATGTATGCTTAAATCTTTAAAACTACGCAACGGATTTTGAAGCGGTATAATACATGCATAATATTGTAGAGAAACTGATAAATTTAAAGGTTTCTAATGTGACGTGATGTAATGTGTACCCGCGCGAAGCCGAGACGGGTCGCTAGTATAAAATAAATAATTATGTAACAGTGGGAATCAATTGTTATCAAATTTATCATTAACGTAGCATTAGGTATCAAGGAAGATATTAGTTACTTTTAATACCCGATACGCGAAAGAAATCCTGTGATATCCATCGTGCTGATCATATGAAAACTTAATTTTATTATTTCCTGCTGAAGTTTTTACGTTTGCATTCAATCATTCTTACTTTCCCTTTTTAAGCTCACATCATATAATTTTTATTACTATGTTCAAAATTATTTTTCTATTTTTATAAATATGTAAAATATAACATCACGTAACTTTGTAACATAACAAACTCGTAACAAAAAAATCGTAAAAGGTATACGACGGTGAGGCGATGTTTTTGCTACCTGTACCTACACCGTATTGCCGCAATAAACTTGAGTGAAGTCACATAAAACCTTTATATGATTTACTATGTATTTAATACAGTCACATGTGTTAGTATTTTTTTACATGTGTGCGTATTTATTTGCAACCAACTGGGAGCCTGTTTAATATTACCGTAGTTGCAAATATGCTTTTTGGACAACGAAAACAATTTACGGCGACTATTAACATAACTTAATTTGTGTTTGGAATTCCAGACTTCCAAATTTGAATAGGTATAATATTTAATTCTATTAAAAATATTATGTTCAATCATTTTTCTTCACGTTTTGAAATAAGAACGAAACAAATACAAACAAAAGCTAGTTAACATATAAATTGATTACCCAAGTGTATTCCGTTACTCACAGATGTACGATTAAATGCTAACACAAAAATATTTATGGTTTTGTCACAGCGAAACGAATTCTCTATATGACGGGACGGCTTGGGCGGACGCCGTTCTATCGGAACCTAAATTGAATATGTTAAATTATTTTTTGTTCCGCACCTCCTGTACTGCTGAGTTGTAAAGTGTTATGTATGTTAAAAATAAAGCTTTCCTACAATACCTATACTAATATATTATGACATTGGCATTTAATTCTGTCTTTCTACGTACGTAGATCTTCTAATACACTCCAGTGAGAAGACATGTCTTGGAAACTTGAATAAATATATACAGTCTAAATGAGGCGTATCAAGGAACGTTTCACATATTTTTAGCTTCGTAAAAAAATGACATCAGTCTTTTACACACACATACACCAATAAACGACGAAATATTTTATACACACATTGAAATTAAAATGTTTTAATTAAAAATTATAGACAACGGAATCATCTCTGCAAGTAATATGTGTTTGTAAAAAAACTACCGCTCAAATCGTGAAAAAAATATATGGGAATAATATATAAGTAAACCCCATCACTTCCAAAAGAATATGATAATCTAAAAATATAATTAATTAATAAATAGAAATAAATATTAATACAATTTTGAAGAGATGGCATTTTAAAAATCTTAACCTGTTTTCTTTCGAAGCATTTGTAGTGGGACTGCTATTGATCTACTCAAAAGTTAAAAATGCTACTCGTATCAAAAACAAGATACAGGGGGGGAAAGGGATTATTAGTAATGGAGACTGAGAATCCCATTGCTAGCAATATACCATACCAGGTTACTCCTCGCGGTTCCCCCTGGAAACTATCATGTTTAATTCCTGATAAATTCATCATGATGGGCTAACTGACCTGTTTTCATTCTCACCTATCACCCTTCACTGGTGCGTAGGCGGGGTTACCATACCATTTTCACCCATCAAAAAAAAAAAACAAAATACAACGATTTTATTACACTTGTTATCAGTGTTTACAGTCGTGACTGAATAAAATATTATTTCAATTGTCCACAACACTAAACCTAAAAATTAAATTTATTTTTTTTATTTTAAAACAATTTACGTCGCGAATGTACCTGATCTACTGGGGTATTCTTTTACACTACAGACATGCTGTTCTCGCCGCCCACAGTCGCGATGATTCGGTATTTCTTTCATATAATCACTGAGGAAATTGGTACGACAGTTATTGTGTTATGAATTTATTTTATTAATAACCACTCAGATTGCGCATGCGGCGACTGTCAAATTGTGATTGCTCCTAAGTCCATTGATAGATTTTTTTTTTATACTTAGCAATTAGTTTAGATAAAAAACATATAAGTAAAATGTCTCGTTAGAAATACGTCTAAAAAGCTAATCTAAACAGGGACGCTTTTCAGAAGGTATTAACAAAAAAAAAATTAAAATTGTATTAACTTTGTAACTGATGACTTTTATTTATTTATTTATTTATTTAATACACAGACTAACATTTTATTTGTATATATTGTCAATACTATACTTTTCAACTTTCTTGCAGTATAAAAAAACCAACGCATCAGCTATTACATAGTTCGACTGTTTTTTTTTTAACGCCCCATCTACATCTAAGCATAGTCATGGCATATTTAATATTATTATCCAAGGAAATTTGGTCCGTTAAAAAGGCATATTTGGACTGTCAAACATGTCTACCAAATTTCTTTCGCTTCTAAATAGGTGGGCACCAGATAATTATAGGATGGGCATTGCCCACCACCCCACAGGAGTAAACCATGTCTTACAGTTGATATTATTTACTCATGTGCTGGTTTCATACAAATTCCTTCACTATTAAAGTCGATAGATGGTTATTACCTATTAAAGTAATTTTACTTCATCATCATCATATCAGCCTTTAACTGTCCACTGCTGGACATAAGTCTCCCCCTATATATATACCAGTAGTTGCCACGCTTGGCAGGCGAATTGGCAACCACTGTTAAGCTTTGGAGATTTTCAAGAGGGACACTACTGCCCATCCTTCACCCTCCTTAGTCGCTTCTTACGACATTCACGGGAAAGGAAGGGGTGGCCTATTCTATGCTGGAACATGGCGTTTTTACTTCATTTACTTCATTGGCATTAAATCATTATACAGACTTTATAGTTAAAGTAAACATTTAAACTTAGTAATCAAACAGCTAATTAAAACGGTTTAACAACTAAAAGTCCATTACATAAGCATTAATCGTCATTATTTTATTTTAGTTTTAATTGGAAACCATACGTCAGAGCGACACGTTAAGTGTGAATGAAACCAACCGGTATTTGTTTGTGCAAATTTAATTTATTACTCCGCATTATCAAGCATATACCTTAACACATCACCATAAAGTCTATATTCGCTTAAAATTCCAATTCGAAAAGACAAAAACGAGTTTGTAAATCAATAATTGTATAGTACTAGTCGATCACAACTCGATACCAAATACCGATACTGTATGATAAATAGTGTTGTGTCAAATCGGAACGGATTGCATGCGATCAAAAAAACTAGTTTGTAAAAGTCAGAACGGTTCATTCACCATCCACGGTACATACATACTAGAGAGCTTTATTTATCAAGATAATAGAATTGAAGATTAACACGAAGTTCGAATCGTGTCACAGTAGCGAAGTGTCTGATATTTTTTGTTTGGCTACTGGTCTCGAATTCAAATGACAAGTTAGATGAATAGCAGTCTGGGTATTTAATTTTTTTCTAATATATATTTTTTTAATATCGACACGTGATGGTATATAAAAATAGCATGAGACGTAATGGTATAAATTAGAGTCGATAATGCGCACGTGCCACACCTGGTGTTACAGCGTCCATAGACTAACCATTATCCATTTATTGAAGGGGAAGGGATTGTTAGTAATGAAATCTACAGGTCCCATTGCTATCAATATACCCTATCAGGTTGACCTCCATGCGGTTCCCCCTGGAAACTATCGTGACCAATTTATCATTGAATTCGTTACAATGGGTTAACTGACCGGCTTTCTCATCCTCACCTATCACCGCTCACTGGTACCCCGCTAATGTAAACCGATAGCGCAGGCGGGGTAATCATGCCAGCTTCACGCATAAAAAAATCGGTTGTATTTTGTTTTGTTTATTACTTCATAACTCAATTTGGAACTAAACTAATTTGGAAGATTCTTATTTATCTAAAAATATATATTTACAGATTGCTTCTATAAATACTTTATCAAAATCGGTTCAGTAGCTAAATCAAAAAGTTAAATCAAAATAGTTAAATTTAGTCACAAATGTAGTCGATTTATTATTGTGGAACATAATTTAATTATAGCTTATGGTTTATTCCTAATACTAACTCTAATATTATCTTTAATCTACATTGTGTAATAAAATGTCTCGTTTTCTCTACTTAACTCGCCATTTTGCGTACAACATTTTACTTTAATTAATCAGTAATATTGTAAATACGTTTCAAATAACAAAATTAGTGTGTCCGGTGTTCACGGATGATTTCACGTGTGACATATGACTTTTATAAAGGGTGTTCTTTAAATTTACAAATCTTATTTTATTTTAAATTCGTTATTACGTTATAATTATTTATAATTATTTTTTCTGCCTTATTTTCTTTTATCTGCTGTTCTAATTTATCATCATCATAGATATGTATTTGTGTATATATATATATATATATATATATATATATATATATATATATATATATATATATATATATATATATATATATATATATATATATTTAAGGATATGCAAATGAAGGTCTTTCATATTATATCTCGCTACTAGAATATTTTTGAAATTTTGAGATTTGAATACCCTACTAAAAAAATCAAAAATATGTTTTCAATTATTTCTTTTGCAATATGTCTGAACTAAAAATATCTAAAACTATTCCAATATTCAAATTAATAGCACCTATATTTGCTGAGGTGCTGTGACACCTTACTTTTTTTGTTTACACAAAATTGTTTTGTTTTTTTGTTTTTGTGTACACATGTCTAGGTCAATCTAGTTCAAACTATTATCCTTATATAAATGTTTATATTGTTATTGATTGTGACCTGTTGTGTAAATAAAAAAAAATAATAAAAAAATATTATGACGATGATAATGTCCCTAAGTTATCTCGATATTTTGACCAGGTTATATCGACCGTTATCACGAGTAGGTACATTGATGTAAAATTTACATCAGTGTAAGAAGTTACCATTTTCCAAAAGCCACACGTACAAATGGGCATCCGTATGGTCCCGGCATAGAATAGGCCCTTCCTATCCCGTGGGTGTCATAAAAGGCGACTAAGGAAGGACGAGGGATGGGCAGCAGCGTCTCTCTTAAAACATCTCTAAAGCTTTGCTGCGGATGCCAATCCGCCTGCCAAGCGTAGCAACTGCTGGCAAAACCTCCCAAGGGGGAGGCTTATGTTCAGCAGTTGATCGTTAAGAGCTGATAGAATGATGATGATGTTACGTATAAATTTGTGACAAAAACTTATAATTTAATAAGTATACACACCCTGTAGCCACCGGGAGGACGTGTGTAGGTGCGGCCGAAACGACGCGTGTCGTACGACCTTACCACAATGAAATCATTGTAACGTACACTATTGGAAAATATATATACATATAAATATGTAAAAAATAAACTGAACATAACCTCAGATGGGATTAGACGCTTTCGCAATAGTTTTTAAATATAGATAGATAGAAATAATAATAAGACACCAAATACTGCGGCATTTGATTCAATATAACGACAAAGATATTATTGCAGCAGTAGAAAAACCAATAAAATAGATCACTTCTGGCTAAATTATCAATATAAAACATTACCCAAATTTTAAATTAGACCTTCAGAATCACAACTGTGAAAGCTGCATACAATTTGGTACAGTACTTTTTGCGTAATACCGGAACAAGCATAGAGAGAGATAGACAAAATTTATAAATCTCTCATATTAATTTATTTTTCTTAAATATCTCCCAAGTACAGACATCTTCCAGTTACAATTTTATTATATTAGTAAGATTATCAATATCATCATTCCTATTTTAAAACTAATAAATACACTGATGAACGACGCACATTGGATTTTAAAATATATTTAAATTTAGAACGCCCAATCGTGTACAAGTAGATTTTACTTCGACATGCAAGGTTCGAAAAGAAAAATGACAGCATCAAAAAGACAAAAAGATACTCGATTAAAAGTAGTAACCATCACAGAGGTAAATTATAAGATGAATTAGGAAGATTTTGCGAGAACTGGCACATATTCATGCGAACAAACTTGTCGAGGATGTTTTTGATGAATGTCACCATATCGCATGACAAGAACTTGATGAAAACCGAAATTAAGAATAGCAGAAAGTATCTCAATCTGGCTTAGGAGGTGACTGAGATGTGGGAGTAGCATCTATTGAAATTATCCCAACAACTCACACAGTAGGATTCCGGGGCAGTTCTTTTAAGGAAAAGATACAAAAAGTTATTCTCCTTGATACTGCTCTATAGTGCTCATTATTCTATCCCAGAGGGCCGACTGTGCTAAACGATAATTAATTTGCCATCTCCCCTTTTTTGGAAGGGAGATTTTAATTTTTAAATAATAATAAGACATAAAGGATGAACATGTCACTCCAGAAGTGGAGTCGACCCAAGATGCACGCGTCACGCTCCGCCGCTCTGATGCGCGTTTAATTCCCCACAAACACAACTGCGCTTACTTGCATTAAACATGACCACTGTAATGACATTTATGCTTTGTTTATTCGGAGACGAACGTCGTGGAACGTTATTTACGGAGCTCGTCAAATTAAATAAATCCTTACTAATATGATAAATGTCACAATCAGTTTGCTTATTATATCTTGGCGTCAAAACGACTCAAGCTATCCTGTGTGGTTACACATAGTACGTGGAATGAAGAAGGATATCCGATGACGTAGAAGAAGTCGTGGCAAACGTAGAAATAAGTAAATGCTACTAAATCAAAAATTATAGATGCCGATCAAGGCAATCTATGGTCGAAGGATGGCCAGCAGAGTCCCTTTTAAAACATCTGTAAAAGCCTAACTGCGGTTGCCAACCCGTCTGCTAAGCGTGGCAACCATTACCAAAACTCTTCTTATGGAGAAGGCTTATGTTCAACAATTGACAGTTAACGGTTGAATAAATCAATAATCTAGGTAATTTAATTTTTTTAGCATTTTATTGCACGCAATTACATCGCTGATAATTCCGTGCATCCTATTCCTTTTTCTATATACCTAATCGCGCATAAAAATCTAACTTAACCCTGAGTTTTCTAACAACAAAATATTTCTTTACTTTTTTTTAAAAAATGTAGTTAATTATTTTATGCAATTTGATATTCATTAACGTTAATTGCGTTTAAAAACGTTATTTTCTCCGCGTATAACCCGTCCGCAATCTCGGCTCGGTTTTTACACCTAATCGCATGTGGATGAACCGATTACCGTTCCCGTCTAACTGTCGTCACGGGTCGGTGCGCGTAATTAGTGCAAGCGCCCACCCGTTACCGGCCTTCGATGCCCCCTGAGAGTTGTGTGTGCTTGCGGCGTCGCAGCGTCGGCGGGTTGACCTCTAAGAATGTTCGATTTTTTAAATTGAAGACATGAATGTATGAAGATGATATGTCACCTTCATACATTCACTTCTTTAATTGTCCTTTTTTTATTTTTTAATAGTTATGTATGTGCATTCATTAACCATATAAAATATTTAGTAGAATAAAATACTTAGATTTTTTTTCAGCAATTTTGATAAATAAATTTTTTTAAAACTATCGTAATATTTATTGTGATAAGACTGGAAGATGAAGTCTTTGGTACTTTTTAGTTTCTTTTATTTATAGATATAATTATAACGTGATTTTATTTACATGTATATATATTTTTCAGTCATAGTGTAAAAACCTTGTTTAAATAAATTTGACTTACGATTGATATCTAAAGAATGTTTTATTTGCATACACTCGTTATACTAACAATAGATTTTAATAAACAGTTCCATTTATTACAGAAATACAGTTATATGAGGAAGAAATATAATAGGAGAGAATAACACATAATTACCCAGATACGCAATGAACCCATATTAAATTGAATGCATAGCAATAATATACGGCTCAACACTACCACGGTACAGAACGCCCAGTCCGTTCGTATACTTGCCCAACTGAGAAACAAAGCGTTGTATCTGTGCCGGATGGGGTCAGTTAACCGGCAAAATTCAAATTTCGATCAGAATGGCCGTTGAGAGGAACGAGCAATATCCGTTCCATTTTCGCAACTCTATACATCCGATTTCGGGCGCGTTGGTGCGTTTCGGAACGTTACGAATTTGAAATTGGAATCGGGATCTACGGTTTTGATTGACTGTCGCCGTTCGATTTTTAAAGTGTTATAGGGTTGCATCACCCTTTTTCAGTTTTCTTATTTATTTTTTTGTGTGTAATTATAAAAATTCGAAACTAAAAAATATCTAATTTTCAAAAGATTTCAAAAAGAAATAAATTTTACTGTATTTTACACGATAATCGATACAAAGCCTGAAAAGATTCGATTTTTATTTTTATTAGAAGGATTAATAACTATACTGCTGTAATACTAATTATCCCAATATTTAAGTTGAATGCTTTTTACTAAATCTTAAATTACTTAACTGATATTGCAGTGTAAAAATTTATATAAATGATAAATGTAAAAATTTGTAAACGATAATAAAACCAAACCACTATTAAACGGGGGGAAAGGGATTGTTAACAATGGAGTTTGACAGCCCCATTGCTAGCAATATGCCTTATTAGGTCGACGTCTACGTGGTTCCCCGTGGAAACCATCGTGAACAATTCTTGTTGAATTCGTCACGATGGGCTAACTGACCTGCTTCATACTCACCTATTATTATCCTTCACTAGTGCCCCGCCGGTGTATACCGACAGCGCGGGATTATCATTCCATTATCATCCATTAAAGAAAAAACCACTATTAAGCATCTTTGTTTCCCAAATTTTATTAAGTCCGCCTTTGTATCACATTTTACCACATTTTTGTGGTTAATAAAGTTTAATTAATTAAAAAAAGTAATAATGCAAATATTTACTATAATATTATTGCAATTACTATATATGTATTTCTTTTTTTACAGGTAAGTTTTCTTGAAAACTTCTTCTTCTTCAAACTAGCGTCGTTGGTAAGTATTTTTTATTTATTTATTTATTCATTAGTACAAATATGTGTACATGACGGACTTGATGCTAAAAGCATTCTCTCCCATTCAACCATAGGGAAGTGTCAGAATACTCGAATGCGCTACTAGTAATTATTGATATACCTACATACATACTAAAATTATATATATAAATGAATAAATATATATGAATAACAAATATACTTACACATATATGACATATACTATATTATACACAAAATTGAGATAATATTGATTTAAAAGAATAAGTAAATAATTTAAGAGAATAAAACCTACAGTACTTTCATCATAGTTACCTTCATCATCATCATATCAACCGTGAAGCAGTTGTGTTTGCATGGCTGGGTTTCGTTTCTAAGGGTGGGATATGGCGTGAATTTACTGGGTACAGAGGAATAACACCTGAGTCCTCAGGAATGGCAACGCATGGGGGTATCATGGGCGAAACAGTATACTCTGTTATGTCCATGGTACTGCTCATGTCTATAAGCGACGGTTACCACTTTCCATCAGGTGGGCCGTCAGCTTGTTTGCCATTCTAAGTTGTATAAAAAAAAAGTTACCATACTTGACAGGCGGGTTGGCAACTGCAGTTAGGCTTTTTTTAATAGTGATATTGAAATGGTAACCCAGCTTGCGCTAACGGTATACGCTTGCGGGGCACCAGTGAGGGATGATAGATGAGAATAAAAAGGCAGGTCAGTTAGCCTATCGTGATGAATACACCTAGAATTCAGCACAATGGTTTCCAGGGGGGAACATGTGGAGGTCGACCTGACAGGGTATATTGCTAGCAATGGTACTGGTAGTTCGCATAACTAACAATCTCTTCTCCCTAAAGCTTTGGTGATATTTTAAGAGGGGCTGTTGCTGTTCATTCCTCAACCTTTAAATTCCTTTAGTCGCTTCATACAACACTCATGGGAAAAGGAAGAAGGAATCCATTCTACTCGTATACTGGAATCAAAGTGCAATTAAACAATACGTAAAGAAAAAAAAACTCTACGCCGTTTCATGATAAGTGCTCGAGATGGCGCGATAGTTGTAGTTCAATTAATACAGTAGGTATGTATCTCGTCTAATTAACGATGGTTACGACCTAGAATCTGTAATGAGGTAAGCTGTGGCAAGATCCGCCGGCCTCTCGCCAGGGCTGCATCTGAAGGGTCATTGTTTAATGATCCGCTTACGAAATACAGTTCTCCGTACTGTTATTTTGCATATCACTTGTTTTCAGACGTTCTAAGGCCAAAGTCTTCAATATTCAAATTAAGATGCAAATAAAATTTATTCATAACTAGCAGTTTACCGCGACTTTGCCTCTATTATTATTATTATTATTGAGAGACGGACTTTTTCAGGCAGAAAAACCTGTGACACTGCGACCTTTACATGATCTTTTGTACTCGCCCGTTTTTAAAGATTGCTACTAATTCCATCAGTAATAAAAAATTTAAAATGTTTTTCGTAGCAAAGTTTTTTATCTCCCGAGGATATAAAGTCTATTTTCCAAAAGATATCTCTTTTTCATTCGATTTTTCGATATCATTTATAAGTGTGCTACAGCCACAAATTAAATGATGCGGCATTTTTACCTCATTGTAACAATATCTGCAAACTTAAAAATTTTAAGCTACATAAAAAAAATATATCTAATTTGTCATTAAATACACCCTTATCTGACTGCTGAGCAATCAAAGAATTGAATTATATCAGTCTTTATTTGTCCTGCTGAATACAGTCCTCCTCCATAGACTTTCCGGCAGATTACAATTGAGGAGGATATTTAAAATTCTTTTTAAGGAGGGGGGGGGGGTTAAAAGAAGCGTACACTTAGACAAATCTTTGCGCATTGCTGAAAGCTTTATTTAGATCCTAGGTTTGGCACCAGATAAATGTGAGATCGATATGCCTCCCCCTCTATCCCCTGAAATACACCTGTGCCAATTATTGTATAATAACTATGTATTCCATTCCACAGATTATTTCATTTTTTAGAAGGCTAATTCTATATTTTATATGATTCTATATTACTATTAATTCTAATACAAGTCGTTCAACAAGTTCATAGTATATAGGATAAAATGGAGTATGAATCCTAATTTAACCTGTATAAATGGAAAATTTTCATCCTCTATATATATATATATTTATGTGTGTGTGTGTGTGTGTGTGTGTGTGTGTGTGTGTGTGTGTGTGTGTGTGTGTGTGTGTGTGTATATATACATATATATTAATATTAATTCATCACAATTCATTAACGAATTCATCCATTTAGCTAATTCATTATGCCTATTTGGCTCACGTGGGTGTATAATACGAACACATTGTTATAATTAAATATGTACTTTCATATGTTACTATTGAAATAACATTACGACATCAATATTCATAGCAAAGACAAACGTACAGTAAAATAAATTGGATATATATTGTTATATGCTACATAAACTAATATTTAAAAGAGGCAAGATTTGATATTTGTTTCTAATGGAGAAACTCAAAAAACACGTAACCGATTTAAAAAATTCTTTCACTAGAAAACATTTGCTCTTTTTTGGATACTACAATAAAAATGGCACCTGTTAACTATCTACCTGTGCGAAACCGAGGCGGAGCACTAGTTATAAGAAATAAAAATATAGTATATACATGTATATTTATATTTATAAAAAGGTAGTATCACTCATTCTTTGTTGATTCCCGAATTCGAACTAGATACTTTAAAAAACATACCTACAAGAGAATATAATATCAAAATGAAAGTCTATTTGACTAAGCCACCTTGCCATGCGCCTGAGCCGAAGTTTTAAATATTTAATGTTGTTAATGGGGATTAACAGCTCCCACTGCATGTTTTGTTACTTATAATTCATAATTAATAGATACCATGCCATAACCACACCGTACTAAATTAATACCTTTTTTTTTCAAATTTTAAATAGCGATAGTTTTTAATGGAAATTTTTGAAAAACACAGAGAAAAATATTACGTATAAAATAGTGGAAACATTAACTATTATGATGAGTTGTACAAAATCCTTATAAAACAGACATATATAAACTAATATTCCAAAGAATAAACATTTGTTTTTTTTTTATTTTTAATGAATAAATACAAAAAAACGTAATCGAATTTAAAAATTCTTTCACCTATGAAGAGCTACATTATAACCGAGTATTAATAATAATAAAGGGTTCAATTTTATTTTCGAAAATCGTGCGAAACCGGGACTCGTCGCTAATTGCATTATAAAGTGCTATGGGATTTATTATAAAAACTACGCAGTCCTCGCTTGCATGATATCGTTCTAATTAATATGACCATGGCAGATAGGATTGGCTGCAAAAACCTACCATAATTAGATGCAGAAAAAATTATTATGTTTTTTCCTTAAAGCATCATTTATTTTTTACGTCCTCATGCATGCAAAGGTCTAGTTTTCAAAATTAGGTTTTATTTTTCATGCTATAATCATATAATATAATAATTCAAATCATATAATAAATCAAATTGCATCAATATGCCACTTGCTAACTGTCCACCTGATGGAACCGTCGCCTATAGACATGAGAGTACCATGGACATATCAGAGTATGCGTATAGTATCCTCCATGCGTCCCCATTTTGTTACCTTTATATATATTATAATCCGCAAAAAAAAAATACGAAGATAAACCTTATTGATTTTATAATAAATATCAATTTATTTATTTATGTACACTTTATTGCACCATTTATAAAATAGTAGACACATTTAACTGTAATAAGAAATGATACAAAAGGCGGCCTTATCGCTAAGCAATCTCTTCCAGACAACCTTTGGGTAGAGAACATTGAGAAAATAAAGAAAAATAAAGGGTAGGTGGGGCACTATTATATTAGTACTATTATATATAAACAAATATATACAAAGATATATACATATATATGTATATACATATATATACATAAACAAATACATACATAAACATACACAAACTTAAAAGTACACATACAACAGGAGAGAGTGACACTGGAAGATGAAGATAGAACATGGGAAAAAATAGTTACTTAAAGGGAGAGATAATGGGCTTTAACAGAGGTTTTGAAACTAACGAGAGATTGAGCGCACCGTATAGAGGTAGGTAGTGAGTTCCACAGACGAACTGCCTGTACAGTAAAGGAATTGGAATAAAAGGAAGTGGAGTGAGTTGGAAATTTGAGACGGAGATTATTGACACTGCGTGAAGTTTGTATTTATATATTTATATTTAATTATTTGTATTTATCATGCGACATTTGCCAATTTTGAATATCAATGTTAGTTCAAAAATGCGAAGATGTCACATGATAAATACACATTAAATTTTACACCTAATTGTAATTTTGAGTTTTAGTGTTAGTTTTAGTGTAATAGTTGAGTTTAAAATAAATAGTAATTTTGAGTTTTATGGTAAATAGATTAAAATTGGAAAATATTTTAATAAACAATTGAAGGTGTACAAAAATATATTCAAAGAAGCACAAATAATGACTAAAAACCATCTTTTCTATAACTTATTTTAAATTATATTAAAAAATAAATATACACAATTAGACAATTTAATGTAGTCAAAATAATTTAATAAAAATTTTAAAACAGTGTTTTGATTAAAAAATCTATATAAATAGATATCTAGATTAATTATTTATATTTTTACGTTAGGTTTTTATTCAGCATCTTGATCAAATGAAGATATGCAGTACTCATTTTTCAAATTAATTACTTCCTCTATGTAATTAAAACAATTTGTAGTTAGTTATTCAGTATTCAATTTTAAACTCTAAAGAATTACGACTACAGTACAGATACGCTTGGAGTTATTTTTATTTAAAAATACACAAAGAGTATTTATTCATTCTGAAAATAGTATATATTCTGTATCTATATAGTCTGTTGTAATATACTTAACTTTACATACGTATACACCACATAGATCTTTTACCAATACTTATGTAAAAGTTTTTTTTTTATTTTGATTTAAACCTTAAAATATTATCGAACAGTAATAAATAATCATTTTATCGATAAAAGAAATTTTTATCGATAAAATGAGGGAACAACAACAGGCATGCAAATAATTGACCAACACACAGACCGACTTTCACATAACATAAATAATTGAATTATAAAAGAAATAGCGTCTTCATTTACCAAATGATTTCACTGTGGTTATTTTAAACCAAATAAAACGCAAACGTTTTCGATATCATTTCATAGACACATTAGACTTAAAGACATTGTGCTCACACTAAGGATATACAGGATAACATTTTTTAGGCGAAAAGTACTTCTTCGGAACATCGACTACAAAAATACTGAAAACATGTATCTGATTTAGTATGATTTATTTTCTTCTGCCATGTAGACCTAGCTCAGAATAGATCACCTCTTCCCTTCTCGCAGGTGTCGTAAGAGACGACTAAAGAAACTTAATGGTCGAAAGATGGGCAGCAGCGTCTCTTTTCAAACATCACCGAGACATAACTGCAATTACTAACTTGCCTACTAAATGTGGCAACTAGCAAATTAATATGTAATTGGCAATTAGCAACCCCCCCCCCCCCCCAATAGGGGGAGGCCTATGTTCAGTAGTGGACAATTAACAGCTGATATGGTATGATATGGTACCAGAGGGAGACTTTGTATAAAAGTCGATTACTTGGGTACCTCTGTCCCATTCGTGTTTCGACCGTGAAACAGTTGTGTTGGCATGGCTGCGTTTCGGTTTGAAGGGTCGGATATGGCGTGAATTTACAGGGTACAGAGGAATAACATCTGAGTCCTCAGGAATGGCAACGCATGGGGGGTATCATGGGCGAAACAATATACTCAGTTATGTCTATGATACTGCTCATGTCTATAGGCGACGGTTACCACTTTCCATCAGGTGGGCCGTCAGCTTGTTTGTCATTCTAAGTTGTATAAAAAAAAATCATCTGCAACCTTTTAAAGAAAATAATTGGTATCTATCCACAAAATTTTATATTAAAATCTAAAATTTAATGAATGCTTACTTAATATTTGTAATAGAATAAAGATGATACATAAACATCTGCAAAACAATAAAAAATTAAATCCCTCCCATGGAATAACATTGATTTAACTCTTAAAGTAACTTAAACTAACTTTAAAAAAAAAGTATTAAAATTCAACAACAATTAAATAATACATTTGAATACCGATCTACCTTGAAGCCTGCGTGAAGATCGTATCAAAAAGTAAATTGGAAATAAGACTCGATTTGCATTCTGCAACACGGCCGTTACATGTAGAGAGGATGTAAAAATCACTTGATTTTACAAATAAACAACTTTATAAAGAATAGGCATATTCACGTACAAGTCCACTATAAAAAAAAGACCTATAATGACAAAAAATTTACATCTCTCCTCATTAAGATGGGAGATGTTCATTTTATAACAATTGAGGAAACAAACCGATATCAATTATGACAAACCCAGTTATTATGAACTGAACTACTAAACCGATTTTGGTAAAATTTCTACGAAACCAATCCGTAAGTATATCCTTTCAGATTTATCTGAATTGAAAAAAATTTTCTAAATAAATTTAAAATTGACAAAGTTGAAGTAAAAAAAATATTAAAAAAATACGAACCTCCTTCTTTTTGATGTCGGTTGGAAAAATAATAATAAAATTACTTAAATGCCTTTTAAAAACTCAAGACTTACTATTATAAGTTACATAAAAAACGCCTTTAATTTTCCACTGTTGAACATAACACTCCACATAAGTAGTTGCCATGCTTAGTAGGCGGATTGCCAACCGCAGTTAGGTTTTAGAGATGTTTTAAGAGAGACGCTGCAGCCCATCCCTCGCCCTTCCTTAGTTGCCTCTTACGACACCCACAGGAAAGGAAGGAGTGGCCTATTCCGGAACCAGACGAAAATAGTTGTATATGTCAGCCACTAATTTTCCACTGCTAAACATAGGCCTCCCCCATAAGGGAGGATTTGCCAGTAGTTGCCACGCTTGGTAGGCCAATTGGCAACCGCAGTTAGGTTTTAGAGATGTTTTAAGAGAGACAATGCTGACCACCGACAGAAAAGGAAGGGGTTACTGGACAACACGGTACAGTAAAGTTATATGTTTGTTACCAATCACGTTAAAGGCTGAACCGATTTGAATAAAATGAAGTTATACGAATGGATTATATCCCATAATCCTAAAAAAACATAGGTTATTTTATATACTAACTGAATTGTCGCATGCAAAGCGACAGCAATCGGCTCGTTGTACTGCAAAGATAGATAGATAGATAGATAGATAATTTATTTACATTACTTACAGCACACAAATTACAATAAAAAAAATACACATAATATACAATAAAAGAGATAAAAGAATGAAAATAAAGAAGCACAAATAAAAAAAAAAAAACAAAATATATAAACTAACAATTTCCCTTCTTTCCCTTCCTTCATGCGTGTGCCATAGTAACACAAGAAGTAAAGAAACAATTGCTGGCTAGTTTCTATTCTATATTATTATTTTTTTACAACACAACTTCTCTAGTCTATGATAATTCATGTAATTAGTATTAATATCCAATTTAGAAATCGTCCATTTTAACCGTGTCACTGGATGATTGCTTATAATGAGAATTTGTGTTGCCTTTCTAATACTTTGAGCCGCGATGTCCGTATGAAACGAGCCTAAGAGTTTAGTTGGGAAACCGTCATTTGTCTTATTGCAAAATTACACACTTTTACGCGTAGGCGGAGTTCATAATACGAATATGTCTGTCCGTCAATTAATCACCGGACTCCTGCCTCTGTGGGTTTAGTGCTGGCCTCGGTAATCGAAGTTTGATGGGTTTTATGTCATAATCTTCATCTGGCATTTACTGTTAGAGGTCAATGTATCATCACTCTAGAATTGTGCAAAAATTATATATTAAAGTAATTGAGAAAAAAAAACTTCTCAATTTTTTGTCATTTGATAGCAATTTTGACCGTTTGATTTTAAATATATTTAGTTAAAATTTGTCATGGGAACTCATTGATGAACCTCGAGATAAAATATAGTGTAACACGCAAAACTCACCTTCTAATAGTTTTACGTTCAATTTACAAGAAAATACAGAGTGTATAGGCATAGCATTACAGTCTTATAGGAAATACAACGCATAAAAGGTACATGAATCAATTGCCAATGGGCGTCACAGTAAATTCTGTGACGCCCATTGATGATTGACGACTGTTATAACTTTCTATTAAGTGAAGAATCATGATTCTGTATTGTATAAAAAAAAACTCATCACTTTACTATAATATAGCCTAAATTTTAAGATAACGACATGACCAACTAAATAGACTATAGACAAAACCATGGGCAAAGGGCAAAAAAATACAAAAGTCTATAATTGTTTATAACACATTCTATCTGTCACATTGAAGAGCGTTCATAATTTTCTTAAATGTGGTTGATAGAAATATTACTTAAAAATTTTTGTATCACAAAATAATCAACAAAAACCACAAGTCTCCATTCTAACGCCATCTAGTTTTGCGTGTCCATTTTTGTTTACTGACCAACCTTACTTAGCCAACCTTAAGAATAGTAAGTACTCGTTGCCTAAAAATATTATGTTCTACTCTTAAATTATCTTAAATTATAGATAGAGCACCGAGCCTCAAAAACGGGTCAAGTTTTTGTCAGCTAATTTTCCAATTAGGTGACTCATTTTTTTTTATTAATGTCCTTACTAACTTAATTTACGCACATTCAATTATTTAATAAATAAAATGAGTTGTTGCGCATTCAAAATGTGCAGAATTTATAAAACAAAATAAATATAAAAGTTATAAAAGAATCTCTCCTAACTACGAGTATTTATTGCGCAAAATTGTATGAAAAAGTTGACCCGCTTTTTCGAATCATTTGCATGGAGACACACTATCTATATAATCTAAGGTCCTACTATTAATAGACAACTTTTTTACAACTCGGTACATAAAGTTTCTATAGATTGTGTATGACATCCGCTCACTCAAGCCTCATATGACACACTATAATATGTTAATGGCGCAAGAAGTTTCGACACAAGTACAGTATTTTCCTTTTTTCGTGGGAAAACTGACGTTTTCACCATACAGACACAATGCACTTGGTCTACGTGGAAACTTCAAGACAATTTACACGTTACGGTTATAAATATATAGTCGAAATTAGCTTTTACGACTTCACTCTACAACGATTTTATCGCATTAACGGTGCAAGTAATTATGTTAAGAGGAATTTGTGAAATTCGGTAATAAATGTTAATTGATCGGTGCAATGTGAGATATTTCGATAGATTAGAAAATAATTGAATGGATAATTAGATAGATAGATAGATAATATACTTTATTTAAAGCATCTATGGTACACGTAAATTTACAACTTAATTCAAATATACAAATAAACTTAGATTATATAGATAGAGTATCCCCATATAAATGCTTCGAGAGAAGCGGGTCAAATTTTCCATACAATTTTGCGTGATAAATAGTTATAAGTGTTTCCTTTATAACTTCTATATTTATTTTATTTTATAAATTCTGCACCTTTTTAATGCGCAAAAACTCATTTTAGTCATTGAATAATTAAATATAGATACGTCAAGATACATTGTGTACATAAGTAAATAGAACATTAATAAAAAAAAACGAACCAACTAATTTGACAATTAACTGACAAAAAGTTGACCCGTTTTTGAGGCTCGATACTCTATCTATATAATTTAAGCAAATAAGTGACATAATTATAAAAATAAAGCACAAAAGATGACATACAAAATTATGTTTTGGATATGTGTATGTCTGTGTGTGTTTGTGTGTGTGTCGCAGTGACCCAGAGGGAGACTTTGTACAAAAGTCGATTGCTTGGGTACCTCTGTCCCATTCGTGTTTCAACTGCGAAGTAGTTGTGTTTGCATGGCTGTGTTTCGGTTTGAAGGTTAGGATATGGCATGAATATACTGGGTACAGGGGAATAACACCTGAGTCCTCAGGAATGGCAACGCATGGGGGGTATCATGGGCGAAACAGTATGTGTGTGTACTGTTATCATATCTATAGGCGACGGTTACCACTTTCCATCAGGTGGGCCGTCAGCTTGTTTGCCATTCTATTTCGTGAAATGTATTCCGAAATTTCGGAAAACATTTCATGGTAGGCCCTCTGATCCTTCATTTCGATATCATAGAATAGTTCACCATCATCATATCAGCCTTTAACTGTTCACTGCTGAACACAAGCCTCCCCCTTAACAGGTTTTTCCAGCAGTTGCTACGTTTGTGGCATACCGTCACTTTTAACATGCCATCTATTGTAATGTTTTTTGTCCCAATCAACTTAATTCAATTTTTTTTCATTATTCTTCACTCCCTTGCATAACTGCGTAAACGAGTTTTACATTAACTTAACAAGTTATTACAGTAATCAACAAGTTATTTACAACCCTTCGCGAGTAAAAAAAACTCTCGAAGGGTTGTTAATAACTTGTTAATGTCACCATATCGAATATCAATTGCTAATCTTAATGCTATTTAACATATGTCATTATTTTATTTAAATATGTGTTTCGGTTTGAAGGGTGGGATATGGCGTGAATTTACTGGGTACAGAGGAATAATACCTGAGTCCTCAGGAATGGCAACGCATGGGGGGTATCATGGGCGAAACAGTATACTCTGTTATGTCCATGGTACTGCTCATGTATATAGGCGACGGTTACCACTTTCCATCAGGTGGGCCATCAGCTTGTTTGCCATTCTAAGTCGGTTAAAAAAAAATGCTGATTGATTGATACATTCCAAATCCTTTTTTTAATTTATCTTAAAATAGTTCAGTAGTATAGTATAGTAGTCCAAAAGTATGACATATTTACATAAATATTAACAGTAGAATCATAAAAAAATTACGATTAAAAAAAGATTATAATTAAGTTTATTAGAATAAATAAATGTTATTATTCTTATAATACTAATATGATAATGTAAAATATACCCTATATGTGTATGTATCGAATTTCATTCAAACCCTTACAGCCATTTTGTTATAATTGACTTATAAACATGCTCCAACCGACCTTCACACGGTCCTCCCTGGAAACTGGAACTAGACACAATGAGCCATCTGGCCTGTTTTCATCACCACCTGTTATTACTTACTGGTGTCCCACCGGCGTATACCGATAGCACAGGTGAGGTTACCATTCTATAATCACCCATCAAAAAAACAATTTTTGGTATTTTTTTTCTTGTCCTAAATTTTATTTATTAGTTTCGTTTTCAAAATAAAACAAAAAATGCCTAAACAACAATTAAAAAAAAATAAGTATAGAAACAAAAATTTGTAAAGAGACTAAATTAAAAAAAAAAAGCAATACTGAATGTAATGTAATCTTGAATTCCACGCAGAAAACTCACGGGAAACGCGTAGTTAAAAATATTCGCTCTTGTGAACATACCAAGCCGCTTCAAAAGGTATAAATCAGCTGACACCTCCCATGAGCGGGCGGAAGTTGCGTCAGGTGTGTACGGCGCTTTATCCATATTCAACGTACGCGCTTGTACACTCCGCTTTATATCTAAGGCTCTTTGCCATCTCTTACAATGTTAACAATTGCTAATTTTATAATTTTAAAACTATTAAAGATAGAACAATTTATGCACACATTTAGTAAGCTCATTTTCAGATTAGTACCGTATTCGAAACTTCAAAATGGGCGTACTAACCCAAATAATAATGTTGTTATCATAAATATTAAAGGGCTGTACTTTTTTTATACAACTTAGAATGGCAAGCAAGCTGACGGCCCACCTGACGGAAAGTGGTAACCGTCGCCTATAGACATGAGCAGTACCATGGACATAACAGAGTATACTGTTTTGCTCATGATACCCCCCATGCATTGCCATTCCTGAGGACTCAGGTGTTATTGCTTGATATATATATATATATATATAGTTACTTGCGCATACTGTTTTTTTTATTATTTATGTATATGTTGCCTACTTTTAAAGTTGTGATAAAAAAATACAGCCTAATGGAGGATCTCCTGTTTGAAGTCTCTTGAAAATAACAAAATCTATAATCAGTAAAGAGGTTTCTTCAAGTTCGGCATAATACCCCTCGTATTGCAGGCGTTCATAGGCTACGGTAACCGCTTACCGTCAGGTGGGCCGTATGTTCGCCACCTCAGTGGTATAAAAAAAAAAACATTCCATTGTATTTTCTTTTTCATAAGTGCAATTCTCAATTTTATTGTATTTTTTTTTAAGTTTATTATATTATAACTACATCTGAGGACCTACCATGAAATGTTTTCCGAAATTTCGGAGCCGAACGAAACACAAGTTTGATGTTAAAATTACATAATACTTACCGTTTAAACACATTAAAAGTAGTAAAATATTTTTCCTTTGGACTTGAATGGTAGTATTTATGACGAACGAAATGTTAAGCTCCATTTACTAGGCCAATTTAGGTATGAACTAAAACACGAAATTGTGTCCGAAACTTCGGAATTTCATTTCATGGTAGGCCTCCAGTTCTAAACCTATTTGAAAAAATCTTTTTTTTTTATCTGTAAGGATATACTTACTTATTGTTTCTACTTATCCTAATAGGAGATAGGCGTGACAAATATTTATGATATACTTATAGATTGGACCCATTTTATTTCGTTAAAATCGATTCGGTAATTTAATTTTTAAATCAAAATAACTGGTGGTCTATCATAAAATGAAATTCCGAAATTTCGGGTTCATTTTCAAAATCGACCCAGTAAATGGAGCTTAACATTTGATTCAGCATAAATCCTATTCTAATAGTCCAAAAGAACGATATTTTAACAATTTTAGTAATTTTAAACAGCATGTATTATGTAATTTTAATATAAAATTTCTGTTTCGTTCGTCCCCGAAATTTCGGAAAATACTTCATGGTAGGCCCTCTGGTTATATCACAATTGAAGTCGGCTTTTTTGGGGACACAATCTTTAATTAATATTCTTTCCTATATCCCGTCTTTAATTGAAATTAACGTAACTGAAAATTAGATAATTAATGCAACGAGTGCAAGGTCCACTCAAGTTTTCGGGAGGTTCACCGCCGATGGTGCAACAATCTCGCAATCGTGTGTCGCAAACGGATTAATTGCCTCAATATACTTGGTATACTCGTATACAGGATGTTTATAATATTATCCTCATTTGTTTATTTAAGATTAATTTTCATTCAGGGACAGGTTAAGGGGCTAGCCATTTAAAAAATGAAATGGTAACCCCCCTGCGCTATCGGTGTACGATGGCGGAGCACCAGTGTGAGATGATAGGTGATGATGAAAGCATTCCAGTTAACAAATTGTGGTGAATTCCAAAAGAATTGATTACGGGCGCATATGTACTCTCATAGAAGACTTAGTACATAGTTGAGAATTCAGTGGGATGGACACCGGACAATTCTGGGGTGGGTGATTATATTTTTTATATTATAAATTACTATTCGGATGCTTTGTGTTCTCTACTAATTAGAAGGTTTTACTTCCATATTAGTATCATACTAATTTGGTCATTAACATCAGCGTTGATTTCAATTGACTTCAAAAAGAAACCTCACCAGAGGGAGACTTTGTACAAAAGTCGTTTGCTTGAATGGCGTGAATTTACTGGGTACAGAGGAATAACACCTGAGTCCTCAGGAATGGCAACGCATGGGGGGTATCATTGGCGAAACAGTATACTCTGTTATGTCCATGGTACTGCTCATGTGTATAGGCGACGGTTACCACTTTCCATCAGGTGGGCCGTCAGCTTGTTTGCCATTCTAAGTTGTATAAAAAAAAAAAAAAGTTCTCAATTCGATTGCATTTTTTTATCATTGTTACCTCATAACTCCATTAGTTTTAAACCCATTTGAAAAATTTTAAATCATTTAAAATCGGTTTAGTAGTTTAATTTTTAAATTAAAATAACTGGTTTTGACACAATTGTAATCAGTTTTTTTGTGGGACACAATCTTTAGTTATTCAAAGAAAAATTTTAAATTAATGGATATACATATATAAATTTAAATGAATTTTTGTAAATAATATGTACTTATTTCAAAATCTTTAATTTATTATAATTTTTTTTCTTTATTTTTATGTCCCTTAATATTGGTTCATCTACCTATTTCATTATATACCCATATTATCAATATAAAGTCCACGTAAATGAAATTGAACAATATATATACATAAACCGATTAAAATAAAAAACTAATATATAAAAAAATAATATATAACGATATGCAACTTCTTAAAATATTCCATGTAAGATAGATATCAACTAAGCATAGACCAACAAAGAAAAAAAAACAATAACACGAATGTATAAATTACGTAAAAAATACCAAAGCACACCTTATCTTTCTAATTCTTCTATTCGCTATTTAAAAAGTAAACGAAAGTCATTCGGAATGCCAGTAATTTCGAACTATAAAATTAAACAGCCTGTATATAAGTACAGTTAGTGTTGGCCGTGCGAAAATCTGATAATTCCTTTATGTACGTATAAAGAATATTTTTTCCTAAGACAATAGCCACTGGCAACTATGTACCCATATGTACCGCCCGTTTTTTTTTTCTTAATTATCTGTGTAATATACCTTTCTAAATTCTAGAGGTCGTTGCTGTAATACCATTAATTTGGGAGGCTCATGTTAATTATGAACTTGCATAAAATTGTGCCATATTTGCAAGATTTATTAAAATTAATAGTTATGTATTTTTATGTATGGGACCTGTTTTCTGGCGGGAAATAGAGTAACTTGACACCAGCGGGTTTTCTTTATTAAAAAATAATAATAAAGCAAAGTAAGAAAATGTCTTCATTTAAATAGTTTGTTGACTATTAGGTATGGCATGCCTGTGATACAAAAAATGTATAAAAAGCTTTAATAACCTTTTTTTCAACAGTATGTTACATTTTTCTTAATTTTTTTTTTGCTTTTATAATTTCCAATCCATCACAACAGTATCACACGACAAATGTCAGTGACTAAGCCATAGAAGGTACAGTCGCGAACATATTTACTTTTTTAATTTATTATTTCTATATAATTCGTACTCACACACTAAAATGACTTGACATATAAGAGACCTCTAAATAAAAAATAATGAGTATAATTTGATTGCTAAATAATAAGTATACTCGTATATATACTCGTATTAGGAAACTAAAATCGAATGAGTATAAGAGAAAAAAAATTTCATTTTACGCCCCATGTATTCTTTGTTGAAAATAGAATTCACTTTTAAATGATATTAATAATTACATTTTCACCTTGTGATAAATGTAAACAAAAATAATGACTGACGTGAAGAAAAATAACAGTATATACCTATTAGTATAATTGGTGTTTTTGACCCTTTAACGCACAAATATTGCTACTGAACTAACCAATTATTTATTTCGAAACCGCCAATTATCGCTTAAGCCCAATCTCCCTATTAAGCTAGGCTCACACACATTCATAAATCGCCACAGCCTGACAATGAAACTAGCGCTAGTAAGAAATGTTTTCGCACGATCATTGCAGCGCGCATGCGTTGAACTGTTGCGCAAAAAATGCATATTGCGCCACGGGCGAAGGGCGGACAAGATATTCATTGTTTGGCGCATGTACGTACACCTTTATAAAGTGTTTTGTCTCTTTTGTGAATGTCATTTTGTGTAATGTGGGGGAATTAGAGTTTTTATGGAAAACGCGGGTTCAACGGTCAGGCGCTTGGTCAGAATTCACTTGTTCGCAACATTTATAAACCGTTGCTATGTACCTATTTGAAGTAAGCCAAAATTAATGGTCTGTAAACGAACACAAGATACACATTCGCTCGCATGTTCGAACATTTGTAACTACAAATTAGAATAAATACAATTCGAAAAGAGAACGCCAATTCTTTTTTCGAATTGAATTTATTCTAATAAAATAAATGTAGGTTTGTACAGAAACTAATCGCGTAAGTTTTGATAATATATTTGAAGTTCAGTGATAGCGTATAAAAGGATCTAACATTCATATAAAAAATTAAATATTTTTTATTTAATTTACTAGCAACTAATCTTGTTTTTGTACGGTTTTATTAAAAATTAGCAGCCCGTCCCGGCTTCGCACGGGTGGACATTTTTACATTTTAAAAAGTGGCCATTAAGGCTGCACACGCGACAGAAGCTTAAAAATGGAGTAACTTCTCCCGTTTTCCCAACATTTCCCTCTAAAGTTCTGCTCCTATTGATCGTAGCGTGATGAAAAGTATACTATAACCTGCCCAGGAGTATGAAGAATAATTGTATCAAGTTTCGTTAAAATCCGTCGAGTAGTTTTTGTTTCTATAACGAACATACAGACAGACAGACAGACAGACAAAAATTTTACTGATTGCATTTTTGGCATCGGTATCGATCACTAATCACGCCCTGATAGTTATTTTGAAAATATATTTCATGTACAGAAATGAACTCACTACAGATTTATCATAAGTATAGATAGATAACATAGCCTGTTACTCGCCTATAATGTAGTTTTCTATAGGTGAATGAATGTTTAATATCGGTTAAATATTTTATAAATGTATCCATTACAATTATTTTCTCTGGATAATGTTAATTTATTTAAACGACTACGTTTTCTCCCGTGGATCTATACAAATTTTGTGACTATTGAAGCTACCGAAATGTCTGCAGAAATACAAAAAAGACCTAACACAAGTAAACAATACTAAAAATAAATAAATTAAATGATTCAAACATTACGAAAAGTTTTTTTTATTAAAATTAGATAAATTCCAATTAAAAACTTGCTGACTGCAAAATGCCATTTTTGTAATAAAGTGTTGTTGATTGAAACCCAGCTTGCCTGAAATGCTTAACGGAACGTAAACAGTGGAGCAACCGGGCCGGGTCACAGCCTATGCAAATCCGTTGCCCAATTGCACACAAAATACTCCAAATATGTTAATGATAAACATTAAACTGACCCGGCGTGTTCGAACTTGTGAAATCATTTCAGCATGATAAAAATAATAATACCTTTTTACAGAGTGGTCACTGTTTTTAAACAACATCCGAAACCAGGAATTAATTAATTCGTCTATATCTATTATATAATAGGTATATTTTAGGACTACGTTATCAATTCTCAACTGATTTTTATGAATATCATTGCAATTTATATATAGTTTTCTCGTGTTGATTCCATATTAATTTTATCATAAACAAAGTCGACATTTTTTTTAATCTGTATCAGTGACACAATTACACGTTCTAAATGCAAATATTATCAATCTATGTGCATTAAAAAGTTTCTAAATAGATTACTACCTATCTCAAACTTCCATCAAATGACACCATTTTTTATCACATTTAACATTTAACACTGTCTATTCATATAAGCGTGGCAATAACAATATATCAGCACACATCGTAAACAATTTGTAATGTGAAGTATACGTGTTTTCTCCGTGTTGTTGTTCTTTCACCTTAGCCCTAGTTGCGCGCCCACCCGAGACGGTACGCACCATCGCTTAGGGTGACCTGGGTCGTAGTATAAAATAATACAGCATCCCGATATGAAAATTGATTATAAATTGAAAACCTTATACCACTGACAAAAACATGCTTGTCCACGAATATATCATTAATGCAAATAGTATTTTAAATACAATTTATTCTGCAAAAAAAAAAACAATTTCAATCATGACGAAACTAATATTGAGCAGTAACTTCTATGTTCTTATTTTCAAATAGTAAAACACATGAATAAACAATGATAAAATTAAAACATTAGAATGCGGAGTAATTCTAAATTTAAATATTTGTTTTAGAATGTTTCTCCGATAAGACTTGCTCGCGGCAAGGAGGATTTAGTTCCACGAAGATAATAGAATGCTTCAATCGTCAAAAATTAATTTAAGGCCAACATCGAAGTAATTAAGTTTTTATGTCTCCAGTTAATTCTGTGTATTTTTATTAAAATGTTATTTATTTACACAATTTATAAATTGAAAAGATTGTTTGTAGTGGATGTACTTGTATAAGTTACACTGTGGTGCATTAAAAGATGCAGTTTCCGCTACAAGTCCGTAGTAGGCGTTCCTTTATAAGAAATGGTAGAATATTAATTTTGATCACTGCAGTGTAATTGCTGGAAAATTAAATGGTCAATAATCTCGTAATAAAAAAAATATGTTCATCATTAATTACTTTAATGTAGGAGTTTAATGACTCGAAAAGCATATTCAAATTTGAAACAATCTTCTATTCAAATATACGCCGCTGGTAAAGGCTTATCAATTACTATTTACTGGTTAATAACAAAATAGGATAACTGCAGGAATAAAAGCTATTGAATGAAAAATAATTATAAAAAATCACTCCAGTATTAGGGACGTACTCGCGTAACATAGTCACAAAAAAAATCATACAAATTGATAACCACCAAAAATGTTGGTCACTTAAAAATTAAACAATTTCACAGCTATATCCCACCAGATTCCACCCTTTAAATTCAAACAGTCATACAAGCACAGGCTCTTAGTAGCAGAAACAGGAGTAGAATAGAGATTCCTATGCAATCAGCAATTTTATAAAATGTTACACCGTATATAATAATTAAAAAAAAAAATTACAACAACATAATTTTTAGAATTAATAAACACAAAATTGCATTATTACTACGTTATTTAAGAGTCAATACTGCCCTTGTATGGACGAAACTGGAAAATAATTTCTAGGTTACATGCCTAAATGTGTCAACGTGATAAAATAAATTAATATGGATATGTTGTATAACTATTTATAATACGCCTCTGTCTATAATATCGATATCGATAAATGGTTGCATTGATTTTATATGAACGTTTTTTTTTTATTCGCAGTGGCGCGGGTCTGCCCAGATTAACTGTCACCGATTCCCGCCAATTTGTACAGACTAAAAATATTTTCTGTTTTTTTTTGTAAAGACCCTGATCCACATTCATCCATGTAACATGTTATCTAGGTAACACGGGCACCTAACGATGAGCTTGACTCAACGTGGGAGAGTCGCATCATTGTCTTTCATCTCTTGACTTTCACAAATATTTTAATTATGTGTGTCGCCAATTTAATTTAGACTAATAATTAATGCAGAGATAAACATTTTTTACGGTTAAGTGTTGCCATTAATGCTAGTTTTGAAATGAATTACCAAGTCGCCCAGTGTATATATTTTTAAAATAATTAACCTATTCTAAACGTCTTTCCTTATTACTATTTAGTTTTTTTTTTTTTTGGATTTTTTTAACGTAGTAAGTACATATTTTTACTTAGATATATAAAGATAATTAGATATTTAAGAGAAAAATATATAAGAATTTCTGTTTTTCTGTCTATTTATTTATTCCAGCATCACGCAAAAATAACTGCATCAAATTGGATGTTATTTTTATCATATTTTTGTTTCTTAAGGTCGACCATAAAATGTCATCAAATAGTTAATTTAATCGGTTTTTCTTCTTACGTGACAAAACAGCGTTACAAAGACTTGTTTAGAACCAATACGAACATAATAGTTATATCAGTCTATGGCATTTACATAAAAACAACAGATGTTTTGTCTTTTTTAAGCAAACTACATTGAGAATCAAGTAATTTACATACCACAAAGCAATCAGCTATCCATTTAGTGACCATCAAGCGAGTAATTTAATTTAGTACCAATCAACGTTTAAAAAAGTAAATGCTTCAACACCTACTACATAATATAATGATGTATTCTGTGCTCTAGGTATTAAGGTTGGTTTTTCAATTCCTTAATTGGAGCAATATGGTTTTCTAGGAGTGGTTTACTAGTGCCCACCAATATATATACAATGAACCTTAAATGTTATTACTTAAGTTATATTTTCAAATGTTTGTTATATTGTGGAAATCGATGGGTGGTTATGGTCAGTTTAATTAATAGACGTAATTAGATAAGCAATAAAAACAACGTGTTAGTATTTAATAGAGAGGAGCGATGATATCGCATGTTTGTATGTTTGTTTTATAAATACATATGTTTTGTTTTAGAGTGATAGATATCATAATATTTATATGTGAGCTGTGTAAACTTATGCCGTAGTCGTTTGCAATCACATACCTACTGGTACATGTATATTAACATTTATTATACCTATCACTAAATAAATCTATATAAACTAATAAATCATGAAATAAATATAAATATATGTAATAATAAAATTGCAGCTACCTTTTCTAAGACCTCGACGTCTCACTTAAATAGGAGGTATTTAGAAAAAAATCTAGCTGAATCGATAAAAGTTGTTCTGCCATATAAATTAAGGATAAGGTATATAGGATAAGTTATACCTTAATCATCTAGCTGTAGATATATACTTTACGATCTATTCACATACCTACTAAATATATATAAAAAAAAAAATAAAAATCAATCGAACTCTTTCGGAAGCGATTACAATTACTGTAGTACGAGATTTTTATATATGAAGATGATGTGATGGATGAAAAGTAATAGAAACCAAATCAATGGCTTTTTATATGTTTGACGCGAACAAAAGCTAATTAATTGTAATTATTATATTTTTTAACATTAAAGTAGGATTAATTTTTGACTGATAAAAACATCTTATACTAGCCCCATATAGTTGGAATACGGGCGGGAAGTTTTTTTTTTAATAAGTAGATATAATAGTACATTGTTTATAATATGTATAATATTTGTGATTTTTAAATAATAAAATATATATAATATATTATATAAATTATTAAATATATTTCACTTTTCCTTTCCAACAAACATATTATATTTTCTTCCTTTTTTTCAATCGACTTCAAAAAGTAGAAGTTTCTAAATTCGATTGTATTTTTTTATTTGTTATATTACAACTCTTTCAGTTATAAACCGATTTGGAAAATTGATTTGATCATTTGGAAGAATATGCTTATAGATTGGTCGTATAGAAATTTCCCCAAAATCGATTCAATTGTTTAGTTTAAATCAAAATAACTAGTTTTGCTACAATTAATGTCAGTTTTTGTTATAATTTTAGGATTCGATTAAAATAATGATTTCAAACAATATAATAAAGAAGACAATATATGAAAATATGTAGACGACTGTAAACTGAAGCGTTGTTTAAATGATATGATTGGATCCATAACATTCTGTTCAGTGATTATAATTATGAAAAAAAAAACTAAAGAACTTACACGCATCGCTTATGTTCGTTTTGCTATTATAATTACAGTTGTAGCTCGAACTAGTGCAATATACATTATGGTCGGGTTCCCATGACGCTGCTAACTGTAACCTGATTATGTTATTTTATTTCGCTTTTTTCCGCTTTATTTAAGGTCACTGTACCTTGATATGAACATATAAAAAAGAGCTTTTCATGATAAGGTAAAGGATCTGTTTGGTAAATATGGTTAGTCTAAAACTACGGATACTAGAAATAATTATTAAATGGGTTGTCTACATAAAATAGATCTTGCTTTGTGTTTAATTGAATTAGTAAATAGTATTGTTTAGTCATAATTGTAATAGTAGAAAACTTGTTTAGATTTTATGGGATTGACATGTTAAAAAAACAAAAATCCCAAATTAAACGTAGATTAAAAAAAAAATAAATAAAATAAAATAGATCGTGAGATGTATATATGAATGTAATAATAATAATAATAAACGTAAAAAAATACAAAGTATATAAATATTTCTCTCCCTATAATGATGACATGATCTTTGTGAGATTTTTAATAATCTGTCATAGAGATTTTGGCGTTGATGACAAAAAATTCAGAAAATTTGGAAATTTTATAAACAAAATATAAAAATATAACATACATATTTCATGACAAATTTACATTATTATATTTTTATTGTTCTTTCATTATATTTTCGTTAACTATATGGGGTATCTTTTAATTTGTTTATTGTTATCATAAACACTTAATTATTAAGTTATAATAGATGTAACCTTCCTTTATGAAATAAATAAATAAAAATTCGATCACTTTTATAAATAATTATTGAGGTATATTGAATATTCTTTAAATAATTTTAAAAATTCGTCCGTAACACTGGCATAAAATGACTTCGTTATGATGTGTGTAAAATGAAAAAAAAATTGAAAACGTATCTGATCACTAAACTTTCAATAAGAACCTGTGTAATTAGCAATACACGTAGACAAAGAAAAAACGGCCTCGCAAGTTAAACACCGCTTGGGAGCCTGTGCTTTTGACCCGGCGATGCGTGAACTTCCGTGTTCCTTAGACGTGTTTCACATGAACCGCGCGTAGCGACGGGCTATGTCAAATGGAACCCACGGTAATGTGACAATTGGTCAACTTTGAATACCACGTATTATGTCTATCGCTAAATCGCTAAATGTGTTGCCAACCTCAAAACTTGAGAACAGCTGAATTAATTTAGCTTCTTTTTATATTCAATATTCGTTGTAGTCGGTTAAAGATTCTTATGAACATAAACAAATATCTAAAAATTTTTAAATTTATATGTTTTTTTCTTTTTCATACGAGAACAAAATAAGGAGGTTCTCGATTCGGATGTATTTTTATTTCTCTTTCTTTTTATGTCTCTTACCTCATAACTCTGTCAGTTGTAAACCGACTTGAAAAATTCTTTTTTTCCTCAAACTATATACTTACAGATTAGTTCCATACAAACTTTATCAAAATTGGTTCAGTAGCTTAAATTAAAGTAATTGTTTTTTTTTTTTTATAACTATATCTTAATTATCCATACATACTCATCGTAGACAGACTGCCACAATCTAATTGCTTTTGACTTTTGAGACTTTTTAGACTTTTGTCTGTCGGTGTAGGATCAACTAGTACTAAATAGATAGATACGTTTGACATGATCTCACTGTTGGATAGTCTATTCATCGACTCAGTCTAGCAAATTTATTTAGAAACAAGTGGCTAATAGATTTTTTAGTGTATTTGAATAAGTTCGAATTTGGCGGTTAAACGCATTTGAATAAAGTTTTGTTGTCTACCAATAGATCTTATTATAGATTAACAAACTCTATTGAGTGTGTACTTTTAACCTGCGACTTTGTCCGCGTGACCGGGATTAAAATCGTACATATCCTTCTCCGTCCCTATACATACAGTATGTGTATACCAAATTACATTGCGATTGCTTATGCCAATAAAACGCTAACAGGTAACAGACAAACACATTCATTTTCATATTTATAATGTTAGTAATTATTAACACAGAAATAGCCATAGACATAGTATGGTGATAAAATATAAAACTCCATTACTCCAATAAATACTACAGATAGTTTATTTCAATACTTAATGAAAATATAAATAAATGAATAATTTACCATAACAAGATACCATCTACTGGTGTCCAAAAATAATACAAATTAAAAATCAATTAGTTTGAATGTTTTAATCTGTTATTAATTTCTGTGAGTCCATGTAATAATTTTACAAACAGTAACAAAATTTGCTTACTCTTTTACCAAATTACTATTGAAACAAAATGTGGTCATCTTATTAATATTTAATTAATTAGGAAAGTTTTCAATTACTTCACCTGGCGTGTTGTTATCTGACTCCTCTAAACTAAGAGTGAATATTGACAATGTAGACAATCGGTGCTAACAAGACTACCCAATTAAGATGTCGAAATTAGCCGCTAATTCTGAAGTGAGAACGCTAAATACAGCCGCTCACTTTTGTTATCCAAATACAAAGGAACATTTCGCAAGACATGTTGATTAATCAAACGAGATAAAGAGTTGATTTGTACATACGGACGATTGATTTCTTGATTTATAAGCAAAATTGATCGTTTTTTTGTATATATATATATATAACATGCTGCAAACGATTATGCGGCTCACCTGATGGTAAGTGACTACGCCTAGACTACGCCGCAACACCAGAGACATTACAAGTGTGCTGTCAGCCTTTTAAAGAGGTGATCTTTTCTTAAAGGTTACCATGTAAAGTTCGGAGTAAAAATATAATAGGTATATTTCCTTTTTAGACCCAGATCGTCGTTGCGAGTAATGCAATAAAGCACGATATATCTTGAAATTTTCTAAGAAAAAGAAAATAACAGGTATCTACCATTACGAGGTTTGTCCGGAAAGTACGTATAAAAGTTTTTTAAAAATTTTATTTTACAATTATTCAGGTAAATCAATTTTATCCCCTTCAAAGTACTCCCCCTGTGACATAATGCACTTGTGCCAACGCCGTTTCCACTGTGAGAAGGCTCCTTGAAAGTCCTCTGGTTGTAGGTTTCTCAGCTGCCCCGTCGTAGCTTTTTTTATCTCATTTATGTCCCCCAAATGCCGCCCCCGAATACCAATTTGGTTTTTGGGAACAAGAAGATGTCACACGGGGCCAAATATCGTAATGGAATTTTTTCAAAAACTCACGGACAACAAGAGAAGGGGCATTGTCGTGGTGAAGAATCCAACGCCCCTCTCGCGCCAATTCTGGACGAACTCGTGCCACACGAGCTTTCGTCTGAGCACATCGACGTAGAATTTTCCATCAACTGTCTGGCCTGGAGGGAATTCTTGATGGACAATCCCCGAACATCGAAAAAAACAATCAACATTGTCTTGACATTTGAGCGGGATTTTCTTGATTTTTTTGTTCGTGGTTCCCCGGATGTCTTATCGAATTAGATCGGCAAAAATTTCACGGCCATTCTTGCCGAGTTTCGAGAGAAACTTGATTACGACGCGCTGCTCTTCAACGGAAGCGGACTCCATGCCGACGGGGTTCGTTAAGAGGTAACTTCACAGATGGCGTGACAAGCCAGTTCGCACCGCACGGCGGTCAGACCAGAACTGAAGCATTGTTAGGGACATAAGGAAGGGGTCCTGCGCTTACCTGGCCTCCCCACTCCTCTTTCTCGCATTCCAGAACACTTTTATACGAACTTTCCGGACAGACCTCGTAAATGTAATTCTGAAGTTTCCGAAGGGAACTTGTTAGACAGTTGTTGTACAGCCATGTTTATTCTAACATAAGATCTAAAGAGGAATGTTGGAATATCGTTCGTCGCAAACCTTTTCAATTTCAACGATTCTTTTACAATTACAGCATAAAACTTATATGTATTTTTTCCGATTTTTAAATTTCGGAAATACCTTCATGGTAAGCGGGCGAGTTCCGTTAAATGCAGAGAATTGCTTATAAGTGCCTCATATCTCATAAAACCTCGAAACCAAATGAACATACCGACATTTCATCACATACATTTTTCGCCAACAAATCACGTATTCAACTCTATCCGTCAACGCGTAACCGTACGCTTATACGAATGACTTGCTATGTGTTATACCTTATACCTAGAAAAGCATTATTTTTCGTAAGCGAGCGCCGAGCTCGCCGACCCGTGACGTCGTTTCCTGTCGGGTGCTTGACCCCGAAGAAATGGTCTATACTTTATACTACACGAGCGAACTTTGCCTTTTATTTTTTTTTTTTACTTTTTTAATTGTGGACTCAGGAAATTGATCGGTGTTTTCGGACGACGCTTATTTAACGGTCTAATGATTTTTAAATTTGTAGTCGTTTATTCTAGGGTTTGGGTGTTTGGACAACTCTTTTTTTATGTAATCGAAATGAAACTGTAACCCTTGTCTGCTCTGTGTACGGTGACGTTAGGTTAGTTGGGCCATCGTGGTTAATTCGCCAGAATTTATCACGATGATTTAGCAAAGAAGTTTATTAGAGATCGACCTGATAGAGTACATTGCTATCAAAAGGGTGGTTAAATCCCATGAAAGCATTGTTAGTAAACTAACAATCCTTTTACCTCTACTCGAATGATTCAGTTTTAAGTATATTAACGTAAAACAGTGTATTTTAAAGCTGTATTTTTTTTTAAACAACTTAGAATGGCAAACAAGCTGACGGCCCACCTGATGGAAAGTGGTAACCGTCGCCTATAGACACGAGCAGTACCATGGACATAACAGTTTATATACTGTTCAATATACTGTTTCACTGTGTGTTATTTTTATGTAAAAAGATAGTATGGAAAATATGGCAGTGAAGTTACGGGATCGAATACATAACAGAGGCCGCAGACCCTCAGGAAACTCTTATATGTTTTGTGGTACCATTGAGATTGCCTTAAATTCTGTGATGACCACTGTACTCTTCGTATATATCGATAGTCATATCTATATAGACTTGATATTAACAATTTTGAAGTTTCTTTCTCTTAGTCTATATTTTATTACCTTAGTCATTTCTTATAAGATTATTCTGAATCAATTTTAGTTATTATTTTGCAATTATTATAATTTAGTATGATTTAGATGTCGTCTCATATTTATTTTGTGATTTTATTGCTATTTTTGTACAGCAAATTGTACTTTTTAATACAACAAAATGTTTAAGTTAACAACTAAACAAAACAGCAACCATGTTACCACAACGAGGCGGAGCCCGAATAGCAGAATAACCATTTAAATATCGATTTCAACAAATCATAGATCATCAAAATTAGTCCAGCCGTTATGGAATTAAAAATGGGTATAACTAAACCGACTATGTTGTATTTATATAAAATTATCAAAATTATTACTTTAAATAAATTATTTATTATAAGACAGACAATCTTTTATTTATACATAAACAATCATTTACATTTATAGCTTAGGAAGTGTCACACTTATTACAATTAAATGTAAATAAATAATAATATGTCATAATTTAATATTGACATTTAGGTATTCGGTCTTTTTTGTGGTCAGACGACAATAGATCTTCAACAAAATATTAAAAAATAATTAGAGAGAAATGACTAAAAAAATCACGCAAAAGAAGAGCGAACCAGCGTTTACATTGCATGCTTTTTACACGGCGATGCCATAAGAAAGTTGACCCGGAGCATTTCCCATACATATCTCCATATTTATGACGAAAGCAGTGATTAAACAGCATCGCATTCTGTTTTTTTTTATTACTAATTACATTGATTCCCTTAACTCTTCCGTGTCTGTTTTTTTAGCGATTATGAAATAATCGATTCTAATTATGGTAGTTCGTTGAATCGATTACGGCAGGTCAGCTCGCATGTATTTTATGAACATATCTTCATGCTATGTTAATCTCTGTTTATTATGAAAAAAGCTAAGTATTTGTTCTTATTCTATCTAAGGACGTATAATACTTATATCATCATCATCATCATCTCAGCCATTATCTGTCCACCGCTGAACATAGACCTCCCTCATAGACTTCCATAAAGAACGGTCCTGAGCTACTTGCATCCACGGACTCCCTGCAATGCATTTAAGGTAATTTAGGTAAAACTAATGTAGGGTCGTCTTACACTGCGTTTGCCCATACGAAGCTACCACTCAAGAACCTTTCTTCCCCATCGGTTGCCGGTTCTTCGAGCCATGTACGTATATAATACTTACGTGGATGTTACTAATTACATATAATTAACTTTTAATTATCATTAGTTATTTCATACTAACTTAGATTTAATTTTCAACGCAAATTGATAGAATTTTTAATTACTTTATCTCCGAGCTTTATCCACTGCATTTCAATTAAATATATGTTATAATACTTAATCAAAGCGCAGCAATAAAAAGTACTTTCTAGTGCCAGTGGTTAATTACTAGCTTTTTAATGTAATTAATTAGCAATCAGTAGTCTTCAATCGAAATTTTCCACATCGATTTATAATTAACGAAGTTCTGAGAATTTCTAAGAGACACAAAAAAATATTACCTAATTGTGAACCTCTTTGTTTTCGAAGTCGCTTGAAAATAAGTAATAAGAACCACAAACAATAATTATCTGAATCAATTTAAATTTACAATTTCAAATCAAATTTACAAATTCAAATTAAAATTACGAACTTTTCTGTCATTTTCTTAAAATATATGTCTGTATTTAATAAAAAAAAAAAAAACTCTTATAGTCATAAATTAACTCCTTCTAATAGCCGTAAATTAACAAACAAAAGTTTGAACCGCGGTCAAAATCTTGTAAAACTTTAACGAGCTCTTATTTTATTTTATTGCAATTCTACCATAAAACTTGTTTGCAATTTTGCAACGAAAATCGGGAACGTCCCGAACAAGTTCGCAAATAATATTTATACCTTTTTAAATCGTGTGTAAACAGGCTCATTATAAAACGATAAATAAAATTATCCCCCTTTCATGATACGCTCTTGAGCGTGACATCTGCTTAGCGTTCCATTTATTTTGTTACTATAAATATTATCCTGTTAGTATAATAAATAATCCTTTTTACATCTTTCTTGTGTAAATAAAATAAGCATAGACTATAATAAATACGCAAGGCATAATAGCTGCAATCTATGTCATAGAGATTTATTTAAAAAAAAAACTGTCACGTGTTCGCGCCTGCTCATAATTTCATATTTCGAACACCCACATCGCACCAAAAGTCCCTGCCCCTTTCCTCGTACGTATAATTAGGAGAAATGATCACGGACTTTATGCGCGACAGGCGTCGAAAGGGCAGACCCGCGCCACGCAAATATATGACCGATTTTTGTTATACCACTAATAAATGTGCTCATAAAATCGTCGCCGACACACTTAATAATGCACTTTAATAGAATGGTCTTTATTATGAATTATTGCTGTGCGATATCCATATTTTCGCGGTGAGGACATGAATGACTAAGGTTTCATTCAGACATTCAACAACACGATAGATAGTAATCATACTAATGACATAGAATCATGACTTAATATTGATATTCAATTATTCTTAGAAATTCGACCACACGCAATTGTTACCACAAAATCGATCGATTTATCGATTTAAAACAAAACGGTTCCAAATTTGAAACCGGCGCGCTGTGCTCTCTAATTCCGTTTTCCCGACTATAATTGACACCGACGCGCCATTGCTTGTCCTTTTCACACTTGGCCATTCCGTAAATGTACGTCCCTGTCTACTCATTGTGTCACGTGCGAGTGTCAGCGCAGTGACTATTTTGACAATTATGTCATTTGGTTGTCACGGGCGTGTCATTTGGGCGACGAACGATTGCGGCCCTGTAATTTTGTTTGGAATCGTGGAATTTTCGGGGTCGTTGACACTTTGTTTGATGTATGGGAACATCTGGGTTCTGAGAATTTTTTCTCGACTTTGGGGGAGGTAAATGATGACATTCACCTTTGACTGGATTTTTAAAATTCTTTTTATTTTATGGTTTAAATGTTCTAAGGTTCTATCATACAAATCTTGTCTTTTACCTGTAATTACTTATGTGAAATGTCTATATTTTTATTTGGTAATTACAAAATAAATATGTATGACATAGATATGACACTTATTAAAACTCTACAAAATATTACCTACTAGTAAAAAAAAACAAAGATGACATGAATTGTAACAAGATAGTAGTGTCAAACTAAATCAGAACTATAGATATTTAGCAACTAATAAACATGCTTATTTTTACTGAAATTGAACTGATACACATTATACCTACAATAGTAAATCCTTTTAATAAAAAATAATAATTAAAATTGGGTTTCAAACAAACCATGAAAATACGATCGTAAGTGGGTGGAGGTTTGACGCGTTGAAAATAGTTAAAGTTATGATATCAAATGATAGTATAAAATATTCAACTTCGTGACTGCAAATTTCACGTGCCTAGGTCTCGTCTATCGCAGTTCAATTGAGTTGTTCTTTAACATGAATTATATATGAGCGCTGAACTTCGCCCCCACTATCCAATATTACTGCATTAATATTTATAAGTAGCCGATTTGATACATAATTGATTTATATATATTATTATCTACAATTTGTTTCTATGAGATCCAAATATAATATATAGAAATGTAAAAAAATGTGTATTATTTAAGCTAATTGGTTATAATACAAACTTAGATAAGAAATACTAGATGACGCTAGAATCGAGACTTGTGGTTTTTGTTGATTATTTTGTAATTAAATATAAATTAAAGCAAAATTTCTAAATTGGCGAGTGGTTATTATTGTTATGTATTAATCAGAAGTGACAGATAATTAACGATAAGTTTCTTGCTAGTATGTGCTTTTACAAAGTTTTTTTTATACTACTTAGAATAGCAAACAAGCTGACAGCCCACCTGATGAAAGTGGTAACCGTCGCCTACAGACATGAACAATACCATGGACATAACAGAGTATACTGTTTCGCCCATGATCACCCCATGCGTTTCCATTTCTGAAGACTCAAGTGTTATTCCTCTGTACTCTGTAAATTCACTACCATATCCCAAAGTTGCACAATACAAGGAAATAAAAACAAAAATTATGATAAATTATTGCTATGTCGATAAAAAATAATTAAAACCACCCGCCAATTTAGAAATTTTGCTTCAAATTATCTTTAATTACAACATAATCAACAAAAAACACAAATCAAGATTCTAGCGCCATCTAGTATTTTATGTTGTATTTTTTTTAGTAACCAACCACCTTAGAATTTTATGAATATTTATCAATCGAATTAATATTTAATTAACGAATATAATTTAAAAAGGAAATAATTTCAAATTTTCTCACGTTTATCCATTACAAACAAAAATCAAATCAAATTTTTATAATATCAGAATTACGGAGGTCTTTTATTTATTTTTTTAATTATTATATTAATATTGAAGACAAACAATTTGGTTTTATAAATATTTTTTAGTGAGACAGTTTATTTTGTTTAAATACCGCCATAACACGATATAAATGATAATATTATAGATATATTAGAGTAATAGGAGTTGTGCGGCGCGTGAGTGCCCGCTACCGTTACCGCGCGGTGCGCGCGCGCCGCATGCTAATGTCGCCTGTTGCCCGTAGCGCGTCGCCTTGATGTGCCGGTTCTAGGAATACCCGCGCCGAATCTAGGGTTAAAACATATGTACATCTCAATATATATAGTGTTGCCAGATTGGGTGTTTATCCATAATTTTGGGTAAAAATGTTTGTTTTCTCAAAATGTTATACTTTTTTTTTATACACCTTAGAATGGCAAACAAGCTGACGGCCCACCTGATGGAAAGTGGTAACCGTCGTCTATAGACATAAGCAGTACCATGGACATAACAGAGTATACTGTTTCGCCCATGATACCCCCCATGCGTCGCCATTCCTGAGGTCTCAGGTGTTATTCCTCTGTACCATGTAAATTCATTGCCATATCCCACCCTTCAAACTGAAACACAGCACGATTAATAATATAAAGCTAATATAAAATATTAATTTGTTTATTTAATTATTGTAAGCATAAATATGTATTGAATTATTCATTCATTAGTATATCTAATGGGGTGAAGAAGTCATGTATCATAAAGGTTTCTTTTCGGTCGCTCAAGTAGTGTTTACATGACACAAGAACACTTAGTCACAACCGATACAAGTTTGTTTCAAAGTCATTCTCAAGTGATTCATTTGCAGAAAACAACATTATATTATATTTTAATTGTATATAAACGTAGCTGTATCCCGCGGCACCACCCTCGTGAACCAGTATAAATATCCTATATGTGCTAAGTTAAGGTTTAACCTATCTGTGTACCAAATTCCATTCAAATCCGTTCAGTAGTTTTTGTGTGAAACAGTAACAAACATCCATCTATCCCTATAAACTTTCGAATTTATAATATCGTGTTATTTACTTATTAAAAAATATTTTTTAAATAAAAAATATTTTCTTTAGTAGTGTTAGTAAAAGACATCAACGCGATACTGCATCGTCACAATATTTAGGCAATATATACGTATTAATAACTCTCTCTTTGCCCGCTACTTCGCGTGGATGTCAGAAGTAGGAAATCCAATGAAGTATATCACGTCTAAATAACGTATCAAGATGTAACATACGCCAGTTTTTAAGTTAGACCTTCAAGAATACAACTTAAATCAATTATTAAATAACAATATTACATTGTTTATTTAATATTATACAGGTACAAAATCAAAAATATATACAATTACAAATTATAATGTATAGTTTATTTACTTTATACAAAATAAAAGTATCGTAATTTGTGGGTGATCTGGAGTCTAAACTAAGTCGTAACTTGTATCTTAGACACCAGGTCCCCCTCAATAAAGTCATGATAATTCAAAGTAAAAGGTAGTTGCGTGAAGTAAAAATAAATATGGTTTAATTTTTTTTTTTGATGGGTGAAAATGGTATGGTAACCCCGCCTGCGCTAACGGGATACGCTGGCGGAGCACCAGTGAAAGGTGATAGATGAGAGAGAAAACAGGCCAGTTAGCCCATCATGATGAATTCATCAGGAATTAACCATGATAGTTTCCAGGAGGAACCGCGAGGAGGTCGTTCTGTTTGCGTATATTGCTAGCAATAGGATTCTCAGTCTCCATTACTAACAATCCCTTTCCCCCCTATGGTTTAATATTAGTATACTGTTCACTGCTGGACATAAGCCTTCCCCATAAGGGGAGTTTTGTCATTAGTTTTAACTGCCACGCTTGGCAAGCGGGTTGGCAACTGCAATTAGGCCTTTGGGGATGTTGTAAGAGGGACGCTGCTGCCCCTCCCTTGACCTTAAGTTCCCTTAGTTGCCTCTTACAACACCCACGGGAAAGAATGGAGTGGCCCACTCTATGCCGGGACTAACACGGCGAGTTATATAATTATAATGAATGTGTATGAGTATGTAATGGGTATATATACAAATAATTTATTACTAAAATTCGGTTATTGTGTAAATGCATTTTTCCAACAAAATGGCGTGGAGCTTGATTTTTAAAATTCTCCAATTTTGGACAGTTTTCAGGACAACTGTGACAACCATAGTCAATTTGGTGCAGTAGTTTTAAGCGATGCTGCAACAATCACACATATAGACAGACACAAATAGACAAATAAAAAAAATTCTAAATATTTTGATTATTACAGCTCTTACTAAGCCTCTTATGTTAATTTTTCGTAAAATCTCATAAAAAATAAAAAAAATACTTAAAATCATAATTGACACTACAGAATGCGCATACAGCGCCATCTAGTCCCAAACTAAGCAAAGTTTGTACTGTGCACACTAGAAAACTAATACACATACTTAAATATGTTTGTAAAAATATAAATACTTTGCCACAAATGAAGTAATTTTTTTTTGTGGAACTCAATTTATTTTTTTATTTTATTCATTTTCTATTGTACTATTGAAAATCAACAGACTGTCTTATGATTGAATCAATTATTCATTTCAAACAAACTATTCAAAGTATTAAAACAGGAATTTATGCACTTTTTTATATTGTATATATCATACATAAAAACAAAACACCCAGACCAATACAAACAGACATATTAATTAAGATAAATTTAAAATACAAATTAAGTGGCGATCGAACTCACGACCATCGGAAGGTAAAGCGGTCGTTTAATTATTAATACATATCTACAATTGAATACTAACATCTAGATTTAAAAGCGATCCAAATAAAAAGAAAAAACAAACTAAACGTGCATTAAGAAATAAAACATTGCCTAAATTTCCAAAGCAAGGATTTATGTTAACATTAAACAACCGAAGAATTCAATTTTTAATAAACCCAAACACGTCAATCCACATCCTGTAGATGGTTTCAGTAGAACACGACGGTGTCGCGTGTCCACTTCATAACACGACACGACACATTGCTTGTACGTGATTTAATTTATTTTGTAATGGACTAAAATAAAATTATATAACAATCACATCTAATTTATTATGTTATATTAATTTATCTAAATATATGTCCATTTTGCGTATTTATATATAAAGGTTCCTGGGAAAGACTTTAATAATAATAGAAAGTTTAATCCTTCATCCACTTCTGAAAAGTTTAAAACTGGAAGAAATAAAAAGAACCACGACAACTAAATCATATTTTTCAAATGTAGGAAATAAAAAAAATAAATAATCGCCTATTGTACATTTCTGCTATAATCAGTCCAATATCTAGGTCTTTGGTCTTTTTATTATAATTAAAAAAAGTATCTCAAAATCGTACATATTCATAAATAAACAAAAAAATTTTCTAAAAACTAATAACTAATCTTCAAGCAGATTATCAGAGATGATATGTGAGGCACACTTATCGTGGGAGGTATTACATTGAATCCAGCCTTCTCCTGCAACATTGTGAAGAATTCATCAAAGACATTCTTCTTCTTCAGAACTCGAACTCGTATCTTTTTCTTGTATAATCTTTCTTTTCACTTGTTTATTTTTATTTGTATCTTTTTCTTGTAAAATCTTTTTTTTTTTCACTTGTTTATAAATACGAGAGTCTTTTTATTTTCTTGCATTTCAGGTGTGTTTTATCCATTTTCCTGCTGGTAACATTACGCGGTCCTGCCTGAGGGAAAGGCCTGATGGAAAAAAAACATTTAAATGAAACGTAGATGGTTGAATCATGTTTTTTTTAATGGCAGACAATCTTTTTCTGTAGAAGACAACATTAGGTCACTTGAGGACAGCTAAAAAATTGAGAAGGCAACATATGAAACTAAACAGGAGATATAAGAAATATTAATATATTTTAATGTTTTATATAGTTTTATTCCTATTTGCATCATATCTAATATTTCATATTAGATATGATGCAAATAAGATCGAATAAAATGATTTTCTAAATTACTTTATTTGTAAAATCAAAATATAAATTAAATATAATAAATGAACTAAAATTTAATTTATTTATTTTTTAATTAATTAAAAAATAGTCTGTATTCTCCATTTCAAATACTATATGTATATCATTATAATTGTACCTAATTCATTGTTATTGAGCCATTAACATGGCAAGAGGTAACAAACAAACTCAATTACATACTTATAATCATAATAATATAATATTAGTAATATACGTTCGACGATTATAAATATCTGATAGAGAGGATCCTTGACAATTTAGACGATATTACGCCGTATCGGACGACAATGGGCACGCGACACATTTGTGGCGCGTAAATACTCGCGAGTTTCTTGTTCTTGGTTAAACACTAATCGCGCGCGTAGCCAAATTTTGGCACGCCGCGCGAATAAAGTTCTGCTAATCTCATAGTCACGCTTGCCTTATTGTAATGAGCATCGTGCTCGCGGTCAATGGACGCACGCTCAGTGGTTTTTTTATAATTCCGCATTCTGAAAATAAAATACAACATCATAATGGAAATAATTCCGTATTAATTCTATATTTTTAAGTTGACTATGCAAACAAAAAAACAAACTTTAATATTTACAGAGAAATTATGTTTCGTAAGTTTAAAATGTTGATTGAATTGCTAGTTAACTAAAGGATTTTGACAGCTTATAATTAAGGAACTGTTTTTTAACTAACGAATCTCAAAATCTGTGACCAATTCTATTGGGTTCACTATACAAAATATATATCTATAAGATAATATATCAAGTAATGTATGATTATGCAGGCTTTTCATAATGTAACTTGATTTAAGTCTAATTATTTTGATATAAGTCTTCTGACAAAATTAAAACCATTGAGCATTATAAATAAAGAAACTGGAAGATCTAAATCCTGTATTATTTCATTATTATGATAATAAATTAATAAACGTTAATTTTTTATTATAATAATAAATAATACTTGTGAACTTGCTTATGGTGCTTTTATATAATAAATTATTTACTCATTAATATTTTTTTTTTATCTATTAATTATAAAATAAAAGAAAAAACTAGATTAAACAAATTCAAATAAATTACTTTAGTATATATGTATGTATTCTTCTCATTCTTTCATTTTTTAAACAATTATCGAAAAAAGCAGGTGTTTTCAATTTTCGTCGGTCGTCGTATTTTTGTTCAATCAAAGGCGTTTTGATTGTCGCATCTTAAATCCGTATGGTATAAGAGATAAATTTTATGAGAACTTATTTAGAGAAAGTTCCATTTTATTACGAGGAAAATCGACTAATATTAAGAGCGCACGACTTCACGTTCTAAATTCAAATATTTCTAATACAATGTTTCTACGAAACATCTCGTCGTTGGGTTTTTTTTTTTTTATGAGTTATAATGAAAAGATATCACCGCCAGCTTAATGACGAAATAGTAAATTTTGTTAATGATACAGTTTTTTTATATCTTGGCATGGGGGCCCCATATTTCAAAATTGGCCAGTAGACTCAGTTCTGCTGTCATCACATTTAGTGATGATAATAACAGACGTGGCGGTCTAAACTTGGTATATTTCGTGTTATTTCCAGAATTCTTTAATAATTAATACTATATTTGTTTTACAAAAGAGAGCCATACGTTCTATTTATGGTATGGGTTCAAGAGAGTCATTACGTCAGTGCTTTAAAAACTCAAATATCCTCACAGTTACTTCACAATACATTTATGAAAATATTATGTCGTTTTGACTGTACAAGTAGAAACTTATATATTGTCACGATTGCACAAAATTAAAGTCGCTATGAATTGAGTTTTAAATTGAATCTGCATTAAATCTGACAGAGAGTATTTGTTTATTGACAAAGTACTATTTGTATGGGATGACAACATATGTAATGTATGCATGTTATAATTTTATTTTCTCATTGCTTTCTTGATTTAATTGATTAATTTTAGAAATATGAAACGTAGCGGTTTTTTGTAAATTGCCGCATGCATTCTTATGAATATATTAAGAAAAATGTATACTATAATGTAGATGGTAGTCACTCACTAAAATGTCCAGACATCGGCGTGGTGGGAGCCGCTAAAATATGGTCGAGCGCAGTGTTGGCTCATCCGTCATACTCGTGTGTTGTAATCACTAAAAAATTAATTGTTTAAGTTGGTTATGACAATTTTTTTTTTTTTTTTTGAGTATTTAATTGAGATATGGACTGTGGTTTGCTTAAAAATGACATTTGGCAAGAGTTTCTTGCTCGTTCTTCTTGTGGATTGAATATATTAAAAAAAAAATGACTGAAAATAAAGATTTGAATAAAGAAGAAGAAATATATATATATATATATATATATATATATATATATATATATATATATATATATATGTATTCGTTTTATATATATATATATTAATCAGTTTTTTCGGATTGTCTAAAAAATAAATGTGACTAAACAGTTAAGATATTTAATGTTTTTCTAATATGATGCAAAAAGGAAGAAAACGATTTTCTATAATACATTATTTGTAAAATCAAAATATAAATTAAATATAATAAATTAACTAAAATTTAATTTACTGCTTAATTACATAAAATCTCATTTCTTAAAATATAATTGATACTAATATTTACGCGTTATATACTATGTTATTTGCGTGACCGGGATTTTTTGTTGACCGAGATAAAAAGTAATCTGTATTCTCCATTTTAAATAGTATATGTATACCATTATAATTGTAATTTATTATAACAAACTCAATTACATACTTATAATGATAATAATATAATATTAGTAATATAGTGACGATTATAAATATCGGATAACAATTTAGACGATATTACGCCGTATCGGGTGACAATGGGCACGCGACACACGGGCGCGTGCTCGCGACGTGACCGCGCGCACCACGCGGCGCGAATAAACTCGCGTGTAATGAGCACGTGCGCGGTATGGACGCACCCTTACCTACAACATCATAATGGAAACATTCCGTATTAATTCTATATTCCTAAGTTGACTATAACAACTTTAATATTTCCAGCTTTAAACTGTTGATTGAACTGCTAGTTAACTGAAGGATTTTAACACCTTACAATTAAGGAACTGTTTTTTTAACTAACGAATCTCAAAATCTGTGACCAATTGTATTGGGCTCACTATACGCAATAAATTATATCAAGTAATGTATGATAATGCAGGCTTAACATAATGTAACTTGATTTAAGTTTTGATATAATATTTTTTTAGCAGAGGGAGACTTTGTACAAAAGTCGATTGCTTGGGTACCTCTGTCCCATTCATGTTTCAACCGTAAAGCAGTTGTGTTTGTATTATGACTGTGTTTCGGTTTGAAGGGTGAGATATGGCGTAAATTTACAGGGTACGGAGAAATAACACCTGAGTCCTCAGGAATGGCAACGAATGGGGAGTATCATGGGCGAAACAGTATACTCTGTTATGTCCATGGTGCTGCTCATGTCTATAGGCGATGGTTACCACTTTCCATCAGGAGAGCCATCAGCTTGTATGCCATTCTAAGTTGTATAAAAAAAAATATAAGTGGCATTCTTGTTCTGTTCTAAGTCCCTATTTTTTCTATTTGATAATAAACGCTTTTTTTTATTATAATAATAAATAATACTTGAGATTTTGCTTATGGTACTTTTATATAATAAATTATTTATTTATTGATATATTTTTTATCTATTAATTATAAAATAAATTAGAAAAAACTAGATTCAAAGATTCAAATAAATTACTGTAGTAAATATATTCTTCTCATTCTTTCATTTTTTAAACAATTATCGAAAAAAACAGGTTCTCAATTCGTCGGTCGTCGTATTTTTCTTTCAATCAAAGCGTTTTACTCGCGTCTTAAATCGGTAATAAATTTTATGACAACTGAAGCTATTTTATTACGAGGAAAATCGACTTGCAGGCACGACTTCACGTTCTAAATTCAAATATTTCTAATACAATGTTTCTACGAAACATCTCGTCGTTGAGTTTTTTTTTATGAGTTATAATGAAAAGATATCACCGCCAGCGCTGTTAGTATACATTGGCGGGGCTCCATCCTCCCCTGTCATCACATTTAGTGATGATGATGCAGGTCACTTGGTCCTTCGTGATGAATTCTTTAATAATTAACCATTTCGTCGTTGGCTATATATTGTCACGATTGATTAAAGTTGCTATGAATTGCGTTTTAAGTTGAATTTGAGAAGTATTTGTTTGTTGAGAACTATTTGTATGTGATGTATGTACATATATGATGTATGTATGTATGTGATACGTAGGTAAAAGAGAATGTTTTAAGAAAAATATTACGTATAAATGTAGATAGTTATAAGTGCAGACGAAGACTTAGGAAGAGATGGATGGACTGTGTGAAAGATGACATGGCAAGAAAGAGATTGAATAGAAGGATGACTGAAAATGAAGATAAATAGAAGAAGAAATATATATATATATATATATATATATATATATATATATATATATATATATATATACATAAACAGATGTAGAAAAAGGGCGGGACGAAAAATATAGATTAAAGTCGCTATAAATGTAGCACAAAAAATGTGTTTAAATAATTATCTTTATATAAAAAACTTATCTGTTTTTTACACAATTAATGACAAATTGAATTAACGAGAGCGAAAGTAGAAAAAAATGGTAATATGTAATATGTAACAAAACATTCGCGTTTCTAAGTTCAGTATCGTAAGCTGTAACAACCATGGTAGTTTTTTTTTTAATGGATGATAATGGAATGACATCCCAGCCTGCACTAACGATATACGCTAGCAGGGCTTCAGTATAAAAAATGGTAGGTGAGAATGTAAGGGCAGGTCAATTAGCCCATCGTAATGAACGCATCTGGAATTCAGCACGAAGGTTTCCAGGACCACATGGAGGCCGACCTAATAGCGTATATTGCTAGCAATAGGACTAGTAGTCCACGTTACTAACAACCCCCTTCCCCCACAACGACAGTGTCGACACAATGTCTCTGCCTACCACATTACTTACTACACACTTGTAACCGTATTTATAAAAATAGATATCTCAGTAATGAGACTAGAACAAATTACTCTCATATTTGTTTTATATTTAATTTATATTCATGTAATTAGTATAACCTCTTCCTTTTATTTTAAGAGGGAACTTAAAGTCGAGGAATGGGCATCAGCGTCCGTCCAAAAATATCACCAAAATCTAACTACAGTTTTTTTATAACCTCTCCCCCCCCCCCCCCCTTATAGGGCAGCCCAATGTTCAGCAGTAGACTATTAATGGCTGATATGATGCGATACGATACGATACTTATGTGGCATGGTATGGGTCATATCACAAAAAACCATAGAAATAATATACTAATACATAACTTTCATTCGAGAAAACATTTATCATGATATAACCATCATCTTCCTGTTCTTATTCCAATTATATGAATTTGGGAGTCGACGAATTTGGGAATATTCTTATCCATATTATCCAAGGTTTTGACTTTTAGTTTTATGACCAGCTACCTGCTTGATAACAACCCTCCTTAAGGATATGTTTTTGGTGGTATCCGCCAACGATATGGAAGTCTAAAGGCGACGGTTAACTTTCAATCAGGTGAGACGTCAGCTTGTTAAAGCTATTCTAAGTTCTATAAAAAAAACTGTTAGTCGCAGCATAGGACAATGCGCAAAATATGGATAGCTAGTTATATAGGTAGAGGTAATGAACCAATGCCTGACCATAAGAATCTGACTATATAAACAGCGACCCTGAGAATAAATTAATGAGAACTATATGTTGTTCCCCTCAAAGAAATAAACAATTACATTAATTACTCATGTCTACTTAAAAAAATCATGACACCCAAGATGTTGATGATGAAAGATGCACGTCATCATCAGATCCACTTCATTACCCTCTAAACGGAAACAAATCAGTTGACTAGCCTTAACAATCTCTTCATTTTTATGCTTCTTCATCGAAAAAAAAACGTCACTCCGGCACGCGCGGGCTCGCCGCTGCGTACGCGCACGGAATCCCAACTAAATAACAGAGACAGCGATATACGCATCTCGCGTGCGAGAGCGAGACAGCTATATGATTAATGGGCACGACCCGTAACCGAGAAATGCAGTCAAATTAGGAGAAATAAATATCAACGTTGATACACCGCGAATAAACGATTTGAAATACTAAAACAAAATGTATGTGTATTGTGTATATATTTATTATTACACATGCAAGTTAGATGTTCCATTATAAAAAATATAAGCTTATAACTATAATCTTTAATGAAGATTGGTCGTTTGCCATTGAAGAGAACGTGGCACTCGACATGCCCATATTTTTTTTTATTCTTTTTTATGTCCATATTTCTCCAAGTATATTAGAATCCAATAAGAACTTTGATTTTTATCGGTGTTTTCCATCGACGGGAGTAAGTCGAAAAGTATAACTTTACGTACGAACTAGAATATAATGTGAACATTTGAAAAATTATGATTATTATACCAAACTAGGTATTATTTTGTGGAAGCTTATATCGCTGGTTAGTTAAATAGATGTATTTTATTTAATTCCGCTATCATTAGCATGCGTGTATTGACTTAGCAGTCAATCGGTTTGAAGGGTGGATATGGCGTGAATTTACTGGGTACAGAAGAATAACACATGAGTCCTCAGGAATGGCAACGCATAGGGGGTATCATGGGCGAAACAGTATACTCTGTTATGTCCATGGTAATGCTCATATCTATAGGCGACGGTTACCACTTTCCATCAGGTGGGCCGTCAGCTTGTTTGCCATTCTAAGTTGTATAAAAAAAGAAAAAAAATCCTCAAATGGTAACAAAAGAATTGTAATAGATTAAGTAATAATAATTAGACCCTTAGCAATTTATTTATAAAAAATGGTTATTCTATAACCATATATATTAAAATTTTATATTAACTTTTATAATTTTATATTGATATAACGCAGTCTTAGTTCGAAATTCAATCTTACACAATCATTAATTGATAATAATCAACATCAATACTTAAATAATGGATAATAATAATACAGAAAGTACGTACCTATTGTGAAACAATTTCAATGACTAGATAATAATGTAACAAGCTCTTAAACTATTTCTAAAGTGAAAAAAAGGTTGTCCTCCTCTATCCTTCTTGCTGTGCCCATCAGGGTCCATAAGGGGGAAAAGGGATTGTTAGTAATGCGAGCTATCAGTTCCATTGCTAGCAATATACCCTGTCAGGTCGACCTCCACGCGTTTACCCCTGGAAATCATCGTGGCTAATTCTAATTGAATTCGTTAGGATGGGCTAACTGGCCTGTTATCATTCTCATCGATCATCACTGGTGCTGCGCCAGCGTATCCCGTTAGCGTAGGCGGGGTAACGTGGTACCATTCCATTTTCACCCATCAAAATAAAAAAAACAGGATCCATAATTAAAGTTGTAATGTTATCTACAAATCACATTATAGCAATAAGATTTTTTTTTATTTATAAAATAAAAAATAAGTCTCTTATAGAAACATAATTAGAATAAGAATCTCTATTTGTTATTTGTCTATTTGTTTGTTCACTTCTGATACTTTTCTATAAGACTGGATTCTTTCTGGATTGTCACTTCGATTGTATTTTTTTATGTTTATTACCTCATAACTCCATCAGTTATAAACCGATATGGAAAAATCTTTTTCTATTTAAAAAAAATAATAACAATAATAGTAATAGAAATTTTATGAAAATCGGTTTACTATTTTAATTATTAGATCAAAATAACTTGGTTTTGTCACGATTAAAGTCGACTTTTTTGAGGCTCAATCTTTAATTATTCAGTTAACTACCCCATCAAATAACTATACTAACTTATATATCGACAAACATCAAAAACTTTGTCTGGCAATTAAAACTTTCAACAAACTCTCCTGTAATAGAAAAGATCGTCAATGAACAAAACTCATCAGCTCTAAATTTTCAATATTAAAAATAGTAAAAAAATTATATATATTATTTAAGAAAAATATGTTTCGTTCAAAAATTATTATCTACTAGAACCTATAAAAGCAGTGCTGCCCTCCTCCCGGATGACTGCGCGCTCATAACTAGTACCTATTACATAATTTGAATGTATTTTCTTCACCGGCAGGCTACATAAAATAGATTATAAAACGTAGAAACGCGAGGGCGGTGCTTGGGTACTGGGCAGTCACAATACAACGCCTCTGGCCGGTTTAGTGCGCTGCAAAAGTTTATTACACACTACGGATGCATTGCTTTCTGTGTGTCGTCCCAAGTGACAAGTGTAAGCGGATTTCGTAAACGCATTGTCAAACAGACAGGTAATAATGTGAAGGTGGTATAGTGATTAAAAACACTGGTTCACCAGTTGATGATTGTAAATTCGGTTGTCATAAATATTTAATAAAATATCTATAAATAAACGCAAAGTAGAAACTAAAACATATCTAATTAAATTATTTCTAAGCTAAAAAGCAATATATTTTATAATTTTTTACTGTTATTATTTATTTATTGAAGTACATTGTAATTTAATTATTTCATTTAAAAGAGTAATAAACCCTGAATTTGAATTTCGAATGAAAAATAATCAAATCATTTTTATTCAAATAAAATTGTTTACAAGCTCTTTTAAATCGAAATTTTTTATTGGATCCAGGATTGGAAAAGTTGTTATTTCTTGAGAAGAACTCGTCCTCGTAAGTCATCAATTAATATCATCTACGCTTTCTCTTATGTCTAGCACCATACGCTAGCTGTATAAAATGTTCGTTTCCGCCAATATTGAAGCGTGTACAGCCGAATAAAGTGCGTTTTATGTATTTCGGCAGCTTTGCTGTTTTATTCCTTCGCTTCGACGAACTTTAAAAAAAAACGTAAAGATCGTGAGCGCTGCGAAAATGTGAGGACTTGAATGTTTGTAGCCACTGGAAAATCTGTGAATACGTAAATGGATATTTGTGTAGGCTCAGAAGTTTAATTTGATTTTATGTTCTTGTATTCGTTTACTTACCTCTGGAAACTAGTTATGAATGCATAGTGAAATAACGAGCGAATAAATTTTATCCACATTTTGTCGGAGTGTGGAAATAAGAATCTTTGGAATCAACTTCCAACAGCAGTATTTCCGAACCGATACGACATCATAACCTTCAAGAAAAGAGCATATTCCTTTTTAAAAGTCCAGCAACATACCTGCAATGCCTTTGGTGTTGCAGGTGATTATGGCGGCGGTGGTCACTTACCATCAGGTGAGCCGCGTGCTCGTTTGCCCCTTTATATGTATATATATATATATATATATATATATATATATATATATATATATATATATATATATATATATATATATATATATATATGTATATATATATAAAAAAAATAATGTATAGTGAACTTGTGAAGTCCCAGATACATATATATAAAATGGGTCACCCTTTCCTTTATCGTGGGTGACGTAAGAGGCGACTAAGGGAGGATGAGGCAGCAGCGTTTCTCTAGCTGCAGTTGACAATCCACCTATTAAACGTAGCAACTACAGGCAAAATTCCTTATGGTGAAATCCTTTATGTTAATCCTTTATGGTGAAGGCTTGTTCTACAGTGAACAATTAACGGCTGATTACAGACGTGGCAGATATGTCTGTATACATATCACTGAATTTTTGTTGTTGTTATGTTGATAACAGTCTGCCTAAATATGTACCGAACCAAGAATCCATAGGGAGACTTTATACATGGCCGTCAGCATGAGTACCTCTGTCTCACTCATGTGTCTGTCACTAAACAGCTCTGTTTTCATGCCTGCGTATTAATTTGAACGGCAACATATGCCTGTGAAAGAAATTAGTCTAGTTTTCAGGAAATGTAAATTATAATAGGGTATCACATAGTTTTTTGTATATGGCAACTACCACTATCTGTCAAGAGAGACATCATTTTGTTTACTATTCCGGATTGTAATTGAAATATGAAAAGATCCGAAATGATAATTTTTCTTTAATATAACTTGAATTTAAATTAAAGATAAGCGAAAATAAAATACAATACACTAGGTTTGCTTGCTCGCTAATATTTCATTTAAACCAAATTTCATTAAAAGTTTAACACCTGCAGAACTCATCGGTGGTATCTTAGGCTATTATTGAATGATTTATCAAAAGAGAACCTAAAGAAATTAGGCATAGACATTTTAAAAAATGATTCCTTTTGTTACATATGCTTATATACTTATTATTATTATGTATTTCAAGCTACTGGGGCGTACATTAAAATATATAAAAAACGATTTCCCAAAATTCCTTTAGAAATCGAGAACTTTGGAATCGCACAAGTAAACCCGCTTTACCTAAACTAGTTATGAATAAATACAGTTATTTCTTTTGCTATTCAAGCATTGTAAATCAGTTATTTTAATAATATGTAACCCAACGTTATAAATCCTATAAAAATAAGCATTTTATTTTACTATAAAACCTTCTGCCACTGTCTAAAGCACTATAAGACGGCCGCATGGCCAAACGTTAAAAAATAACAAAAATCACCACGCACTCGGAATCGAAATGCAAAAAAAATATTTCGTACGAGCGAGACAGAGAATACCAACTGTTCTAGATAGAGAGGAATGGCATAATTTTCAAATTTAGAATGCAACGCGTGCTCTTCGACATCCGTCGGGCAAAAAATTCATGGTGCCATCTACTGGCCGTTTGCAGCAATAAAATAATCGGGAGTTCAACGATTTATATCTATTTACGATGCGGATGCCATAACTTTACTGAATTGTAGACTTTATTAGTAAATATTTAGGAATTATAATAAAACTACAAAGGATTACGTTCATTTAAAACATTATTAAACCTATAAGAAACTGTAGGTATATACTTATTCAATGTACATTGAAATGCAGTTACAGATAGTAATAGGTACATAGGCGGAATTATTCATGTTCATAAGCAATGCTTTCAGCATTGCTTCCATTCAAACTAGAGTATATTATGTATCTGTGGTGTGTCTATGATGATGCATATATATATGCATATATAATATTAACTTTTGCACACGACTTCGTCCTCGTGATCAGAGTAAAGACTCCTCCATCCCATAATAATAGTAATAAGTATTAAACCGTTAAGAAGATACAAACATACAAATTTACTTTCACATATTATATTATACATCAATATACCATATAATTTAACAACATTTTCATATTTTGTCCAGGCCTCGCCCGCATGAATAAATATTTAATCCTTTTAAGTCTCTCTATTCATTTAAGAGTTTCCTCTTGTCGGTGCAACCAATCCATGCATCTTCTTCCAGCCAGCTCTGGAACCAGCAAACCTTTTATGTATTTACACCTTAATCCAGGATTCTAATCAAGTTTTTAATTAGGTCGTATTTTTGTTTTGTTTGTTACCTCATAACTCCGTCAGTTGTAACCTGAAATGGAAAATTATTTTTTATCTGAAAGGATATGATTACAGATTGATCTCGTAGAAATTTTATCAAAATCGGTTCAGTGATTTAGTTTACAAATCAAAATAACCGGTTTAGCTACAATTAAAGTTTTTTGTTTTTTTAACACAATTTTAATTATTAAAAGTACAACAACAAGAAAATACTTAATTGAATCGTAATAAAATCTAGTTATAATTATTCAGTTACTCTTTACACAGTTAACAATTATAATGTATTATTTAACATATTGTTTATGCACTATATATGTTACACTTTATATGCAAACCCTATAGATACTTACTTCTTTCGAATACTCAAATTTGATAGGCAGAAATTCCTTCAAAGGATAAGTCTGCCTTATTACCTTGTTAATTTCTCTATAACCTGATATTTGTGTCAAATGTGCATATACAATTAAGCTTATACATACATACAAACATATATACAAAGACCAAAGGCGACAAATTTTATTTCTCCACTCTATTGCTTTTTATATTTAAGGTTAACAAACCTAAAGTCCAACACCAAAGCTACCTAATTCTGATCAATCGATCAGATCATTTATAACGTTAATGATCGTGATCTAATTAATGATGATCGGAGACCACCGTGCGTCATAACACGCATGATCGATTGGATCATCCCAACTTCATCATTAGTCGATGTTATTGTGTTTTTATTAACTGGCTCCCGGTTACTTTGCTCTAATTCGATCGATTCAGCCTTGTAAATTGTGCATTAACAACAATAATAAATACATAAATTATTTAAGGTTTTTATACAACTTATAATGGTAAACAAGCTAACGACCCACCTGATGGAAAGTGGTAACCGTCGCCTATAGACATGAGCAGTACCATGAATACAACAGAGTATACTGTTTCACCCACGATACCCCCCATGCGTTGCCATTTCTGAGGAATAAGGTGTTATGACTCTATACCCAGTATATTCACGCCATATCCCACCCTTCAAACCGAAACACAGCCATGCAAACATAACTGCTTTACGGTTGAAACACGAATGGGACAAGATATCCAAACAAACGATTTAAACTATTATATTAAACTAGTATATCTATCTATACTTATAAATTCGTTTATCCTTTTTAACTAACTATCAACACAGCCAAAACATTAAAAGCTTACATTTGGAACAAAGGTTTATTTTAAAACGACAGCATCCACTGTGAAAGAATTTTTGAAAGTTTCAACTTAAAGAGGAAACACGGGACCAAGCGTGCAAAGCTATGGGCAACAGCTAGTGTAGGTATTGGTCAATTTATTTTTGTTTACTAAAACATTGGTATACTGTGCTTCACGAATAAAAAATAGCGACTTTTACCATGTAAAAATACACTTATAAAAAATCAGTAGGCGCTTAAAAAGTTACAGGCATATTTCATTAACAATATTTGAATTTATAAGGCGGAACTATTTAGCTTTAATAACTTTTTGACTAGAAAAATTGTATCTTCTATCGTTCTAAAATTAATTTAAAATCAACACGGAAGTAAACCGCTATCAATTATAAATAGGATTATCAAAACTGATTCATAATTGGTTACCTAGTCGCTCGAATTAGGCACAAAAAATACTGACAATTCCGCCAAAAGATTGAAGTTCTGTCAATTCTTTTGAAAGTCGTCTTAAAAATAAAATCGCTTTATTTTATTGTACTATACAATAGATTCAAAGTTAGGAATATTTTGTACTTAAATAAAATTAACAACGTTAACAATATAGAGTAACAAAAATGCGTTGTTTATTTTTTTCACTCACTATTTAGTTGATTGATGCATATGATGGTAACCAGCTATAAAACTTTGCAGTCCTTGCCTTACGATCCCTCAATTTAATGGCATCTCATTTGTTACTGTACAATTGAAAGCCTTTTGGGTGGTTTTCTACGGAGATTTTTGTGATATCTATATTTTTTCAAAATAACAGATAATATAAAAGGGAATAAATCAAATTATGAAAATTTATCTGATATCATAAATATAACAGCATATTTTATTCTATGATTTATTTTAATTCCATATGTCAGGAGTAAGGAGACCGTTAGTAATGGGGACTAACAGCTCCATTGCTAGAAAATTACCCTGTCAGATTGATCCCCACGTGGTTTCCCTTAAAACCATCGTGTAAACAATCACAATGACACAACGGAGGACTTCGATCGCGGTAAATTCATCACGATTATCCAACTTACCTGACTTCATTTTCTGCTGTCATCTCACACTGATTACCATTCCATTTTCTTTCATTAAAACTTATTCAGTGCGATGCTTTATTTATTATTTTTAAGTATATATAAGTCTATAAGATTTTGGGCCATGTCCTAAATTAACACATAGAATCTGTTAATTTTAATTCTAATAGATACGAGCAAAACCACCACATACAGCTAGTATATAAGAAGGATAGGCTTTACGAGTGTTTCTCATTACACACACATATTTTTTATGCAACTTAGAATAGCAAACAAGGTGACAGCCCACCTGATGGAAAGTGGTAACCGTCGCCTATAGACAGCAGTACCATGGACATAACAGAGTATACTGTTTCGCAAAATATATCTCAATAATTTACCAAACATTTTTAATTATTAGTTTAGTGAAACAGTAACATTAGTGAATGTTACTATTTGTATTGCCAAAGAGTTATACTCTATAAAGTATAAATTAGGTATAGGTAATATATACCAAAATCAACATATTGTAATTAAAATATTTATATATTGGCCCAATAAAGAATTAAAGATTTCTGTTATCCAATATATAAAGTCGATATAAAGCACCCATTTGAAACTAGAGGGAGACTTTGTACAAAAGTTGATTGCTTGGGTACCTCTGTCCCATTCGTGTTTCAACCGTGAAACAGTTGTGTTTGCATGGCTATGTTTCGGTTTGAAGGGTGGGATATGGCGTGAATTTACTGGGTACAGAGGAATAACACCTGAGTTTTCAGGAATGGCAACGCATGGGGGGTATCATGGGCGAAACAGTATACTCTATTATGTCTATAGTACTGCTCATGTCTATAGGCGACGGTTACCATTTTCCATCAGGTGGGCCATCAGCTTGTCATTCTAAGTTGTATAAAAAAAAACTAATATGAATATCTAAAAGATTTGGACGATATCGAAAGGGATGATGACCTTTTTCCCGCCATTAATGTCCAGAATGGTAAGAATAATACAAATATTAAAAGAGTACTTACATTACCTATATCTAGTCAAACTCCAATTTCATTAGCAGATTAGCAAATGATTTACAACTGGTATTCCTTTTTCAAATAAGATCAATGACAGCACTATTCCGTTAATCAGAATAGTGAATTAGAGTTAGTGTATAACCATCCTTAGGTACTCATTTTAGTATCCAAAACTCACTAAACTAAACTTACTTCCCAAAGCTTACAGAAAATAACAATGAATTAGTTGAAAATTTAATTGAAGCGAAATGAAAGTGAAGCGAACTGAAAGCGTATGTGAAATTAATTGCAAAATGAAGTACATAAATTTACAGAATAATATAGCTAATTCAGTTTGAAGTATAGTAAAATTTCCGGCCGTCTTAGTCCTCAGAAATGGCAACAAGACACGAATCTCACAGTATATTAATTTTCTTGTTACTAATCATGTCTATAGGTCATAGTTACCACGTTCCATCAGGCAGGCCGTCAACTTTGCCATTCAGAGTTGCACAAAAATATGAGTAATAAAGGAAACAACATAAACACCTAAGTCTCCGATGACTAGACATCTATAATTCTCAATTTACGTCCAACGCTTCCGTTCCGATGCGCCTGCGCACCTGAGCCGACGGTTATAGTATTATCGATGCCACTCAATTATGTAGATAACTTGGTGTTCGGTTACTTTCATTACGAGACCGGTGGTCTAACACGGGCTTTTAATAAATGTTTAGCAGGTAATAAATAAGTTTTTATACTAATTTTTCAATAGATACTTCTTTAATAAGAATTAGATTAATTTGCAAAATATTTTATAGGTGGAAATCAGATATTATTAATGCTAAGATATACAAGCGACATTTTTATTAAAACGGACAACTGCTTATTTTGTTGTTATTTTGAATTATTATTATTTATTTTTTTATTTTCAATATAACTTTAATTGATCGCATTTAATTGTAATAACTATTATGATTAGAATAGAATAGTCCATGATCTAATCATAATTTGTTAGTTGCATGGCCGTAGCTGGGGGGATAAGGCATTGAGAAGCAATGACAATACGTGACGTGTTGTTAATTTATTTACATTGTAATCTCATCAAATATATTTATAAAGCAAATAATATTTTTTCTACTATTTCATTTTTCTCAATATGTACCAAATAATTCAATTCTCTACTAATTTTATGTCTAATTTGCTGAACACTTACCTCAAAGTATAAGTTTTTACCTCCAAACTATCACATCTTGAAGATATACGCTTATGTATATCACAAAAGACAAGGGTCAGTGGCTTATAGAATGCTAAAAGCTTTATTAGACGTTGTGTGGCCGTGAGACATTTCTCAATGTGATAGAGTGTAGCGACTGTATAATGGAATCCGGTAGTCGGTCTGTCGTGATCATTAATCTGGACACTTGATTAATTCATACAATAGATAAAAAATATTATATGATAATTCAAAAATCTCATACGAACCGGACAAATAGATTTCGAATGAAAGAATTTCCATATTTTTGATAGAGCAACCACTTTAATTTTAGATGTCAAATCACCGTATTCAAATCAATAGTTACTTCGTAAACAACACTTCAACTACACAGTTCATTTAAAAAAGTATGACAAGACAAATTGCTACAAAAAAAAACTAACCCAAAACCTCTCGCTGACAACACTAATCTCGGCCATATAATAAATCATTAATTATAATATCGATAAAGAAAACATCGATAATCCGCCTCACTAATGGACTACGACCATACACTACAGGAAGCCCCTTCCTTTCATTTGTCAACTTGACATTTGACATCAGTCAAGTGGGCCGAGTTGATACCTGATTGTCATTTTTTGTGGGTCTTACATTTCAACTGATCGAAACACGATTCCATTTGAACTGTAAAATTATTGTTTATTCGCAGGTGGTTTATTTATAAATAAGAATCTATTAAATACGCCTTTTCTAATACACTTTTTTTTCTAACACACTTATAATTTGGTAGAAAAAGCATTAATATACGAATGCTTTTCCTACATGCAATGCAAATTGTAATATTTAAAATAGCTATAAGTCACATCAATTTTTTATCACGTGGTATTATAATATTTTTAGTCACAATTCGTTAATTAAGCATTTTTCCCAGCTTTTATTTTTTACCTCATTAATTTATTTAGTAATCGATCCTACTTATCAAAAATGCTAAAACAAAATAAAAAATTTACTCCTTTAGACGATAATTTTATAACCTATTTTATCAAATCTGGCCATTTATACACCATCAAATTTACAAAATATAATAGAATTTGAAAGACCATTTGTTTTCAGTGTTTATTAGTACCGCATGTATTTAAAAACTAGATTTCTAACAATATTTCGTAAAAATATTAGCCTTCGTTACATTTTTATTATTGTACAAAAATATATACAATAATCACATGTCTTAAAAGCGTAACTAACCTCTATTATTTTTATTTATTTTTTTTTTTTTGTTTTTTTATCTCACTATCAAAAAAACCTATTATTTCAAAAATAAACATATTTTTTGCTTCCACTTTCCATCAGGTGACCTGTTAACTTGTTTGCTATTCTAAATTACATAATAAAAATAGAATCCAAACCTATTTCTATGGGGTAAAGCAATAAACTGTAATAAAAAGTTAATCATTTTGTATATAGGAATGAAGGAATTACTATTTACAAAATAATTAACATATAAAATAAATAAATAAATAATCATAAAAAGAAATACTAGAGAAACCTAGACTACCAGTAATAATTTTTTTTCATTCACAGAATGTCGTAAGCGTCAAAAGAAGCCTAATTATCGACATAGGGAAAGAAAATTTGAAATCAAACCATTATCAATTTACTACTAATTGAAAAATATCCTACTCTTTCAGGAAGTTTACAGTTATTTGATATTATCCGTGTCTATAAAATATTTTGAATTCTCTTTCTGTATCAATATAAATTGTTGGACTAAGGACGAGCAGCAGTGTCCCTCTTAAAACATCTTTAAAGCCTAACTGCGGTTGCCAACCCACCTACCAAGCATGGCAACTACTGGCAACCAAAAGGGGAGGCTTATGTTCAGCAATAGATAATTTAAGGCTGATATGATGATGATGATCAATACAAATTAAATCTTGATATTTAATTTGATAATATTGGCTTATTAGATAGATAATATTGGATTTACATAATATTATAAATTATATTAATTATTTTATTCATTTTATATAATTTATAATATTTTCTATATTGCAATGTCAAATTATAATATAATTAACTTGTTTCACCTGAAGTATCTACCTACTAAAGTTTAATTAATAAAACTAATCATTAAATAACATATTTAGTATTTTATTGTAGATAATTAACATTTACACTTTATAATTACATATAATATATTACTTATTATATATTACATCCTCCTACAATTTCCACGGTATATAAAATTATGATGAATATCAATATAGTAACAAGTTTTGCCATAACTTCTATTTCTTTTTTATCGATAAGTTATTATTAAAAATCCTCTTCACTAGAAGTAAAGTTGTTTCTTTGGCCAGTAGCAAGTAGTGTCGCGATGATAAATATCAATATGGCTTGTTCAGTCTACTTGATAATTTTTCTTTAGACCTTCACACTTTTTTTGTGCACACCAACTTATACTTTATTCAAAGCACCAAAAAGTCAATATTGCTTTAAAAACTATTCTTTCCACTTGCTCAGAGATTTATGGAACTCTCTTGGCGCGTGTTTTATAGTTATTTGATAAAACACTATCGTGATTATTTAGCCTGCCGTTGTGACAGTCTGTCTATTTAATATACCAAACATTCCACTGATATTACTCTTGGAAACGTTATCTGGATTTGTAATAAGACATTATTAATAAGCGTTGTTAATTTTCACGTAGCTACCAACTACATACATAGCGATGACAAATAACCTGTCTATGAGCTACAAAAAGCGCCATAATGCATAGCGACCACATATATTTTCTCTATAGGCTCAATAAAAACGTGTAACAACAAGCTAGTTAACATAACAATCGACTCATTTACTCATTTTGCATTTTCCAGGTAAAAAATGGCGTTCGCTGACACCGCAAGATAGGAGACCGTTCGTCGAAGAAGCGGAACGGCTTAGAGTCATACATATGACAGAGCATCCGAACTACAAGTACAGACCAAGACGACGAAAACAAAATAAGACCAGACCCAATCAGCCAACGACCCCTGCGAGTGGACCACCGTCAGCGTCGGCCGCTTTGGGATCTCCATACGCAACTGCCACAGATTCTCCAGATACACGCTTCTCTCATAACCCAGGAGCAGGCTTTTCACCGTATCGAACCTCTCCGCTCGCTTCGGATTCCTTCCAAAGCGGTCAATTTAACGGTCATGTCCAAACTCCTGAATCATCTCCCGCAAGGTCCCCAGAGCCGCAAGGTAGGAGAAGCGCGCCAGCAGAAGCGCCTCTTCCCACACCAGATGCCTCACCAGTGGAAAATGAAAAAGAAAACTTTCAATACGAAGAAAGGCGAAGAGCCATAAATGCTTCTTCTATTTCTGATTCGTATTCTCCTTACAAAACCTATAGAACGCCGGGTTCCTTCTCGCCAGCTCCTGTCGCAGCCATGGGTATGGCTAACGGGATGTATGTTATGTGTACGCAGAGAAATGCTGCCGAACAGCCACCTTTGGTCACTGGTACCTTTTTCCCACCGGTCGCAACGTCGCAAGATCAGCAAGCCTTAGGCACAAGCACTCCTAGGGTATCTTCTGCCCCAAGCGGACCAATGCCTTCAGAATACAGCATCCAATATCATCCTTACGAACAATACGAGCAAATGTATAAAACTGAAGATTCTTATGTCTCTCATTACCCTGAACAGCCTAAAACTGAGTATGATACTGGAAGCTCATACTTCTCTGAAGAACCACCGACGAATTCGGGTCCAGATACAGATCCGAATTTTATGAACCAACGGCCAGAGATGAGAACGGGTTCGCCGGATTCCGATGTTGACGCTCGTGAGTTTGATAAATACTTGGACTATGCCCCTGAAGGTACTGTAGACCAGCACCAGCAGCAACAATATCGGTACGAGCATCAGCAAGGGTACAGGCCTCCTTATTGTGCCGAGCAACCTCCAGGGCCAGAATATTGTTCTGAGAGGATGTACCCATCTCCTTATGCTTCTGTGATCTCAGGAACGCCAGCACCCGTGGCGTATGCACCAGCCCCTACTGGCGCTGATGTCAGGCCCGAAGACGAGTTCAGTGTGATCCTGGCAGGCGTCAGGCAGACCTGTTACAGCAACTGACTAGATAGTACTAATATGGGATAGGAATTTTAAGGACATTTCCTAAATATAGCCCAAAGATTACACTGTCTCGATCTTTAAAATATAACCCTACTGTTATATGGTAATTTGATTGTATTCTCATGTACACAAGGTGCATTATTGAATGAAAAAGAAAATGCTCTAAAACTAACATTGAAAGTTTATAAATTTAGAGCTGTACGGTTTCCTATGTAAATAAAAAATATAATTTACTCGAATAATAAGCATTGACGATTTGATTTAAATCGAATGTATTTATTAAGAATTGATGTTATGATTCTTGAGAAGGCTGTTAAATGATATATAATTTTATAATAAAATATTATATTGGTGCTATGTAAGATGGTCCTAACTCCAAAAACGACGTTCTATTGTTGACTTCCAAATAAATCCGTGTACCATAGAGGTAGCGATCCTGTGTAAAAGATTATTATTTATTTGTAACTATTTTTGTATATTTCTTAGTTAAAATTAACAAAAGAATTGTCAATTTAATCGACACATTAGTACTTCCATTAAGCCTGTAGATATAGCCATGTAATAATTATTTTTATATGTTGTTTAGAGTAATAAGATATAGTGTAATGAAAGTTGACGTTATCTGTATAAATTGTAAGAAATTAAGGAATGTGTCTCGTCTCATTCATTATATTTGTACTAATAGTTGAAATATTTTAATTTGCATTGCAATTTTAGTAATTTAGATAAAGACACTCGCACTGCGAAACTAAGTTCTTCCTAATTATAAGAAAATTTATAAGAACAATAAAAATTATATTCTAAAACATTTCTGTATTTTATTTTAATAATAGATTTTGTTCCACAAAAAAAGACACATTTCAATCATAGTAAAACCGGTTATTTCAATTTAAAAACTGTTGAACTGATTTTTTTTTTATTAGTAGAAAATGGAATAGTACCCGACCTGCGCTAACGGGATACGCTGGCGGGGCACCAGTGAAGGGTGATCGATGAGGATGAAAACAGGCCAGTTAGCCCATCATGATGAATTCATCAGGAATCAATCATGATAGTTTCCAGGGAGAACCGCTAGGAGGTCGACCTGGTTGGGTATATTGCTAGCAATGGGATTCCCAATCTCCATTACTAACAATCCCTTTCCCCCCCTATTGAACTGATTTGGATAATTTCTACAAGAGCATTCCAAAAATTCATGCGATGAAGAATAAGACTTGAGTCCTCAGGAATGGCAACGCATGGGGGGTATTATGAGCGAAACAGTATACTCTGGTATGTCCATGGTACTGCTCATGTCTATAGGCGACGGTTACCACTTTCCATCAGGTGGGCCGTCAGCTTGTTTGCCATTCTAAGTTGTATAAAAAAAGTGTAGATCCCGGCATAGAATGGACCATCCCTTCCTTTCTCGTGGGTGTCGTAAGAGGTGACAAAGGGAGCTTAGAGTGGAGTGATGGGCAGCAGCGACCCTCTTAAAACACCTCTAAAAGCCGAACTGCGATTGCCAACCCGCCTGCCAAGCGTGGCAATTACTAGCAAAAGTTTTCGTATGGGGTTCAGCAGTGGACAGTTAAAGGCTGATATGATGACGATGATGATCTATTCTATAATATCGAAATGAAGGATCAGATCTTGATTGTCCAGCTGATTGATTATTGTTATGACCTTTTTCCCGCCATCAATAACCAGAGCAAACAAATATAATAGATATTGTAGCGCTACCGATTTTACCCATACCTAGTACCTATTATAATTATTATTAGTGTCAAATTAAAGTGTATTTTGATCTGCAAAAAAAAGTTATGCAAGGTTGATAAAATTTCTATAGGACCAATCTAAAAGTATGTCTTTTAACATAAAAAAAAAAATAATTCAAAAAAAGAATACAACCGAATTGAAAACCTCTTTCTTTTCAAAGTCGGCTTATAAAAAACTAAAAAAATGGAAATAAAAATATTTATTGTTGAATTCTAATAGGTACCTACTCAATATTGTACATTGAGTACCTACTCAATATACAGTATTGAGTACTGTATATACAGTAACTGTCTGTAACTACATACAGTTACTGTACTGTATACAGTATACGTGTAAGAACTTAATCTAATTTTTGCAACAACAGCATTCGCAATAGAAGCAATATTCTTCGCACAAATTAGATTTTAAGTTCGATTCCCAGGTTAGCAAATGTTGAGAAAAAAGTAACTTTTATTTATAACAATAAAGAAGTGAGAAATAAACCAACAGACAACGCTGGAAAGTAACGATCGTTGCCTGAAACCTGTAACAATAACTTAAATATTTCCACTGAACCACAAGTTGCGACTAAAAATAAGCATAAATAAGAAAAAATAGCAAAGAAAAAATATGACTGTAACCCTATTTATTGTAAGAAATAGACATCAAAATGAGTTCAAGTACAAGATACACAAGTTTTTTATACCAATTTTCGTTGACAAACAAACATACATCCCGTCAGATGGTAAAACTGTGGGCCACGGAGGTAATGCGATTAGGCAGTAGTGCAGCAAGCAGCAAGGTTTTGCAGAGTGGAGCCAGCGGCTGCCGGAAGCAACTAGCAATCGATTCTAAAATGTCATTCAGAGATAGAGAATATATGTTCATTTCAGTGTATGGTATACAACGAAATTTATAAAATTTGGATAATTTATTTATTTATTCATTTGAGGCAAACAGACAGCTATAACAATACGTAATTACACACTCAAATAAAAATTTGACAGACACTAAAATTTGCACAAAACTTTATAATATAAATGAAGGAAACACAAAATTAAACAATACTATTGAAAACTACAGCAACCATCCGCTACACATTTTTTAAGAATAGTACCTATATATAATTATAAAAAAATGTCGTTCTAACTATATTTTCAACTTTATTGGCAACAATCACACAAATGGCCTTGTCTTCATACTAGAATACCCTATATTATGTGGAAACAGGTAATAAATATCTGAAAGCACAACCCTGAACAATCAGACCCGTGTCAATTAAAAAACAATTCAATACAGTTTCCTAAATTGACTCGACCGAGAATCGAACTCGAGACATCGTTACCGCAAAACGATGCACCATCACTGCTTTGCAAAGGCCGTCAAATTATTATAAGGTAAATATATACAAAGCGATGAGACGCCATAAGACGAATATGGAACGAACCAACATTTCAAATTCGGCCCCAACGTTATCAATAAATCACAATTATTTCGATACTAAAGTCCCATACCACACGCAATTGCCAAATACAGCTAAACAGTGTTTATGCACAAAAAAGAGAAGTGATTACGAACGCCCACAACGTAAAGGATTATAAGTCCAAATAAAATTAAAATTACTAAATAATTTGCGCGCTCGCGGGGCAGGGGCGCGCATACATCGGCCCGAGGGCCCGCATGCCTGTAATTACCAGTGCGGCCCGCCCGAGCACGCCCCTACCCTGCGCCTCCACCGATATTGATGTATTGACGTTTTTAACAAAACAATATATACACAAGAAATGACATTTTTGAAAATTTTGCGCTTCACAGATTTTTTTGATTGACAATTCAATCAAGGAGCTTTCAAAATTATTGTAAATCACTGTCTTGAAATATACAAAATTATGTCATATTTTTCATTTGTTTATAATAATTTCTTAAGAAATTAATATTGACATAATAAAACTTAATGACAATGTAACCAAGTTTTGTTGAAATAATTTCAGAAACACCCTCAGAATGAAATTAATAACAAATTGAAACATTCGATCAATTAATCGAATTTAAATGTATATTACTATTAGTATCCATCTATTTATAATAAGTTTACTATTGTAATCTTTTGAAAGGAACAATAATCTATCTATTAGACTGTTTTATAGTCATCTGTTTTTTTTTATAATACTCAGAATGGCAAATAAGTTCCTGGCCCACCTGATGGATAGTGACAACTATCGCTTATGGACATGAACAGTACCACTGCCTTTGTAGAATACACTATGATGCTCATGGTGTTCCTGATGTGTTGCCATTCCAAAAGACTACAATGTTATGCCTTCTTACTATACTACTATTACTCCCCTGCCATATCCCACCCTTAAAACTGAAACACAGCCATGCAAATAAAGCAGAAATACAAGTGACACAGAGTCACCAAACACATGGCTTCTATATTTATTGAATCATGTTTAAACAGACTACATATTACTAGCTATATATTTTTGAAAATTCAAATTTCATATGATCTTATCGACGTAAACGTGAACGCGACTATAGCATAGTCACTCAAATTCCTAAAATGTATTACATGTTTGTTACGTTATTGTTACTAAAATGCACGTTATTCTTCAATACATAAATCTCATGCATCGGGTATACGAATACATACAATTTCAGTCAATAAAAATGAATGTCACGATGGGTACTGTGAACTACACAGTATGTGAAAATGAGAAAAATATTTTTCATGGCAACATCATCATTTTCTATCAAGACAGTCATGATTTCTTGCGTATCATTTTAAAATATGTAAATATCATAATTAATATAAGTTATAACACTGATAAATACGAACACTGAAACATGTTTAAAAGTTTAATTACAGCGTTAATTATTATACATAGATATGAACTTGTAATATAGTAAGTTCAAATTTAATACACATTATAGTCAAAATTATTTATATTTAAAAAAATAAATTTTTGAGTTACAACGCTTCGGTCCACAGAACGTATTGGCGCGAGACTGTTATAATACGTGATAATTAAGGTTTTGCTCTTTTATGTTTCAATCGACGGAGACATCTCTGGACGCTTTGGCCGCGACCCGACACGTTTTACATGATTTATTAATTTGAATATATGTTTAGGTTATAATAAAATCACTATTATTAAGTGCATAGTGTTTAATCATACTAATAAACACCACCTATTTTTTTTTTTATTATAAAATAAATAATTAATATCAAACAAACATTTTTTTTTATTCAACCGTTTATAAGAACGATAGAAAGAAAATAGTAGAAAGTAATAGTATTCAATTGAAACAAAAAAAAAAAATATTAAATAATTTTGCACGTCATATGACTAGGAATAGAGAATAAGAAAGGGGTCTTCCCTGTGGGTGTCGTAAAGGGGACTTAATAGTAAAAGGATGGGTAGCAGTGTTCTATTAAAAACATATCTAAAATCCTAACTGCAGTTGCCGCCTATTACTACCAATATACCCTAACAGATCGATCTCCACGCAGTTCCCCCTGGAAACTATCATTTAGATAGATAGATAATTTATTTACATTACTTACAGCACACAAATTACAATAAAAAAAAACATACACATAATACACAGCAAAGGAGATAAAAAATGAAAATAAAAAAACACAAAACAAAAAAAAAAACTAAATATATAAACTAACAATCTCCCTTCTTTCCCTTCCTTCATGCGTGTGCCATAGTAATATAAAATGATCACAACTCAGTTTATTGCTTTGCCCATCACAATGGGCCAACTGACCCGCTTCATCCTCGCCTATCATCCCTCACAGCTGGCACGCCAACGTATACCGATAGCGCAGGCGGAGTTACCATTCCATTTCCGTCTATTAAAATAAAGCTACGGTTTCCAATCCGCCTGCCAAGCGTGCCAACTACTGGAAAATATTCTCTTATGGGGAAAATTTATGTCCACCAGTGGACGGTTAACGACTGATATGGCGATGATAAAGTACGCAAGTTTAGGTTAATAATTGTACCTAGGATCTAAATCTAATGTAAGCAATCAAAAAACAGTTTGCTCATCTCCAATACTAGTACAAAGTTGCCATTCCTGAGGACTCAGGTGTTATTCCTCTGTACCCAGTAAATTCACGCCATATCCCACCCTTCAAACCGAAACACAGTCCTACAAAAACAACTGCTTCACGGTAGAAACACGAATGGGACAGAGGTACCCAAGCAATCGACTTTTGTACAAAGTCTCCCTCTGGTAAATATTCCATATAATATATTCCATTTATATCATCTAAACCAAAATAATAATCTTTAAAGTCTAATTGTCTGTCTGTATGTTTGTTCCGTAATTACATAAAAACTACTACACCAAATTGAATGTAGTTTCCTCATTTATATTCCTGAAGGTCAAACTTAAAAACTGATGTATGTTTTACCTTGATATGCCATTTTGAAGTAGTCTTTTTTATTGGTATTCCTACTTTTGAAATCCACGCGTTCGAAGTAGCGGATAAAAAGTTGGCCATAAAATAAAACACAAACATAATTCGACTTATACCAATTTATGAACTCCCGATCAACTCTTTGACAAGTCGTAATATTTTACGTTACCATGGAAACGTATAAATCTCGTGAAGCGACACGTGCCAGGAGCCATCGGATAGCGTTTAAAGTAAAACTGAATGGACACAAGAAGGGCGTCAGGCGATCTCGTAATAGAACCTAGGGACCAGTAAATATATGCGATGGCCGAACGAAACGAGCTTGTTGTCCAGTAAAAGATGCTTGTGCAGCTCAGAATGGCAAAGGAGCTGACGGTCCGCCTGAAGAAAAGTGATAACCATGCCCTATAAACGTTTAAAACCTCACTTATCATCTGTCACTAATAAGGTAATACCAGTGAGAGATCATACGTGAGGCTTGGTTACTAATTAATTTTTTCTAAAAAGGGGTTATCCCCATAAAAAATGAAATAGAATACAGGAATAGTAAAATTGAGAATTATCTATTTTTGAAGTCGGTTTAAAACAATTGTGACAACGCAGTGACGAAAATGGCATTACGCAATACTTTAAAAGATGTATCACTGTTACTTCTACACTGTACTCTGTGGTAACGGATGGATATCTATAAGCTATTAATAATTTTATAACAGACTGTACTTATTATTATCAAAAAAATATCTGTAAGAAAAAGTGGCATATTTATTTCATTTATCCATACTGGTTATACAATGGTAGGGACAGGTGGAAAAAATTTCACTCTTACTCTCTAGGGGGAAAAGTTGGAAGGGACAAGTGAAACTGGCCGATAAAATGTGCAACCCTATATGGGCAACATCAATAACTCTCAACTTACATTTTTTTTTATACCACTGAGGTGGCAAACAAGCATACGGCCCACCTGATGGTAAGCGGTTACCGTAGCCTATGAACGCCTGCAATACCAGAGGCATTACGCGCGCGTTGCCGACCCTGAAGAAACCTCTTTACCCCCCTTTTGAAGAACCCCATGCTGTAGTCTCTTGGGAAAACCTCGGCAGGGAGCTTATTCCATAACCTGAGTTCCATAACCATTTATAAAATAGTTGTAGATATATTTCTCTAATTAATCTATCTTCTTTTCTATACTATAACACAGATAATATAATACTATACATATATAATACAGAATTGTAACCAACCCACCTAACCAACGAAAACCACCCTTTCCTTTCCCGTGTGTGTCGTAAGAGGCGACTAAGGAAACTTAATTATCGAGATATGGGAAGCAGCGTCCTTGAAACATCACCAGAGTTTAACTGCTGTTGCCAATCCGCCTGCCAAGCGTGGCAACTACTGGCAAAACCCTCCTCATGGATCAGGCCTATGTTCAGCAGTAACAGTTAACGGCCGATATATTGATGATAACATAGAAATATTTTAGACATGAATGTATTGAGAATTGATATTTAAACTGCTTATATAAACCTTTTGGTTTCATGATATCTACTCGTATGTAAATATAAATCAGTTACCGCAGCGGCAGGATCTGTTTATGTTTTTCTTTGTTGTGTTTGTAATCGCCAATACAAGATTTGTGTAAAAAAATGTTTATAAACCCATACGAAAAAATTAAATTTGAGACCCGTGCAAAGCCAAGGCGAGTAGCTAGTTTGGAATAAATTAAAAAGATAAGAATATTTTCTGCGACACGTATAAAAGTTTGTCAATTTTAGTTAGGAATTGTTAACTATTAACCGTGGAGATATTGCGAATATCTTGCAGTAGTGCAGAGACCTTACTCGGGACGGCAGCGCGGCCCCACCAAAGGGTAGATGCGCCTTTGAAGATAGCGCCAATACATTTATTACTGCCGTTTGCATACCGAGCGATTTGGAACTATCGCCCCGGTGGCGCACACTGCCCTTAAATGGGCTTTTGGATTTATTTCCTTTGGATTTTAGTCCCCGCATAATTACGAGTAATCCTGATATCCTATACTACTAGTATTATAAATCTGAAAGTAAAGATGTATGTTGTGTTAAGATTAAACCAATAATCATAAGACTGAAACGTGTAAACAAGTCTATTTAAAAAACGACGATATCTGGTCTAAATCATTCATTTACATCCCGTGGGTTATCCCATCTATCCCCATAAAAGAAGAATATTAGCAAACTATTCCCACTGGTGAAATAGCTTGGGATAGGATTTTTTAAGTTGTTGTTTGGGTTGTGGATGGATAAATATTAGTGGCTCTTTCACAGTAAAACTAATAAACAAATTAGAATGAAATTTGATACACGAATAAGTTATACAACTGTATTATTATTTGTTTGTATTTAAAATAAAATATATTACTTTAAACGCCTTTTATTTTTAATTGCTTAGAGTTTTTTGTTTACACATTAACATTTAATCTGTGCTCCATTTCTTAGGAAAATTGATGTATTATTTTCCCCGTTTGCCTTCCACACCGTGGTACACCAGCCAAGGTTGCCTGCCTGCTGATGTCTAGTCAAAGGCCCTTCCCGAAATAATTTCTTCGGCCCTCTGCCTGTACATGCGATGCTATTGCCCAACACTAAGAGAAGACCTATTAGATGGTAGTCTTTTGACGTCATGTCACAACGCCGTTGTCAGACTTCTGTAGCTTTTTATTAAAAGGCTTGCTCTCCATGCCTTTCACCACGTCCTGGTAACTCTGTCGTTATTTGATCAAGAACAGCTTATTGTATACATTCTCAGCTAGCCACCATATCTGATGGTCTTTCACTATGTGCTGCCTGTGATCTTCTTGGTAGCTTACAGCTTAACCCCAACATTAAAATGTTAGAACACATGATACGACACGACTAACTTATGAACAATATAACAGAAGGTAAGATAGGAAAAAAGGGGATGGAGAAGATCAAAGCATAGTTACATCTGACAAATCAAGGAGGTTTCGTATCGTATGAAGAAACTCGATGAAAATCGTAATGAGTGGCAATAATTCCACCGACAAAAACGCAGCTCTTAAATAGTAAAAAAAATTAAAAAAACACAAAAGCAAATATTGATTGAAATATTGATATTAAAGAATGGCAAACGAGCTGACGGCGCACCTGATGGAAAATGGTAACCGTCGCCTATAGACATGAGCACTACCATAGACATAATAGAGTAGACTATTATCCCATGATACCTCCCATGCGTTGCCATTCCTGAGGACTCTGGTGTTATTCCTCTGTACCCCGTAAATTCACTGCTATATCCCATCTTTCAAACTGATACACAACCATGCAAACATAACTGCTTCACGGTAGAAACACAAATGAGACAGGGGTGCCCAAGCAAAGGACTTTTATACAAAGTCTCTTTCTGGCTATATTATCAATCGCAAATTTAACTTTTTTGTGGTAAGTAATCGAAACCACGCTATAAAGTTTATTTCTAATAATTTAAGAGAATAATGAAACTAAACTTGCTCAAAATTACTACAAAATGCCAACAATCAACATACACATTCGTAAGTATATAGGCCAGTATATGTATGCAGCATGTGAAGCCACGTGCATACGAGATGTCCTTTTTACCTAGTTTCTAACAATCCAAAACATAGCTTAACGAGCCATTGTGTCGCCGCCGCAACTTCAAAACAGGCCACGGAAAATAAAAGAGATCATGATAACTGTCCGATAAGTTCACAATTACATGTGATTTCACAAAGTTTTATATGTATAGCATTTATAGTACACGAACTGCATTCATTGTCTATCAATAAATTGATATTTTATGTTTTTGTTAACAACAAATAGGAGACATTTTGTTTGATTAAGCCCAAAAACTCTACTCAGTTCATTTATAATTTATATTAATAACTTTGCTGTGTTGTCCCAGCATAGAATGGATCACCCTTTCCTTTCCCGTTGGTGTCGTAAGAGGCGACTAATGGAACTTATTGGTCGAGGGATGGACAGCAGTGTGCCTCTTAAAACATCTCTAAAAGCCTAACTGCGGTTGTTGACACTCCTACCAAGCATGACAACTAATGACGAAACCTCCCTTATGGGGAAGGCCTATGTTCAGCAAGGAACAGTTAACGACTAATATGATATGATGATTAATAACTAGTTTGAAAACTTTAAAAAAAGAGCATATCCCTTCCTAAAACGCCGACAATACACCTGCATTTCTCTAATGTTGCACGTGCTTATGGCTGGCGGTAATCACTTACCATCAGATAAGCCGTATGTTCGTTTGTCCCCTATATTATACAGAAAAAAAAGTTTTCCCCACTTTTTTGTACACGTTGAATTCAGAAATAGGAAAACCAATGATATACACCACTTCTAGATAGTGTGTCATGCTACCACACATACAGACAAACAGACAAAATTTGTAAATGTTATTGTAATTTTTTTTGTATTTTGTTCTTAGTGAGATGCCTAATGTAAATTTTTCTTATATACATGTACAGATATCATCTAGTTACAATTTTATTGCATTAATATATTATATTATTAGGTATATATGTACTATTAAGATAAGATTTATGCCTCGCGTATTAGCTGTATCCTGCTGCAAATATTCTTGATGGAAAGACCAAATATCCTATAATATTATACATGCTAATTTCTTTCACGCAAAATATGTTTAACGGAATTTTAATAACTTTAGTACACAGGTAGGTTACATCTTAACTTAGATGTACTAAGTTACTTATACTTTATATATTAATACAGCCAGCATTTGAAAAATATAAAATCGACAGCGCATTTAAAATATGAGTAGCAATATAAAAATGGCTGAAATCAAAGATTGAGACCTAATATATATATATATATATATATATTTAAAATAATCTCTTAATAATTTCATCTCAGTTATCGTCATAATTAAACGACGACAAAAACTTTGTTGAAAACAATCTTTCTTCTTTTTTTTATGCCACTGAGGTGGCTAACAAGCATACGGCAATATTATTATTAAATAATCATAATAAATGTGTTTTAATACATTATTTAAAATCGTAATAATATGACAAAAAAAAATATTTAAATAAAAACTACCATAGATTTTTGCCCCGTCATCGTAACATCCTGTTCCACCCTACCAGTTTCGAGTCGCCTGACCGTCACAACATCGACTCATTTGAATAACTTTTTATTACGTACCTTAACCATTAGCATGCCACTAGTGGATACTAGGCCATATAGGCCGAACGGCTTGGTATAGATTTTTTCTCTTTAACATATAGGTACACAAGCATTCCCTTAAAAGAGCCCTAATGATTTGAATCTCATAAGTAAAGATTCAGGTGAAGTGAACAAGATGAATAAGGTCAGTTGGCTAAACGTGACGAATTAAATACTATTGTTTCTAGTCCGAGCGATAAGGTGATAGATAAACCAGACACCCTAGACAAAATGTAAACGAATCTATAGGTAGAATCGTTATCACTAGCAAGCCCATGAGTTAGAATGAAATAAAGACGTGCACTGTCTCGTTCTGTCTCAAGCGAAAGTTAACCAATTCTATTCTCTCGATAGAATAACTTGCCACTGTTTTAGAGAGATAGATAACAAAACTTCTTAGTTCTTAGTCTCCGTTATCTTTGCTGCTACTAACAATCTCTATTATCCTAGTAATGTATAATACTAGCCACCCGTCCTGACTACGCACGTGTGTACATTTTACAGTACAAATATATAATTAAATAAAATATCATCTTTATTTTATTTTATTTTTTATTTTATTTATTAGGCGCACTTAACAGAAGTTTACAAATACAAACTTAAATTATAACATGCAAGTACATAATGTATTGATCAGGTAAACTTGTGCACACAACATGATCCAATAATAGATGCGACTGCAACAAAGCCATTCGGTTGCAATTATTAGTGAAAAAAATAAACATAAAAAGAAACATAAACATAAAGAAAGTTAAATAAAAAACAAAACAAAATTATATAAGAAATTTCTAAATATTACATTATTTTATACAATTGTCTGCGAAATTGATTATAACTGAGTCCAAATATGTCAAGGTCATTTTGATGACCTCAATGATGAATCAAATGATTTTGAGCATAACTGAAAGATAGTCTGTTAATCTTTTTATATGGAGATGTTTTAATACAATTTTTTAACTTTTTCCTGCCATTTTCCAAATATTTCCTTTCATTATTATTTTATTATTATTTCAGTCGTTAACTGTCCACTGCTGAACATAAACTTTTCCCATAAGGAGAGTTTTGCAAGTAGTTGCCACGCTTAGAAGGCAAGTTGGCAACCGCAGTTAGAGATGTTTTAAGAGGATCCCTCGTCATCCCTTGGTCGCTTCTTATGACACCCCCGAAAAAGGAAGGATGGTCCATTCTATGCCGGGACCACACGGCGAATTTCCTTTCATACACACCTTGCTTTGACAATTACAAAGATAACACAAAAATCAACTACTTTTAAATTAATTTTAAAAATAATTTAAAATTAATAATTCTAAATTTAATTTAATTAATTAACTAAATAGGTACAACCGTTCTGATATAATGCGCTTACATACATTCAGCAATTTATTTTAATTTATATATCTACTAAAAACATTATATATATTTACACAATCTTCAGAAACAAATCTATTTAAAAAAATAAATTACAGTGAAACATATTTGATCTTTACTAAGAGTTACATTTCAAATATTACAAAAAAACTGACGACAATGACGTCCGTTCGTCACGAGACAAGAAAACTGGTTAATATTCATAAATCGACATGTCGCGTCATATACTCATAAATAAATTAGAAATTCAAAAAAAGTCGTCGGACCACCCCTGGCTTGTTGGCTTTATTCATACTTATCACGGACGAAAAGATTTATAATATTTAAAGGTAATACCTGTTTACAACACCTTCACATATTATTACTGTCGATGAGTACTAATTTTACGTGTGTCATTTTTTCGCGGTATTCATGTTTTGATGTCTTTTATTAAACGATTACAAATATGTCTGTATATTTTTACTAATACAATATAGGGGAAAAAATAGCCTTTGTCCTTCTCCATTTTCACAAAGCACGACAGTTTTTCAGTGTTGCAAGTAATTGGATTATTTTTTTTTTTCCAAATGAAGTCTTTTTTTTTTTAATGTGAATTGGGATCTATTTTTTCTGATATAATATAAATATGTACTTGTTTACGTGTATAACAAATTTCAGAGTGATTGGTTATTTTTTTAAAGCACTAAGAGTTAACAAATAAACTCTTATATTTTATTAGCAGGGATAATCTGTGTCCATTATTAAAAAAAACCGATATACCATGTACAAACCTATTAAATAACTACTGGTATGTTTTATTACAAAAAAAAAATATAAAATAAAAAAAATTAACTGAAACGGGAGAGGTAACAGAGTTCAATTCCAGACAAATTATCTTTTTGAAGACTAGGCAGCATGGTCTCCGACCTTAGCCTGTTCCAAACGGAACAAATGTACTAAAAAAAAAAAAAGGTAACAGAGTTCATGTCTATTAAACTTACACTTTAGACACCTAATATTATTATTTGTTATTCATAAATTCCTCCAAACGTCCAAAAGAATTTGTCTTTTTGACATTTTTATGAATAAATAATTATTAATAAAATTTAACCATGTTTTATGATAATTGTTGTAATTCCTTCTATTCGATGTCGTTTCCTTTGTGATTTGCATTCAGATAACATTCGGAAGTGACGAGTGATTTTATGTAGAAACTTATTTATATGACAGTAAAATTATAATGTTATGAGACTATTGAGTTGGAACTATGAGTCATAAATTAATTTTCAATGAAAAATACATATCTCAGTCCTCACTCGCATTCAAAATTAGCTTTTTGCCATATTTATTCGAACAATTTTTTTTTTATAATTTAATTTGAGAAACTTCTGGATGATGTATAAAGATGAAACATACAACATATTTTAAGTTAGACCTTTAGAAATACAACTGTAAACCATATCCAATGCGGTGCAACAGTTTTTACGTAATGTTGGAATAAACATACAAACGGACAAACAAATGTGTACGTGTGTGTTTTGAATGAGTTATTTTTTCTCATTTTCTCTGCTTCTTTGGACCTTTCACTAAAAAAACACCACTATATTTCTTTTTTATTATTTAATTTTTTTAATACTTATTACACAGCGCCATCTAGTCCTAAACTAAGTATACCCTGTACTGTGAACACAGTACATTCATTCAAATTAAAATTTTCGACCTATTTAATTTCAGGTTCCCAACTGCAGGGTTACATAAATAAAATATTTTCAATTATTAAATATATAAATAAACAAGGGGAACATTTTAAATCATTAGCATCGTCTTATAAGAGTGTTCTAAAAAAACATGAAGTACATGTCATGTTTCTTTACCCCGACAAAAAAATTGAACCTCCCATATTTATAAGAAGCGTTAAGATAGTATGAGTAGCTCAATGATTTTTTTTTTATTTTATGCAACACTTGAAGATAGAACATCTCGCCCTATTTTTGAGTAAGCATTGCGTAATGGGACAGAAATAATTGCGCGTTATATCTCCATGCTAATTTACCTGGCCATATTTTATATTACTAAGCTACATTCAATTTCAGGTCGACCTCCATGCGGTTGGCGTGATTAATTCGGACCTGCTTTCATATCATCTCTTATAGGTCTGGAGTGGGGAGGCCAGGTAAGCGCAGGACCCCTTCCTTCTGTCCCTAACAATGCATTCAACGGCGGGAAGCGCGTCGGGGATTGTTAGTAATGGGATCTAACTGACCCATTGCAATACACCCTATCAGGTCGACCTCCATGCGGTGCTCTCTGGAAACCATCGTGATTAATTCTAGTGGAGTTTGCCACGATGGGCTAACTGACCTGCTTTCATCGTCACTTATCATCTCTCACTGGTGCCCTGCCAGTGTATACCGATAACGCGGGTGGGGTTACCATTTCATTATCATCTATAAAAAAAAACTCTATCTAGCCCTATACTAGTAGAGCTTATACTATAGGTACCAGACAACTAAGAGAAATGCTTAAATACATAAATATACAAAGCAAAAACGTTAGCTAATGATTTCTTATTCTCATGCTATGTTACACTAGTAAGATTGATTATTTCACCCTAGTCCCGAGTAAATTTACAGATAGGACATAAATCATTGCACAGAGTGTCTCAGTGCTCATTTACCTGACCATCGCCCCAACGTATCGGCGTGCAGATATCGCTGATAACAGCCGGCGATAAATAAAATATGGACATGTACTGCCCCGGGATAAAATGGCGCGCGGTGGAAATAAAAGGAGAGCGCGTTCCAATAATGTGACAGTATGTTACTGTTTAGAGTGAAATCAATGGAAACTGAATATTGTTATACAAGTAAATGTGAAGTTATTACTATCTTAGTAATATGTAAGCTAGTAATAGTAATATATAAGCTAACTAGCTGCCTTCCACTTAGCACGGGTGTAGGTACTAATGAACAAAATGAGAGCATATCTTCCCTATGCAATATGATTATGTTAAAGTAATGTAAGAACCTGAACAACAAAACATCTATTCTGTTAATATTTTTTAAGATCTTCCTGCTATCTTCTGTCTTATTCACTTTTTATACGACTTTTTATTGGATTTTTAACCCATTTTTTTTCTTTCCCGCATGTTATTTCACACATTTTATTCATACATACCCTGTCCTACAATTACAAAAACAATGAAAGAAGATTTAATTCTAAATATGTGTAAACTGTTCTGATGTAATACACTTACATTCGGCAATTGTTTTAATTACTTTATGTGTATCCTATATACTAAGTTAGGATATAACCTATCCGTGTACCAAATTTCATTCAAATCTGTTGAATAGTCCACCTTGTAAAGAAATTTGCATTTTTGTATGGATATTGTAATATATTTATTAATCAATTAGACGTAAATAGGTAAACGGATTTGACGGGTAATATAGGACACATTATTAAAATTAATTAACCTTAATAAAATAAATATCACAGACATCTAAAATATTTTTTCTGTAATAATTATCGCATTAACTTACGTGTAATTAAATCAAGAAAACTCGCCTAATTTCGGTATCAATTCGTGACCCTTAATTATAAACAACTGTGACACGAACGCGAGCCTAACCAAAACTAAACATCGACCCAAACCTAAAAAACTTAAATACTATACCCAATGTTATACCCAAACAGGTCTTCATGAGAAATTAGCAACCCATTGCTAGCAATATACGCTATTAGGTCGACCTCCACGTGCTTCCCCCTGGAAACCATCGTACTGAATTCCAGGTGTATTTATCACGATGGACAATTAAACCTGCTCTTTAATTTTTACCTATCATCCCTCACTGGTGCCCCGCCAGTGTATACCGATAGTGCAGATGGGGTATTCCATTATCATCCATTAAAAAAACGACATTATATTATGTACGTGAATGCATTATAATAAATAATTAAATAAATATAGTGTATGCTTACAAAACTTTTAACAATAGAATAGTTAAAATAGGTACATTAAAAATAGATATTATTAATCTTAAAGTAATTTATTCAGGTAAGTAAAATTTCAACTTGACTGTACTAGCAATATCCAGTTTAAATTAGCGTTTGGTGTACGCTGTGGAATCCCTAAGCGACCATTAACATAAGAGGGATGCCCGGCGTATTCCCTCCACATTTTTAGCTAAAAGCCTACACGAGGCAGAAGCTAGTGCCATACCGTGTGTAATTAGAATGCCATATTCTGCATTAATTTACAATATACAAATTAACATATTAATATAACATAAAACCTTTTTTATTATGAAATTAATAAAAATAAAAAAAAAATCAAAAATCCCCATCAACCTATTAAATGACAGATCAGTCAGATAATGCTTCACCGCAATTCGGGGATCCTAAGATCAAATTTCAACATAAACTTCAAAATTTCTCAAATTCATTAAAATTAATTTGTTACTTTTTTTTTGTTCCTCATAGCGCACATCAGGCCATCGTCCAGTAAGCCACGTTTGAGTCCTTGATGTATAACGAAAGTGGCCTATAAACTCTTGATACCACAGGGTACATCTCTCTTTTACGTGAATAAAACATATTGTCACAATACTAGCTTAGAATAAGTGTATGGCCAAAGCGCAAAAAAGACAGCAAAATGATAAAAGTATACAGAATTACATGTATTTCTTCTTCATACCACAGAGGTGGCGAACAAGCATAAATCTTTGACTAATTGCTGATTTTTTGATAAAACTATTAAAAAAACATTTGCATAACCAGAAACAAACCTGTATGCATACTGCGTCAAACTGTAGGTAATCTATATTAATCCTACAAGGAACAGAATACCTATGTATATATCTATATATGTGTTACCTAAGATTCAGAAATCTCAAACAAAGAAGCTCAAATGTAGTTAGTGCTGATCAACATTGCCACGACTAAATCATTCGAATATTCGAAGAAACTTATGCTTTTGAGTAAAAATTATATTTGTGTATTGACAAGAGCCCTCATTGGAAACTTCTAACTAACTAAACCAGGCCTAAACCCAGCAAATGTTAGCAAATTATTATGAGGTAGAAAGTCACAAGATTTACGAGGTCTGTCCGGAAAGTTCGTATAAAAGTGTTCTGGAATGCGAGAAAGAGGAGTAGGTAAGCGCAGGACTTCCATGTCCCTAACAAATCTGATGCGAACTGGCTTGTCACGCCATCTGTGAAGTTACCTCTTTCGGCATGGAGCCCGCTTCCGTTGAAGAGCAGCGCGTCGTAATCAAGTTTCTCTCGAAACTCGGCAAGAATTGAAATTTTTGCCGATCTCAGAACAGTTTATGGGGATGATGCTGTGAAGGAACCAAAGTGGCTAAAAAGATTCAGAGAGGGCCGAGAAAGCGTTCAAGTTGATTGTTTTTTTCGATGTTCGGGGGATTGTCCATCAAGAATTCGTCCCTCCAGGCCAGACAGTTGATGGAAAATTCTACGTCGATGTGCTCAGACGCCTCAAAGCTCGTGTGGCACGAGTTCGTCCAGAATTGGCGCGAGAGGGGCGTTGGATTCTTCACCACGACAATGCCCCTGCCCACACCTCTCTTGTTGTCCGTGAGTTTTTGAGTAAAAATTCCATTACGGTGACCGAACACCCCCTATTCGCCGGATTTGGCCCCGTGTGACTTCTTCTTGTTCCCAAAAACCAAATTGGTACTTCGGGGGCGGCATTTGGGGGACATAAATGAGATAAAAAAAGCTACGACGGGGCAGCTGAGAAACCTACAACCAGAGGACTTTCAAGGAGCCTTCTCACAGTGGAAACGGCGTTGGCACAAGTGCATTATGTCACAGGGGGAGTACTTTGAAGGGGATAAAATTGATTTACCTGAATAATTGTAAAATAAAATTTTTAAAAAACTTTTATACGTACTTTCCGGACAAACCTCGTATGGCTGTAGTCCACTCATGCCCAATTGATACACTTCCTTCGGTAAATACACTTTATATCTCAAGGAAATAAACAACATCCCTGATAAGAACATCATAAAATTCCCGTGAATGACAGGAATAAACAGCAAACTAAAACTTAGATCAAGCACTTTTTACTTGATGAAGCCTATTTCTTTAATAATAATGATAATGAAAAAACATCCCATTAGTTTTTTACACAATTTTATAGAATAAATTTAAAAAAAAGATACGAAAAAATGTAAACAGAACCTAACCTAAAAAAATTGAGTATACAATAGTAAATTACTCAATACTACTTGCGTGGAAAAATCACATTCAGAAATTGTAAAAAATGTAGCGTTTTTAGTATTCCTATACGTTGCAATGTAATTGATAGATAAATCGAAATAAATTTACACCTCGGGCGACCAATATTTACAGTAGCTGCAATCAAAAGGCGACACGTCACTACTCTACATTTAAATGTAAATGTAATTTACATTTACCCGCAAACACATTTATTTATTATTCTTACATTTATTTACATCCGCGCGCCAATGGCGCGGTCGATTTATTGAATAATTGACTTCCTTCGAGAACATCTTTAAAGAATTTTTACAATATAATATAGGAGAATTATATAATATTATATTATATATTTTTTCTATATTATATTATTTCTCGTTAACTGTAGAAAGGATTTATTACAATACAAAAAATGAATATAATTATCATTTAAAAATCATTTGTACATTGATATAATAACATTTATATAGAATATCACTTAATAACAATAGCAAAGAAAGTGGCAATATAAATGTTTAAAATAAATAAATAAGTTGTCCTTACTAATATTTAAGAATTAAAAATTGTGTTCCACAAAAATAAATCGACGTCAGTTGTGACAAAACCAGTTACTTTTATTTAAAAACTAAACTACTGAACTGATTTTGATAAAATTTCTATTGAATTAATCTGTAAGTATATCTTTTTAGATAAAAAAAAGAATTTTCCAAGTCGGTTCAGAACTGACGGTTAGCGGCAGGAAGTAACAAACATAAAAAAGACAACTGACTTGAGAACCTTCTTAATTTTGAAGTCGAGTAATATGATATATAATAATATACTAACATATTACATTAATAATTTGACATGTTGTGTACGAATTTGTTTATGGTTTTGTTTATTTATTGTAAAATTAATTAGTAACTTTAAAAAAAAAAACTACAATTTGTATGCTTAATATTAGCTGAATATGGAACTGTTTACTTATTAAATAAGAACTATGTATCACCAATTCAAAACAAATAAAGTAGGTATTCTGTTCTATTTTTAATAGACTTCAAAAAGAAAATATGAAAAGAACTTTGGTAACTTTGCTTGTTGTTAGAAAAATATAATTTTCATCAATAGATCGTAGGCAGGCAAACAAAGTCACGGGTAAAACGAATTATAAATAAATTCAATAATAATTACCCCCCTCCTATATTACAGATATACCTACAATGATTGACTTTTTAAAAAATATTTGGAATTTTTTTCTATCATTTGCAATTTTGCTATAAAATCGTTAGTAGGCGCGAGACCAAAAAGAAACTTTCTTAGTTATAATATTAATATCAAAATCATACAGCATAAACATACTAAATATATCAAATAAGTAAAGGTGTACTAAGGAAAAGTTCGTTATAAATTAAAAATATATATATATCCATAAAACGAAGCAAAAGGCCGCTTGGTAAATAGCCATGCAGCCGCGGCATCTCCACAAAGAGCTGTCGAGAGCTGAGACAAGCCACCGAGCAAAGCTACCGAGCTCGCCTGTCGCGGCGTCTATGTATGTATATGCATTAACATCTCCCGAACTACCTCGGACGGTATAATCGTGGAAAATGTCGTGATGTATTTTATAAATGACAATATAAAATAGCAGAAATTTAACAACAGACTCGTGTTATTTCACCTATGTGGCGGTATCTATGTGGTTGACAGTATAAAAAATATTATCATAAACAATTATTGTGATAATGTAAAATTATTTAAAAATGGAATTTATTGAATCTACAATCGGCGGTAAATAAAATAACTACAAAGTAAAAGTAGACACTATCCTTAATCTATGGAAATTCTGAGTTGCTAAAAAGATAAATCATTGGTCTGTCCCACTTTTTTAATTAATGAATTAGTTTATCTGTGTTATATCCATCGATAATCGCCTTTTATACGATATATACATCGTATAAAAGACGATAAGCGTATTTTTTTTAATAATCTGCCATTTTTCCGTAAATAATAAAGAATGCATAAACATGTTCTAAATTTAAATCATATAAATAAAAATCTCACAATAATATAGGTATACAAACACACATCTTTAGTATCTGACAGATAACCAGCCAGCGTTCTTTTCAGTTCTATAATATAAAAAAAATGATCCAAACATTATATTCTATATTTAAATCATGAAAATCGAAAAGTTTACAATAATACGTCCCTACACAGAACTCGAGCCGAACCGTAATAAAACAATGCGAACATTATCTCTAATACCTGCCAGCAATCTCTCCGGATCGGGAGCACCGATGCATTGTAGGCTCCTAATTAATTGTGCTTTGATTGTCCCCGTCAATCCGATCCGATTGATAATCGAGAACCCAATTGATAATCGAGAAGTCGATTGTTGCTTGATTGAAGAGGTATCAAGCTTGTAGATGGACTCGATAACGATGATAAAAGTCAAAACATTAAGATTTAGTCCCTTTGTTATTTGATGTCGGTCTAACAGTGAATGCTGTGTAATCGAGTAGCTAATATGTGTTTTAACTACTTAATATAGTTAGTACAGATATTAATCATAGTATTAGACTGGTTAAGATTTTTAATTATACACAATTGCTACAAAAAGAACTCGTAAAATAAAACCCTGTACCAAATAGATAATAGCTTCTTTAATGAAAAAAGACCAGCGTGGTCAGCGTCCAGCGTTTAAATTAGTATAAAACCCCAAAAATTGTATGATTTTGAAATTATGTTTTGTTTCATCATCTTATCAGCCTTTAACTGTCCACTGCTGAACATACATTTGCCTACCTCGCTATGGAATCAAAATTTTTGTTTGTATAAGTAAAATCCGTTATTGGCTGTATTCATAAGAGACTTAGCATGTAAGTTATTTTTTAAGAGCTGTGGATTTTTGTATAAAATAAAATAAAAATAAAAAATAAGCCTCCCACTTGGCGGGTTTTGCTAATAGTTTATGTTTTGTAGACAGATTGGCACCCGCAGTTAGGCTTTGGAGATGTTTTAAGAGGGAGGGTGCTGCTCATCTCTCGCTGTCCCTTAGTCGCCCCTTACGACACTTACGGGGAAGAAAGGGGTGGCCTATCCTTATATTTTGTTTATAGATATATAATTTGTTATTTAGAAAAAATATTTAAAGTTATTTAAAAATATATTCCGTGACTTCGATTTCACCGTACTATGAAAATTTATTGAGCTTTCTGTTTTTTGTAACATTATCGTATACGAATAAAATAGAACAATGAGAGATGAATATAATGAAAATGAAATACTACTTTTTACTAACATGTACCTATAGGGGGAAAGAGAGAAAAAAGTTAGTAATGGAGACTAAGAATCCCATTGCTAGCAATATACCCAACCAGGTCGACCTCCTCGCGGTTCCCCCTGGAAACTATCATGGTTAATTCCCGATGAATTCATCATGATGGGCTAACTGGCCTGTTTTCATTCTCATCGATCACCCTTCACTGGTGCTCTGTCAGCGTATCCCGTTGGCGCAGGCGGGGTTATCATTTCATTTTCACTCATAAAAAAAAACATGTACCTTTATTTTACAAAAAGGATTGAATATTGCAATTGTTTATTTGTTACCTCTTTACACCGTAACGACTTAACGGATTATCATATTTGGGATAGAGATGAAGATAAGCTACTTTTTATCCCAAAAGTGGACACGAATGGTATCGTGGACACAAATACTATAAAAACCATAAAAATTATCTAATGTATCTAACGGATTTTTATATTTAATAGCTACATAATTTATTTATACATTGATCAGCACAGTACGATTCCGTTTATCTCCCATTTAATAGTCAAACATTGCCTATTTCAAGGTGCAACTCCTAAATAGTGGAATATCAATACCTATCAGCTAATCAGCAGGCTTTAGTGGGTAGGTATCTGGCGCTATCAGATACAAGCGCATAAAGATTCAGATAGCCGCCGTATCTCAGATGATAGTCGAGATAAATGGCAGCGCGCGCAGCCGAAATACGGCGCGGAATTGAACAAAAAGGTGCGCGGGCGCAGGACGATGGTATGCGAGACAGGAATTTTCATCCACTGGTATGTCCTATGGAAAATTATCCTAGTAGTATTCGAGGGCCGTAAGTATTTAAATACTTTATTCGAATACCATGTATTTTATATATTAAGTTCTGTATATTGAATATATACTCGAGTATCTAGTTCTCACCCTGACTGGATGCGAGTAATTTATTTAAAAAAAATAAACATTTTTAATGGAATAACGCGTAATTTATAATATTCTTAAGCTTTTATTTATGCCTAAGAGAAATTTAATAAACCGGTACTGAAATGTTATTTTCTAAAAATGTTTAAAGATAATAAAACAGTGTAATTTTTCACTTAAACTTTAATAAATTGATAAACCATTTTCGTCTGGCAAATCACCAAAAAAAAAGAAGTTTTTTTTTTTAATTAGCAACATACACTACCACTACTATAAATAAAAAAAAAAGTCTTTAACTTTAAAAATTGAGTTCCAAAAAATAATAATAAAGAATATAATAAATTTAAATGGCCAATTTGGTTCGATATGGTATAGAGCGATCCAGGCGGTGCCTGCAAAGGCTAGTGTGACACTGTTATTTAGTATCGGCGACCGGTAGCACACGCCTGTCGCTGTCGTTGCGTCGCTACCTTAACTATATAAATAGGTTGGAATAAAAAAAGAATTAGCCTTGTTCGGACACGTTGACTGAGTTCGTGCTAACATTTTAGTTGCTATTTAGTATAAAGTGATATCATAATATATCATTTACTGCAACAACATTGCCAACTACTGATTACAGACTAACACGAGTTTATCTAGTTGCCTAAAAATATATATAACTAATTATATAAACTATCCTATGTGCTAAGCCAGGATATATATATATATATATATATATATATATATATATATATATATATATATATATATATATATATATATATATATATATATATATATATATATACATACATACCTACAATAATACACGGGGTATTAAATTTCATTAAAATCTACTCAGTAATTTTTGCGTGAAAGAGTACTAAACATCCGTTCATCCATTGTTACAAACTTTCCCATTTTGTTTATTAATAGGATTGTTAAGAAGTTAATTTTATTATTCTGAATTGACTATATATATAGTCAATTTAGAATAATATAGTATTGTGTATATCTATTGCGTCATATATTTAACTAGAACCCCCTTAATTAAACAAAAAAAAATGTGTATTTGATAAAAACGGGAGGAGGGCAAACGACATCTTCCACGCTCTCTATATCTGAAATGTTACATTCATTATACACATATATGATTTTTAAACAACTTCGGAAAGATCATATGAACTACTATCAACCCCACCTAAGGCGAGTAAATTACTTATTTATTTATTTATAGCAAGACAACAGATTACAAATTAATACATTTATAAAATAAATATTACATAAAACAGCATTAAATTTGCACTCCAACAACTGCTCTGCATAACATTCGATATTATATACATTAAAAGAATGACGGCTATAAATTTAAAGTAACAAATTGGCAGCCTTAATGTAAAATTGCAAGGATTGTTGGAAGATATCAATGAATTTAAAAATACAATATTTTATATGATATTAACACCTCTTCGTTATATCTATACCTACTGTGCAAAAAAAGTAAATATATATATTAAAAACAATTAAAATACTTGTTGTTTTCACTTACCAGCTTTTTTATTTAGTGATTGATATACAAGTTAAGAAAAAAAAATTAATTACTGTTTTAATGTAAAAAAAATATCAATCGAAATTACTTTCCTGTATAGAATTCTTTTCTGAGAGAATAAAGTATATTTTGTTTTTTTTTTATACGTACAACGTAACGAAATAGAGGTAGCTACAAATTAAGGACTCTAATTAGGCATTTAAAAATCGTTTAATTGTGATACGAAAGAATTGTGAGGATTTTTTAAATTATAACATCTTAAATTGTTAGAAGTATAGAAAATATTATTACAAGTATATCATATACTTCCTATTAGAGGTGGGTAAGATTCGATACCTATATATATATATACCTATATATATATATATATATATATATATATATATATATATATATATATATATATATATATATATATATATATATATATATATAAAGATTTTGTTAATTATTTTTTTAAATAGCTACTGGCTAATTATATATATATATATACCTAGATTGATCGATTTTCTATATATATATATATATATATATATATATATATATATATATATATATATATATATATATATATATATAAAATACTTAAAATCTTGTTTTACCATCCATTGTTACCTAGGTATATATCACAAAATAAATAAATGAAATGACCGTTCTTTATGGTAGTCTATCAAGGAGATCTATGTTCAGCAGCGAACAATTAACAGCTAAAATGATAATGACGATGGTTAAAATGTCTTGCAGAAGAAATTTATTATTTATTATTTAAAAAAAAATTACACAGCTCTGGTAATAATAAAATTCGTGACGTATCCACACAATCACGACCCAAAGCTTCGCCAGGCCGCGACCAGTGATCACAAATGAGGAAGGCAGAGCCACGGACCGATCCAATCTACCATTCCAATATATACTTATTTGTTAACGATGTCCATGTCTTTTTGTATTGTCCCGTAAAACTGTGCCTTACTGTTGTCTATATTTATTTGTTTTCCAATGTTTTAGCTTTAAAAGAAATAAACTGTACTTGGTAACATTTGTGAGTTTGATTTAAAGAGATAACATCGTTAAGTCCTGATGAACAAAATACTTATACTTATACTTGTTTACAAAAAAAAAATCACTTCGATTGTGACAAAATTAGTTATTTTAATTTAAAAACTAATTTTCTGAACCGTATTTGATAAAATTTCTATGAGACCAATCTGTAAGTATTTTTTTTTGAGATAAAAAAAGAATTTTTCAAATCGGTTTACAACTACCTAAGTTATGAAGTAACAAACACAAAAAAAAGATTCAACCGAATTGCGGAGTTCCTTCTGTTTCTAGTCGCTTGGAAATAGCAGAAAAGGTTTTACGCAGTATTATCTAGTTTCGAATATAACTTGTACTATAGGAACTAAATAGTTTATACATATCCAATCTTTAGAAGAATTTAAATAAATCAAAGTATCAAAATTGCTAAAATACTTACTAATTCATGAATCCTATTTAATAATTACTATTATTAGTCACTTCTTAATAATAATAATAAATTAATTTTCTTTTTCTATCAATTAAAAAATATCATCTTAAAGTAATAATAAAATTTTAATTAAGAACTCTCTCTAGAATAGTTAATAAAAAATAATTAATAAATTGTTAACACTGTACTGTTTATTTTTTTCTTTTATTCTCTGTTTTATGTAATAACCAATTATCACACCCATTCGCTTAGAGATAATGTTTCAACGATTATCTAAATAGTTAGAAAACAATAAAATAAATACAAAAGTACGCAATACTTATATCATTGAATAGTTTGAATGCCAGGCGGGGTGAGGTCGCGGCGTGAGCACAGTAAATAATTAGCGATAGGGCTAATTAAACTCGGCTAGCCTGCGTCCTGCCCATATAGACCAGGGCCGGTCACACATGAACGTTTAAAAGGGATAATCGGGGTTTCTTTTGTGATATATTTAGAAAACTTATTTTTTGTTATATTTGTAAACTAATATAAAAAAGAAAGATTTTAATTTTTATTTATTTTTTATATTAGAGAAACTAATGAAATATATTTAATCGATTTAAAAAAAGAGAGTTATTAGCTTTAATTTATCGAAGTAAGGCAACGTCTGTCAATTTATATAAACAATTTAATAATTTTCAATGTTTTTGACTGATTGTTTGAAAAGTTGCCTGTTCGAAAGTTTTTGAACTAAAACTTTAATCGTACAATAATATTCTTATGAAGCTTGCACTGAAAATTTATATTTTAATGGCAAAAATTTACCTATTTGAAAAATTCCGAAGCCAAACATAAAGCAGGTGCAAAATTTTTAGTGTACATTTGTATGCAACGTTTTCTATAATTAAAGTTTTAATCGTTACATTTTAAGTAAACTTTCCAAAACATTCAAAAATTATCATTTGTTTTTAAAAAATTGATAGATAATTGCGTCTTTGCCATACTACGTAATAAACACTCTTAATAAAAAAATAGGGGTTGTATTTTATTTAAAAAAGAAACTTACATAGTTTCTTTTTACATAGTTTTAACTCGTTCGAATTTAAAGCTAATAGCTAGTTTTTAATAGTTTAACAGCTCAAATGTGAAACATTAATGAGTAATTAAACTCCGCTAGCCTAGTTAGTCTACGTCTTCTCCTTATAAGCCTGGTTACACATAAAGATTAATCTCTTCACTAACTCAAAATCATATAAAAGTTACTGACCGCATCTGTCTAATTAAACTTTTGTGTATATAAATAAATAATTGTACCCCTACAAATCCGGGCCGGGTCATTAATAAAGAATAACCCAATATTCTCTTTGTAAAAACTCCTGAGTTACTAAAATTATGTTGTCCTTTAACAAAGAACGGAAACAATAATTAATATTATTTTTATAACATTTATTTATTTAAGGACAACCAACAAAGCATTTATATCTACTTACTCGTTAAATACATGATAATAAGTTTACATTATAAAATGCTGCCTCAATTAAAGGCCGCCACGAGTCGCGTAGTAATAGTAGTATTTCTATAACAATTGTCAATTACGTAATAAAATATAAAGTATCTAGTTCATACTAATATAATTAATAATGAAATTGTGAATTGATTTATTTATTCGGTTGTTACATAATGGCATCTTAGTATAAAGAACAATACAGGCTATATTTATTTCCGATCATACGAGTAAGGCGAAGACAACTAGTTATAAACGAAAGTTTAATATTGGCATTGTTGGTTAATTACACGTGCCACCAGCCTCGACGAATGCCGCAGCTATGTCGCGAGTCGCGGCGCAGACTCGCTAATTCCAACTCCTTAATCTTGAGTCCGACTCGCTAGGATAGTGGACAGATAGAAATGCGTTCACTTACATAGGTAAACATTTAGAATTGTTGTGCGTTGGATTAATCTGATATGGATAGACCATGACTGCTACAGTCGATAATCTATTTACGATTTTATGATACAATTTATTAATATACTTAGTATCTAACCGCGACTTTGTCCGCTTAACAGAGATGGATATATTGATCGACCGGGATAAAAGGTAACCTTAGTAGTATTGTCCTTCATCTTACCAAATAATACGTGTTTGTGAAATTCAGTGACGATTATTTCATTTAGAATAAAAATTTATAATTTACTAACTTTTACCCGCGACTTCATCCACGTAATCGGGATTTGTTAACTGTCTGTGATAAATAGCAGCCAATATCTAATAATCTGCAATCGGCAGTACGCAAATAACGCCATCTATTGCTTCAAAGCAATAAACTGTGTATTTCTTACTATAGATACGCCAGATCGTATTATTTGACACTACCTGTATCTCATGGCTTCAAACTCGTGAATCAGTTCATAAATCCAATGTACTAACTTAACATATAACCTAACCAAGTACCAAATTTTATTCAAATTCATTTAAAAGTTTTTGCGTGAAAGAGTAACAAACATCCATCTATCGTTACAAACTTCCGCATTTATAATATTAACAAGGATTCTTTTAGCATCTTTTGCTTCAGTACTTTAATAAGCTCAGGGTATATAATTATTTATGTACAAAATATTGGTCATTGCTAGTAGCAAAATGTTCAGTTTTTTTTTTACAACTTAGTTACAGTTTTATGTGTGTTATATACCATGGACATAACAGAGTATACTGTTTGGCCCATGATACCCTCCATGCGTTGCCATTCCTGAGGACTCAGGTGTTATTCCTCTGTACCCAGTAAATTCACGCCATATCCCACCCTTCAAACCGAAACACAGCCATGCAAACACAACTGCTAGACGATTGAAAAGCGAATGGGACAGAGGTACCCAAGCAATCGATTTTTGTACAAAGTCTCCCTCTGGTAAATGGTTGTTCAGCAATATTTACCATTTCGGTGTGTAAATGTTTTTTTTTTTTTACAATATCCAAAATAATATTCATAATAACATTAACAAAACCAACTACTTCAAATTACAATCACGAATAATAAGTCAATATTATGCCTTTACAGTGTCAAGTATCATAAATTACATCTATTCAAAAAGTCTTTCACAGAATAGAAATAACCATCAATTAGGTAGTCAAACAATCTTGTCCTAAACTGTGTGTTGGTCAAATTTTTAACATTATTAGACAATTTATTATATATTTTAATAGACATGCAATAACTATTTCTTTGAAACATGTTAAGTCTCTATGTCGGTATTTCTAATAATTCTAATATATTAACGAGGATCAATTCCATTGTGTTTAATTTACAGTTATATACTTACTTGAATCTTCGAGCTTTCTCCGCTTGCTGTATATTAGCATAGGAATTAAATCTATTGAAGGTATGTAGATCAGAATATATTTAATAGCAATACGTTCCATTAGTATGAAAATTAGCATCGGCAAAGCGCACTGCTCCAGTCCAAACAGTAACTTAAACAAATGTAACATTCGACCAGAAACGTAGAAAGTAACTGACAGAAGACAAATGCTATAAGTACATTTCTGAATGTATACGAAAATCCACTTTATTTACATACACAAAAGATATATTGTAGCCAAAAACTTTAGATGAGAAGACATTAATGATTTGTTAATTTAATTTGTACTTTTTAAAGACTACTTTAAGATTGATATTCATAATGCACATTATAGAAGAACAAAATAAGGGATTAGATGAGATAAAAGTCTAGATAGATCCATATACGGCACCTGCGAATGGTCAACTAGTCACCAATGTTGGAATAAAGAGTGTACTTAGTTTACGAATCGTTGTCCATAGATGTTTTGATTCTTTTTTATGATTACTATTTTTGGCCTTTAAATTGTTTTTTTTTTTTAGTTGATTTAAACGCGTTCTATTTTTATGTGTACTAATAAAATATTCTATGCTTAACATACTACACAAAAAATTTTATTTAATTTATGTATAATATGTATACTGTTGGTGTGCCTAATTCGAAATAAATAAATAAAAAAGTAAATAAAACTCTCCGATGATAATAAACAAATACAGTTAACAGTCTAGCAAATAGCGCTGTAAGCTTGCTTCTTCCACGTTGGATTCAAAATTATGATCATTAAAAAATTGTGGGCAAAAGAACGTTAAAAGTAGACAACAGCCTGTGACTATAATGAATTAATTATAATTGGAATATAATTTGAGATTTCATTTACAAAAAAGCAACCAACTTCAGACGTGACAAACTAGTTATGTTAATTTAAAAACTAAACGGTTTTAACAAAATTCCTATGGAACCAAACTCAAAGTATATTCTATCAGATAAACAAGATAAGAATGAATTTTCTAAATAGGATTATAAATGACGGAGATAGCAAACACAAAAAAAAAAACCAAATTGAGAACCTTCTCCTTTTTTACAAGTCGGTTAAAAATATATATGTATTATTAATTTACTTGTCACTACATTATCTTTGGTTTTTATATTTACGTAATAAGTTTACAAACAATTGCTTAATTATAAAGACTAAGCTAAAGTACTTTTATTTTATTTGTGTTTCATATTAAACGAAATTAAATTAATGAATTACGTATGACTTCTGAATAAGTACTAGACCTACAGTAAAAATTCAAGTATGTTCAATGGTATATCTTATAATGCAATGTCGATTTTCTTTCCCACATTCCCATTAAAGAACTCTAAAAATTTTGCCTTTTCATGATCGGTTCTCGTACTTACTTGATTAATTAAAACATTTGATCAATTCATTGAATTCATTTTCATAAATATGTAACACTATAATTTGCTACAGTTTATTCAAAAACAAACTCTACAATTAAAGTGTTAGAGTATAATTTTTACAAAGATTAAACAACATTTTATTAAGATATACCTAGGTACAAAGTAACTAAGACTCAATTTACCAAAACAACTCAACAAATTCTTGTGGAAACCGTAAAAAGTTAGCTTAATTCGAAACAAGCTGATTTAATATGTTGTTTGGTTAATCAATATTTTTTTTCGGGCAACACTGTACGCGATTACAGGTCAATTTTGTCTTGGCAATGACGTGCGTAGCTTAGAAAGGTGCTAATTGATTCTTTAGCCAGGTATCTGCTTGGTAAATGTCTTGATTAAAACTTTAGTTAAGCGATTTCAAAACAAGAGAGGCTCTTATTTTAATTATATTTTTTTATATCAAAAAGTTACCTTGTCTTTGACATTAACTATTGAATTTTAAAAATGCAGTTTGCAAATTACATATACTAATATATTATGTGTATCAATTTTAATGATGTCATTTAATCTTATTATTATTAATCTATTATGTATTTCTACTAATGTCTATTTTTCTATTCAATTAGTTGATCTCTGATGCAACAACGTTGTTAGATGATAAGCATATAGATATTGGCCGTGTGATCCCGGCATAAAATAGGTCACCCCCTTTCTTTGTGGGTGCCGTAATAGGCAACTAAGAGAACTTAATAGTTGAAGGAGGGGCAGCAACATCCCTTTTTTAACACCATCAAAGCCTGCGATTGCCAACCTTCCTACTAATCGTGATAACTAGTGGCAAAACCCCTCTTACGAGTCCTCATAAGAGGGCATACTTAACATAGGACACTCGACTATCAGACCCATTGCTAGCACTATACCCTGTCGGATCGACCTCTACGTGGTCCTCCCTAGAAACCGTTGTGCTGAATCATCACGATGGGCTAACTGACCTTTTAATTCTCAGCTGTCATCCCTCACCAATGCCCCGCCAGCGTATACCATTAGCGCGGCGGGGTTGCCATTCCATTGTCATCCATTAAAAAAAAAAGCATATTCCGTCCGGAATATATAGTAGATATGAATGTAATACGGCTGATAAGAATATGAATTATCACTAAATATCTAATTTGTTAAATAAGTCAATTTCTAAGGAGACTATTTATACCATAGCTATATTGTACCATAGCCTAATTTTGTTCAAGGAAATAAAGATATTCTTATTTTATACAACTTACAATGGCAAACAAGCTGACGGCCCACCCGATGAAAAGTGGTAATCGTCGCTTATAAATATAAACAGTACCATGGACATAACAGAGATAAAGATTCTCAAGAGACAGCAATAATTTCTATCAATAAGATGTTGTGACCTACGAAGCTAAAAAGAAAGATGATCTATGTAACTAATCAATTCAATAAGTACTTCAGTAACGTATACCTACAACTTAAACATCACGTTTATACATTCTGGGATTGGAACTGTCGCTTGTCACTGTCATCTTTTATAACAACACTCATTTCCTTCCAAGCGGCAATCCATCAACTGGCTAGTAACCGACTTAGTATAAAAAACTAAAAAGTCATTTACGAATAAAGAGTTCCATATTCAAATCGTGGCGCGCGACGATTAGCATCCAAGATGGCCGTCGACGAAGCCGATTTTCAACCTGCGATACAGTATTCCAATTTCCTGTTTTCCTTATCATTACACTGACATCTTAGTTTGACAAATAAGTTCATTTTGACGAGGTGGTCGGTGATGGAATGGGTAATTTATCATTTAAGAGATTTTATCCCAACAACCAGTAGCTAAGTTGTTGGAAATCTGAGAAAAATAAGTAAGCACTCATGTACATGTACTAATAACACTGAATATAATAAAAAATCATAAGCGTTCTACTAGGGGAGTATTCTATTAGTTTTTTTTTTTTATACGACTTAGTATGGCAAACAACCTGACGTCCCACCCGATGGAAAGTGGTAACCATCGCCTATAGACGTGAGCAGTACCATGGACATAACAGAGTATACTGTTTCGCCCATGATACCCCCCATGCGTTGCCATTCCTGAGGACTCAGGTGTTATTCCTCTGTACCCTGTAAATTCACGTTATATCCCACCCTTCAAACCGAAACACAGCCATGCAAACACAACTGCTTCGCGGTAGAAACACGAATGGGACAGAGGTACCCAAGCAATCGACTTTTGAACAAAGTCTCCCTCTGGTGGAACTAAATGGACTTTTTTTTAATTTTATCAAGAAAACAGTAATCAAAAAAATTATCAAAATTTTCTTACACTAACTCGATATATAATATATTGACGCCAATTACCATTCATTCGTTATCATTCCTATGAAATTAAAAATATTTAATCGCTAGTAGAATGCTCTCTTAAAAGAATACAAATAAACAATTTCCATTTCATGTAGTAAATCAACAAGAAGCAAAACTAACCGGGTTAATGTAATTTATTTGAGATATAAACCACATAGAGTATATAAAATTTAAATAAAGCTAGAAACCGCCTTTTGCCGGCTTCGCCGCGTCGAAATGGCAAAATAATTGCGACGTGGAACCTTAAATCCACAAGTACGTCATTTGTTTATTAAGGGCCGCGCGGCCGCGGCGCGTACCTTTAGCATAAATAGTGGTACAGTGGCAGTGACCGTCCAGCCCGGACAAGGGACGGCTGCGTGCTCTTCACTCTATAATGGTAATTAGGATAATCTCTTCGAATAAAGATGTCATAAGACGCGAAGGTTCCAGCGTGCCATTCAAGGTGCTACGCGATGCAATACTTTTAAAATTAAAATAAGATATTCTATTAATGATTTGTTTTTTATGCTAGAATGGAAAACAAGCTGACAGTTCAACTGATGAAAAGTGGTAACCATCACCTAAGACATACATAACACCATAAGAATCACAGATATATGTATATCTACTGTAATACCCATGATACCCCTAATGCGTTGCCATTCCTGAGGGCTAAGCTGTTATACCTTCGTACCCTGTAATTTCACTGCCGTGTCCCACCTTTCAAAACGAAACATAGCCACGCAAGTAGAACTGCTTCATGGTAAAAACATGAATAGGACAGAAGTCCCATGTAGATGACTTTTTTTCATAATCTACTTATGGTTTGTGTCTTAGTGAAAGCAGTGGATAATAGACAACAATCTATTAATCATATATAGATCCAAACTAACTTTTTTGATTGATCATAGATATTGATTAGCTTTTAGTACCTATTTAGTTTTTAGTAAATGATCTATGTAACTACTAGATAATCGACAGTTACCAAATTCTCTCTGATCTTTTAGCTTAATTGTCATCCTACTTAACATGAAACTGTTTGCGTTTTTCAGACTAAAATACAATACTGCGAACCTTATTCACGGCCTTACATTCAATTGGTATGTAGGTTTCCAAGTACTTACCAATCGTAAAATGCCACACTCAAATAATATATTGTATGTACAAGTAGCCGATGTCTACGTGTCATCGAATGGGTACGCATACCTACATAAATTCTTTTACGATATTCTTTGCGACCACCGTCGGCTTTCTGCAGTCCTAGTACACATCTATCAAGAAATAATATTTAAAATACTTTTTATTGGTAGGGAGAAAAACAAGCAGACGGTCCACCTGATGGAAAATAAAATGGCTATCATCGCCCATGAACATTTGTAACACAACGATGTTGACCAATACGTTACCAGCCTTTAAAAATCCAACAAAACTTTTCTTTTAAATTTAAACATAATATTTCAATTGTCATTTTAAGTGGAAAATTTTAACTAATCATAATAGTATTACTAAATTTTAAAAGAACAAAACAGAGTAATTTTACATAAAACATTATTATTTTACTAAAAACTCGCGAACTACTGCAACCTGGAAAGGTTACCGAACGTCACGATATTAATATTTCGTTCTATAATAAATTTAATTCCATTTAAATACTCATCAAATGAGCGGTTGTGGGTAATAAATTGTTTGAAGTTCACGCAGGTTGCAGAAACAATCAAATTTAATGCGCATCATATAGACATGCAAAAGCGCCCACGCTTCGCCCACGAGTGAGCGAGCAGTAAGCCATGATTTCTGATATCAAAAATGAATTTGCTTTTATAGAATTTGAGCGGCTGTGCTTTTGAGTAAATAAAATAATCCCACGTCCGAGTAAAAGCTGCATGAAATTATTGCATACTACATGCCAGTCGCAAGAAAAATATTACAAAACAAAGTAAAATGGTGTCCAACTGTCCAGAATCTAAAATTACTTTTATAGAAAGGCATCACTTGTCTTTAAATTCAAATTCCATTCAAGGTTCGAGATTCATCTTTTTATACAGATACATAAAGCCGAACTTCACAATCGTCTAGTATTTGTATCGATATGAAATTGCAAATGTACTTGAAAATGAATTATTAAGCTCGTCTCTATATGATAATTAAAAATTATCCATAAATAACCGACTTCAATTGTGACAAAACCAGTTATTTTGTTTTAGAAACTGAACTACTGGCCCAATTTTGATAAAATTTATATGGGACCAAAATGTAAGATAAAAAAAGAACCTTTAAATCGGTTTAGAACTAACGGAGTTATGAGGTCACAAAATTTAAAAAATGTACAACCGAATAGAGAATCTCCTATCTTTTTGAAGAATTCCTTATTTAATCCAGTAAACCCATAGAGTTTCAGCTTATTTGTTTAAATTCAATGAAATTTGTTTTAATTCGCGGGGCACCAGTGGGAAAAGGTAGGTGAGAATGAAAGCAGGTCAGCTGGTCCATTACGATGAATTCAAAAAGAATTAACCACGATGGTTTCCAATAGGAATCGCGTGGAAGTCTACCTGAGAAGGTTTATTACTAACAATGGAGCTTTTAGATCTCATTACTGGCAATTTCTTTTCCCTATTGCCCTACTATTGGACATTGGCAATCTGTCTCATGGTCCGATCATTTATTTTTGTTTATATTTTCATTAAGTTCCGTTATAATAGTGCTTGGCACACTTTAAATTGTCCATAAAACCTCCAATATGAAACCCACCCCAGTAGTTCGACCACGATTTTTCCTAGCAATCAATAAAGTGATCGCAGGCAACGAAACAATCGTTCATTCTAAATATTACAACCAGTTATTTCTCGAAATGTTAAGCTAGTCATTATATTATCTGTAATTTACAATTCTGAATAAGTACATTTTTGAACGTTTTATATTAAATCCACCAAATGACAGAGCAGTTCGTTCAAAAGTAATTGTTTTCCACGGCTTTGTCAGCTTAATTAATGTATTTTTTTTTTGATGGGTGAAAATGGTTTGGTAACTCCGCCTGCGCTAACGGGATACGCTGGCAAAGCACCAGTGAAGGGTGATAGATGAGAATGAAAACAGGCCAGTTAGCCCATCATGATGAATTCGTCAGGAATTAACCATGATAGTTTCTAGGGAGAACCGCGAGAAGTAACCTGGTTGGGTATATTGCTAGCAATAAGATTCTCAGTCTCCATTACTAACAATTCCTTTCCCCCCTAATTAATGTATTAAAATATCCTTTGTGTTAAGATAGAATATGACCTACTCGTGTAGAAAATATAATTCAAATCCAATCAACCTTTTAAGCGTAATACAACGACAATCATACAAACGTCTTTACGAATTTCCACATTTGTTATATTAAGAATAGAACAAATATAAAAATAAATATTATCAATAAAAAAAATATATTCTAATGGGTATATTAATAAATTTTCAAATGTCCATGTGACGATTAATACTATAAAAAATAGCAAAAACTATTAAAAGGATTCTCTGTCTAAACAGCGATTTTGATGAAATTTACAATTACATATTAGATTTTATAGGAACATTATATGTTCCTAAAAAATCTAAAGATCGAAATGTGTTGATAAAAAGCTCTATGTTAATGTTAGCCACTAATTACATTAAGAAAATTTAACATTACTTAAATATAACATAAATATAACATAATTTAACATAAATTTAACATTTTTAACATAATACATATCTAATAGTATTAGATTGATAGATTACGCTGTTACTATCGCCAAGCATAATTTCTTGTCATTGTGTATTTTTTTTAATGGAAGATAATAGAATGGTAACCTTCCTGCGCTATTGGTATACACTAGCAGGGTAAAAGTGAATAATGATAGCTGAGGATGGACCAGGTCAGTTGGCCCATCGTGATGAATTCAACAATAAATCAGTCAAGATAGTTTCCAAGGGGAACCGCAAGAAGGTCGACCTGATATACTTGAACCTGAAAGATATTGCTAGCAATGGAGTAATTATACTCCATTACTCGTACTAACAATCTCTTTCCCCTCATTATTGTGTAGTAGATATAGTCATTATCAAAAATCGATAAATTCAGAACGTACATTATGTTATTATTTTATGTTATTAAATGTAACATTTATTTAATTTAGAATTTTTGGCCCCATTATTCCCTTTTAGACCTTTTATTCTGGCGTTAACTTGTTGAGCTATTTTACATATGTAACGGTGTATAGTAGATTTGGTAATCTGTACCCTCATCGACTTTCGGTGCTGACTATACCTTCTGAAATTATTACTACATCATACTACCACATTACTACATCACTATTAGTGATAAAAGTTCAACAACCCCTAAACACCGAAACGAGCCGTACCACACACGGCGAACCGTGAGGGTTGGAATCTGAGTTGCGATCGTACAGCGCCATCTCTTGGCTAGGCGGAGCGCGTCACGAGCGATGACGTCACCGCCGCGAGCGCACCTCGATTGAGCGATGAACTTTGAAGACTCGCGTCGATCACTCGTTGTAGTTATTATTATTACAGTTTGTGCAAGGATTATCCATTCAGATTTTAATAAACAGGATGTTTAAATTTTATTACATAATAAAAATCATATCCGCTACAGCGAATCGTATAAAATGTTTAACTAAAACTTGTTTTGCCAATGATAGTTAGTGGACAGTTATATCACACCGCATTTTATAAGAAAAACATGTTCGATATAGTAGTTTTGCTTTAAATAAATACCATAATATTATTATTTAAAGCAAAACTATTTTTATTTTTCTTGTACATAGTGCAAATAGAAGTAAGTAAATATGTAACGTAATTCAGCTTTTTAACAGATAATTTATAATTTTAACAAAATCAGTGTGGAATAAAGCCGTAACTAAAGTCAATGGATATATAAAATCGTTTACAAAATTAAGTATAGGTCGAACACGGAAATAATCTTTATAAAACGTTACAATCGGTCAATATTTATCTAACAGACATGCAAAAAGGCTATTTTAAATAAAATTACTTTCTTTTCCTTTTTTAATTAAAACTACAAACTTATCAGAATACGAGACAGCATACCATATCCATTTTTGCCATAAGAGAAGTTTTGTTAGTAGTTGCACTGCTTGGCGGACTGGTTGGCAACCGCAGTTAGGCAGGGGGGAAAGGGATTGTTAGTAATGCGGACTACCAGCCCCATTACTAGCAATATACTCTGTCAGGTCGACCTCTACGTGGTTCCCCTTGGAAACCATTGTGCTGAACTCCAGGTATATTCGTCACGATGGGCTAACTGACCTGCCATTCCATTGTACCAATCATCCCTCACTTGTATCCTACCAGTATATACTGTTAGCGCAGACGGGGGATACCATTCAATTAAAAAAACCGCAGTTAGACTTTGGTAATATTTAAAGAAACGCTGCTGCCCATCCCTTGACCAGTGAGATCCCTTAGTCGCCTCTTACGACACCTATGGGAAAGGAAGGGCGAGGCGACAACTTAAAGGTAACTAAGGAAGGGCGAGGGATGGGCACCAGCGTTCCTTCTAAAACATCTCCAAAGCCTAATTGCGGTTGCCAGTTCGCCTGCCAAGCGTGGCAACTACTACCAAAACCTCCCCAAAGGGGAGGCTTATGTCCATCAGTGGACAGTCAAAGGCTTATATGATGATGATGATGAACAGATATACCATAGAGTCACCTAACCAATGACACCTAACTGGGCCACTCAGAAACGTTATACGTGATAAAATGAACTCTTAAAATTCGTTTCCTAAATTATTTCGAAGGAGAATCGACACCGGGACTTTAACCAGAATCGATACGCTTCAAGGTCGCCCAACAATACATTGCAACATCCTGTATGCGGGTAGAGCCGGCTATTACGGCATCGTTCGCAAGCACTTATTAATAATATGAAAGCCAACCAAATCTGATCGAAACGGGGCGGCGGGGATATTCGGGTAATTTTGAATAAACTTAAAATTCGTATACAATTTTTTTTTTAGATTTTAATTTGATTTAGGAATACTTACATTATCTGGATTATGTATAAGATATCCTAATTTATAGACATTAAAATTTATCGATCCGTGATTTTAACAAAGATGGTTACAACATGAATAAATTTTTGCTCTTTTATTAGTAAAAAAATAGATAAATTGAAAACCTCCTTCCTTTAAAATTCATTTAATAATAGAAAAAAACTAATAAATTATTTGGTTATGAATTATATCAAGTATTAATTAGATTATTATTTGTATTGTCGTTATATAGTAAATTTATTGCTATTCTATCAATACATTCTTTACTCTTTCATCATCATCATTTCCGCCTGTATCTATCTACTGTTGGACATGGGCCTTCTCCAAAGCCTTCCACCATATAAGATTCTCCGCCTTTGGAATGCATCCACTGCTTGCTGATCAATGGAATTGATTACTTTTTTTTTTTTTTTTACAACACAGGGGGCAAACGAGCATGCGGCTCACCTGATGGTAAGTGACTACCGCCGCCCATGATCACCCACAACACCAGCGGCATTGCAGGTGTGCTGCCGGCCTTTTAAAAAGGAATATACTCTTTTCTTGAAGGTTATGTTGTCGTATCGGTTCGGAAATACTGCTGCTGGAAGTTGATTCCAAAGAATGGTTGTGCGTGGAAGAAAGTGCCTTTTTAATAAATAAATATGTTAAATTCATGATATAGAATGGGAGTTCCGTATGTGTCCTAAGAAATGACTAAGGGAACTTAATGGTCGAGAGATGAGCAGCAGCGTCCCTCTTAAAACTAAGTGTAGCAACTACTGGCAAAACTCTCATTATGGAGGAGGCCTATGATGATGATGATGAAACAGAAATTAATAAAATTCGATGATTTTATTACAGCGATAACGAACCACAGCTAAAACTATCACATAGAACATACAAATCAGATGAGTATTAATAATTAAAAATTTGCAGTTAAAATATATTTTTATCTACCAGTGTGGTCCAATTGACCCCCACTCACCCTCAGGTTCACTTTAAACAAACACCACGTATCGACATCTTTCTCAACTGCGGTGCGCTAAGCGTGGATTTATTATAAAAACATTCAATACCTTATTGAATAATCCACGGGCGGGAGATGATACTGATAAACCCTTTCTCCCCACACAAATTAATATTTGCATGGGGAATTAATATAATTAGTCGTAATCGTGGGGTTTGGTTGTTTGTTTTTAATTATTAAGGCATGGGAAATCTTTTCAAGATTTTTTTTAAGGAAACTTTGTGACTTTATATTTGACTATGGATTCAAAGTTTCGAATTTCTTTCGAAAATTATGAACGTTATTGGTCAGAAGGGAGAAAATGTTGGGACACTTGATACGACACGACGAATTTATGAATATTATATATATAATACATATATAATAATAGAAAGTAAAATAGAAGGAATGAGAGGAAGAGGGAGACCAAGACATATTACATCGGGCAGATCAAAGAAAAAGTTGGTGTCGGGTTGTATCAAGAAGTAAGAGACTCGCTGATAATATAATTATAATGAGTGGCAAGAAATCCACCGACAAGAGCGTACCTCTTGAATAGGAATGAAAAAAAATTAAAAATATGAAATAAAAAAAACATTTACTGCTAGATATGTCCACCTATGTTATTTAGATATTCCCGTATCTGTTCATATAAGAGGATGATATTTTTTAAAATAGGTGAAAATGGAATGGTAACTCCACCTGCGCTAACGGTATACGGTGGCGGAGCACCAATGAGGAATGATGACAGGTGATAATGAAAATGCAGGTCAGTATCTATACCTATTCCGATGAATACATCTGGGATTCAGTACGATGGTTTCCAGGGCGGCCACGTGAAGGTCGACTTGACAGGTTATATTGCTAGCAATGAAACTGGTAGTCCGCATTACTAACAATTCCTTCCCTCCCCCCCCCCCCCCATAAGGTATTTTGCTAACAATGAGGTTATAAGATCCTATTACTAACAATCTCTCTCTCCCCGGAATATCCATTTCCACAATATACCCTATCAGGTCGACCTCCATGAGGTCCCACCCGGTAATCGCGTGCTGAATTCCTCTTTTAAAAAATCCGCTGTTCTGCTAAACATACCAATGTAAAATTTAATGCTATCCTTTGCTGACGCGTACTTCGAACGACGTTATTCTCGTTCCTTGGTACCCCTACATGCCGCCCGAGTATACTGACTATAAGGCTGTTACTGCAAACAGTAATTTCTTATAGGAGGTACTTAAAATGGCAAGCATATTGACGTTCCACCTGATGGAAAATAATAACCGTCGCCTATAGACATTAACAACACCATAGATATCACAGAATATACCTACTCTCATGCCCATGCCGTTTTTAAAGACGATGGCAAATAATGTCATATAATGGCAGAGAATTTAAAGGATAAGTAGGGAAAGGGATTGTTAGTAATGGAGACTGAGAATCCCATTGCTAGCAATATACCCAACCAGGTCGACCTCCACGCGGTTCCCCTTGGAAATTATCACGGTTAATTCCTAATGAATTCACCATGATGGGCTAACTGGCCTGTTTTCATTCTCATCTATCACCCTTCACTGGTGGTCCGCCAGCGTATCCCGTTAGCGCAAGCGGGGTTACCATTCCATTTTCACCCATCAATAAAATGCGTCCATATCCTTTAAATTCTCTGCCATATTCTATTCTTCAAACTAAAACACGGGTGGGACAAAAACACCCATTCAGACGATTTTTGTACAAAATCTGGCAAAGAAATAGCTGATAAGAGCTGCAACATGTGATTTTTATTCTATAACCAGGTACCTAGTTCTAAAGAAAATAGTGTACCATTTTTTTTAGATGCTATGCCTCATGCTCTTTTTATAAGTGGCGCCTCTTGCATAGTGCCTATTTGCTGTTCTCTTAGCCGCTTATAATCAATCCAACTATATGGCTTATTACCACTCTAGATACAAAAAAAATATAAAAAATTTAACTAAATTCTAAATCACTCGTTTGTCTAATTATCTAATGATGTATTACTTCATATTAATTAGTATTATAATTAAGCATCATTAAATAAGGTCATGAAAGTAATAATATCTTCGCGGTAAATTATGATAATAAACAATATCCCAAGAACATTCCATACTCTATGTTATTGTCTTATACTGCCCTCTAGTTACTGTTTATGAAAGTTAAAAGACTCATTCCATTCTACGAATAAATCTCACAGTTACAATATCATATTTCGAACAGAAATTATGATTAAATCATTATAAATTTTATTTGTAATGAAATATTATTAATGATATTCTTTTAATCCATATTTAATTATTTATATATTATTTGCTATTTTGTGTGTTTTAAAATTTAAAAAGTAACAAAGATAGTTAACAATTTTTCAGTTCTCCTATAACGAAACATATAAAGCCTTATGTCAACGCAAACAAAACTATGTCAAAATTAATTCTAAATTTTGTGTAAAAACAACAACAACTCATTCAGTATAATTAACAGTTATCCATGAGCTCCTTTTATTTCGTTAAACAGTGAAAATAAACGCGATGGCTGAAAAGTAAGTATTAATTTAGACACGTATCACATTGCTTTTATTGCTACAATCTCTGGTTGCTTATCTTGATCGAGTTTGTGTCAAAGAATTCGTCTTGTATCGATATTATATGTAAATAAAATTTCCAGTGTGTTTTTATTTCCTTTCATTGTAATTTATTTTTAACTGATACGGTATTAAGGTCAATAAGACTGCGTTCAAAGTTGAATCGCCCCATAAATAATTTTGCATACAACTACAAATTGTTTATGGATTTGCTATTTTTCTACAACGTAACTGAATAATAAACACGAGGCTAAGATAACTGTGCGTAGAATGGGAAATAATAGTTGATCGCATCAAATTCTTTTGTTTACTTTTAATATTTTATTAATTTTCTCATATTATAACTTCATTTAGTAACTTTGTTGTAATATATACCTAAACATATTCCGATATTTATATGTATCATATTTATTCTTATAGAGCATGTTGTGATATACAGAGATATTTGCAATTGGAAGACAATCTTACCCAGTGGTAATTCGTTGTAGAATAATCATAACATGGTATGGCATTATTTAAACACATTTCATAGTAACTTTATCCTCCATCTTTTGTGATTTTTGCTTACACTTCCTACTTACATATATAAATAAATAATAAAATGTTAATAAGTAATTTCTTATATTGTGTTATTTACTTATTTTATTTATAAATAACTATTTGTTACAGCTTTATATATGCTGTGTTGTTTTTCCCCTTTAGTTAAAATTTTAAAAATCTCTTTTTAGTGGGTATTTATTTTATAAAATAAATAGGTTTTCCAAATTTGAGCTTCACAAACTTACTTTCATAAAAGAAACAAACAAAAGAGTTCAATAGCTGAAATAGGTTTATGTTAAGTTTGTCATTTTTATGAATAAGGGGGTTAGCAGTTTTAGCTGTACATACTGCACAGCAGGTCAGGACAAACACTTTTATAAGTATAGATTTCTTGAAGATGATGTGTTAGGAAGTAAAGTAGTTTAACACTTCTTATAGTAAGTTTGATCTCCATACATTCACAATACATAACAGTATATATCCTGATGGTACACCGGTAAGGGATGATAGGTGAAAATGAAAAGGCAAGTTTTTTAATGGAATGATAACCCGTCCTGCGCTATCGGTATGCACTTGTGGGGCACCAATGAGTGATGATAAATAAAAATGAAAGAGCAGGTCAGTCAGCCCATCATGATAAATATGCTTGGACTTAAGCACAATGGTTTCCAGGGGGGACCATGTGAAGGTCAACCTGACGGAGTATATTGCTAGCAATGGGACTGGTATAATCCGCATTACTAACAATCTCCCCCCACCCCTGAAAATGCAGTTACCCCATCATAATGAATACACCTTGAACTCAGCACTATGGTTTCTAGGGAGGACCACATAATGGTTAATCTAATGAGGTATATTGCTAGCAATGAAACTGGTAGTTCATATTACTAACAATCCCTTTTCCCCCTTGTTTACATATGATAATTTAATATTCAGATTTACGATTAACATCAATAACTATAGAAAGGATTTAATTAAATAAATATTACAGGTCTGCTGAGGCTAGTCCCAGTGAAGCCAGTACACCACGATGTGAAGAGAAGCAATCAGGGAACTGGTGGGACAGCTGGATCACATCTGCTAAGACTAAGGTAAGTGACTCAACATCTTCCTACCTTATTCCAGTTATATAAATTGTTGGATTGGCTGAATGTGTTTTTACCCATATTTCTCAAAATTATGGCTTTTAGTTTTACTAATCCTATGGAGGAAAAACTAAAGAGTATCTATCTATCTATGATATATGCATCATAATTGGCTCGATCAAATTATAACTTGGCATGTCGATTTAATGATGTCTTATAGAGTGTAAAAGTATTTGTTAATTGGACAGTCATATGAATATTCCACACTACATACTAATGTCAAATGATATTAGAAATTAAATTGATTTCAAATATAATGAGGTAGAAGTTAGTCTAATATCTAGTAGTATTTGAAACCAAGGCACAATTAAAAATTATCCTCTAATGTAGGTTTGTTATCTGTGTTTTCCATCAGTACAAAAATAGATTGAAAGTTAAATTGACACCCATAGTTTTTAGAGTATGTCAGATTCTAAAAATTCCCTCATTTCTCTGCTAATAATATCTTTATATTTGCGATTGATCAATGATCTCAAGTGTCACTTGATTGAATCTGTCCATATTGATTGATATTGATAAAATGTTATCTATTTTATATGTGGCTACCTTAACTTGCAGACTTATTTATTCAATACTAAAACAATAATACTGATAAAAAATGTAACATAGTTAATGTAAGTGCTTTTTAAACAACTATACAAGTGTGAATTTCTGAATTTGGCTGTTTTTTCTGTGTATATACAGGAATTAATACTATAATTTGCAAAAAAATATCTACTTTTTTGTTTATTTTTATTTAATTTTTCACAAAAATTAACAACATAATAAAATTTAGGGCTATATACATACATTACAATTCTAAACAATCTTTGCGAGGGAAAATGTTGGTCTCATATGCATTTTATTATTTTCTCTATTATCTCTTTTTTTTTAACTTTTTCTCTATTTTTTATAGAATAAAATCTTAAATTTTGTTATCTATATTAAGGGTTTGCATCATTTCATTTTTTGCATATAATGTGTAGTGTAAATAAACAATCATTGTTTATTTATAGTTTCCAATTTTGCTACACTATTAGTTCATTTAATCTTCATGACTGATTAGCTAAATATGTTTATTTATGCCTAATATTTTTTTTAACAAATCATTAAGGTAATATTAGAGAAAGTTGGATATCTCAACATTTTATATTAAACATATTTTAAATAAACGTGTAACAAATATTATATGCTTTTCTATATTAAATTCTTGGGTTCTTTATTGTAGATACTAAATAGAAATCAATTGGTTAACAATAGTGAACATTTAACAACTTTTATATCACATTTGTCACTAATATGAAAAAATACTTAACAAAGTGAACAGACTGCATGTACTGTGCTTGCTTCAAGAACTTTCAAGAGATCCAAGGACCTTTTTTCCTTTATGATTACATAATTTCAACAATTCAAGATATTCAAACCAAAAGAAAAACCATTAATAATTTGAAAGAATCATTATGATAGACCAGAGCTGTGGGAGCTCTTTGTATTTCTTTTCAAATTCAAGTCATCACACTACTATTATTCATGTGAAGGTGGTGTCCTCTAGCTTCCGAGCTTCTAGGCTGCCTGTGTTGTACCCTAAAGCATCTAACATGACTGATTGTACTTCTTTATAACATTGAAAATTAATTTTTTTTCTATAATTTCTCTTGACATTACAGCCAATTTCACCTGATATTACGTAAAAAAAAATTATACGGAACCCGCCCATAATGGTACGATAGACATTTCACATAATTTTACTGTATCTTATCTCATTATCTGTACATACATTATATATTGAGGCACTAATATGTTGATGTAGGTTAGTGACCCACATCACTATAATGACTCATATGATGGTAATGCAAATACAGCATTTTATGTTGGTACAGTAGTGCTAAGCAGTCACGTAACATGTATTTAATCAATCGGTCATAATTAAAGTAATTCAATTTTGTTTGAGAGATGTATGGGCACGTATGGGTATAGTTGGTATCATTTTCGAACGTCAATATAAAAGAAACTAATCTAATTATACCATCATGTAGTTCGTTATCAGAATTGAGGTAATAATATAAATTTTCTGAACTCAAGTGTTTAAAATTTTATATCTATGTACAGAATTGTCGGATTGTAAATTATTTTTTTATTAAATAATTATTACTATTATACTATTTGACATACATATATTCGATATGATTCAATCCATTCAATAATTCAAAACTACGTGATACCATGATAAACCCTACGAGATTTTTGGGTACTGCACATAATTGTACTGTAAATCGAATAAATATATTGTTTAAATAATAAATAAATAATCACGTCTACTACTGACCCGAACAAAGCGAAATTCTACTACTACAGTACTACTAGCTTGTAATAATATGTAATACAAAATCACAATATAGATAAGATTGCATTGTAGCATCTAATATGAATATATTGGTGATACAAATTTGATAAAACATAACTGGCAACATAAAAATATATAAGTGACTTAGACTTACTTACACTGGCCACTATTTACTACTGTTTCATATATATGAACATAGGAATATGTACAGTGTAACAATTGTATTTTAAACATTTTAAAAAACAATCTATTATAGCTTTTATGCTTCACCATCAGACTCTAGGCACAGCACAGGGTTATAGTTTTTGTCAAGAATAACTAGATTTCCGGGCTTAGCAGGCGGGTTGGCAACAGCAGTTAAGCTTTTTGTTATGTTTTAAGAGGAATGCTATTGTCCATTCGTCGACCATTGTTTCCTTGATCGCCTCATATGACGCCCACAGGAAAGGAAGGAGTGGCCAATTTTATGCCGTTATCACATGGCATTGGTTATTTATTACTCGTTATAAATATATTGCTTTACATTTTTTTTTTTCTTATTTACAGTCAGCTGAAGTATATACGATGGTAAAAAAAGATCTGGACGAAATAGGGAGCGCAGTCAAGAGCGAAGCTAACCATGTATTCAGTACCACATCTAATGTCATTGGCAAAACGTTCAAGGTATATCTCATACTGCTAAAAAAAATAATCTTTTAATTTAGAACGCAACGCGATTACTGGTAAATTTAATTATGTGTAAATAACAGATATGTTTAAATAAAAAAATGGCCGTACAATACGGTTAACAAATGACTAACGAAGATAGACTTTTTTTTTTTTTATGAAATGCATCGTATTCATAATAACAACATATATCTGTAAGATTTTATGCATTTATTGTCGTGTATATTGAATAAGTAATTCATTATTATTTTTCTTTTTTATTCTAGTTGGATGTACCTGAATCCCCCGCAAACGTAATGAAGAAAAGCTTTAGTACTTTCATTGGTGAGTTTTTAAAATATACAAGCAATTTTTAATTACATAAATTTAAATGCATCAAAATTATGATTGTTCCTTACACTGGCAGTACTATGCATTCCTCGTATTTTGTCGATGCCTAAATCTAAGATGTTTCTTTTGTCAGAGATTGTTTATTCTCTACTTTATCCTTCATACCTTTCGATACTTCATGGACCGTCTGCTTGCAGGTCAAATGAGCACAGTGTTGAATCCAGAACCGGATGATGACGATGACACTGAGGTCATCCTGTCCTCTGGAGACACTACCATGCTCACTACATACAAGGTAAGCATTTTTAACTTTTCTTTTATGAGAAGTACCATGTTGTTCATGTTTAGATATAGGCGATAGTTGCTACTTTTCACAGAGAATTATCTATGGGGCTAGGGGTAGGTATGGCGTTTAATGTTGTGTAAAATATTTCAAATTTACAATTTTTTTTTTAATTCATCCAATCAATATTTATTTTATTGAATTTAATTAGGTGCTATTTAGCAGAAGTTGTTATATTTTGTTTTTTCATGTTTACGATTAATTACAATTATTTAAATCCGCATGCGCATGCGCGTGAATACAATTTTACACGGGGTTTTCAATGGACTACTATCCTACTTATATTATTAAATTTCTTATACATAATTACTACAAAAAAGTATAACGATACTTACATATTTGTTTCTCAATCACACTGATTCACTCTAACGAAGCTCCTAACAATGATTTACTAAACAATACAATTTTAATCAACTAACCACATAACCATTGACATGACTGCCTATATTCTGACATGCCTTTACTCTGCCTACAGAAAGAACTAGAAGCCCTCCAAAGAGTGGACGCCACATTCATAGTGCCAGCGTGCACGCCCGAGTTCGAAGCGTGGCGATCAAGTCTCGAGAGCACAGAGTACGGAGTGATATCCAACGCCACAGCGGTGCGTCGTCTCGAAGCCAGCCCCGTGTTGAAGGCTCAATATGAGAAACTTGTGCCGGACGCGGTCACACACGACGAGTTTTGGGAGAGGTATGATTGTTATTCAAATATTTTGATCAGGTAAACAGCCATCTTAGTACATACAGGAGCTTACCAGATAGATGTTATTCTTTCCAAATAATTAAATAAACACTTTTTGTCAAAATATATTTTTTTCCTTTACGTAATAATTATTACAAGCTTTAAAAAACTTACTAAAATAGTTTTACCGTTTTCGTGACGATCGATTGAGCCATTAAAGTGCCAATAAGTAACAAACAAATTCACTTTCATTTTTATATTAATACAGATTATTTGGGAACACCTCTACATAGATACTTAAGTGCTGCAAGTTCCAGTCTTGTGCCGTCAGATGATAAAATTTTTCAGCATAATCTTAATATATAAAAATCCCGCGTCACGATGTCCGTTAACGCTAAAGTACAAAATCGTTCAACAACAAGATTTCAATAGAATTTTTGTGATTTTTATTTAACTGAAAAAAATGGAGCCTATAGATGGCGGTAGAGGCAAAACGTTTACCAGGTCAGCTGTTTTCTTAACAATATAACATTATATTTCTAATTATAAATGTATTTAAATTCTCAGATACCTGTTCCGGGTGGCTTTACTGCAAGACCGCCTGGCGGCTGCGGCTCGCAAGCAGCCGTTAGAGGAGCCCACTGCGGACCCCGTACTCGCCCATCTACCCTTGCAAACTCCCATACAACAGTGAGTATTGTACAAATTAACGGAACAGTCATTCAAAACTTAACATATATTTATTACACCTTACTAAAAATCCTTGAATTAGCCACATTACTAAAAAAATACCTTTCTTCCCGGGAAAGGGAATTAGCAACTTCATTACTAATAATATACTCTATCAAGTCTACTTCCATACAAGATTCCCCCTGGAAACCTATGAATTTATCACGATAGGCTAACTGACTTACTTTCATCCTCTCTCATCATATCACTGATATGGGATTACCATTCCATTTGCTTCCATTAAAAAAAAATTTAAATTTTCAAGTTACAATTTTTTTATGTCACACAAAATATTTTTTAATCTGACCTAATTATGTCTAACATGGGAATGAAATCGATTGAATCGAATTATAAAAAGAATTGTGTAAATCGGTTTAGTGTTTGCAATTGAGATTGTCTAATCTACATAATTCTGAAATACAATTGACACTTGTAAACATTTATACATTACTCCTGGTCGTGACGGTCTTGTGGATAGGATTGCTAGCAATACCTTAAGTCCCATGTTCGTAACAGACGATATCCTCCTTTAGTGGATGCTGCTGTCTTCATATCGTAGGTACATTATTATATCCAATATGTTTGTTCCATATGACCTTTCATACCCAATCCTGAGACAGTAAGGACATTTTATGTATTTTTATAATTTATAACACTGAAGTGTTTACATTTTTTTCATCTAAAGTGCAAATAATAGTCAGAAAATTTGAAAATCTATACTTTTATATTTTCAAAGCTCATTGTATATTTACTAATTACATAACTATTTGCTGACCTCTAGGAGTCCAAAAAAGGTACTGTCGGGCCTGGACAACGATACTGCATGCGAGGGTTCCGATGTGGACAATGTGGTCGCTTGGGAGGATGGTGAGTAGAATGTGTCCTAACTACGAAACGTTACATACTTGTCCAAACCATGTTAATGAAATTCATCAAATTTTTAAACATTAAAAATATTATTTAATAATTAAAATGCTGTCTATTTTTCATCCCAGTCCAATTCTTATTTTGAACAAAAATTGAAGCTAATTATGCAGAAAACAGCCAACTCTTAATAAATATCTATAATCGGACTGTTTTTTGCATACATAATTGTTATAGAAGATATAAAAATCATACTTTGATATTTTCCGTTATTATTGAAAAACATGTATATTTTTTATGGAACATTGAATGGCAAACAAGTTAACGATCCACATGATAAATTTCCTTTTAATTTCCATTCTAAAAGGCAAAAAATAAAATCAGATTCTTAGATAGTACCACTCTATCCGCAGAAGATTTTGCAAACGATGTCGAACTCACAGAAGAACAACAAACATTACTCCTAGAGGAATACGAAAAGGAGATTGCGTCCAAAAAAACTATGAAACAAACGTCCCCACGAGATATAGCCAATAATAACGCGGAGATAAAAACAAAAACACAAACCAGAGACAAAATGAACAATAAACAAATAATAGAAAAGAAAAATGGCGCCTCACCTAAAAAAAATAAAGCTGATGATTGCGGTAATAATATAGTTGAAGATTATTTCGCGGATAAAGAAGTGAAAGATGATGCCAGCGCGAATTCAGACGAAAGCTGGGAGAAAGAATTTGAAATTGAGGATGTAGAGCAAAAAGCCTGAACGTCAATTTCCGGCCATAGACAAACTTTTGAACGCCATTACAGAGATCATTTCGTAACATGTTAGTCATTGCTTATTTAAGACTTGCAAATTAAAAAATATGTAACCTAACTGACACTATATAACAACTACCTATTAATTGTGTCTATTACGAAAACTAATAATTCCTAAAAATGCAATAGAAGTCATTGTGCTCTATCAGTGTAACTGAAACGTATATTTCAATGAAACATGATGTTAAAAACGACAAAAGATTTTAAACTCATACTGACTCGACCAATGTTTTTCAAGAAATATGTAAAATTTCATTGGTGGATAGATCACTGAAGGGATGCTAATGATTTAAACTTTATACTGTATAGTTTATGGCAACACTGATTAATCTGTCACTATATTATTTGTTTACTTATGACGAAATGTCTTAAATAAAAATAAACCTATCGTAATGGCGTCCAAAAGATCATTAAAAGTATTATAAATGAATTTCGAATTATAAATAACGTCGGCCACGCGACTCAATAGTACTGATTATGCCTTACTCTATAAAATTATGGCATCAATATATTGTATACTTATATTCGCTTAGTGTATAAATTTAGTAACCTTGAATGGCTAAGAATAATAAATCATATAGATTTTTATATTAGAGATATTAGAACAAAGGTTCTTAATACATTTTTATGCAAATATTTGGATAGCTATAGCTTTTTCAAAACTAGAAGGTTAAAAAAGGTATGATAGAAGGATCAAGATCTTGAAAGTTTTGTCCTTCTAATTATTACTACTTTGCTTGTGAGATATGGAAAATCTTACTTTTGAAATATAAAATTGCAGTTCTTTACATTTTAACGGTAGTCACTTACCACCAGGTAAGCCGCATGCTCGTTAGCCCCCTGTGTTGTAAAAAAAAAAATAGAGAAATTTTATTGATCTTGTAATATTCTTAAACATTTGAAGGTTACTAAAACAATCATCGTCGTAAAGCCGGTGTTATATTCTGTAGATCTGTGAATATAAATCTGCCATCCGTGATGTCAGTCTAAATAAAGAAAACAAATTTGTTAGAAAATCATCTTTATAATTATTTCTATATTATTATCGTTGCTTCAGTGATAGGGCTGTGTGTAGGTTCAATAAAATTTCGGTATATAAAAATATTCTCTTCATTTAAGAGCTTCCTCTTGTCAGTGCAAATAATTCATGCATTTTCCTCCAGCTACCTCTATCCCATGCCATATCTTTGACCTCCCTATATGACGTGACATGATACCTAGTGTATCCTTTACTACGCCCCCCCCCCCCACACACACCATACCACCACCATAGACTCAGAAATATTCTATACATTAGTTTGTATAAAACGTAAAATACAACAGGCCCTTTTGACTACGTGATTATGTGTATGAGCAGTTATATTCGATTACAGTAATGTAATTCCGGCTTTAAGCGAATAGCGAAAAATTAATATTTGCTGACTGCATAGCATATGAATAATATATCTGGCAAGTTGGTAAGAAAAAGTACTTAAAATCTGTAAAGTATTAGTATTTTCATTCTGTTAATGCCAATTTTTATTCGATACGAAACTATGACGTTCTTATTTGATAGTAATTAAACCCATAATTGTAATTTTTAAAGAAATTACACCATGATCATTTGACGTCTCTTTCTTACCAACTTTCCATCTCTTATGGCGTTTAATACAATTATATAGAAACGATAGCGTGACGACTGACGTGCTGTTGATATATAAGAATTACGTATAACATAATGTAAGTGCACATACAGCTGAGTTATTCCTTTAAAAGACCCTTCTCATTTAATGCATTTATTTTTATTTTTTTCTTTACGAAAATTGAATTTTTTACAAATTATATTGAGTACTGACCTTGTATTTTGACATTACGAAGTGAAAACTAATTGTAATCAGTTTCAATGTAACATAAGAGGCAAAAGAAATATACATCATTTGCTTTTAAAGAGATTATGAAGAAATCTAATTTAATATAAAACTCATCTCGCTTATTTTTACTTCATTTCATCTAACAGACGAAAATTTCCTATGGCAAATTGTTCTGTTACAAATTAGGTATTGACTTCTCGGGAAACCTAATAATTATCAGTAAATACTGTGAGTATAAACTGATTGGTTAAAATTATTTCTTAAAAAATTGTAAACTAACCAAATACTCGTGCAATGATTAAAAAAAATTGTTATATTATCGATTTGTGTGATCCACCGTATCGGAAAAATATCTCTGAAAGAACGCTTTTAAACTATTTTTAGTATTTCATTGAAACGTGAACGAAATTGAATAATATCTCTGCCAATGTACACTTTTAAATATTTTGGCTATAAAAAAGTTTTCATATAAATTGTATACGATAATAGTATAAAACCCTTATTCTATAATTTATTTTTATTTAATAAAACAAGTTTTAATGTTACAAAAAGATGTCATTCCTATTTTTGCACAAATCCTTATAATTATATTCAATTTGATATAATTTTTGTTGTTAGATCCATATCAAATATCCCATTTATTTATCTATATACTATATTATCGACTATTTGCTTATATCTGTGGTATACAATAAACTACTTATGTATTTACCTCCTTATTCATAAGAACTAAGACCTACAAATCTACTTTATTACACTCTTTTGTCACTTTATTTAAAATTGGGAATTTAGTGTAAAAGAAAGAATAGTGCAATAGCTTTAAAGGTTTATGAGAAGTTTGACGTTTTTATGGACAATGGATTACTGTGCATCACAGATATAAATAAATAGTATAATTATTACATACCTGTATAATGAGTAATGGAATCAGCAAAGCAACATTTCTTTATATACGAGTATATAATGAGTCGCAATAAAAACTACTAACATTCTCCACTTTATTTAATTAATTAATTAACATGATGTCAAAATATTTAAATAATTAATTAACATGATGTTAAAATATTTAATTAATTAATTAACATGATGTTAAATGATTAATTAATTAATTAACGGTTATATTATAACACAATATTGACACGGAGATGTGGTACAATAACATGTAAAGTGTGATATCCATAAGATAGTTTTATTTTTCGATATAGCCGTAAGTAGTGTATAGTGAAAATTTTTCAGCTTTCTATCAATGCATAGCTGCGACAGCGGTGAAAAATGTTTAAGTATAATGTCGGTACATTAATAGCAAATACATTTTGTACAATAAAATGTATTGCAACTCTGAAACCAATAATATGGATAATGATTATTGTTATAATAAAAAATTTAATTTGTAGTCGTTTTTAGTTAATAAATATAAAATATATTTTAAATATTATTGGCATATATTGAAAATAAATTAGCGTAAAAACCGTATTAATGATACTCGATTTTTTTTTACTTATGAAATTATGCATATTACCAACGATGAAACCGATGCGGCAAAATTTATTAAAAAAAGAGTTCATTATTATGTATGTGATTCTGTTTGAAGGGTGGGATATGGCAGTGAATTTACAGGGTATAGAGGAATAACACCTAAGTCCTCAGGAATGGCAACGTATAGGGGGTACGTCATGGGAGAAACAGTATTCTCTGTTATGTCCATGGTACTGCTGATGTCTATAAGCGATATTACTACTTTCCATCTGGTGTGCCGTCAGCTCGTTTGCCATTCTAAGTTACATAAAAAAAAAAACAAGTCGAAACTAAGAATTAGTCATGTTATTGGGTTCAGATTGTTCCTTTAGGATGATTATATTACTTGCAATTTTTGTATTTTACTTTATTATATAAGTCAAATGATCGGTCAAGTTGTTTGTATCAAGTTGACATTAGGTTTCGTTATGTTTGTGTAAATTATAATTATTATGAATATGAATAAAAGTTATTAAAAATTGTAATTGTTGTTTTTTATTTTTAATTTTAAGTTGCCACGCTTGGCAGGCGGATTTGAAACCGCAGTTAGGCTTTGGAAATGTACAAGGGACGCTGCTGCCCATCCCTCGCACTCCCTTAGTCGCCTCTGTGGCCTTTTCTATGCCGAGACCGATACGGCGAACCTTATATGAATAATGAAAAACAATATTGTAATATTTTATATCAGACTTTTCTACAAAAAATAAAATAATTATATTATAATTATTTATATCGGCTTTTCTCGCGTATTTTTCTGGGTTGCTGTACTATTTTCGAACTCAGTGGAATTATGACCACGGTTTACGGCTGTGTCGCGAGCAGCACGGCCAACCACGAAGTTATAAATAATTATAATACAGTATAAAACTCTCGATAGTTTTCAATAAGAAGTTTTACAGTTATAAATTCTATACAACTAAGCGTGTTTCGGTGGCTCCGGCATCAATATCTTGGCTGGTAATTGGCCCTGTTGATGTGGGTAAAATAGATTCGGTGCACCCTGCTGCAAGTCATTGGGGGTGTCGCCTGATTGTGGGTACGGATGATGAGGTGGGATGCCCATCCATTGTGGATACCAGTATAAACCCTGAGGATATTAAAGTATGTAAAGAAAGACTGATGTACTAATTCTACATTATTGGATTAAAATTATATCTTTTGGTGTGTGTATCTTTAGAGTATTTTGTGAACTATAAAAAGTATCTCTCTTATCTGACAGGACTCAATTCTGGGAATAAAAGTTAACAGCCCAGAAAAAAAAACGATAAACAATGTAAAGGAAGAGTAATCTTGCAGGAAAACACTATATTGCGGTACTTATACACAAAGTTAGGAAAAATAGCACTATACCAAAGATACATCATAGATAAAGGGATTGTTAATAGTGGGGTCTAACTGCCCCATTGCTAGAAATACAACCTATCTGGTCGACCTCCACGCGGTTCCCTCTCAAAACCATCTTGGTTAATTCTAGTGGAATTCGTCACGATGGGCTAACTGACCTGCTTTCATCGTCACCTATCATCCAACACTGGTGCCCGAACAACGTATACCGATAGCGCGTGCGGGGTTACCATTTCATTATCATCTATTAAAAAAATATCAATGGTTGTGAGCAAACAGATTGTTACTAATGAAATCTGACAGGGCCATTGCTTACAATATAACCTTAACCTCCACGCAGTTCCCCCTGAAAACCATCGTGGTAAATTTTTGATGAATTCATCACGATGGGCCAACTGACCTGGTTTTATCCTCATCTAACACCAACCACTAGTGCCCCGCCAGCGTATACCGATAGCGCAGGCGGGGTTACCATTCCATTTTCATCCACTTAAAAAATATCAATGGTCATTAATGTAAAGACGCTTAAAAAATAAAAAATATGAATTTTAAATATTAGACGCGTCTTCTCTCTGGTGTTACTGGAAATCATAACAACTTGGAGTAATTTTAATAGTGTGTCCAAAAATATTAACAATACTTTATTACTTTACCTTATTTCCAGAACCTTGACAGGTGTAACGATACTCGTTGACAGTAAGTGGATCCAAATAACTGACCCCCGCGATTGAGCCATAGTTGGGCGGGAACATAAACCAACAGCCATCCAATGTATCTACACAAAATATTGAAGATCTAATAAAGTCGTAAAGTTTGAATAGATAATTAAACTGCATCGTACTTGTATAGTTTGCTCGTCTAACAATTTCGATTTTTCTTAAATTTTAAATAAGTAGTTATATATTAAAAAAAATACTATTATTATTATATCAGCCTTTAATTATTCACCGCTGAACATAGATACTCCCCCCCCCCCCCTATTTGGGGTTTTGCCAGTAATTGCCGCGCTTGGCAGACGAGTTAGCAACCGCATTTAGCTTTTGGTAATGTTTTAAAAGGGTCGCTGCTGTCCCGTCCTTCGATCATTATGTTCTTTTAGTTGCTTCTTAGTACACCAACGGTAAAGGAAAGGGTGGCCTATTCTATGTCGGGATCACAGGCTGTAAATTTTTATACATATATGTTATTCTATATTTTAAAATTATTCATTTTCAATAAAACGAAGTATTAATGTTTCTTCAGGATCAGCAACACGCACGTGACACCCCTAGTTTTGTAGGCGTCCATAGGCTACAGTGACCTTTTACCATCAGACGAACTATATGTTTGTTTGCTACCTTCGTTGTATAAAGTTGTATAAAGAAAATAATGATAAAAATTGTATAAAAAAAACTCTGTTTCTGTTCAGCGTACTGCCTTTTTGTCATAGATCAGGAATTACGGTTACACTTTCGTAATGACAATGGTTCGCTCCACTTTAATCTAGCCCAAACACATTTTCAGTATTTTTTTACACAATCACACCAATCGTTGAGCCCTCAAGCTAGGATTCCCTTTGTTATAAGGAACCAGACAACAAACATCTGAGGACATAACCCAAAACACCAAACACGTGTCAATACAGAAAAATTCATTTTCTAAATTAGCCCGGAAACGATACAATAGAAAAGCAAACTTATTGGTAAAGAGATGGGCGGCATTGTCTCTCTTAAAATATTACTAAGAGCCTAACTACGGTTGCCCATTCGCCTGCCAAGCGTGGCAACTAGTGGCAAAATTCCCCTTATGGGGAAACCTATGTTCAGCAAATGACAGTTAACGGCAGATATAATAATAGTAAAAATTAACTCGACTGGGAATCGAATGCGAAACCTTATTTACACAAACCGAACCCAGCGCGTAGTCAATTGAAATTTTAATAAAATTAATTGTAACTTACACGTAACATTGCTCTCAATAGTTCCCGGTTCTGTGGTGGAGAATGGCATCTCTGTCGTTTGCTCCAGGAATGGTGGAATAGGAGATAGGCCCGTCCCTGGATCTCCCGGGATTACGAATGGACCTATTCAGTCATCCAATTAATAGGTTATATCTAAGCGGAACGCAAGTAGTAAAAAGTAATGGTTTGACGTGAATTATATTTTTTATACCACTGTGGTGACAAGCATACGGCCCACGTGATGTTCAGCGGTTATCGTAGCCTATAAACGCCTGCAATACTAGGGGCATTACGCGCGCGTTACCGATCCTGAAGAAACCTTAGTCCTTTTTTGAATAACTCCATACTGCATTCTATAGACCAGGGATTCCTAAACTTTTAATTTAATATACTTGTATAGTGTATAAATCTATATATAATATAAAAAATTTGTAATCGCCATTTTTTTCTCAAAAATTATATTACCTTTAGAAAAACAAGAAATAAGCAATTGAAAATTTGTTTTACTGTCTATTTATGACGCCATCACAAGAAAATGGCTTAACAGATGATGGTAAAAAATTTCTGCATTTTTTATACGACTGTGGTGGCAGATGAACATATGGTCCTTATGGCAAAAGGACCAGGCAGTTGGTTAACAGTGCCCTGGATACTGTAAACCTTCAAGAAACGGTATCAAGCTACTCTTGAAGAATACTTATACTAATCTTAATAATACAATAGTTTATTGGGAAAATTTCGGTTTCTTTTTATGACACAAGGGTCAAACGAGCATGCAGCTCACCTGATGATGATGGTAAGTAACTACCGCCGCCCATGATCACCCGCAACATCAAAGGCTTTGCAGGTATGCTGCCAGCCTAACCTCGGTAGAGAAGTCCTAAACCTAAACAGCTATGAAAGAAAACTCCTCTAAAACAGCCGTATTTAAAGGAAGAGAGAGGTGTTCCTACTTCAGAATTATCTGATATATATGTACCTCAGGAAATGACGAGATTTTTAACTCTGCGCAAAGACATGACTGAGAATACATATTTTGCCTTTTTAAGAGGCCAGAATCCTCCTGAAATATAACCTTAAATACGCCACTGAACTGAAACAATTCTATCTAAAATGTAATTTAAATAGATAGACATGCCTCCATAAAAGTTTGTGTTGTTCCACTCGCAAACATGATGGTCGCACACTAGCGGAGAATGACATTCTTTAGTATAAAAGGTATGCCCATTGGGCAGTGTCTGAAAATATTAAATAAAGTATAAATGTGAAAGTAAATTTGTTAAAATTCCCATGAAATGTGGTGTACACATACTATATGGCATGGAGAAGGTTATGTGCTAATTCTTATCCCGGTTAATAAACATATCCCAGTCAAGCGGACGAAGTTACGGATAAAAGCTAGTTAATAATAAATTAATCAGACATTCGCACTAGCGATCTGTTTCTCAAACTGTAAGACCCGGTTTTATTCCATCAGATATCAACGGGAAAGAAAGATATGGCCCATTCTATGCACTATGGAACCTGCACGGTGACACAATTGAAAACTAGTTACAAATAAATATTGAAATTGAAAAACACTTACCAATAAATAGTCATAATGCCTGTACCTTATACCCTGAATATTAAAGTCGAGTATGAAAGAGCCTGAAGTGATTATGCAAGAAGCAGCGGTCAATGGAGGCAATTTGTACATGTCTGTTCCACATTTTACTATAGCTTTAGGCAGAGTGGCCACATCACGTATATGCTGCAAGTTCTTTTTGAATGGAAATCTGTAAATTATTACTAATATTATTGCTTTAACCGTGTAGGTCCTGGCAAAAAATAGGTCACCACTTCCTTTCCCGAGGGTGTCGTAGGAGGCGATTAAGAGAGCTTATAGTGGATGCATGGGAAGCAGCGTCCCTCTTAAAATATAACCAAAAACGATGGCTCAACATAATTATGTGACTTGGCTATGTATGTTTAATAAATTAATCTGTATTTTTTAAATAAATGCTTAAACGAAAAGAGGGTTATAATTTCATTCTCATCAAGTCACATACCTTCACTACATTTTCATTGCACTTTAAAACATTTCAATAGTTACTTACCTGAAAATGCACAGTCCTAGATGACATTCTAGTCCATGTAAAAAGTTGTCCATCTGAAAAGCTATGCTAGGATCCTCTTCTAGAAAATAGTGTTTGTCGTCCATTAGGTGAACAAAGCCCAAAAAGTGGAAAGACCGTCCCCTACAGTAAGGCGCTGGCCCCCGGCCCATATTGTAAATATCACTATATAATTCTGATATAAAAATGTATACATTCTTGCCGCAATAGTATTCTGCAAGAAAAGTATTTCATCTATAAAAAAAAATATAAAAAATTTGCATATTAGATTGAGGACTTTTAATGAACCTAATGAAATGGCAACCCCGCCTGTACTATTTGCTATCGATATATGCTGACGGGGCTCCAATGAAGATTGATGGATGAGGATGAAAGCTGGTCAAATTCGTTAAGAATTAACGGCGATGGTTTCCTAAGGGGTCTGTGTGGAAATCGACCTGACAGTACCCTGTCTATTGTTAGTAATAATACTCGTAGTATTACTGAATCCCTTATCCCTCGCATTCAGATGTATTCAACATATTTTTCTCACTGGTACCCCGTCAGCGTATACCGATAGCGCCGACGGGGTTACCATTTAATTATCACCCATTAAAGAAAAAACTACAGTCCTATAACAAAACTGCTAATATGCTAACAATAGAAATCTAAACTCTATCAGATATAAAAAAAAACAACTGGATTGAAATACATAACACACACGGACACACCCAAGGCTTTAGGCGAAAAAAAAAACAAATTTAATTGGTTGTTTAGTATTTAGATTACAAAAATTGTCTATCATTAATTTACAACCAATACTGCATGTGTCGAAGTCATTCGAAAAAAAAGATTCCTACGAAAACGAATATTTGTTACCTTCACTAAGATAAAATTCCGATGGCACCGCACCCCCTCCAGCCGAGTTGTATGTAGCCACCCTTTCTGTTTTTATAGCGTTATGATTGTCATACATTGTCAGCATGTTGTCTATGGCGTCCTCCAATGCTATTAACAAAACCTAAAATGTATAAATAATAAATAATTTTTATTTATACTAATATTTACCGTGTGGTCCCAGCATAGCCATTCTATGCTACTAAGCTGTGGGTTTCCTGTGAATGACGCAAAAGGCAATTAAGAGTACCTAATGATCGAAAGATGAGCAGCAGAATTCCACTTAAAACATCACCAAAAACTGCCAATCCATCTGCCAAGCGTAGCAATTGCTAGCTAAATTCCCTTATGGAGAAGGCCTGTGTTTAGCACTGGACAGTTAATGGATGATATGATGATGATAATGATACTAATATTATAAACAGAAAAGATTTTATTGTTTGTTTGTAATGAATAAATTGAAAAACCACTCAACTGATTTTAAAAATCTTTTACCTATAGTAAGCTGCATCATATCATAAATCAACGAGTAACATAGCCTATGTACATAATTATTTTCGAAAATTCTATCTACCCATACGAAGCCGGGCCGAATCACTAGTTATTTAATTATTAGAAATCAAGTGTAATTATTGTACTCGTATTTGTATCTATTTTTTTGCTCTATTCTTTTACTCTCATAAAGCAAATAAAGTATGCTCAGTACTGGCCTTAGGAGAGTCAGGCAGTGTCTGATCCCGCTGGTGCTGAAATCCAAGGTAACGCCAAAATCCAAAAGGGATGCCAAATAATATTATGAGATGTAAAAGAAGCGCGGGCTCGATGTGGAAGATATCAAAACGAATCATCAATAATAAAAAGCTCATCACCTTTTTTAGGAACCCAACCCAACAAATAGATATTGGACCCGACAGACCCGGCTTGAGAGAATGATGACTTCTTTTCCTTATCGGAGGACGGACGCCATCAAAAATTTGCCCAAAAGTACCGGGTCCACTAAGATCAGCTTTGAATATTCTCATTTATTCATGTGATCATAGGTCTGTGTTATTGAAAATGAGGTTAATGCTATTGAAGTTCAGCGATGCAAGTACTGTTGCTTATTGGCAGAAACCTATGTATATCAGCCGATTTCTGTAAGTGTTTCTGTGATAATTTCGATGACTTAGATATATTACCGAAACCTGACTATTACTACATCATCAAGGTTACCAAAATCCTTACTAAACTGTAAATGAAAAAAGCTAGTTTGATTATTTGTTACCTCTTGGCGCCAATCGCACCAATACTCAGCTTTACCAATTTGACACCCGTAGTACTTGGGATGTAGAGTCACGCGAACGAAGTCGCGAGTAAAAACTAGTATGTTATAATCTGTTACGTAACAAACCTTCAACTCCTTAATGTGCATGTTGATGAACCTCCCCAGGTGATCTGTTGCAATGTGAACATGCTCGTTTACGATATACTGAAACAATAATTTATTATTTTTACTTAGGTACATGATTATTATATAAACATTGCCGTGTGGTCCTTGTGGCCACCTCTTCCTTTCCCGAGGTGACTATGGAAACTTAATGGTCAAGGGATGGGCAGCAGCGTCCTTCTTAAAATACCACCAATGCCTAACTGCGATTGTCAACCCGCCCACCAAGCGTGGCAACTACTGGCAAATCCCCTTATAGGGGAAGTTCATTAGTGGACAGCTGATATTATTTATTTTTAAGGTATAAATTTATAGATATAATATTGTTCTATATATATATATATATATATATATATATATATATATATATATATATATATATATATATATATATATATATATATATATATATAGCAAACGAGGTTTTTTTTTAATGGATGAAAATGGAATGGTGCCTCGCCTGCGTCATCGGTATATACCAGCGGGGCATGATAGGTGAAGATGAAGCAGGTCAGTTGGACCGTCGTGATGAATTCATTAAAAATTAACTACGATGTTTTCCAAGGAGAACCGCATGGAGGTCGACCTGTTTTCTTTTTTTTGTGTATGAAAATGGAATGGTAACTCCGCCTGCGCTAATGGGATACGCTGGCGGAGCACCAGTGAAGGGTGATCGATGAGAATGAAAACAGGCCAGTTAGCCCATCATGATGAATTCATCAGGAATTAACCATGATAGTTTCCAGGGGGAACCACGTGGAGGTCGACCTGGTTGGGTATATTGCTAGTAATGGGATTTTTAGTCTCCATTACTAACAATCCCTTTCCCCCCAAGTCGACCTGTTAGGGCATATTACTAGTAATGGATCTGTTAGATTTTGTTACTAACAAACCCTGTTCCCTCTACGAACGAGGTTACCATACCTTTTCACCTTTAGTAAAAATAGGATACCTACCTGATCTGGTGCTCTCTTAATCTTCATCATTTCAATTTGATAGTGCGCTAAATGGTCCAACTTATCGGTGGGGTCGTGCCCATATATCTCATAAGCATCTATCACCATAGCCAACGTGAGGTTCTCACTTGGTTCTTGGCAACATGGGTGATTCCTTACGATATACGCATTCTGTAATCGAGTGATAATATTATTTGTAACATTATTAACCTTTCGACTCGTTGCAACGACGAGCTATGAGAGTTGTCGATGATCCCAGGCTCACAAGCGGTATCGAACTCTTAAGTCTTAGGAGAGATTTTGCCTCACTCTGCATGTTCTACGGCCTGTACAATGGATCGTGCTCAGAGGAATTGTTCAATATGATGCCCACAGCCACTTTCTACCATCGTACGGCTCGCCATCGACAGGGAGTCCATCCTCATGTCCTACAGCCTCAATGGTCGCGTACTGCGCGGTTTCAGAGATATTTCCTCCCACGAACACTCAGGTTGTGGAATGAGCTCCCTGCCGAGATTTTCCCAAGAGACTACAGTATGGGGTTCTTCAAAAGAGGGGTAAGAGGTTTCTTCAGGGTCGGCAACGCACGCGTAATACCTCTGTTATTGCAGGTGTTCATAGACTATGGTAACCACTTACCATCAGGTGGGCCGTATGCTTATTTGCCACCTCAGTAGTATAAAAAAAATTATAACCGAGTGATCCCGACATAAAATAATCCACCCCTTTCTTTCCCGTGGATGTGATAAGAAGCGACAAAGGGAACATAATGGTCGAGGGATGAGCAGCAGCGACCCTCTTAAAACATCACCAAGACTTAACTATGGTTGCCAACATGCCTACCAAGACTGACAACTACTGGCAAAAGCCTCCAATTGGGAAAGGCCTACGTTCTGCAGTGGATAGTTAAAAGCTGATATGATAAAAGCAACGAATATGGGTTACAACTGCATTTAAATATCTTTAAACTATGTATTTACGAAACATCTCAATGTACCTCAATGCCTTTTATTTCTTAGTATGATATTCCGAAGTCTTTCCAAAAGACTACGGTAAGGTATGGAGTTCTTCAAAAAGGGTGTATAGGTATTAAGGTTCCTTCAGGATTAGTAACGCGCACATGACACCCCTAGTGTTACAGGTGTCCATAAACTACAATCACCGTTTACCATCAGACGGGCTGTATGCTTTGCCACCTTCGTGAGATAAAAAAAAATAATTGGACTCTCAGCTTTTTCCGGATCAAAATCTACACGTATGATAAACAGAGGGCCTACTATGAAACGTTTTTCGAAATTTCGGAGCCAAACGAAACAGAAATTTGATGCTAAAATTGGATAATACATACCGTTTTAAAATATTAAAAAAGTTATAATATCCTTCCTTTGGTCTTTTATAGTAGGATTTATGACGAACGAAATGTTAAGCTCCATTTACTGGGTCGATTTGGGTATGAACAAAAATACGAAATTAAGTCCGAAAATTAAGAATTTCATTTCATGGTATCAAACTTACCGTTAATGGGGGGAAAGGGATTGTTAGCAATAGAGTTTAACAGCCTCATTGCTAGCAATATGCCTTATTAGGTCGACCTCCACGTGGTTCCCCCTAGAAACCATCGTGAACAATTCTTGTTGAATTCGTCACGATAGACTAACTGACCTGCTTCATCCTCACCTATCATCCTTCACTGGTGCCCTGCCAGTGCATACCGATAGCGCAGGCGGGGTTACCATTCCATTATCATCCATTAAAAAAAAAAACTTACCGTTAATGTATGCAAACATGAAATAAACACTAAATACAATCTTGATAAATAGCTACCCTTGTAGTACATGTCGGCTAATTTCCAGTTGCAGATTCCACAAACTATATTGTATTGGTGCTTGTTTACAACCAATTATTATAAATTGCTATTGTAACGGAGTTTATGGTCACCAATCACCAGTTTTATTATTTTTAATGCCTACGTAACTACATGTTAACGACCGTTTAAAGTAATAAAAAAATTAAAGCCTACACTTGTTTATATAGTTATAATACAATATTTATATACATGTCTTTTTAAAAATTTATAGATACTATATCTATGGAGAGGTTGCGAAGTAATAGATTGTCTTGATATGGTCATGTTATGCGCAGAAATGAAAGTCATGTTCTAAAAAATGTCAGCATCATTATCTTGGCCATTATCTGTCCACTGCTAAATATAGGCATCTCCCGTAGACTGCCATAAGGAACGGTCCTGAGCCATCTGCATCTACTGACTTCCTTTAATGTATTTGACGTCGTCAATCTATATAGTGAGGGGTCGCTCTACACCGCACGGTACAGGGTCGCCACTCAAGACCTTTCTTCCTCATCTGTTGGCAGTTCTTCGAGCTATGTGACCAGCTCATTGCCACTTCAGCTTGCTTATCTTTAAAGAAAGTGTTAAGTATAAAACTGGATATATGTAAAGAAAGATGATGACCGAAGAAAAGGTGGAAGGACTGTATGAAAGATGATATGCATAAAATAAAAGTGAGCTCGGAAATGACAGTTGACTGGATTTTGTAGAAGAAGATATACTACGCTGATCCCCAATAAATGGGAAAGAAAACAATTATTATATCTTGTAAGATTTGATTCACGGATTTTATCACAATTCAATCGTACCTAATATAGAACCAACAAAAATAATTATATATGAAAATAAAATAAAATTATAATTAAAAATAATTTTATATTAACAAAAGAAAATTATCAAAATAGGTTCAAAATTAACTATAAGCTACACACCAAAAAATACCATCGAATTAAGTTGAAATCGCTTAATATGAACTTTCTTTTTATGATACAGACGGTTATTAAAAATATAAACCAATGAAAGTACATACTTTTTCTAAGGAAACATGGAGTAAAAAACATAGGATAAAAATGTTGTGCTTCCCATACTAATACATATGTCGATTAACGTAACGATATACAATTATTTTTACACTTATTTTAAATTTATCCTGTATTTAAAAAATATATACCACTAGATACCATATAAGAATGTCATTTTTTGTTGGAAATTAAATTATATTAATCAAAAATAAAATATGCACTTCATTAAAAATATCTATTTAAGATAGTAATTATACCTTACAAGTATTATAATATTACTTGTAGGTACATGAATACCTACAAGAAAATTTATAATATACAGTTTATATGAATTATGTTTTACTTCATTGAAATAGTTCATAAAAAATTTAGATTGCTGAACAATTTTAGCTTATGTATTAATCGATAACGGTATTATTATTTAATACAATTTATAAATAAATATAAGAAAGCTCTAAAATTTCTAACTCGAATGTCAACAAATTGTGAAAAATTTATCAAAATTATTCTACAATTAAGACATTTCACAACTTAGTTGTTATTTCTGGTTTTAATCTGGTATAAGTAAGTAAAGTATAAGTAACAATTGCAAAAAACGATGATTATCTATATTTGCATTTAAAGGATATTACGTGTACCTAATCCTTTATTTATATAAATGAGCAAATTTTTAGTTCATTAATTATAAGACAAAAGTGGACATCACAGATCTGCGAGACCGCTTTCTAGAGTAAGTCATCACGATCCTATCATATCGATCGTTCCGCCGCGCATCCACCGCGCGCCGAACCCTCCCCGCCGATCACAAAACTGAGCCGAGCAGCTTTCGCACAAAAGAAAACCTAATTTAAAATGATAAAAGCCAGAAAAACACAAATGTGAAAAGAAATACATAAAGTGCAGTGAAGTGTGAGAGTGTTCACTCAATAAAATAAATACAAAACCTATTGACGCAAAAATGACCGAATAAATGAAAAAAAATCATGAAAATGGCTGTCCCAAAACCATTCGGCATATTATTACAATAATGTAATATCAAATCAACATAGCATAGTGTAAAGAAGTCTTCCAAATTAATATAAAATTTAAAATAATTAATATTAATAAGTATCATAATAATAATATATTGTAGCGTTATTGAAAATCGATGTCTTCCCGTGAACGTCAATTTTGAAGTGATAAGTTAATAATAATATATATTCAGATTATTAGAATTATAAATAAAACTAATTGGTTATTTTGTAATTGGTTATATCAACAATATTAAAAAAAGGATAAATTCACGAATATTGTGGTGTAATTCGTTTGTGATTTTAAAAAAATATTGTCGACAAAATGATAAACCTCGGCCGATTTAAGTTACCACCACTAAAGAATGCCCTGGATGTGGCTATGCAGACGGTTAGACAACAGATGCCTGATAAACCAGGCCCACCACCGCGACCTCCGCAAAACGTTAGATTCGCTAATCTAGGTAAGAATGTTTTTATTATATTATAATACCAATTGTATGTTTATGTTTACGTTATAGCTATATCTATAATAGTCACCAAAAAAATGCTTCCGATTACCCTTTTAAAGATTATTACCAAGAACAAATTTATTTGATTTTCCTCTTTATCCTGAGGCTTCTCCCGCGTAGATATGAATCAAAACTATCAATACGTTCTATTTTATTTACTAAATTTCATTGAAGCCTGTTCTGTTGTTTGCGGGTAATTTATTAATAAATGTCTGTATATCTTTAAAAAATTTAGAGATGAAATTGATGGAGTCGTTTCAAAATTTTCTATTTCAAAATAAACGTTTGTGTTATTCTATTTTAGCAAAATAATTCATAAAACTAATTATAAATTATAATAAATCCAAACAAATAAAGTAGGTCACAGATTTGGTTTTCGCTAGATGTCGCCACTGCTTGAACATTGAGTGTAAATTTTTGGTCCTAGAATAGACTTAACATTGTATTTGATTTCTATACTCACATATGTGATAGTATACGAGTACATTACATAACCTGTAAGGGCAAAGAAGCTGATTTCTAATAAAAAGTGATAACCCTAACCATATACATGATAATGAATGATATATCATGTATACGACAAACAACTCATAAACACAAAATTTTCTTAAAAGTTGTATTCAGAAGTAACTTTCTTTCGCCAATGTTAAATTGGAAATAATTACGAATAGTCACGAAAATAGGCCTGTAAGTAAAAATAGTCATATTAGGTATACATATTTTAACAGAACTAATTAAATTGTAATTAAGGCCAAAATTGGTAGATGATTGAGTCTGAAATACAAAGTACAGTATAAGTAGGAACATTGGGTATATTAACTATTTTAGCTTATTTTACCGGATTTACTTAATTTAAATCGAATTAAAGAAATGGTCAAAAATTATATGAGAAGAGTGAGTCTAAAATTCAAAGACATATAGCTAATTCCAATGCACAAAATCAATTTAAGAAATGAAATGATCCCATACTTATAGTTTTTATTTTTTCTATTTTAAAAATCATTTCAATATTTCTTATCACTCAGATATGGGTGAGAGCTGTGAGCTCTCCACCATGAACGAAACCACATCGCCAACGTATCAGTCTACTAATCCGACAAATCCGTTTCTAAGCGAAAATCTACAGGCTGAGGACTCCTTTACCAGTTATCAGAATACTTACCCTCAACAAGATGGCCAAGCACCAAGGTACGGTAAACTGTATACATTGTATAAAAACATGGCAAGTATACTCAAAGCCTAATCATAAATATGACTATTTCAGAACTCAAAGCATGCAAAGCGTCGACTTCTATGCATCTTCAGAAGAAGGCGGTTTTGAAGAAGGTGGCGGTAAACCTGGTGCAAAAATCAATGAATTCCAAGCAGCTTGGAACGTTACTAACGCTATTCAGGTAAAAATTGTCCCCAACGAAAATATTTCGAACAATAATTACTCTACAATTAAACCATGAAACTTTCCTTTACAGGGAATGTTCGTAGTATCTCTCCCGTTTGCCGTATTACAAGGCGGTTATTGGGCCATAGCTGCAATGATAGGCATTGCCCACATCTGTTGTTACACTGGGAAGATCCTCGTCGAATGCCTATACGAAGACGATCCTGTGTCTGGCCAACGCATCAGAGTCCGCGACTCCTATGTCAGCATTGCTAAAGAATGCTTTGGTAGAAAATACGGTGCTAGAATAGTCAATATTGCGCAAATCATTGAATTACTGATGACCTGTATTCTCTATGTAGTGGTCTGTGGTGATTTAATGATAGGGACTTTCCCTGATGGCTCTATTGATACTCGTTCTTGGATGATGCTGACGGGAATATTTCTGTTGCCTTTAGCATTTTTAAAATCATTGAAAAGCGTCAGCATGTTATCTTTTTGGTGTACAATGAGCCATTTGATCATAAATGCAATTGTTCTCGGTTATTGCATTCTTTATATCGGAGATTGGGGATGGTCAAAAGTGAAGTGGAGTTTGGATTTTGAAAACTTCCCAATAAGCTTGGGTGTTATCGTTTTCTCGTACACTTCTCAGATTTTTCTGCCAACATTAGAAGGCAATATGGAGGATCGGTCTCGATTTGAGTGGATGTTAAACTGGTCTCATATTGCAGCTGCAGCTTTCAAATCTATATTTGGGTATTTGTGTTTCTTAACCTTTCAAAATGACACTCAACAGGTTATTACTAATAATCTTCGCTCTGCTGGATTTAAGGGACTCGTTAATTTCTTTTTGGTTATCAAAGCTGTGTTGAGCTATCCATTGCCATACTACGCAGCGTGTGACTTGTTAGAACGCGCGCTATTTAGAGGTAAACCGAAGACCCTTTTTCCTGTAATTTACGCTTTGGACGGCGAATTAAAAGTTTGGGGTCTTGCTTGGAGACTGGGTGTGATAATGTTCACCATTTTGATGGCTATTTTCATTCCACATTTCGCTATATTGATGGGTTTTATCGGCAGTTTTACTGGTACAATGTTGAGTTTTATATGGCCAGCGTATTTTCATCTCAAATTGAAAGGCAACCAGTTAGAAAGTACGACTATTGCGTACGACTATTTCATTATAGGACTAGGTGTTCTGTTCGGTATTATAGGCATGTATGATTCTGGTTCAGCTCTCGTAAAAGCTTTCAAGATAGGCTTACCATTCTAACTTATCGCAGTAGTTTTAGGTAATTGTTGAACTATTTTTAGATATTATGCATACATTTTGAGATGATTATTTTGGCAGAAAGTGTAGTTGTTGCAATTTGTTCCACAAAAACATGACTTCAAGTTATTATACTTTGTATCATTTTAGTAAAATAACTAGTCAATAAAAATAAATGTTTTCATATGTTATAGATTTATCTATACAATTTTATTAAATGTATGATAATTAATTGTTTAATATAAATATTTATACAAAAAAAAAAACAAATATCACGGTCTTCCAAATTAGCATATTTTATGTTTTTGACGTATATATTATAACAACGAAGTCTTACATGAAATATACACATATGACTAAAACTTATAAGAAATTTACTTTGCTTGTAAAAATGTTGACTACGCATATGTTTGGAATATATTTACATACTTATTATTAAATAATGCTAGGCATTTATTGTAGGTATAAAATGTTACTGATCTCATGAATGACTCGGTTTCGTTTTACTATTAAATAAAAACATACAGAAATGATGATATCTAATTATAATGTATTACTAAAATTATATTGTATATTACTATGTCTGCATTATTTTCGTTTTTAATTGAAGTGTATTTTATTTACTTCGGCATTTTACTTATCGTGATGTCTAAAATAAAAAAAATATATAACGTATACCTATAGAAATTACTACTGAATACTCCATTTTCGAAGCTAATTATCGTTGTTGATTATAATAGAGTAATATATACATGTATAATACATGTTACTTAGATTAGTAACGTAATAGTAACAGTGAGAATGCGTGGAAATATGTAATCCCAGTGACGGATTTATACATTTGCCAGTAGGCTGTTCAAAACCCACCCTTACCTTCCTCTATTCGAAACCCGAGTTCACAAGCATTTCAATATATATATATATATATATATATATATATATATATATATATATATATATATATATATATATATATATATATATATTTAATAAAATTGCAACTTCATGATTACAAAATCAATTGCCCCAAATTTGCCACCTCTAAAATCTGCCGCCCTAGGCACCTACTCAGCCTGCTGGTAAATCCACCACTGTGTAATTTATTGACAATAAATGTTTGAAATTTTAGATATACAGTTAATATTATATTTAAGTATCAATTTTTTTAATTCACATATATGAGTGAATATAGATCACGTAATGTCTAGATGGAGCATAAAGGTTCAAATAGCATCCCAAAAAAAAGCTGATGCGTCGTTTTTCATAGCGTATAGAAATTTGAAAGTATAAAATATTCATAATACGAACATAAACAAAATGAAAATTTATGTAGTAAAAGACCTCAATTACAAATTTGTACCTAACGACAAATTGGTCCATTTTTAGAAAAAGTTGACCATTTTTGTCTAAGCATATGTATAGGGACACACACTATCTAAACTATATTAATCTATACAAGACACATCAAAATAAAGACTTTTACTTACATATGTTTTTCTTTAAGTTTGCTATAAGTAACAACTATAATTGGTGTCAAAAAATCTAATTTTTATAATTTATAATTTAATTATTTATTATTTACAATTGATAGCAAATCTACAATCAATGATCTATATATAGATAGATAGTGTCGTTGAGATTCTTCGCGTAAGTCATTTATTTGAGGTTTCCGTGTTATCTGAATGAACCTAATCTGAAACTACAACCTTAAGCGATTATCCAATATTTAAATTAATTGTTACAAAAATTTTATATAATATTCTCTATAAACTGCTCTCCTGTAAAGCGCCAAATTTTCTCTTGACGCGAACTTCAATGACTGCAAACACTTGCTAAATAGACGTCCTTCTACCTTTACTTAAGTAAAAAATATTTCTTTCTTTCCTATGATCATTTACTAGGGATGATTATTCGTTTCATTAAGTAGGCTTTTTTTATTTTAATAAATAAAAATATCTGTCTTCTAAAGTGATCTACATTTTTATATAAAACAAGAGATGAAAAAAAGTTATTGTACGATATGGCCTGGATTAGAGCTGGTTAGAAGAGAATGCATGAATTAGTTGCCCCGACAAAAGAGAACTCTTAAATGAGAAGAGAAAATGCGATATTTATTAATCATTTTGTTAAATAATTTATTAATGCGTGAATATCATATAATAATGGTGTAATATATTTATTGTAAAATATATATGTATTATCTTAATATATAATAATAATATACAACTTATTGATATAATAACAAAAAGAGATGTTTTTGTTATTATATTAGAGGGAAAGATTTAAAATTTAAATCAATAAACTATATATTAAAATTACCATTTTATTATGTGATTAATATAAAATAATGATGTTAACTGTATATCTAAAAAAATATAATGGGCTTCCAAAAGTTGATATTATATATAATGATAAAATATATCTACTTACTGAAATGAAATCTGAATTATTGAAATTTAATGTACCTATTCATAGATCTTCCATTTGATAACAAACAATAGCTTAAAAATATTTAGAAATGTATCCAAGTGCAATAATGTTGTATAAAATTATACTTAAAATACATGTAAAGTGATGAAATGAACAATTCTAGGTGTGTATTTTAAATAATATAAAGTGTTATGGGATATTTATGTTTTGTTTTAATCGCATCACCTTTTATTAATAATACAATTGAATTTAATTTATACATTATTAATTTCACACATTTTGTTATGCAGGATGTATTCGACATCATGGCTATTCTTTTAAAGGAATGTAATACGAATGAAAGTAAATATTTTCCTCAAAAAAATATAAATACGTAATCAAAATGCGAAATAAAAATGTAAATCTCTTCCAATATATTTAGTATGTAAAGCTCATTTTCCAACGCTTACCTTACACTTTATTAGTCTTTAACGAAAATATTAATACCCTAAACAGGTAAATAATTTTCATATAGTATGTATAGGCCTTAAAATTTAATAGCATATCAATTAATGTCTAGGATAAAGTTGCAATAAAAGTGCCAATTATACTAATTGACTCTCCCGCGCTAAGTTCTTTGGCAGTCGCCATGTTGCCAAAATGGACGCCTATATTCGCGCATGCGTGCTGTTCACATTATGTGTCAGCTGGGTTCACATAAGGGTACGAAATTTTAGCTTAACTATCAATAACATCAATATCAATAGATTAAAAACATCTAAATAAATAAAAATGAAACATCTAATAAATTAATTATTAAAATAATTAACTAAATTTACAACTAAATAATTATAAACATTTTTACACAGATTTCGTACTTATATCAGATATATTAATTAACCGAGATAAAAATGTAGGTACTTCTTCACCCCAAATTTTACACATATTACAAATATCACACAACAACTTTAATGATGAATGGTAACCATTAATATATCAAATAATAAACAAACTCGGTTATAGAGTTTAATATATTAGGACGTAAAGATTATTTATTCCTGAATCTATAGGCGTACAACATCCGGAACCATCCATGCTGTTTGGAACCCAACGAGAACTTGACTCTTGCTATGATCATAGATGCGTTTGAGATTTATGGCCACGATCCCACTGACAAACTGGACAATTTGTGGCTATACCAGAACGAAATGATGCGTATCAAGACCGCTGAAGACCAGGTACTAAAACTATTTCCTGATATACCAAGGGTATTTATCTATCAGATTGTGTTTCATAAAAAAAGTATTCAATTGTGGCAAAACCAGTTACCTATATTGATTTAAAACTACTGATCTGATATTAATAAAGTTTCTATGGAACCACTCTTTCAAATAAAAAAAAAAGAATTTCTCAAATCGATTTACTTACGGACTACGAATTTACAACTGACGGAGTTAAAATACTACTTTTTGTAATCGGTTGAAGAGACACATCAACGACCAACATTATGGTGATTCATGGTTTACAAATATTACTACTCGTGTTTTTTATGCAACTTAGAATGTCAGCGCCCTCTGACGACAACATTTTCTAGGCCATCATCATCACATACGAAGGCCTCTGACGTGACTTTCGAAGCACTAGGCAAGTGATAATGATGAAAACATGAGTTTGAAAAACTAAATCATTTCAAATTCATTATTATACTATTTTCAAATTCATGTTATCATTACTAGAATTTGATGTTAGAACTTCAAAACTGCAACAAGTGTTATTCGTCTGGGCTGCCTGTGTTAACAATATTAATAAATAGGTACGTAAAGTGACCCATGCAAATATTTTGCCGCTCCGGGCAGAAAACATCATTTATCACCGTTGTTATTGCCACTTATTTGGGCCCAAATATTGATCCCTTAGGCCATATAGGCCATATATAAATTTGTTCTGAAGTACAATCCCGTTATTGAATTATTTAAAGAAATTTCTTTTGCAGTACACAATTAACGAGCGAGTACATATAGCTACGGACCATCTTGCTCGATTCATAAAACTACATATTCAGGAATTAAAGGTAATTACAAGCTACATATGTCTCTCAGATCAAAATTGTCCTAACCTTATCATATAACCTACTACAAACCTATTTTAGCCATTACAGCGTTTAGCCACTTTCTCTCAAATTGAAAATTTGGTGCAATAGAAAAAGACAAAGCACTTCAATAACTAAGATAGATTTTTGTGGCCAATTCCTCTGGCATTGTTAACCTTATAACAAGTACTATTCAATATTATAAACCTAAACTGATTAAAAAGAAACTGCCCCCGTATTTATTATATATTTTAGTGAGTAATTATTTCAAAAGGTGCTCCTCATAACGCTGGATGACGTGATAGACAATATGCTGACTATGTACGAGAACCATAACTCGGTAGCGGCTGAAAGGAAAGCCACATACACCGGAGGGCCTGTCCCTATGGAATTTTACATGAGCCAAGGTAAAGACCATAATTTATAGATGTACATACTTTTACTATGAATCCAAGCCTCTTATTAAAAGTGTAATGCCACAATACAGATTCGAGAATTATTTAAACATGAATCTCTCTATTTGCCTACTACGAGAAGATTTTCCTTTATTCAGCACGATCCTGCATATATAGCATCTTAATTGTTACTCTAACAAGCCTCTAAAAAGCGTCAAATCATTTCGCTGAAGCACATCTTCTAGCTATTTTACCTTCACTTTTCTCAATACAAACAACTTCTCCAGGTTCTAAGCAAAATTTCGAAAAATTGGATAGAGTTTTTTCTTCTTTTTTTCTGCTTTTGATCTTTTGATCTGCCAGAGATCGAAAATAAATGCTTATTAGTATGATGCTCTTACAATATGCAGTCATCGTAAAGGCAATCCGAATGAAATCATTAATAGATCTATGAAATGAATAAGAACATCTCTCTATATCACACTCGGAATATCATTCATCTATGATATTCCGAGTGTGATATATATAACTTTATAAGTTATAGAGGAAGATAAAACCGTAGAGAGATCTATCTATCTAGAGAGAGAGCTATCTTAGTAAGTAATAATAAAAAAAAAATCTAATCCTAACACAAATTGTTAGGATAAGTAATGAAACCGGAACAGTATGATTGAAAAAAAAACCTGCTTTGTGGGGGTCAGACTACTTATTCGATTCGTACGTTTTTTTTATACCGCCTGATAGTATGTGGTTACCGTAGCCTATAAACGCCTGCAATACCAGGAGTATTACTTGCGCATTGTCGACTCTGAAGAAATCTCTTTACCCCCTTTTAAAGTACCCCATGCTGTAGTCTCTTGGAAAACCGTTTACGATCATCGACAATTTTTACAAGAAATATACATACCAGCCTTATTTCAGAGTTCTACTGCGGCAAAAACGTATACATCTTCATGTCAGAATTATACAGCGACATTTATAATATGGGCCGTGGCATTGCGCCTTACTGCAAGGACCGCTCATTCGTGTTTCTCGGATTCCTGCACTTCCACGACGAACAGAAGTACTACCTCGTCGACGACCCAAGCATATCGTTCCCAACTGATAATTATCTGCACGGTCTGGAATGTCATATGGGTATATGCATATTTAGGTGAGTTAGCGAATCATTAATGCTCTTTCAAGCCCGTAATCATCATCTTCCTACCCTTATCCCAATTATTATTTGGGGTGGGCGTAATATGTTTTTATCCATATTACAAAAAGATTTGGTTATTAGTTTTACGACCGGCTGCCTGCCTGACGTAAACCCTCTTTGGGCTTTTCTTTTTTTTTCTTCTTTCAAGCCCGTAATGTACTTTGTAATAACTAACTGGGCAATGAGAAATCAGACAACGAAGGAAAGTATTCTGGATTATTGTTCTAAAAAAAATAAGTATATATATATATATATATATATATATATATATATTGTAATCTTCAAGAAAAGAACATATTTCTTTTTAAAAAGCCGGTAGCAAACCTGCAATACCTCGCGATACTTCTGGTGTTATGGATGATTCTAGGCAACAGTAGTCACTTACCATCAAAAGAGCCGCATGCTTGTTTGCTCGCTGTGTTATAAAAAATAAAAAGAATAAGTTGTTTTAAGCACCTAAATAAAATATTTTTATAACAGATAGAATATGGGTAGAATTGAGTCAAAACTATTTTTAATTTAGTTCTTTTTTTAATATTTTTTTTTCATCATATTTCTTAGTGATTACTATCATAACATTTGGTTTAAGTACCTATACAATAAAAATTTTAGAGTTAAAGATAGAAGAACTTAAAAAGGAGCCTAGTAAACAACTTAATGTCCAAGTACAGAAGTGCCTGGCGAAGGATGACAAGAAGAGCCGAATTCAAATTAAAAGTGGATAATGAGGGACAATTCGACTCCTCAAATTTACCCCATGACTAAAATTACACTCGATTTCTCTCTAAGCACTTATACACATTTATATATTTTATAATTAAATTATTATTTTTCTACATCACAAGATTCCCCTTCAAAAAAATTTTACATCGAACTAGAGACGTGACTACACTACCTAAAGCAATCGTTAAGTGTGGTCTAGTGATGTACAAACTACCGCCTCTAACCGCCGCCTCCTGTATCATCGCTTCGGGTTCCTTTATCCTGGACTTCAACATACAAGGATTGCGGTACAGGCACCATGATTACTTACTAGTAAGTCATATATTTAACTAGCAATCCGCACTGGCTTCACACGGATTCGATTCATTACAAAACATTGAATTTATTTACTAATACAAAAACTTCGTTAGATTTCTATGGAAAAAAATAAATAAATGACAGTCAAACCTATAAAAATTTCGTTGCATGGATTAGAAAATACATAAAGACAGCGATTTTATTTTATAAATAATTAATTAACTTGTTGTCGTCATATATATTTAATTAATAAGTTATTATAACTGTAAACCTCCCTCAAAAATAAATAAATAACAGTTAGAGATAATAATATATATTCTAAATTTCTAGGATATTCTTCGCATATTCAGGGAATATTAGAGAGGTAAACCGAGTAAATTTGGTCACAGCAAAATTTTATGTTATTGACCATTAAAAAAAAAACAACAATTCGAGTTTTGCCCTTTGCTATATGCTCATACAACATCAGAAAATATGATCCCATGATCTATAGATTGATAACTAATTGATAAATACAGACTATACTACTTCATATATAAGGATACAATTTGCAGACAACACCTAACGGGCAGACATACTACACAAAGGAGCCCCACACGCCGCTGGTGTGTGACCACCATGTCTGCGAATGGAACTATACCAACCATTATGGTGGTAAGTAGCTAATATCCCCAAACAAATACATTTTGTTTAACAAATTGAAAAAAAATACCACTACTTTGCTAAAATATAAACTATTAAAAAAATATGTATAAAATCATTGCCAATGTCATTCAGGATAATGTAAAAATTGCAACGATATCTACCCCATAGCAACACCCAATTCATTCAGGTATTTAAAAATTATGGTAATAAAGAAACTGACAAACTTAAAGCCTAAAAACATTTCACTTCTTTCTTTAGCGTTATTTAATCTATTAATTTTATACTTTTTTATCCGCCATGTTTGTAAGAGTATGTTACGCACACTTATTCATCAATTACGAACCAATTATGACAATCACTCTTTGCAATCAATAAAGTTTATTCAAATATTATTCTTGCCTGAAACACCAAACTAGTTGGTAAACTAGAGAATGTATTTTTTTTTTAATATAGGTCCGTTCTTAATACCCGGTGATCCTGGCACCGGTATAGACCCTGTACCGCCGTACATAGAATCCACTCCGAAGCCGGAGGAACCTGATGAGGAAGACAACATCACTGTACCATGTAATATATTTGTTAATATCTAGATATTAGTAGAAAGGGAGTTATTAATAGTAAGGACTGGCGGCTCAATTGCTATCAATAGAAATACTCTGTCAAGTTCACATCTACGCAGTATGTATGTGGGGGGAAAGGGATTGTTAGTAATCGAGACTGAGAATCCCATTGCTGCTAGCAATATACTCAACCAGGTCGACCTCCTCGCGGTTCCCCCTGGAAACTATTATGATTAATTCCAGATGAATTCATCATGATGGGCTAACTGGTCTGTTTTCATCCTCATCGATCATCCTTCACTGGCGCCCCGCCAGCGTATAGCCCCCGTTAGCGCAGGCGGGGTTACCATTCCATTTTTATCCAATAAAAAAAAATAGCACAAGTGTAGATGGTTACTACTTATCAAGTTTGTGATACCATCGATGATGTGCAACACATACTGTTATTGACGTATAAATTCGATGGAAAGAAGAATCCATACGTTATTTTCAGGTAAATAAATAAATATTGGTCTTATTCAATCTATATTAGCAGAATTGATTTGAATACTGAATTCATACCCATTAATTTCTCTCTTTCCGTGAGTAGAGAAAGTAAATAAAACCTAACCTGAGAGATTATTTCAGGGTACGACAGAGCTGATACCTGAAACTTAACATACCTATTTACCAACTTATCAATAACTTTAAAAATTAATATGTAATTATTTTTAGATATATTGGACGGATGCCTGTTTATGTACCCACCGAATTACGGGTCCATAGCAGGGAAAAGTTATCTCGACTCTGTGGACCTCCACAACGACAGGTTCACGTGTAATGCGGCGGGTGGAAACAAGGTGCCACTTATTTTTAAGCGATTTCCAAAAACTTCCATAGCCACAAATAATTCAACCAATAAGTATCTACCAGAGATATATCTGAGAGATAAAAGCAAACGCCGCGCCCCTATTTCTCCCAAAGTATCTTTAAGCCCCCCCCCCCTCCCCATACCTTCTTTAAAATTAATAATAATAATAATATTTTTATTTAAGAAAGATACAGTTGCATAAGGTACAATTTACAATTTTTACAATTTATATACAACGAGAAAATATCTGCATTACCATCAGTCCCCAAACTAGGCCAGACCTGTATCTTGGGGACTATGAGTGCGATTACCTATTTATTAGTACACTTTATTTACCAAAAAATAAAATAAATAAATAAGGAAAACTATGTAAAATGGTGAGTACGTGTGTGCGTGCGTGCGTGTGCGTGTGCGTGTGCGTGTGCGTGCGTGCGTGCGTGCGTGCGTGTGTGTGTGTGTGTGTGTGTGTGTGTGTGTGTGTGTGTGTGTGTGTGTGTGTGTGTGTGTGTGTGTGTGTGTGTGCGCGCGTGTGCGCGTGCGTGTGCGTGTGTATGTGTGTATATGTGTACGCGCGCGCGTGTATATGTTGAATTGAATTCAGAGCTCTCCAGTACCGCCAAATCTGCAGTAAAGTAGGTTAAACCTTCGAAGAAAACTGCACTCAATTTGATGCAGCAATTTATGTGTAATACTGGAACGAACAGACAACCAGCGGATACAATTTCTAAAAATTATTCTTTTGGTTTCTATTGACCTTATACCAATTTAGCCCTCATATAAATTTTTCTTCAACATCTCCATGTACAAACATCGTCTACATACAGTTTTATTATATGTATTAGTAAGATTAAAATTAATACGCACGTTTTAGTGCCAACTGAGGCATTACACTACTAAATACGCCGTGGGAAGCTTTTTTTTTATAACACAGAGGGCAAACAAGTTTACGGCTCACCTTTCAGAAACTACTGCCGCCCATGAGCACCCAGCAACATCAGATGTATTATAGGTGTGCTCCTAAAGAATATGCTATTTTCTTGAAAGTTACGATGTCATATCAGTTCGAAAATACGCCGCTAGAAGTTTGTCATTTTCAGCTCCTTAAATGATTTCAAATTCATCTATATAATAAAGTCTATGTATTGGCAGATGCCTCCATATTTTTTAACTATAAAAATATTACTGCCAATGGTCTGCTCTCCTCAGGGACTTTACTGGTATCCGCAATGGATGGGCGCAATGCCCCATCATCCGTATTCCTCGTTGGTGAACCAGAAGAACAACTTCGAACCGCCCGGCGCATTCTATCCTCATCAAAAAGAATACGACGATGAACAGGGCAATGAATAATTTTAATTATAATAAATTATAATGAATATACAGGCTTACTGTTATTGCTTACAAATACATTTGTCGTTCCAAATGGTGATGGTAGGTGAGACATTTATAGGCCTTCTTATTATCTCTCATCTCTCGTATGGAAAAGACCTTTGAATATTATATTTTTTCTAATATTTCATATACAATTTATGTCTTCCACAAAAAAAACTTCAATTATGGATAAATCAGTTATTTCTATTTAAAAACTAAAGGACTAAACGAAACATTGATAATATTTCTATGAAACTAATCTAGAAGTATATCCTTTTAAATAAAAAAGATATAACTGACAGAGTTACGGGTTAATGAGCATAAAAAAACTTACAACCGAATTCAGAACCTGCACCTTTTTTTAAGACAGTTGAAAACATCTTTTAATATTTTTTTTTAAACCGAATTTATCTATGAAACTGGATCCTTAAGTAAATTAAACAAGATTTCGAGAAAGAGAGAAAAAATTAAAACTAAAGCATGACTGCAGTGGCTTTGAAATGTTATTAAATTAAATCCAATTGCATACAATAGTTTCGCAATATAAATCTAGGTATCATCATCATTTCCCCATTTGATCATAGGCCAAGAATTATGCAATAATAGAAGCAGAATCTCTTAAAGATAAATATATTTTTAAATAATTCACAATATAAAACAATATACAAAACAATTTCTAAATAAAACTTTCCAAAAATCTACTCTCAATAACACTGCCGCGAGGCAGTACAAAAAATGCAGGAGTCCCTGCTTTCACTTCAAAATACTTAGTCAATAATATTTCCCCTAAATTCTTAGACGGCTTTATTACATGCGGCATTTTATCGTAGCCCTCAAAGTAAACATTGATTTTCTCACAACTGTATTTATTTTCTTGATCCCATGGTGCTGGGAACAGCTGTTCAAGTTGATTCAATAGTGGCACATTCTCAGGACAAGCTTTGATGAAATCTGTCATTTGGTACTCTGGATACAAAAAGAGTACTGGCCATTTTAATATAGCATTATCAATATGTACCATAGCATCATGAGCTCCAGGCAAGTTTGGTTCTAATTTTGACAAATCAATATCATCCTCATCATCACAATTTGATATTTTTATACCTCTTTCAATTATGAGTCTTATTACTGCATCTTTTTGCTCATTATTCTTTGTCTCTAACCTTTCTTTCTTCCTCTGATCCCTTTCTTGTATTAATTTCTTCTTTTTAGCTGCATTCATAAGGTCTATAGTTTCTTTGTCTTTTGGCTGAATAACCAAGTATTTCTGACAATGCTCTATAGCCAAATCGTATTTTGCAATCTCTATAGCTGATTTTGCAGCTCTTAACATTGCTTTTATGTGATTTGGATTAAATGATAAGGCTTTCTCACTGTCATAGAGTGCAGATCTGTAATTTTTCAAATGCCAATGTGAAGCTGCTCTATTGTTATACAAACTAGCGTTTATTTCTGGATCATTGCATTTCACTTTTATACCTTCAGTGTAACTGTAAACATTTTGAAACAACTTTAAATATTTAAATTTTTTTTTTTTATTTTAAACATAAAATTGACAATAGTCATTTACTGTAGATATTATTATTTTTACTGTCTATATCTTATAGCTTTTCCAGTTACTATATTATTATATTTAATAAGTAAGGCACAAGTTCCGCCAACAAGACCTCAACTTTTAAATAGTCAAGTTTTTATTGACACAACATAGAATTGAAATTAAACTGAAAATGGTAAGTATTGCCTATAGATATGAACAATATTATAGACATAGTAAAATATGCAAAGTTTGCTTTTGCAATAAAATATTAACTGTAATGTATTAATATAAAAAAAATAATCACCCTAAAATAGCCAGCCTATAATTTTTATGTTTGAAATTGAAATTTCCATCCTCTTTATAACTAGTAGCTAGTTCCAGTGGTGTATTCTCTTCTGGATCATACTTCAACTTAGCAAGACCCTCAGCTAATGGTGACAGCTCACCATCATCAGGTGTGGACTTCATGAAGAATGGATGTTTCTCCATCTCTTCCTGGAAATATATTTAACTTTTCTAATATGTACCAATTAATTAATAAAGGATAAGATTTTTTAAGAGATAAAAATTGAATGCTTACTGCATCAGCACTATTAGCATTCAAAGTCAGAATGGTTGGGACATCATAATAAATTCCATAACATAAGTGACCATAATGGAGGTCAAACGAACAGGCTAGCAATAAGGCCGCCCATTACTAATAATCTAAATCCCTCTTAGACCAAGATTCAATACGTCCATACCCCGTAATTTCATTTAAACATTCCAATCTTAAAACCAAAACAGTCATGTAAGCACAGCTGTTTCAGAAACACGAGTGATTCCCAACCAGACGTGTCTCCTTCTAGTAATTACATGTTAGGATACAAATTTTGCTCATTACCTCCCACCGATCTTCTGGCCATCCTTCTGTATACCTCTTCTTTTCCAAGCCATTGATAAAGTCGTCTAGTTCTTTATCCAATTTCTGACACAAAGCTAGTCTCTCCTCGTCTGTCATCGATTTATTGCTGCTTTTTTTAACTTCGCCAGCCATTTGTGTAGGTTATAATAAATAAGAACACTTAACTATTCTACATATATAGTTTCTATTATAGTCAATTCTTTTCCTAGGTTAGCATTCATTAACTAACAATGGATTTCACTACATCCACGAAAACTTATTGAATAAAACAAATTATGAATTTAAAAATCATAACAAAACATGTGAATATGACAGTAGTGTGATAATGACACTGACTATTACTTTTTTAATATAATGTTTCTGAGCTTTAGAGATTGCAACTTTAGACGAACATTTTAAAAAAATATTCTTTTGTTTTATTGCTAATTTAGAGACAAGTTTTGAATTTTTTAATAGCTATCTTTTAGCCTACTAATTTAATAAAATTTAAGATATTACAAGATATTAATTCATACAACAAACAGTTAAAAAAATCACAACGTTTCATAAAAAATATATATGCTATTAAACCAATAAAAATAATAAAATCCTTAGTACATTATTAATATGAAAGTAAGTTTGTTTATTTGTGATATAGTGTGTTATTAAACCTAATAGCGCCTTACCGCCTAAACCAATGGGTAAACAATAAAGTTTGGTATACAGATACTATATAGAATGGAGCAAAATGTAGGTTTTTTTTTATCCCTGACAGTGAACATATCCTCGTCACACAAACAAAGTAACAGCTGAAAGTTTGTTAAGATTAATAAAAAACAGACCTTGCACAATGATATGATTCAATAAGCTTCATGGCTTGTTTATACAAAATGCATAATTTTTGAGAATTGCAAAAGCCATTATAATTTCTGTAAACAATATTAATAAACTAAAAAAAGTATATATGCAATTATATACCAGGATTATTGTTATAACGTAAGTGGAGAACTATTAATCATATATCGTTTAATCATATGGTGCAAATGTCAAAAAATTAAAACATAAGTCAGTCTTTTAAATGTTTTTTAAATATTTTTTAATCCAAGAAAGAGTTATACTTTTAGAAGAAACTGTAAACGTCATGTAATTTCTTCTATAAATATTAATATTAGGAAAATTATATTATTAATTTACTATATAATAATAATATTATAACTGAAAATCTAACCAATTTTAATGTTTTGTTGGCCAAATCTTTTTGTAGTTTATAAGACAGAGAGGGAACTATTTCGAGGTGATCGATTCTTGTTTTAAACTTACAACTCATTGGCAAGATTCAATCAATTCATAGATTAGAGATAGTAGAAATCTGGCATTCCCTTTCTACGATCAAAATGATTGACTGTTTTCTAACTTGAGCAAATTTTGTTAACCGTGTATTGAGCGCAAATTTAAGATTTTTAGCGTTCAGAAAATATGTCAGTGTAGCTATCATTATGACAGCATTGTAACTGTCAAAAATAGTCTGTGTTTTGGCTTCTTTACTATTTATTTTTAATAACTAAAATTTAATAATATTTCACAATTTTTAATATTTTAGCATTTAAAAAAGTTTTTAACAATTTAGGTAATAAAATATGTGATAATCAATTTTTTTACAAAACCATAACCTCTGTGTCCAAACCGGCTTGTATTTATTAGTCCAAATTTAAAAAAGAACATCATGTCTGACGCTTGGGAAGAGATTCAAGCTGTGAAAAGTAAGAGGAACAGTTTAAGAGAAAAACTAGAGAAACGGAAAAAGGAACGGCAAAATATTTTGGGCGCGAACTTGGCACCGCCTGACAAGAGTGAAGGATCACCGAGCGGCAAAGATCGGGTCGTACATAGCCCGGCCCCGCTGAAGAACGACTGTAAGTTTAGTATATAAAATTTAAAAATGGGATTTTTTAAAGAAAGTAAAAATATTACAGTTTCCTTTTCAAAATAGACAATGTAGGCATCAATTTCATTCTTTCATATAAAAGTTGTAGAATGGATTCCCTTTGAAATTTCCCTCCACTAACATTACTAATTTTGGGTTTTTGCATATAAATTCTAAAAGGGGACAGATAAACTAGCATCTCATATTGCTAAATCAATAAGCTTAATTTACATTACAAACTATAAAAGTAAATAGATAGATACTCTTTATTGTTTGCTCTTTATGCTTGATTGTTTTAAAGATTACAGTAGTAAACTAATTTTATGGCATTAGTGCCATTAAAGTTAGTTTCACTAAATCAAAACAATTTCATTTTAATTCAAATGCAAATAAATTGATACTGTCTTTACTGTCTGGCTGAGTGATAATTATTAACAATACTTATAGGAACATATATATTAATTAGAATAAAAAATATTTTTCAGCCCCTCAAAGAACAGATAAACCTAAACAAGTCCCATCAGTATCATTAGAGATGCGATTACTGCAAGTGTTATCAGACATGCAGTTGCAATTACCAGCGACTGCCAGCGCCCTAATGCCAGGACTTGGGGATGTCGATGCAGGCATAGTGGCAAGTCTTCTTCAAAAATTTGCCACCCAGAAACTTATAATGTAAGTAATATTTCATATTTATAAATATTTCATATTTTTATATTTACATTTCATATTATTACATTAGATGTCTAATAATAATAATAGATAAATGTTATCCCTATACCATGGAATTAAAAAAAAAATTAGTAGATACCCAAATCTAAATTCATTTCTAACCACACAGTTTTGCTTTTAGTCAAATATGCTGAAATATTCTTACTAATTGTATAATTATTTATCATATAATATTTCATCATATATGAAAATAGTTAAGATTGTGTTTCACAAAAAAAAAACAACTTCAATTATGTAAAAATTAACTATGGAACCAATTTTGATAAAATTTCTATGAAACCAATCTCTAAGTATATCTTTTCAGATTAAGATTTTTTTTAAATTAAATTACAACTGACAGAGTTATGAGGCATAAAACATGAAAAATACAACTAAATTGAGATCCTCCTTCTTTTTGAAGTTGTTTGATTATTTAACTTCACTTATGCCTTGTCATGTGATATATATTTTTTTTATTTAAAATGTAATATTTGTACTGCAATATAAGTATTTGATTTTTTAAATATCAATGCTCTATAGCTACTTATTCTGCTATTTAAGCTTCACTATACTTAATTATGTATTGTAAATAGAATAAAGGAGCGTTCAGAGGGCACTTCGGATGGAGATATTGAAGTAGTGAGTGCGGAGTGTGTACGACTGGCAGCCGTACTGGCTGCTCTCATAGAGGAACAGTCTACTACCAGCAAGAGGAAGGGTATTAAAACTTTATAAGCCTTCAATACTAATTATATGGAATCAAACTATAAATATGATCAGTCCATTACATCTATAGAAAAAAAATGTTGATTTTTTTAATGGTGCACTATTGATGACTAGTATGCTCGTATGGTGAGATACCAACAAATGATATATGTAAGTCAGTTGGCTTATAATGATAAATTCATTAATTTAGGAACTAACTATCATAGTATCCAGATGGAAACATCTAGAGATTGAGCTGACAAAGTATATTACTAGAAAAATTACCACTAGTCATCCAATATAATTATAATTACTATAATATACATTCTTGTAACACTGGATCACTCTAGCCAGGATGACATTTACAGACTAACTTTTTTATGATCTATCTACTTTAGTACACAATAATAATAATAGCACAGAATAAAAACTAAACTACTGATTTTGATAATATTTCTATTGGACCAATCTAAAAGTATGTGCTTCAGAATAAATAGTGGAGTTTAGTTTTAACTAACATTTAAAAAATACAACCAAATTGAGTTGTTAATAAATATATTAAATCATTCTTTGGTAATGGTAGGCTAATATCCTTCTCTTATAGAAACAAATCTATGCCCAACAGTGGCATGTTAATAAGCTGTTATGAATGGAGGAAAGAACTAATGATATCAAATACTGATAATTTTTCCAGGCAACAATGTTACTGAAGAAAGTACAAAGGTCAAAGTAGCAAAAACAACTACAGAAGAAAAGAAAACAGCAAAGGGTGATACCGATATAATGGTAAGTGGTATTTTATTATTATATGAATACTAGTTTTTACCTGTGACTTTGTCTGTACAACTGAGATATATTTACATTTTTATAGGCCCTTCAAACCGAAACACAACTGCTTCACTGTAGAAACACGAATGGGACAGAGGTTCCCAAGTAAACGACTTATGTACAAAATCTTACTCTGGTAAAATATAAAACGTCGCTGTGAAAATGCGTGCGCGTGATAATTCAACGCCTTTTAGGACGGCTTTATTGACATTTTGGTATAAATACACTAATGGAAGTCTTCAATAATAACTAAATGTTTTTTAATATTCAATTATTAAGGTTATCGCAAAATAAGGCCAGATTTATAAAAAAAAAATTCATGTTTTATTTGTAGAAGTTGGCAGGTATGGTAAAACTAACATTACTCTGTCATATAAATTTAGTGTAACAAAAATAAGTATTATTTTTGTACCATATATGTTATGCTTTATATACAAACCTTATAAACTTTCTTCTTTCGAGTTCTCAAGGTTGACTGGAAGAAATCCCTTTAAGGGATAAGTCTGTCTGTGTACATATTGGCTATAACCTAATATCTATACTATAAATGAATATACGAGAGCTATATAGAGATAGAGATAGCTAGCTAGAGATATATAAATAAATAATGTGCATAAAACAATGAAATAACTGATTTATTACATATCGTTAATTGCTTGAGTTTCTAGTAATTAATTGATTACATACTATTACTCTGTTTCTCTGTCCTGTTAAATTTAGATTAATAGATTAATTTTTATTTCTCCACAGTCATTATTAGCAATGCCATCGAGTAGAGAAAAGGCAGTCAAGAGGGTTGGAGAGGAGATCATGGACTTACTCAGTAAGCCCACTGCCAAGGAGAAGTCTCTCGCTGACAAATTTAAAAGTCAAGGAGGTAACGCAATATAGTAAACTATTTTATCTTGTTTAGTCGTTTAAAAATAAAGACAATCAATCTGGAGTGGTAATGGGATGGTCACAAAACACATGTTCGCGACATTATTTGTATATATCGTAATTTATAGTTGTTAAGTCCTAGTTAATCGTTTTGTATTCTGTTATTTTATATAGATTTACATAGATTTAAGATAGTGTAAGTTAAATAAAGTATTCCTTTGCGTGTTGTCATTATTACCTACGAATAGAAATTGTAACAATAAATAGAATTAAGAAATTGTAAATTGAAATAAAATAAATAAATAGACGCTATAGAGTACCGATCTGAAGAGACACGCGTCTCGTTCATTTTCGCCCCGTCCCGCTCGCACAGATCGCTATCGCGAGTTGGAAACGTTATCGTGCGAGCGGGCGGGTATAAAGATAGGCCGCCTCTCGTCGAGCGGCATTCGCTTCCGGGCAGCGGCGCACTACACTCGAGAAGAAATAGGACAAGAAGAAAAAATACTCTCTTCAGACGGTACCGGAGGCTTCAGAATAGTAATCCCTGTGTTTCACTCCAGCCTGAACCAACGCCCCTACAGTCCACGCTCACCGTACGGCAGTCCACACCGTTCATCGTGGTCCTTCGAGAAGCCGGATTGCTGGAGGAACACCGTTGGTACATCGAGAAGCCGGATCGCTGGAGGAAGACCATTCTGAAGCCGGATCGCTGAAATGCCGACTACGAGAAACATGAAGTCGTCGCAACAAAAAATCGCCGTCACCGAAGCCACAACGTCCGCCGCCACCACGTCGACTACGGCCGCCGGAACGCTGTCCGTCGCTGCCACGCCGTCCGTTGCTGCCACCACGTCGTCTGCGGCTGTCAGAACGTCATCTGTCGCTGCCACGTCGTCTACCGCCGCCACCACATCGACTACGAACACGTCCGGCGATACGACGACCACAGGAGCCACGGAGACTACCGAAGCCACAGGAACGACAGAGGAGACAGCAAGGAAGAAGGAACCGAAGCACGGCACGGCACGCACGGTTCGCACCACGGCCTCGCAGAAGAAGAAGGCTCTGGCCAAGGCACGGGAGGAGCTACTTCGAAAGGAGGTGGAATTGGCCGCCGCACGTGTCGCCGCCCTGGAAGCCGAATCAGAGGACGACGAGGAAGTAGAAGACGACGACGCTACCGTCAGAAGAGAACGAACGTCGGATTGGGTTCATCGAAGCACGCTGGCACTCACGATGGAGCCGCATGTACCAGAGATAGAAGAAGTCACCGGCAAGCGTCAGGGGTTCGTCCCATCGAGACCCGTTGAAGAGGATTCGAGAGCGCCGCCGCCACAGCCGAGCAGCGACGCACTTCACCGGGACCACGCACGCCACGTTGACCCACATGCCGCCATGCCTACGATAGCAGCAGCGATGCAGTCGATGAAGAAAGAAGAACCGGTGCTGAAGGTGGGCATCGATTGTAATGAGTTTGCGATCGCCATGCAGATGGCCGCTCGCAACATACTGCCCTCCAGCGTCAAGAGTCACCGAGTTGCCAGTCTTCAATGGATCGTCGAGCGAGTGGTTACCATGGAAGATGGCCTATGAAGAGAGCGCAAGTCAACTCACAGAACAAGAGAACCTAGCAAGACTGCGCAGAAGCTTGAAGGGGGCCGCAAAGGACGCGGCACGCTCCCTATTCGTCGGGTCTACGACCGCAGAAGAAGTAATGAAGATGTTAGCCGCGAGGTTCGGCCGCCCTGGAGCACTCGTCACAGCCGAACTGAACAAACTCCGCGCGCTACCACGACTCTCGGACAACGCAAGAGACGTCTGCCTCTTCGCAAGCAAGGTGCAGAACGTCGTCGCCACGATACGAGCGCTGAACAAGAGTCACTACCTATACAACGAAGAAATAGTGAGAAACGTCACAGAGAAGATGCCGTCGGTACTACGCTTCAAGTACTACGATTTCGCCAACGACCAACCGGAGGGACAACCGGACCTCATAACACTCTCTCAGTTCCTGCAAAGGACCGCCGCACGATGTGGAAACTTCGCCCCCGCCGAGGAGATACCGTCCGAAGACCGGCGGGAGTCCGCTCCTAGGAAGACGGCGAAGACATACACGACGCAGGAGAAACCCGCTACACCACCGTGCCCGATGTGTCGACGAGAGGGACACGCTCCATCGGACTGCAAGACGATGAAGGAAGCAGACACATCGGCGAGATGGGAGTTAGCGAAGACTCATAGGCTGTGTTTCCGTTGCCTCAAAGTGAGAAGATTTCGCCACGCCTGCAAGAGCAAGAGATGTGGAGTGGATGAGTGCACGCAGACTCATCACCCTCTGCTGCACACCACGCGACAACAGCCGGAGAATGAAGTAACAACACACGTCGTCGAGGACAAGTCCGCCGCAGTCACCGCATCGGCAAGGGAAAACGACAAGATCGCGTTCCTGAAGATCCTGCCGATACGAGTCACCGGTCCCACGGGAACGTGCGACACCTACGCGCTACTGGACGACGGGTCGACTTGCACCATCATCGAGACGACGGTGGCGGAGCGAATCGGTGCTACGGGTCCCCCCGCACCATTCTACATGGAAGGTGTGGCCGGGGCACGGATCAACGCAGCTCAATCGACGCGTGTTCACTTCAAGATCCGCGGGCGGAATTCACAAGAATACACAGTGGGGGCACGGACGATGGACAGACTGCAGTTATCACCGCAGTCGGTACCACGCAGCGTCATCAAGGGCTGTCCACATCTGCGGGACATAGAGAGGGAATTGGTCTATGAAGAGGGCAAACCGACGGTACTGTTGGGGCAAGACAACTGGCACCTACTGCTGGCCCACGAAGTCAGAAGAGGATCCGACACGCAGCCGGTCGCATCACTCACCGACCTGGGATGGGTACTGCACGGTACGAGTCGCGGCAGGACAAGACAGCAGGTGCACAGAATCAGCCACATAGTGACGACACATGAAGAGGAACAATCGATGGAAGAAATGATGAAGCAACATTTCGCGCTCGAATCGCTGGGAATCGCACCGAAGAAGTCTTACAATGAAGAGGAACGTCGCGCCCTACGCATTTTAGAGGAGAAAACTCGTCCGTTACCGGCGGGAGGATACGAGACGGGGTTATTATGGAAGAAGGACGACCCTGTGCCGCCGGACAACTACGAATCGGCAATGCGACGTCTCCAACTGGTCGAAAGGAAACTCGACAAGAATGAAGAAATTAAGAAGAGGTATGAACAACAAATGGACACGCTACTCAAGAACGGGTATGCCGAAGTCGCCCCGCCACGGAGTTCCCAACGGGTGTGGTACCTGCCACACTTCGCCGTCATCAACCCGCAGAAACCGGGGAAACTGCGGATCGTGCACGACGCAGCAGCCAAGACGAAGGGCATCAGTTTGAACGACATGCTGCTGCCGGGCCCCGACTTACTTCAATCGCTACCGGGGGTCCTCATGCGGTTCCGGCAACGACGGGTGGCAGTCACGGCGGACATAAAGGACATGTTCATGCGGGTCACCATACGGGAAGAAGATAGGGACATGCAACGGTTCCTGTGGCGAGGAGATCGACGAGGGTCCACCTGTGGAATATAGGATGAAGAGTGTCATATTCGGCGCAACATCGTCACCGTGTACAGCAATCTACGTCAAGAACAAGAACGCAGAACAGTACAAGGAAGAGTTCCCGGAGGCAGCAACGGCGGTGGTCATGAACCACTACGTCGACGACTACCTCGCCAGCTTCGACACGGAAGAGCAAGCCGTACGCGTCTCAAGACAGGTCGCACAGATCCACGGTCGAGCCAACTACTATCTCCAACGGTGGGCGTCGAACTCGCATCAAGTGCGCGCCGCGTTCTCCGACACCGGCGGGGACAGCGTGGTACAACTCGACGCGGAGAAGATACTGGGGATGGTATGGCGACCTTCTGAAGACACCTTAGGCTTCAACTTCAACGGACACAAGCTTCCGCCACAGATAGCCAGCGGGGAACAGACGCCGACGAAGAGGGAAGCGCTACGAGCGATTATGTCGCTGTTCGATCCACTGGGCCTCGCCACTCCCATCACCATACAGGCGAAGAAGATATTGCAGGAGACGTGGCGTACCGGTATCGACTGGGACACCGAGCTGCAACCACGGGAAGCGGACGCCTGGCGGAGCTGGATGGACCACGTGCGACGGCTGTCCGCGCTGGAGGTGCCGCGGTGCTACCCGGAGGTAGCCACGGCCGATACAGCGGAGCTGCATACATTCGTCGACGCCAGCTCGGACGCGTACGCCTGTGCCGTGTACTGGCGGGCCGTAAGCGCGACCGGCGAGGTCCACGTGTCGCTGATCGCGGCAAAGGGACGAGTGGCCCCACTCAGCAAGGTGACCACGATACCGCGACTGGAGCTGCAAGCGGCCGTCCTCGGGTGTCGCCTATCGCGCACGGCAGTCGAAGAACACGACCTGAAGCCCGCTCGCCGAGTATACTGGTCGGACTCACGCACCGTGCTCGCATGGCTACGCACCGGTCCTCGCGCATACAAGCCGTTCGTCGCGCATAGAGTCGCCGAGATCGTCGAAGAAACGAAGACGAACGAGTGGAGATGGATACCGACGCGGCACAACGTAGCAGACGACGCCACACGCGACCCACCGACGGACTTCGGCTCGCAGCATAGATGGTTCCGTGGGCCGGACTTCCTGTACCTTCCCGAAGACCAGTGGCCGCGTGAAGATAGTACGAGCGACGATAGTCAAGCGGAAACGGGAGAAGAACGCGTACACAAGCTACAGAACGCGACGCAGTTGTCTATAGCATTACCCGATCCGTCACGTTTTTCTAATTGGTTGAAACTTGTTCGCAGTTCAGCACGAGTGTTGCAGTTCATCGACCTCCTGCGACCGACCAGTCAACGCTGTACCGCCATCCGAAAGAGGAACAAGAAGAAAGAGAGCACCGACCCCACTTGGACCCGCACGAAGAAAGTCGATAGAGAGAAGACGAAGATGAAAATCAAGAACAGCAATAGTCCATCTGTGTGTTTCATCCCCATAGACACACACTACCTAGATCGCGCGCGACGACTATGGATTCGCGCGATACAACAAGAGGCGTTCGGCAACGAAATCGCAGTATTGAAACATGGGAAACAGCTGCCGTCATCCAGTCGACTCATACAGCTGTCGGTCGTCATAGACAACGACGACATTCTGCGACTTCGATCGAGAATAGCGGCCGCCGCCGATTTGTCAGCCGAGCAACGAGAGCCCCCATCGTCGACGGAAACCACGCCTGGGTGCGCCTATACATCGCATGGGTGCATCGGAAACTTCACCACGGCGGCTTCGAGATCACCACGAACGAGGTGCGACAACACTTGTGGGTGTTGCGCCTACGACACGCCGTCCGCAGTGAACTGAAGAGGTGTCAGCTGTGCCGCCTACGAAGAGCAAGACCGGCGCAGCCATCAACGGGCAACCATCCACATAGCAGGCTGGCGCATCATCAACGACCGTTCACGTTCACCGGCCTAGACTACTTCGGGCCTATGACCGTGACAGTGGGCCGCACTCACCAGAAGCGGTACGGAGTGCTCTTCACCTGCTTAACGACGCGCGCAGTCCACCTGGAAATCGCCGGCAGCCTCAGCACGGACTCCGCCATAATGGCCCTGCGGCGCTTCATAAGCCGCAGAGGGTGTCCCACGGAATTATGGTCCGACCAAGGCACCAACCTCAAAGGTGCTGACGTCGAACTGAAGAAAGCAGCCGAGGAAGCCATCCAAGAAGAGTCATCAGTCCATTTCATCCGGTGGCGCTACATTCCCCCGAGCGCACCCTTCATGGGAGGTGCGTGGGAACGGCTGGTGCGTAGCGTGAAGACCGCACTAGCCGCTACGTTGAACGAGCGGGCCCCCAAGGAAGAGGTCCTCCACACTCTGCTGGTCGAGGTCGAGCACACCCTCAATAGTCGACCGCTAACCCACGTGTCAACATCGGCAGACGACGACAGCGCCCTAACCCCCAATCACTTCATATTGGGCGGTCCATCGCGCGTCCCACTGCCAGGCAGCTTCACAGAGAGCGACGCGGCGGGACACAAGGAGTGGCGTGCCAGCCAGAGGCTAGCTGACTGCTTCTGGAACCGGTGGGTGAAGGAGTACCTACCCGAGTTGCAACACCGGCGGGAGCCCCGAGCTACACACGGAGCCATCAAAATGGACGACCTGGTCCTAATAGCTGATGGGACCTTGCCTCGCAACACGTGGCCGCGAGGCGTGGTGGTGGCGACCTACCCTGGACCAGACGGCGAGATCCGAGCGGTCGACGTGCGGACGAACAAGGGCATCCTACGGCGACCCACTAAGAAGCTGATCATACTGCCCACATCGACATCGAGCGACGCGAACACGAGTTAACTCCAGCTACGAGAGCTGCGGCGGGAGATTATGTTCGCGACATTATTTGTATATATCGTAATTTATAGTTGTTAAGTCCTAGTTAATCGTTTTGTATTCTGTTATTTTATATAGATTTACATAGATTTAAGATAGTGTAAGTTAAATAAAGTATTCCTTTGCGTGTTGTCATTATTACCTACGAATAGAAATTGTAACAATAAATAGAATTAAGAAATTGTAAATTGAAATAAAATAAATAAATAGACGCTATAGAGTACCGATCTGAAGAGACACGCGTCTCGTTCATTTTCGCCCCGTCCCGCTCGCACAGATCGCTATCGCGAGTTGGAAACGTTATCGTGCGAGCGGGCGGGTATAAAGATAGGCCGCCTCTCGTCGAGCGGCATTCGCTTCCGGGCAGCGGCGCACTACACTCGAGAAGAAATAGGACAAGAAGAAAAAATACTCTCTTCAGACGGTACCGGAGGCTTCAGAATAGTAATCCCTGTGTTTCACTCCAGCCTGAACCAACGCCCCTACAGTCCACGCTCACCGTACGGCAGTCCACACCGTTCAACACAAAAGTTCTAGAGTGGCGACCCCATACAGGCAACCTCAATGTAGGACGACCCTCCACTAAATGGAGTGACGATTTCAAATGCATTGCAGGATGTCAGTGGATGCAGGTGGCTCAGGACCGTTCCTTATGGCAGTCTATGGGGGAGGCCTATGTTCAGCAATGCTTGGATAACGGCTGTGATGATATTGATAATGATGAGTAATTTCAAAATAAAACGGACAAAAAAGTATAATATTCGATTGTAATATTTTTTTTTTATTTTTTTACTTTTTGTGACTATTTTAAATCGATTTAAACAATTGTTTTTACAACAAATAGAATTAGAACAAAAACAATTCTGTTTGTCCTGTTTTATGACGAGCGAAGCTAGCGTTTTTCTTTATGGAGCGAAACATTGTTTGCCGCAGATCCAAATCTGCATGTAGTCATGCAATTCTACTTCTAAGTTCTAATAAGTACATTGTAAATTTCATTAACATTTCATTGCCGTGTGGTCCCAGCATAGAATAGGCCACCCATTCCTTTCCTGTGAGTATCATAAGAAGTGACTAAGGGAGCTTAACGGTCGAGGGAGGGGTAGCAGCATCCCTGTTTTAACATCACTAAAGTTTATGCGGTTTCCAACCAGTCAGCCAAGCGTGACACCTACTGGCAAAATCCAGCCTTTTGGGGGAGGCCTTTGTTCAACAATAGAGAGAAGATGGCTGATATGACGATGATGATGAGGGTATAACAGCACCCCATTGTTTATGCGTATTCACGAATGAAATGCCTATCTCTTTTGCAAAGTAACAACTACTTGTTCATGCTACTTCTAAACTGTTCTCTTATTAAAATGCTTACGAATTCTCATCTGTGATGTGAATGTCTTTGCCTCAGGAGCACAAGTAATGGAGTTCTGCCCGCACGGCACCCGAGCCGAGTGCATGCGTGCATCAGGACCCGACGGCTCCGGACCCGCGCCCCACTACAGCTGCAAGAAACTGCACTTCAAAAAGATCATACAGAGTCACACGGATGAATCCCTCGGTGACTGCTCCTTCCTCAACACTTGCTTCCACATGGATAGCTGCAAGTAAGTTATATGAATATTTACTCTATCTGGGTACAAGATATCTATGACATAATTTTTTTTTTGTTAATCTGAATCGCCTGCTCTTGGTAAAATTCTATAAGATTTCCCCTCCCTGTTACCTATGACTTTAAATAATGAAATTTTTACGTCACCTAGATGAAAAATCTAATTTGGAGGAAATGAAATTATTGTGTTTTAAATATTGATAACTACCAAAAAAAAATTTTATAAAAACGTAGTACATCTAATTACTTACAATTTAAATAAATAAAAATAAATAAAAAAATAAATTATTATGTATACAAAAGACTTAGTATAACATGTATAATCTAAGATGTATACAGGCGCCGGTCCAACCTTCAAGAATTAGTTTGTTCTCTCGTGATAGTTACAAAAATATTAAAAACATAAAGGTATTGGATACAATTTTATGAGCCTATCGACCTCAATATACTGTGAAAATACCAGAGGGAGACTTTGTACAAAAGTCGATTGCTTGGGCACCTCTGACACATTCGTGTTTCAACCGTGAAGCAGTTGTGTTTGCATGACTATGTTTCGGTTTGAAGGGTGGGATATGGCGTGAATTTACTGGGTACAGAGGAATAACACCTGAGTCCTCAGGAATGACAACGCATGGGGAGTATCATGGGTGAAACAGTATACTCTGTTATGTCCATGGTACTGCTCATGTCTATAGGCGACGGTTACCACTTTCCATCAGGTGGGCCGTCAGCTTGTTTGCCATTCTAAGTTGTATAAAAAAAAACCCTTGAAAGTGTGACGTCACAAGACTGTATTAGTGTTGTGGGTATGCCCATCGTGCCCGTGACGGTAGATCCGCGCTTTTTTTTTATACCACTGAGGTGGCAAACAAGCATACGGCCCACCTGATGGTAAATGGTTATCGTAGCCTATAAACACCTCCAATACCAGAGGTATTACGCGTGCGTTGCCGACCCTGAAGAAACCTCTTTACCCCCCTTTAGAAAAACCCCATGCTGTAGTCGCTTGTATGTATATAGAGAAATAGTTAATATTTCATCTCTTTCTTCTGAACAATTCTTTTTTAACTTAAAAAATATGAATACTATAATAATTTTATAGGAGGTATCCATTTTTATGAATAAAATGGATAGGATTTAATCTAATTTATCGTTTTTTTTCTAGATATGTTCACTATGAAGTAGACAATACAGATCCTAATGCAAACGCGCACAAACCTAGCTTGGAGACTACAAGCAAGGGCGCCCATAACGGTAAGACAGTTGTATCAATAAAATTAAACTTTCTGATTTCGTGTTAAGATTTGAAATCTCACATCAGAATAGCTTGAAAATCAAACTTTAACTCTTTCTTCAACATAATTCTTATTTTCGGCTAAAAGAATAGCCACATAGAACCTCCCTTAGTATCTATATATAAGATATATAAGACTAACAATCAGTCCAGGCTTCACATGGTTTTTTTTTTTTTTAAATAAAGTACAAAAGTTTGTAGTATGTTTTTTTTTTACTTTAACCATTACAAACAATAAGTCAAATCTTTCCTCTTTATAATCTTAGTTTAAAACAAAAAATAATGTATAAGTCACAGAGCTCACAGTATTTCATTGTCACCTAAACTCATATATTGGGTATACATGAGTGAATACAAATGCATGCCTTTCGAGACAGATAGCAGTAATAAAAATATTCATTAATAGGGGTAAATGTACCAGCACCAAAGCCAGATGGAGTCCTAACCCTCACACCGCCACAATGGATTCAATGCGACCTGCGTTATTTAGACATGACCTTTCTAGGTGAGTCTATTTTCATTATGTTTTTATAACTAATAACGCAACTTTTAAAATATTTGTAGTCTAGTGTTATTTAATTCATTATAATGGTTACTTCATTTTCTCGCACTGTATAACTATGTTAAAGTAAATGCTGTGAATTAATATTAGGCATGTGCATTAATATTGTATTATATTTAATGTTTGTTATACCTATATGTTATAATGCAATATGCTGTTGGTGTTCTTTAAGTAAATAATTTTGAATTTACGAGGTACAGAGAAATAACACCTGAGTTCTCAGGAATGGCAACGCATGGGGGGTATCATGGGTGAAACAGTACACTCTGTTATGTCCAAGGTACTGCTCATGTCAATAGGCGACGATTACCACTTTCCATCAGATGGGCCGTCAGCTTGTTTGCCATTCTAAGTTGTATAAAAAAAAAGTTATATAATTTATTAGACATCCTTATTTTAAACCATTATTATTTTCACATAGGTGACACACGAGTCTCAGATTTAAAAAAATCACAACGGTATAAATTATATGTGTAAATTTTTCATTGTGACAACCTCAAAAGAGCCTATTTAGTCTCCAGCTAAAAGTCTATTGAAATTTTTACATATCTATGACTTGCCCGATCTATTTTGCCGCTCCGGGCAAAAATGAATATCACTTAAGTACACTACGTTCAACTACGAACTTCTACATGTTTCCATTCAAAATTACCCAATTAAAATGACAAAATATACATTGTACAGGCAAGTTTGCTGTGATTATGGCGGACCCGCCGTGGGATATACACATGGAGCTACCATATGGTACCATGTCGGACGATGAGATGCGATGTCTTGGTGTACCACAGCTGCAGGACAGCGGCCTCATATTTCTCTGGGTTACTGGCAGGTAAATTGATGTGAATTATTAATATTATTAATGCGAAAGTTTGTTGTGATGTTTGTTACTCTTTCACACAGAAACTACTGATGGGATTTGAATGAAATTTGGTGCACAGGTAGATTATATCCTAACTTAACATATATATACTGATTCACACGAGATACAATACTAGTAATCTATATAAATTGTCCTGTATGTACCTACATACTACTCTTCAAGCTTAAAAGATGAATCAAACATAAAGGGAAATATTTTGCGCAGTCAAAATGTATATAAGTACATATAATTATTTTTATTTAACATTCATATTAACCATTAATATAATTTCTTTTTTAATTTTTAAAATTAAATTACTCTGTGAAACTCAAGCTACTTCCATCGTGAATGCGTCTATAAACATCGACATGTTTCGTACATTATAAATATTTTGCTTCGTTATAAATATTTTTTGACATGGAACCAATACGGATATAAACGCATTGTTTGCAAAAAGTATTGTGAAAATCGGTCGAATCGAAAGGAATCGACTATTAAATCACATAAGTACACCATATGCATAATTATTCCCTTCATTAGCACATTAAAGAATAAGTAAACATAAAATAAACGTAGGGCCATGGAACTCGGTCGGGAGTGCCTCAAGCTGTGGGGCTACGAGCGTGTAGACGAGTTGATATGGGTGAAGACCAACCAGTTGCAGCGGATCATACGCACTGGCCGGACCGGACACTGGCTCAACCACGGGAAGGAACACTGTCTGGTATGATTCCATTGAAAATTTATATCATTTTCATAGCAGTACAGTGTCTCAAAAAGTTGAGAAAAATACGATGATTATTGGAAAAGTAAAAATAAATTCACTTTCTAACTGGTTTATTGGCAGGAAAATGTTTTTTAATTTTTTTTTTTTTTATATATGTTTATATGTTATAAATACAATACATAAATGTTCCAAATTGCATTAGTCGTTTATTGCATTACTAATGTCTATTTCTTTTCTATTCCATATATACTCCATATCTATACATGATTTTGATAATCTATGATTTGTTGGATTCGTCTCCGCCCCGAATAGAATAGGATAACTATTTCAATATATAGAAAAAATTCGCTTAAAAAAATTCTTAGGCGGTACGAAGTTCGCCAGGTCAGCTAGTATTCTAATAAAAGTAACTCCATTAAAATCAATTTCTCGTTACAGGTGGGCATGAAAGGAAACCCTGAGAATCTGAACCGGGGACTCGACTGTGACGTCATAGTGGCTGAAGTTCGCGCCACGTCGCACAAACCAGACGAAATATATGGTATAATTGGTAAGTATTTTGAAATAAGTTGCCACGCTTGGCAGGCGGGTTGCCAACTGCAGTCTGGCTTTTAATGGTGTTTTAAGAGGAATGCTGCTGCTCATCCCTCCACCGTAAACTCTCTTAGTCGCCTCTTACGACACTCACGGGAAAGGAACGTGTGGCCCATTCTATGCCAGGACCTACAAATGCAATACAATACAAACACAGTAAATTTGTTAAATTCTCGTTGTGTATAAATGTAGACATCATGTTTATTTTATTTACAGAGAGGCTCAGTCCTGGTACTAGGAAAATAGAACTCTTCGGTCGACCGCACAATGTACAACCTAATTGGTAAGTGTCTGCTTTTAAAACCTACAAAAAATAATCTACTTACAACTAAAACAATTTTAAATAAGTTATTAAAAATTAATTAACAAATTGTTTTTGTTAAATCAATGCACCGTCATTTACTCTCTCTGTTTAACGTAACGGTAAAGAATGGTAAAGAATGCCGGTTTTCAAAAACCAACTATAATATTTGTATGTTTACTGTAGGATCACACTAGGCAACCAGGTGGATGGTGTGAGACTAGTGGACCCTGATCTCATAGCGGCGTTCAAGAAGCGTTACCCCGACGGCAACTGTATGGCGCCGCCCGCGCCCGACCCCGCGCTTGCCTGACCGACAGCGAAGCATACCAACATTGATGTAGTATTAACTAACTAGATGTACAATCATTAAGAAAATGTGTAAATAATATATGTATAATAATATATAATAATAAGCATCATATCAGCCGTTAACTGTCCACTGCTGAATATAGGCCTCTTCGGAGGTTTTGTCAGTACTTGCCACGCTTAGCAAGCAGCGGGTCTACCATGAAAATAAATTCCGAAATTTCGGACTCAATTTCGTGTTTTTGTTTATACCAAAATCGGACCAATAAATGGGAGTTTAACATTTCGTTCGTCATACATCCTATCATAAAAGTCCAAAGGAACAATATTTTAACATTTTTAATATTTCCAAACGGCATGTATTATGTAATTTTAACATCAATTTTGTGTTTCGTTTGGCTCCGAAATTTCGGAAAACATTTCATGGTAGGCCCTCAGGTTCGCAACCACAGTTAGGCATTGATTATGTTTTAAGAGAGATACTGCTAGGCCCATCCCTCGACCCTTGAGTTCCCTTAGTCGCCACTTACGACACCCATGGGAAAGGAAGGCGTGGCCATACATTTAAATACAATATAATTAATTGTAATTATTTTTTACTATCAGATGTAAAAGATAGATGTGATTTGCGTTCGTAAAAACCTAAGATACACAGTTATTAAGAAGACATGTACATAAATATTAGTAATTTAAATTTTAGCTATATTTAATTATAGTTATTTTTAACTATTTTATATTATCAGTTATTATAAATGATATTGTGATTTTCGTTCGCAATGACCTAATATCACACTCGCTACTGTTTGTTATTGAAAGTGAAATATTTTACCCTACTAAACGAGTGCTACCCATGACTCACGAACAAATCTGAATACGCCAGCGTTTTATTTTTTACTTTTTGCTGATTTTGTAGCAGTCAATATGGTATATGTGATTTTATGTTCAAATGATATTTCACTTGCTACATGTGATATTAGTTAAATAATTATATTTTTTTACAGTTCAGTTCATGGCTGCTATATTTCTTTTATACCTACCTACTGTAGTCAGTTAGTGGATTTGTATTGTATTTAGCTTTAAAGAACGAATATTATAATTATATATTTATATATACAAATAATTATTATTATATATACAAATATAATATAAAATTAATACTATGAATTATAGAAAGAAAAGTTGCTCTATATTATATACAGTCTCCTTTGTTAATATTCGCTTGTACATAGCTAGAATATCTGTAAATATATAGAGTATATAATATTAAGATTAATTTGTTAAGCAACAGAGAGACTAGTGTGAGTTGTACATAAATTTATACTGTAACTGGGTTATGTCTATAATTTTAATAAAAAATAATAATGAAGAAAATTAGAATGAAATGAAATGAAACGAATCCTCCCTTGACAGTGTGACGATATAATAAAATGACAATTAAATATTTTGCTGCTGTTTTTTGTCTCACTCATTTTTTATATGGAGATTTTTATTTATACGATTTTTTTTTCTTAAACCTGGTCCTGGCATTTACAAACATTAAAAAAGAATTAGCCAAATAGGTGAAGTCGTTCAGAAGTGATGCATTTATAGATTATATTTTATGACTAGCTGTATCACACAACTTCAGCCACGTAATATATATTAGGTATCATATGTGCCGAGTCCTCAGTACATATGGGGGAAAGGGATTGTTAGTAATGGGTTCTAACAACCCATTGCTAACACCCTATCCAGTCGACCTCCACACGGTTCCTCCTGGAAACCATTGTGGTTAATCCTTTATGATTTCTTCACCATGGGCTAACTGACCTGCCTTCATCTTCACCTATCATCTATCCGGGGGCGTAACCATTCCATTTCCACCAATTAAAAAAAACTCAGTACATATGATAATTTCATATACTGATAAATTTCATTTATTTCCGTTCAGGGGTTTTTGCTTAAAAGATTAACAAACTTCCATCCATCCATCGTTTCAATCTCTCGCATTTATTACATTAACAGAACTTTTACAGGATGTAAGGGGCAGGTTGGCAAACACTGAAACAGTGAAGTCAGACCATTATTCTAGACTGAAAATCTGCAGAAATTCTTTCTAAAAAAATCTTTTTTTTTTTCCTTTAATATGTAAATAATCTGCCATCTGATTCAGACCCTTCGTTTGAATCGGATGTTTTCGTTTTGACCAACCTGTCTCTTCCATCCTATATAGAACATTTAGACAAGTAGTGGATGGTTTAAGAAACTCAGATTTCCATACAAAATTATTGTCATGAATGTGAACGAGTTCATAACGTAACATACTCGCAAATGTTTCTACAATTGACACTAAAAACTACGTTTATCATTAAGCTATGAGTCGTGTGTGACTGGTGGGACGCACTTGAAATTGGTAAAAATAAAAGGAAATTGTAAATAAATCTTGGATTTTATTGTCTTCATTCACATTCGAAAACAATTTCGATGGCCACACGCGGATGCTAGTAAAAAGTGCTGTGAATCGTCCGTCTGCCCTTCGGCGAGCTCGGCCGCGGCGGACTGCAGAAGCCTCTCGAAGCAGCGTTTAATTTTTCTCTGGGGACCCTGAGTTGTATTAATAAATCAATTATTCCACAAAATCCACTTCCATCGTGACAAAACAATATGGAACCAACACGGAACTAAATTATATAAAAAGCTATAAAAAGAAACATCAAAATCAGATTCGGCACAGACAGACAGAGCCACTTAAAAAATTAGGAAAATATAATTAATTAACTATTTCCTGAGTCCTGGCCATCAGTTTCATAATTATGTTAAATTGCCTATAAATTATTTCAAGAAATTAAATTTTACTGGTAGTTGCAGAGATCAAGATATTCAAAGTCTTTATTATATTAATATATCTAAATGTCACTATCTAAATAACTTCTCTTCTTTGTAATAAGTACAAATAATTTATTTATATATTTGCATTTTATTATGATTATTATGCCTACCCTATATATATATATATATTATTTAGCCAATATTGTGTACATCTATAACTAGTACATATATACTACTATGTTAAATTAAGCATTATATTCTAACAAATTATATGTAACACTGTAGATGTACAAATACGTAAATAAATAAAATATTTGAATAATTCCTATTACTTTGTGGAATAGTACACTACCTGAATTCTTGATTAAATCCTTGCCTTGGCCCAGCATTAGTCTTAGAATTCACATTCTTTATACTAGTTTTGTCCTTAATCAGCGCACTAAAAAAAATACAAATGGCGGTTTTCCAATATATTTATAAAAATAAAAAATATATATTTATTACTATCATTTACCAATTACCTAAGTTTCTCGTTATATAAAGTATTAAGTTTTTCTGAGCGAAGAGAATCGCGGAGTCTTCTTTGAAACTGCAACAAAAAATATATTGCTACATCTTTATCTAAATAAAATCTTAAAGCTCAGAAATGCATAGCCATTTAGTGTTATTTTTCTGTCAACCACATTTCCATGTAAGAGTTAGTTTACACCGTTTTTCTCGAATAAATTTAATTTATTAACGGTGTTTACCATCTCATAGAATTAGTCGAAAATTTCGATATACGCATAAAATGTTCAATTCTGTAATCATATTACCTATATATACTGGTGTATTTAACTGGGTTTACACTTAGTGTTGGCGAAGTATCAATGAGGATTTATATACAAATAATGTTTTTTTTTAATGGATGATAATGGAATGGTAAATCCACCTACGCTAACGTATACGCTGGCCGGCCACCAGTGATAAGATAATAATGATAAGTGAGAATGAAATAACAGGTCAGTTAGTCCATCGTAATGAATACAGCTGGAATTCAGTACGATGGCAGGGGGACCACGTGGAGGTCAACCTGATAGGGTATTTTGCTGGCAATGGGACTGGTAGTTCTTATTACTAACACCCCCCCCCCCCCCAATAATAATGATTTTTTTAATGGATGATAATGGAATGGTAACCCCACCCGCGCTATCGGTATACACCGGCTTTTAATAATAATGATTAGGTCAGTGGACCGTTCATAACAAATTTATCGTTTACTTATTACCACTTATTCCATATACCATACCAGAGACTATTCCATATATCATAGATCCTGTACCTTAATGCTATTAAGCATGTCGCCTTGTGTCGCAATAGGTCGTTCATCGGAGCGGACTCTGGGGGCCCGTTTGGGCGTCGGTGCGTCACGGCGAGCCCCCAGCGAAGCCGCACCTACTGACCCCGCGCCAATAGACCCGTCGCGTGATCCCGTCACTGATTACATGATAATGATACTATTGCTGTGAAATTTACTTTATTTATATGGCTTATATAACAAAACTACTGACCACTGAAGAAAATCACCACATACTAGACATGAACCTCTCTATAGACATAACCAATTTATTATATACACACGAATGGTTTGCCACATACATTACCACTCCTTAAAACAATGATGTCGCTCCTATATCACATCTATCCATTCAAATGCAATCAGCTTCTACAAAAGTTCTACATGGCGATAATACCGAGGAATACACATGGTACTATAATAATTTTTAGTTTATTTGTACCTAAATCATCATCATCACATCAGCCGTTAATTGTCCACTGCAGAATATAGGCCTCCCCATAAGGGGGAGAGAGATTTTAATAGTTCTAGGTTACATAAATGACAGCAACCCATCCTTACTATTGGATGACTGCCGATGGACAATAGATATTGGAGAGTACGGGTTGCCAGTAGTTTCCATTCTTAGTAGGCAGGTTGGCAACCGCAGTTAAACTTACCGGAGGAAGACTTTGTATAAAAGTCGATTGCTTGGGTACCTCTGTCCCATTCGTTTCAACCGTAAAGCAGTTGTATTTGCATGGCTGTGTTTCAGTTTGAAGGGATATGGCATGAATTTACTGGGTACGGAGGAATAACACCTGAGTCCTCAGGAATGGCAATGCATGGGAGGTATCATGGGCGAAACAGTATACTCTATTATGTCCATAGTACTGCTCATGTTTATAGGCGACAGTTACCACTTTCTATCAGGTGGGTCGTCAGCTTGTTTGCCATTCTAAATTCTATAAAAAAAAAACTTGCAATGTTTTAAAAAGGATGCTGCTGTCCTAATTAGTACACAAATAGTGAATGAATGCTTTTTCCAGATAATTTTGATTGTAATAAATAAAAACAATTTTATAAACATAACATTTATATTACTATATTTTCTTTGAACTACAACTAAATCACGTTCCTAATATATACAATATTGTTGCATTATTAATTAACATAGCTATATAATATTTCATTGACAATATTTATTATCCCAAGATAATAATTAGGAAAGTAAAGCACCAGCTAGATTTAAGTTGTATATTATTATATTCTTATATCAATGCTGATATTTTAATTCAATGAAAAACACATAACAAAACAAATTGCATTATCCATTATGATTATTCAGAAAATAAATTCATTCATTCTTTATTATGCATTTACCACTTTCAACAGACCCAAAATGAATTGCAATTTCAACACTTTTATACTGGATGTAACATATTACTTCTTGTTTTTGTCTCTAAAATAAATAATTATAATAGCCTGATAGATTTTAGAACCATGTCAAATAGTCCAACATCTTCCACTAACAGGACACTCTTAAATCGACTGAAATACAACTTATTTTAGATAGCAAAACACATCTAGAACAGAGCTCAAAAGAGATGTAGGCTCTCTCTAAGCTTGTATCCACTTATGTCTCAAGGTAGAAGTTTCTAGAAACTCTTATACTTTTCAGACAAGGCAGTGAACAAAGAGATGTATGTAAGGATACAAGTTATAGTTTTCTTACTACTGTAGAAAATAACGAAACATAACAAGAAATCCTTAGTATATTTTCATAATAAATAAATATATATTTTCATATAAAACATTACTTTGAGAAGTCCATATTTTGAAACTTACACTGTCCTCACACATACATCTCATGTTATTATTTTTTGTTTTTATATAACAAAAAATAACAGTTCATTTACTATAATATTTGTTTACATAGATGTTACGTTGGACTTTTGACTTGTTTTTCTTCACCTATATTTTTTGGTATTGCATTTTCTGCACTTTGTATTTCTTTCATTTTGCTTTTTTCAAGCTGTCTTCTCAAATTGGATGGTCCTGCAAATATTGCTGGTGACTTTTTAGTCTCTGGTATATACACTTCGTAAGTTTTGAAATATTTTAATATTTTCTCAACGTCATCCTCCCTCATCTTGTATTCTAAAGCTATCTTGGATGCTGTAACCTCAGTAGGATTAGTTTGATGCGCCGAAATAAAAGTTAACACATCACGAAGAGTCGTATGGCCATATTTCACTTTTTCTGGCTCTTTAAAACCATATTCGTATTCCCCGGGTATCCTACGGTCTTGTGGTAAAGGTCTATCTGGATTTTGAGTCCGTTTCTCGCGCGTAATGTCATCTTCGGGACGGCCAAACGAGGTTACATAAACATCTCGCAGTCTGCTATCCAGGCCGGGGTCTTTCTTATCTAATTTCTCCTCTAAATGAGGATCAGATTCGATTGCCCGCTTCAAATCTTCTAAACTTTCTGGATATTTAGGTGCCGGTACCGGTTTCTCCTTAGAAATTACACGATGAGCACGATTTTCAATGTTGAAAGATTTTATAGGCCTTAAGGCCTTTGTCACTAAAGCACCCATCTTAGGTGGCGTTAGTATAACTAAAACTAATTAAAATAATAATAACTTGCTGCAAACTAACATAGCTATTTCAGAACAAAAAATATTTAAGAAATTAACGGAGGTTATGTTTTTCTTTATTTCAATTTAAAATGAATGATTGCGTGACTGACAGATTAGCCACACAGTACGAGTGACAAGACATGAACAATATCATAGATACTATTGACTCCTGACATATTCAATTTTGGAAAACTAAAATCGTAAAATATCTTTTAAGAAAATTTACACATGCACTTACAACTTCAATACATATTCAAAATAAATTGAATAATTATCTAAAACCAAAAATATCAGTGTAAAAATTTTAAACAAAAAAAAAAGATTATGCAATATGAAGCCAAGCCATCTTTTTTTTTTAAACTGAATAGACAATAATTAATGGCGAAATTTAATTATAAGTGACTGATTTACTCAGTTTTTGCCAATACCTCTAAATTTATTGGTTTTTTTCCTGAATTGAACGGTAAAACAAATAATTATTCCTTAATTAAAATTCTATTTTCATGTTTATTCACACTATTGCTACTGAACTTTTTAGACATTTGTTTATTTTTTCGTAATTTCTATATTAATAACTTACATTTTAATCTGGATAATGCTTCTCTTAATCTCGACTTTGAAGTATCTCTTACAAGAAACTTTTCTGATGTTACAGGTGTGTTTGTGGCACGTGTTTGCCCACAGCAGATTTGTGGCGGACTCGGGCTTCGGCCAAGACGCCGACGACATTGTGGTTGAGTAGGACCTCTTGTTACTGGTAAAAATTATTTACGATATCATTTACTAAATAAATTTATAATGTGTTAATAAAAGACATGTTATATAGTTGTTCAAGCATTTGCCAATTTGCTCTTGTACTTTTGCTTTAAATATCTTACCATCTATTTTTTTTTTTCATTTACTCAACTCATTTTCTAAACCATTTTTTAATAAATAAATTGCAAAAGGAAACGATATTGAATTCTTATGAAATATATTATTTATATACCTGTGTTAAAAGATGAAGGTGTGAAATATGATAATGTATTATTCTCAGGTCCAGTATTTTCTGGATAATTTGATACCCGACTTGTATATCGGGGAGTTATTGTTATTGAAGCATTTAACTGTTTTTCTCGTTTGTCTTTATATATGCTACTTTTCATCAAGAAATTCTGTGAAAGAAATTACAATATGCAAACTGGTATATTCTTATTTAAAAAATTACGTTTAACATTAGTAATTACCCTCGCATCATTTATTGTTTTAATAATCGGTCCTTGTGTTGTCCGAAATGTGGGTATAGGATGATAATATCTGCTAGAAATTTTTGAACTGGTTTCCTGTATAATTAATTGTCCACTGCTAAATATAGATATCCCTCATAAGAAGAGTTTTGCCAGTAGTTGCAATGCTTGGGTGTAATAAATAATATTTAAGTAAATTATAAAAGTACGCACGATAAGAGGTTGCTAATTTTAGACGCTACGATGTTGCACAGCTATGTTGGCATAAACTTTTTTAAATTAACTTTGCATACTATAAGACAATCACATTTTTAATATTGCTAATAATGTTCTAATAAGACGTACATTAGAAGAATTATGTCGTTGCACTTGAGATTTAGCAGTGCTACCCCGTAAAAGTAGCCGGCCTCGTGAGTCACCAGCACTGCAACCGCGACGTGACATAACACCGCCCACGTCATTTTGATCCCTGAATTTAATCGCATTTCATTATAAAATATATATATATTTATTATAAAATATAATATATATATATACACCTCACACTCAACTCTTAACCTTGTTGTGAATCTAATATTCGACAGTCTACATTATTTCGAACATAGTCAAAAGAAATTTTGTTTATAAAATAGCAGATGTAAATCACAGAAGGATTTGCTAGTGAAATTCGAATTTGACTTTAGCGAATAGCGGCGTAGTGAACTGGGGTTTACTCAAGTTCACTGCGCTGCCAATGCTATCTGTAAAAAACACTTTAATTTTCAAAAAATATTTCATTTTATTTTTGTTATAAAATGACAATTAGATGAATTGAAAGAAAAATAATTCGTAAAATGAAGTTTGAAATTTTACAGAATAGTTTTATTGTATCTGGTAATTACCATAAAAATCAAATGGTCTTGAAAACTTTTAAAAACCACTAAATATTTACCCGCTACGTTGCACCTTTGGGCTGTTTGGCATTTTTTGAATCCTTACACGCCAGTCACTTGGCTCCTTTTCGGGCGCTTTATAAGAAGCTGCCTCAGAATAAAAATTACATTTAATTTTAATTATAAAATAAATCTATAGAAGTGAATCATATTTTATACTAAATGTTGTAACATACCCTATCTATAAAATCACATAAAATATTATTTTGACATGACTTGGGGGTAACACCCGCACAACGCACCGCTAACATCCATAAAGTGTTATTGCAAATTTTGAAGCATGGATGGCAACAAAAATACTTTTTCCAGAGTGATATGTTCTGTTCATTATAACTTCGATCACTCTCATTGTATTCTTCAAGGATTGATTCGTTTTTTATAATACAGCCTTTAATTTGTGTCATAGGAGCTACAGACGTTGTCGTCAAATCACAAGAAGTAAGGAATATCTCTTCTTCGTCATTTTCTGGACGTAAAATAATAAGAGGACACAATAAGTGTCTAAAATGACAATAAAATTTTATCGGATCGATTTAAAATAACACTGTGTTTAATGCCTAAATAAAAAATATTTAGAGATGACGATGCGTTGTACCGAGTCAATAATATTTGTAACAAACAGTGTTACTTTAAATCGACTAAATGAATTCTCGACATGAAAGAACACTGTTTGCATTAGGAATTATTTTTAAATTGTAACAAATAATAAATGGTTGATTAGAAATGAAATGTTACCTTCACGACGAGGCTTAGAGGCTTGTGGTCTATGTGGTATGTATTCTGATCGTATTTGTCTCTGCATAGGTAGTGGAGGTGATGGTGATTTATGGAATATCACTGGTTTTTGTTTATGTTTTTTTTCAGCAATCGAATATACTCCAAATTCGTGTGTGGGAAATTTCTCAGTATCTTGATAAAAGCGTTTTCTGTAAATTATTTAAATAGGGCTTTGTGCAACATTTTTGCTAACAGTGTATTTAAGAATAAGAAGACAATAAATATTGTCATTGTTAACAAAAGCTTCACCTGTTTACCTATAAAGATTGCCTTGTTTTAGCAGCCATGGTTCCAATTGTTCTAGCCAATCCTGAAACATTAATGTAATTAATAGTTAGCAATAATAATAAATGTAAAAATGTTGGCTGAATATTAAGGCTACACAAAATGTATAATATTATCTAAATTTGACCACATTCATAAATTTAATTTAATCTATTGAATCTACAGTATGACACCAAACTGTAAATTATTGTATTGCCAAGTTCGTAAAATTATAACTTAAATTATTAAACGATGATTCCTTACTATTACGAATAAGGAAGCATTAACCCCTTGCAACGTTAAAATATTTAAAATACTTAATATAATATTTACAAAAAGCTATCTCAAGGAACCGCAGCTTAACGGTGCAGTAGGTAGAGTAGGGAGTAAGTAGACTTAAAACAAGCCTTAAAAAGTAGAATGGCTATTGTAATGTATCAAATGACTTAAATAGCTAATAATAACCTGTTGATGACCAATCACCGATCCAGGTCTGCAGATTCTCATCCAACCTATAGCTTCGTGAGATGTCATCCGGTAATGTTTCATAAGATAACAGCCGATCAGCGACCCCGTGCGACCAAGACCTGCCTAAACAATAACTTCATCAGTTTCAACAACATTTACGTATAATCACTCAAGTGTCGTCAAACGTTAAGTGACATAAAAACCTATTGGTATCTTTAAATAAACAATACTTAAAATGATTATTATTAAACTAAGTGGTATCTTTTACAAATATTTCATTTTTTTGCTAATACAGTGTAGTACCTACATTATACCCATACGTAAGAATTTTCAAAAATGGTTCTATACCTAAACGAAAATAAAGGCTCGCATTATGGAAAGTGACATGAACAGAATGTATATATTAAAATAGAATATATTCCATGATAAACATAACATCACACACTGTTATTTCATGATTAAAATTGTATCACTTGTTTCAGTTCAGTTCTAACTTCATAAGTAAACTATTTTTTTTTAACTACAGATTAATTTTGAGAATTTTATCTGTTTTTATACCGCTGAAAAAGTTTTTTTTAATGAGTAGTCCTTATAATAGACATAAAAAGTCAATAAAGGCATAACCTTGCAGTGGACAGCAACAGCTCCATCCTCTTCTTCGCTAATCTGTAAAAACTTGAACAGTATGTGCCGAGGTGGACAAGAACCATCCGGGAAAAACAAATCATAGTGCGTAATGCCGACATTACTGAAACTATTAAAAATGTAATTAATATAGTAACTAGAAACATCTTTGAAGAGGCAAATATAATAATATATAACTAAGTATAACCTTGAACCACCCGGATATCACGATAATAATAAGTTATATCCTTCACTTAAAGAAAGCTACTTTGTACAAATCAGAGTGCCATTAATGAATTAACTGTTTAAAATTTTTTATTGCATAAAGCCTTTAAAATTATTTGGCAACCTATATTGTGTCGTTCTTAATAGGTACCTAGATAGTTCCGAAGCATATTTTGGTAGTGTGTTGTAACTTTCTCGAATTTATATTTAATACAAATGTATTAAACTTTTAATACGAATCAACTTTAGTTTCCTTATAATGAATTAAATTATATTGTATACCTATTACTGAATCAATAATTATAAAATAGTAAATCAATAATTATAAATATTGATAGAAAATGAAGATTTTTAGGTACTTACATATTGCTGTCGTATAATCGTTTGTTAAGTCTGATAACAATTTTAACGTTATTGTTGAGAAAATAATCTATGTACATTTCAGGTGGATGATACAAGGAGACACTACAGTCTACTGGACCGATAAATGCCAAAAATTTACCTAAAAAACAGTTTAATAATGAATTCGTATATCTATACTTATAATAAATCTGTAGAGAGGCCAATTCTGTACATGAAATATATTTACAAAATAACTATCAGGGGGTGATTAGTAATCGATACTGATGCCAAAAATGCAATCAGTAAAATTTTTGTCTGTCTGTCTGTATGTTCGTTATAGAAACAAAAACTACTCGACGGATTTTAAAGAAACTTGGTACAATTATTCTTTATATTCCTGGGCAGGTTATAGTATACTTTTCATCACTCTACGATCAATAGGAGCAGAGCAGTGAAGGGAAATGTTGGGAAAACGGGAGAAGTTACTCCATTTTTAATGTGCCGTCGCGTGTACAGCCTTAATGGCCACTTTTTAAAATGCAAAAATGTCCACCCACACGACGCCAGGATGGGCCGCTAGTATTAAAAAGTTATGAAATAAAGAAAAGTACAAGACGTGTTTAGTTTACCAGGAACTATCCAATTGAGGTCACCGCCTTGTATTTTGTCCAACCTATCATAATCCTCATAATTAAAATCCTGGAAATTGAAGAAACCCAAATCTTGTGCCTTCCTTATAGCTTGTAAACAATCTAAAATACTTATCGTGTGGGATGAATCACCTTGTACGGCATCTTGAAATGGTCTAGAATGACAAAAAAATAATTGCATATAAATTTAATAAATAGCAAGTTCTAATGAATTAAATACACAATGGCTGTGATTTTCAAGAAATACTAAAAAAAATATACCGTTATTTTTTAATTTTGGTCAGATTTATTACAGATTAGACATCTGTTTTAATACATTAGCACCCTGAGACTAATCAGCCATCGAATTGCAAACCCGCCAGTTTCTATTGTTCGTCATATTTTTATATCATGTATTTAATTCTATTTTGTTAACGTAGCATAAAACTATTGTTTTAAACGAAAGCATTAGTGCTGATGGAGCCATAATATTGTCGATTTTACTAAAAATGGTTGTTTTCAGAATTTATTTTCATGGAGTTAATTTACATAATGATACTAGTTACCTACATGATTATCACGTTGAAATGAGTCTCACAATGGCTTTATTGTTTACCTGTAATTTTGACCGTGTACTGTAAGTGGTTTCAAGGCATCTCTAGGAGTTAAACTTAGATATAACACACCGTAACATCCCAGCAAAAAAGCCGAGTTTGTTTTTTTCTTCGAATCGGTTGATGTGTAATGGACAATAATCTGTTTATTTAAATATTGTTTTAATTTGTCACTCAATATTTTACAGTATTTATAAACACAACCAAGATTTAATGGCCCAAAATCTGAATAATAATTTTCGTATACTAAATCATTATCTATGCAAAAATAATGTATTTCAGCTGTATTTTTCAACATTTTGCCTTGTCGTACTGTAGCAAAATACAATACATTTTTAATATATTCGGCCATAAACAATATATCTGGATTTCGGCTCATGATTTTAAAAGAAAGTATATTTTGTATGATAGTACATTTTTTATATTGATAACAAAATACGAAATCTACAATACTTATTATGTTCTATAAGTTACTAAAACACGACGATTTCATAGCACAAATAAACATCTAAACAAATTTTATAAAAATGGTAATTAAATCAAAATGACTTCGTTATTGGTTCTCTTTTGTTTTAAAGTTGCTTCCTCTGTCTCCAGTTCTCTGTATGAAATATTTTTACTTAGTAACTAATAAATAAAGTATACTTGGTGTCATTGGCAAATTATTACTTTTTGATACCTTAAAAGTATATTTATTATTTAATATTAAACAGTACAACAAATATTAGTTAAAAGTGAAATTTATGTTGATGATATAATTTTAAATGAGTGTAAAGGAACGTTGATTTGGTTCAAGTGTTGCCAAAAGTACATTGATATAAATTGTAGATACTGTTCTTATTCTACGATATCGACTAAAAAACATTTAATAAGCTGAGAATTATATATTAGTATCTAGATGCTATCCTTGCTTATGACATAAATAATGTGATGATGAAACTCACAAAATCGCATATTCTACTATTTCATTACTTAAATAACTCTACGACTTTATTTTAAAATTTATATTTATAATAATTACTTATTATTTAATTTTAGTCGTTTAATTTTTTAATTACTTACTGTAAAATTAGAATATACCAATAATTAAATGTTTTTATTGGTACGATCTATTTTGATACTAAGTAGTTTTATTAACATTTTATACGTTACTCAAATAGAAAATTAAGAATAATTAATTCAATGACTATATTTAAAAAAAAAATATTAGTTACTTAAAAATAACGAAGTTGATGTTATTCACATAGGACATATTGTAAATATTGATTTCGATATTATTATAAACATTCGAATAAAATCGATTATCGAGCTTCAATTGATTATCAATTATTTACCCCCAGTCTTGGACTTCCCTAGTCTTTTTCCGGTTCGCAAGGTAAAGTGTCAAATGTTTTGTCGTATATTTTTCCCAATCTCTAAATATTTCAGTGATCTTTACTATTATTGTGATTGTGATAATTAAAAAGCTTTTCTAATGTGTCTCATAGATTACTGCATTCCGTATTTCAGGTCGTCAGAGTATAGAAAATCATGGCTGATGTCGATGTGTGAGTATTATTGTTTACAATCATTTTCAATAATTATACTGGTCTTTATTAAACTTATAGTGAGAAATGATTATTATGTGCTTTTTTTGTATGAAATTGCAATAAGTATTTCTTGTAATTAATTCAAAAACATGTTGTCAACATAACCTCAAAACTTTTTGATAATAAAATTTGTAGATTACACTTTGTTAGTTAGATATCTAATATTGGTGTCTGTACATAATGATTATTTTTTAATTTATGTCTCTGAAAATTTTGATTAACTTTTATTTCTCCTAAGGGAAACAAAAATTTGACAAAAAATATATTTAATATGTTACGAATTTCGCAAATTTTACTGTCTGTCAACATGGTGATTGTAGGCTAATATTTTCCTCTTATAAGGACAGTAGCGTATGCCCAATAGTGAGACTATAACGGATTCATATGTTTTATTACGGTTGTATCTGTCATGAAGAATTTGTAGAATGTCCACATATATCGTTATTTCAGTGAGGTTCCCGCTAACCCCGTCCTGAGCGGTGGTGCTATGGATGTTAACACAGCCCTACAGGAAGTCCTGAAGACAGCACTCATCCACGGTGGGCTAGTCCATGGTCTCCATGAGGCTGCTAAGGCACTCGATAAGTATGTGTCCATTTCAGTTTTTTCCCATAAATATGTTCCTAAAAATATAATAATATTAATTTAACAATTAGTTGTCAATGTGGCCAACATTTTGCACTATATAATAGCAATTTTTTATTGCCTCGAATAGAAAGATACTGATATAGATATTTGGGTTATTTGTAACTTTAAATTTAAAAGTTAATATTTTAAGTATTCTCAACCTGAACATATCTAGTCATTCATTTAACAGAATTAAGGGTTTAATTTAAAATTTAGTTATAATATTGTATTTATCAAGTCAATAAATTATATGGCAATGGAATATCCCCAAAATATTCACGTAACATGTATCTGTTCTAGTTATATGTTATTTGGAAATATCTTCTAAGATAATTTTGTCATAGTTGATTTTCTCCATTGCCTAAAGTACTGCACACACATAGTACCACAGCACTTGACTTGCAAGGCTGTGGCCTCCCAGATGTGCCACAAAACTTATTTAATTTGTTGCATTTAATGTTTGTGTACTTACAATTAAAAGATAGGGTACAGTAAATAGTTCTTGCTCTAGATATAATTAATTTAATAAAAAAAAATGTAATGGTTTGTAAATAAATGTTACTTTATTTTCTTTTCAAAATAAATAAAATAATTGCCAATTTTTTCACACAAATTGGCATATGTTAACATTATACAAATACTTGTGCCTGGTATTAGCTTTTAATAATAAATCTATCAATTGTGCTACTGTTTTATTAAAAAAATTATCTAAATTAATCTAGTCATTCTCAAGTAATAGGTTTTCCAGCAATAAATATTTATCTAAATTTGAATTGGCAATCCATCATTGAATATTATTCATACTGTTATAATTAAATTGCAGGAGGCAAGCAGTGCTATGTGTACTTGCTGAGAACTGTGATGAAGCTTCATACAAGAAACTAGTACAGGCTCTCTGCAATGAGCATCAGATCCCACTTGTTAAGGTACTATATAATACTAATAACAATTATGATATGAATAGATACACACTAATACTTAAATAATGAATAATAATAATAAGAAAATACGTACTTATCATGATAGACTATTTCGAAAGTGAAAAAAGTGTTGTCCTCCTCTCTCCTACTTGCTGTACCCAACAGGGTCCATAATTGAAACCTTAATAATTATGTATTAATTAATTATTATGGAATGCAATAAATAAGGTAAATATCAAATATCACAAGGCTGAAAGGAGAGATTTCTTGTATTCTGTAAGGCACTATTTGTACTGCAGTTACTGTCTTTTGATACAGTGTTCTATCATATTCTCTAGATTATACTGCTACATTCCTTTATCTCATTTACATTTATAGATAAAAAGCAGTAGTGTATTCTTACTCATTTTACAATACATTAAACTCATAAACACTCTGTTAATAATAATAATATAAGCTTTTATCCATACATAATTATTTTACCAATTTATTATTTAAGTACTATTGTCTGTTTGCATGATAGCAAAAGACTCCTCCATCTGCCTCGAATGGTCTCTATTGGTAGAGATTCTTGTCCAAATTTCATCATACAAACTGTTACCATTTTATTATTTTTATTGAATGTGTTAATTTCATTATTATCATCACTTTAACAATACTTAAATTTGGAATCTTAATTAAAATATAATTTTTTTGAAGATTAGCATTTCTATTAGATTGAAGATAAAAAATTAGTGTATTATTAGTTAGAATGAAGAAATTATGTTATATAAATGTATATAGTTGTAACAGTCTGCTCCGCACGAGCCAGCCTGACTACATGTTTGGTTTGGCCTAAGGAGCGCAGAGTGAATTGTATGCCCCTATGGTGGCTCTCACTATGTTGAGCCAACTTTCCTAGCATGCAGACATGCCTTTAGATTTCACAATTGAGTGATCATCATTTAAAAAAAACTTGTTATTCTAAATTTATATAAGATCACTATATGTTTACTGTGGCTTTACCTTTGTTTAAAGTATGCTATGTGTTCAGATATAATGTACAAAATTTCATGCAGATCTGTTCAGCCATTGTAAACATGAAAATAACAAAATATTAGTAATTTTATACTGATAACATTTATACAATAGGTGGATAACAACAAGAAGCTCGGTGAATGGGCTGGTTTATGCAAAATTGACAAGGACGGCAAGGCCAGAAAAATTGTGGGCTGCTCCTGTGTAGTTATCAAAGTGAGTATTAAAAACTAATTTAACTATTATAAGTACTCATACAAAGTATTATCATCATCATCATTTCAGCCATTATTCATCCACTGCTGGACACACATACAAATTGTATTTAGGTATAAATTTATAGATTACTAAGGCCAGTAATTGTGTAAATTAGTCCTGGCCTCCATTTTCGTCTACCCTATTAAAATTTTATTTCTAGGTTTTCTTGGATTGAAACGTAAACTGTGCTCTAAATATTTATTGTTCTTTTTTTTATAGTTTAGGGTATTTAAGCTTGAGCCAATTGTAGTGATTATCTTTTGTGGACTGAAATCAGATTTCAATGAAAAGTATATTAATAGTTGGCTATATCTTATGAACGCCTGCATCTCACGTGTGTTGTCGACTTTTTAAAATCTTCCATAATTGCGCTTAGCACGAACACTGGCTACTTTTATGGGTTGTCAGTGATAAATAAATCAGCGCTATATAAAATGAATGACCCTATGGTGCCATGCTTCTGCATACGCAACCTTCCTATCATTCGTACAAAAGATATCTAAAATTCATGGGAGTTACTCATTGCACCTTATTTATATGCATACTCCCCATTATGTTCTTACAAAAATACTGTAAGTGAAAAATCGGTTAAAAACCAAATTGTATGATGAAACTTAATTTTGCTTATAATACTTCAGTAAGCATGTGTTCGAAAATGCTAAAATAGGTTTTATAGGGAACAAAGAAAGTCTATGATTGTACATGCTGATTTGATCTTAAAAAAAATTAAATTCTTCTCTATTCTAAATACAGTTTTTGGTCTAGATTTCATCACTATTGGTTAAATTGTGAAGTCTCGCAAGTGGTATTACACCCATTCCTGCTATCAAGCAACTGAACTTGCTTGACTGTTATGACTTGGTATGAAAACCAACTTTTATATTTATAATCTTAGTATTATAATAATTTAATTTTTATTTTGCAGGATTTCGGTGAGGAGACACCAGCGCTGGACGTGCTCAAGGACTATCTTAAGTCCTCAAGCTAATCTAGATGTCTAAGTTAAAATAAAAAACCAAAAAAAATGAACTTCACTTTTATTAATTAAATCATCACACCATTGCCTTAAATCCTTCTCAATTTTAAGATATCAATAAAGTTAATTAATAATTATGAATACATAATTAAATAGGATTTACTAAGTGGACTTACTTAAATATTGTTTAAACACAAAGTTTGGCAAATTGGTCGCAAAGCTCCTTGTGTTTTGGCCATTGTTGCACTTGGCATTCTCTGCAAACAAACATTTATATACGTATGATTAATAGATACGTATAGTACTAATTTATGTATAAATTCGCGGATCTCTAGTGATGAAACACCATTAACATAAGTAATTTGTCCATTATAAATACATAGCTATTGTAAGTATCAACATTGGGGTACCCCAATTAGATATTTTCGATTAGGTACCTGCTTGATCCAAGAGATAACTGAAAGAAAATCTCCTAGTCAAAATTTTTTTAAAAAGTACTGTTTATTATGATCAGTTAGCAGAGAATAACGATATTAATATGAACAACAATAAATATCGATTCTATTCAATTTGTAGACGATTTTCAAATTAGTTTGTGATTTTGAATTTATAAATGAATGAATACAACACAACGACTGCGATTATAAGCTATTTGCCGACAACTGATGATAATGAAATCTATAAGATCGAACTTATTTAAATTTTGGAATTATAAATGTAAGTAAATATTATTAGCGATTTGAAATTGTTAGGTGTCAAAATCGCTGTTGTGTAAACTCTGCATAATATTCGGTTTATATTTTACTTACATTTTATTACTGAAATAATTGTTTTATAATGACTATATTTTTTTTAAGTCTAGAAGTCATGAAACGAAAATTTAGTGACTATCTAATATTCGGCCGGATACTTAGATCATCTATAATCTAATTTTTTTTTCTAAAACCAACTTTATATATCTCGGCAATGTATCTTTGTAAATGTAATTGAAAATAGCGTTTACATTATGCTTGTTTCCATTAAAATAAATATAAAAATTTTAATAAAAAAAAAATTTAAAGAGTACTTTTCAGAAAATTAAAATTACCGTCCTTTAAAAAAGTACCGATTACCTACTTTAATTTTTAACTTGAACTTCCAAAAGGAAATTTACATCAATTGGCGATTATATCATTAAACTTCTGAATCGATTTTCATAATTCATATTAATATACAACAGTAACGTGTAAATGACATCATTTATGTAATTACTTGAATAAATCTGTTTACATTATAGAAAGTAAGTGTTTACCTGCCGCAGTACCACTCAGTCTTGCAACGCGAACACTTCTTGCTAGCTGCGTCTCCACAACGGGCGCATTTTGCGCCGCCGCTGTCAAGTGCGAGCGCTGCGTCACTCGTGTACGAGTCGAGCAACCTTCGCGCCATCTTGCGAGACTCTTCCGACCCGTCCATGTGGAAGTTCTCCAGCTGAGCCTTAGCTATGGACTTTGTGCGTTTGTGTATTTGTTTCATATATGCTTCTTTTATCTGTTGTGCAATATACATATAATGTAGTATATGCTATTATTTTCGCCAAAACAAAAAAATTATAACACCTTTAACATGACTATATCGAATATCTTGAATATGGAATCTCTGCTTCATGTACCCATATAAATTGTTCAACAGTTGTTTTTCCATTTTAGTTAAAAATTAATTCAAATAAATTAGCCTCAAATGATTGACTATCGATTGTACATTCATTTGAACAAATGATAAAGTACAATACAAATGCTTACACTTATAACACCGAAAGGAAAGGATTTGTTAGTGATGGGGTCAAACCTTATTGCTTGTAGTATACTCTATTTGGTAAGCATCATGGTTAATTTTTGTCGAATTCATCATGATGGGCCATCTGACTTGCTTTCATCTTTATCTATCATCTCTCACTGCATATCTGCATAGATAGCGCAGTCGGAGTTAATGTTCCATCAATACCGTTACGTCGGGAGTTAAAACATTAATGTTACCTGCGGCACTATCTCAATCAGGGTACACCCCGGGTTCTTGACACCGTTTGTCTGGTTGTGGAGGCTGGAGTAATCCCCCACCGAGAGCCTGCACAGGAAATTCTTGAGGTCGCCTAATGGCGGTATTTGGTCCAGCATCACTTCGGTTATTTTTGATTGAAGCTGTGGATAGGGATTGAGGGAGAAAATCAGTAAATCCTTAGACATATTTTTTTTTAATATGAATGCCAAACCTGCTCAAGGATTTTTTTTTTATTTATTATTTTCTTAGCGTACTAAAAGGCGCTACGGTAGCACTCATCTGTTGACGCTATTCTAGAATCAATTGAGCGGTATTGCGGTGCAGTTGAACTTCTTTGGCTTGTATCAATTATCCACAGAATTTATAGATAGTAATAAAACTGAGGTTTACCAAGTGGATACTCATTTAGTATTCAGTTGTGGTGCGGTTATGTTTATAAACACAGCCATAGCTTTACTCAACGTTCCAGTATAGATGGACTGCTTTTACAGAATTCTTATTTTAACAAACAACTACATTTTTAGATAGTATTTTTTTAAAAATTAATACATCGAGTGTGACGAAGATATGACTGTAGCATTTTCAAAGTACCTGCAGTACAGTTGAGCTTCTTTCTCGGGGTTCTGCATGTACCAATAATTGATTACATTTACTGGTAGTGAATGGTACTAACCGAGCAAAACGTGCCACGGCGGCACTCGTCGAGCGTGTAATAGTGTTGAAGACGCGGTTGCAGCATCAGCTGCCGTAAGCACAGCCACAGTTGAGCGGCGCTGCGGTGTAATTGAGCTGCTTCCTCAGCGTTTGGCTTGTTCCAACGACCGACTGTAGACATGCGTATATTTAAATATACTTCGAGATATTTGCTGTATATAAATAACTATATAAACTTGTCCAAAATTTTATTGTTATGTTATGTTGTTGTCGATGTGTGTTTTTTGTTAATGGGTCGGGACTAGGATGAAATAATCAATCTTACTAGTGTAACACAGCATGAGAATAAGAAATCATTAGCTAACGTTTTTGCTTTGTATATTTATGTACTTAAGCATTTCTCTTAGTTGTCAGGTACCTATAGTATAAGCTCTACTAGTATAGGGCTAGATAGAGTTTTTTTTATAGATGATAATGGAATGGTAACCCCGCCTGCGCTATCAGTATACACTGGCGGGTCACCAGTGAGAGATGATAGGTGACGATGAAAGCAGGTCAGTTAGTCCATCGTGACGAATTCCACTAGAATTAACCACGATGGTTTCCAGCGGGAACTGCGTGGAGGTCGACTTGATAGGGTGTGTTGCTAGCAATGGGTCAGTTAGACCCCATTACTAACAATCCCTTTCTCCCCTGTATATGTGTTGCCTATTTTAGGTGCTCAAATAAAAAAAAAAAAGAAATTAAGAATTTATAATATTTTATATTTTTGTAATTTGTTTGAAGAGTGAGAATAGAGTTTCTTGTCAGTTTATCTGGCTTGAATCTACTTTTTTAATTAATAAAAAAGTAAAAAAAAAAAAACCGTAAAAAGTATGTGCTATGTCTATAGGCGACGGTTTATACTTTCCATCAGGTGGGCCATCAATTTGTTTCCCATTCTAAGTTGTATAAAAAAAAGGCAGGGCCCTTTGTTTACTTACAATTAAACATGAGCAGGTCGCCCTTCTCGTCTGTTCTCTTCCACGGCTCCAGTTTTAGAAGGTGCGCCAGTAAAGAGGGCACGTCGTTGGTTTTGTACAAATTGGTCGATATGGATGCACCCACGCTGGCCGCCTCCATATGCTCCGCTATGTAACTGAATAATTCAACAAGTTACTTCTTTTCCTAACTGACAGTCACTGGGGGGAAAGGGATTGTTAGTAATGGAAACTAAGAATCCCATTGCTAGCAATATACCCAACCAGGTCGACCTCCTCGCGGTTCTCCCTGGAAACTATCATGGTTAATTCCCGATGAATTCATCATGATGGGCTAACTGGCCTGTTTTCATTCTCATCTATCACCTTTCACTGGTGCTCCGCCAGCGTATTCCGTTAGCGCAGACGGGGTTCCATACAATTTTCACCCATCAAAAAAAAAACTGACAGTCGCTTAAAAGTTAAAAAGGTAAAATTTCGATTGTTTGGGTGTATTTCGATTTATTTTTATTCGATGATTCGATTATTATTACGTTTTTCATTAATATCGGTCCGTTAACTGTCCACCGCTGAACATAAACCTTCCCCATGAGGGGAGTTTTGCTATTAGCTGCCATGCTTGGCAGGCAGATATGCAACCGCAGTTAGGCTTTTAGAGATATTTTAAGAGGGACTCTGCTGCCCATTTCCCTACTATTAAATTCTTTAGTTGCCTCTTACGACACTCATGGGAAATGAAAGGATGGCCTATTCTATGTCTGTATGTATACATGTATATATAAAATATATAACTTAAAAGAATTTTCATAAAAGCAAAGTGGTTAAATTCGTCTTAATTGTGAAAATATTACAAGAGATAAATCTATACAGATGGCAACTATAAATATGTAGAAATATCTTTCAAGTAAAAAACGATTTCAGATTTAAGTAGTGAATATATCACGTAACATTAAAATATAGACGAATTGAGAAATTCTTCCTCTGTGAAGCTGTTTAATGAAGTTCCTCACCGCACAATTGAGATGCACCTCATGCTGATATCAAATTGTAGGTCGCGCTTCTGTCGGTCCAGCTCCTCGACAGCTGTCTCGCACTCCATCTGCTTGGCGGTCACTGGTTTCAGGTAGCCGTTTCTAATTTACATATATATATATATATATATATATATATATATATATATATATATATATATATATATATATATATATATATATATATATATATATATATATATATATAATCCATATATAAATCATGACAGGGACACCCTATTCATGACCGACCCGATTTACGACCTATTCTCATACTTATAAAATATATATTAAAAAATCATAAAAATCGGTCTAGTCGTAGAGACATTGTTATATATATATTTGTAAATACAATAGGCGCACTCGAGTAAGACGATCAAGCTGGTGAGTTGTTCGACGGCATAGTTGAGAAGGTCCACTACTACGTCGGCGATGCACTGCGCGCCGTCCTCGTGGAACAGCACTGTCTCCAACAAACCCACTGCAGCTGCTTCGTGGTACAACTGCATTCACGCGTGAACAACATGAAAATAAAAAAAAAAAACATGTGAGTGGTCTTAATAAGACCAATAGGTACCAAAACAATTTTTAGAAACTGTAAAATGAATCTGTTACAATAAATTGCATTATCATGGAACATACGTTACCACCATATAAATGCCGAATGTATTAGCCGGCGCCGGCTCTAACTTGAGTATCTGGGGGTATATTTTTATACGCCACACTTGTATGCATATTGCTTCATAAATTAATACGGGCAACTGAAAATAACGAAAACATTGCTTTTATATACTCCAATAGGTATGAATATAGAAAACATTCTATATCTATCTATTGAAAATAACAGGGCAATAGAATGACTCTTCAAATGCCTATACCCGTATTACATATATAAAAGTATATTCGTACATGTGTAATATATCTATATTACCATAATAACCTACCTGCGGTGGATAATTTCTTTATAAAAAGAGAATTTAATGACGACATTGGTTTCATTTCAAATTTGATTTTGAGCAATGTTATAGAAAAATAAAAAACAATATCTCATAATATGGGCATGGTAATATTTATTTTATAGTATTGGTTCACGAACGTAAGTAACAGTTATTGTAATGAAGTTGTTAAAAGGTGGAATGTAGTTATTATTAATTTACCTTCCCACATGATATAAGAGTCTCTTTGGTTAATTCTTCTTGCAGAGAGGAGGCTTCTAAAACAGCTTGTTGGTTAAGTTTCTGCAGCCTAATATGCCAGTCTAACCATCTAAATAAAAGCAGTAATAAAAGTTAATATAAATGCATACTTAATAATATCAATATGATAGTTAATAGTACTTTTACTTACGCTTGATTTCCTATATTTTCTATACGAGACGGTTCCATACTTTCGACAAACATATCTAGTTCGCCTACCTCTAAAGCGCTTAATTGAGGATCTTTATCCACCATTGTTATTAATTTTCTTAAAAAAAGTATTAATAAGCACTACTTATATGAATAAATTCGCAATTAAAAGCAATTTTTGTTTTATTACTATGGAGACGTTTATTCGATAATTTCAAACTATAAAATCGCGCCACAGGAAGTGAAAAAACCTTACTGTTAGTTTATTCCAATAGAGGCGCTCTAGTATTAGAATGCTTTTCTTGTAACACAATAGCGCCATCTAAATGACAAGATTATTTTATTATTCTTTTAGTCGAAGATAAAGGTGCTCATAACTGTTTACATACTTAACTTGATTAGTTAATAAATATAAAATTATTATAATTTGTAATACCAACTGTATTTTTAAATAATAAATTTTTAGCTTTGGCCATCATGCACACTAATATTAATATTGCCAGTAGAAAAATAAATTGAATATGGCGATTACCGGAAGTAATTTCTTTCTGTCGTTCTTTTGATAAATTGACACTCGTGCCGCGTGGAGTTTTGCATCGCAGGTTGTTTTAAAATTGTATATTATTTATAAATTGGTTTAACTTAGTTTATAAATTAATAGGAAGTTTACCGTACGTGTCAATATTTCAAATATTTTTCGTGGTTTTTGTGAAAAGTGATAGAAATTGAATGGATGTCATGCCGCCTCAAAAGCTCCTTGTTTTTCTTTACAACTGAAATCACATGCTTTTAGCAGATTTTTAATATATACTTACTACATATAAAATTAATTTATCTCTTAAATGTATATCGGTTATGGGTAGTGAAAATAATATAATAATAAGGTTCCTTTTTCACTAACCTAACCTCTTTAGTTGTCTTCACGCTTGTTTTCATAGAAGACTAGTTTTTGGGATTTTCAGATTATAATTACGTCCACATTTTCACCCCTCTATTTTTGAATTTAATATGTAAATTGAATAATTTTAATTTTGTTCCTATTGCATACGTTTGTTCGTGCTTAGGTCGTATTAGTCACATTACGAGACTTTCCATTGACAATATTAATAGATTTATTGTTTTTACAAGATTTTTAGGTGGTTTATATTTTTTTTACACAAATTAGAACAGTAAACAAACTGAGCATATAACAGGTAGCTGTTGCCTATTTACATAAACACCACCATGTGTCCTAAAGAATACACTGACGTTCTTGGTACCTCTATGTTGCATGATATTCTTAATATGGTGTTATGCCTCCATATCTTGTAATTTATTGTTGTTTTCCACCTCTCAAACGAGTCAAGCATAAAAATGTGTGTAATACGTAAAGGAGTGGAGTCATATCTGAACATCCATTTACAGATCTACATCAGGAAAAATAGCTCTGCTCTTCGGTCTTGAAATAGTACTTAAGATAAAAAAAAACTGGATATTTTTAACATAATAGTTGAAACTATTAAATAAAAATTTTCATTTATGTAATTTCAATTCAAAAAAAAGACATCTCAGTGTTACTGAGTATGTTTAAAGTTTTAAGAAAGGTAGCTAGCATGAAGGTAGATAAAGTATTAATGTTTTTCTTCAATAAATATTTATAATAATTTTATTTAAATATTAATATTATTAAATTATATACAGTTTCTCAAAACTACATTTCAGCACGATGGTTGCGACAACACAGAAGAAGGCTGACAAGCCTGCTGAAAAGAAGGCCCCAGCGAAGGGCAAAGAAGGCAGTAAGAAACTGCCTGCTGTACCCGAGTCAGTGCTCAAGCACCGCAAACGCAGGGATGCACTTAGGGCTCGTCGTTTACAGGTTAATAAACAATAAACATGGCACAGTTTAAGGCTAGATCATACTATAGATAACAAACTTTATTAAGCAACTAGTTTTATATTTCGTTTTTTTGCTATGAACAATAAAATACAGCCACTTTAATATAACTTATTCTATTATATATGTTCTTCTCATATTCATCATCATATTCTAAGTGTGAAAGTTCGTGAAGATGGATGGATGGATGGATGTTTGTTGCTCTTTCATATAAAAACTACAGGTTAAATTTGGTATGAAGGTAGATTGTATTATAACTTGGAACAAAGAATACTTTATATATTGAGCCATAGAAGGTCAACACATATAAATAGAGTGCATGCTATTTTTTTACTTTCATTTTACATTTACAGTTATTACTAGTCATAATCAAGTTTGATTTTAAGTACTGCCAAGTAATGCTATTGTTCTACCAAATATCTTCATGGGTTTCTGACTAGGACATTGGATGTTAGTTACTTTAAATAATAAACATGCTACATTAATTTATGAATGAAATTATTTATTCGATTTTAAAATACACAGATTAGTAATGGTGTAGGAATATGATGATGGTCTGTAAAACCCATGGATAGGTGGACCCTCAACATTGAGAGAGCCTCCATTAACTTGCAACTAGTTTTAGTTTTGGTCTATTATATACTGAACCTAATAATAAAAATGCCTTTTTTTATTTACTGGGATTCTTTCATTAATATCAGCTTACAATTATGCCTTTGTTGCTGATATTGAATAAATCATAAAATATAATGATGCTCCATAAAAGGCAAATTGTCATGATGATTCCCCATTAAAGGCATAGTTCATCTGATAAGGATGCTGTAATATTACAATCTGATGTCTTTATTTTTTTCATATTTATATCAAAAGATTATTAGAACAATACATAACATAACATATTCTATAACTTCAGGTCACACTCAAGAGGCGTACAGCTGCCATCAAAAAGAAGAAGGAAATCTTCAAGCGTGCTGAGCAATATGTTAAAGAGTATCGTATCAGGGAGCGTGACGAAATCAGGCTGGCCAGACAGGTGAGGCCATTCAGATTTGTATAGTAGGTTGTCATTGATTAGTTCATTAGTGTTATTTTGTTTAATTGTCTTATCCTTAATATGAGTTTGACTGCCATTTGAGGACATTAGAAAAGGCTTTAATTACCATAATAATGATAGTGAAAGTAAACAAAAAAATTATAATCTACAAACTAGTAAATAAATAAGTTTTAAGTAAAATTAGTTATAGACATTTTGTGAATAGTCGTTTTTTATCAATCTACTGTCAGTTTGGAATGCAATTTCATTTGAGAAGAAAAGATATGGATTTCTGCAAAATAACATCTAATTCAGTATTTTTTTTAACTATATGTAGTGGAAACATCCAGTATCAAATCCTGCAGACATGTTATTACTCAAATTACAATCGCTAGGGAGTGTCATGTATGAAGGTGACAGGTTAGAAGAGGATAAAGGGGAAGGATATCCAATTTAGTGTGCTTTTTAGAGAGTATTATTAACAAAAATATGAAACTTAATTACAATATTATTCTACATTTATTATTGTTATTCAGAAATTAGTAGTAAAAAAGAAAATTTGTAATATCAAATATTAATTATATGGTGGTAGATATTTTTTTGTTCCAGTTTTAATAAATTTGACTTATTATTGTATTAAATTTTGTTGTGTAATATTGCAGGCACGCAACCGTGGTAACTACTATGTGCCCGGTGAGGCAAAGCTTGCCTTTGTCATCCGTATCCGCGGTATCAACCAGGTCTCACCAAAGGTAATTTTTTGTTTTTATTTTGTTTAGATGTTAAGGTGTTTAGACTTTTTTTGTAGTAAAATTAGTTAACCAGCTTGCAATTTTGCTATATGCCAACTGTGTGCCAAACAGTCACAAAGTACTGTGTTCATACCCTGTATTTTATCATCATCTTCGAATCAGCTGTTGATTGTCAACTGTTAAATATAGGCCTCTCCTAGTTGGAGGTTAATGTCATTAGTTGCTACAGGCAACCGCAGTTAGGCTTTGGTGATGTGTTATGAGGAACGATGCTGTCCATTTCTCTAACATTAAGTTCTCTAAGTTAATGACACTCATGGGAAAGGAAGGATGAAAATACCCTTTTGCCCATGTGGTCCCGGCATAGAATAGGCCACCCCTCTTCCCGTGGGTGTTGCAAGAGGCGATCAAGAAAGGAAGAAGAATGGGCAGCAGTGTTCCTCTTAAAACATCTCCAAACCCTAACTGTAGTTGCCAATCCGCATAATGCAAAAAAAAAGGGGGAGGCTTATATTCAGCAGTGGATAGTTAAAGGCTGATATGATGATGATAAACTAATGATTTAATATTAACTTGCTGTATGTTTTAATATAGATATTTTTTTTTATATTGTAGGTGCGCAAAGTCCTACAGCTGTTTAGACTGCGTCAGATCAACAACGCCGTATTCGTACGACTTAACAAAGCTACGGTGAACATGCTGCGCATCGCCGAGCCTTACATCACCTGGGGATATCCTAACCTCAAGAGTGTACGCGAGGTAAGCACATCCATCTGCTATTAACGGGGTCCTTTTATGGTAAAATTAATCTTTACTCAAATTCACTTTTGTTTCAAACTGATCGAAATGACGAATCAGTGGTGTATGTCAATATTGTTTAACAACTTATTTAATTGAATATTATGTAAGAGATTCTAATAAATCTCCATATAACTTTTGGGTTTCTGTTTCTGATAGTAAATAATCAATTGTTTTGTGATTATGGCATTCATAAATTTTTTTTCCTCTTTAGTTAATAACATTTATACTTTGCGCCTTGTAGCATTTTGTAGGCCACATAAATTATTAAAATTGTATGATATTGAATTTGCAAAATATTTAATCATATTTATTTATCAATCATATATTTTGTTTATTATTATTAGTTTGACTTGTACTTCCAAACTTTAGTGCCATGTTACAACGTGCAGAATATAGATTATAGGGATTTCATAGTTTGACTAAAAAACAGTACTATTTCAAGTTGAATGCATATTAGTTTATAAAAGAAATATAGATCAGTAACATTATTATATGTTTCCAGTTGGTATACAAACGTGGTTTCGCAAAGGTGAATGGTCAACGTGTGCCAATCACATCCAACAAGATAATAGAAGAAAAGCTTGGCAAGAGCAACATCATTTGCGTAGAGGATCTCATCCACGAGATCTTCACTGTTGGTGACAAGTTCAAGGTAAATATGTTCATTTTAATAGCTTACATCATCCTTCAATCATACACAAAAAAATCTTTTCCTAAGGCAATATTAAGGCGTAAGAAAAAGTATCTTTTTTAGTAAATCCTGTTAGGTTGATATTTCACTTTCACACTAGGTGTTTGTATACAAACCAGAGGGAGACTTTGTATAAAAGTTGTTTCCTTGTGCACCTCTATCCCATTTGTGTTGCAACCGTGAAGCAGTTGTGTTTGAATGGCTGTGTTTCAGTTTGAAAGGTGGGAAATGGCAGTGAATTTACAAGATATAGAGGAATAACACCGGTGTCCTCAGAAATTGCAATGCATGGAGGGTATCATGGGCGAAACAGTATAAACAGTGCTCATATCTATAGGCAACGGTTACCACTTTCCATCAGGTGGAAATCTAAAAAATTTTATCATAATTAATAAATTATGTCTAGTATAATTATAATAATCCATGTGAATAGATTTTACTTCATACATTATATAGCATAAAAACTAGATCAGCATCTAACGACGGCGATGTCATAGGTTTATGCTAGTTTTATTGTTGTTTTGTATCTGTAAAAATATTTGATATACATAGCCAGATTTTAATACATTAGACTGATAGCGTACACAGATTGCGACTTAGTCTTATTATTCTTATAAAGTAGTGAAGTCGCAGGATACGGTCAGTATTTTATAAATAGGAAAATGTATTAATGTAAAAAATGATTTAGAATACTTTATCTGAGGGAGAATCTATAGTCTTCTGCAATAAGTGTTTATCTTTGCAGTATGCAAGCAACTTCTTATGGCCATTCAAGCTAAACAATCCGACCGGAGGATGGCGCAAGAAGACTATCCATTACGTTGATGGCGGTGACTTTGGCAACCGTGAGGACAAAATCAACGAGCTCCTCAGGAGAATGGTCTAAATATATATAGATTATAATAATAATTTTGGTTTTTTATTTTTTATTGACCTTGACATGTCTGTGGAGGTTCATTCCTCCTTCAAATCATGTTTTGAAGAAATATGAATGTGGTTGGGCTCTTTTATGGGTTTAAATATAATGGTAACCCCCCCTGTGCCATGGTATACACTGGCGGGGCACCAGTGAGGGATGATGAGGTGAGGATGAAAGCAGGTCAGTTAGTCCATTGTGATGAATTCTACAATAATTAATCAGATTGCTTTCCAGGAAGAAGAACGTGTAGGTCGCAATAGATACGAGCAAGGATTTTTTATGAGCCAATGAATCCGAATTACTAGTAGACAATTAGTACACGCAAGACCAGAAAAATGACTGAGGACTAGTACCTAGTCTATAGTAAAAAAATATTCTTTTCCATGGGACTCGTATGCCAAATTTCTCGACGACTAGTTGAGCTTCTAAGGTGCTCAACCGATTAAAAAAATTACATATTAGTGTTACTTTTAAAAGATGAAAGTAAAACTATAAATAGAATTATTATTAAATATTTATTTCATCACAGATTTATTTATATTAATGCAATTTTCACTCATACCATGCAATAATCTATAATACATAAAATAAATCGTATAACAAACAATAATCATTAACAAACCATGGTTGGGTAAAAAGTATACTACAATGAAAAGGATATAGCTTATTACTACATTTGCCAGATGGTTTGATATAGGGTTTTACTTTGTGTTTTCTAACAATATCGTGGGTTGAAAAATATTAATAATATGACTGTGCATTTTATAAAAAAAAAATATAAAATGCTATTGGAAAATGTAGTACAGAGCTACTTGGGGGCTATATTATGGTCAATTGATGCACTGCATCAATTGCTCAAAACTTTTGAAGGGAGACTTCATTATTGTTTCTACCATTCATTATTTACTGCGGAAAAGATAATGACACGATCAGTTTAAATATTAAATCTCTAAATTTAATGGCACCTTGGAAGTCTGATAGTTTTTATAAAAAATTTATAGATTCAATTTTCTATATATCACTATCATATTGGAAAAGCACCAATCACACTTCGTTGAAATTGATCTGCCAATAAATAGAATTTGTCCAAAGGACAAACGCCCGTAGCACATGCAAATAATTCCTTTTTTAAGATCTGAAAAAAAAAAGAATGTAAGAGTATAAATATAAAAATTAGTTTATTAAACCTTGGTGTGTATGTGGTATGGGTATGTGGTTTTAAAAGAAGGTGGTTTGAAAATACAGGTTGTACTTTGTGTGGTTAAGTTATCTTATATCTTCACCGATTCTAAACCAGTTTTGACAATTATTTATAGATTTAATAAAATTTACTTCTGCATTAGGATATTGTATCACAAATTGAAGTGATTGAATTTATTTTGTGGATTAAAATTTTAAATTATTAAATATGTGTAAATGATGGAATTTAAATATATGCTTATTGAAAATGTGACAAACTGTAACTGCATTGACGTATTTAACATACTATAGGTGGGAGGGGGGAGAGGAGGGCCCCTTCAAAAGGCTTATATGTACTCCCAGATATGTTTGTGAATGTTCACTCGGGTCTTGGGATAGGTAACAGACAATTCTGAGGTGGGTATGGCCCACCCTACACTCCCTCTATATACACGTATAAATAAATGTTATGCCTACTTTATGTAAATTGGACCGAAACATAAGGCTATCTATTATTCGTATGGTTTGCCTCAACAGATTGATTTAAAATATATGCAAGTTATAAAATAACACACACCTCTATAACATTGTACAAAGCATGAGTAACATATTCTCTCTTTGCTTGACCCTCAAAATTATTGTAAATTACTTTAGAAAAGAAATTCCTTATGTTGAATGCTATACATATATTCCTACTTGTCACTTTTAATACAGGCAATGATGGGTCATCATTGATTATAACTAATTTAACTTTTTCATTACCAATTCTAAAAGATATATCATTCTTTGAATCTAAAAATTCTTTCATTGTATACTCTTGTATTAGATAGTCTGTTCTGCTTAAGCTAAAATTTTTTCTACAGTAATCTTGATTTTTCAATAATTCTCTATAATTGACTGGGAGTTTCAAGTACATAGACCAATTTAGTGCTTCTTCATCTTTTGTTATATCAGAAAATGTAAATAAATCTTTATGATGTTCACTTGCTATTTTATATATCAAATCTTCTATATTATCTACTGATTCTTTAATAAATACATTATTAGTATTAACAGCAGTTGTTATTAAATGTTCTGAATATAAAGGTATTTCCTTTCTACATAAAGCAGACCACAGCACTTGTTTGTGATCATGTGCCCCTGGTATCTTCACAATAATTTTTATTAAAGCCTTAACTTCAAATATTTTTGTGTTTCTATTGTTTAAACCTATCAAAATGTTGACTTTTCTCAGTGAGCCTCGCAATTTTACACTTGTTGTTTTAAGTATTTTTGAATTGATGTCAACCATTGTTACATGTACTTTTAAGTCATTTAACAAATTGGATATCATGTTAGCAAATACGTGTTGTATTGTTACAGTAGAAATCTTAACAACAAACAATAATGCACCTGTTTTAAAATATTCCTCTATATTATCTGTAATAATTAAATCTTTATTATCTTGTAGAGCTTCTTGATAACTTTCATACACAACAATTCTGTGTTGAATAAGGCCATCCATTAAATCTTGTCTATTTGATAACGCTAGTGCTGTAATATAATTACTCTCTTCTTGTACCTTTTTTACAATATCATTGTACTTTTCAACTGCCTCTAATATTCCATATAAATATTCAGAATTGTTTAGAAGTTTTTCTGCTGGTACATAAGGGTCACTTGTTGGTTTAATATATGATGTCTCATCATTCAATGATATAATATATAAAAACTTATTGTATGTAGTGCATATTATATATTCTCCACATTTAATAAAATCTTTAACATATTTGACAATAAGCTCTCGAAAATTAATATCATTCTTAGAATATATGTTCAATGATATCCACATATCAACACCATCTGTGTATATTATATTCTCATTTAGATTTATATACTTATAAATTGCTGTGTTTAAATAAATAATTTTAGGCTGCTCAGTTATATTTTCTAGATTTAATATCATCAGACATCCCATTTTTAATGAAATTAATATTGATAGACGATCTTTATCTATAATTTCTGCATTACATATTTCGGAGGGGCATGTATATAATTTTTCAATGGAAACCTCATCTTCGATCATTTTGGGACTGAATAAACAACTATATATAGTTAATCTATCAAAAGATATTAATATAATATTGCAATCTTCATATGTTTTTATTTCATGGATTTTTTTTATTGTTTCAAAATGGATTGCTCTAATATTACGTGATGACAATAAACATTTATTTGAGTTAGGTTTAGGTAAAGGCCATGGCCCAGAATGCTTTATTGCAACTTTTTTCTTTAGTTGGAAAGTTGCAGTGAATCTATGAAGAGAGAGGTAATACATTTCAGATTGATATTTGAGACAAAAAACATGGTCTTGACGATGTTGAGAAAACATTGTAACATCTTGTTCTCTTACCTGGAAGAAACTTTTAAATCGTTTTGTAGCCGGGCTCTTAAATCTTAGCGATGTTGTGTGAACATAATGATTATTATCCAAACATAAAATATAGTTGTTATGTAAAATTAAAGTATGGATTTGAAAATCTGGAATGAATGTTTTAACCACACTCTGTAAATTATTGTGTTCGTAGACCAATATTTGAAACTTATTCCAGAGAACAATCGTAGATGTTATCTCGTCTTGAGCTATATTTACACAATCGTACAGTTGAACATCTGACTGGAAACATTTTTTCATCAGGTTACTTGTACCAAACATATTCACTTTACAAAAGTATTATCTTGGTTGTTGAATATAATTTTCATCGACTTCATCTAAGCAAACACAGTAAATTGAAAATCAGTAAAAAAAGGCGGTTAGAAGTTGAAGCAAAATAAATAAGAGATTTGACATTTGACACATTTGTCAATTTTTGACATAAATTTAGAAATCAAACTATCAGTTTACAAAGTGTAGTTTGTTTTTTTTTATCAAACATGCTTGGAAATGTGAGCATTATTTTGACAATCTTCTTCAAGATAAATCAAAATTGCCGTACTGGCCAGATACATGCAGGCAGTGGCCGGCAAAAGTTGTATGAAAATCCATATCTGTCGTGTTTTGCGGCCAGATAAATTACTATGTAAACTCATATCTGTCCTGTAATTTAAAAATGGAATAACCTTTTACTTCGAAACATGGCTACTAAGGAGGTAACTAATAAAAGGTTTTATTTAATTTTCGAACTGGCTTGCAAATAGAAAGCTGTTTATTGAAAAAAAAACAAAGGAACATTATGGCGCGTGAAAAATTATTATTGCTCGTTATTCGTCATTGAACTTAAAAAGTAAAATTGTATTTTTGATTGCCTCGCATTGTATGAGAAAAGTACTATACAAGCCTAGGCACACAACTAGGCATTAATGGCTCAGTTGCTGGCTGCTACAATAATGGACTATTATTGTTAGGGGATATTATACTATCTATGGCATTCATTCTTGGGCGTTATTTCTCTAACCCAGTTCTAAGAATAACGAATTACATAGAAGGAATGATAAAATAAAATCTGTAAATTATATGATTGTCTTGGGATGAAAGATACACAATCAGTTGCTATTTTGTCAATTCATAGTAGACTAGTGTATAGAAAATATTATACGATCGTATAACCCTACTAAATTCAGATACAACCTGCTTGCATACTTTTTACATAAACTGTCAAATATATAAACTAGTAATGTAAATGAACAAAAAATTTGATTATTTACATTACGACTGTTATATTAGAATTCTGGATTTTCAATTTTTATAGTTGTGAAATTGAATAAATTTTGTTTTATTAAAATTAACTTTAAGGTTAATAGTTTATTATTACTGCTATTATCTGTAATAAAAATGGTCCCATCATCTGCAAACGTCACACAGAGGTGTTTTGTGATTTTAGGTAAATCGTTTACACTAACTAGAAAAAGAAGTGGATCCAGAACATTACCTTGAGGGACTCCTACAATTTGTGTATCTGTTGGGGTTAGTCCAGGTCCATTTTCTGTGGGGCTGCTTTTGGAAGAAGGAGTTCATTATAAAGAGTACCTTCTTAAGAAGTTCGTAAGAAGTCAAGCAATTGCTTTCCATAGGATTTCCCTGCTTGATACCGTAATTCCTCATTCTCGTCTCATAGTCTTTTCTTGTGCCCAGTTTAGCGTTGAAGTTCCCTGTTTATACTGTCTACCGAGTATTAGAGGAACGTATGACTGTTGTAATGTCCTCATACTTTGCTTCTACATTATTATTAGTGTGTCACGGTCGGCGCATATATCAGTATAACATTCAGCGAATATCTTTCGGAAATTCTGAGTATCAGGTATGCCACCCTTGTCAATCATTGAGACAGAGGGAGACTTTGTACAAAAGTCAATTGCTTGGGCACCTCTGTCCCATTCGTGTTTCTACCGTGAAGCAGTTGCGTTTGCATGGCTGTGTTTCGGTTTGAAGGGTGTGATATGGCGTGAATTTATAGGGTACAGAGGAATAACACCCGAGTCCTCAGGAATGGCAACGCATGGGGGGTATCATGGGTGAAACAGTATACTCTGTTATGTCCATGGTACTGCTCATGTCTATAGGCGACGGTTACCACTTTCCATCAGGTGGGCCGTCAGCTTGTTTGCCATTCTAAGTTGTATAAAAAAACATTATTAACGAGGAAGTTGCGGATAATTGACCCGACACCACCATGGGGCGGAGGTCGCCCTCCTGGTGGTAGAATAAGTTATTGGATTCAAGGATGATCGTTTTTCTCCTCCTGTCTTCGAGTTTCAGATAATCCTATGATATCCCAGTGTAACTTGTTCACCTCTTCCAGCTCCACAATCTTTTCGAGTACCTAATATATTTTGCCGGGGGAAAGGGATTGTTAGTAATGGAGACTGAGAATCCCATTGCTAGCAATATACCCAACCAGGTCGATCTCCTCGCGGTTCCCCCTGGAAACTATCATGGTTAATTCCTGATGAATTTATCATGATGGGCTAACTGGCCTGTTTTCATTCTCATCTATCACCCTTCACTGGTGCTCCGCCAGCGTATCCCGTTAGCGCAGGCGGGGTTACCATACCATTTTCACTCATCAAAAAAAAAAAATAGTTTTGGCAGATTCAATCGTCTTAATTGGTAAAAATATCTCTGCCAGAGATTCTTAGCACCCTTGCTCCACTGTCACCGTGACCGCGTACAATTTTACTCGTCAATAATTTTTAAATTTAACACGATATAAACGAAAAACACGATATTTAGTGCAAACCATCTTATTGCCTTACCGATGGTGTATCAGTTACTAATTAAAAAAAAAAGTTCACCATCTCTTATACAATAATAAGTTTCTTTTATACCACTGAGGTGGCAAACAAGCATACGGCCCACCTAAAGGTAAGCGGTTACCATAGCCCACGAATGCCTGCAATTCCAAGGGTATTATGCGCGCGTTGCCGACCCTGAATAAACTTTAAAAGGGCTCTTTTGAAGAACTCCATGCTGTAGTCTCTTAGGAAAACCTCGGCAGAGAGCTCATTCTATAACCTGAGTGTTTCCCTTGTTATTTCCCTATCTACAATTGTTTATTCTTGCTTTGCGAAGGAAGTAGGCTACTATTTATCTCGGTCAGTGAACATATCGTGGTAACGCGAATGAATTTGCGGGTAAAAGCTAGTTAGGTAATATAATAAAAACAAAATGCGTAACATCATTCTTTTACTTCAAGAAACAAAAATTAAGTACACAAAGGTAATTTAAAAATTTCATAATTTTATCAAATATCTAATACAAAAATGATAAAATTTTAAGCGGAATATTAAAAAAAATACATTATTGACTGAAATTTAATAAAACTATTAAGTTGTTTTTATTTTACCCGTTATCATATATATATATATATATATATATTGTGACACTTTTTTATCTCTTTAACACTCCTAGGAGATATGTAGGTACCTTCTAAAGGATTGCAGATTGTATTGCAGATTCAAAAATTAAATATTACCTTCAAGGGTTTGCGGTGCCAAACCTGTCTCAAATTAAAATGTTAATTTGATACCACAGCGAAATCTTTATTGTAAGGACTAATATTAATTAATTTTATCATAACTTTAAATTTTTATCTTTTTAATCCACGAAACAGTGTTTTCGCATAATTATCAAATTTAATTATTGGATGGAGAGATATACTTAGAGAAATAGCTCTTCAGAACCAGTCCCACTTTTAATATAAGAACATAGATGAGAAATGGTTACCAGATTGTCAAAGATTCCGAAATTGAATGTTCTTAGCAGATTGTATTGATTTCTTTTTTAGATTTAGTCCCGTTTCAAGGAGTTGGATTAGTTAAGTTATTTTAACAAAGATTTACGTTACGATTGCGTTCAAGTTTATAATTTCGGATTAAAATCTGTGTTTCCGAAACTATTCACTACAGGCGCTGTTAAATTTTTAATACTAACTTATCCTGAACATACACATAAAGGTGAACGCAATCGTAAAATAAATCTTTGTGTAACTCATACTAGGCACTCAGTTTAAAATATATTTGAAAGTAGAAATTAATTACCTACTGTATCTAAATCAAATTTAATAAAATAAATTATATGAAGCGGATCTCTCCTTTTGCCCTTCCACTTTCATCTAAGATAAATGACATGAGCATTTCATTCGAATCATCCTTAATTTTCCTAATTTTAAAATTGGAATAGACAAAACTATATTTTTTTATTTACAAGCAGCAAGATAATAGATAGTAAATAAGATTTTAAAAAAAAATTTTAGAAATTATACGGTTTGATACTTAAGTTAACACTTTATTATCATGAGAAATCAGACTATCAAAATAAATACACACAATCCAGAATATCCAAAAGTATCCAAAATAATTTTATAAAAAGTGGTTTGTTATATTGGCCCAACTGAAAATTGAACCCGGGACATTACATCTTTACGAAGGTCGTCAAATTACTTCCTATTAGGTGTTGTTAAGACAGAAATGAAATTACAGTTGTCATATTTTGTGTTTTAAAATTTATTTCAATAACTAATTTCTTGTTGAATTGGATGAAACGTTGTTTTCAATTAATCTTTTTATTGGAATGTAGATATTGGTTATGTTATGAGTTATTCTAAATGGCAATACAAAAATCCTTAAGACAATGAGGTAATTAATCAGCACAGTGCGAAGACAGATCCGTCGTTTAGAAAAAATAAAACTAAAAATTACGATATTTATTTAAATTATAATCGATTGTGATATTTATTTACAAAAAACATGTAGATAAATTAATAGAAAAGTTAGGAATACAAATTCATTATTCTTTCTTTAGTAAGTTACAAAATATTTCTAAAATTGTTTGGCACAATATGTTCATATATATTTACGTAGTCTTCACTATCAATTAGAATGTTACATATTTTGTGAAAATATTTATATCAAGACTCCATTTATTAAATAAGTAAATTAATAAATTAAAATATAATTAGCAAATTATACAGGACCTAACAGAATAGGTAACTAGTTATAAAAGTATGAAACTTATCGACAGTACACATTGAAACAGATTTTTTTCATTGTTAGGTACATTATTTGTGGTCTAACATTATAAAAAATATTTTGTGACTCGCTCGGTTAAATCAACGATTTAATATGGAAGATTCAAAAGTTCATAAGAGTTATTCTGTGTTCGTAGAGTGAGTTGAACAAAAATTTAAACAACGTTTACCTTAACATGTTTGTATGGTAAGTTTGAGCTATTGAAACCATTTGTTAGAGGTGTAATTGAGTTGTCAATACAGTAAACGTTAATACAGTACAAACGTAAATCAATGTAAACTTAGGGACTCACGTTACATATACCTATATACTACCGATGAGTTTCGGATACTCATTTTCACCTCTTGGTTACCTCTTATATATAGTGTAAAATATAAAATATACATACACTTGAGGTACTTTTAAAATTTTGATCTTTTTGAATTACATTTAATTTTATAATGGGAAAAATACAATATGACAGTTACAATTTGAGATAATTGAGCAAACTAACAACGACAATAGAAATATAATTGTGCTTATAATTCAACACATTGAAGCGTAAAGTTTTAGGCAAGAAAATAGCACGTTTTGATAATTATGTACAAAACAATAAATATTAAATACTTACTCGTTGGAAAATCAATAAGGTGATCTCCAATGAAAAAACTAATTGGCACACTTTCACATTGAATCACTAGCTTTACTAATTCTAAGAGTAGGTACAAATTATAAACTACGTTCAGTGGTTTTTGTTCAACTTACCTGTAGACTGACAACACTGGGATAGTAATATATAGATATATTCTTAATTAAAAAAAATCATTTATAAATATTATAATTTATAGCTGATTAAGTATATTGTCAGATTTTAGTAGCCATACAGTTCTACCGAAATGTATATCAAAATAAAAAAAAACTATTTAATTTTTTTTTGTAACAGGTTGGTATATAATAAATACATACATTATTACATTGTAACAATTAAAAATTAAAATAATTTTTAATAGTTACATATCTACTTAGACAAGGTAAAAATTTAAATTGATTAAAGTTACAAAATAAATTAATAATAATAATATAATTGTCGTTCCATTTTCAGGTAAGTTGTCAGATTTGCAAACGTATCTATCACACAGAGTAATGCTCGTGGAAAATGTATTTTTATTTTGTTGTCTCTATAGTTCTATATTATTTACAATTAATAATTTGATATGTTTTCTTATTGCGGTGGATGCGTAGGTGGAACTATTATAGTTTGTGGCTGGAATTAAGTTTTAATTTAATCAGAAATTATCATAATTCATTTGATGTAAATTTATATTCTTACATTGTGATGTGTAACACGTTAAATAGTGTTGATCTTTCGAACCAAATGTTAAACAATTTAATGACGTATTTATTATATTTTTAAAATTCTGTATCTGAGAGAAAATTCTGCGAAATAATTAATAAACCATCTTGGCAGGTCTTTTGAAACAACAGTGCATAAAATATGCGAGTAACTTTAAAATAAAAAAAAAAAAAATTATATGAATTTATATTTTTACGAAATGAAATTTAAAAAATAGTAAGATATGCTAATATTATAGGTATGGAGGTGCCAAGTATAGGAAAATAGATTACATTTCAAATTCAAAATAAATAGACATCTAAAACATTATTTTTCCGTATAATCAAAAAAAGAAATATTGATATATTTTTTTGATATTTCCTGTTATAATTTTCTAAGGATTATGGTTGTTATGGTTGTGAGTATGGGAAATTAGTTATTGATCACCATTACGTAGTCCCACCTACGTTACAATGCGAAATTTTATTACAATTAAAATATTCGCCTCTGTAAACAATGAGAAATCATGAGTTGTTATGTATATCTACTTATAAATGCTTATTAATACTAATGTTTTATATCTATCACTATATGTACATATTCTCACAATCTCGAGTATCATAATTGCACTTTATTCGTATGCGGGTCGCGTCCGAGTCGCGTTCATAAAAATAAATACGCAATCTCACATTTAATGGCAGTTAGATATTTAGTATTTAAGAAAAAAAATTTGTTCTATGACACCTTTGCTTCCATTTTTTTAATTAAAAAAATAAATTTATCGTCAATGGTCGAAGTTGTGTACAGTGAACAAGAGATATGGAAGTCGAAGCCACAAGAAAAAAATTGTCTATATGGTCTGTGATATTTTTTTAGAACCATGTTTGAAATTATCAATTTAAGCATTTTGTTACATAAGTATGTATTTTTAAGAACCTTTAATTTACCCAAATTCAATAGAGCTTAGATAAATAATATTTTTTTAATCATAATGATATTGATGATAGTAATTAATTGCGATCCATATGTGAATGTCCATATGTTGTAAATTCAGAAGGAGCCGATTTTTGAAGATCATACTGTAGTTATTCAAGGAATACTTGTGACACTGTAAAATTTCTTATATATTGACCAGACTTTAATAATAGGTAAAACGTTATAGGTAAAATATTTTTATATTTTAATTTAATTAACCCAACGATTAGTATTATAGTTTTAATAAAAGAGGTCGTCACGTTCCGAGTACAGATTAATTTTGACAGTCCCTGAATAGAGGACGTTCTCAGATTAATTACTATGTAGATATTACGTCTATTAGAGACGCCATTATGGTTCCTTACACCGTCAGTGACGTCACACCCATTACTAGCTCCCTTACAGGATGGAATGTTCCGACGATATCGTCGTCCGTCTTATGTTACTTCTTAATATCGGGGTCCATCTTTGTTTTGTCCATTGAAGATGTCACCATGCCGCTTTGGGGGTATAATTTGTCTAAATGTTTGAGCGATTCATTCAGGAAATTCTGTGAACAAAGAAAAAATTTGATAAATGCGTGTTTACTGTAATATAAATAGGCGGGTCCCTCTTAAAACATCTCTAAACCACAGAATTTAGAGATATTTTAAGAGTCAGCAGTCAGATGCGGTTGCCAATGCACCTGCCAAGTGTGGTAATTACTGGCAAAAACCCCCAAGGGGGAGGCTTATGTTCAGCAGGGGGCGGTTAATGGTGGATACGGTTACGGTTAACGGTAAAAGGTGGATAATAACAATAGTACGGTGCTGGTTATGTTTATAGACGATGGTTACCGTTTTCTATAAGGTGGGTCATCCAGATCACAATTACGTTTCAATTCAATTTCGTTTCTTTGCAGTTTTTGTTTTATCTTTATTAGGTGGCATTTTAAGTATTAGAAAAAAAGTAAATTAGTAATACATACTTGTATAGCCGTGAGTGCGGCCACGATGGCCGGGCCGCCGAATCCGTGCGATATGAGGGAGAAATGCGTTAGATGTCGCTGTATTGCTGGCTCCAGGAGGTGCGGCGGCCGGGTGTTGCACAACGGAGACCGGTCCTGGTTTAGGAGGTCCATCAGCTCCTTTGTCACCTGGTGGGGGTAACTGGGATTATTTGGGGGATTCATAATATGTAGCGGCAATTTCTTATATATCTATAAACCTTGTTTACAGGTAATGGTTTTGGTAAGTCCATTAGCTTCTTTGTCACCTGGGTAATTGCGATTATTGAGGGATTCAAAATACATGTTGGCAATTTTTAACAAACGAAGGGTAATATGTTGTTATGCAAATTTTAATTAGGTCCGTCAAATCTTTTAGCATCTGACAGAAATAATTGGGATGGTAATTTCTGATAGAAGGGAAATAACACCTTGTTAGGTCAGGTTATTATTTTTTATAAGGGAATTTATATTATCTTAGCTAGGCCTAATGTACGTTGCTTACGGGATACATCGCATATAAGTGGATATTAGGACATTTCCAATAGTTTTACCTATATTTTCCGGTATGATTATGTTTTGTATATTTTAATTAGGTTATGTTTTAGGCGGTCCATTAGTTCCCCATCCTCTTAATAGTGGTAATTGGGATTATTTAGGGATTAAGAATATATAATAATATATAGGGGATTAATATGTACGTCGATTTTAATATGTACCATCTAAAACATTTGACACATTCACGCCGGCGCGCTAGACTGTCTCATTGGACGGTGCGTACCACCGGCGGTACGCACTAGATTGTCTTATCTGGCGACGCGTACCACCGGTGGCCCGCACTAGACTGTCTTTTCTGGCGGCGCGTACCACCGGTGGTACGTATTCGATTGTACTATTAGCATCAATTAGAGCGCCGCCTCGTAGCAAAAAACATTAAAGTTGGCCCCGGAGTGAATGTGTTAAATGACATTTAATATAATGATTTTATACGACTGTAACAATTGTACATTAAAAATTAGTTAAAACTAAAAAAAAGAAATTAAAAATTAAAACTGCACAATGATGACTTAATTTTTTTTATTTATTTGGCCTTGTCCCTAAGGCATCAACCAAAACAGTACCTTATAAACATGGCTGTAACGGCTAAAAGAGAAAACGAGCAATAAAATAAATAGACAATAAGTAGAACAGGAATAAGGTTAGAACAGTTTTTAATGTACCTGTTTGGTGGCCTGCAGCAGGTCCCTACGACGGCGGGCGTCGTGTTCCGCGTACTGCCGCGCGAGGTATTCGGCCAGCGCACGCGCCGGGAATTCAGTCTCGCACACGTAGCCGAAATCACGCGCTAGGTGCACCGCCTCCGCTGTACGTTTACATTATAAACGTTTAATAAAATAAAAAATATATCTACATAAAAGAATAAGTAAATTAAGATAAATTCATTTATTTATTCTTAATTAATTAATTAAGAATAAATAAATTAAGAACATTTTTTAATCTTTTTCTTCAAATGAAGAGATAGGATCGCTTGAATCTACCTGGCGTCTCTGAGTAAGTTTTGAACGGTGCCTTCTTGATGATGGAAAATAAATGATCATTGAAGATTCGCTGTTAACTGCAAAGTACCAACGTCGAACTTGATGCAATACGAGTAGGTACTTTACTGAACTTTACTTTTTACTAACTGCTCTCAGACGTCGGCGTTTTTCTTGGGTTTCGGTGCCATGTTTCTAATTATGAAGAAAGAGAGAGATCTTAACTTCTATATTTAAAATCTTGTGGATAGATTCTAGTACCTTCTACAAGTGATGTGAGGAGGGTAACGTTGGCAGCTTTCCGCCGTCCTGCCGGCAAGTTGAGGCCGATCTTTTCCAGTTTTTCACGGAGCAGTCGACCGCCATTTTTGCTCTTAGCTCTGTAACAATGTTAAAAAAATAAAGCTAGATACCATTACTTTAAGCAATATTTAAATGAAATTTAAAATTTTTATTTAATTTAAAAAGAAACATATGTTAAGCTGTCCATTAGTTTAGGAGTAACGGTGTCACAAATAAACAAACAGACACGTCAAACTTATGACATCGCTCTTTTTGCGTCAGGGGTTAAAAGAAAAATATCGATAGGAAGTACCTAGCTATCATATAGGTCCTTCAAAAAACTTACATGAACAATTTCAAATCGCTGTTTAGACACTTTTCAATTATGCACTTCTTCAATTATGCACTTTGGATTATTAGTTTAAAATATAGGTACATTATGAACAATATTTAGCAGCAAGTACATTTTCTAAAATCATACCATTGTACATTTTATAATCGATCTTCACGCTAAGTCATCACGCCCATTTTTACTGTCGGTTAAATTCGTTGAATACTTAGAAAGCATTTGGATTTTTTACTTGTGCCTATCATATTTACTACCACATCAATCGGTCACATTAATTACTTTCATATGACTTGTAGAAGTCAATGGAGCACAGTATGGGATCTGAATACATACAACGCTTAACCTACAAACTCATTTTGTTCATTATTCACTGCGCCATCATGACTAATAACTGAGATATTCTATGATAGATATTTATTATAATATCTTTACGAATATATTGCTCTAAAATAATCGCGCATGCCTACAGTTAATACGCCCCGCCGTACTTTTTCATATTTATATTGATCGTTGACCGAGTCGTTGAACTTAAAAAAAAAAAACAATAAATTAAAAAGTATACACGTCAATCGACCGACGTGATGGTTGCGTGCGGGTGATGTCGTTAGTACTGCTACTGACCGATAGATCGAGCTACCGATAACCTATCGATTACCGTCAAAATCGTAATTCGTGATTGACGCGTAGAAAGTTGCCCGAAACAAGTTATAAGTGGATCGGAGAGAAACATTACAATTCGGTTTATCTCTTCGTAATAGAGTTGTATTTAAATTGTCAGGGACAATATTCGGCTGCATAGATTAAAATTGTGAGCGTGTGTTTGCCGGTTGCAGTTATGCTACTACGAAGGAGCTACCAGTATTAACCGTCAGAGAATAAACGCTCGTTAACCGAATCGTTTTCAATAAATTTATTCGACGATTTCTGAATAATGTGCACGAAAGAATGCCGTCCAGTTACTGTTGTGACGCGTGATTGATTTGAAAAAGCATTGAGTCTTTCATTTTTCAATACTATATAATTATTGATAGACAGAATTGGAGTCATAGACAAGAATGTGGTTGTTCAATTAGTAAAATATTAAACGTTTAATCGTATAGTGTCAAATATTTTTATTTTCAATTATGAATTTGCCCGTTTTGATGTTTTATCGAGGCTATAGGTCAGTTAGCGTGAATAAAATTTAATTAATCGCTTTGTGTTTTGAAAAATAATTCTAATATATACGGTACGGGGCCGTGGTAAAATAATTTTATGCTTTATAAATCTAACTCATTCGTTAGAACATACTGGAATGGAGGACAAATATATAAAGACTTATGTTCTATAATAAAAGTGCAAGTCTGGATTACAATTTAACTTTTTATACAATGGAACTGTCAACGTGTTTACGACGAACTTCATGATGTAATTGTTGAGATCACTGTTCTTTCTTCCAGTAGTTGTGGGTTCAAGTCTTCCATAATAATTTGCAGTTATGGTTTCTATAATAAATGAATAACAGTTATCAAAACACTAAACAAATGCGAAAATTTCTTTTTAAAAATTGGGGACGATAAAGAAAACTAAGAAGTATATGTGTATTAATAAGAAGCAATTTAGAAAACAAGAATCTTGAAGGAAGCCAAAAGGGAACAATGAAAAGGTGATAGTATTGAATTTGGTAGATAATATATATATAAAAAAAAAAAAAAAAACTATAGACAATATAACTGACCTGTACCCCATAAACGTGTTTCATGACATTTACTTAATCATGCAAAACATATTTGGAAAAATTTGATACTTAGATACCTATATTTTGGATTAACATATTGTAAACTATTTTTATTTTAATTCATTCGAGAAAAGACATAGTACCTACTTGCTGAACATAGGCCTCCTCGTAAGGAAGATTTTGCCAGTAGTTGGCAAACTTGGCAACCGTAGTTAGGCTTTGGTGATGTTTTAAGATGGACACTACTGCCCATTCTTCGACTATTAAGTCCCCTTAGTTACCTCTTACGACATTCACGGAAAAAAACGATGGCCCATACTACGCCGGGACCACACGGCAATTTGACTATAGACTTAGATTATTTGTGCATGTAATATTAATTTAATTATGTTATTGTCTTTAACATTTGTTAAAATACATAATGAAATAAATTTTGTTACATATATTAGAAAATTATAGCTGTATTGCATTCGATCTGTATATTGGTTATTCCAACTAGCTGTGGTATGAGTTTGCTGACATGTAGTTTTTTTATCTGATTCGATTAGCAGTTGTATGTACAATGTACAGTATCTAATTATCTATCGATATTACTTTGCAATGGTTACCGCTATCTTTGACCAGCCTTTGCGTGATTCATCATAGTGATACATTCGTACATGACTAAATCAAAACTAATTTAAATCGTGATCAAATCAGTACGGAACCAATCTTTATATATATATATATATATATATATATATATATATATATATATATATATATATATATATATATATATATATATATATAAGTATAAGGTTCTTCTCAACTGAAACTGCATTCCGAACTGAAGCTGGTAGTTTCATAAAAAATAATTCAAAAACTTATTATTAAGATAATAAGTTCACTTGAATATAAATTATTTATTATTATATAATATTTACATACCTACATAATACATACATACCTTTATAATTTTTACAAATTTTATTTTTTAAATTCAAATCTGTTTAGTCGTTTTTGAAGTCGTCGTGAATGAATAACTAACATCTAGTAGGATATATAAGAATTTATTAAATTTAAATGAATGTAGTCGCATTTTGTCATTTCAATTTATAAACCGTAGATAAGGAGGGGTAGGTATTCATTAAAAAGTTGGAGATAAATTTTAAATAAATCATCGAACTCGGCGCGACCCCATTCGGTGATGAGCCTAATTTTCTCTTAACAGCGTCTTTGTCTCCCCGCGGTATGCGAACAAATTCCTTCCGCGGAATTAGTACGTAGCATATTTCTTTGTAGTTACAAACAACAATGTATAAAAATAACTTGAGATCAATCAAGAAATAGCAAAATTGTGAATGGTGCTAACTAGTAGCTATGTTTTCGTGAACGGATTAAGATTAATAAAATTTCAAAATAATTTATTTATTACAATAACTAGAAATAACCTTCGTATATAATTTTCTATATTTGTTATTTTATTATGTCGGTTGAAAAAAAAACAGATTTGTTACAAGAAATTTAATAGATACACGCCTCTATATCTTGTGGTTACTCTATTTTTTGTGGTAACCTCAGACGCAGTGTCTAGTGAAAATAGGTAACTGTTTAGACAACACGTTATTATTATTAATATATCAACCATTAACTGTTTCTGCCTCCCCTATAGCGGGGGGGGGGGTGCCAATAGTTATCACAGTTGATAAGCGGGTTGGCAATCGCAGTTAGATAATAAATTCACACAACAAATAAATTCCCTTAGTCGCCTCTTACGACATCCACGGGATAGGATGGGATGGTCCATTCTATATCAGAACCAGACGGCAGACACCAAGTTAATTTTACTAAATTTCTTACATTTATTGTTATCTTGATAGGTGTTGTATAATTTATTTTTAATATGTATGTAATTTGTATCTGCAACACCACAAAATTAATAATAGATTTTTCATTTGCGAGTACACTAACAACCTTCTGGATATATCTAGTAATAAATACAATTATAATAAGACAGCAAACCGTTCTAGCGTAAGTAACATTTTCACACGTTCGTTTAGACAAGTACAAAAGATTTTGAGAATCATCCGCACAACTAACGAGCTAAACAATGAATTCCGAATCAATGGAAAACTAAATGGAATGAATCGACAGATTGGACGGTACTAATGGGCATCCAATGAGTATCGAGTACTCGTATCGATGCCTGACACTCCGATTAAAGAGATTATCAATCGAGTACACACCTTGATTCGAATACGATAATTATGACGAAAAGATTCCGTTTTCCGATAGTTGTATTCTTATTAGTTAGAGCTTAAAGGTCAATTTAAAAGGTTATTAATTGTAAGTAGATTTGAGCATACTTTCGGCTCTTTAGGCGTCGTATCAAATTGACATATAAATTTAATCGGTGCATACATATTTGGCATCCGTAAACAAATTATAGAGTTCCGTAATAAATTTGATGAAACCGTGGGATAGGCCAATTGTAGCCAATTTGAACTAACTATCACCTAATATATAGTGTGAAATGGAAACCAGTTCAGCTTATATCTTTATATACTTTCTTACTATATAAAATCATTAGCAGGCATAAGAAATATTTTCTTAGATGGCTGTCAATAATATCGCAGTGAATTTAATACACATATGAACAAAATAGCAGTTGTACATGTAATACAGAGTAAAATTGAAATCATTGACGTTTATTTTATTTATTATTTATTAACATTTTATTATTTATTTTATTGCAGCTTAGAATGGTCAACAAGCTGACGGCCCAACAAATGGAAAGTGGTAACCGTCGCCTATAGACATGAGCAGTACCAGTTAAGCCTCTGTACTCTGTAATTTCATTGCGATATCCCACCCTTTAAACCGAAACACAGCCATACAAGCACAACTGCTTCACGAAAGAAACACGAATGGGATAGAGTTATTCAAGCAGATGACTTTTGCACAAAGCCTCCTTCTGGCAAACACATCCTTTATCCTTTCTAAGGAGTGATCTACTAGTAAACTTTACATTATTAAAAAATCTTACTAGAAATACGACAAATGTTTTTGAAATCATATTGTACGTAAATGTATTACATTTCACATCGATTTATTTTTGTGGAACAAAATAAAAAAAAGTAAGAATGCCAGAACGACGTCATGTCCAATTACTGTATCAATTACGACCTGAAGAAGAAAATAACATTATAATGTTGTAAATCCATTAATAATCCAATCCGATTGATTGATTCAAAATGGCGGATGTATATTCAACAAGTTTTTGAATTTCGAAAGAGTAGTTTCAATTCTGTTATGACAGAGTCTTTTGTCAGTGACGAGTAGGTATGTTTAGAAATTTTTACGAATGATTTATTTCGTATAAGTAGATGTGATTTTGATATGGCAGTATCAATTTATTTGCTTTTGTTTGTTACTGCACATTCTTAATTTTAAATATTTGACCTTAGTCTTTATTCGTAAGATACAATCATTGTTAAAAAATTGATTAAGAAAAATTAATAAGTATTAATTTTACTTAGCCTCCTTGGTGAAAGTTGTTCAACTTTATTAATATACTATCAAATATGCTACATTATTGTTTTTTAAACGAAACCATACCATTACCGACATCGTGATGACATCCCTAATTGTAACGTACAATGAACAGTAATTATGACAAACTGAGTACCTATTCGCCATGTGGTCCCGGTATAGATTAGGCCACCCCTTCCTTTCTCGTGGGTGTCGTAAGAGGCGACTAAGGAAACTTAATGATTTGAAGATTAGCATTTCTTTTTAAATATGCCAAAAACTAACTGCGGTTGCCAACTCTAACAGGGTAGGTCTATGTTCAACAGTGGACAGTTAACGGCTGATATGATGAGTGCCTATATGATGAGCTACGATTGTGGTAAACTGTAATTCCTAGTTCATGTAGTGACCAACTACGTATGTTCATTACCAAATGTTTTTATGGCGTTCAGTTTGGAATCCATAAGATTACATAGTTTTATATAGGATATCACTATTCTTTACGACGATAATTTACCTAATTAGTTTCTTTTACCTATCATCAGAAAGCCATTGTATGATAATTTTTGCTATACAGCGTTATAAATATTAATATTTACTGCCAATTTATGTCTTTAATTGACATGAGTATGTATTATAGCTCAATAAATTTATGAGAAATTAAATTACGGTAATAAAGGTCAATTTAATGAATAATCATACCTTCGTATGTACTGCAACATAAAGAAAATGAAACATTCTATCTGACATGAAAATTGCTAGTTTTATAATCTTTTTAGTGGCTATCTAGTGACTGCTTCAAAGTTTACGTATGTCACTTAAATTTAATATTTATTCGCTAATTGTCATGTAAGACAGTGAGCGATTAAAAATGTGAATTAATCGATGTAACACAAGTTACGACCAGCTGCTCTTTTCCCGCCATTATTAACCTAGTACGTAACGGTGTTGCCATGTTGTATTTTTTTTCTTAAGCCACAAGCTCGATAGCCAGTATCAGTGGTTAAATTTTGTGATTTGCTTTTAAAGTGCTATCAGCATCAGCTAATTTACATTCGACTAATGTACAAATAGATATGTGATAAATCTTTTGTCACGGTTTCGGATTTAAATAATTCAACTCAGTTCTTAAATATGGAACCATCAATTACTGTTAATATTTAGAATAGTCACAAAAGTCTTTTTTAATGATTTTTTAAACATGTAGGTAACTGTTCTATCGAAAACAGACGTCTGCATTTACATGTCAAAATTCAAAGTGACTGAGTTAGAGTTATATCTAATATAAATTATCTCTGTATAGTAACGGAGTAAGAATCGGATGTGCATATATTCTATTTTATCTTCATTACAAGGATCGAAATTTATAAGTAATATTTTATAGGTAGACATACCAAGTCGGACTTGACATACTGAGTAAAAGTAGCCCGATATCCTTTTATGAGGAGAGATGAACGTAACGGACCAATGGGTGTTATAATTCACCATTACAGAGTAGTTGCAATCTCTAGTTTCAGTAACCATTGTAAATCGACACTTATTCTGTGTATACTTTTGGTGTCAATATTTTCTATATCGCCTTCTTTATAGGTAGTGTCTATAATCATACCACTTTACGTGCACTACCAAGTAGCAGACATTAATTTGAAAAATATGAGCTGGGATTTAATCTTGAGCTCAAGCAAGGTGTTCCATCTATTACCGCTTTTTAGTATAACTGTAACATCGTAATTATTATAACCGGACAGTCAGCACTCGTATCAAATTGAGTTTAATTGAGCAAACTGACATGGAGCGGAGAGAATTTTTAAACAACCCTCATTGAATATTCAGATAGAAAATAATATCCTTATAATGACCGGTACTAGTTAATTCGCATAGCTTTTTAAAAATTCGAAAGGCTACACGAACTAAGTCGTTTTCATTTAAGCTGTTTGTCGTCTACTCTTGAACGTGATCTACGCTTTATATTATAAAAAACTTTAAAAACATTTCTTCTGACTCGAGTCATTTTTATTTACTGATTTCATCTTAATAACGTGGCGGCTGATTATTATTATGATTATATGAATTTATAATTTGAGTACGCATGGGGGGTATCATATGTCCATGGTACTGCTTATGTCTATAGGCGACGGTGACCACTTTCCATCAGGTAGGTCGACAGCTTATTTGCCATTCTAAGTTGCATAAAAAATCCTACCCACCTTAACCTGGTGATACTTATAGACGTAGAATAACGTACTACTAATATTACACGTAATAAAAATTAAAACTGTTAGCAAATCGAGCAATTTTCGATTATATCAAACTGTTTGCGAGATACGATCCAAATCCAAATTATAAAAAAATAACGTTAGTGTGCCATAATCTCCATACTACCCGATGTGGGTTAACAAATATTGCGTTAGTTATTTTGAGTACTTATTATAGTAATTTACGCGGATATAATCCTAATTTACAAGTATTTTATTATCTGTGGTTAGAGCGGTTTATTAAAAAAATAATTACTTTTTTAAAGTCAACAGTGTGGCAAAGAAAATTGAATTGGTAAGTAATGTCAAACGTTATGACAACGTTAACTTACAACAGCTGCCCACACGACTACTGAAATGGTAAAATAAATATTACAATTTAAAGACTATATGCTAACAAGAAAATATAGGCAATAAGATCAATTATTCATCTGCCATTAGCAGCTGCTCATAATATGTTATTAGATTTATACTTAGGAATATAATTGAATGTCTCATAGTGTGTATTACACACACACTACATATTGGTTGTTCTTAAAATATTGTTTATGCGGCAAATTATATAAAGTAATAAAAAAAAAATGTTGAATCCATAAAGTAATCACTACTTTAAAAACCGATATTGCCTATACACTGACGAAACTAAAAAATGAATCTATGCAACCATTTACAAGTATAAATGCAATAAATTTAATTAATATTTACAGTGTTATAAAACTATATATATTATGCTTCTGTTAAAAATATCGATATGCATAGGAGATACCATAAAAGAGCTATTATTTTGAAATTTAATAAAGTGGTTGTATAGATTTTATACAAATGGTTTTATGTTCGAAGTGATGCATACCTGTTTAATTAGGCATTAAATTAACATCGTCACCTAGACCATTAAAATAATAATAATAATAAAAAATACCACTTATTTATCATAAATTGATATCTCATAATGTGTATTACACATACACTGTACTCGCGTATTACCTACACATGGGTTGTTTTTTGCAATGCTATTTATTCGACAAATAATCATCATATCAACCTTTGACTGTTCATTGCTGAACATAAACGCCCTTGGGGCGTTTGTCAGTAGTTGCCACGCTTGGCAGGTGGTTTAGCAACCGCAGTCAGGCTTTAGAGATGTTTTAAGAGGGACGTTGCTGTTCATCCCTCGTCTTCCTTTTGTCGGCTTTTACGATACTCACGGGAAAGGAAAGAGTAGCCTATTCTATGCCGGGACTACAAGGCTAGACAATCGACAAATAATAATAGAAAATAATTGCATTTTTGAAACCATAAATCACTACTTTATTTATGAGCTGCCACTGTCCATACATTGACGAAACTGGAAAATAAATCTATGCAACCATTTAGAAGTATAAACTCAATAAAATAAATTAATATTTATGGTGTTATAAAACTGTTTATAAAATGCTTCTGTTTGAATTATCGATATGGATAGATACAATACAAGAGCCAGCTATGTTATACTGTAATATTTAAAAATTTAATAAAGTGGTTGTGTAGATTTAATACAAACGGTTTTATGTTCGAAGTAACGCAGACCTATTTACTTGAATTAGGTATTATATTAACATCGCCACTTAGACCTTTACAAAAATAAAAACAAAAAAATAGCATTAAACTAAATTTTATTAAAATTTATTCATTAATTTTTGCACAGAAATTATCTAGTTACAGTTAGAGAAAAACTTTAATATTATGAATAATGAACATAAACTATTATAAACATAAAAAAAAATAGTTAAACTGTCTAACCGTTAATTTTTATTACTTAATATAGATAGACTATGTCTATTCGCGACCTTATACGCGTGGCTGTTGAAATATAATGTAATTATTTTATATCAAGAATTTCTAGACATTTTTTTCCTAACGTTATCATCCAATTAACTTCAAGACTTTTACTACACGACTTCATACAATTGAGATAACTCATGATTCGTACATTGACTTCGATAGAATGTATAACAAATTGATATAAATAAAAATTGTTCAATTAAGCAACGTAAAGATAATTTATTTACGTTAATTGACAAGTGAACGATATTATAATTGTTTTCTTTGAATCGACAAAAAATGTGGCGTAAAGTGGATACATAGGTAGGTACAAATGTGTTTATTGAACTTTAATACACCTAGACAGTGTAAAAAGCGAACTTAACACTACATTATCTAATAGTCAATCGTGGACAGGAATAATAGAAAATGTAATTGATGATGCAACGTTATGAACAAACAAATAGAGAAAATAGGGTATTTACATATGTATATACATATGTAATTTAACTACAGAATATATAACACAGTATGTATGTACTTACATGTGCTCTTACTAAATACGCACTAAACACGTATTGTATGAGATATTATCTTTACATATTTTAAAATAAAGTCGCTTCCCGCCGTCTGTTCGCTTAGATCTTTTAAACTACGCAATGGATTTTAATACAGTTTTTATCAATAGATAGAATTATTCTAGAGGAAGGTTTAATTGTATAGTTTTGTGTTAATTTTTTTAAATAATATGATGATAATTGTTTAAGATGTCACAAGAAATCAAGTCGATTGAGAGTTTATATTGAAAATGCTGAAAAATAATAAAATAATTTATATAAATTTTTTCGTCTTTATTAGAACTACAAAAAGTTAGCGTTGGCATTCTATATTATACAGATAGCTTTCTATAATCAATTTAATGTTTAAAAAAATTATATAAATTATATGGAGTTTAAAAAGCTATTTAAACAGATATATTAGTAAAATTATTAATCTTTACATATTGACACAACATTGTTTCTACATTGCTCCCATGCGAAGCCGGGCAGGTCGTTAGTAGTTTACTAAATTGTATAAAAAAAAAACTTTAGATGAACGGATAAACCACAACCAACCGCCGAGATATGGTGAAGTTTTTAAAGAGATAAATTAAATAAAAAAAATAATAATATGAAAATAATAATAAGACAGGGTTCTGTTTCAAATAAGAAAATTGGGCATATAAATAATATTAAATATTATTTTGGTTATATGAGAATGCTGACTATAAAAAAGCTTTGTCTAGTAATATATAGTCTAGTCTAAACATACCTACAAAGATTTTTTGATATATAATATATTAAATTTGCATGCCTAGAATTTTAAGACAATTAAGCAGATACAAAAAGTTCTGTGTCACATGACCTTTATTATTTCAAATGTCTGTTTAAAGAACATAAATATTTCATTTCATTTCAAGAATAATTTTCGCTCAAAAGTAACCATTCCACGTAAATTAAATTGTGTGTTTACTTTTAAAGAACCCTAAAACGCTACAAGCACTAACCGAAAGTCAAACATGTCTTTAGTATCAACCACAAACATGACTACGGTGTTGCCAGCGCAAAAACTTAATGAATATACACGGCAAATAAAACGGGAGTTAATTCAAAATGGACGGTACACGCTGGGGTCTAAATCTAAATTAAATTATTGCTTAATGTTACATTAAATTATTTCAAGTATAAAAAATAATGAATGCAAATAGCTATCTACCGGAAAGATGTTACATGCGTTGAACCATCAAATTAATTTCATTAAGAAATTTTACTCATATTTAATAATAGTAGTGCTCTGCGGCTTTGCTTGTGTCAATTAGAATCGAAATTCAGTACATAGAAAGATCTATCTATATATTAAATTTCATTGAAATCTTATCAGCCTTCTAAATATAAATATCTTTACAAACGTTCACAGTTGTTTATTGAGGAATTAGTAGGATCTATGCAAGTTTAGTTAAATAGTTCTTGAATAATTACGTGAAGTTAATTTTGGAACATTTCATTTTACAAAATCACCTCTTATTTGTTTTTGAAAAGTCATAAACTATCTTGTTTTATTTAATTTAAAAGTTTCTAATTATTTTCTTTTGTTTTTTTTTAAAGTAATTTCTGACACTTACCTTCTTAGGACGCCGCCTAGCAGGGACGCGTTGAGGCACTCAGGCGGCGATAACCGTCTCTGCACCTCAGCCACTGTGACCTTGTACTTGCTGGTGGAAGATAGTAGCGATAACCGCCCAGGAACCGAGCAGAATACGTCGTTTGGAGCACAGGAACCAGTTCCGCCTAGGCCATCTCGACCTTTCATTGCTGTAGTAAAAATATGGAATTAATATAGGAAGGTACCAGAGGGAGTGTTGCCTGTTTGGGTTATCTGACGCACTCATGTTTCTGATCCGATGTGGCAGTGAGATTACAGGGTATTGATGCATAATACTGTAATCCGGAGTGGGGGGAGGGGGGGAAGTAATTACTAGTAACGCGGACTACCAGTCTCATTGCTAGCAATACCTACCTACCTACCCTGTCAGGTTTGGCTCCACGTGATCCCCCTGGACACCCATAGTGCTAAATTCCGGGTGTATTCGTCACGATGGACTAATTGATTTGCCTTTTCATTTTCATCTATCAACCATCACTGGTGCCCCACAAGCGTATAGCGCATAACCTATAGCGCAGGCGGGGCTACCATTCCATTTTCACATATAACTAAAAAATACCGTAGTCCTCAGGTATGACAAAAAACAAAGATTCCATGTCTATGGTATTTATATCTTTAGACAAAAATTATATACTTTCTTATATGCAACTTAGAAAGACATTGAATAATAGAAGACTAGTGCATTTTATCTGTTTCTACAAAAATATAAAAAGACTATTCGATAAAAACAAAAACTTTTTATAAAAAAAATAGCTGATCTATTTAGAGGTGATAAATTGATCTGAATTATAAAACAGAAATATTATTAGATAAAATTCATTAAAAAAAATATTTGAGAACAATTCTGTTTTTAAAATATTTTTTGCACAAAGTTTGTAAAAAAAAAAAATAACTACATGATACATGTATAATAAATATGTATGTAGTGTACCTACTAAAAATATTGGTGATTACAAAATTCCCGGCTCCGAATACCAACAATGGCACTCTTAACAATCACTGCCACGCCCCAAACATGCTCTCAGCGTGATCACCATTCTCATTGTAATATTTCTCTATGGTAACCCTAATACAATAAACATTAGTGTGTCATTAGCTTTGCACCATACTGGCTATTTAACACCCTGCCTTTTGAAATTATAAAAAAAAAATCTCTCGGGTATTTATTAGCGGCCAATTATATAAAACTCAACGTTCGTTTTTTGACTTATGACGTATTTTTTTAAATTAAAATTATTTTCTATGAGTTGTTTCTGCAATTTCGTTGGCTTCAATTTCATTCATAAATTATTTTATAAAATGCATATATTTTACAAATTTAATGTAGCTTTTAAGCTTTCAAGAGCAAGCAACGCTTGTCAAGCGTGGTAATTAGGAGACACCCCTCGCCCCAAGTGGGAGGTCTATGCTCAGTAATGGACAATTACTGTCTGTCTGGCTGTATCATCATCATCATCATCATCAATGTTACAAAAATGTAAAGTGAGCACCTTATCATGTTAATTTTGATGTTACTGTACATTAACAACATTCAAATTGCATTCGGATCCCGACGATTCATTACCAAATACGAAACGCTATTCAAATATAGATTGATTGATCGATACTTTTATTTCATCCATACCGATTCATTCGGCCGTTGAATGAGATGGATTTTTTACAATCTACTTAGAAAAATCGATACACCTATCCGATAAGTACGGCATGAGGCCTAATTACAGTTTTATCGGTGCTGGGTCATCGGTGGAAGAATAAAAATCTTTGATAAGTTAATAATATATATTTATTTTATCAGTTCGATTCGAATGTGCTTCGTGCGATTTAAGATATAGTAAAACAGGTAATGGGTACCATCTGAAGATATGTTCCATGTTCAACATGGGCGGAGTATTTGAGGAATAAAATTATTTGCTATTTTATGTAGGTTTTTTTATTATGTTTGAGTTAGATGTCTTAAATAAATAAAAAATTGTGTGTTTTAATGTGTGTTAACGTTTAAACGATTGAATGGACTGGACTTAAAATTTGTATAAAGATAAATTTACATGCTGAATTACCTAATATGTAGAATACTTTTATCCTAAATTAGGGCAAAGTCTAGTTAGTACGTTTGCACTTTTTATTAAATATCATCCACGTGGTCGAATACAAGTAGGGAGACCAACATGAGAGAATTTTAATCTTTACAAAAATAGAATAGGACCCACATGGGACAGCTTCAAATATTGGAATTTGGAAGGGATTGTTAATAATGTGGACTAGCAGCCTCATTGCTAACAATAAACTCTGTCAGATCAACCTCCTCGCAGTCCCCTCTGGAAAGTATCGTGTTTAATTCCAGGTGAATTCATCACTATGGGCTAAGTGACCTAACTTCTCATCCTCATCTATCATCTCTCACTGGTGCCTCACCAGTTTATACCGACAGTGCAGACGGGGTAACCATTCTATTATCATCCATTAAAAATAAAAAAAAAAAACATCAAACTTTACAATTTAGTGTGGGACCAACACGGAACATTTTTTAATTAAAAAACAACGTCAAAGTAAACTTAGAATTGGCGAAAACATTGCTTACCAAATAACCTATAATGTACACGAATAAAAAAATAACCGAATAGAAAAACTTTTCCACTTTGAGAAAATAAAAAAAAAAACAGCGCTATCATAAGATCACGAGTAGATCTATATTAAAATTTTCCGCAGTGTCGGCGATTAACATCGTTTAATTATTTATAATGTGGCAGTCCTGTACAATTTCAACACTGATTAATTGACTCATTCATCTGATGTAAATAAAAAAGAACAAGTGCGTGTTGGGTACGCATTAACATAAGGTTCTGTAGTTATGTTCTCAGAGATAATTATAACGAGGAACGTGTATAATTTTAAAATACAAGCAATAAAACTAAATATATATTATAACAATATAAATTCAACATCATGACGAGGTTATAATAATAATTCATGATGTTGAATTTATATCGTTAATTCTGTTTAACTATTACAAACGAGATGTGTGGGGTTGGTGACAGACTAAAAAATTAATATGTTAACTTTTTTCCCTAGGAAGAGACGACTAAGGAAAATATGTAAAATAAAAAGATAGAAGAAAATTCAAAAGAAAATACTCTTCTTTTAATAGATAGTTTGTTATAGTACTATACGGTTACGGATTTATCATGAAAGTACGCTTTAGTTTGCTACTAGAACAATTTTAAACAACCATTCGGTAATATTGAAAATTATTTACACAATTGTTTTTAAAAATTGACAGATAATTCCGATGTTGCCATATTTGGGTATGATTTTGCTCTTTAAAGTAAATAATTACTTTCAAGAGTTAGTCAAACGACTACGGTACTCTAAACAGAAATTAAATTTAGACACTGATCTAAAATATATTTTTGCAAGAGCCACCTCTGTCATTGGGACATATAATATACTGTTTTGTATGGTTAGTTATTGCTTAATACAACATAAAAAAAATAGAAAGTTGATTTGGGTGTGTTATTTTATCAAATACATTTGCTACCTCATAAAATGCAATTAAATATTTTAGTGTCTTTTAAGCACTTAATCTTTTTATTATTCTCTATTAATTTGATTAATTAGTCGACTGGTATAAAGTATTTTAATTAATTAAATCAAATGCTTTATACCAGTTGTGCAACAATAATAATACACGGAATCTTATTAATATAATAAAATTATAACTAGATGATGTCCATATATGGAAGACATTAAAGAAAAAATAATATGAGGGATCTTACCCATGGATGCCAAAACAATAATATTTAGGAATTTTATTTGTTTGTTTGTAGGGTTCTTCCGGCATCATGTAAAAATTATTACACTAAATTGAATTAATTGAATTAAATTTATGCCGTTTTGTTCCTGAAGGTCTTAATTAAAATCTCTTATATATTTTATCCTAATACAGCATTAAGTGGTCTATAACATAGGTTTTATATTTTTGAAGTACACGCATATAATATAACGGACAAGAAGTTAGTAATTAAAAAGGTATAAGAAGATTAAAATATAATAAATAGATACTTACTTTTTAATAATGGAAGATCTGTCATGAAGCCACTAGTGTCGTCCATGCCTGTATTCTAGAAAAAAAAAAACAGAATAATATAGTCATAGATAGATTAATACTCCTACCTATCTACAGATATTATATTTGTAGTTCAACATGGCGGGTTTGTCATATATTCAATAAAAAAAAAATGTTATGGTATTTTTTTTTTTTATTGAATATTTATAATATTTGAATACTAAGCAAGTAATCACATAAATGTAGTGTTATATTATGAAATAAAAAAAAATGTAGAACAAAGATGTTACATAGAATTTATAGAAAAGGGCAAGAATTCCTACATTGTGATGCTTCGACGGGGTTTTTAATTTACTTAGCTTATTAAATTCCTATTGGATTGGCGGACATATTTCTTGAGGATATTGACCGTCGCCCGAAACTCGCGAGGGGCTATTGAAAGCAAAGTAATTGGCATTTTTGTAGTCAATATTTTTGATACACAAGCAGGCTCAGTACGAGAATTGTTTGGAAGTAGTTTAAGTTGAGCAACAAAAAATGTGGTCTCCCACATAGTATTGTTTTCTTGTCGGACTGTTTGTTTTACATTTTTTTTTTCTGTTTGTACCTATAGCATTTTTTATGCAATTTAAAAAAGCAAATAAGTTGAAGGATGAATAGCTAAAAACAACTCTACGGACGCCACAGAATACACTGTAAAGCCCATGGTATTCTTTATGTGTTTTTATTTCTAAGGACTAAGCTGATGGAATGAACGTATTACTTAATGATATGTGATAAAAAAATTATTTAATATATAAGGTGTGCACAAAAGTATGACTGGAAGAGATTGCATTAAAGATTAAACCGTCTCTTGTACTAATTGCTGTTAATCCTTTCTTTTTACGTATGCATTTTTTTTATCGGTATTAATACTATATTGTCAATAAATATTATATCTATCCTAATAGATATAATAAAGCGAGAGAGAGAGAGAGAGAGAGAGAGAGAGAGAGAGAGAAGAGTTTGTTTGTTTGTTTTGTTTTCAATCGATACAACATCGTAACCTTCAAGAAAAGAGCATATTCCTTTTTAAAAAGCCGGTAGCAAGTCTGCAATGCCTCAAGTATTGCAGGTGCTCGTAGTTACTTACAATCAGGTGAGCCGTATACTCATTTGCGTTCTGTGTTATAAAAAAAAAACACGCTAATCTCTAGAAGTACCTTTTTACTTAAAAAAACATTTTTTCATTTGATAGCTCTTTTCTTAATTAAGTTATACGCATCTATCTATCTATCTATTATAGTTTAACCGTGGTCATATCTACATCAGATATATAGGCGAAGTCGTAAGGTACAGCTAGTATAATAACAAATTCATAATGTGATAAGACCCTTCACTTCCATTATATTCATATGTAGTATAAATATTTAAATAGTGTATCTATGATCAGAGGCTTGGTCCACTCACCGGCGTTTCTTCAGCCGAGTGCAGTGCATGGTGTAATGCCAACTCATGCTGCTCTCTGGCACCATAGTCCGCTCGTCTCTCACCACCGCCATAGCTAAATCCGCCATGGGAGAGCTAAAAAAAAAGAAACACAAAATTAACAAACCGGTCAAGTGCACTTTTAACTCTAAGTAATTGTGAGTCTAACTTAGATTTTGCCCGTAAAATCGATAGCAGTAGTAGGTAACTTCCGAAGTAGGGGAGAAAGGGATTGTTAGTAATGGAGTTTGACAGCCCCATTGCTAGCACTAGGTCGACCTCCACGTGGTTCTCCTTGGAAACCATCGTGAACAATTATTGTTGAATTCGTCACGATGGGCTAACTGACCTATTTCATCCTCACCTATCATCCTTCACTGGTGCCCCGCCGGTGTATACCGATGGCGCGGGTGGGGTTACCATTCCATTATCATCCATAAAAAAAAAACTTCCGAAGTATGGCTTTGTGAATTTGGAAGAAAGGATAAAGTCACATCATCAAAGTTTCATTGTTTTATTTTGGTTGGGAACAATAATAATTCTTTTCAGATAGTGTTAAGATTCCTTACGCCGTCATAAAATACAGATTAGCTAAATTTTGTATAAAATTTGGAACGCAATCAGATTTTGAAGTTCAGGTATATGTAACGTTCATCTGTGGTGGTGTCGTTGCATGAAGTGCTATTTAAATAGATTATCATATTCTATTAAGTGATTAATCTTAATGAAATCATATCTTTATTTCCAAAAATCATATTACTTATGTTTGCTTTTTATTAGTAAAAATGTAGATTATATTTTTCGAAGAAGCTTCATCATTAAATATGTTGGGTACTGCAAAGTCTATGAGAAGTATAAAAATAAATCTGAGCTATTTTATATTTTCATAAATCGCGGTTCAATAACAAAATGACATCTAGTTTCCCCCCAAAAATCGGCCGCCATTGTGCGAAATAGCCGTTCACATGAACCGGAACATTACTAACGGCTAATCTGCTAGAGTGGTGTCGACGTATTGTTGGCTAAAAATATTATGACCTGAGGACGATATACTAAAAAAGAAAATATTGTTCGAAAATTCGAAATAAGAACATGGTAGCCGTTGGAAATTTCTAAAAGCAAGATATTTTTAAATTGTATCTATAGATTCAATTATTTCATATTATTACTAGATAGTTAGGAGTATCATATATTTTATATCTACATTGCATCACATGTTAATAAAATATATTTAATTTATAAATGTGAAAGTGAGTTTGTAATTTCTTGATGCCTCTGATCCAACCAATCATCATGACATTTTAGTATATACTCGAAGTATCTTTTGATAATTTAAGATTAATGTCATTACCTATTGTACTATCTCGATAATTTTCTTTTCTCATAGTAAAAAAGGACTATTACAAATATGTAAAAAAGCCAAATCGGTAATTTTTTTACATCACTGAGGTGGTAAACAAGCATACGGCTCGCCTTATGGTAAGCGGTTACTGTAGCTTTTGAACGTCTGGAATACCAGGGGTATTACGTGCACATTGCCGACCCTGAAGACACCTCTTTATTCCTTTTTTGAAACACCCATTTCTCATACGATGCTAACGAATAAACAATGAAATACCCTTGTTTGAGCCCTAATTGGGATGATTAGGTGAGTGTAGTAAATTAAAAATCTAAAATAAATTTTCCTTGAAACAAGTAGTTGCAATATTGACAGTCATATCTATTATATTTGCCTATTATTGTTATGTATAGGTGAAATAGTTTAGATCATAAAATCTGCTACAAATTTATTAACATAATTTTGCCGGCAAATCGCTAGGGTAGCGAACTATGCCGAGATTCTTTCGCGAGGGTGCGTAGAATAGTAAGGGTCCGTATAAAATAGTTTTACTTGCTGTTATATTTATGGATATGCCTACTCATCTTATAGTTAATTGAAAATAGATGTAATATTTTAGAACAAATATTTTGAGATATTTTTTTTAAGATTAATTAAAGTCATTGTTGAATTCGAAGGTTGAACTGTTGTTGTAGACATATAGACATATTACATATGGAGCTTTAGATGTACTATATGACATGTCTATAACTTTTTTTACCTGGATTGTAGTTATAATTATATTTACCTAAAACTTTATTCAGATTGGGGTTTATTTATTAAAATAAATACTAAAACTCCCTCAGAACATGGATCGATGAGCCTACGTTATTTGCTCGATGACATCACAGGAACGTAATCGTAATATACAGACTATTTTTGAAAAAGGAACAATAATTCGACACCCACCAATAGTAAATCATGAGACCGATCAATTTTCCTTAAGGAACAGCAGTGAACGTTGGATGGGTTGTTTGTTTTTGTAAGTTCTATTATACATTTATATTTGAAGTAAAAAAAAAACAGGTTTTAAATGAAAAATATATACAAAAAGTTTGTGACGATGTATTACTTACATGGTGCGCATGTATGGCGTCGTGGTGGTCACGATGGTGCCGTAGGTGGGCATGAGGTTCGTGGTGACCGTGGTGGCGTGGAAGTAGCTGCTGTGGCGCGTAATGCTGGGCGTACTCCGCGCCGCCGCCGCCGCCACCGCCATAATCCATGCCATGGCTCTATGGAATTAACAAATGGTAATAAATTATGTGGAAATTTCGCTAGCCCTGTAATGTCAATCGACATCAGGTAATGGGGTTATAATGAAAGTAAATTTACCAGAAAAAAATGTTATGCAAAGTTGACTACACTCCAAATCTTGAAGAAACCTCAGCATGTCTTCGAGATTTAATATGACGCAGCGTCCCTCTTTAAACATCACCAAGCTTAACTACGGTTGCCATCCCGCCTGTCAAGCGTGGCAACTACTGGTAATATCCTTCAAAAAGGAGAGGCCTACGTTCAGTAGTGGACAGTAAACGACTGAATTGGTGTGATATGATGCAGGGAGCTTATTGCACAACCTAAGAGTTATAGGAAAAAAATCTCTGAAACTTTTTTTTTACACAACTTAGCAATGGCAAAAAGTTGACGGCCCATCTGATGGAAAGTGGTAACCATCGCCTATAGATATGAGCAGTACCATGGACATAACAGAATATACTGTTTCGCTCATGACAGCCCCCCATGCGTTGCCCTTCTTGAGGACTCAGGTGTTATTCCTCTGTACCTATACTATACACGATCATTTAGGATTTAGGGTGTAAGTGTGCGCTGATTGTGAGAAATATAATGGTTAAAAGTTGGTGAAAGATGGCTTCACAACTGTTAGGTCTCGTTACTAACAACGTCTGCTGGAAAAGCAGGGTAAGGAGCAGATGCAAATGGCAATGGAAAACATTGTGTTTTGCGTGGAAGTGAGTGACAACTTCTCGTCTCCTAGTGCCCGAAGTAAAGTGCTGGTTATGTTACCTGTTGCTGATGATGTGGACTAGCAGGATGAGGTGCAGGCGCGAACGGCGGCGGGAAGTACGGTGGCTGGAAGTCGGCGAGGGACGGCTGCGCGCCTCCCCTGAACCCGCCTCCACCGAGGCCCAGCCCACCGCCGCCGAGACGCTCCTGCAACAAGAAATGATGGATTCAAAATATTTTAGTGTTTACTATCCCTATTGAAGTCGTTAGGGGGGAGAAGGGATTGGTAGTAATGGGAATTAACAATTTTAGTGCTAGCAATATCGACCAAACAAATCGACCACCACGCGGTCCCCCCTGGAAAATATCGTAACTGATTTATTATTGAATTAGTCATGACAGGCCAACTAATCTGCTTCATCCTCACCTATCATCCCTCCCTGATGCCCCGCCAGCATATACCGATAGCACGGGGGGCTACTATTCCATTGACATCTAATAAAAAAAATGGAATAAGTCAATTGTGGTTGTGGATAAAGTAACACTCCACATGTCTATACTTCGTCGAGCATATTAGAATTTAACGTAAGAAGGTGAGCCTACTGGCGAGTCTTGGGTTTGTTATCAGTATTTTCTCCTATTAAAAGAGTTATTTTGTATCGACTAGATTGGTACTCGTGACCTTTGCGGTCTGTGTACCGCTGGGTCACAATGCCATCAATATAACAAAAACTATCATAGATAAAGATATGCACAAAAGAAGAGCTAGTTTTTGTTTTAGTATCAAAATATTGAATTTAATTATTGAACACCAGAGATGTCTAAGCACATTGTGAATTCTTGAATTAGCAATTATTATTGACTATTGTGAACTCACGTCCATTATTTTAATATTCATTGTATTAGATAGACCAAGTTGTAGAAGTGACGCAGTTATTGTGTACTATGTTTTAATTTGAATTATAAAAAGAAGGACCTCCTCCATTCTATCCGATTATAAATCGATTAATATTATAATATAATCGATTATTACTGTTACTGGGGTTAAGAAGCTATTTCTTTAAATCTATTTAAATGAATCTAATATATCTAATTGATAGTTTCACAAAATTACTATTTTATAGATCATCATAAACTATATTTATAATAATTTTGAGTCAAATCTGTTAGAAATTTAGTTCCTATTGGTCCTTAGAATAAAGACTTCGCTGAGATATCAAATTAAAACTAATCTTAGAGATAGGTTTCGAAAAATACCTCAGAATTGTCAAGTTTTTTGAATATTTTTTTTTATCAAAGCCTTCCCCTAGGGGGATTTTGCCAGTAGTTGCCACGTTTGGCAGGCGGACTGGCAATCGCAGTTAGACCTTGGAGATGTTTTAAGAGGGACGCTGCTGCCTATCACTTGCCTTCCCTAAGTCGAGGGAAAGGAAGAGGTGGCGTTTTTTATGTCGGGACCATACGTCAAGTTTTTGATAAACTTTGTAATTGTAATTAATAATGTCGTGTAATTTTATATACCTTATTATATATTTTATAAAGGAATTTGTACACCGATAGATATATAGATAAAGCATAATTAATCTTGCTATCATCATGTGTGAAGAACACAGTTTTGTACAAGAATACATTCACTAATTACAACGTAATCAACTAATTATCTAGTCACAAATTGGAGATACGGCAATTGACACGCACAAAGTGACCATTGTATATTACAAATTAAACGTCAATTTGGATAGAAAGAAGTATATAGGGTTGTCTATAATGATAAAGAAATTTTAAAGGATATAATAAAAAAAAAATGATATTTATTGAATAACTAGCTGACTTGGCAAACGTTGTTTTACAATATACATATTTCGAGAACTATACATGAAAATTTCTCGTACTACAATTTATTAAAATCGATTGCCATCTTGCAACCCTATTGCGGTATATAAAAATCGCGATTAAAAAACAGAGGTTGATCTTAAAAGCGTGAAAATTTAAATTTGTATGTATTTTTCAATATTAAATCATAATAAAATAAATATAAAAAAATTCTCAGAAAAAGACGTTTCTAAAAATAATTAATCGAACTTCTCCGTATACAGACCTTTGTTAGTGGGTTTGGATTGTTACTATTGCTCCCATTGCTAACAATATACCCCATCAGGTGGACCCCGATGTGATCCCCATTGGAAACCCTCATGGTTAAATCCTGGTGAAATCGTTACGATGGTCTTACTTATGCCTCCTCACCTGTCATTCTTTCTATTACCTCACCCGCATATCTATCGTTGGCGCAGGCTTGGTTACCATTCCATTATCATCTATAAAAAAAAACTCATTTGTTTATGGAGTGATGTTGCTGTCAGTTTTTTTTTATATGTATTTAGATAGCAACCCTGAATAGCTGACTTAGTTATCGACTTAATTATGAAATAGATAAGCATCTAATAGGTACATCGTAATGATATTCCAGCGATCGGTTGGACACGCAAACTCTGAATTAGTTCATACTTGTATTCGAGATGTCTGCGCAGTAATATATTTCAAATTACGAGATTTGATTGCTTTGTGTTTTTATTTCTGACTATTATGTTTTTAGTATGCAGATTGAATTAGAAATAAGCGTCAAATAAAAGAACTGCTCACGTGTTCGTTTTTGTTTATGATTTAAAACAATAATTACATCAATGTGTTTATTTCAGCGAAATTACACAATGAAAGTTTTATACTGTTGTTTTGCTCAGATTAAAAAAAAAACTTGTTTGAATATGGAATTTGTATAAAGCGCCTTAAGAGAGAACGTTTAAGAACTCTTTGTTAAAGGTACAATCCCAAATAATTAAAAATCAAACAAAACGAAATGTAAGGACGAGTTTGATTTTTAATATTAAAAAGATTTTTTTTTAAATATAATTTTTTTAGAATAATTATTTTAGTATCATGTACAATAATAATATCACAAGATATTACAGGATATTTTGAAATCCTAATAATTGCCCGACGAAAATCGTTTTATTTACAAGCTATTTATATGATTCTATTGCAGGGTTCGGAACGTTGTTAGCTAATAAGCTGAAGGAACTTAGCTAATGCTAGTCATAGTTTGTTTGTTTTCATAACTATTATAAAATGGTATAATAATTTACGGGTACTCACAAAAATTATATAAGTAATTTCAATAAATCTTACTTGAAATGTAGTTCAACGAATATCGAGATATCGAGTCGTCACACCGGACAACTAATCGATTACACTCGATCTAGTTTAATTTTTTTTTCTTAATTTATGCTCACATTGCCGGATGTGCGGTGAAAACTGGACGCGTTGACATGTGTTGTTGCTTAATTGATGTATGTATGTAGTGTAATGGCAGCAAAGAACACACAACAGATAAAAAATAAAATGATTGTCTGTTGTGGGTGTTGTTTAAAAATGGAATTCGAATAGGTTTCAATCAAATTCTAATTATTTCTATGCAATACATTTAACCTTAAACCAAGCGTAGGAAGTTTTAAATGAATAGGCAACATGAATATACAGAATTAAAAAAAGAAGAAAAACAGTTCTTTTTTATAATTTTGGTTTAAAAACTAAATATTCTATATTTGAATCAACATACAGATAATCAACCAACAATTTAATATAATAATAAATTAAAAAAATTAGAATTTGTTTCACCTAACACAACACGCATACACATATGGTAACATAGCGTTAGCAATAATTTAAAATCAAATCTCACTCGAGTCCTTACTGATATTATAAATATAAAAGTGAGTTTGTTTGTTTCCTTATAGCACCTTGATAGCTTAATCAATCACTATGAAATTTGGTATACAAAGTACTATATGGGACAGAGAATGATATAGGGTGCTTTTTATCCTAGTCACGCGGTTGAAGTCGCGAGTAAAAGCTAGTAACAAAATAAATCTTATTATTGTATTCGTAAGTCATAATATTACACGATGATAAATACATTTATGTGTATTCAAATAGAGGTAATATAGATATTTCAATAAATAATGCACTGCAACCTTTGCACTCGGGTGCCATAGGTCATATTAAGCATCCTCGACTAGTTGCTCTATTATTACCCACTTTTTTACTTCATTATTGTAATATTGAGTTTTTTTTTTTATAATCTTACCTTTAAAAAGAAAGTTTTCAATTCGGTTGTATTTTTTTTAAACCGATTTGGATTTTTTTTTAAATGAAAATTATGCGTAACGAAATTAATTTTGTGTCGCCGTGATTTGACCGGGCTCCGCGCCTCGCATCCGAGCTGAAGGGGTCCGAAAGTTTAGGTAATGTATCAATGTTTATGTACTTGTGTATGCTATATATATGCCTACAGAAAAATGTATGATGGCATAGAATTAAACTCAAAAACTACTCAACCAATTTTACCGAAAGCTACATCTCCTCGGACATAGGCTATTTTGTATTTTCTGTAAAGAACCCGTACGAAGCGGGGGCGGGTCGCTAGTTAGAAATAATATTCAGTTTCTATGATAGAATATTCCTAAAAAGAATGCAAAAGATTTTGATTTTATATTCTGTATTATTATCCTTACTAATATTATATATATGAAAGTGAGTTTGTTTGTTTGTCAACCAATACTCATAAAATAAATGTCGTATGTGGGATTAAGACGAACGTAGGCTGCTTTTTATCCAAGTCCATCAACATATCCCGGTCATGTGGACGAAGTGGCAGGTAAAAATAGTTTAAGATAATATTATAAAGGAGAAAGCTTTGATTTTTTTTGTAAGAAATAAAAAAAAAATCGTCAATCGTTTATAAATTCCTATCACTCACAGAAAACACACTATCAACAAGTTACGTAGCAATTATATTTTGTATTTAAAGAAACCGTGCGAAGCCGGGGCGGATAGCTAGTAATGATTATATATTGATTCTAAATTGCTACCAGTAACAAAAATGTAATACATCCGCAGTTGTACAAACATAAAAAGTCTAACAACGGTACACGTCACCTTCAAAAACGTGATGTCGCAAGAGTCAGTTGTCCGAATGATTTACTATCGGCTGTTTGTCGACTTACTGCGGCACAATCATAAAAAAAAAATATAAAGAAAATAAAATAAGAAATCTGTGATAAACCATCTGGTCGTATAATAAAATAATATACTCTTTGTATCAGTTTAGAGTAGATTTTAGACTCGTACAGTCAAATAATTTACTCCTTATATCTTCTAAGATTATATAATAGATAATATAGATTTTATATCACTAATAATAGCCGCCATTTTTATTAATACGTAAATATAAATTTATAAACAATACGTACATTTGTATATTTATGTCATCTGAGAAAAATAGTTTTCAGTTAAAATTTAAAAAAAAGCCGATTTGGGAATTTCGTAATCCAACAACAACAACATAAAAAATGGCATATTGAAAAAAAAAAAATTAAATCAGCCGATTTAGTCAACTAAAAGTTGACCCATTTTTCACACTCAATGCTTTATTTATATAATCTAAGCTCCTGCATATTATTTTTGTGACGATGGATTCTGTAATTTTTCTTAACAAAACAAAATGGAAGATTCCGTGTTCTAAATTCAAATAATATTTTCAACGTGTCTACGAAACATCTCGTCATTCAATTATATGTTTGTGTTCACGATTCAAGACGTTATTTTTTGCAAAGCAAAATGTATTTGTTTACATTGCTGAAATTATTACTCGTTGACTTTATCAAGTCATTCGACAATGTTAGATGACCAAAGATGGCCCGGGACTGGATTGTCCATTGAAAATATTTAACGGCGCTTAGTGCTTGAAATATTACATGTTATTTTATTATTTATTTATAATAGAGAAAGCAGTTTTATGGTGTCAGAAGAGGTCAGATGCGGTAACGCTAACGCTGTTTTGATAACAAAAGATTCTTGTTGCTATTAGTTGGTAAGTACATGCTAATAAGACTATGCGATGGCCGGTTGAAGACTAAGATTTTTAATATATTTTTTAATATATAGAAATCAATGAACGAGAAGAAGTATTCCTTCAAGAACATTTATCCGATCACTATTGTTTTTTTTAGTACGTTTGTTCCGTTGTGGAACAGGCTAAGGTCGGAGACCGAATTGCCTTTGTTTTTTTTTTTGTAATTCAGGTGTCTATAAAGAGATTGAGAATGTATAACTCTTTAATTTCTTCGTCCATGACATTTTTACGTTGACTTGGAATTGCTTATGTTAAATAAAAATTTATAAATAAAAAATAGAATAGAAGTTACATTTATTCATATAGACTTGTTTACAAGCTGTTTTAAATCGTCATTTTTCATTATTATCTATATTATATTGGGTTGGCTGGCAACTAATAGTTGTGTTTTTTTTTTAAGTGCAACGAAGAATATATATGTTTTATATTACGATTATAAGCTACTTATGTCTAATATGTTATTTTAAAAATATATTTATGAACTTGGTTTTCAATAAACTCAATTTACCTACATGTTATGAAGAATACTGCCATAATTCAAGCTTAATTTATTTAAGATGACTCAACACGGTAGTTCTAAAAATGTTGTATGATATGTTTCATATATGATTTATCTTTAGGTACATATTACAACATTATACTATTTTCCCTTTATCATTCTTATTTTAAGTTTTTCCAGATGATGTCAATTACTTGGTTGTGTGGTTTTTTTAAAACATCGTTTTTGTTACTATTTTACAATTTTCCTCTTTGCGTAGGTTCTGTTGTAGATAAAATAATTTATATCCTTTCTTGTACAAAAATAAATATTGTAAACTTTTACACGTTTTCAATTTCTTTTTTTATGGTACATTAAAATTAGTAAATATTTATAAATTTTTTCACATATTTATTTAAATGGAGATTAATAATTTCATAACAAATATATAAATAATAATAAAAAACACAAATAAATAAATAAACACTTTACTGTCAATTGCAAATAACGTCTATTTGTAATAAAATAAAAAAATAATACTACTAGCACTTATATAAAATTAATATTAATTATTAATTAATAATACTCTTCTTCTTTAATATAATACTTATATAAAATTATTATTATTATATTAAAGAAGAAGAGTATTATAGTTAAAAGGCATCTGGAGTAGGCATCCTTTGTATGGAGAGGTGCACTTGACTATCTATCTAGCTACCTCGGATTAAAGTTGATATTTAATGTTGTTGTAGTTGAAGATCATTTCACAGTTCGAATTGCCATTTTGACACTCACTGCACGCGTCAAATAAAGGTGTAAAGACTGTCTGCGGCAAAACAATTAGTACTTAAATAATTTAAAAATAATATCCGCGCCCCTAGATTATACATACGAAAGGACAAGACGTCTTTTTAATAGATGATAATGGAATGGTAACAATAATATATAAACAAATGGTACGCTGGTGGAGCACCAGTGAGGGATGATAGGTGAAAATGAAAAGGCTGGCTAGTTAATCTCCTGTGATGAATACACCTGGAATTCAGATGGTTGATGGTTCACGATGGTCTAGTAGGACCACACGGAGGTCGACCTGATAGAGTATTGCCACCAACAATTCCGTTGGTCCGGATTAACCATTATTTCGATTTTAACTATCTCTTTCCTCCTCTGAATAAGACGTCAGATGTGACCACTTTCTTCTATCTCATGGACTCGTTAGCGTTAACGATTCTATCCATAGAATCGTCTGCCACTTGTCTAGGGGCTGGTCATTTACTATTTAACTGACTTCTAAAAAGGAAGAGGTTCCCAATTAGGTTGTTCTTTTTTGTTTTTACGTTTGTTACCTCAGAACACCGTCACTTATAAACCGATTTGAAATATTCATTTTTAATTAACAAGATATATCTTAAGACTGAAATTTCATTAAAATTGGTCAAATCTTAATAACTGCATCATAGTTGCGATTGATATGCAGGTGGCTCAGGACCGTTGTTTATGGCAGTCTATGGGAAAGCCTATCTCCAGCAGTGGACAGATAATGGCTAAGATAATGGTGATCATTAATTCAGTTTTGCTACGATTGAAGTTGTCGATTTTTTTTTGTGGAGCAATCATCATCATTTTGTTTTTATTACATACGTAACTTCTCACTTTAATTAACCCTTCTTTGCATACTGGTGGAAATTTCCATCATAACATTGAATGCCCAAAAATTATATAAAAGAACAATTTCACTTTAAGTTAATCGTGTTTGGGTACCTTTTTATGTCCATTGCAGAAAAAATATCTAGAGCTATCAAATTTATTTTTTAACTATTTTTCTTTTAATTTTGAATATGAACGATATTTCATCTTGATTTATTTCACCAATAAAAAAAAAAAACATGCAAAGAAGGGTCAACGTAATAGACACTTTAAAAATAACGTATTTACACACAATTTCCACCGTGTTAATTGATATCGAATACGGATACGTCAAATCGCATACAATATACAGTTACATCGACGTCCGATCAATCAATACAGGAATGTGTATTAGCCGGCTGTACGTTACATCTCAATCACAATACCATATAAATTGGTCGAGCCACGATATAAATTGATCGATATGTATGCCTCATTAACATACGAATTGGGGCTCTTCACTAGTGTTTAATACTGTTTTATGGGACATTGATTGATTGTATATAATAAAACCGCGAAAGTATATCTTGTTTTACTAATACAATAAAATTGTAACTAGACGCTGTCTGTACATGGGAGATATTTAAAAATAATTAAGTTTGTGTGTTTCTACAGGAAAAAAAAAACAGACTTCATTTGTGACAAAACCAGTTATTTTCATTTCGAAACTAAACTATTCTACGTATTTTGATATTATTTAAATGAGAACTATCTGTAAGTATGCAATTAAGAATCCTTTCAGATTAAGAATTTTTCAAATTGGTTTATAATTGACGGAGTTATGAGGTAAAAGTCATGAAAAATACAATTGAATTGATAACGTCCTTTTTTTTAAAGTTAATTGAAAAATGATGAAGCCAAAACAATAATTTTTAGAATTTTTTCCCGTCTGTTTGTCTGTCTGACTGACGTAACGCGTAACGCAAAAACTGCTGCACCAAATTGGTTGCAATTTTTACTGTTGTGTTTCTGAAGGTGTAATTTAAAATCCGGTTTGTCTGTTTTATCTTGTTTTATATTAATACACATTTTTTATGGCAAACAAGCTGACGTCCCACCTGATGGAAAGTGGTCACCGTCGCTTATAGACATACAGCAGCTTATAGGCATGCGACAGCAGTAGCATGGATATAACAGAGTATACTATTTTGCCCATGATACCCTCCATGCGTTGCCATTCCTGAGGACGCAGGTGTTAGTTGTTTGTACCCTGTAAATTCACGCCATATCCCACTCTTCAAACAGAAACACAGCCATGCAAACACAACTGCTTCACGGTAGAAACACGAATGAGACGAATAAGACCTATGTTGTACACAATGTTATAAATATGTTTTAACAATAGTGTTTAAATTTATTGTAACCTGTTTTGTATGCTTAGCAATAGGTGTTTATTTGGCGTCAATATAATATTTAATGAAGAATTAAATTATTCGTATTTACACTTACAACACAGATATTACTATCGCCTTTTGACATTTCTGATAATACAAATGGAAACAGATCAATAGCAAAGAGAGAGCTACATATGTATACAGTATAAGCACCTAAGAAATTAAAGATATCTAAGAAAATTTATGCTTTATCATAATTTTGAGATAAGAGGAAGGACATTTTTAATATACGAGTATGTTCGGTTTCGGTATTTCTAATGTTTATATTAAATCATAATTATAAAAAATAATAATACTTTATAATTTTTTTTTATATTTAGTATAATAATATTAAAATTTTAAAATATATTTTTCTATAATTATATATTTGTACAATAAGCTATATACTTTCGACAGTTCTTGCAAGTCTTCGGTAGTATAGTGGTCAGTATCCCCGCCTGTCACGCGGGAGACCGGGGTTCAATTCCCCGTCGGGGAGATTTCTTTTTGTCTGATATTTTTACGAATTTCTCACTATCTAATTTTATATATATTTTTTATTATATAAATATTCAATTTTTTTAATGGGCAAAGATGAGATGTCAATCCCGCTTCGATATCGGTATACGCTAGCAAGGCACCACCATTGTTATCAATTGCACTCAAGTCGACGTTCATGCGGTCTCCCATGGAAAGCAACGTGGTTAAAACTTGGTGAATTAGTCATAATGGGCTGACTGACTTGACTTATTTATACCTATCATCACTCATAGGAATCACGCTAGCTTATATTAACAGTATAATGTCATTCAGAAATTATAATGATATATAATAAATAATACATACATGGCAAAATCAGCTAATTTCATTTAAAACTAACCTTCTGAATCGATTTTGATAAAAAACCTGTGGGTATTCATAGATAGTTAAGAATAATAGTCGTTTATTTCGACCTTTGCATTTTTAGTATAATAGTAAAAATAATGATAGTCGTGAAGCAAATTTTAATTTTGTCTACACTTGGTAAGTCTTCGATAGTATAGTGGTCAGTATCCCCGCCTGTCACGCGGGAGACCGGGGTTCAATTCCCCGTCGGGGAGAATTCTTTTTGTGGTAAATTAATATTAGGTGTTCTTTTAGCGATGTATGAGTTGGATCATAGTCTAATATTGAATTATATTTATAGTAATCTGTAATTATTTTTTTTATATTTTTTAATTCAATTCATTCATAATCGTATTTTCTGATATTGCTCACAACTTGGATTACATGTTTGTTTTTATTATTTACTTCATTTTCTTGCACTGTATAACTATGTTAAAGTGAATGCTGTGAATACCTATAATAGGCATGTGCATTAATATTGTATTATATTTAATGTTTGTTATACCTATATGTTATAATGCAATATGCTGTTGGTGTTCCTTAAATAAATATTTTTTTTTATATGCTTAATTATGCTTAGAGTATATAACAGTTAAACAATACCAACAAATTAAAAATAAATCTTGCAGAACAAACCTAAAAGAACTTAAGGTACTTTTTATATATTTTTTTCCCATATGAATGACTCCTGTAAATTAAATGGAGTCATAAAGTTCTTTTTCCACTGCGATATTTTTCATTATTTTTACTACACAATATAAAGTTATTATTATTATCACGGTAGTCACACGAAGTCAGATAAAAAAAGCTAGTTTCACAATGATCAAAACTAATTACCTGCACCTCGATCACACTAGACAGGTCCACGTACGCCAGCGCCAATTCTTTATTCACACTTCACAGGAAAAAGCTATTGTTTTATCTATGATACAAATGCACATTGTATTTTTTTTCTACATAACTCTATGGTACATTTTTCACCTAAAACATGTTATAAAATCAAATGTACATATATATAAATATTCATTAGGTATCTATGTAAAATATAACTGGTATTAAAATATATTAAAATAAAGGCATTAGTTTTTGGAAACAAAGGGTATATGTAGTGGCATCAGATATATATGTAGTATTAGGTTAAATATATCAAATTTAAAACCTTATCTTGGCCAAAGTCATAATATGTGATAAAAAATTTTCTTATTGACTTAACCAATATCATTATACATTTACAAAAGAAATTTAGAATCTACGAGGGAACATAAACAATCCCATACAGGTTTTGTTCATTTTTAATATCTTATAAATATTTTATTTCTCAAAAATAAAATACTAGCGAATTTATTCTGATAAAATTACTCGTAGTTTTGAGTGAAGACGGGCAAACTGTATCGAATGTAAAAAAATATCAAATTTCGCTCAGCCAATGCAAAGGTATCGCTTCTGGTTGGGGTATTAAAACTATTTTTGTTGACTTCAAATGAAACATTACTTGAAGTAATATTAATGACCTTGAGAAACTCATGGTAAGAGGTAGATGTAAAAACACAAAGAGGGCTGTCTAAAGTACTGAAGAGCCTATATGGCCACAAAATCCTGATATATGGAGGAAATGAGAATTTAGAGCTAACAGAGGAAATGAGGAATACATTATTAGAGACAGAAAGAATCATAGAATAGTAAAAATGTACCAAACAAATGTTTAGCTTTAAAAGTTTGATCATTTTTAAAGGTATTGGACTAATTCTTTTTATGAAAACTTATCAATTTATCATAGTGAGGTGAAAGCTAACGACAAAACAATATGCAAATGGATATTCGAATAATGAATATCGATAATTATTAGCGGTCCCTTAAAAGGCGGCCGAGTACCACCACAATCGGTTAGTGATTGCTTTTTAAATTGCTACCTTGCCGTATCTCGGCTACTGGAGTTTTATATATTTATAACATATCATGCCCGTCTTTATATCGATAATTTTAAGATCGAATAATCGATACGAGATTTTAAATGAATTTAGAAATTGTAACGTATAAATTAGATTAATCATGTGTAATTATAATAAATATAAAGTATCTATTTAAATGAAGTATCTTATATTTATATCTACCATATATTACTAATACAATTAGTGAATGAAAGATAATTAAAAAGCAAGTACAACAGCAATTTATTACGATCATAAGAAGTCGATCAAAAACAAATTAAATAATTGGAATTCTAACGAAATCGATGTGTCGACAAAATGATGCGGAATCGATTATAACACCACTACTCGATAGCACCGGCAAATAAACTCGATAAATCGATTCAACACGGCAAATTAAAACGGTTATTATTGAATAGAAAAATTACAAGAATCAAAATGGTAGTTAACGAATTATCTATCAGTTAACGGAACAGAGTTATTAATAAGGATTTTGTGTTAAATACATATGGTTATTTTATTGAGATTGTGTTATGATTTTTTTGATTAGAGAGACCATTTAACTCTTAATACCGTTACTGTAGTTGTAAAATAATTATAAACTTGTTGCTAGCGAATGGAATTTTTTTGATTATATATAATAATTTAACAGTGAATATAGGTTTATATAAAGCACAAATACACTACTTGATTATAAATGTGTATTAAAAAATTAGTATATCTAAAATAAGCAACTTTTATGATCGATTATATCGATAGAAAATCGCGAAATCGTAATCGTATTTACGATCGCTCGCGTCGCGTGCTCACGGCTGACTGCCGGAGGGCGGGCGAACCGCCCTCGGGGTAACCATGTGCTCTCGACCTTACCGATTGATACTCGATGTGTGGTGTGACTGTGACCCTTTTTATTGGGTTTACCATTTGTTTCGAAACGAGATCGAGTACCGATCGAGAAACTGTGTTATGTATAATCGCAAATTTTATGGTACCACAGATAATGGGACCGATTCTGAGCGACCATTAATTAACCAATCAACAATCTAAACGAATTTATAAAATTAAAATTTGTATTCTAAAGGCTAAATTATATTTCTATTAAATTTAGGTACAAATTATTATTAAATTAGTTTATGATATTCCATAAAATAGGAATTTTGTGAAACTATTAAATTAAAATAATAGATTAAGAGATAAGTATAGAGAAATGACGCCTAATTTGACGATTTACTAGCAGTCATAATATGTAGATGTACACTCTCACTCAGAAGCGGTCATTTATTGGGAAACCTGTCAACACAAATTAATTAATGTACGTATGTAATTTATTTGTTACGACATGATATCTAATATAATCTCTCAAAAATAGCGTTTAAACTATTTTAAACTTAACACTCTATATTAGGTATAACATAATCAATCAATACATATAATAAAATGGTAACTGGTCGCTGACTGTACATTAAGAAAACTATCATAGGGGAGCTTTAATGAACGCAATAGAACCCAAAACAATAATTTTTAAAATTTTTGCCTGTATGTTGGTTTATCTAATTTGAACGCGGTTTTCACTACTGCGTTGCGGTTTACTTGACTTAATATTTAGTGTTAGTTTTATTTCAATCGGTTCATAAATAAAAAAGTTATATCAATCTAAAAAATCACATATGAAATTCTAAAGATTACCGATCAGTTGAATTGGTTGAAACCTTATAAAGGTATTAGGTACGTAATTATAATTTAAGTGTATAATACAAGACCGGATTCATGAAGAGTTCCAATGAGAATGATATATGGGAACTACACAGTTAGGAGCGGGTAGCACCGCGGGAAACGGTTAGTTTATATTAAAATGCGATTATATAAAATAAATACATATTTATTTCGGATATACAATTCGTTTCAACCGCATGTAATTTTCTAATAATACAATACGATGTGTCACCATTTTTTTTAACTCGACAATGTCGTAAAATACAAATAACATAAAGAATATACCAGTACAAGATTAGGAAAATAAAACCTCACCGCATCACAATAGTATTCTCTCATGACGCGAAACTCGTATACAATATTCGATTGCATTTAACGATTTCTATTCGAGTACCTATGGGTACATTACTGCCCCACCCTCAGGCGCGAATTTAATTAATAGGTATTCCAGTCGTCTCGCGATTGGTGATCATTCGAGTGAACTCGGTACGTACTATACATTGTTGTGAGGATGGTTCGTTGAGCACATTTATGTAATTTTCCTATTCTTTTTCATGAAATAATTGTTTACATTAATGAATGAATTACTGCATATACAGGGGGGTTAAGAGTTTGATAGTTTAGATATTTTTGTATGTACAATAAATTTTAAAAAATACGAATAGCTTATAAGTCTCTCTCTCTATGCATAATACTAGGTGCGTTTATGATAATATTAATGAGGATCTGATAAGTCATTGATCTGTATATAGTTTATTTGTGTACCGAAATTCGAATTCATATAGTTTATTTGTGTAACAAAGTTCTCAAAATCTAACCGTATAAATATCTTCACAAACATTCGCAGTTTTGATTTTTACTCCCTTCATTCCAAAAAACTGAAAAAATGAAAAAATCTATTTTAACTATTACATTGTTTTGTTCGTTTTTTTTTTAATTAGAAATTTAACTTGAAATTGACTAGTTTAAATTGACTATTGAAATTCAATAGGTACACTAACCTATTTTAGCTATTGAATTACTGTCTGTCTGTAATGTCTGTCTCACTAGACAGTTGACGTTTTTATGAATAAGGGTCTTAGTTCTTATCTTTCCCTATAAATGTGCATAATAATCCAATTATTTTGGAAAAATAGGTGTAAAATTATAAAATATGCGATAGTTTTTTTTTAAAGACGGACATTGAATAGTGATCACGCTCGCGTTAATGGTATACGTTGACGGAGAATTATTGAGGGATGGTAGGTGAGGATGAAAAGGTAGGTCGATTAGCCTATTATGAAGAATTCACGAGGCATTAAGTATAATGACTTACAGGGAGGTCGTTCTGACAGGGTATATTACTAACAATGGGGCGGGGGAAAGAGGTTGCTAGAAATGGAGTTTAACAGCTCTATTGCTAGCAATGTACCCTATCAGGTCGATTTCCACGCGTTTCCCCTTGGAAACCAAAGTGATTAATTCTCGTGAAATTCTTCACGATAGGCTTATTGTCCTGCTTTTATCCTCACTTACCATCTTCTACTGGTGCCCCGCCAGCGTATACCGATAGCGCAGGCGAGGTTACCAAATCATTTTAACCCATTAAAAAAAACTAGCAATGGGGTTACTAATCCCCATTACTAACAATCCTTTCTCTCCACACAAGTGATATTTAGACCTAGAAATAATTTAAATAAAACCAATTTATAACGTTTTCAAGATAAAATATTAGATACACAACTTTTACTTTTTATGAGCGGATTTACTAGTTTTTTTAGGACATCAATTTAATTTGACGATTTACTAACAGTCATAATATGTAGCTTGTTACACTCTCACTCAGAAGCGGCCATTTATTTGGAAACCTGTCAACACAAATTAATTAAAGTACCTATAGGTTCGTCCGACTCGACAAGAACAACGTACAATTATTTTTAATTTATTCGTTACAACATGACATCTAATATAATTTTAGTATGAAAATAAATAAGTTTTATGACACGAATCTCTTAAAATTTAAGTTTAAAATACAGTTAATACTCTAAATTAGGTATAATATAATTTATAATAAAATATGAAGATATAAAATGAGCGTTTATTTCGGATATACCTATTTTAAACATGTATAAAATGTATTTGAACGTATATTGTACATCATCATTTCATCATCGATATACACAAATTGTGTTACAAATTCTGTAATAATACTTTATGCATATTTTAATTTTGTTAATAAATTAAAGAGTTTTTGATTGGTATTTTGGGTATATTATAACATTGAGTTACGCCCCGATTTGTTTAAAAAACATCTTAATAAATTTAATCTTTTGTTTCAAGCTAATATTATCTCATGAAGCGAGACTCGTACACAGCATTAAGAAGTTATTCGATTGCATTAAACGATTTCTATTCGAGTACCTATGGGTACAGTACTGCCCCACCCTTAGGCGCCAATCTAATTAATAGGTATTCCAGTCGACTCGCGATTGGTGATCATTCGAGTGAACTCGGTACGTGCTGTATTGTTTGTGAGGACGGCTCGTTGAGCACATTTGTATAACTTACCCATTCTTTTTCATTAAATATAAAATTTTTAAATAATAGAATTTTCATCGTGCCTCCGATCAAACTGTTTATAATTATTCCTCTCAATCCAAAGGTTGACTGGAAGAGATCGCTTTTAGCGATAAGGTCTCTCATTGTTTTCTCATTGTGATTATTTCTTGTAATTATTTGTATTTATAATAAGTTTACTATTGTATTACCTTTTGGAGGAAACAATAAAGAGTATCTATCTATCTATCTAAATACAACTTTACATATTATTAAATGAATTATTACATATACAAGTATAAGAGTTTGATAGCTTAAATATTTGTTGTATGTATGTATAATTTTCATTCATTATTTGTCCAGCAGTGGACGAATAATAGCTGAAATGATGATGTTGATATAATTTATAAAAAAATTAGATAAAAATATGAATAGCTTACGTCTTTCTCTATGAATGAATGAATTCTTTACTGTGCATAGTGTGGTAATTACAGGTTGATAGGTAGGTAATATGGTGTACAACACAGTATACCCACTACGGGCGTACAATAGTAAAAATATAAAAAAATTACGTTATATAATTACATAAATATTAAAATACGTTAGGTGCATATATGACAATCTTCATGTGGATCAGATAAGTTGTTAATCTATATATTGTTTATGTGTATATCGTATTTCATTCATATCCATTCGGTCGTTTGAGCGTGCTTGAACAACAAACTTATTAAAATCTAACCGTTTAAATATCTTTACAAACATTCACAGTTTTTGTTTTTAAAGGTTTAGCATTTAAGCACTACCTTTTTCCTTCTATAACAAATCTCTACCGTAATTTTTTTCATTTTACAACTAGTGGTCCGACCCGGCTTCGCACAAAAAAGACATTATTTTTATTTTATCGTTTTTATTTTTTTTGACGGCCCACCATCGCCTATTGAGCAGTACAATGGATATAATAGAGTATACTGTTTCGCCCATGATACCCCCCATGCGTTGCCATTCCTGAGGACTCAGGTGTTATTCCTCTGTTCCTAGGTGTGTTACTCTCTGGAAACCGTCATATTGAATTCCAGGTGTATTCATCACGATGAGCTAACCTGATGATGACCAGCCTTTTCATTCTCACCTATAGTGCCCTGCTAGCATATACCGTTAGCGCAGGGAGGGTTACCATTCTATTGTCATCCATTAATAAAACATATGAAGCAGGGTCGTCTGTGAAAGCTAATATAAAATACTAATTTATCTTTCTATTTATCCGCGCAAAGACAGGGCTGATCACTAATACGTTATGAATTTATAATTAAATTTGCAAAAAAATTTTTTCATAAATGGCAACACACCCACTACGTTAGAACGTGATCGATTTCTAAATCCGTTCAGTTTCGCTAATATCCGTTATTTAGTCACCCTTGTGGGGTCTTTTCGTGATCGGAGCCTCACAGGCCTCAGTGCCTCAGGGGGTTTGAGTACATATGTAAATATCTACCCACTTGCTTGAGAAAAGTTTTTTCATATTATATATGTAATATATAAAAATAGTACTGTGATATAACTGTACAGCGTACAGCCATAGTTAATAATATTATTTCGCCATCTACAATCTTAATGTCTTGATAGATAGATAGATAGATAAACACTTTATTTGAGCCATTTATGACACACGTAAATTAATAAATAAATTTATACAATCTGATTATTTACATTTTTTCAAATATAAATCAAAAGATGAATATTGGAGATATGTTTTCACCAAGTGTGTCGCAGTGACCCAAAAAGGCTACAAGCTCAGTGATACTTTTGCTTAAAAGCAAAACACTGATTTTCAGCTGCAATCTGAAGTAAGGCTACACGGACGCGTGCAACAAACCCAGAGTGTAACCTGTGTAACCAATTTAACAGCAAAAGGTAAAATTATATTATATTATATATAGTCTTGATTATACTTAATATGTTTTTGTTATCTTATATGTTTTTTTGTTCTATGAAAATGGATTGGTAACTCCGCTTGCGCTAACGGGATACGCTGGCGGAGTACCAGTAAAGGGTGATCCATGAGAATGAAAATAGGCCAGTTGATCATCAGTTTCCATGGAAAACCGCGAGGAGGTCGACCTGGTTAGGTATATTGCCAGCAATGGGATTTCCAGTCTCCATTGCTAACAATCCCTTTCCCCCTACCTTATATGTTACCTAGTGGGAGAAGTTACCTACTGGAAACTATAGTGCAGAATCCCAGGTGTATTCATCACGATGGACTAACTGATCTGTCTTTTCATTTTCACAAATCGTCTCTCTCTGATGTTCCGCCAGCGTATACCGTTAGCGCAATCAGGGTTACTATTTGATTATCATCCATTAAAAAAAAATGATACCTAAAATGTTAATTTTTGCTCTTGATGGGTCGGACATGTTGCTAATGTGGTAATTGAAAATCAGTGTCGCTGCTTCTGTAGGAACTTTAAGCTGATTTAGCATTTTTTTTTAATTTCCATGACACTGATCGAAACACAACTAGCCTTTATTTTTTTTTATTTTCGAACCGATACGACAACATAACCTTCAAGAAAAGAGCATATTCCTTTTTTTTTTAAAACGAATAGGCCGGCAACACACCTGCAATACCTTTAGTGTTGTGGGTGATCATGGGCGGCGGTAGTTACTTACAAAAAGGTGAGCCGCATGCTCGTTTAAAAAAAATATATATACATATGTAATTTTTCTTTTATAATACATTAAATTGTTATCACTTGTAGCCTAAATGTAAGTGATGTGGCTTATTGAAATATTTTTTTCAATAAGCCACACTTTCATTTATTTACTCTTTTATATAAAAATTGTATGTTACGATGTTAGCGCATGCTAATCTCCAGAACTGTTCGAACGATTTTAATGAAATTTGGTAAATTTTGTCAATAAACAAAAATGAACCTAATAAGTAGTGGTAGGTGATAATATATTACCAAGTCAACTAGTATATCTATAAGTGCATATTAATCAATAAGCATTCCTTTTTATTATATTCTTTATTTTCTACTTAATAGATAAATTTAAATTAAATCTAGACTCCATAAATACTTTCCTGTACTTAAAAGCAATGCGTGTACTTAATTATATTGTTAGATTTACCATCACTTTTAGAATTAGAAACAAAAACAGTATCTTCGTTGTTTTGTAGTTGGTCCGATATATTATATAGGTATATAATGTACAAATTGCTTTCAACAGTTTTCAAAAGGCCCTTGAATAAATTTGTAAGTACTGGCCAATTATTATTGAATACAATAAAACTCTATGAATAGAAAAATAAAATTGCAATCTGTGAGTAGATTTTGAATAAAGAACACTCTTCGATTGGTCGTATTGCCTCGGGCAAGATGGCGGGGTGCCGAATGTTGCCAGCCATTCGTCCGGAAATATGAATTCTGTTTGTCTAATGACATTTTATAATTATTTGTACTATTATTTTCAGTGAAATATTTAATATATTGTGTTACTTCGAAGAATTGGAACATAATTATTTGGATTCTACTAGCCATAATTCGATTCGTCAATGGGTGCTTGTGTATAAAGATATCAAAATATTATAATTAGTGCTAGCAAGAGGCAAAAAGGGCGCGCTTTGTTTCGTAAAAAAATAAAAATAAGCGTCAGCCAAGAGTTCACCGAGATCAAGAAGCATATGATCTAAGATTTCGTGGTAGTTATGTTATCAATACAAACATTTCAAGCAGAATGTATGACCGCGCAAGGTCCGAGGTCACTGGGCGAGTCGTGCCAGCTTTGTCTCTACCGCGGCCTTTCTATTAAACTTAATGTTATATGTATTTATCTATCATTGTTCTGGCACACATTTTTGCAATAACGGGTAGCGTAATACGTTATGAGTATGGAAGAAATAATAATACTCTATGATATGGGTAAAATACATTCATACATGTGTACAATTAAGAGTCTCGAATATGCATATATGAAAGAGATTAAAACTATTGATTGTAGATTTAAAACAATTATATAAATTCAAAGTTCTGCTTTGTAAAAAATAATTCATCCATCACCATAAAAAAATTTAAATCTCATCGATTGCAAAATATAAAATCAAAATCGGTTTAGATGAGCCACAGATACCACAAAACATACTTGCAAAAATATCAATACTACATAATATTTCAGTTACAATATTTAAAACAATAATAATAAACTGAAACATAACAAAATAAATAAAATAAAACAGAGGCAAATCGTAGGTACAAAATTGCATTCAAAAATGTGTCGAACACTTCGAAATTCGATTATTGCGCATTTGATCGGTTGACAACCCTAACGACGTGCAAGTGCACAAAAGGTTACTACAACCGGTCAGCAAACCGCCGCATATTCGCAAAAACAGTTAATTACGAAATTTTTGAGTCGGCGAAGAAAGTAAGGTACGCGCTCCGTTATTCTCGGAAGCGCGTGATTGATTCAGCGCTCGGCCCACCGAGTAAGCCGCTCAGCTGATTACAATGATCCTGAACTAGCGAGACCTTAACGTAGGTGGTTTCTCCTCTAGGACATAGATATAAGAGAAATAGATAGATCCTGTTTCAATAGAATTTAATGAACTTGTCAACAAACGAATAATTAATAGATTAATTGAATTAATGTTTAGATTTGTTACTAAATTTATTTAGTAAAAAAATTCTCTGTGATTTTGCGTTAATTCGCAAATTAACTTATTTCCTATTTTACAATTTATTTTGATCGATCGTCTCATATTTGCTGATGTTTCTTTGATTCACAATTAAAACGTCGTTCTATTTACACGTCTTTTACTGAAATATTTCTTAAATATATGTCAATAGTGGGGAAAGGAATTGTTAGCAATGGAGTTTGACAGCCCCATTGTTAGCAGTATGCCTTATTAGATCGATCTCCACGTGGTTCCCCCTGGTAACCATCGTGAACAATTCTTGTTGAATTCGTCACGATGGGCTAACTGACCTGCTTCATACTCACCTATCATCCTTCACTGGTGCTCCGCCGGTGTATACCGATAGTGCGGGTGGGGTTACCATACCATTATCATCCATTAAAAAAAATATATGTCAATAAAAGTTGATTACTTTTTGTTAATCGAATAGCGATACTATATATATAATACTATATACTAACATAAGTTTCCCTTCATAAAAGGGGTTTTGCCAGTAGTTGCCATGCTTGGCAGGTGGGTTGGCAACCGTAAAATATCACCAGAGCCTGGTGATATATTAAAAGTGACGTTTGTACCCATCCTTAACTAGCGATACTATATGCGGCTAAAATTGTTAATCTCCACTAAAATATGAGTACTAAAGTGGTTTGAGCTGCGAAATTGGTTTATGATGGCAATCAATCTAGTTGTTTGACGCTGTTGAGCAAATTGTATCAGAAGTATGCCAGTAACAAGTGCAACAACACGATAAGTACACACACAAAATATATAAATCAAGTTTACACGATTGTTCGTATGAAAAAGCTTCAAATTATACAGCGGACTATGGAGAAGGCTTTTTTTTTTTAGACGGATGATAATGAAATGGTAATCTAAGGGGAGAAGGATAGATAGATAGATAGATACTCTTTATTGTTTCCTCCAAAAGATTACAATAGTAAACTTATTATAAATATAAATAATTACAAGGATCATACGGTTCACCTGATGGTAAGCCATTACCGCTGCCTGTAAGCATCCGTAATATCAGATTACAGGTGTGTTGCCGGCTTTTTAAGAAGGCATATGCTCTTTTCTTGAAGGTTTCAAAGGCTTTGGTTGTGCGTGGAGAAAATGTGAATAGAAAAGCACAGCGGAGGACAACGACTAGGGTTTATTTATTTATTTATTTAAGGAACACCAACAGCATATTGCATTATAACATATAGGTATAACAAACATTAAATGTAATACAATATTAATGCACATGCCTATTATAGGTATTCACAGCATTCACTTTAACATAGTTATACAGTGCGAGAAAATGAAGTAAATAATAAAAACAAACATATAACCTAAGTTGTGAGCAATATCAGAAATACGATTATGAGTGAATTGAAAATTGACAATTTGTCTACAGTACTTATGTTTTAGTCAGCCATGTTTATAAAATGTAACAATTCGATATTATCCGTGTGGTTCCGGCATAGAATAGGCCACCCCTTCCTTTCCCGTGTCGTAAGAGGCGACTAAGGGAGGGCGAGGAATATGCAGCAGCGTCCCTATTAAAACATCTCCAAAGCCTAACTATGCAAAACCTACATAGGAGGAAGTAGGGGGAAAAGGGATTGTTAGTAATGGAGACTGAGAATCCCATTGCTAGCAATATACCCAACCAGGTCGATCTCCTCGCGGTTCTCCCTGGAAACTATCATGGTTAATTCCTGATGAATTCATCATTATGGGCTAACTGGCCTGTTCTCATTCCCATCTATCACCCTTCACTGGTGCTCCGCCAGCGTATACCGTTAGCGCAGGCGGGGTTACCATATCATTTTCACCCATCAAAAAAAAAACCTAGGAGGAAGCTTATGTTCAGCAGTGGACAGTTACAAACTGATATGATGATGAATTCGGTAAAAAAAAGACAAAACAATGACTATTATTATATAATATTGTTTAGTACTTTATATTTCCAATAATTCATTATATATGTATATAATTAAACTTTTTTAAAAAAGCAACAGCTGAGTTTCTTCGCCAGTACTTCTTGGCTGAAATAGCGATCGGAATGGGCAGTATTGAAAATTTTACTATAAAAAAAAATGCTTAAATCTAAGTTTAGTTAAATAAAAATATTTCTTTCTATTTTTTCTATTGCAAGTACTTTATGTTTTTTTTTTGCGTTGACTTTTAATAATTTGCGGACAGACGGCAGTGAACTCAGAAGGTAATGAGTTAGTGAAAAAAAAAAAAGAATCAGAAAGATCTGCGGAAATAAACTTATTATGCTGTATTTCCGTCCGAAATGAACAAGCATAATTTAAGTATTACAAAAAGATTATAAATTAAAAAAAAAAACCTTTCTAATCTTAGTAACCCTGGCATTGTCACATATATTATATTCAAATTCGATTCTAAAAAACCGCAAGTGTCCCAATCAGATGAATTACGCCGACTTATTTTGTCATCGATAAACTTTTCATGTAATCCTTATTGTTTAATGGTTAGAGTTTATTTTTAAATGGTATTTATATTTTGAATGGTAAAAAGTATGTGGTAAAATACATTGGGTAACGTTGACAAGTGGGCTGCGATTTGGGAGCAACTTTCTATAAGTATAAACAAGTATGACTTATATGTATGTATGGGAATACGTAACTGCTGTCGAAATTTGTATGTGTGTGAGTGGTAAAGATAGAGACTTCGGCGAAATAATTGAAAAGTACGTTCGTGGCCAGGTTCCTTGTATTTTAATGTTAAATTCTTAAAATAATTAATTAAGATTGTTTTTCACAGAAAGAGAAAACGATTAAAATTTAAAAACTGAACTACCGGATAGATTTTGATAAAATTTTATTGGGAAATTTTCAGATAAAAAAGAATTTTCCAAATAGGTTTACAACTAACGGATTTACGAGATAATAAACATAAAAAAATACAACGGAATTAAAGGGCTCCCTCTTTTTTAAAGACGCTTAATAAAATATAAATTTGGAATAAAATTTGAATTAAGAATGTTATCATTATCATAACATTACGTTCTACCACTAGCTATGAGTCTCTCTCTGTGAAGGGAGGATATGAGCCTATTGTTATTACACTAAGAAGTTTGGTATAGGCTTATTTCTTCTCTTACTTTATTCTACTGCGTCCTTCTACTGCAGTGTTGTATTGTGTTTCCTTGACCGTCTCTTATGACGTCTTAGAAATGAAAAGGGGCGCAATACATTCTATACTTACACCGTTGCCGCATGAATGGATGAAAAGTGTGATGAAATTTAAGAATTGCATTATTGCATAAATATAAATTGCATTAGTAACTCTGTTACTATATCTATATATTAGATATAGATAATCTATATACCCAGTTTGTAAATTGTGGAAAAAATAGTAATTTAACAATGTAATAAAAATTAAGTACTTCAGATCTTAAAGTGTAACGTCTCAAGTTCACAGTTTAAGTTGTGTCCGGTGCACCTGGTAATTACGACACGGCAATCGGGTAGCCAATTAAAAGATAAAACCATGTGACAACACGCGGTCTGCGGACGGTACGATGTACATACCCGAAACAGTACGAAATCTTGGGCCTAGTTGCAAAATCAAGGAAAATGTATTGAGACAATTGTGTCAGCTTCAAAGTTACAGTGTTGGTGTCGGTAAAGTATAAATAAAACTGTCTAATGCAGATGCTATTTAAAAAAAATAATAAAAAATATTACTTTTTCCACAAAATCGACCTTAATCTTCAATATCATTCGATTAATAAATTTAAGACAGTGTTCCATGTGTTCCAAAACAAAATGTAGTCGTAAGTTCGAATTGGACCAAAACATAATACAACACCTTGTACATCAGGGTAAATTTTTATTTTTTAAAGTTTGTTCGGTCATATAAATGTACATAACGTGAGCACATTGTTACGATTACTTTAGGACAGTTGATAAAGGCATTCAAGCACCTTAATTAATGCAAAATGTTTCATGTGATTGGCAGGCGGGTTGGCAACCGCAGTTAGGCTTTTAGAGATGTTTTAAGAGGAATTTTGCTGCCCATCTCTCGCACTTAGTTCCCTTTTGTGATATCCATGGGAAAGGAAGGGGTGACCCATTCTATGCCAGGGCACACACGGCGACTACTGGAAAAACTCCCCTTATGGGGAAGGCCATCAATGGACAGTTAACGACTGAAATAACAATAATAATATTATGTGAATACATTTTCCAGTTTTTTTTTTTTTAATTAGTAGCATAGATAAATATTACTCTATAAATGTAAGTTTCACCTTTGGTAAAAAATTATGAAGATATTGCCCAGCTTTTGAAGTTCATCCATTGATTGAACTTCAAACAAAACACCACTTGAATGGCCTGTCAGATTGAGTATCATACGAGTACAAGATAGTTTAAACAACGACGTTATATTAAACAATACCTACAGTTATTCTAAAATACCGCATTAGATAATGGAAAGCTACCAGTCGAGAGACTGTAATGCCTGCTATCTATCACCAACTGGTATACGTAAAAAATACAATGGCAGTGTATTCGAAATGAACCGGCCATATATTATTATTATCACCCGACCAATGTTCTATTAAAAAGCATAAAGTTACTAAGAGTACACATTTTTAACTCGATATAAACGTGTATCGATCGGGGAGGGTATTGTTAGTAACATTACTTTAGATTATAAAGTATGTAGATTGACAATGTGAAAGAGAGGAAACATAATAACATATATGTTAGAGCGAGAAAGAAAAACAGGACAATAATTTACACAATATATACTCGAAGCTGATTTGGCGGGATTATTGACAAAATAAATTCTTTTTATTATTAAATTTCGTAGTGTTTTATCTGATTCGTTTTAAGTAAATATAGATGGTTAGAATTAAATATGTTGTACTGTATTATATTCAAAAATACAAATCAGTAAAATAAATCACAAAATAGCAGTTTTTTTATGTATTTACGCTGTAAATGTTTATATCTTTATAACAATTATATTTATAATTTGCTTAATATAAGCATTGTATTTCACTGTAATAAATTGTGAAGAGAAATAAAAAAAAAATCTTTAAACGCAATATTCCAGAACAATAAGAAATATTTTATACAAGAATTGGTAGAAAAAATGACGAATTTATGAGTAATTAAAATAAAGTTCTGTATGTTCTCGAATCGAATTTAAAATATATAATAAGTACGTGAATTTTCGCTATTATTGCAACGTCAATTCCATATAAATTCAGATCTGACCGATTGTTTATCGATCGATATCTCTCTATGATATATCTAATTTGATAATGAATCGAGAATTGATATTAACGTTTTTGATCGATTAAATCGAGAGTCGATAGTAAGGGCTAGTGTTGTGAAACATACAGAACGGAGCGTGGGTGGCTGTCTGTGTATATAGTATGTTGACCAGTCAGCGATGACCTGCCGAAACCTATGTTCATTAACTGGATTTTTTCTTAACGATTGTCAATTGTAAATGATTTTTTTTTTTCATTAAGTCCGCAAGGCCATTTTGATCCGTAGTCCTGATCTGTGAAATTACATATAATTATTTTTGGGATTATATGATTATTTTATGTTAGTTACTTTTTTAATTATAATATAATTATAACTTATGTAAATATCATTTTATATAAAAAGATTTGCCTCCTTATACAAAGTACAAATGAGTCCATAGGATAGAATGAGATGGCGACGTGCGCTGTCTTGTTCTTACTCATGTGGGTAGTGATTGAAATGATTCTATTGATAGATTTGTTTGTTCCTTGTTTTGGGGAGTTGTTTATGGAACATAGGAGCGGCGACCCATAATGTGCAAATAATTAGATGACATCGAATATAGCTATATTTTATCTCAATCAGGTGCTTGCTATCCATATCATTGTACGAAATTCCACTAGAGGAAAACATATAAAAGTCGCCTGTATGGTTACCTTTGGCTCACTCATTTTTTTTTATACAACTTAGAATGGCAAACAAACTGACAGCCCACCTGATGAAAAGTGGTAGACATGAGCAGTACCATGGACATAACAGACTATACTGTTTCGCCCATAATACCCCCCATGCGTTGCCATTCCTGAGGACTCAGGTGTTATTCCTCTGTACCCAGTAAATTCAAGCCAAATCCCACCATTCAAACCGAAACACAGCCGTGCAAACACAACTGCTTCACGGTAGAAACACGAATGGGACAGAGGTACCCAAGAAATCGACTTTTTCACAAAGTCTCCCGCTGGTAGTTATTTTTCTGAAGATAGAAGATAAAGATATAGCATTGATATTTCAAGATATGGAGGCAAACTAATGTATTCTGTGAGGGGTGGGAGAAGGAATTGATAGTAATGTAAACTAATGACCCCATTGCTAGCAAGCCTTGTCAGGACGACCTCCACGCCGTTCCCCCTGGAAACCATTGTGATTAATACTTGTTGCATTAATCACGATGGGCTAACTGACCTGCTTTCATCCTTACCTATCATCCCTCACTGGTGCCCTGCCAGTGCATACCGATAGCGCAGGCGGGGTTACCATTCCATTACCATCCATTAAAAAAAAGTGTATTCTGTGAAGTCTATGGTTCTATTAATATCTATAATTGACAGTTACAAACTATCCATCAGGTGGGTCATCACCCTCTTTGCCTTTCTAAATTGTAAACAAAAAAGGAAACAAAAAAAAAAAATAAGAGACAGAGGTACCCATAAAAGAGGCACATAACAGTTTGTTGCTCGTGAATGACAACATGAGTTGTGCTGTGTACTTCGTGGGTGCGAGTAATATGATCTGTGACACCTATGCTGATTTTGTTTTTATAAAAAAAATATTTGCGTAGCATAAATAATATTATATAGAATTGTAATAGGCCGAAATATAATATGTGACATACAGTAAATAATAAATATATTTTAATTTGCAGCATTTGCCAGTTTTTTTTTATCGGTCAAGATGGAATGGTAAAGCCGCCTGCGCTATCGGTATACGCTGACGGGGCACCAGTGAAGGGTGACGGATGAGGATGATGGCAGGTCAGTTAGCCCATAGTGACCAATTGAACAAGAATTAACTACTATGGTTTCTAGGGGAACCGCGTGGAGGTGGACCTGATTGGGTATATTGTTAGTAATAGGATTCTCAGTCTCCATTACTGACAATCCCTTTCCCCCCGCATTTGCCAGTTGAGAGATCAAATTGTTGTTTTTAGGGTTCCATATCAAAAAAGGTAGAAAGAAACCCTTATGGTGCGACTTTGTACACAAGCTATATCTTAGCAACCAGTAATGCTATGAATTTAAAATTCGGAATAGTTTTAATATATTGTTGAAATAATTAAAAAATATTGATATTTTTTTTATCAGGGGATCTTTTTTTTTATACAATTTAGAATGGCAAACAAGCTGACGGCCTACCTGATGGAAAGTGGTAACCGTCACCTATAGACATGAGCAGTACCATGGACATAACAGAGTATACTGTATCGCCCATGATGCCGCCCATGCTACCTTGCCATTCCTGAGGACTCAGATGTTATTCATCTGTACCCAGTAAATTCACGCCATATCCGACCCTTCAAACCGAAACGCAGCCATGCAAACACAACTGTTTCACTTCTACTGGGGAAAATCGGATTTTTAAAATTATAGGAATAATAAAATGATGTTTCTAACTAGTACCGTTTTTGAGTTGTTTGTATTAGTAGTAGTAGAATTAATTTTGTATGAGAAAGCCGAAAAAGGTAATTTTATCAAATAATTAAATATTTATGTACGGAACTTGCGGCGAGTGAGTGTAACTCGCACCTAATATTTATTTTTAAATCGTACAAAATTTTATATATTGTTGTAACGATTAAATGAGTTCGTTACATGTTAATTATTAACAAAATAATAATTAATTCGTTTTCAACCAACTTACGAGAGGGAAGGTTTTAGGACTGTATTTTGTGTGTATGTGTTACGTCTCTAATTAATTTTCAGGAGATTGATAATGATTTTTTACTTTCGTATTAGTATAAGTTTTGATTAAAGTAGGTTTTTTTTCAACTACATTTCTTGGCATTTTTTTTAATTTTCACTTATCAATTGAAGTCATAGTTTTTCATGACGGAAAATCTTAAATTATTTGAATATATTCTTAGATGTTTATTTACGTCTTTTTTTATTTTTAAGACATAATTTCAATTTTATTATGTTATAAAAAAGTTATTTTATAATTAATTGAAGAAAGATAGTCTATAGGTATTTTTTTAATCTATAAAATAGATTATACATTCATAAGATATATATTAGATTAATATAATACAAAATATAGTTGCCACATTCAATCATTTTATATACACTTAATATTTTTTATCATATAATACGCGGTACTTCGAGTGGTCTGCTCGTGCGCCATCGCCTCAGAGGTCTTCATATTCTAGTTTCGTGATGGCAAAAAGTATTCGTCAACTGGCTCGCGCTTGACACATTTACCAGTAGGGTCGACAAACTCCGTGTACGGACACCATTGGCGGGGCACGATTTGGACATTTTGCCTTTTCGGGCAATAATAAAAAAAAAATATTTGCAGATCTTAACAATAACACGTTATCTAAGTATAATTGGCAATAAAACTGTAATCTCTTTATTTATAAAAACGTCAAATCTCTCATAAAGTTTTGTCTCTTTCTTTTACACTAAATTCCCGATTTGAAAAAAAGTGACAAAACAGCGTAATAGTTTAAATAGGTTTGTTAATCTTTTAGTTTTTATGAATCCTTATTCAAAAAAACTAAGTGCAAGAATTTACCGGTGCTGTAGAATATTTAGGTATTAGGTCAGAAATTTCGCATAGCAAAAATGTTAAAATGTCAATGAAGAATTCAAAGAAAACATATTTCTCTCTCTTTCTCTATTTTCTCTGTACCTATTTACCTGTATTATATTGGTGATGGTGACTATTACACCACGAAATACTTTTTCAGTCACCTGCTAGATAGCCTAATTTTGCCGCCTCATTTTTGCCCTACTGGGCAATTTCTGTCTAAACTAATTAAGCGTTTCTTTCGATTATCTAGTATCCATTTTGATCACATAGTCTTGCAAAATATATACTACATTATTATATATTGTTATTTATTCAAATTGCTACGTGCAAAGTCAAGGGCTACAGCTGATATTTTTAAAGTCTCAACAATTTAAACAAGTATTCGTTCTAAATAAATTATTTCCAGAACGTAGTTATGTTACTTCAAACCGCAAGATAGAAAAAGCCATTTTAAAACTGACAGAAAGCCACACTCGTTCGGTGTCGGTTAACTCGACCATAATATCTATTGTGTTGGACAAAAACCTGTAGCAAGAAGCAAACTATGATGATATGAGGACTACTATACTATGTACGTTATAGGATGGTGCGGATGATAAGCCAATAAACCATAGCCAATAACCAAATAATACTGAAATACGGATTCAAAAAACATTTGATTGTGAGAAAGTATGATCATTAGATTGACTTCAATTCTAAAAATCTCAATAAAGTTAATAAAGTTGATAAAGATTAATTATATTATATAAATAAATTACTTTAAATAACAGTAAACACATTTATAATTATATGCAAAATAAAACATTTTTCAGTTGTCTCAAAATTACTCCATTAAAATATATAATGTAAATCAATAAAAACTATTTCAATTAAATTGTATAATTATTATTAATATAAGGTAACACTTTTAGGTAACACAATATAAATTTTTTTATAAGCATAGACAATTTAATGTTGGCAACATTCTTTATGAATGTTGTCTAGACTTTTTGCTTTGTATTTCCTATAGTGTGCAGATGTTATAATGTGTTTTTAATTCATAAAAACATATTCTGTATTTTTATCAAAATCTGCGTGTTTCATATCTGTATTAATTGTGACAATATTATTTTAAAGAAAGTAATTAAAAAAACTAAATTATTGTAGTATTGAAGGAATTATGGAATATAAGGAATTAATTATTATATTGATTAACGAATTTAATGTAATTAATTATTTATAATTATTATAATAACGATGAGAGAGTAATGCATTACTAGGTCTGGATCTCTTTTAATTAGTCGCTTATAAAATTTACTATAAAATCGATTCAGGGCCCTTAATTGTTAACGGCTGTGACATGAGCGCGAATTGATCCCGAAATTAGTCGAGCTTTCCCGATCTAATCACACATAAGTTAAACCAGTAGTTATTAAATTAAAATGCGTACTTACGAAAAATTTTACATTTTTTTTTTTATATTATTAAAGACTTTACGATTATACCAATAAACAGTAAAATTTTATGTTTTCCAGTGTTGAAAAGGTGCGTTATACGTTTGATATCATCGGACAAACAGCCCGATGGTGTCAGTAAGTGCCATAAATTCCACAGCAATGTAAATAATGAGCGGACAATTTGGCATTTTAGATGCAGGTGCCTGAAAATTGGCAGACGATTAACGGGTTATTGATAAGAAGGGTTCTGTAGGTACTTTATGCATATGAAAATAACGGAGGAATAAATTAAAACAAATAACAATAAATTATAACAGGAAAACAATTGCCGAGAGTACAATAGTAATCATTATCATCGTCATATCAGCCGCTCACTGTCCACTGCTCACCATAGACCTCCTCCATAAGGGAGAAAGGGGGAGGTGGGTTGGCAACCGCAGTTAGGCTTTGGTGGAAGGAAGAAGGACGCCACTGTCCAATCCCCGACTATTAATCCTCTTAGTTACTTTTTACGACATCCACGGGAAAGATTATAACAATGATGTACCTATATTATTACAAAATAAATGTATTTTAATATTACATGTGCGTACTTGATGGAAAAAAAAATAAAAAAGTATTTTTTTTCCTGTCTAACATACAAGAGCATCATGCATCACACGTATCGTCTCGCAGAAACATATTCGTCGAATTTTCCGAAACTTTATATTGAAGTATACATACCTTTTATTCTATTCTTTAAATCGTTTGACCAAAACCTCACAGTCATGAATAAAATCACTCATTAATAGTTTTATTTAGTCGACTTACAAAAAAAGAGGTTTTATTGTATTTGCGTGTGTTTTTATATAATTGTTTTAACTGTAATACCATACTTTGAACATGGTAACATTAAAAGGTTTTAACATACGATTGAAATTAGCATTAAGCCCACCTTTTGTATGACGTTTTATTGGTCAATAAAGTTTAAAAAAGGAAATATAATTTCGTTTTTTTTTTGTAATCTAGTCTTAGGTATGTTTAGATTATTCGTATTAATTTTATTCAGAGACTATTTTTTTTTCTGGGAATAATATAAGAGTTGTCACAAAGGCTTCGCCGGAGTCCTACGTGACCCTGATGCGGCGCGCCCTCATCATGGCGACCCACTTGTGCCAACCTTTTAGCTTTACCGACAGCGACAGTACCTACATGTAACAAAATACTTGTGCAATTTGTAAAACTATAGCGTTAAAAACAGTTAAAATAAATACTGAAAGAAATACCGCGAAAGATTAAAAAAAAAGTTCGCTATGAAGTGCTAGAAATATTTACTATTTACTTTTGATCTTAATGTCTATGGTTAAAAATGTCTTTGAATAAATTTTCATAAATGAGGTATTAATAAAGGTACTAAAAAATAGTTTAATTGTTCTTAAATTTTCTAGTATTAGTTATTTTAAATCTATTTCTTTTTAACCTTATGCAATTTATTAAACAATGCACAGTTTAACCTTCTTAAAATGTACTTAATATTTTATTAAATAATGCAATTGCCTAATTAGTGTAATTTAAATAAACTATGAATATATTTTTACTTCGTTTTATATCGTTAATATATTTCTGGAACAAGATTCACTGATCCGTTGCTTGCCTCTTAGCTAGCATTACAAAATTGATTGTAAATGCAATTCTTTCCGCATTCTGATTCTATTGTGAATTATTTCATAATACAATATCAGCGATGGAATTTTACAATCTTATCCGTGTAATTAATCAAAAGTTACGACCATAGGTCGCCGGTACCTTCGAATAATGCTGGTGACGTATAGGAAAGCGTAGTGAAAAATTTAAATATAGGAATTATTCTATAGTTACAAAGGAATCTATGAAATATGGATGTTAATTTAATTTGTACATTTGAGCACTTTATGGCATTAAGTGTAGTTGTTTAAATTTATTTTTGCAAATACGTTATTTTTTCAAATGTACTCGTTGGTAATGTTTTTTTTTTTTTACAACACAGGGGGCAAACGAGCATGCGGCTTACCTGATGGTAAGTGACTACCGCCGCCCATGGTCACCCACAACACCTACGGCATTGCAGGTGTGCTGCCGGCCTTTTATTAATAAATTAATAATTAACTTTAGTAATTAAAATTGAAACTATTTGTTTGGTTATAAAAGTACTTACATCATTTTCTTGATTCTCGTTCTCGTTAATTGTATATTCACTCGTCACATTTATATCACCATTATTTATGTTTTTATCACCACTGTCTTTAATAGTATATTCATTTATATCACCATCGTCCATTGATATTACCGATCTCACATCATTTTTGTCCTGGTCATCAATTTGTCCATTTTTAAAATCACCAATCGCTAAAATACCATCCACTGTAGCACTGGGATGTCTTAGCTCCAAACGAATAGTCCTACTTGAATCTTTATCAATGCTTATATTTAATTCAGCAGAAGTATTTTTGCTTCCACATAATTTTCATTTTCCTCCAAACTTTTACAAGCTTTTCTTTTCAAATTCTGCGGCGATTCTATTTGCTTATCGATCAATTTTATATTATTGTTATTTGAAAACTTTACTGCTGACAATTCTGCAGTCATGTTTGTTTTCCTAGAGTCTATGTATTCGTCTATTTGCACTTTTTTACGTTTATGAATATTCTCATTAAAAATATCGTCTACTGTTAGATTTTGTTGCTCAGTCATATCCGGCAGGTTGACTCCGTTCATTTTGGTCATGTTGACGATAGATAGTTCCAGTACGAATCTAATTGATCACATTGTGTGGAACGACTGGGGGTTATCTCGTGCCATTGTCGGTTTAACGCGGCGTAAATCATCGACAGATGATTATCTATCCAGATATGATGACTGCCATAACCGACCAATTTGACTTGACTCCTAATTTCAGTAATACGAAGTCCTGCAAAATCGATTTGTCCAAGGCCTCTTTAGACTGGTCCAGTTGTATTGTTACCGCCGCGTTGGGCAACTATCGTGAACTTTTACACGATTATTGTACCGCCATTACGTTTCGTATGAGAATTCTATTTTCTTTAGATCGATGATTTCAGTTTTGTCTCTTTCTGTTGTATAGTTTTGTCTTCTTCCAGCGTCAAATGATGTTATTGTTTACTTGCCCCGTTAGTTATTGATGGTATAGGAAATCACTGTTCGCCTCCAATATGTGATTATCTTCGTAAAGAAGGTATCTTTTTTTTCGAATTTGTAATGGCTTTATCGATCTTGAATATGACGATGTTATTTTAATTTAGGATATTGATGGCACGTTCGAAAATATAATGGACTAAGCACTTGAATAGATTACTTTAAGAAGAATAATTAATTTCTAAAACAGTAATTAAATAAGGACGAGAGCGAATATTTAAATTTGGAATTCTTAAATTAAATTTCGAAGTTCCCGCGTATAGGTAGCCACGTGAGCGGGCGCGCGTCGCTCGAGGCTATCACATGGAGTGGGTGCGCGCGCGCAGACGTACAGCCTCGAGACATGATAAAGATGGGGAGTGTATAGTGTATGCTAAATAATCAGATTAATTCCGATATTAAATCTATAGAAATTTCAGTATAAATCCAAACGAGGGTTGGATAATCAACATTGAACTGTAACCGCACTATTATTAGATAAATTATATTTATTAAATTGTCCTAAAATTTATCAAAGTAAGTTTCTATTATAGTATTAATTATTCATTAATTTGCTATATTAAAAAATATGTACCTAACTATTTCATAGTTACTAAATTATAATACCTACAAAAAAATTGTTTAAATCAATTTTCTCATAAACACAATCAAAAACATTGTATAAAAAAGTCTAATTTCATCCTTTGATCATTTATTGAGTTTCCATTTTATGGCAAAATCTGTGGATGAAATGTATAGACCACCCTTATGATTTCATTTTACGTTTAGCATACGTGAATAAAAGATAAAAGTTAGATAAGATAAAATTTGGAAAAAATATTTGAATTATTGTTATATGACATTAAACGATGAAACAATTTGAATTAAAATGTATACGTATGTAAGGTATAAATGATACCGATGGACAACAGGACAAACTGCGGTATGCATAAGCGTAAACTCTTGTAAGAGTTTATATTGTTACTATGCAAAATCATGGATAACAATAGCTAGTAACTTAAAAGTAAAAAAAAAAACCCTTCAATATGGGTGAACGACGTCACGGGTAAATCAATTAGTGTACAACAAAAAATAGCATTACTCTTAATAATGGTATGGTTTATCTGAATATTTAACATATACTAACCAAAAAAGCTTCCCGCTCGCACCATACCGCGAATCTATAACTTTGTTCCTTTCATATCCAGTTTTTATCTCGTTGTGTGCAGAGCTTTTGTACAGGTAAGTTGGTGTGCGTGCGTGAAATGATTTCCGAACATGCCACTGAGATGTACTAAAAAATATGCTGCAATGGAAATTTGTATTTTTTTCTTTTAGTTCAGTGACAACGAATATTATTTAGAATGGTAGTCTATTATGAAGAGGACATTAATTTAAGGGCATTCTTTACATTGTAGCAATAAAAAAAAACATTCTTGACTTTATTATTATCTGAAATAAGTATCATAAATAACGAAACCCTCGAATACAAAACTAGAAACTAGTTTACTTTAGCTACGCGGGTTGAGTAAGTTTTCAGCAATGTCATAGAAAGATAATTAAGGACAATTGTTCATATTAATTAGATTGATATATCATTTGGTTTAGTTAATGCCAGAGGTTGTTGACCAGAGACACTGGTCAATCGATCAGATCACAAAATATATTTACAGTTACAAACTTGGGGAAATACCTAATATAAGTATTTTTATACTTGTAAAAATATAGTTTGATTATTTTTCAATACTTTATACATTGATTATATCTTAGCCGAATATAAAATCAAGAAAATGCATTTAAAGTATAATGAGAGCAAATTAGTTAAAACTTTTATTAAACCTATTGACAATCGATGAGAAAGAAAAGTTTTTGAGTGTCTACTCTGTACAGACAAACGCAGTATAGGACGCCCCCTCACTAGACGGAGCGACGACCTCAAATGAATTGCTGGGAGACAGTGGATGTTGGTAGCTTGGGACCGTTCATTATGACTGTCTTTGGGGGAGGCTTATGTTAAACCGTAAAAATATAACGACTGATATGATAATAACGATTTTTAAATTGAGTTGTATTTATACACACGGCAGTCTATATACTTACAATCGCAAGAACTGTACAATTATGAAACACGTGTCACTAACTGTAAAAGTCAGCTCTATTTCATTCATCTCAGTGGCACTCACTCCGATGGACTGACACAGATCAGATAATGATATTAATGAGCAATTATAACCTATTTATGTATATACAGTACATAAAATAGTGTATAGTTATGTGGTTATTTTTTTTTACTAACATCCTGAACTTACTGCACACAGCCAGTGTAACGTTGTCCGGTAGTTTTTTTTTTTGCGATTATAATGCACAGAAGCGATATTGTAAATGGCCACACACAGATTGGAAACTAGTGATTACGGGCAATCTTAATGTGACCCGTTACGAGTATCGAATTTACGGTCGTTTGTTGGCAAATACATAGGTTGCTGTCAAAGCAAAAATAAAGCTTATATTAGCAATCTAAGTAGAACAGCGACTACTGCGACGTTAAAAATATGTCATTTTAGGGGATTATAAATATTTGTTAATTACGTTTCCAGATTTTAGGGGACAATAAATGATTTTTAGTGACGTCTCCAGGGTATACTATAAGATTACTAAGGAGTCATGTCTTTTTAAAGTCACAGACGTCGTCATGCCACCAAGGAAACAAGTTAATTAATAATACTTATTAATTTAATACTGAAATTTTATAAAGTAAGTTTATATTGTATTGTGAAGATAAAATTCACAGACGTAAATAGAAAATAGACGACGTAACCTAATTTTATTTATTTGATAATTAATCGTTTACAAAGTTGTTGAAAGTGCTATTTTCTTATTGATTGATAACAACATATTACTAGCCCATTTGCTTTGATGTTTTGGAAGCTATTTATAATAAAAAAAACAATCTCTAGAGTATTTTACTATTTCCTTTAAATCATTGGACCTTTTTATTCAACATAAATTTAGTGACCAGAAAAATAGTCAATTTGAGAATTTTTTTGAGGTCAGTAAGAGATAACTTTTGTTTACGTTTGATGTGAGTGCGACCGTCTCTATCTGTATGTCAATTACGTTCCCACGACAAATGTCATATTTAGTCAATTTGTTGTTTACTTTGAAAAATAATAAATATTAAAAATTGTCGGTGATAACATAAAAAAAATTTAAATAAATCTTAATAATCATTAGCCAATAGAAAATCATATATTGAGATAATGAGTCAGTAATGACTCTATTAAAAGAAGCAAGTAAGTGTTTGAATGTGTACATAAACATATGAATATTCATATATAATAGATAGGTTTGTAGATACGTAGGTAAGCACGTATGTGTCATGTGTCATCCGAAAGCACTTGACCGAGGTGTGAGATTCTACCGAAGTTCAAAACGTAGGTGGGTGAAGTGATAGTGGCTCTACCATGGAATCAACTTCTTTACTATGAAAATTAATCCTTAGCTTCGTATCAGTACAATGAAAAAACCTTCCTTAGATGGAAAATGATAATTTGTCATAACATATTGAGTGTGAATTTATTTTGTTATTTAAACAACAAGTTTTTGTTTTGTTTGGCACTAAAATTTCGGAATAAATTTCATGGTCGTTGGAAAGACATGTAAAAATAGATGACGCAAGTGTTTCAGTTTAATAACTACTAACTAAGCTTGACACTACTAACGTACCTATTATAAAAGCTACTTGTAAATTCTTACAATACAAAAGCTAGCAAGTTCTTGATATCTCTTCGCGCACTGTAATGCTATCCTGTAAACTTCTTTCAGGTAAAAATAAATTATCTACGTGAAAATATAATTTCATGTAAAAACTTCAAATTGATAATTAGTCAAAGTTAAATGACTGTCCTGCGTTCATGTTGCGATATCTATTTCAGTCCATGTCTGTGGTAAAATCCATTCATTAATGTGGATGCCGTACTTACATATCTATCGTACCATCGTGTTATAGTTTCATAATTTTTTTTGGTGGGTGAAAATGGTATGGTAACCCCGCCTGCGTTAACGGGATACGCTGGCGGAGCACCAGTGAAGGGTGATAGATGAGAATGAAAACAGGCCAGTTAGCCCATCATGATGAATTCATCAAGAATCAACCATGATAGTTTCCAGGGGGAACCGCGAAGAGGTCGACCTGGTTGGGTATATTGCTTGCTTGGATTCTCAGTCTCCATTACTAACAATCCCTTTCCCCCCTATAGTTTCATGTTAGGTATATAGAGTAAGTAATTTCTAAGATACTGAACTTTTTGATTCGATCTAGATTGTAAAAATAAATGCATTCCACCACGCCCCTTTTTAAATAATGCCTATGCTAACATCATTGATAGAAATTTACTAACTAGAGTATCAAATTCAGTTCATATTGCATCGAAATAGAGTACTTTATCAATTAAGCAGTGACGTTTTTGGTTGAGCACAAAACATTATTTGGCTCAATGACATCGCGGTGCTATTAGTAGCGTAAGTTGAGCATAAGTCAATATTAATGTTGAGTTAGGTGTAGGTATGTGCAAATACTTTTGTCTCTAATAGTACTTATACTGTATACACTAGAAATTAAATGGTACACTATAACGGTTTATAATGGCAAATATGGGCAGGTACGGTCATTCATTAATGACTTAAAAGCTTTTATACCAATTTTTTTTTGTTTTATTTAAAAAGTGTATTAAAAACACTAATAAAAATACACCAATAATAAAAATAAAAATCGATTTTTAAAATAAAAATTCTTTTAAAATAATATTAAATTTTTGTTGTTTTGATAAGTTAAATTTATACTATAGTGGTTGTTGTAAGATCACATCACTAGTGTATATGGGACATTACTAGAGGTGGACACGGATTGGTTGATAAAATAGTATTGTATAATAATGGCCGTCTGACTAATGAATAAAGGATCTGCAATAATTAAATAAACAATCTATTATTAAAAGACTATATAAATATAACAGTGGTAGAGTCAGGTAGTACGCTAAAGAGAGATATTATTAAATTGTACTAGTAGATAAAGTATCATATTCTAATTTTAATATTATAGAAAAGTTTAGAAAATAGTCTCTACCGTAATAATGTTTTGTTGATCTTATTACAGACGTTTATAAAGTTCCTATTTTTTATTTGTTTGTAACATAGCATTTATTTATCTCTTTATGCCTTGTTTATAATTTATTCATGACTAGTTGTATCCCGTGATTCTGCTTGTGTAAGTCTGTACGTAAAGCATCTTATGTTCTAAATTAAGATATAACCTATCCATGTATTAAATTTAATGCAAATCCGATTAGGAGTTTTTGTGTAAAATAGTAACAAATATCAATGCATCCATTGTTACAAACTTTAGTATTTATTTTATTAATAGGATTATTATATAAGTAGTTAGTGATAGTCATTATGAAAACAAGAAATTAATAATTATTTTACAATATTATGAGATTAAATAATTTAATTTTCATAATAAATATCTCAGTTATATAATAAATGCGAATATTTATTAATTTTTTTTTTCAACACAGGGGGCAAACGATTTATGCGGCTCACCTGATGGTAATTGAATATACCGCATATGATCACCCACAACACCAGCGGCATTGCAGGTGTGCTGCCGGCCTTTTAAACAGGAATATACTCTTTTCTTGAAGGTTATGTTGTCGTATCGGTTCGGAAATACTGCTGCTGGAAGTTGATTCCAAAGAAAATTGTGCGTGGAAGAAATTTGAAAAACGCACGGTGGAATTACCATCGTCCAGATGATTTGAAATTATTATACGGTGGTGAAAATCAGCAGCAGGTATCCGAACAATTCCTCAGAACATTTGATAAATCGGTAGAAGATGCACAGAGAAAATAGTTTAGTGGGTCTCGGACAGTTTACTGAGCCGCCCGACTTTGAATGCGGTCTAACTAAAAATAAGGAATTATTATTTAGGTATATGATTTAATTAAAAATATTACTATTTATGAACATAAGAATGAAATATTAGTATGAATGTGTACTTAAAATAATTTTATTATTAAATAATATACCATAATTACTATTTTTCTACTGCTGTTAAGCGCCATCTAATATCGAGTAGTGAAATTATTGAGTATTGTAATAAGTTTCATACGGATATGAAGTACTACATAAATACACAGTAACCTAATAGATGGCGCTGATACTTAAAATAAAATAATATGGTTTTGAATTTTTCTCACCGTATATAATATTTTTATTAATAATGACTATTATTAATCGGTTAATTACTAATAAATATATTGAAATAGAGCAGAAAGTGTATAATATAAAACTTTACATTACAAACTTAATACTACATGCGCCATCTCAAGTGCAGTAGCAAAATTAAAAAAGTTTAAGTATACATACCCAGGTGGCGTTGCTTTCGTTGGAAACAGTTTGAAATGTAGGCACACACCGGAAAGTCATTTTCTCTAAGTCAAATTTTAATTTCTATACTTGAACTTCTTGTCACAGCTTACCTAGAACAATACGAAACACTTACTTAGTGATATAGACAAAAATAAAATAGACTTAATACATTTAGAGCTTCTACGTAAAAAAAAAATTGGAGTACCTAGGTAAGTAACTTGCGTATTTATTATTTAATCTATTTTGATTCTGTAAATCCTGGCTTACTATCCTACTAATGCAATAAATGTGAAAGTTTGTAAATACCCTGAACGACATACGAATAAAACGAATAAAACGAATAAAAAGTATTTCTAACTCAACTAAAAATATATTGGAATTATATAACTCGTTTTTAAATTAATAATTTAATAATTGATACTTTAATGTTACTTCTAAATCGACCTCAATCTTTCTACCACTAAATAATATTCATGACCACCTACCAGAAATAATCGAAACGAACTATTTATTAAAGAACAAGTTATAGAAAACAATAGCTCAGCACATGTAACACGGTAACGGCTTGAAAGGCTCTATTGATTTATAGATCGGTCGGATGACGGGATAATTGTGGCCAATCACCATCACCCATCACATCACTATTGGCCGTCCATCAATCGTCTTGGCACTCTAAATTGGTATTAGATATTTCAATCTATTAACGTGGAAGACCAGAGATAATAAACAACATTTATTTTTTTGTATGATACTTGGAATAGCAAACATTCAGATGGTTCATCTGGTGGAAAGTGGTAACCGTCGCCCATAGACAAGAACAGCACAATGGATACCATACCAGAGCAGACACACACTGACTGAGGATTAAGGTACTTTGCTTTCGTACCCTATAATTACACCACCACATCCCATCCTCAGGTATGCGAACATAGTTGCTTCATAGCAGAAATACGAATGAGATAGAGGTATCTGTGCAGACGACTTTTTTTATACAACTTAGAATGGCAAACAAGCTGACGGCTCACCTGATGGAAAGTGGTAACCGTCGCCTATAGACATGAGCAGTAGCATGGATATAACAGAGTATACTGTTTCGCACATGATAACCCCCATGCGTTGCTATTCCTGAGAACTCTGTATCATGTAAATTCACGCCATATCCCACCCTTCAAACCGAAATACAGCCATGCAAACACAACTGCTTCACGGTAGAAACACCAATGGGACAGAGGTACCCAAGCAATACAAAGTCTCCTGTCTTTTGTATAAAGTTTCATACATAACAGGATTAATTTGGTGTTAATTTGTGTTTTTACGACTAAAAAATCGAATTCTCCATAATAAGTCACTCTCTTTCAAGATTAGAGCGAATAGGAATTTTAAAGTTTGCGTGTTTCATAGACCAAGTTGTCACTAGCCCCCTAGACAAATGGCAAACCATCGATATTGATAGATATGTTTTCACTAGCACATGTATGAGTAAGAACAATACGTGGAAAGTTCACTGTTTACTTTTTTTTTTCATGTATGCGATGACGATGATGTATTTCGATATTGATAGATTCGTTTGCGACTTGTCTAGGTTATTATTAAATCTTGTAAAAAAATTAATTACATACTAATCTTTCCCTAATTTTGGCACCCACTTTCTTATAATATGTTTTCTCTATACATAGCCTAGGCATTTAAAATAATACGAGAGCAAGTTCCAGCTTCGATTCCAGGTCCAGCAAAAATGATTTAGTTTTGGCAAACAACCTGACCACCCACCTACTAGATAGAGATAACCATCGCCTATAGATATGATTTCATGACATTACAGAATACACTGTGAACGCCTAAGGTACCCCACGTGCGTTGCCATGCGAGAACTTATGATCTTATACCTCCGGGATACGGTAATTTTACTGCCAGATTCATGATTTTTAAGTACTGTATATCATCATCATTGAAAAACTTGAGTGCATATCGATTAAACTATCAGAGCTAAATAACTGTTCGTAATTCAGTTAGTGTTGGGTTACTATTTAAAATTCATTCATTCTATCAATGAGATTCGCCCAATAGTGGAATGTAAAGTACCTACTTTCAATCTCTTTCAATTTACCATTACTCAGATTAAATTGCAGGTTAGGTAGCTAATAATTATAATCGAATCAAATTCCTAATCACTAGCCATTCCTATTAAAAGAAAAGGATTCTTTAACCTCTAATTAAGTATATTGCGATACATTATTATCTGTAAGATTTGGCTGCACAATGTTTCGTCTTTAATGATAGTCCGGATAGCAAAAAAAAAAAAAAATAGAAAAATAAGTAACAGAGTAGTTTGAGAAAAAATTGCACGCGTCAGTATTGTAGCTTGTTGTTAAGGTTTTATTGACAGTTCATTTTAATCTATGCTGAACAAGTATGTGCGATCATTCAATTTAATACAGATTCGGAGTGATGCTAGGCTGTATTGACCCGGGCCGGCTGTATGCGAGCGCGGCCCGTGCCACGCCCGCGGCTATCCGCTTCGGCATTTTTTATTGACCAACATCACCAACATGCTAAAAAACTTAATACCAACACGTTCTATTTTGAAATTTAAATAGGCAATGTTTTAAGTTGAATTTCGAATGTGTGGTGTAGACGTGTACATTTTTTTTAGGTTTTTTTAGTGTATGCATCAAGAATTTTATGCCTCATTGTGGAGCACGTACCGTGGTATCATTACGGTCTTTCGGTGTTTCTGGAACCCAACAGATTTATTTGCGTGGTTTATTTCTAAGAAGATTGACAAAGAAAATATTAAACGGAAACTGTCACCGTGACGTGATGGGAGGATTAGGTTGCTTTCACTAATAAGGTTCTGTGTTCTGTTCCCGGTTGGGGAAATTTATGAAACGAAATTGTCTATATTAGCTCACTCCTTACTGTTCTGGATTGTGCTTCCAGATTATTCGTTGTAATACTATGCGTTCTTAGTTTCTAGTTTGAAGATTATTTTCTTACTAAAAATAATGTTTTATTTTATTTACACTGTATCTAGTATCTAAGTAACTGTAAATAGCATCTAGATTAATTAAACGGTTCAATAACCTTTGCGTCAATTTCAGTTTAAATCAAATAAATATTCAGGTGTAATAATGACTAGAGAAATATTGAGAGTGTAAAAAATGAAAGAAATTACAAAGAAAGTCAAACACGAAGCGCGCGGTCCGATGTCTAAAAACCATAATTTAATATTTTTTGGATGATCCATGATGATACCATGTCACGCCATTTGTAGGTAACACGTCGTAATCACAATGCATAATGTCAAGAATTAAACAGAGTGATCTTACTACCTACTATTTTTAATGAGAAAGTTTGTGAGGATGGACTTTTTCACGCTAAAACTAATAAATGGATTTCAATTAAATGTCAAATTTATCGGACGATCGCAGCGCGCCTCATCGAGGTTACTGGTGACCCAAGAGCTGGTAGCTACTTTGCCCAAAAGATAAGTTTGGCAATCCAAAGAGATAATGCTGCCAGTATCTTGGGTACGCTGCCTCGGTGTGGTGCGTTGGGGGATTACTTATAATTAGTATTAGTATTTAAGGAATTTTATATTAACTTTAATTTATTGTTGTATTGTGCATGTAGCTAAATACACTAAAAGTGAATGAAATGTAAAGAGAATCGAAATCAAAATGGGTCGAAAATCGGCGAAGATGTCACGCGATATATTAAATTTGACACACCTATAGATTATTAGGATGTAACTAAGTATAGGCCACTTCTTCCTTTCACGTTCCTAACCTAACTGCGGTTGCCAATCCGCCTACCAAGCATAACAACTACCGGCACACCCGCAAGGGGGAGGCCTACGTTCAGCAGTGGACAATTAACGGCTGATATGATGATGACGGTGATGACACAAAGTAGTACAGATGCAACATAACAGACGCTTGATAATTAAGATATTTTTACCTAATGGTTATCTGGTGGGGGGAAAGGGATAGTTAGTAATTGAGTTTGACAGCCCCATTGCTAGCAATATATCTATTATATGTATATTAGGTCGACCTCCACGTGGTTCCCCCTGAAAACCATCGTGAACAATTCTTGTTGAATTCGTCACGATGGGCTAACTGCTTACCTGCGACCTGCTTCATCCTCAGGGCCGTGCCTGGGTATATGGCCGCCTGCGTGCCAGTCTGTATGGCCGCCCCCAGGATAACATTAAAAAAAAACTACTTTAATTTTTAATGTTTATTATTATACACAGGGCATCAAACCGGGAAAAAAATCAATCGGTCAATTGAAAAAACTATTTCGGCTCGTCGCTCGTGTAATGTTCGAAAAAATTCGGATTCGCTGCATGACTAGGTATATAAATACTACAACGACCTAATCAGTTTTTATACATTTCTTATTTCTGAGAAACTCTTTTTAGATAGATTAGATTAGAGAAACTGTTTTTACTTCGTATCTTAATGATATTTTTACCTAATGGTTATCTGGAAACAAACCGATTGTATTTTTGCCCAGTAAACAACTTGTAACGATTAGGCCGCCTCTTAATTTCGGCCGCCTGCGTGCGGTGCACGCAATGAACGCTCGTCAGGCACGGCCCTGTTCATCCTCACCTATCATCCTTCACTGGTGCCCCGCCGGTGTATACCGATAGCGCGGGTGCGGTTACCATACCATTATCATCCATAAAAAAAAGGTTATCTGGTAGAGAATGTCATATAGCATTAAATTCTCCACTTGTACAAAGTTTTATTGTGCAATAAAGAATAAATAAATAGAAATCCATCTGTGTATCAAGTGAAATTACTTTTTTGAAAATTAAAACGACAATCGAGGTTTCTCTGATGAGTGCGAATCATCACCTATGGTCATATCATATCATGGATGCAGGTATCTCACGACCGTTCCTTATAAATGAATGAAATAAAATTAATAAACGCTGGCGGGACACCGTGAGAGATGATAGGTGAAGATGAAGTAGGTCAGTTCGTCCATAATGACGAATTCCACAAGAATTAAACACGATAGTTTCCAGGGGGAAGCGCGTGGAAGCCGATCTGATGGGGAGTGTTGCTAGCCATAGTCTTTAAACAGCATTATTACCAAACTTATCCCTAAAGATTATGGTGCTTTTTTTAATGCATGATAATGGGGGGAAAAGGATTGTTAGTAATGGAGACTGAGAATTCCATTGCTAGCAATATACCCAACCAGGTCGACCTCCTCGCGGTTCCCCCTGGAAACTATCATGATTAATTCCAGATTAATTCATCATGATGGGTTAACTGGCCTGTTTTCATCCTCATCGATCACCATTCACTGGTGCCCCGCCAGTGTATCCCGTTAGCGCAGGCGAGGTTACGATTCCATTTTCATCCAATAAAAAAAATGCATGATAATGAAATAGCATAAAAAACAGTTTATAACTGACGGAGTTATTTGGTAAGAAACATAAAAAAATACAATGGAACTGAAAAACCTTTCTTATTTTGAAGTCGGAACTCTTCTTACTCTCCATTTTGCGCTTAGCAACACATTTAGCGATTCATTTTTATTATAATTTTATTTATTTTATTGTACCATATATTAGTATATCTATAGAATTATCTACTTACATAATTGTACCTATTCCATTCACTTGCAGGTGTGTTGTACGAAATATTTTATGTAAGGAATATGAAGAACGGAAAATAATTAATCGACTGCCAAATAGGCATTTACCTACTGTTGAATAAATTTTAGCATCAAAGGAATCCGCTAAAGTTGTTTGCCGACTTTAATTCTCAATAGGATATGAAATTTATAAATTACATACATGTAGATATAAAATATACATACATATCTGTCACGCTTGTCTTCCAATTGGGTAGACAGGAACAATGGATGGCTAAATGATTTGATTCAAACGGACCTCTTTTGTTTCCTCCACATTCACAAATCTTTGCATACACGCTCCTAGGTTATGGGTACTATTTTTTTTTGATGGGTGAAAATGGAATGGTAGCCTCGCCTGCGCTAACGGGATACGCTGGCGGAGCACCAGTTAAGGATGATCGATGAGAATGAAAACAGGCCAGTTAGCCCACCCTGATGAATTCAATTAGAATTAGCCACGATGGTTTCCAGGGGGAACCGCGTGGAGGTCGACCTGACAGAGTATATTGCTAGCAATGGAACTGATAGCTTGCATTACTAAAAAATCCCTTCCCCCTATGGGTACTATTAATTTGGCTCTTTTTCAGCACGTCAGCTAATTGGCCAACAAACGTCCTTCTAGAAACCGACATCTCTATTCATTTATGCTTGATAAATCTCTTTTGTAATTCTTCTTTCATCCATCCTCTTTAACTAGCCAAACCAACGCAATATTGGGAGGAAAGGGATTGCTAGAAAGGGGGTCTAACTATCCTCTTGCTAGTAATATACCCTAGTAGGTAGACCTTCACGCAGTTCCTCTTGGAAACCATCGTGGTTAATTATTAAATTCGTCACGATGGGTTAACTGGCCTGCTTTCATACTCACCTGTCATCGCTGTGCTGGTGTCCCACCAGCATATACCGATAGCGCAGGTGGGGCTACTATTTCATTATTATCCATTAAAAAAATGCAACATTCCCTTTTTGATCTTTGTTATTATATCATTTTTCAGAGGTTCATTCTATGAGAGATCCAAATGTTAGATTTTGTGAAATAACTTTTTTTTTAATAAAATTAGTAAATGAAGTCAAAGTTGAAGTTTAATTTATTTACAGTAGAAGTAAATAAAAATATAAAAGGAAATAACAAAGATTATATTATTTGTTATTTTATTTCTTTGTAATAGCATAATTTTATAAATGTACCGTAATTTTATAATCGTGTATTTTTAAATGATTTTCATATATTGTTGCAGTTGTTACTCTTGCACTATTTACCATTCTAAGTTATATATATATATATATATATATATATATATATATATATATATTATATATATATATATATATATATATACGTCGCCTATACTATGGACATAACATAGTATACTGTTTCGTCCATGATAGACCCATGCGTTGCCATCCCTGAGGACTCAATACATATTTGTTCATAATTATTCCTTCTTTTGCAAAACCAAATCTTTATGTAAGGTATTAATAACATTAAAAATACATTTGGCCGTGTTGTTTCGGCATAGGTAACTCTTTCCTTTTCTGTGGGTGTCGTGAGAAGTGACTGAGGGCGAGGAATGGGTAGCAGCGTTCCTCTTAAAACATTTCTAAAGCCTAACTGCGGTTGTCAAAGAGCCTGCCAAGCGTAACAACTATTAGCTAAACCTCCCAAAGGGAAGATTTATCTTCAACAATGGACAGTTAAAGGCTGTTACGATGATGATCATAACATATTAATTAATTTTCTTTAATCTTTACCTGTTCACCCTTTCCATACATTCACATTCTTTAACAAATTGCATCAGTTCGTATTAAAAAACTATGTTAAATTAACAACGAAGAATCTACGTAAAAACGGAAGTCATATAATCTTTGGATTTAAAAAGTACTAAAAAACGTGAAATAGTTAAATAAAATTGATTTCTCCGGTTAATGAAATAATGCTTAATTTCCAATGATGTTATTCGTAATGCGTATTCAAAATTGGTAGCCCGTTCGTTTCAACATTCCAAAGCTGTGTTCTCTTTTTAAATTCAGGTGCTTTTTAAATTGCCAGTGATTTGTTTTTCTTTTTTGTAACCTGCCAGTTATTGAACGTTATTAAAACTAAGAAACGCGTTAAGTATTTTAATAGAGGAAATATTTTCTTTCAGGTAAAATTTAAATATACATGTAGTATAGAACCTATATTTGTTCCACAAAAAAAAACCACTGACTTCAATCGGGGATAAACCTGTTACTTTAATTGAAAATCTAAAATGCTAAACCGATTTTGATAAAAATTTTATAAGACTAATCTAATAATATATGCTTTCAGATAAAACAAAAATTTTTCAAAACGGTTTACAAATTACGGAGTCATGGGGTAACAAAAAATACAACCGAATTGAGAATTTTCTTTTATTTTGAAGTTTACTTGCAAGTTCGACTTTTTCTTTTTTACTCGATCTGACAACTACTCGTATATGGCCATCTTAAATTACAGTCGTTATATTAATATTTTATATTAGAATCATTATACAGTTTGCAGCACTCCTGCAATGTTTGTTAGAAGTATCTAACATAAATTATCAAGCTTTTTAAGCAAAATATTGCGCTAAATCCATCCATAATCCATCTAGAAAAATATATTATATAAATATATATAATACATATGTTAGAAAAACGTCTTATTGTTTTTTGGCAATCGGATAATAATGATTATTCAAATTAGTATATAAGTTTAAGTTGTATAAAATTTATAGGCGTACTATAAAATATTATGCCCATAAAAGTTTCATACCTATACTTTTTTATGCATTTTCCTATATTACTCATATATTTGGAAATAAGAATCCATGGAATCGTAATATGTTTTAGACACTTTGTTTTGTCTGATGTATCTGAGTAGTTTTTCATCACTTATTAATATTTTTTAATATTAATTTTATGTATTATGTACATTTTTTTTATACAACTTAGAATGGCAAACAAGCTGACGGCCCACCTGATGGAAAGTGGTAACCGTCGCCTATAGACATGAGCAGTACCATGGACATAACAGAGTATACTGTTTGGCCCATGATACCCCCCATGCTTTGCCATTCCTGAGAACTCAGGTGTCATTCCTCTGTACCCAGTAAATTCACGCCATATCCCCCACCCTTCAAACCGAAACACAGCCATGCAAACACAACTGCTTCACGGTAAAAACACGAATGGGACAGAGGTACGCAAGCAATCGACTTTTGTACAAAGACTCCCATGAGTCTTATATGTGTATATTATTTTTTATTTACTGTTTTTATATAAAATTGTTCATTACGTTGTACAGTGAATTATTTTCTGTTATTCCTGTCTACAGTCGATTGGTAGATATCGCTATATAGGGTTAAGTTCACCATTTGCACTTTCTAAGTACATATATTAAAATTTAGTAAATAAAATAATAAAGGTACTAACATTTTATTAATGTCATGGAACTTGTTTCTTTACATGTTTATTTTATATGTTAAAAAAAAGTGATTTACATATTTTTTTTCTTATTATTTTTTGAATTTTGAAAGAATATTTTTGAATGTTTTCTATCTATCTATTGGTCACATATATGTAGGTACGATCATATTGTTTTAATCACTGATTTTAATACTTACTTGAGCTCGAGAGGTTTTTAATCATCTACAAAATCATTGACCGGTGAGGTTAAACACTCCGTTGTCGAAACACGCCGCGAGAGGGCGTGGTCGCATGATGGATGCTGGCGCGCGCGCAAGATTGAATGTCGTACTCGTCGCGACTCCTTATTAAACACCTACATGGATAAAATTACAAATAATTTTCGTAAAATGATCCTTAACACTGTTAAAATAGGAGTTAATGGATCTGAAAGTTTGTTGATGTACTGTTTAAAGTTTTGTTAATACTGGACCACTCCATTCGTAAGAAAATATTAGAAAATGAATTTTGTGATGTTTACTAATGAAGGAAGTAGTAACTTTCGTATTGTTTTTTTTTTTAACAAATGGTAATGGAGAATTGGGGAGTGGTATTTGGAATAGTTTCTAAATAATAATAATTCAAATTGCTATCTACAGAGTATCTATCTATTAAAGAAGTCGTACATATCAAATGTGTAAATAGATTGGTTTAACACATTTGGTTACATCGAATTTATCATCATATATACATATCGAATATAATACAAATATTAAATATGTATACGTATACAACGTTAACGTTAGTTTTAGCCTTTTTAATTAATCAAATTCATGTTTTAAATGTCATAACATTGTCTCTTGCTTCGTCTTTCAGGGAGCAATTAAAGTTTTACACGTTTAATATATAAGACTTCCCTAGCGACGCATTCATTGACACTTTTTTAAAGTATTTGTATGGATAATTAATTTTTTTAGACTGCACATCGTAAAACGTGTAAAACTTCCGTCCATTAATTCCAACATCTATGAGTGAAATAAAAAATTTCAAGCTAATGTCGGATATCTCCGTCGATTAACACCAAACTGCACCGAGTTATGAGCGTTCAAAAAGGTATAATTATCATCGTATATCCGAAAAACCCACAGTAGCAAATAAGCTATAAAACGGTGGATGGAGGCGTGATTTTTAATTAAAAGTTAACCTGTTGAGTAATAAACTTTGGGTCAGATCGGCCACGCGCGGCGGCGGATAGAAGCGCGCATGATCGAGCCACGACCGGCCACTGGGTTACGGCACGATCCGTGTTAACCGCGTGGTATGTACTTATAAAATTTTCACAGAAAATTTCATAATATATGTGATAGTGTAGTCGACTCTGATATACTATTCTTTAAATTTAAAATTTCAATTACATTACATTTAAAATTATATTACAGCTAAATGAATATTAAAAATATGGTAAACTAAATTTGTAATAGAATCGTATTAGAACTGCTTTTAATTCTCGATCAAATTAAGAAGAAGAAGACCGATAAATAACTACATGGGATAGATAATGGAAACATTATGTGTATAGAGAGGTCAAAGATATGGCCTGTAATAGAGGTGACTAGAAGAGAATGCATAAGTTAGTTGCCCCAACAAGAGGAAACTCTTAAATGAGAAGAGAGAGATCAAATTAACAATGTAATTTTAGGTGTAAATTTAAGGTCGAAAAACATTAAATTTAGTAAACATTAAATATTTATAGAAGCTATTCTATGTTTCACAGAAATGAAAGATTTCAACGCGTTATGAGCTTTAACAATATTTTTAATATTTTGTACATTTTATGCAAGAAATATTTACAATAATTAGTATATTTTCTCTTCACAATTTTTTTATATGATAAAAATTTATATAATTTTACTAATAAATAAATATCTAACAAAAATTTTTAATAATGTGACAGAGATTTATGGCCATGTTCACAACTACTCGCGATTTTTTTTTAAAGTAAAACATTTTCTTTGCAATATATTTTTATAGAATTTACAAACTTTATGCGTCTTCTTACTTTATGTTACTAAAATTTTAAATTGTTACTAGAATAGTTTTAAAATTTAAACGGAACTAATAAGATAGAGTTGATTATAGCGGTGAAAAGTTAATTGGTTGAGTAAAGATTGGGTAAGAACAGGTAATAATGAGGTAATTATGGAACGTGTACGGCCGGGGTATAAGCACGGGCCGCCACCGCGTTACGGGCTCACGGCACGCCTCGTCACGCCTCAGTGTGCGCTCAAGATTTCTATAAACTCTTCCAAATTGTATGCTTGTAATTTAAAAATGGAATGTTGTATTTGTGGCTCATATCAATAATATTTCAGGCACTATTGTTGTACAAAGAGCTGAGATAGAATTATTACTTTTATTAATATTCTATTGTACACAAAATTTATATTGTTATGATAAATATAAAATAAAGATGTACAACTGGGTAACTTCACTTTGTAAGAGTTCTCTTCCAGCAAACCCTGAGTGGATAGGAGCAATAATTATCGTATACAGTATAACGTACTTAGTGATTATTTGCTCTGTGGTTGACAATATTTGACATAGTTGGACCCCGGTTGGGCGATGCTCAGAAATAGCGTTGCCAGATTAAGTATTTTTTACGCAATTTTAGGGGAAAATTTTGCTGTTTGGAAGATTTTATAGATAAGAAATTCTTGAAAATAAAAGTAAAATGGATTTGGAGAAATTTAAGTATTTTTATGGACAGTTTTGGTATTCGTAACAATTATGGTATTTGTATAGAGGTATATAAATAGAAAATAAGGAGTAAGGTTTTTTCGTCGTTCGCTTTGGAGTGTGAAGTGATAAACGAATCGATTTGGAGAAAAAATATTTAAAGATCAGGTAAAAATAAAAAATCGCATCTGGTAACCCTGATTGGAGGTATCGAGATTCAGGGTTCCAGGAGTCATGCATCAGCGAAGGGTACACTTAAAATCCGATGTTGGTATTTATTTTTGTCTAAATACATAGTTGGATTGTGCCGCTTAGAGAAATTGTGCAATCGGTTAGTGCACCGGAGGCACTATGAGAACTAGTCATAGAATAGATGGTAGAAGACACTGAGGGAGGCTATATCTTTACGTCCATGTAGATAAATACAATTTGATATATCTTCTATTTTTAAAAAAATCAGTCGTTCTTGTAAGATCTCTAAGTACACTATTTATGATTTTTTTAATGGACTACAATGAAATGGTAAACCCCGTCTGCGCTATCGGTATACATTTGCGGAGCACCAGTGAGGGACGATAGATGAGGATGAAGTCAGGTCAGTTGGCCCATCACGACGAATTTGACGATAATTAATCACGATGGTTTCCAGGGGGAACCACGTGGAGGTCAACTTGACAGAGTATATTGCTAGCAATGGGGATTAACGTTCCCATTACTAACAATCCTTTTCCCCCTACTATTTATGTTTTCTTTTTTTTTTTGATAGGTGAAAATGGTATGATAGCCCCGCCTGCGCTAACGGGATACGCTGGCGGAGCACCAGTGAAGGGTGATAGATGAGAATGAAAACAGGTCAGTTAGCCCATCATGATGAATTTATCAGGAATTAACTATGATAGTTTCCAGGGAGAACCGCGAGGAGGTCGACCTGGTTGGGTATATTGCTAGCGATAGGATTCTCAGTCTTCATTAGTGACAATCCTTTCTCCCCTCTATTTATGATTAGATGCATATAGAACTTAGTTCTTTACTGATTGTTATAGAAAAAATATTAATATATGAAATTTATATGCTTTAGGTTTAGCCTAAAATGTACACCCACGTGTTCTGACAATGTATTAGAAAGTTGAATGAAAAAGCACAATCTACTAACGTCATCCACGGAATTGACCGAAAGGGACGCATATATCTGTGAAGCGAGATGGAAGCTTTCTATTAACATAATTGATGGTTGTAAATCTGGAGGTGTCATGTCTTCCGGTATTGGAAAAAAATATATCTACTCGGTTAATGTCCATAATTAAACGGTCGAGTCCTTTAAATATAGCTTTTGAATATTTTAAACCAATCGACTTATGATGTTTTGCCGCGCGATAAATTATTAAAAATAAATGAATATATTTGAAACTTGTCATAGACAAAACGATTTTGCTATAGATGGATGAAATATGATTCATAGGCATAAAATTGAGTCTTTGTCGCTTAATTACTATAATAATATTACCTTTGTAGTGTCACTTGATTATGACTACTAAATATTATTGATTACAACATTGCCATCATTGTGCTCTCACTAATTTATTATGTATACATTGTATTTTTAATATATTTATTTATTTATGTAGGATTATCTCTCTCTCTCTCTCTCTTTCTCTCTCTCTCTCTCTCTGTCTCTCTCTCTGTGTGTGTGTGTGTGTGTGTGTATTAGTATTGTATATAAAAAATATAGATATGTAAATTTTGTTAATACTTATTTCTGTTGTTTACAATTCTGTTTTGCACTACTGCTGCCCACTCACTCCTATGCTAATGTAGTAGGTTGACTGGAAGAGATCTCTTTTAGAGATAAGTTCACCTTTGCTTAAATTGTTTCTAATTGTTATTATTACTGTATATTTTAGTGCAATAAAGAATATTCAATAATACTTATGTTTAAATTTATAAAAAAAAAAACAACAATAAATCCATGCATATCCAATTCGTGTAACTGCGACAACACATAATACTTTTTTAACTTCATATAAAAAAATTCTTAATTGGAGAAAATGTAGTGTAACATGAATTTTTTACAAGCATACTGATGTGGTAGTCGTCATTATCGCAATGAAAAAAAAAATAGGTTTTTTCTGTAAATATATGTTTTAATTAACATAATAGACTTTACTAAGCTACTGCCTACTACTCGAGTAAGGGTGACGCTTTCTGATGTATTTAGTTTTACTTTAAAAGTTCTAGATCGCATTCGCATTTAGAGATCTCGAATCATTACTAAATTTGCAGTTCAAAATGGATATAGTAGTAGCATGCATCACATAAAATTACAGGTTTCAATTACAGGTGATTATAACAAGTAAACAACTGGGTGAGGTTAAAAAAGACTTCTTTATTGATTTTGCAGTGTTAATTTTTTCTAAACGAGTAAAGATTAAAATACTTATAATATGGAACGTGAGTAACAACCCTATCGATTACAAAAATACTAGGATCAATACTATTTAAAAAGTACAATTAAAAACATATCAAACTCGGTTCTGCATTGCCAATAAAATTGCGTAATAAATAAAATATAAAATGTTTTGCAAGTCATTCAAAAATAGAAGTGAATTTACAATATTTTTTTTTTTACTTCGGTTGAAAAGAAATTTGATAGAAAAACGCGCATCATTAACTCAAGATCGACGTACTGCTTCAGTCGTCGCCCATCAGTGGATTATTTTGTTGTCCTTTGTTGTGAAGATATAAAGTATAATGTGTATATATTTTCTGTATTTGCATGCTTCACTGCTTTTTTTTTAACTTAAGATTGTTTACTAATCATGTCAAGTTCACAAATAAACTAAATATGCATATATTTAGTTTATTTACTCGACAACATTTTAAAAACAAACGATACTACTGCGATAAAATTAATATGGGACAAAGAGGAGTAATCACTATCAATAACCTACAGAAAAAAATCGGTTTTGAATTGTCGAAGATATCGCGTAACGGAACATAATATTGATAACCTCCATTTTGAAGGTAGTAAAAGACTACAAATTTTGACAGGAGATCGCGTATCATCAGTTAATCATCAGTTCGAGATGAACGTGCTGGTAGCTCGCCCCAAATTACTGGCTTTAGTCGCCATTGTTGATTATTTTATTGGTCTCTGTTGTGGATAATATGGCGTACGTGATGGCGGGAAAGGATACCATAGATAAAATAACAATACTTTTTTCCTCTAATTAATATTATTTTTCCAGCTCCTGTTTTATGGAAAAAGTGACAATAAGTAACATAATTCTTCTTCTTCCTATTAAAGATTACAAAGATATTTGAATATTTGTTACATAGTTACGGAAGAAGTATTAAAAAAAGTTTTATACACTGTTCTGTGATTTATCTGTGTACAAAATTTTATACAAATTAATTCCGCAATTTGGCTATAATAATGTAACAAATATCTAAATGCTTTTACATTTATTCTAGATGTATCTAGCATTAATTGGTATACAAAGTAGCTTATTACAAGTAACCTATTGTTATTCATAAGTAGATAGGTAAAAGGGATGGATGACTACTACTTCAGGTGGACCGTCAGCTTGTTTGGCATTTCAAGTCATATAAAAAGGTAGTTACGTAAAGTGATTATGTGGTTTACATTATAAGTTTTTTTTGTCTGCGGTATAGTTTTATGTACTTTCTGGTTAGTGACTAAGTTAAAATTTTTACTGCTTCCGTCCATTTAAAAATTTTAAAACTTGACAAACTGCTAACTGACCTTTCGTTTTATTTTTATTTTAATTTACCGATACAATAGACTTTTATGCTCATATTTTTATGTCAATAAAGTATTCGTTTGGTATCCTCACGCAATATTGGCATAAAAATGAAAAAAGGTCGAATTCAAAATTTGAAACATTTAAATTGCACGTTATTGCTACCGTGCACGCAGTTGTACGATTCCCGCCAAATTCCTACGCAACGTTGTAATTACGAGCGCCGATTTGCCCATCCAAATCCGATGTTGCCACAAATAAAAATACTAACACTAATTCGTGGGAGTCACTTTAGTTGCTAAGTTAGAGCGTGAGAAACGATTGAAAACAACGCTTTTCAGGGAATGTATTAGTAGTTCTTGTGAAGGTATGACTTTTAAATCATATAATTAGTCTTTCAACATTAGGTTTTTATTTCTAGTAAATAAGGAACCAGCTTAGACCTGGCATTTCCAGTACACAGTAATATAGGAAAATGTATTTAAAATTAATTTAAACTGAAATATTTCAATTGTGAGTCGACAATGAAGTAAATGTCACAATAAGGTATTTTTTGACGACATTGTATAATAAAGGAAGTTCTCTTCTAAAAACTAATTAAGCAAAAGCTCTAACAGTTAAATAATTTAAACATCGATTACGATTAAAGAAAAAAGTGTTTTAAGTTTTCTAAAATTAAAATAAGTTAATTCGTGCAACCACAGATAATATAATACGGATGCACAGCGCCCCGCTGAGAGGTCGCGCCTCGAAAAGAACACCGCAATGTAGTGTCTGGAATTGTAGTATTGCCAGTTGTAAGTGGGCTAGCCACACATGGAGGAACAAAATATTTTTTTGTTTATTATTTTGTTGCCATTTTCTTATTATTATGCCCATTACAACTTATTTGTACTTACATAATAAAACTGTAAGAATGGGAAAACTTGTAAATACTTACATTATTTTTATAGAAAAAATTAACTTGAGGGGAAATAAAGAAACAATAGAATTAATTACCTATTTTAGAATAAATATCTGTATGTTTTGCCATCTGGAGAAAAAAGTTGACAAGATTTTAAAAAAATGTAGTTCAGTACAGATGATTTCAAATTTAAAACTGGTATAGATCCCATCAGGATTGTTTAAGGAAATCAAAACTTTAAGCTTAATCTTACAACTGTATGAAATCGCAAATAATATAAAGGTCTATATTAATAGAACTTATTGTCAAATAAATTAAAGACAATCAAAAAGGTTCATAAAATAAAATATTTCGAATATTAAAAGTGTTTAGAATAGATTTTAATTTAGAAAAATGAAAGTTCAAAAGGAATTTATAATATGAATTTCTGCAATACAAATAACCCATAAACAACGATCACAAGTTGAAGAAGAAGCTGTCATCAAGTAAAATAAGAATGTGAAATTTGTAATACATCATCAACTGTCGTTACTAACAACGCATCTGGAAAAAACTTTAAAAAACAAGCACACCGTTCACGGCGAGGTTATTCAATATGATTGTGTATACTCTGTACTCCGTCAACAACCGCCCTAAGCACCATAGACAATTCGTTCATTCATAAAACCGACTAGCCAGCCAGCCACTCACCTTTTGGAAATTAGTTTATTTTAATTACCAACCAGTATTGTTGTATTAATTATTCTTCGCTCGATTGTCCGAATGGATGGACAATATATTTTATTGTCTTTCCATACGCTTGTGATTTATACGTCTAGTTAGTAAGTTATTCGAATTTTAATTTAGACGAGTTTTAATGGGGTACGCTTGAATGGTTTCTAATTAGGGGAAAACAACTGGACGAGATGGTATGAATAATGTCAGGTATAAATTCCTGTTACGGTTTAGAAAACCGATCGAGCCCTGACCTCTGTATTAACACAATAGGTTTGTATTTGCCGTAACAAATTGCCACTCGAAAAAATAGACTATGAAATATGAGTTTAACCTTTTTGCCGTTGCTTTGTTGATATACTCGTGGACAGACAAATTTAAAAAGAGAGACCTGTTAAAAATGATGTATGCATATTTTGCTAACAATAGGCGAATGAACTGGAAGTCGTAGAAAATATCAATTTAATTTAGTTTGTCAAATTTAAAATTATTCAAACGTATCTTCATGGAGTTTGAATTATTAAGGAGCACCTCAAACAATAAGAGTTACGATTATTGTACACCATTAAAATACAAAAATAAAACGATATACAGCCTCGTAGTTCACCTTGCGACATTACTCAATACTTCATTAACTGCTGTTCACAATTCATTGCTTATAAATCAAAAATTAAAAAACAACGACACGCTCATTTGGCTGCCCGTGCCTTACACACTATTAAAAAGAAAAAAATAAATAAAGCACAAACCCAAAGAGCAGCCCATATCCTTGCTCTTATTGCCTATTAAAATATAATATCGGCAATGCTTATTGATATTCGAATTTCGAAATAGCCAATTATGGTTGTTCTGAATTTGTTGGATTATAGATTATTGCCTAATAACTGGTCGCAAGATAGCTTGTCTTATTATTTATTGCATTGCTAGTTTTTATTTCATTATCTCGTATATTATTATACTGGCAACTTAAATTTGTCACATATGAAGATCTTCAGAAAAATATATATTTTTTTTTATAAATTGAGATAGATACATGAAGTATCTTTCTTTTATCTATGAAAATAGTTATAAGTTTATCTAGTATAATTATGTTTATTTAAAAATAAGTAATTCGATTTCATTACCCTATTATTTTTTTTTTTGAGAAAACATTTGACATACATTCTATCGCTCATCTTCTTATCCAGACACTGAACCTGTAATCACTGTATTTTATATTACCATATATATTAGTGTATATATTATATAAGCATATGGACAATATTGTCATGTGGTCCCGACATAGAACAGGCTATTCCTTCTTTTCCAGTAGCGACTAAGGGACTTTAAAGTCATAAAAATACGTCTAGTAAAAAAATGATATCTCGTGCAAATTGAATTAAGATACATACTATTCGTTGACGTTAAATCAAATGTACATTTTATAATGGACAGAACCGAGTGACAAGTCATACAATTTATTTTGACAAAGTGTATTAAGTGTGACAGGTTAGAAGTAATATAATATATGGTTGATTGGATTAATAAATTGTCAAAAGTTAATTACGAATGTTACGATTGCTAAATAGACGGTTACATTACATTGCCACGTCTTTATAACATGTAGTAGACACATTATAATTTATTTTGAAATTAGAATAAGTTATAGTTTGCAGTAGACGACGTGTATAAAATCATGAATAATGAATTTTGCGTAGCAGACGTTTTTCAATCCTTCAAAAAGAAGGAGATTTTCAATTCGTTTGTATTTTATTTTGTATCTTCGTTACTTCATAACTTCGTTAGCCATAAACCGAATTGGAATTTATATTTTCTCTTAAAGGATATATTTAGATTGGACACATAGAAATTTTATTAAAACCGTTTCAGTAATAGGTATACTTTTTTCATTAAAATAACTGGTTTTGATACAATTGAAGTCGTTTTCTTTTTGTGGAACAACAGGAAATATTTGTATAAAATATCAAAAGAGTACCTACGATTAAATGCTCAAATATAATGTTTAAATTGTTTGCCGATATTCCATATTACCTATTCGTATCCATCATAGTAATTAAATTCTTTCGATTAAAAAAAAAGACATTAAAATAATATTTCGAAAATATTATGTAAAGTACCTACACTCGAAAATCTGTTTTGAGCATCTAAACAGTGCTTTACATTTTATTTATTTAATATTTTTTTTCAGGCAAACATATATAACGTATATGTTTGTTATCAATGCAGACTCCATTGCTAACAATACACCCTGTCAGGTCGACCTCCACGTGGTCCCTCTTGGAAACCATCGCATTGGATTCCAGGTGTATCACGATGGGTTAATTGACCTGCATTTTCATTATTACCTATCATTCCTCACTGGTGCCACGCCAGCGTATACCGTAAGCACAGGCGAGGTTACCATTCTATTATCATCCATTAAAAAAATACATTTCAATGGCTACTCGATATAGGTAGATAATTAGTAGCTAATAGGTACTCCATAATGCGAGAATATAAAAAATATGTTATTTTATTTTCACATGGATTGGTACTCTATTTTAAGAACAAATAGTGTTCCTAGATAAACGTTTATATGTTGTCTACATTGCTTGCAATCAGATCGGTACATATATAGCTACAAGCTGGAGACAATATTACAAAAGACAATATGATATGATAATATCATATAATAAAAACATATTTATAAATTTATTGTTGTAAATAAAGGATATATTTTCTTTTATATCTTCGTTCCAAAGAACCGCATAGGGTCTTAATGCAAATGAAAAATATAAACGTAAATTATATTAACCTTCAGTTAATTCATCATCAGAAATTATTCACCAACGGACAATGGAAGTCAAAACAGTATTCACAAAAGCATTCGAACGATACGAAATTAATTTGTCCGTATTACAGTAAATAACTCAGAGCGGGGACAACACTGGCTGAATGGAATCATGGAAAGATCATCTCTACGTTCATACGTAGGGCTGTCATTTATCAATTTTGTAATATTTTTACCATTATTAAGGACAAATATAAAATTTCTGGTCACTAATAAAATGATAAAAATTGATTATTCTTACCACCAGAGGGAGACTTAGTACAAAAGTCGATTGCTTGGGTACCTCTGTCCCATTCATGTTTCAACCGTGAAGCAGTTGTGTTTGTATGGCTGTGTTTCGGTTTGAAGGGTGGGATATGGCGTGAATTTACTGGGTACAGAAGAATAACAACTGAATCCTCAGAAATGCCATAGGGGGTATCATGGGCGAAACAATATACTACCACTTTCCATCAGATGAGCCGTCAGCTTCTTTGCCATTCTAAGTTGTATAAAAAAAATACCTATACAAATAACAAATTTTTATTAAAGTGGTTAAATAAAAATGGAAAAGGTAAATATATTAATTTTATTCTAATGTAATTCGAAATAATAGAGCCAAAAGAATGATGTTTTACCAACGCCTATGATAAAATCCTTGAACATTGTTTATTTTTCTAAAGCAACATATTATTATCGATTTTTTTTTACTATAAATCAAGGATATTTTGCAAATAACTTTAAACTTTTAAGTTATACTTTATAAGATTGACATCTATCATTAAATAAATACGTTAAATATTACGTTTTTTATTTTTTTTCTTCAAAATATATTAAATCTTCCGTTTCTAACTATATTTAAAAATCGTTAACCCTTACTATATCTACCGCTCCCGTTCCAAATTCAAAATTTGAAATTAATGGCGGATTTGACAGGAGCTTTATTGTGCGGCTAATTTAAATCTTATCAACTGAGCGATGACAGCGCCGTAATGGGATCGCGCGGGTTTTTAAAGAAGTAATCCTTTCCATTCTTTTCGAATTGTTTTTTTAATCGCCTTCGTGTAGGTCAGGGAAATTAATTCATTAATGTAGGACTGGTAAAGTGGCCAGTATTTTTGTAGCTTTGAATGAAATCGATTATTATAAATAATTACCTAATGATTAAATGTATCCGTACGTGAAGTTCAATCATAATTAAGTACATACACATATGCGTTGTTCGATTGAAGATTAGTTTTTTATTTCGTTATTTTGAAACCACCAAAAGGTGTTTTTATATTCAATTGTGTATATTTATTTTAAAGTACTTATTTTACACCTACCTCTTGGAACTCCTTGGAAATATAATTAAGAATTTTTACCACATCTATAAAAAATATTAGCTAATTCTGTTAGATACAGAAGTATAGATAAATAATTAGTTTTAATTAAAAAAAAATATATATATAGTATATATTATATATATACTGAGTTTCATAACTATGTAGCATTTCGTTTGTAAATATTAATTAAAAATAAAATATATATACACATATGCGTGTACATACATACATATATGTAGGCCATGTATCTTCGGCTTGATGGATTTTTTATAAATGACATGCACTAATTATACATGCACATATATAAACTATTCATTAATAGGGTTTTAGAAAAATATTAACATAATATTTTTTTTATACCATTGAGGTGGCAAACGAACATAATAATATAATTCACCTTATGGTACGTGGTTAGAATAAATGTTATGCATGATATGCCAAATATTTGTGTAGGATATTGCAGTGAAATTACTATGCATGGAGGCAAATTTTAATCTTCAGAAATAGGAACTTATGATAAATACAGCACACGTCGCAGTATATTGACTGAATTACTGATATTTATTATTAAAATGAGGTACAATGAGATATAGTAATATTAAAAAGTTAGTTTCACACATTTTGTCATTACTGACATGCAACAGTCATTACAAAGTTATGACAAAGTAAATCTTTATAATAAAATTAGTTCCATATTTATTCATATTTATACCTATTATATATAGGAATTTATATCTATAGGTATCTAAATATTATTTTCAATATGTTTGATTGATTAAATAAAATTGTAACAATACAAATTAAAATAATAAACAATAGTGAATGTATTGTATGTAATGTATGTATGCATTAAGTCCGCCATGTACATATATTTGTACTAATGAATAAATAAATAAATGTAGTAAATACTTATGTCATTTATTTTTCTTTTTTTTTTTTTTTTTATTCTGTAATACCCTTGGTGTTATTTTAGTCTATTATGTTATGTTGTTTAGTTTGTTATGTCTATAGGCGACGGTTACCACTTTCCATCAGGTGGGCCGTTAGCTTGTTTGCCATTCTAAGTTGTATAAAAAAAAAAAAAGTCTATAGGCGACAATTATATCATTGTCATTAGGTGAGTTGTCTGCTTGTCTATTATTTGCAATTAATATAAAAAATCTAGAGAGTTTATATTAAATTTGAAACATTTTGTGCGAAGAGTGCACTTTCTCAATTGAAAATTGATCTGATCTGTGGAAATTTTATCTGAACACACTTGCAACACAGAAAAATGGCGCGCGTTTTTAAAAAAAAATTATTAAAATTATAATTGAGTTTTAACAACCGTCATTTTGACTGAGTGAAATTTGATCTGTTTATGACACTCAATACTCCATCAATATAATGTAAGGGGGTATATAATTATATATTTAATATATAATTATTTATTATAATTACCCACTTCCGCAACACTAACTCATTATTTGTTGTTGACAACAAACGAGTGCGCGATGTAATGAGCCTGTCAAAATGTTTAAATGTGCGTCGCGCGCGCCACAAACAACCTTACCATATTGTACCTACACGGCACTAGGTCCACAGAAAAAAATAGTGTTATTTTATCTATGACTGTATTACCTACTTTGAATTCGAATTATATCAAAATGATTCTATTTTTAAATTAAATAGTTTCTCAGCGAGCGAACTTTTTCACGTGCGTGTATGGAGCTCGTAAAAAAGGGATACAAATTTTTGTTTTCTCTTTTACAGATGGAATAATACCTACTATAATTTAGCCTACTGCCGTATGGTCCCGGCATAGAATGGGCCACCTCTTCCTTTTCCGTGGGTGTTGTAAGAGGCGACTAAGAGAACTTAATGGTCGACAGGTGGGCAGCAGAGTCTTTCTTAAAACATTAGCAAAGCCTAACTGCGTTTGCCGATCCGCCTGTTAAGCGTAGCAACTACTTGCTAAACCCCCCAATAGGGGGAAGCCTATGTTCAATAGTGGGCAGATAATGGCTGATATGATGATGATGATTATATTTCAGTCTGTTTCAATAGAATTTAATGGGATTCATAAAAAAAAATTACACAACCTTAAGACAGACTGCTAGTAGTTTCTAGTACAAATAAAAAAAAAAAAAAATTAATTGATTGGACGTTCCTTTGATAATTTCAACAAAACTGGTGAACTTTCATTAGATTCTATTATAGTTATTTTTTGCTGTCAATATGTTTAATTTGTTTATTTATACTTGGCACAAATAATGAATAATCTTAGCATGTATTTTATATAGATAATATTTATAATAAAATCGTAACTGATCGCTGTCTGTACATGGAAGACATATATAATAGAACCGAAAACAATGATTTTTAAATTTTTTTGTCTGTTTGTCTTTACAGACAAACTTACGTTTGTGCACGTTAATCTCAGAAACAGCTTAACCGATTTGAATGCGGTTTGCACAAATGCGTTACGGTTTGCTACATTTAACATTTAGTGTTTGTTTTATTTCAATCAGTTCGTAGATAAAAAAATTATAACTGATGTAATTTTTAAAACTTATTAATTACCATAGCCCATCATTCTAACTGGTACAGTGATAGAAATATGAGTGGGTTAGAAGAACTCACGCATGTGACTTTTGTACAAAATTTTACTTTGGTAGTTTAACTTAATGGATGGTAAATGTAATGGTAACTCCGCCAGCGTCATCGGTATATGTTAGCAAGGCACCAGTAAGAGATGATAGACGAGGCTAAAAGCAAATCAGTTAGCTTATCGTGATGAATTAATCAAGATTAACCATGATGGTTTCCTGCGGATCCGCATGCTGGATCTGTATATTGCTAGCAATGGGGTTACCAGTTCTTTTTACTAACAAACCCTTTTCCTTCCACTTTGGAAAATTAATCTATACTAATATTATAAAAAGAAAAAAATTGTTTATTTTTTTTTATTTATAATGGATAAACTCAAAAACTATTCGACCGATATTAATAATTCTTTCACCAATAGAAAGCTACATTATCATCGAATAACATACGCTATATATTATTTTAAAAAAATTAGAGGTTTCTACGAAAATCACAATAATGTATCTCAAAGTATCACAAATTTTCTATTAAAAATTATAAAACAAAATTGATAAAAATCTTAATTTATCTTTCTATTGATCTACTCGAGCGAAGTTGGGGGGAAAGGAATTGTTAGTAATGGGGTCTAATTTCCCATAACTAGCAATACACCCTATCAGATCGACCTCCACGCGGGTCCCCCTGGAAACTATCGTGACCAATTCTAGTATAATTTGTCACGATGGGCTAACGAACCTGCTTTCATCCTCACCTATCACCCCTCACTGGTGCCTCGCCGGCGTATACGGTTAGAGCGGGTGGGGTTACCATTTCATTAAAAAAAAAATCTCGAGCGAAGTTTGGGTGGATTGCTAGTCCATTACAAAATAGGTAATTAAAACGAATATCCAATAGTAATCATTATCATCATCTCAGCCATTATTCGTCCACTGCAAAACAGAACAGAGGTAAACTTTGTACAAAAGTTGATTGCTTGGGTATCTCTGTCCCATTCGTGTTTCTACCGTGAAGCAGTTGTGTTTGAAGGGTGGAATATGACGTGAATTTACAAGGTACAGAGAAATAACATCTGAGTCCTCAGGAATGACAACGCATGGGGGGTATCATGGGCGAAACAGTATACTCTGTAATGTCCATGGTACGGCTCCTGTCTATAGGCGACGGTTACCACTTTCCATCAGGTGGACCGTCAGCTTGTTTGCTATTCTAAGTTGTATAAAAAAAAACATAGGCCTCCTCCATGGACTGCCATAAGGAACGATTCTGAGCCACCTGCATCCACTAAAACTGCAATGTATTTGTGGTCATCATTCCATTTAGTGGGACGTCGTTCTACATTGCGTTTGCCCGTAGGGAGTTGCCACTCAAGAACCTTTCTTCCCTATCGGTTGCCGGTTCTTCGATCTATGTGACCAGTCCATTGCCACTTCAGCTTGCTTATCTTTCGGACTATGTCGGTTACTTTGGTTCTTTTGCGGATATCCTCGTCTCGGATCCTGTCACATAAAGAAACTCCGAGCATAACCCTCTTCATAGCTCGCTGAGCAAATTGTAGCTTATGTATACGGGCAACCGTACAGGGACATGTTTTCTACTAGTTTCAAATTAATTGTATCCTAATCTAAAATTAAATTTATAAATAAAATATATTTTTTATATTAAAATATAAAAAAAAATTTTTTTATCCTACTGCAAAACTGTATTACAGTTAGTAGTAAATATGCGACATTGTTGCATGTTGACATATTAATATTACCAGCCTAACAGCTTCACTCATCAAACCTGATCTCCTTAATGCGCGGTGAGTTTACTTGTAGGAACTAATATTACGGCATGAAACGAATTTAATAATGATGGTCAGCGGCAGCTTTAGATATAGATAGTATCCACTGACATTATCTTATTGCCATATTTAAAAAATAAATATAATAAAAAAAAAATCCCGTGTGAGCCTGGCATAGAATAGGCCACCCTTCCGTTCTCGTGGATGTTGTAAGAGGCGACTGAAGGAGAGCGAGGGATGGGCAGTAGCGTCTCTCTCAAAACATCTCCAAAGCTTAACTGCGGTTGCCAATCCGCCCGCCAAGCATGGTAACTACTGGCAAAACTCTCCTAGGGGGAGAGTTATGTTCAACAGAAGGTAGTTAATATCTTCTATGATAATATAACGATGATATTTCATTAATATAACGAAATAAAAATATATAAAAAATTTGTAGAAAAAAATATATTTTATATATTTATATTAAATACTAGCGATCCGGCCCAGTTTCGAACGGGTAGACAGAATTTTTGAAAATAATATACAGCCTATCCTATATAATGTTATTTTCTGATAGCTTTCTATAGGTGAACGAATTTTTATATAGGTTGAGTAGTTTTTGAGTTTATTTATTACAAATAAATGATCGAATTTTTCCTCTTTATAATATTAACTGGCTGACCCAGCAAACGTTGTTTTGCCATATACATTATTTGGAGAATATTTTTTTAGTCCATTAAAAAAATAATATTGGGGAGGGGTATGAAAAATAGATGTTGGCCGATTCTCAGACCTACCCAATATGCACACAAAATTTTATAAAAATCGGTAAAGCCGTTTCGGAGGAGTTTGGTAACAAACACCGTGACACGAGAATTTTATATATAAGATATAGAAATTAGCTGACCTGATCTGTCAATGCTATTAGAGTTGTTTGACAACAATATTTAATTGAAACGTTTGAATTGGTGCCAAGGAAAATTTTGTATGAGAAAAAAAAATGTTTTTGTATTTTTTAGGTACTTGTTTTTTATTTTTATTCTTTTATATTTATTGAATTTCAAATACGATTCTTAATCTTATTTGAAGTTCAATAAATATAAAAAAAAAACGACAGGTCCAACTACTTTGTGTTTACCAAGACGCTTAGTGATTAATTTTTATTTATACAGATTAATTCATAAATTTTCATTTTGTAATGAATACGTAAATAAATCTATGATCGTGTACAGTTTATAATCTTTATTCTGGTAAACAAGTGTGTTGGCATAATGTTGATAAACAATATAGATCTGTGGGCTATTAAACTCAATTATAGAATATAGAATATTTTAGAATCTTAATATATATAAATCAATATATCAATTCACAATATATTAATTACATATATTATCCACTAACGATCCTTTTGGCTTCACACGGGTACATAAATAGGAACATGAATTAGTATTTTATATTAGCTGTAATAAGCACATTTTTGATACCTTGGGTTCTATTCTTGTAATTTCGGTCGAGGGTCTATTTTTTTTTTAATTAATATGTACCCTATGTTACTCGCTGATAACGTAGCTTTCTATAAGTAAAATAATTTTAAAAATTGGTTGAATAAGTTTTCGTATCGTTTATCCTCTCTCATCCTATATTTATTACTCGAAATTAATTATAATTTTGTTTTGGTCATCAGTGATTATACATGTACATTCAGAAGGGAAAAAATATGAAGACACTTGAAACGACACGACGAACTTATGAACATTATAATAGAAGGTTAGATAGAAGGAAGGAAGGGTAGAGAGGGACCAAGACATAGTTACATCAGGCAGATCAAGGAAAAAGTTGGTGTCGTGTCGTATCAAGAGATGAAGAGACTCGTAGAAAATCGTAGTGAGTGGCAAGAGCTCCACCGACGAGACCGCAGCTCTTAAATATGATAGATAAATAGTGATTAATACATATATCTTTATATATATCCATCCTCTAAGAAACTATGTAAAGAAAACTCAATTCCGTTTCGTGTCGTGGGCGCTCTTCATAGCCCGCGGGTTAGCGGAATACACCCTTACTCCATTATGGTATCCCCTCATGATTAATTCAACAATAATTCCAATTAATGAGGTCCAATTAATGAGAATTGTTCTGTGTAATTAATAATTTTAGTTTCATTATTCAGTAGTTGTTATTCAGAGTTTCGTCAAATACCTATTCACAATATTAATAATGCAAAATGTTGTCTAACTTTTTAAATAATCGTATTACGATGCTGCAAATAAAAAAAATAGTATTGTTTATTTTATTTTTAATAAATAAATAATTTGTTTTATTTACTATGTGTAGTAGGTTTAGTTCACATTATTAAATAAAATAAACACCTACCTTTTTTTTGATGAGTGAAAATGGTATTGTAACCCCGCCTGCGCTAACGGTATACGCTGGCGGAGCACTAGTGAAGCGTGATAGATGAGAATGAAAACAGACCAGTTAGCCCATCATGACGAATTCATCAAGAATTAACCACGATAGTATCCAGGGAGAACCGCGAGGAGGTCGACCTGGTTGGGTATATTGCTAGCAATGGGATTCTCAGTCTCCATTACTAACAATCCCTTTCCCCCCAAAAACCCTACCTTTTCCGCGGGTGTCGTAAAAGGCGACTAAGGAAATTTATGATCGAGGGATTATCACCAGGCTAACTGCAGTTGCTAAATCACTTGCTAAAGCCTTGCAACTACTGGTAAAACTCCCTTTATGAGGCTGGCTTACGTTCAGCAGTGGACAGTTAATGGCTGTGATGATGATGAGGGGTTTCAGTGGGTACACCTGTCCGATGTACACAGATATGTGTCCCTATAAATATTAGCATAGAATCTTATCACCAAATCCACAATAGTGATTCATCTCCCTTCCTATATAATATTTTCACTTTTCCAGCCTATACTGCTGCCCTACCTGCCTGTCCAGCATGAGCAACTTAAGGAAACCCCAGAATGTTTTTTTAGTTAGAGATAATGGAATGGTAACCTTACCTGCACTAACGGTAGGTATTCGCTAACAAAGAACTAGTGAGAGATGATAGGTGAGGATTAAAAAGCAGATGGTGAGGATTAAAAAGCAAACCATTCGTGTTTCAACCGTGAAGCAGTCGTGTTTGCATAGGTCCAAAACGAGGATTTTCGAAAAAGAACATGCCTGATGCAAAAGAGTAACCGTAGCCTAAAGACAAATAATTAAGCGGATTATAGGTACTAAAATCTAACGATAATGAATTTTTGCTTATTTATTGTGCGTTACTCAACTAAGTGTTAATAAATGTATATAAATATAATATATTCGTTCTCTCTCAATAGTAACCTTCTCCATTTTCTATAGTCGATTGCTTGGGTACTTCTGTCCCATTCGTGTTTCAACCGTGAAGCAGTTGTGTTTGCATAGCTGTGTTTCGGTTTGAAGGGTGGGATATGGCGTGAATTTACTGGGTACAGAGGAATAACACCTGAGTCCTCAGGAATGGGGGTATCATGGGCGAAACAGTATACTCTGTTATGTCCATGGTACTGCTCATGTCTATAGGCGACGGTTACCACTTTCCATCAGGTGGACCGTCAGCTTGTTTGCCATTCTAAGTTGTATAAAAAAAAAACAATAGTTGATCGGAGTACTCGTAGACTGATAATGTT